>NC_133581.1:67824703-69120203 GCF_964106895.1 Numenius arquata | reverse complement strand
AAAATTGTTAAGCACACTTAGTTTCTATCCCTTTTGGGGGTCTTCTACTCCGAGCTCATCAGGGTTTCACCTTGGGGCTGGCCCTGGGGTGTCAGGACGGGTGTCACAGTGGGTCCTTCACCAGGAGGAGCATGATGTCCTTGCTGGTGGCTGCTGCTTCCTCACACCAGACCTACCTGGTCATTTTTATGTATCTGCTAACATGCTTTTGAACCGCTTTCTTTCTCTGTGGGTCTTCAGCTCTGTGTCCCATCCCCATTACTATATATGGGGGCTCTTGGGAAAGTTAATGACAGCAAAGAAACAGTTTCTTTTATCCCCAAACCAGCTTCATCCAGCTCTAGCTGTGCCTTTCTTCAGCCAACCATGGGTGGACAGTTTGCAACTGTGGGGTCTCCCATGCCAGCCTGTGCCCACCTCTGACCTCCCCACATCTCTACCACCCCCCTGCTGCAGCCCAGGTCCCCGCTTCTCGCTGCTTCTCTGCTGCTGCTGTATAGTTCTCTATAACTAAACTAAGGATGCAGGGTAAATACCTCATTGCGCGTGGAATAACTGCTTGTTACTGGTAGCTGCATGAAACTATGGCTGTACTATCCAGAGTGAAAACAGATGACCCACAGACACCTGATCAATTAGTTTAATAGCAGTATTTCCAAAAATAAAACAAAGCTGCTGGCAGGTCAAGAGAAGGTCAGGCAGAGCAGCCTAAGGGAGCATCCTCAGGCTTTGCAGAGTTGGTGCTAAGCCTCTAGTGATGCTGTATGGCAGGGTGACGTGGTTACAAACCTCATGTCCCCAAGTGATGCCATGGGCCATGACTGCCCTGTGGCTCTTGCAGGTCCTCAGGGCCACCTCAGAGTAGCTGTGATCTGTTTGCAGAGAAGTGATTTCTCAGAACTTTTCCATTCCCAGGATTTTCCTAAACCAAACCAATATATTCATAGGGTAAATATTCAATAACCATGTGAATATATGGTAAAAATAAATTATATCAAGATATTCCCACTTGAACTACTCATGTTCTTTAAGCGTTTGGAAGGCAGGCACAGCAGAATAGGTTTGTCAGGCCAGTGAGGGTATGGATGTGCTAAAAGAGGCCAAGGATTGCAGAGCTGTCACTGTAACACATCCTCGCGTTTCCTCAGAGGTTAAAACAATCCGATGGAGGTGGTGGTGGGTTCCTGGGTACCGGCTATTGCAGAAGTCTCCGCTCCTGTTTTCTCTCTTTGGACTAGGCTCTGACCAGGCTGTCTCTGCTTCACCCTTTGAATGTTTATCCTTATCTTTGGAGGGTTTGGGCAATAGGGAGTGGATTCCTCCTGTGCTGGTCTGTGCCCCCAGAGCCTCCATCCCTCGCCCAGCCATGGGAAAGTTAGGGATTTGCAGAAGTCACCAGAAAATGGAACCAGGAGTCGCTTTCCTTATAAAGCAAACTGTTGAATAAGCAACTGTGTGTGAAATGGGACCAGAGACAACTGCCCACGGCATTGGGAGGGAATGTAATATGAGGAAAAGATGAGGCTGCTTTACGGTGGAAGGAGATGCTTGGGGGGTGTGTGTGTGGGGGGAGGTTTTCCATTTAGTGCAAATAATAAATGATGGCTTTGGTCTGTGGATCAGCAGCTGAAGGGACACTGGCACATCATGTAAAATAAAATTTTGCTTACTGGCTCAAGCACACTTTTCTGTGGATGCTCCTAATTACCCAGGCGGGGCCTTGTGTAGTTCCAGCAAGGACAAAAGAGAGACTGTATTTGCCAGCCTCTGCCAATGGTCACCCAGCACACTGGGTGTTTGGGGCTCGGGTTGTTTCAGTCAATGGCCGCGGCTAGAATTTTAGATCAAAGACAAAGCAAGGATTAGTGTCGGGCAGAGAAATCGGTAATTACAGCAGTGAGGGAGAGACCCAGAGATGGTCACCAAAGCATGAATATGCCTGGAATTCAAAAGGTTCTAAGTGGGGTGGTTTTTTGCTGTATATTAATTTATGATTGTAAGCCAAAGCTTAGTGGCTGACTTACCTTTTGATAGTGTTATTTAAACCCTAAGCCTGGGTGAGTGCAGCCAGGAAATACCACTGACCTTGTTGAACCTGCAAGACATGGAACAAGAGGACTAATTAAGCATCAGCTTTTTTTTCATGTAAAAAAATAATGAGGTACCTTAAGCATTCGCTTAAGCAAACTGAATCCTAGTTATTGTTAAGGACTGGGAGTAATCGTTTCAGGTGGAGATAATGTGGATTGCCCTCTTCATGAACTCAGTCAGCAGCATCCTTTGCTCCACCAGAGATGTTTGCTGAGGTTACTAGGGACATGCTTGGTGGTTACAAGCTTCCCTTCAGAGGGGAAGGAGTCTGGCAATGTTTTCTAGTTTATCTGTGCCCAAACAGTGGCTTCTTCTGCTGAGTCTGTAAAAGGGAAGAGTAGCTTAAAATCCTTGTGTCTGCTGCTATTTGTGCTGCGCTTGTGCTGGGGGAATTGGTTGGTGCTGTGTGTGCATGGGCACCTCGGTGCTCAGAAAGGATTAGAAACGGTCCCTGAAATGACGTGTTTGAAGACCTAGACCACAGTTAGGAGCAAGTCTTATCCCTAGAAGAGATGTCCATCCAGGCAGGGAGGAGAGATGAAGGACTTTGTGCTTTGTACCTTCTTTTGGTCTTGTAAGGTGCCAAGGTGCAAGATGGGGGGCATCTTGCTGCCTGCAAGCCCTTGTTACTGCAAACCAGAGTAAAGAGCATAGGTCCATCATGAACTTGGATGGAAAAACCCATAGTGGGTTTGAGGTCTGTTATTTTTTTTCCCTGTGTAACTTTGCCCAGATTCCAGTTCCTAACATCATGTACTCTTGTGCTATAAAAGGGATTTAGAGGTGAAGATGGACTTGCAGGGGTTGGAGGAAGCTCCTTCTCACAGCTGAGGGAGAGGCAGCTTCCACTTGACCATCTGACCTTAAATCACTGGAATAATTTCACACTATAAATTGAGATTTTTCTAGAAGGAAGTGACTTGTTTTCAAAAGCATTTCTCTATTAGATAAAGATGAGTTGTTTATTTTCCCTTTTTGGGGTTCCAGTGGAGAATTGGAGACTGATAGACGTGAGGGACCAGGCTCCAGTTCTCCACTGGACAACTGCTCCCAATGTGCCAAAACTCTCGCGGCTCTTCGTTACACCTTTAAGTGCAAAATGATGCAACTTGTTACGCTTCCATGGGATGTGTTATTGCAGAAGACATGGAGCCCTAATGAATTTTATCCCCTCTTCTTGGTGGGAATGGCTTTATAACGATAGTCTGAACTGACTCCTGTTCATTTGGAAGTGACCTATTTTGGGAAGGGATACACCAGAGACCTTCTCTGTTTATGTTTAGATATAGTCTGTGAGGCGTGAGTGTATCTGTGTAGGAATACATAGCTATGCTTTTTGCTAAAAAAAAAACAATGCACCAGAGATAACACTAGTGGTTTCATGAGCACTTGCAATGATTTGTGCCAGCAATAGCAGTTACTGCTTTGCTTTTATTGTAATATGCTGCCATTACTTCCTTGGAACAAGGAGAAGAAAAATGACTCCCTAAATTCTATCAAGTTCTATATACTATTGGCTTAAAACTACAAGTTTCTTTGCGTCAACATGGCTGATGCTAGCATGGGCTTCAGCTACGAAGGAAGAGTGTAAGATTGTTCAAATTCAGCCTTTCATACAGCTTCCATCTTGCTGGTCTCTAGTTTAAGCTTGTCTAATGCCTTGTGTAAGGTTCCCTCCATGGCCACCAGGGAGGTCCTGTTAGTGCAAGGTAAGAGGGTGATCCTTCCAGCCTTTCCAAAACACCTCCTCTGCAGCAGAGTCAGCCTCTGGAGGGGCTGGTGATGGGCCCTTAGGATGTGGGCACCACCCCTCTGGAGGGTCTAACCCATGGGTTGTGATGGGATCTCAAGTTAAAACACTTGAGTTAGATGCACAACATATTTACAGCTGAGTTTTGGTGAGAAAAGTCTGGTTCACTTGCTTCCCAAAAATTCTTACCATGGTGCTGTGCATGTGCAGCTCTGGGGAGGGTCAGATCTAGCTCAAAGGAGCTACGTGAGTGTTCTTCCTTGCTGAGGAGGACCTCAAGTGGGTAGAAGAAATGAAGGAATCCTAGAATTTAATGTTGAACAAATTGTTACTATGTTCAGCTGGGCTGGATGGAATAGTACCAAAACCTTAGAGATAATCTGCAAAAAGATACGAAAACAATGTTACTGAACAAGTTAGGAGGATCCTCCCTAGATTGGGTGTTATGACATCAAGATTTATAAGAACCAGCTTGATTTTCTGCATTATTTTATTTTTATTTCCAAATTCGATTGCGGCCAAAGGAAGGATTTTGGAGTAGTAGCTAATGATGTCTCTTGGGCCAAGATAGTGGGTGGTGTAACTTCACTGCCTTTGGTGGGATTACATGAACAATGCAGTCACCTTCTTTGCGGTGGGAAAGCACAGAGAGCTTAGGAGATGGGTTAATGAACGTGAACTATAGACAAAATTAAGGTTATAGTTGCTGCAACTGAGAGTGCTGACCTGTCTCATGTCCACGCTAGACGTGCAGATTGATTTGAAGCCTAAGCCAATTCTTCACACTAGACACCCACTGATCCCACCCCGGCTGGTAGCCAACCTCTTTGCATGCTGATGCTGGGGAAGAGAGGGAAGCTGCCTTTTGCAAAGTAGTTTTTTCTTTTGTTTCTCTTTCAACTAATTGCATAGGGTGCTGCTGCAGTTGGTTTATGGAAAATGCTTTACAAAGGAAATTGCTGTAATGATAGAAAACCATTAGGAAATGGCTCTTGTAATAGCGTTCTGTGGGAATTTACAGGTATATTTAAAGGCTGCTGGGTTCTGGGTGGTTTAAAAGCTTTCTGAGTGGGGAGCCCTACAGTCACTAATTTAGTGGCTGGACTCTGGGCTGAACCTGCAGTGATCCCATTTGTAATCCAAGAGTTTTAGTGGTGTTGGAGACCTGTGTGAGAGGGGGTCCTTCAGCAAATGGTCAGGAAGACCCTTGAGGGATGTCACTCCTCAACAGTCTCCACCTGAGTGTCAAGCTGTTGACTACAACTCTCTATTCCCTCAGTTCTTTCATTGCGGTGCATCCCCTTCCAGTTCTTTTGGATTCCAACTTCAGGTTATACCTGGAGGAATCCATCCCAACCTCTGTGCTGCACGTGGCTGAGTGTTTGTATAGCTGAAGGCTTCTCTGCCTTCTCCGGCTATGCTTGAATTAAAGTTTTTAATCAAATTAAAGTTTTTACCCCTTGTAAGCACGTGCAAAACGAATCGGTTGCCTAGCTGGAAAACAAATTAGTGACCTGACAAAGGAACGGTGTCTGAAGCTCTGTTTACATTTTGCAACCAATCTGGTTGGTCTAAAAAATATACTATTTCTATTTATAAATTTGGGCTTTTCTATCTCTATAAATTTTCATAGTGTCAACAATACAAACACACTTTACTATTGCTATCCAGAAGTCCCTCACTCTGCTTATTGATTTTTCTGTTTGCCATGGTCGGGATGGGTACGGAGCTCCCTACCATTTACTTCTGCTGGAGGACACAGCAGCCTCCTACATTCCCTGCCATCCTCCTGTCCCTGTGCAATAAACCCAAGGAAGCCAAAGCTTTCACAGTGGCTTTATTGCTGAATTGAAGGCCTATTATGTACACCCATTTAAAGACATTTCTGATTTTTTTTTTTTTTTTTTTTATTTCTGTCATAACTTTCATCCAGGTACTGCAGAAACTATTACCTGTCCAACTGAGCATGTTATAAGTTCTATATACACCAAGGTGAAAGTCGTCTGGCATCATGCAAGTTAAGGTTAATTTCCGTGCTGTAGCTACTACAGCAGAGGAGATGATAATAATTAGAGCAGTCTTAAAAAAGCAATTTAAACTTGTAAGTGTTCTTTAATCAGCAGTAATGAGGTTAGGGAGGAAAAAAACCCAGCCCTCACTGTGTCCTGGCTAGTTCTGGGGGGCAAATATTGCTCCTTAAGGTGTTTGTCCTTGCTGTAATGCAACAGTTGTGTGGGTGCAAAGGCGGAGAATGAGACTGTCCTTGTCCCTGGTTTCAACTTGGGGCTTCAGATGCTGGGAAATAAGCCTGAGCTGCCCAGACAGACACTGCTCAGGGGGTGTTGCAGAGAATTAGAGTGAAGGAAGCCTGTGTGTGGCTTCTTTTCTGCAGAAGGGAAAGTGGAGACACCGGGAATGAGCGAGAACTTGGCAGTTCTTGGAGAGATCTCTTGAGAGACAGCAGTTAGCTCTGTTGGACCTCACAGGGGACAGTGAGACCTTCAGAAGAAAGCTTGGGAAGCCTGGAGGAAGACTGGATCAAGATGGAAAAGCAATGTTTATGGTATTTATATTAAAAACCATCCATGTTAGCTGGTGGCATGCACTGCGTACGTACATAAACTGGATTTTGGTAAGGTAAGGTTCTTAGCAGGGAGCCTGTGCTTGGCTAAGCGTGTTTTGGGGCAGGTATGTAGGTATCTGTGGGCAGCGAAGAACATTGTAGCTTCTGGAAGATGGGAAGGAGAGGAGCTTTGGCTCAGCTCACCCCGAGTCGTGTGGAAAATCATGACATCCCAGAGCTGTGAAGCCAGGGATGATCCACTCTGCGGCGTCGGTCACTGCTACCCTACAGGAACCTCTGTGCCACGGGGGCTGTTGCCAACCAGGGGTGAAGAACATCTCATGTTGGAGGTGTCATTAAAATACGTGTTGGTGCTTGAAAGATGTCTGACTCTGACTTAGTGGCTTGATTTTCTACAAGAACTTGAAACTAAGAATGCAGAAAATGGAAGAAAAAATCTTGCAGTGTTTTTGGGGACTGATTTTTTTATTATTATTATTATTTGGTATTTATTTTTTTAAGGCGAGTTTAGTCTTTACTTAGAACTTCCAAATTATATATCCAGACTTTCAAAAGAAGTTATTGGCTTGGATACTCCTGAATATCTTGTTCTAAATTCTCCTTGGATAAGGTAGGATGTCAGTTTTGTGTGCACTTGTTTTTTTTTTTAACCGTCTTATGGGTAATTTAAAGTGTTTTTACAAGCTTCAGTTATTTTGAATACCCTGGGTACTGGAACATTCTTAAAAGTTTCAGGATGTTTCTCCCTGGGTTTGCTGGTCTGTTCCTTCGAATCATGTTCAAAATTCTCCTGTATTCATGGGACTTGGTTTGACCTGAAAAGTTTGGTCTTACAAAGTGGTGGTTCCTTTTTCCCCAGCCACATTTTGGGGTTTCTTTCCACCCCACCCACCCCCCTCAATTTTATGTCTTTACACAAAAGAAGTTGTTTTCTATTTGGGATATGCGTGGTTTTAGCTGAGTTTTACTACTGTCCTTGGTAGAATATTGAAATACAACATGCAGTACTAAAATATTCGAAATTATCATCATAATTTCATTTCTCCAACCTTACATAAGCACTAAAGTGAAGCTCCTTCTGTGCTGAGCTCAGCATCTTCATCTTCATAAAATAACCCGTGAAGAAAAAGTACTTAGGATTGGGTGAAATTTTGAGCTCAAATTTTCAGTCTGGTACACTGAGGGGAGGATGAGAAACCACAAGACAGATGGTCTTGTGCTTTTTTTGCCAAGTTCACCCAACCATCAGGAGACACAGGATTAGGTATCTTCTGCCAAAAAAACAGAGATTCTTTTTTAATATAGGCTTATAAAAAACAAAGAGTTTGGAATGCTATGATGTGGTGATTATGTTTCTATTAATGAGGAAGAAAATGAAAAACAAGAGCGCTCCTGAGATCCTGTAAAATGCGTCAAGATGAAATGTAAGCCAAAGGCAGCCCAGTCATGGTAATAACAACAATAGAAGATATGTGGAAATGAGGACAGTAAAAAGTTTGAATGAATTTAATTTTGCAAATCATTGTACTGTTAAGGAAAAAAAATGTAAATGAGAAATGAATGGCTGTGTAGTGAGAGAACATGAGGGAGAATGAGAAAGGGAACTGGGAGGTTGGATGATAAACTCCCTCCGTATTAATGATGGCAACAAATGCCTAACTGTCTTTTGAAGCCTATGATGTGCCATTACAGCAATCGAGCATGAACAATATTTAGCATCCAGCAACTGTTGTCAATTTTTCATATTCCTGGGTATTTCTGACGATCATTTTGCCAGAGGCAGGAAATTGTTCATTGGCAAACGTTAATCAGAAACGTGTAGTCGAAGCTGAACTACCATGTTGGGGTTTGGAGGGCAGGATGCGGTGACTGTGCTGCTAATGAGCTGTTTGTGATTACCAGGGACAGGGGCTGTGGGCTACTTCAGTCCTTGGGCCCTGGTGGCATTTGATGTGAGTTGCTTCAAGCTTTTGAAGGACACGGTTCCGGTTGTGTGCTACCCTTCCATCAAAAACATCCCACTTGGGATGGCGTTACCAGTGGGCTGGGGGTGGTTGTGGGAGCATGGGCAGGAGATAGTACCCCAGGAGTTCAGAGCTGGAGCTGTGACACTGGAGGTGGCCTCGGGAGAAGGTCTTGGCTAACGCAGCAGTTGCCTTTTCCTCAAATGACTTAAGAGGAGTCATGTTCTTGGACATATAGATCAAAATGTTTGGACCCCAGGCAAGATTTAGGGGCAGGACCTTAAACTTGCTTTTTTATTTTAATAGGAACGACCACTGTTATTCTCTAGTTTGTGCAGTAGGACAACATGACAGGACACAACTCTAACCCTGTTTCACCTGTTCTTCCTGAAGTGCCAGCTGCCATGACACCCAGCGCCTACCTCTGACCACTAATGACTTAATGAAGTTCATCAGGGTTCATTCCTGACCATGTTAGTTTTAATTAAGGGGCAAAACCCAGTGACACTCAGTACCTTTTTCCTGATGTCCCTCTCACTTGGTCTAAGCTGTCTGGTCTCATTGGAGGAAAGTGATCAGTTAATGTCTTCCAAAGGTAGAAACTGTCACTCTAATAGTATTTTACAAGCATTATGTTTTCTTGTAAAACAGATGTGATTGGGTTGTTTTGAACTGGCCATCTGGGAAATGCAGAGTGCTGCTGGTCCCTCAGTTCCTGTGCCTTGCCCCAACAGGGACTGGGCAATGTGTGTGCAGTGTTGGAGACCACGTGCACTAGCTCCTCTTGCTGGTGACGCTGTTCATGTAGTCAACGTGGTCAGCTCTGCTGTTTGTGCTATAGCTGTTCCTTGCTGGAGCAACGCAAAGCAGGGGGTGTCTCCAGAGAACCACCCTCAGGGAGCAGGGCTAGACCTGGCTGGGTTGGGATTCAGAAGCATTTGTTATCTAGTTGTGCTTTTGTAGACTTCATATCATCCTATTTCCTGGCTCCAGAGCCCTGATCTTGCTAGTTTCTCCCCAGCCAGGAATTGTTGGGTGCCTATTGCCCTCATAAAATTTTTTGGGTTGGAAGGGACCTTAAAGATCATCTAGTTCCACCCCCTGCTATAGGCAGGGACACCTCCCACTAGACCAGGTGTCCCATGTCTGGACATCTCTTCTACAACCTCCCTGGGTGGTGGAGGAGAGCTGTGAGCAGCACTTGGATCCGAGGTACGCTATGGGTTTCTTCAGAAGATGCATGATGAAACCGCTTCTCTGTCCTTCCCCACCTTCCCCCAGAGGGGTTGGGGTGCGCTGGAGCAGAGGGTCCCTGACCCAAGCCCCGTGGCAGCTTCTCCGTGAGTCCAGCCTCCAGCTGCCTGCCTCAGTTCCAGTTATAAACTGGGTAAATGTCTCCTGTGTTTGTGTCTTGCTCCTGAATCCTCTCTTTCATGGATAAATCAACATGATTTATCATGTTCGTGATATCAACAGAGAAAGTTACTTAAAGATGGGGCTAATGAGATGTGGCCCAGAATGTCCCAAAATGCAGCCTCCAAACCTATTGCTAATTAGGCACTGGAGCCTCTAATCTAATTTTAGCCAGTGACTGAATTGATTCCTGGCAGAATAAAATGCACTTTAAATCTCATTTAAAAGCCACAGAGATACTCTTGACAAATTAAAATATGAAATTAAAAATATATTTAGTTGGTTTCTGCATCATTAAAATAATCCTCAGCGCAGATGAATCAAACCCCATGCTGTCGTGTTTTGGGTTTGAAGGGCTGTGTTTCCTGCTGAAATTGGGAGCCGAGCCCTCTCTGCATCCTATAAAACCAACCGCTGTGCGCTCAGGGATGCTGCGGCTGCCGGGATGTGGTACCCAGGAAAGCGGGACCAGGAGGAGCGGAGGCATCAGACAGTCGTGGGGCAGGGGGGGGCTAATATATTTTGGTGAGAGAGCAGGATTTAAATGAATAGACATAAAACAGTGCAGAAACAGGCAACACAAAATGGCAATCTTAACGCTAACTGAGCTTGTAGTAGAAGAAAGCTGTAACTAAAAGGAAAATAAATATTCCTTTCAACTATATGCTTGATTGGTGGTTCTCAGTAATAATTTACTTCTTGGCTAAAGTGACCCCCTCCCTGTGCATTAATATCCAGTGTGGCACGGATGAAATGGATGATGTGATTTTTATCTGGAAAGCAGCACTGTTTAAAGTGTTCGGGGTGAGTTGGCATCGCGTGCTGGAGCTCCGCAGCGACCACAGCTAGATGGCACAGTCATCTCGCCGTGTGGCCACCAGCCGCAGCCCCTCCTGCATCTCAGGAGGGAGGCCGTGCTCAGCCTGGCTTTTTTACCAATAAACTAAAGGTGTAATTCAGCTTCTCTTAAAGCCAGGAGGAGTCTGAAGAGCCCTCAGCCTTACTTGGGCTGGATGTTGGTGCTGTGTCCTCCTGGTCTTCAACCGTTCTCCAGCTCTTGGCTTTAAAACTACGTTTTGATAATTACGGCAATTTTAACAATTGCAGGTTTTAAAAAATTATGATAAGCAGAGCGCTCGCCTGGCGTGATTGCAGGATTTGTGCCTGCAGGAAAACAGGGGAAATTGTTGATGAATTGCTCTTGTTGTGGAAGGAAAGCCAAGACCTGAACACGGGTGCTCTGCTTGGCGAGTTGCACTGGCTCGGGCTGCACCTTCCAACTTCTGACCCAAGAGTACGTCCCACCATGAGCAGAGCTTTGCTCCTCAACCCTCCTTGGACACCAGGATCCCGCCCACCCTGGGCAGTAGGTGAGGGGAACTGGGTGGATTCTGGTATCGATATTATAATGTCTGTAGGGGAAAATTTTACCCTTTTTTTGTTGTTGTTATAAGTTCTTAGGGGACATGTGAAGTCTCAGGAGCCCCTTTTGCACGAGGCTGGTGGGGGACCCACAGGTGGGGCTGGCCAGAAAATAGCGTCTCCCAACATGCCGTGTCTAGAAAACCCTTAAAACACACATTTCTGCTCAACAAATTCTTGTGGGAATTGAAGCAGAGACCGGACGGAGGTGGCTTTTTCATTTTTCTTTCAACTGTATTTTAAAAAGAAAAAATCCAAAACACAAACCACCCCAACCTCTGAATTCCTACAAAAAGCTGAGCTCTGAAAGCTTCTGTAACGACTGCGTGTGCTTTTAACTTCCTGACATTTCGGCACCGGCGCTGATAAGGCGCGGATCTGTTTAACGCACCCTTATCGGGAAATGAGGAGCTGGGGGGGGGGAAGGCATCCGAAAGGCCAGATGGGAGCAGGGGAGAGGAGGAGGCTGGGGTTGGGGGGACAGAAACCATTCCGGTAAAATATAATTTAAAAAAAATAATAATTTAAAGAGGCATCTGGGGTCAAAAAGTGCTGCTGGATGGGTCCCGTCTGCTTTTCTATTTCATTACCCACAGAAGAAAGACACGGGTGGCGGATGAGTCTCAGCTGTACAGCCTTTCACGGGAAGAAATGTATTAAAAATTCTGCCAAGAAGTATTTCTAAAATATTTTGCTTTTCCCCACTACTGGAGGAGCAGCAAATTGGCTTTTCCTGGTAAACAGAAGTGCTAAATAGAAACACAAAATATTATTTCATATTTTCTACTTAAGGAAATTGTATGTACAACCGGACAAGATGACTGTGAGGTGTGTTTCCTGTGAGTCAGGTTTCTTGGGGAGGGGGATTATTTACTTAAAACTGACTTGGCGGGAAAAAAATAAAATTGTATTGGCAAATTTTTTGTTTGGGGTCTCTACTAAAATTCAGCTTAATTTAATTTGTGATACAAAGATCTCCAATAAAATCTCATAATTAGTGTATATAAAAACCATCTTATTTGGAGGTTAGCACACCTGTGAGGTAGAGCAGGTTCGATGCACGGTTGGGAAAAAGGACAGGAAAAACCAAACCAACAACTGCCAATTTATTTAGATATTCTCTTCCCGGTGATACTAAGGGTTAGCTGAAATTGCATGCAGAGGAAACTGAAAAAAGCTAGACTTCTGCATGTATCGCTGTCTGGATTTTCCTGTAGATGTGTGACGTAAATAGAAGGGAAAAACTTGCAGCGAACGAAAGTGAGTATAAAATGTCAAAAGACTTCTTAGCGATGTTTTGCAAGTGCTCACTATTTTTTATTTTTTTTTTTTTTTTTAGGCTCGTAATGCTCTTAGAAAAGCTGCTGAGAGGTCTCTGCACCAGAGCCCGAGGACGACTGACGGTGTCTGCTCTGGCTCTGTCCACACACAGCTTGGCCGGCGGCCCGATGCCTTGGGAGAAGAGGGAACTCTCCGGTGATGTGAGCTCATTGAGGGAGCGGAACAAATGGGAGCTGCTCCGGGCAGAGCCTCCTCAGGGCAGGAAACAACCAGCTGCCAAGGGGGTCCTTTGCGTGAGCCTGACGTCAGTGACCAGGGGCATTTTGCTGCTAATCTTAGATATGGGGTTTTTTTTATTTTTTTTTATTTTTTTCTCTGAGCAGACAAAACATCCCACATGTCTAAGACTAGTGTCTATCTGACAGCTTGCTGTGGTGGCTGAGGCATCCCTGGGCAAAAGAAAAAGATGAGGTGGAGGGGAAAGAGGGTGGATCTGAGGATACGGGGGTTGGAACTCAATGATCTTTAAGGTCCTTTCCAACTCTAACCATTCTATGATATTTTGTGTTGGTGCTTAGGACCTTGCTGGGTCTGGAAGGGCACAGGTTTGCGTCTCAAAACCCAAATGTTAGTGCTTTTGCTTTCAGAGGTGGCTGGTGGGTTCTGGAGGTCACGAGCAGGGCTTGGCAAGGACTGGGGTAGTGGTGGGGTTGCTTGGGCTGGGGTTACCAAGCCTTGATCTCAAGGAGCATCCCCAGCGAAGTGCCTGTGGGAATGTGTATCTCCTCTTCCTTAATTACATTTCCAGCACTCGCGTCTGGAGTGATCACTTGGAAGAGATGCAACTGCGCAGCTCTTCTCTCCCAAATCCAAACTCCTGGCTTACTTCAAACCTGACACAGAGCCTGTTGATGTTAATTAGCACTTCCCAGCATGGAAGGAATCAAGCCACTTACGTGAGAGACGTGAAGAACGCTGAACTGTAATTTCATCCACAGTATAGTTGTATGACTCTAAATGCTAATTATATCTCTTTTTTTTAAAAAAAAAAACACTTGCTGAGCTGTTTGCAGCAAATAGGTTATAAACCATATTTCATTAAATGAAGAAACCTGATAAAATTGTGTGGGATACCAGCAACATGCCTGTCCTGTTGGTTGTACTCAGAGGAGTGATTTAGGAAGCTGTTCATGGAACAGAGGACAAGTAAACTCTTACGTGCTGCCCCATTCCCTGGCAGTGGAGTGAGTATGGGAGCTGCTCCTTTGCCTCCCGACAGGCACTAGCACACAGCAAATGTGCAATTATTAAAGACCAGCCTATTAGTTTGGATAAATTACGGGGCAAAATAAGCATCTACTGATGCTCAGAAAAATTTGGAGGAGCCGGGCTTTTTTTGATATTGATTTCTCCACAGCTACGGCATATGGCTAGCTCCTGGCATTTAACAAAAACCCTGAGTCAAATCTAAAAATCCATGAAACTGCCTTAAATTGTGAAATGCTAATAAGGTCAAGTTCTGGTTTTACTTGCTTTCTGGCTTGAAAGCCTCCACGCTCTGCTTGGGGGATGTTTCTAAGCTTTTTGCAGCAGGAGCTGCTTTTCTGCTCTGTCTCCGAGCTGGCTGATCCTCCCAAGGCACCTTTAGTTTTTTTTTTATGTCCTGCAGAAACGGAAAGGCCATGTTGCCGGCACATGGCTTGTGTCCTTGGATCAGGGTGTCCTAATTGTATAGTAGAGCCCTTGGAAGGGGTTGAGGCTGTCGTTCCTCTCCTCCCAGCTTGATTGTCCTGCACAGGTACGTGCCTTTGGTGGCTCCATCTGTACTAGGTCGTACCTGGAAATGTTCTATGACCTTTATAACGTGCTTCCAGGGGTAATACTGAAAAGTGTCCTTGCTGATGACTTAGAGGAGTCCTCTGGACATCATGAAGATCTTGGGTGTGTTGTAGACCTCAAAGCATTATGAGAGGATATCTGTGTGTCTTTCCCTTGGATTCGTTTTGGTTTGAGGTGCTGTTAGAATAATTTTATATTCTAGAAGCCTTGGGAGTGGAAGTCTCAAAATTATGTCTCTCAACAGTCTTAGGCCTTTGGAGATCTGAGCATGAACAACTTAATGGATTTTTATTAACCGTGAGAGTGAAGTCCCGGAACAGCTTCTCGGCGAGAGCAATGGGGTGGGACGATGAAGCCTATAGTGGTTGTGAGATGGAGCCCAATGAGCTTGTAAATGGGATTTAATGGTATAGTGTCCTTCAAGGAGAGAAGATTGGATTTAATTACCTAAATGACCCGTGTACTCCTAGAAGAAACTAATTAAGGGATTTCTAGTGAAGTGTGATAGACCTGAGGTGGAAATTGCGAATGTATTGATTTTGATTGCTCAAGTGTGGAGAAGACTTCATGTTCTGCAAATGTGTAGAGCAATGTTGTCTCAAAGCATCCTTGGGGGGGACCCTGTGGGGATAGTTTTGCTTTGGAGTATGATAACGGAACAGTTTAATCCCAGTTTGTGTGATGGCACACTACTGGCCTGCAGAGACACCTGAATGGCCTCAAGCCATCGGGCTAGTGAGAGCAGACCACCTACAGTTCCACCAGGCTTGACAGGGTGAATGAGCCCAACCCAAACTGTGTGCTGTCCCAAATAGACACTTTCTACTGCCCAAATAAGATTTTTCAAAGCTCATTCCAGTTTGCAGTGTGTGTTTGTGTTGAGTTCTCAAAGGTACATGACTTCTTCCATGCTCTGCTAGTGTTCCAGGTACTTCATTTAAAGCTGTCACAAGTATCACTGGATGCTGTTGTCAACCTGACATCTAGATTTATTATAGATAGAAGTTCCAGAGAAGCACAGGCAAAGTTAATTTACCAGACATCTGTTAAAAAAACAAAAATCTCTGGCACAATCAGTGCAAAGTCCCAGCTGCCACCTGGCCGGAGGAGCGAGGGCACATAGCTCACCGAGTCTGGCTTTTCATGTTTGGTGGTATTTGCTGCTACCACCAGGATGCTTGAGCGAGCAGAGCACTCCCAGGGCTCCTTCTGAGAGCGCGTCTGCGTTGTGATTGATTTGCAGCTGGTTGTGACTTACGGTGAAAAAGACTTTCGGTGAAAGTGTGAAAATTCCTAGAAAGCAAACACATAGAATCATAGAATCACAGAATGGTTTGGGTTGGAAGGGACCTTGAAGACCACCGAGTTCCAACCCCCTGCCCTGGGCAGGGACACCTCCCACCAGACCAGGTTGCTCAAAGCCCCATCCAACCTGACCTTGAACCCCTCCAGGGATGGGGCAGCCACAGCTTCTCTGGGCAACCTGGGCCAGGGTCTCACCACCCTCACAGCAAAGAATGTCTTCTAGTTATACTTTGCGTTGCAAGTAGTAGCAGCTGTGCTATATCTGTTCTCCTCTATTCTGTTCCTAATCGCTGGTTTTCAGGCTGGATGGCGCTAACAACATAGTTACAGTTTTCCATAGTGGTTTTCCATTAGCGTGCTTTTCCACTCTTGCTCACATCATGCGGATTGAGGTGGAGGATCCCATAGAAACATGTACAAACATCTTCACGAGGCTTTTCTTTCATTCTCGCTTGAGCTCTTCTGATTCTCATGTATGCTATGCTGTAGTCTGTGCTTTAAATGCATGGTGTTGGCTGTTGGCCTTTTTCCTTGGAGGTGATGGACACGCCTTTTGCTGAGGTCTATCAGCAGTTCCAGATCTGGATGGCTTAAAGAGCAGAGGCCTCCGGTCTAGTACCGATACGTATTAAAAGTCAAAGAAAGAGAATAAGGCTGTATTTTTCACGTGTGGAGGACTTGTGGAGGACTTCTAGAGGACTTTGCTCTTGATCTTTGTTTAGGAACAAAAGCTGGGCTGCTCTGCCAGGGCTCCTGATGACTGATCATCTCAGCTGTTGGGTACCCAAGGCTTGTTGCCTCTCAGCAAGGTGTTCCAGAAGGAGTGCTGTACAGTTCTGCTTTTCTAACCCAAATTTATGAATTCTTTTATCAGCTTCATATAGGGCTGATGGTACTTATTGATACTTTGCTGTTGCTTACTGCACTGGAGATTGGTTACCTCCCAGTATAATTTGCCACGCTTTGTGGATTGAAAATTTGATGAGATAGATGGCTCCAGTTGGAGAAAAGAAAGTTGTTAACCTATCATGACACTGTTTGGAGTATTTTATGTGAGCTGTGTAGGCCCGTTTGTGTCCAGTGCCTCTTTTGAAGCCTTTCCTCTGGAGTAGAGGGGTTACAGTACTTCGTATCAGGAACTAAGCTGTCGTGGGATGTCATTGAAGGCTTGTCACTGAGAGCAAATCTCATTCATCTGTGCTGATAAGAAGCACATGATCTGCTGATGTACACCGCCAGCAGGTGAAGATCCACCTCCAGAACGAGCAATTATGGGTGAGAAATTTTTTGTTCAGCTTCTGGGAAGTCCTTATTCTCTTCTTTCTGAATGTACATTGGGATGTAAAAGAATATATGATAGATTCTTATTTCTAGCCCTAGTTCTTCTAGTCAAGGTAGCCATCTGATTCAGCACATTAATAACGATGCATCTCCTACCATTAACAAATGATGCTTTTTCTACCGTTCCCCCATTCTCTCCACTTTCCTTTCTCTCTTCAATGAGCAAATTTTCCTAATAGCTCAATTAAGCCTTAATGCAATCATGTCATTAATTCCACATCATATGGTAAGTCTGAATAATTCCTTTCCTTAATTTAATTTCAAGATATTTTGAAATTCTGATCCAGGTCTTTTCTTCGTCCTTCTCTTGGCTGATAACAGGGAGGAGGTTTGCTGGGTATTCTTGTGTTCTTTTCAACTGCAGTACAGGTAGCAATGAAATGAAGGTTCCAGGGATGGTGTACTTGCTCTAGTACACGAGTTAAGAATAACCCACAGAAAGGTGATAAAAGAGCCACAGAAATGATTGAAAATTTTTAATGAAAGAATTTAAAAACCCAGTTTGTGTTAAGAGAGTCCACAGCTGAAATGATTTGTTGAAGCTGAGATTCTAAGAGGGAATGTGTTCACAGACTGTGTGTTCCCATATGGGGAACAAGCCTGGGCAGCAAGGTGTTTGTATGGCTTCATTTTCCATGTGTTTCCAGCTAGAACAGCTTTGAATCTGAAGTGTAGCACTTGGCTTTTCCCAGGTTTATGGAAACATCCAATACAGTCAGCACAATGACAGGAATGCTAGAAGTTAAGGGAATAAAATAAGAACTAAACCTGACATTGCCAGTTTTTTCTTTCTGAACCGTAATGTGGTTCTCTTTGTTTATATCTCATCATTTAAGCCAGGGTGCATCACTCTGTTTTCCTCCCACGGCCCATTAAAAATTTCAGGTGTGGGAGAGAAAAGAGTAACTTCTTGTTTGATCTCTTTCTGAGTTAATCCCCAAGTTCCGTGTGGCTTTGAGGGACCCACACTGACTTCACTGGGTGAGAGACTGTTCCTGTGTTCAGTGCTGAGCTGCCTGGAAATTCAAAATTATACATATTCTCTGTTCCTAATCTGATTATTTTCCATTTTCATAGGCGGGAAGCTCCTGCTAGTTTTCCACTGGCCACCGATGCCGTCACGCATAGCCAAAGCCTGGTGCTCATTAGCAGCTCAAGCAGGAAAAACTCTGCAATTTTTCTTTCCAGTCTATGTGGCAGGGTTGTACAACTATAAATCACTGTGACTGCGGAGGACAGTCTTTTAATTAAATGACAGCTATAAGTCACTCTTCCTGTAACTCGCGCGCCAGATAATGCTTTCCAAAGATCTTTCCAATTTGAGCTGTAATGTTTAAAATCTAGGAACCCATTCCCTGTAATAGTCAATTTTGTAAAAAAACCAGTTTTCATCCATTTCTTCTGTTTGCTGTAAAATGTGACCTGTAGCATTTCAGCAGCTGATGTTTAAGCACCTATTCATCACTTTTCTGCAGTCAAAGATTTTTAAAATGCTCGACATGCTGGTAAATAGGCACACAATTTCAGCAACTGCTATGTAAATGTTCGCCGGCAAGGCATTTTAACATATGGATTATAAAATGTTTTCTAATCCATTTTATTGGATAAGCCATGGCATTATTACGTAGTCACTGACTTTTTTTTTTTTAAATGCATGTGACAGAGAAATGGACTCGGCTGCTCTGGAAGGTGATATATTCTCCAACTGCCTCCAGGCAGTACCTTGTCTAGATGTTGATCATTTTGAAATGGAGCTAATGGGAGGTAATTATTGAAACATCAAAGTAGTAGGAAACTTCTGGGGATTTATTGTCTGAGCACTTATTAAATATTATCTTCCTCTGGGGGTGAGAATTTGACACAAAGTGCCTTTCTTCATTGCCGTGTTACCGCAGCGGAATCCCCAAAGTTGTGTCTTGATATTTGCTGAAATACTTGTGTGGTTGGAAATGTCAGTAAACTTTGGATATGGTTAATAGATTCCTTGACTCTCCCAAAACGCTCTCCCAGGCTTTCTCAGATATTTAACGGAGCTTGTGATAAGCAGGATAGAAATAGCTTGGATACTGAGGAAAGCGTAGATGTTTTCTGAAGTATTTATTATTGCAAAGATGGCCCCAAATCTTGCCTTATTAGGTGGCAATGCAGCCACAGTTTCTCCTGGACTTAGTCTCATCTTGGATTCCTTGTTGACAACCTGAGTCATAATTTATGGTTTTCTTCTGTGTGCTCTCAGTTCACCGGTCACAATTATCTCAAAACGTGTTTGAACTATGTGCTATAATCCCATCAGTCTTTCCATAAACTGAAAGGTCACTGAAATAAAATCCCACTCCTTCCAGAGGGTGGCTTGTGTTGTTGAGAGAGGAAACAGCAGTTTCCTCCTCACTGACATTATAAAAGTTGTACGTTGGCGTTGCTGATGAGGAGCAGATTGTCATCTACCCCAAACCAGAAGAGCATCATTATAGGAAACTGGGAGGTGGGATTTCCCAGGGGGAAGGAACTCTCTCTCTTTCCTCCGTCCTTCATAGAGGCTCTTTAGGTTTCTACAAATAATAGACATCACCATTCTCTTCATCCACATGTACCCTGGTGCCACCACCTTGTCACGCTTGCAGCATATTCTGCTGCTTTATTCTTCCCAGCTTCTCCAGTTCTTCTGCATTGGGCAGAGTAATTAGACTGGGCTGAACACTTGTGATGAATTCCTCACCACCTCTGCTCATGCACAGTTATCCTCCATAAGGGACACCAAATGCCTGGGATTTTGGTTTATTCTTTTGCCCTCTGCATGGCAGCTTGCTTGAAAGCAGAGATGTTCTACCTATTGGAGGTCTTCTGACTACTTCGTGCAACTCGGACATTCTGATTAATAATGATTGGTTCTGCAGAAAGCAGGATATTTGGCTAGAAAAAGTAAAATTATCATAAATATGTATAAAGCACATGAAAAAAAAAAGCAATTACTTTGGCTTTAAAAGCTAGAAACAGTTTAGCAGAACAGATGGGTTGCATAAATCTGGCAAAAATGAGGGCAAGAGGGATTTGTGTGTGTGTGGCATGCAGCAGAGGATAAGACCAAGGGTTTGCATGATGAAGAATTTATCGTAGCTTGGAAATTGTCCATTTTCCTACACTTTCAGAGTAAAAGTGGTGGCTGGGATGACGAGGCAAGGCTCACCTCAGCAGCGTGTGGAATTGTCTGTGAAACTCCCGACACCACGTAGTTGCTCTGTAGCACTGCAAATCCTTCTTCGTTTTTAGAAGTTTCCTGCTCCTCTCTGCTTCCCAGTAACATTATGAACAATTTTCATATCTCAGTCATAGTCAGGTCATATTGATATGGACAGTGGTGGAAATTTTGGTAACTTAGCAGTATCATAATGATTTCCTAGTGTGCTGCTTTATTTTTTAACTGGGGGTGGGTGGGTTGTGTCCCTCCTGTACGTGAACAAGTGCTATTAATCAATTTGTGTGGGGAAAAAATATGTCTTGAGCTCACTGAGAAGATGCAGGCTTTTGAATACCAAATGTTAGGGAAAAACCTTACCTCTGTAGACTCTCTCCAAGGGACAAGTGAGAATGGTTTTGACAGGATCAGTATGTGCCTCCTTGTGCTCCTTTGGCAGAAATTGTGCTGGCAGTAACTGTGAGAATGGCTAAATTGTACCCGGCTGAAGCCTGCGGTGGAAGCCTGTCCCGAATTCTCAAATTCCTATGAATGGGGAAGGCTGTTGCTGATCACAAAAAACACCCGTTGGGTTTTTTTGGTGCTTATCTAAGGGATGCTTCCATGACATCTTGATTTGAAGGTCTCTGGAGAGACTCATCCCATCTTGTCTTTAAGAAAATCAGAGGTTTTCACAGCTTTCTGTCCCCTGGATGTGTATAAATATACCCCAGAGACTTTGGCACAAAATATTCTGGTTTTCCCTTGTTTCTGGCCTCCTTGATCCAAGACAGATGGGTACAGCACTGTACCTTGCACGTGATTTCTGGAACATACACAGATCGTGTTGGTCAAATCTACCTGTTGCTTGGGTGGCATCCCAAGGGCAGTTTTCTGAATTGGTTTTCATTTTTATTGCCAGGCATCTTTCCCATGAGGGAAAATCCCTTAAAAAAATCCCTTGAGGTATTAAAAAATCCCTTGAGGTATTGCTCCATCCTTTAGGTGCTTTACAAATAAACATGAGCTTTGTTGTAACTGTCAGCAGCCAATTTTGGAGCAGCCTTACCTAGCAGAAAAATCTTGTTTTGTGCCAGTCTGCAGCTGTGTTTGGGGAGCCACGGTATGGATTATTATGGTTATGCATTATTTTTTTTTTAAATATTTGCGATTTTCTGTTGACATTATTTACCGGTTTGCTTATTCGTTGGGTTGAGTTGATATATGTAGCATTTTAAGGGGGGTCTAACTTATGGATGGATTATTTGTATGGATTATTATGGTTATGCATTATT
Organism: Numenius arquata; assembly: GCF_964106895.1. Taxonomy (NCBI): domain Eukaryota; kingdom Metazoa; phylum Chordata; class Aves; order Charadriiformes; family Scolopacidae; genus Numenius; species Numenius arquata. The sequence continues at coordinate 69,098,746 of NC_133581.1, read as the reverse complement.
TTTTATGGATTATTATGGTTTATGGATTATTATGGTTGTTATGGTTATGCATTAATTTTTTTTAAATCTTTGTGATTGTCTGTTGATATTATTTACCAATTTGCTTATTGATTGGGTTGAGTTGAAATATATAGAAGTTTAAGGGGGTTCCAATTTAAACTTAATTTTATATCAAACAATTTGTATAAAACAAGTGCAATTCCACAGTTAGCAAATGCACATGAAACAGACTTTATGAGCAGCGAGTCTGTGTTGCGAAATCTAATTTTGCTACCTAACAAGCAAATAGGTAGATTTTGTGTCCTATTGATCTCAGAATTACCTGACTGATGCCAAAAATCAATCACAGACTACTTCTGAGCAGTCACAAGACGGGATCCTTTTTATTAAGCCTGTCCGTGATTTATAGTTTTGCCATTAGTGTTAATGTAGACTTAAAATATCAATACTTCATTCTAACACCTTCAAAGTGGCATTGATTCTCCCTTATCTAAGCTGCTGCTTTTGCATGGACGCTACCCAGAAATTCTTTTGTGGCCACGTGGGTAAATTTCCTTGAGTCAAGCTACAAACGCGTTAAAGTAGTTGGTTTGTATCAAAATCATAATGGCAGGCAGCATCATCTGTCTTCATAGAATTACAGAATCTTCATGGTTGGAAGGGACCTTTGAGATCGTCGAGTCCAACCACAAAAAAAACCAAAAACCAAACGCACAACCACACACCACACCCACCACAAAATCATAAGACCAAAAAGGTGGACCCTCTCTGCTTATTAGGTGATTTCTTGATGGAAGTAGTGAGCACAGCATTCTCAAAGCAGCAGAGCTGTACTTCTGCACTGCCTTCATCTGTGGGCTAACATGGAGGGAATTACACAGGAGTACCATCCCCAGCCCAAGGAAACCTAGGGCTTCCCTTCCATAGCCTGGGGAAGAGAAGGCTCCAGGGAGACCTTAGAGCCCCTTCCAGTCCATAAAGGGGGTCCAGGAAAGCTGGGGAGGGACTCTGGATCAGGGAGGGAAGCCATAGGATGAGGGGGAATGTCCTCTTTAAACTGAAAGAGGGGAGATTGAGATGAGATCTGGGGAAGAACTTCTTTGCTGTGAGGGTGGTGAGACCCTGGCCCAGGTTGCCCAGAGAAGCTGTGGCTGCCCCATCCCTGGAGGGGTTCAAGGCCAGGTTGGATGGGGCTTTGAGCAACCTGGTCTGGTGGGAGGTGTCCCTGCCCAGGGCAGGGGGGTGGAACCAGATGATCTTTAAGTTTTCTTCCAACCCAAACCATTCTATGATTCTATGAGACAGAAATACTGTTTAACACAATTGTTGTGTTGATACTGCTCCCCTTTTACTGATGGATTTACGCTGTTGCAAAGTTTTGGGAAATGGCGGAGAAAGGAGTTTTGATCTTGAGAGTTTATGAATTTTGTCTCGCTTCAAAATTGCAGAGAACTGAAGAGTCTGTAAATCATAGAGCTGGCTAGGTTGGGAGGGACCTTTACGATCATCGAGTCCAACCATAAGTCATGGCAGATGTAAAGGGGAAATCAAGACATCTAGGAAAAAGGATTCAAAGAGCACCCTTCAAGGGATGCTCAAGTGGGCAGCAGAAGTGGGAAGCTATCGAGGGAATCACTGGGAACATTTGGGAATGGCATAACCCAGACAAGTCTGAAAGGGATTAGACAAATTGATGTCAAAGAGTTTGAGAACGAGTTGTGTCTGATGGTATCTCCCACTGCTGTCGTTGGAGACCAGACTGAGCTGCGTGGACTCCAGCTTTGACTATTTGTGTTTTTTGTGGTTTTTTTTTTTTTTAGATTCTCATGGAGCATTTCTCTCCCTCTGGAGAAAAAGAGGGTAAGTTGTGCCTGACCAAGCACTGGCACTGTGCTGAGCCTTTGCTCGTTGGCTGAATCTTGAGGGTCTGTTCCTAGAAAATCCCCCAGTGCTGAGTGTAGTCTGTATTCTGTGCTCTGGGAAAGGTGAATTACTCATTGTAGTCACGATTTACAGCATGCGGCAATTATCCCCAAATCTGCATATGTTTTAAAAGTTAATGGAGAAGAAACACTGATTTTTAAAAACCAATTTCAGAGCTTTCTGGTGGCTCTAGCTGCCTCAGCTGGTCACAAAGGGCAAAGCCACAGGCCTTGCTCTCTGACTCACAGCAGGAATGAAATCTCTACATTTCTAAGCAAATGCCAGAGCACTGTATGTTCCTGGCGTCTTCTGGTCCCTCTGGATGAGATTCTCAGACCATACCGTACAGCAAAGCCCACAGAGAGGTGTGTGAGCCTTTTCGGCATCCCTTTTACGTGCCCCTTTGGCTAATTGCAGCCTGGAATTCCCACCGTCTGCTCTTGGTGCTTCCCCACATCTCTCCTTTAAGTTGCAGAGGGGACTTCCTGAAGCTCCTGGTGTTCCTGCAGCTGGGACGCGTCCCCTGAGGTGGAAGCATTTTGCTATGTATCAGACTTTTTTTCATCACTGTCCATCCTTCCCTCCCCTCTCGGCATGTCCTGGGGTTGTAAGCAAGGATGCTTACATGGAAGAAGCAGTGTTTTTCCACTTGCCTGCTGTGCCAGGTCAGTGGTCACTTTCCATCTTTGGTTAATGTTCAATATCTATTTTTCTAATCTCTGCTGGATTCCTGTAAAAATGGATTTCTTGTCAAAGGCTCTTTCTTGTAAAATGAGTCCTTGGGGGGGTTGTGTTTGTGCTTTCTGGTTTTTCTTTTTTTTTTTTTTTTTTTCCCCCTTTCCTAGTCTATATGCACATCTGCTGCTGTTTCCTCCTGGATTTCATTTCCAGCACTTGTGGTTTTCGATCAGACTTTACTACCCAGAGGCAGGGGGAGGTGGCTGGCTGCACCGCTGCTGCTGGATGGACTGACCTAAAATCCTGTCCCCAGGGCCTGTGCCACATCTTGTGCTTTTAGATGCTTTTTACAGAACCCTGACGCACTTAGTTCTTGCCAAGGGGAGGGCATTAGCATGAAGTTCTCACTCCTTGGAGGAGCGAAGAGCTCTGGTCAACGTGCTTCAGTCTGGAAGAAGAATTTCTGGGAATGGCAGGAGGTAACCTAAGATGAACTGGACTTTTCGTGCAAAAAGTCGCAAGGAAGTCTGATGGTCCTTCACGTATCATAGAATCATAGAATGCTTTGGGTTGGAAGAGACCTTAAAGATCATCTTGTTCCAACCCCAAAGTCTGGGGTTGCTCAAAGCCCCATCCGACCTGGCCTTGAACACTTCCAGGGATGGGGCAGCCACAGCTTCTCTGGGCAACAAAGACCGAAAACTGGGATAATAACCTTCCTCTTAGCATGGTCTCTAGTGGAAACAAAGCTAGAAATCAGATTGCTTTGAGGAGACTGGTTTTATAGACAAACTGGTGCAGTGAGGAAAAATTCAGGCAAGCCAGGTCCTCAGACCTGGAGTAGAGGGACGTAGAGACAGACAGATATGTAGCCCACAGCACCCAGAGACACTGGGGCAAAGGGGTTATACAGTGTTGTGTTAATCTCTTGATGTCATGGGGTTTGGTAGCAAGCAAAATGATAAATTTTACCTCTCAGAAGCATCTTTCTTTTGTTTTGTACCTTTTTCATAAGAATCAGGGCTGATATGTCTGAAATGGTCATTGCTTTGTGAGAAATGCTCATCTGCTGCCATCCAGCAGATTTTTCCTGTCCTCAGGTGGGATGGCTTTATTCAGGCGGTTGGTGGTGATTTACTTTGGCACAAGCGGAGCTCTTGGTGCATGGGGTGAAGGACACCTGGAAGCGGGGTTGTTGGATACGCAGGTGTTCCCAGCTCTGCTGGGAGATGTCTACTTCAGCAGCAGAGAAGATGCATTTTGCATTGGCAATTTCTTGTTCCAGAGCTGTTTGCTGTAGCTCAGTTTGAAGAGAGTTTGTGTTTGCTTATGACCTCAGTGTGTCTGAGGGCCCGTTCCAAGATTTTGACTTCTAATTGTGGAGACTCCTACAAAATAGGACCTGCTTTCATCACTTACTGATTTTTCTTTGAAAGTTCCTGGTGGGGTGGTACAAAAGATCCAAGTATGTAAGGGGTACCTGTTTGTCCAGCTGACCCTTCTCTAACCTCTGTTTGTAGTTTTGGAGCTCATCACCTCTTTCAGTTCCATCTGAAGGATGCAGAAGGGGTCACAAAGATGTGTGAGCTCCTACAACTTCTGTGAGAATGGCTGCCTGAAGGGAGGAGAGATGCCTCAGCAGCGAATCCTGCTCAGGTAAAAGGTCTCCTTACCAGGTGCCAGAAGCTTCACATGGTGAAAAAGTTACTGAGGGGTGGGATCAAGGGAGAGGGACCCATGGGCAGGGACACCTCCCACCAGACCAGGTTGCTCCAAGCCCCCTCCAACCTGGCCTTGAACCCCTCCAGGGATGGGGCAGCCACAGCTTCTCTGGGCAACCTGGGCCAGGCTCTCACCACCCTCACAGCAAAGAATTTCTTCCCCAGATCTCGTCTCAGTCTCTTCTGAGCTGGTCCTGGTCCTACTAACAGCTGAGAAGAAGATTGATAAAACATCCTGTGTTTTTCCTGTTACCTTTTGCTGAGTGTTGAAATTTAAACAACAAAGAAAAAAGATGGTGGAAGGTCCCTCGCTGTTGGACTGTGATCACGCTTTGGGTCTGTGCTGTGATTTATGGCCCCTGGGGGCTATGCAGCCCAGCAAAACTGCTTTCAGATAAAACCCAAGGGAGCAGGGACAGTAGACGTCTTCAGGCTTTGTTGTGCAAAGGTGTTAGTAGGGACCCGCTGTGGGAAGCACTCTGTGTCAGGTTATTTCAATATCCAGAATTTTAGTACAAAGCCAGGTATGGCAACAAATGCAGGCTGTTTATATATTGGACAATGGGGTTCCGTATGGCACGGGGTGGGGGAGGGAATCCTCATCTGAGAGCCATTAATTGGAAAACATGAGAGGTCCCACTGATGTTGCTTAATGATGCACACGGGGCTTAAAGTACTTAGACTCTGCTCAGTAAAAGCAAAATCAGATTATTTTTTACCCATGCAATTTTGCATCTAGTGTTTCAGGCATAAAAAGTATTTCATGCGTCATTTATTTACAATAAATTAAAAATCTCTATTAAATATTATACCGCTGGAAAAATTCTGTTATTAATATAAAATTATTTATATTGCTACTTTGATGTGTGGCAGTTCCTGCCGCGTGCCATGCTTGGGCACTAATGATTAAGATCAAAACTGGTGTGGCATAGCCTACTCAAATATTTTTTTTTTTTCCTTTAGAAGTATTTACAGTGGGTTAAAATCAGCTGTACTAATCAGCCAGCATCTGTGTGCTGCCATGGCATTTAAAGTTGGTGTCTGGGTAGCAGGCAGTGGTGTAGCTGGTTCGTTCTTCGTTTGGTACAGGGCATGACGAAGAGGTAAAAAAATGCCACGGGATAAAAGAAAGGAGGAAGGAAGAGGGAAAAGTGAGTTGCTGATCTCTTGGAAATGCAGGTCAATTACTGTCCTAATGGAAATAAAAGCTAAGAATAATGTTTATAGTCTGTAGATGCTCAGGACGTGCTCTGTCCACACAGGAGGTTTCACAGTCATGATGGTCAGATAGGACAGAGCAAATGTGAGTTATCACTATAGTTGTGGGAGTCGAGGCTCAACAGCTTCTCGACAAAAGGGGTCACGGAACAAGGCAGGATTGGTAAAGCCTCCAGTGCTCTAGAGGCTGGAGTGGTTTTAGTTGCTCAGGCCACATCTGGAGCACTGTGTCCAGTTCTGGGCTCCCCAGTTCAAGAAGGGCAGGGAACTGCTGGAGAGGGTGCAGCAGAGGGCTACGAAGATGATGAGGGGCCTGGAGCATCTCTCTTAGGAGGAGAGGCTGAGGGACTTGGGTCTTTTTAGTCTGGAGAAGGGAAGGCTGAGGGCGGATCTGATCAACACCTGTAAATACTTAAAGGGTGGGTGTCAGGAGGAGGGGGGCAGTCTTTTTTCAGTGGTGCCCAGTGACAGGACAAGAGGGAATGGGCACAAACTTGAATATAAGAAGTTCCATCTCAACATGAGGAGGAACTTCTTTTCTGTGAGGGTGGCAGAGCCCTGGAAGAGGCTGCCCAGAGAGGTGGTGGAGTCTCCTTCTCTGGAGACATTCAAACCCCACCTGGACACGTTCCTGTGCAACCTGCTCTGGGTGGACCTGCTTTGGCAGGGGGTTGGACTGGGTGATCTCCAGAGGTCCCTTCCAACCCCATGTCATTCTGTGATTCTGTGGTCACTGACTTTGAAAGCACCCATCCATTGCTTACATCTGACTCTTCCAGGAGATGACCTTGGACCTGTTACGTTAGCCAGGAGCATCTGTTTGTTTCCAGCTCTACTACTCCGGGGCTGCTACCTCTTATTTAACGAGGAATGTCATCTTTCATGCTTAGGTTGAAAAGGGGTGCATTTGCTGCTGTAGGCTGTTTTGCAGCAACAGTTGAATTAAAGCTTTCTGCGGGAATGGAAGGGTACTTTATAAAAAGTCCATTTGAAGTGGGAGTTTATAATGTGAGCTTTTGTATCTTATATATTTAGTCTTCCAGGGACTTGGAAAACTGCTGGATTTCATGTGTGTTCTTCAGATTTTAGTAAATCATTTTTTTAATAGAGATGACTGAGAGGTCATGGTGTATTTTGAATTTCACATATAGTAGAAGTAATGTAAAAAAACCCATTCATTGTGTTATAAATTATACACATATTTAGACATGCTGGTATTTTCCTCTCAAAGATGATCGATCTTACAGAAGAAAATAACAAACTTTAAATTGGGCTGCTTCAAAAATCTCCCCTTTTCAACCATTTTGTTTTCAGCAGTAGGCAATCACTAGCGCTTAAGAAAAATCATCAAGACTAAGCAAGAAGGGAGTGGTCTTTCCCCTGGTTCTAGCTTGTAAGGTGGGATTTGGTGGGCCACGTGTGGCAGCTGAGGAGACCCGAGAGAGACACCTGCCATATTCCTTATTCAATCTCTGCAATCCTGTTAAGATGTGATGGTCTTTGCTGTGTCAGCATCTGTGTTAGCCTTTTGCTCAAGCAAAGGAATCTATACAGTCTCTCATCCTCTAGCTCTTCTAGCATCTTTCACTCTACCTGATTTAGGTGTATTGTCCTGCAACAAAGAGGTTGGCCACCACTGGAGGAAGTGCTCAGGATGTGGACACATAATTTTTTAAAATTTATCTTTTATTGTTTGTTCTTTGGTCCTTTTTTTGGATATTCTAGCTGTATTTTGGTCTGCAGCTGGGTTTTGAGCTGATGTTTTTGAAGAACTTTCTACAATGGCTCTGCAGTCTCTTTTCTGGAGAAACGGCTAATGTAATATCTATTCTTGTGTACATGAGGTACAGACTTTTATTTCTTATGTGTGTTATTTTGTAATGACAGATTCTGAATTTCATCCACCATTTTATTGCCCTTCAGATCTTCACAAGCAGGAGTAATTTGGTTATCTTGAATAAATTCCCTGCATCCTTGTCAGCTCACTGTCTGCCCCCTCTTCCAGATCTTGTCTGATGAGATCTAACGTCATTTGCAGTTACCTCATTTAATGGGTTAGTACATGCCAATATGCCATGCTCCACTTGCTGGTAATTCGAATGGAAATACGGGCACTGTCTGTTGGCTGTGTATGGTACAAATAGCGTGTCTTCCTTTTTTTTTTTTTTTTTCCCCTTCTTTATAGTTACTGTGTTTGGAGTGTACAAAATAAAGACCTTAGCAAAAGAAAAAAACAAGCCAAAAAACTCAACAATAACACCAAAAACCCACAAAGAAAACCATGGAAGAATGGAAGACGTGTGAAGGCAGTGAAAAACGACTTATTGATCTCGAGGATAAGGGTTGTATGAGATAAACAAAAGCTCTTTCAAACTGAAGAGGTGTGACTGCCTAAATATATAATGTAATAACTCAGAATAACTCAGAAATTCATGAGACTATAATGGTGTAGAAAAAGGGTGAAAGTATTAATACTGGTAATGATGGAGAAACAACGCTAAAAGCTAAGCATAAATAGGTAATGAGCTGAGGTTAGTGAGTGCATCTAGTGTAATACCAGAGTGGAGAGAGGAAGGGAAAAAAAACAGAATTGCTTGAAGTTTGTAACCATTGACATGGTCAATTTTACTTATTTAAAAACTGCATAAGGCAAGTGCTGACAGCTCTCTCTCTTCAGTGGCTCAGCATAGGTGCTTTCTTCACAGATCCCTCCTCCATCAATGGATGTGTAGGGTGTACCATGGATTTTCAGATGGGGAAAATGCCACGTTGAAAACTCCAGCTGAACCTTGGGGTCAATCAAGGAAATCCAGTATCCTGGTATGTTTGAAATTTGACAGAAAACGCTAAAAGGAGGAGCCATAGGTGTTAGGTCTCCGTGCCCCATCCCTGGAGGAGTTCAAGGCCAGGTTGGAGGGGGCTTGGAGCAGTCTGGTTTGGTGGGAGGTGTCCCTGCCCAGGGCAGGGGGTGGGACTGGATGGGTCTTAAGGTCCCTTCCAACCCGAACCATTCTGTGATTCTATGAAATAAAACACTTCTACTTGTGTCTCTGGGGACAGAACATGAAAATAATCAGTGGTATTGTTTCGTGTACATTTAGAAGCAGCTATTACAGTAACGAACTTGATAAAAGAGGGCATCCACCAGTCCCCAGCTCAAAATAAATCACTGTTATATTGTATTCTTGTTATTATTGAGCTGTAATGCACACCAAGCAGTTTGTCACCCTTGAGGATGCATCCTGCAATGTTTGTGGCCCAAACATGCCCTGAAGCCTTTTCGAAGTGTTGAAGAGACATTAGCAATTGGCTGCATCCGGGTCAGAATGTAAAGCTTTTTGAGTTATATTGGTCACTTCCCGTGGTGTTTTATTATGTCTGTGTGCACAGAGGGGAGCACAGAACTGCCAGAAGCTTTTATTTTTCTGGGAGTGCCAGAAATAAACCCTAAGTATTTTCAGATGTGTGAATGGGCTGGGTGGGTTTGTTTGGGGTGGACAGCATAATGGGAGATCACTGATTTCCCCCAGCTCACCCATCCTTTCTGTGATTCAAAGGTGTCGCCGAAGGTCGTTACACACTGCTTCAAAATTAACTTGCTTGCCAGACCGTTCTTACAGGGTTTACAGCAAATTTGGCCTTTGCGCTAACGAGTCATTTCAAGCACCTTAGTGTTAAGAAGGCAGCTGAGGAAATACCTAGTCCTTGAATTAGGCTTCTGGTTTGTTTTTTTTTTAGGATTTTTTTTTGTTGGTTTATAGTAGGATGGAGAGTGTCTTTCCTGAGGGAAAACCAGTGCTGAAGTTGAGCTCCTGCATCTCCCAGAGCATGGTGCCACTTGCCGAAAATCCCAGCAGAGCTGGACCGTTCCCAGTTACCTGGATTCCACCCAGGACTGGGGGGTGTGTGGGGGGGTGCGTGTGTGCGCGCGCTGAGATAAAAGGGGGGGGGGAAACTCCAAACAAATTGATTCGCTCAGAAATGAACTTTCACGTTGTTAGAAGTTAGTGGTGAAAGCAAATGAAACGTAACCACGATGGCAGGGTGCTTTGCAGAGTGATACGAATGATGTGATTTTTGTTGTAGGGTGGGTTGGTTTGGGGTGAGTCCTTTCACACAACCTGTTTCTGTTGCTCCTTCTGGAAGCACAAAGAACAAACAATTTCTAAACTTTATTTTGCGTTTATTTAAGTGTGTATTTTTCTAGATTGAAAGAAGACACCGAAAGAGCAATAGGAGAACACAAAGGGCACATCCTGTGTTGCAGGGACTCTTCAATCTGGAAGCCCACGACAGGATGCTGCTTTGCTGCTGCTCCATCCCAGTCTATCACGGCGTTTTATGACAACATTTAGATTTCTCTCCTTGGTATTAGTACTGCCATAGCAGTCTTCAAAACTGCTCCTTCTGGGTAAAGTTTGTATTTAGCTTATTATGTCATTTGTGGCAAAATGTAGGATTAAAAATGCCAGGTGGTTTTCCTGGGCCACCTATTGCTCAGTGTCTGCAAAGATTATGGGGAAAATTATTCTCCCTCGGAGAGAGAGGAGATTCTGGAGTTGCATTATCAAATATTCTCCCTGTAATTAAGCAGTCTGCACGTGGCCTTGGCTGTGCCCGTTTGCACTCCGGTACTCCTGGTGGGTTAACTACCGGCTGGTTATCATCTCCTGAATGAAAGCCTGACTGCTTGTGATCTCTAAGAGTTGGAGACAGCTCAAGTTCTGCATCTAAATTGTTTTGGTTTTGGTTTTTTTTTTTTTTCTGTCTAGCACACATTTTTTTTGTTTCAGATAGATTTAATCAAGTTGCCGTGGTATGAAAAGAAGGAAGTGTCTGTCTTTGAAAGACATAAGTAGTTCGTTATTTCAGGCCCTTCAAAACAATACCCTTCTATTATTTTGTGTATAATGTATCATTACAAAGTTCATTTCAATTTTGTTTGAAGCTACTTTAAACTTAAATATAAATGAATCATTTAGTTTCATCTAAAACTATTAGTAATAATAATACTACTCTAACTTTTTTTCATTATTGCTTTTTTGTTTTCAGTGCTTTGTCTCTACAATGGGCACCTGCTTAAAGCTAGTGAATATTTCTATTCATTATAAAACCTTTCATATACAAATTAGACTTGAGACATTCCAGCCTTATCCGTTGACAGGTTGTGGGTTTCATTTGGATACTGTAAAATTCTTTCCTGTGTTTTGGTTGTGGTTTTGGGGTTTTTTTCATATCCCTCACTTGCTATCCTGAGCTGCACGAATTCTTGCTAAACAACTAGTATCTTGTAAGTGTGACAGGATGTGAAACAAACTAAGTGTGAAGTCAGAAGGGCCAATTGGATCACCTAATGATTCCTGAAAAGCATCATGTGACATTTCATGTATTAAGCCCCGTGACACAACCGGTAGCTTGGTTTTGGCTAAGGTAGAGTGTATAAAGAGAAATACTGCTTTTTCCCAAAGAAGCTACTGCTCGGCTGCTTGTTCCAACAGATTAATTGTATTCTTTTATTTTAGTTCAAGGGCTGGGCTAGTTTCAGTAGCAATCTTAGAAAGAACACATGCTTTGCATAGTATGATTTCCCTGGCCTCATGCTCCTAAAAGCTTTGCTTCTGCTTAGCTTTCTCTCCTGGATTGTAGAACCCTTTGGAACCAAATATTTTTAATTCTTTTGATAGTATTTACCCACTTACTCAAAATCTGTTCATTCTCTTTTTTTTTCCAACAGCATATATTGGTGTTTTTAAATCCCTTATTTAACAGGACACCAACCATTGCAGAGATACTGGCTTGAATGAACACCTGATTTACTCTCTGTAGTTGACAATAACAGGATCATATTGGAAGTTTTATTAACCCATATCAAAGTTATCAACAAATAAAAATTATCCAAAATCTGACAAGAGATTGATATTGTATAGACTATTTACAGGACCTGCAGAAATAAATTTTTAGAAGAGTTTCATCTAGATAATTTTTTTTTCTTGCAGAATTTTCTTTTTATAGCTATTCTTTTTACTTGAGATTGTCAGCAAGAATATACTTGGGACTTGTGTTGACTTATGCTGACTTATGTGCTCCTTGGTGTAGAATTCCCATTGCTTTATTGAAATGATTTATGTGGAGGTAAATATGTTCAAGTGTCAGCTGGATTAAGGTCTGGTCGTGAGGACAAGAGAAGTTATTTAGCCGCCTGAATTTGAATTTTGAGATGTCAGTGTTCAGATTAGAGATCTGACTCTTGGAATTATGTTGAACTAAGAAACTGTTCCACAGGACTATTTTGGGGGGTCTAAAGTAATGAAACAAGAAGGAATTTGAGAAAATGACAAAATGCTTCAACGTGCAATCGCCATGCTGACTCATGAAATTTAGGTTTAGTTGAATTATTTCAATTGCATAAAATTATTTACATTTCAACATTAGAAAAATGTGAGCAAGTTTGTAGTCTCATTTGCTTAATGCTGTTGCAGCGTATAAAGTAAAGCTTGTAAATTTGCTGCTGAAAACACTGAAAATTGAGGGGGGGAAAAATGAGGTATATCTGCTGAGGCTGATTTAAGAGAGATCATGGTCCTCGCTCTCCTATAATGCTATAGAGCGCATCGGAGGCTGCAGCAGGTGAGACAGAGAAAGGGAGCTGAGCAAATCTCTAGAGCTGATTGAGATGTAACACTTCACCTGCAGCCTGTTGAAGTTTCTGAGGATTTCTGTTTCTTTCCTTTTGCTTTGGATCAGGTTCATAATGACTGTATGGCTGCAGTGTATCATCCTTTTGGTGAAAATTTAGGTGGAACTATATTAAAAGGGGAAAACTTACTATCTACTGGTGTTAAAAAAAATAGTACTCCGTGTTCCCTGACAAATATCATCTGGGAACACTTCAAATTGAAAGCCTTCTGATCTGATGTCAGAAAACTGATGTTAGAGTTATTACCAGGATCTATTTTTCAAATCTCTTTCATTATGGTGTTAGTGAAAATGTCCTGCTTTTCTGAAATTAAACTAACAGAGATGTGTGGGTAGAATTCACGCAGCTGCAGCTTGTGGGTGTGTGCTCTGCTCTGGCGGCAGAATAAACAGAGGGAAGAAAGGGAAAAGGATGGGGGAGGACGTGGCTATGAATAGGGTTGTTGAAGAAGGACTAGCACTGTGGTTGCTACCACCACCCTCCCGAGGAAGGACGTCCTGGATCATGATCCAACATGAGATCCCTCAGCCCAGAGCAATGCAGCTACCTCTCTTAGGAGGAGTGGAGCATCCTTTTGGAGAAGGAGGGTTCCTCAATGCTGCTGAAGGAAACTTGATTAGTTCGAGTAGATCATCTGTCAAACCCCATTGCTTCTCCTGTTGCTTGCAATGGATCTGCAACGAGGGAAGAGTACCTGCCTGGGCTGGAGAGACGTCAGAAAGACCCAATGCTCTTTTGTCTTGATACGTGCACCTCTTCCTCATCTTAATAAAGAAATAAATGAAAGACTTTCCTATCCTCCACTGAAGAACAGCATCTGGAAGCAATTTGGGTGGCATTTTGAATCTTCCATCACAGGTATCGTTCGTCTACGCTCCTGTTGTCAGATAAATACCTCCTTTATTTACCAAATACTCTTTTCCTCCATAAAGCATGCAAAGCCAACTGGCAAAGAGTGTTTGTTATCCCAAGACATGCCAACCACTCCCACACTTTCAGGCAGGGCTGGCCCATGCTGTGTTCTAGGTTCCAAACAGCTCTCCTTCCGTCACACAGCCACGGTTCCTGTGCGTGTACAGCAGGGCTGCTGCTTTCTGAAGGTGTCAGATACGATCAGAGGACGTTCCCTGCGAGAACGAAGGGACATTGTCCAGTGGCTGCAAGCAGGAGCCACCTTCTTTATTTTTGTGAATATTCTGGAGAAAAACCTGAGTATTCTGCAGAAATTTACTGCTTATTTCCTTTGCTGTTGTGATATTCAGTTGGAAAACTTTGAATAAATGTAAGATATTGCTGTAGCATGAAGAGCAAACCCAGTGCGCTCCCTTGGAAAGGGGAATGTACAGAAGAGAAGACTTTCTCAAGGTTGGGTTGCAGGACTACATTTCCCAGATGTAACCAGAAGTTCAGTCTTTGCTGCATAGATCCCAGAAATCCCATAAAACAAGTGCTCTTTCACAGAATGATATGGGGTTGGAAGGGACATCTGGACATCATCTAGTCCAATAGGAACACCCAGTTGCACAGGAATGTGTCCAGGCAGGTTTTCAATGTCTCCAGAGATGGAAACTCCACCACCCTTTCCCTCCCTTCCCCTCTCCTAGGAGCTCTTGCAGAGCCCTTGCTGCTTGTAAAATAAGCCAAATTAATTCATTCCCACCTGCTCACACAGGTGAGTTTTAGCTGGAAGACCAGGAGATATTCTCTTGTGGAACAAGGAGAAGCCCTTGTCCCTTATCTGGTTGCGATGCTGAATGCATAATGATGCTGCAACACTCAGCTAGCATTAGGATGGAAAGAAAAGCCGTTCTGGCATATGGTCCAAACGTGCTGGTGATGTGAATGACTAATTTCCTGAAAAGTCTGAGTGGGCTGAGGGTAATTTTGTGTAATAATTTGTATTTGAGAGTTGTCTCAATATTTCACGTCTCTATTGAATTTGCTGTAATCCATCACTCTAATTGCCTTTCCTTGGTCAGTTGAATTTATGTGCTTGTCTCTATCATACTTAAAAGATTGTAGGTACAACCTTTCTTTCTTATTTAGATTAGGAAGGGTTTTTTTTCTAGTTTTTGAAAGGTTACTGTGTCCCTTTTCCCAAAGATGATGGTGTGTATCAATTTTAGAGCATTAGACCGGAAACGTGAAGCAGTTCTCCTAGGTTTCAATGGTATGTTAGTCCTGGTAGGTGGGGTTCAGCTGATATTAATGCAAAGGACTTCCATGGATGCCATGAGCTGACCCTCTGATGTTAAAAAACAGTGGAGCTCCTTTGAGTCCTGAAGAGCTACCACGGTTTGGGTCAACCCACGTGATTCCTAGGGGACCAGTGAAACTTGTCTGAGAGATGGAGGCATGGATTGACCAGGGAAGAGGAGGGAAGGTTTGCAGAAGGGCTCGTTGCTTACCCTGTCTGGAATCATGGTGCTTTAAGAGGTGTTGAGCAGATGTAGCTGAGTGGCTGCAGCGCTCACGTGGCCGTTCTTGAAGGGATTTAGTGCTGGCTTATTGATATCAGCTTAATTTGCCCACCGTATTGATACAAGCCACCCAGTTTTGAATTGATTCGACCATTACAGAGGCTGCATTGGGTTGGGAAAAAAAAAATCAATTTAAAAAATGATCTCCCTAAACCAGTAAAACTTGTTATAGCATGCAGGGGCTGAACAGGGGCTGAACAGGGAAGTCATTTGGGCAGGAAAATGAACTGACTAAATTAACTGTGGAGCTTGTCACTTCGCAGTATTCATCAGCCTCTTGGAATTAAGCCTTGTGATAAGGACAAATTTACACTATTGTTATAGATGCAGGAGTGACATCGTTGTCCCTGCTGTAACAAACTGATAGTGCAGATAACAGAGGGAACCCTACCATGCATTGTTTTATTTCTAGTGTATTTTAAATAATGGACATAAGCTTCAAAATCAATGGAGCCTTTACATTTTGCTGCTTTTTGTGTTCGTTGTTTTTTTTTTTTTTTTTCTAAATCTGTATTGGAGAAAATCATAGCTTCTATTTCACAAACCGTACAAACAATTAGCTTCTCAGCTTGTGCTGCCTTAATGTGCAACTAATTTATTTTATATCTACTGTATAGGCACAAGTGAAATCAATAGTACAAATGTAGTATAATTTTAATATATTACTGTCAGAAGAGCAAAGAAAACAAAACCTCATAAATGTTTAATATTTCACTGCTATTTTTTGAATAATGGATGCGTATTGGAAAGGCTCCATTATAGTATTGGTTTTCCATATACCTGAATTTAGTAAAGATGTTTCTCAAATTTACACAATTAGAACAAGTAAAAAACAAAGAAAACTAATGCCCTTATTGTAGGCTTAGTGCAGAACTTCATTTATCAAAAGTTTTCATAGCAACTTCTTTTCTGAAGTGTTGACATCTTACATATTGAGATGTTTATTTAAAGTTTTAAAGTAAAAGAAATGCCTCTTCCTGCTTTTCTGTGAACCTGCTTTTGCATTTATAAGATGTAGCTGCCACGTATGTGATTACAAATTTACGGATACGTATTTCAGAGCAGTTTATCCCTGCTGTCCTTCGTGATGTCGATCTCTTGAAATCACTAACACAATGAGAAAAATAGGATTGACTGGAAGGTCTGCAGTAGGGTTATCGGGGAGATTCCAGATGCAGGATGGCAATCAAAGCGTGAGGCTGGGAGAGCTTTGCTGCCAGCTGAGGACAAAGTATCATTCCAAACTTTTAGTTCTTCTGCCTCTGTGACTTCAGCTGAGCTCTAGCGTGGGACAATGATGCTCACCCATGGTACCTCCTGGTGGAGGGAGCCCAGGGAGCCACTATCCTTTGAGGGAGCTGCTGGTGACTCAGACCTTCCAGAGAGATGCTAAAATGACAGTAAAACCTGTAACGAAGGGGAATCACTTTGTCCCGAGGTGGCTGTTCCAGCGTTTTACTACCTTTTAGTTAGAAACTTTTTGCCGTTATTGCGTCTAAATCTTGTATGAATTTTTTTCCAGTTACTTCTAATCATCTGCAAGCTAGGGGCCATGGAGAAGAGCTGATGACCCTTCTTTTCACGAGGGTGTTTTACATGTTGGGAGTCTGTTTCCCTTCAGTGTTCTCCTACGTTACTTTTCAAATCTTGCCTCAGAAGTCACATTCTCTAAATCTGTTGCTTTTCCTCTACTTGACAGTTTCCAATTAGTGTAGGTTTTTCTGTAAGAGCGATGCTAATGTCTGGGCCATGTGCTCCAGACCTCACCAGGGCTGCACAGAATGGGGTAATTGCCTCCAATGTTTGCCATCCAGCGGCCCAATTAGTAATGCTCTGCGTGATATGTCCTTTTCCTTTGTGATCTCTTTAAACCCTCTCCCCGCAATTTCTGTTAATGTGATCACCTAAAAGTGCTCAATCCTCTTTCTCCTGTATGTTTTAGTTTTACTTAAAGGTAGAGCTTTTGTACTTGTGCTTGTTGAATTTCACCCCATCACTTTTTCCTTTTTGGATGATCTCTCTCAACCGCCAAGGCAGCTGAGATTTTTTTTTCCTGGTCTCCAAAGGCGCTTGTGATAAGTGCTGCTTTCTTGTCTTCTACAGATTTTGTAGATGTCCTTTTTTTATTCTTTCGTCTAGCTCATTTAGGAAAGCAGCGAATGGAATCACAAAAATTGGGAAATTATCCCTCTTCTTCCCTTGCCGCTGTCACTTTGGGAGAAAACCCTGTGAACATTGTTAAAGTACTTTGGGGAACGAGGATGTAGTTGCTGTTGTGAAAGGGACTGTCAAAAGTCTCTCTAAAATAGCCCTATCACTTCGTTAAACCCTTAGATATCGCTGTTGACTGTTCCGTGATTTACTCCAGTGCTTTCCAGCAGCGGTTCCTGTAATGGATGCATCGCTCCACCCTCATCTGTGCTGCAGCGAGGCTTTGGAGATACTCATCAGAAAGCAAACATGGGACTCCCTGGTCCATAAGATACTTGAAAACATGCTCTGAGCATCACTGAAACGTGTACTTGAATGACAGTATGAAGATTATGAAGAGGTGGGGGTTTTTTCCTTTAGTACAGAAAAACGTACCTCTGGGTACGTGATTTGGATTTAATTTTAGAATTTGGTTTACGGTGCCGTGTAAGCAAAATGTTATAGGAATAAAATTTAGCAGTGAGGAAAAGGATAGGGAACAGTTCGAGAACTGTGTTGACTCGTCCCTGCTGGTGGTGACCTGGCAGGGACAGGAGCTGAAGGGAGGGCGGCTGCTCCTCCACTTTGGGAACCAAAACCAGAACAGAGTTAATGAGGAGACTATAAAAATATGGATGAAGCG
This sequence comes from Numenius arquata, assembly GCF_964106895.1. Taxonomy (NCBI): domain Eukaryota; kingdom Metazoa; phylum Chordata; class Aves; order Charadriiformes; family Scolopacidae; genus Numenius; species Numenius arquata. Next base: position 69,081,196 of record NC_133581.1, on the reverse strand, counting down.
AGAACAAGATACACGCTGAGCATTTGTCCAGCTGTAAAAAGAAGAGCACCACACAGGAAAGAGAGAGAGAAAGTTGAGAAAACAATACGCTTCAGGAACTGAAAAGAGGTGAGTGTGTGTGAGAGGAAGGATGCCCGAACATAAGCATCTCTTTGAGGTGACCTGCCTGGGCTCCAGCGGCTGTGTCAGGAGGGCAGATGTCCCCTGCAGGTCCTGGGCCATAACCCACAGTGGTTTCTGAGGGATTAAGGTGCCTCAAACAGCACTAAACTAAAAATGTGAGAATCATTATTGTAACTTATTTGCTGTTCCGTCTCTCCTCTTTGCTTTACTGCAGTGTGTGGATTTCCGAAACCAGCCCAGGATGTGGTGGGGATAGATGCTGTGCAAAGCTGTAATGAAGATTTTGGCTCCAAGAAGAGTTTAGTTCAAAGGATTTAATGCCTCTGGCTGCAGTAGTCATATCTAATGATGTGCCTTTAGGAAAAGTGCACGCAGCTAGAACTGCAAAGGGAACTTTTTAACTGAGGCCATTTTATTTTGCATTCTGGTTAAGGGAAGAAGTTGATAAGGAATAAGGGCTGTTTTTCAGAGTTGCAGACTGACAGACGGTCTGAAGAACCCCCCATAGATCACCTTCATGAGCAACGAGGGATTTGTACTGCGCTCTTTCTGAAAGGAGAAATTAATTTATTTTACTGCTGCTTGTGTGGGGTTTACCTCAAGTAACACTTTCCATGAGCAGTGAATGAGGTTTAGACTGGCTGCCGCCTCATTAGCAGCCATGTAAGATGGCCAAGGAGCTTCCCACCTGAGCAACAAGTTGTAAGGAGCAAATTATAATTCATGGGTCCTTCCTATGACATGGTAGAAAAGGTGGGGGAAGGGGAAGATGGCTGGAGGAAACTTCTTCAGCATGTTTCTCAGTTTCTCCTCTCACTTCAGCTCTTACTGGAAGATGGAGGAGACATCTGCCGTGTCACCCACAGTTCTGGCAGACCGAGATCCCACGCTCTTGGACCATATGGGTATTTGTTGGGAGAAAGGCCCGGCTGCAGAAGGACGCGTGCCACTGCCTGCAACCTCTGCTTTTGGAAATGAAATTCAGCTGCGAGCTCTTTGCCAGGCTGCGCTCCCTGCAGCAGCAGCATCTGTCTGTAATTGCTTAGCCAAATGCAAATTGCATGCAGTTGACCACTGCTGCATAAATTATTCCGTGGCTTCTTCCCTCCCCTCCCGCCCTCTGCTTGCTCTTACTCTCTGCTCACCACCCTCTCCCTCCCAAAGAAAATATATTTAAAGCAATGGGTAGAAGTGTGCTGATGTACACAGCTGTTACTGCTGCTTTTTCACACCTCGGGGAATCTCATCTCGGTTTGGACTCTTCGGGGAGATGGGGAAATGTTTTCCCCAACAGCAGGTTTGGTGATTATAAGCAGCGGTTGCCAGACGGCAGGGCTCCTGCTGCTCTTCCCTCAGTGATGCTCCATCCAGTGCCAGGTATGGACCGTTCTGTCGGCTGGGCACCCTCCAGTGCCGTGGCACGGCCTTCCATGGAGAATGTGGGGATGATGAGGGGACTCTGCTGCCTCCCAGTCACTGATTGCAGATACCTCTTTCCAACAGCAGGCACTTGGCTGCCAGCTGGTACTGCATCCCAAAAGCTTGATGAAATAACTTCTGTCCTGCTGTGAGGGGACACAGGAAAGGATCTCAGGGGAAGGTCTCTGCGTTACAAGGATCAGCTGGATGGTGTTTTGCAGTTCTGACAGTGAGCTATTCAGCCAAACATAGAATCATAGAATGGTTTAGGTTGGAAGGGACCTTAAAGACCATCCAGTGCCACCCCCTGCTCTGGGCAGGGACACCTCCCACCAGACCAGGTTGCTCCAAGCCCCCTCCAACCTGGCCTTGAACCCCTCCAGGGATGGGGCAGCCAGAGCTTCTCTGGGCAACCTGGGCCAGGCTCTCACCACCCTCACAGCAAAGAAGTTCTTCCTAATATCTAACTAGTTCTGGATATTATATCCAACTGGTTCTAGAAGGAACTAACAAAGGGAAGAAGTAAATGATAAGAAAGGAAAAATACTCACGTGTGTGTATCCTAATTGTAGGAAACATTGTAGGTCTGAACTTCCTTAAATGGAGGATCAGGGTTCCCTCTCAGAGGAGCCAGGACTTGCTGGAGAAATGGGTTGCCAGGATCCCCATGAGGTTCAACAAAGGTAACTGCAAAGTCCTGTCCCTGGAGAAGGAAAGCCCCATGTGCCACTACAGGCTGGGGGGTGACTGGCTGGAATCAGCCCTGCAGAGAAGCACCTGGGTGTCCTTCTGGAGAAATTTGTGGAGTTGCACAGTGATGGGGGACTCAAGTTTCAAGAAAGGAAGTTAGATATCAGGAGAATAAAATCCACCATGCCAGCGGACAGATTTAAACAGCGGCACAGACATGGTGTTTGATCTCCAGTCTCAGAGATCAAAACTCAACTGGACAAGGCCTTGAGTGACCTGACCTAATTTTCAAATTAGATCCAACTTCAAAGTTGACCTTGCTTTGAGTGAGGGCTGAACCAGGGACCTCTATAGGTCCCTTCTGACCTGAATGTCATGATTCTGTGCGATGCTGTACAGAAAAACCTTCCCATGCCAGAGGGCTCAGAGTATGTGTGTTGGTTACGTTTCACTGTAAGATGGCTGAATATTTCCTTACAGTAAAATGTATTGTTACTAAATATCAGAGACTGTAATGCAGTTGTATGTGCTTTGGTGTCTCTTCTCATCTTTTCCTACTCTGTTGCCATAATCTAAGGGAGATATTTCTCCAGCTGTGAGATCTGTTGACTGTTATGCTTGGTTTCTTGGTGTTGACACAGCGTAGAAGCTTGTGATGATCTGTCGGGGTTCATCATGTTTGAATTTTCAGACTCCTGCCCCTGTTCTTTACAGAAGAGCAGCAGAGTTGAGGGAGCCATTGGACCCACAGACACTGCCCTTGCTGTCTGTTGGTACAACCGGTGAGGCTGGTGGCTGCTCCTTTTCTCCTGTCACCCCAACAGCAGCAAGGTGACCATAATGAGTGTACGAGTTGACTGGGAAGGGAAGATGCCACCCAGCAGCACCGTACTGAAGTAGTGATGAGCAGTGTATAAAACCATAAAGCGCTGACATAAGGTATGAAGAGTGCTAAAGAGTGATACCAGGGAATTTTCTGCTTAGATTACCTCTAGGGGAAAGCTTTTGGGATTTTTTTTTTTTTTTTTTTTTTTTGCTGCCAGAAGCTTTTCTTTTGGCAACTGTGAAGGGCTTTGAGTGCCTGGGGCTCCAATGGCCGTGGGATTGCTTGTTGCTTTATGGTCTCAAAAAACCCCCGGTCTGGCTTTGGGGAAAACGTACCACTGTGGAGGAGGGAGATGTATCGGTGCTGGCAGGAGCTGTAGCTTGGTGTGTCACAGCCATCTGCTGTTCCCAGCTAGAAGAGTTGTCCATGTGGGGCCAGAGCTGAGGGAAGAGGTTTTAAGAGGATTTGGAAAAAATAAAAAAAAAGAAAATAACCCTGAGAGCCAAACGTGGGCTTGCCCTCACCTCAGTCCCTCAAGGGTGCCTGACAGCAGAGGGGGCTTTCAGACCCCAGGCCATCTTTGTGGTCAAGGTGGGGCAGGGAGGATGGACACTGTGACACCGGGTGGGTTTCACTTGAGGAGGAAGACTCAATTGTACCCATTGTTGTGTTTGGTGCGGTTCAGGTCCTTCATGATGTGTTAGGTATAGACGGACTGTGGGGAGTGAGGTGATTCACCTGGTTTCTAGATCATCTAGGTCCAGGAGCTGAGCACGGATGCCCTCCTTTCACATGGGGAGGGACACCTGAGCTCTGACTCTTGGGAAGGCGTCTGGTGAGGGGGCTATCTTGGTCCTGGGCTCCAGCACCTCCATCTTGCAGAAGGCCCCGCTGTCCTACAGTCTGTCTCAGAGTGTGCTGGAGACACTTGTTCTACTTTTGCTGCAGTCTTCCTGGGCGGTTGTTTAATTATGAAGCTGATTATTTATGCAGTTATGTTTTTGAGAGCCTGGCTGAGCATTCTTTAAAAGCGACAGCAAAAACAGCCTCCCTGAAAACTGGGTTGTTATGTGGGCAGCATCACCATCTCATCAGGCCCGTTGTCTAATTAAGCAGGGAGTTGGAGGATTTCACGGATTCAAAGGCTACTTTTAAATACATTGTTCAGCCAATGGGGCATTTGGCTTGCTATTGTCTGACTGCAAATAATACATGTCTTGAATTGTCTTTGTTTTAATTTATTTTTGTGCTTTGTGTGTTCTGTAAGATTGGCTCAGGTATGCTGGGAATTCCTCACTGGGTACCATGCTGGGATGAGCAGGACAGTACAAGACACGTAATTTTCTTCGTTCTTCTGTGGAATTTGTGTGTGTGCATATGCATATTTGTCCGTCACTGTGATTAGCGGTAAGCTATATGAAAATAAGGAACAGCCCCAGGATCCCAGGCAAAAAATTAAGTTAAATATTTATTAGGTATCATGATTTATGGAATCTGTCTGAAAGTGAAGAAGCCTTTATGAACCATGTACAATCTCATAGTTATTAGGGGACACTTCAGAACTTTATTTATACCTTCTTCCTTAAAATTGCTTGACAAGGATGAGGCTGTGGATGGATGGAGCTGGTCTGCACAAGTTTCTTCCAAAACTTCATTTCACATGATGTTGTCCTGAGCGGAATTAATTTTTTCAGTCCTTGATTTTTCCACCTAGCCTGTTTAGGTAGACCTCGAAGGACAGTTTGCTGTATATGGAGCCTTCTTACAGTGAAAGTAGCCGTGGGCAAAGGCAAAGCCGAAAACCTTCAAAGTGGTCGGTTGGTTGGCTGGTTGGTTGCCAGCAAAATTCCTTTTCATTTCCTCCGCTGGTTTGTGGTTATCTAGACCATCTCTCAAACACAATAAAACGTATAATGAGCTTTACACACGGGGGTAGTGGCGTGGTAATTGAAGGAGGTGTGGGTGGGGAAGAGGGGACATCCCCAACCAGCCTGGTGGTGCCTGGGTTGGAAGGCTAAAGGTGTTGACCAAGGTTGTCTGAAGAACCTTGTCCTTGTGCCAGGTGGACCGGAGATGGGTCCTCAGTGCAGCAGGTTCATGAAAGCTGTTCTTTATGCATCTCTTACAAAAGATGTTGAAGCTGAATTTAAAAGCTCTAAGTGATGATGAATTTACTGTGCTCACGGTTAAATTGTGGTAGTGCTTAGAGGTCTGCTGGATTAGGCTTCCGACTGTTATGAGGGCTAATATGTATTTACACTGCGATGAGCAAGTATCACCTATTAAACTGGAGATAAAAGTGGAAGAAATGCAATATCTGGGGCTTGGAGACAGAAAAGAAAATAACATAATTACAATTCTGTTTCCTGCTCTGTTTTTCTTTAGTGCTGTCTTGAGGATTGTAATTGCATATATTTTAATGATTTCTGTAGAGTTTATGATTTATTTTTATAAGCCAATGACAGCAAAGTATCGGGTTAGTCTACAAAGCATAAAAAATAGCTTGCCATAATTGAGTTCCAGTTGTAAATTCTATTAAAGCTTTGTTTAATTTGGAAGTTTTATTTTTCAGGGAAGTTCCACAAACCTAATGCAGTTACCAAATAGAAAACCCTGCAAAACTCTGCATGTATTAAAGTTCATTAATATTAAATTAATTATATAATGTGCCATCTTTTGAAAGATGAAACATTGCCTTTTGTTCATCTAAGTAAGAGGTCTGCATTGATTTGGCTGAGAATTGTTTGTTTTGAACAGAAAGTAGAAATGCAGATGCTGTTCTGGCTTATTTGCGTTGCGTCAGCCAGAGGGAAGGTGTGACTTTCCTTCTGCAAAACACCTGGAAGGTTAGAAACAGCGAAACCTGAAGCAGTTTTGTTGGAAGTGAATGACGAGAGGCAAATATAATGTTTGGGGGATTTACCAGGTGGTGTACCTTCAGAGAATCTTACAAGGTCTGTTTAAAAAGTAGGAGGGAGGGCATTCGGTGTTGGAAGGATGTGATGGGGATTAATTTGCTAGAAGCGTTACAGACCCTGTGAAAGAAAAATAGATGTAGGGTTTCTGCTGTAGGAAAACATCCATAGAGATGCAGAGGGGAGAAAGTATTTCAGGCAGGAGAGCAGTTGCCTGTACCAGTACCTCAACCTTGTTCCATTAATAGTTGGGGATTTTGGGGGTGTTTTTGCGTTTTCCCCCTCCCCACGACTCCTCCCCCCCCTCCCCACCCCCGGAATTATCCACAATGAAATCATAAGTTTCTTGGGCTCAAAAAGTTTGGATTGGGTTGGTTTTGGTTTGGTGGTTTTTGTTGTTGGTTTGGGATAGGTTTTTTGGACTAAATGAAACTCTCTAGTTATTATAGCCCAGTTAAGAATTTCATTAGGAAAAGCAGTAATTGAATTTTCTGGTTTCAGTGTTGCAGGTGCTGTTCTGCCTTTTTCAGTTCAGAGAGAAATTTGCCAAACTTTCTTGTTGGATAGGAAAGGGATTGATTTAAACTTTGTTCTTAGAGGAGAGGCTCATGCTGGATCTGGGGTCATACCAAACCATTCCCACATCTCTTTTCCATGTTCCTCCTTGGGTTACAGACAGGTAACTAAAATGATGTGAATTCAGAATTTGGCATCATTGTATACCTGGTGGAAACACAATTAGTAATGGTAACTGATAACTAGGGGTGTGGTGGTGGCAGAACTATGGTGCAGTGATAGACTAGATAGATAGAACTAGAAGGATGTTGTCAAGTTAAAGGATTTTAAACCACTTTTAGGTCATTATTTAAAATCTAGAAAAGAAATTCTCTCCTTGTTGGAGTTCAGTGGGATTTCATGCAACGTAAATAAGTGCAGAATCTGAATCTAGCATTTTTGATGGGAATAAAGCCTTCCTGGATTCATCTTCCCATGTGTATTTGAGATGGGCATTGAAAGGAGAAGTAGGAGGAATGTGATCCATGCATTTGCACGCTGGGAATCATGTCCTTTGTGGTGTGTGTTTCTTTCTGAGAGTGTTTGCCCAGAGAGCCTGGCCTTGACACCTTGGTTGCCAAAATGTGCATGGCCTCTCCTTTCCCAGTTCCTGTATGGGTGTCACCTGGGTGCAGTCATAGAATCACAGAATGGTTTGGGTTGGAAGGGATCTTAAAGCCCATCCAGTGCCACCCCCTGCCCTGGGCAGGGACACCTCCCACCACACCAGATTGCTCCAAGCCCCCTCCAACCTGGCCTTGAACCCCTCCAGGGATGGGGCAGCCAGAGCTTCTCTGGGCAACCTGGGCCAGGCTCTCACCACCCTCACAGCAAAGAAGTTCTTCCCCAGATCTCATCTCAATCTCCCCTCTGTCAGTGTCAAACCCTTCCCCCTCATCCTATGGCTCCCTTCCCTGATCAAGAGTCCCTCCCCCCCAGCTGTCCTGGAGCCCCTTTAGGGACAGTCATTGAACATCCTTCCAGTGAACGCCCTTCTGGGCTCAGGGGTAGAATTTACGCTCGTGTTTCCAGTCGAGAGAAGAGAAGAACAAAGCAGAGGGTTTGTCTGAAAAACCTCAGTGCTTCTTTCACAAAGCCACCGGGGGGTTTCAGGCTGCGTCTTGCTGAGCAGGGTCCTGATGGCTTGTGGGGCTGGGGAGCCCACGGGACTCATCCAGTACAGCATTAGGTAAAATGGTCTAAGCCAAGAGAGAAGAGTCTCTGAAAGGTGGGGCTCAGTTCAGGCAAAAGTTAATGAGCTCATTGGATTTTATTTTTTTTACCTCTTCGGTGTACTTTGAGAACAACCTGTCACCGTTTCCCCGCTGACATCCATCACCCGCGTATTCCTCAGCTCTTCTCATTCTGACTTCTTTTGCACTGAGCATAACTCATCTCTCACCTCTCTGACAGCTTCATCCTTTCCTCCAACTCAGATTGGCCTGTGGACGTTTGTGAGCAGGCTTTGAATCTCCGGCTGAGCCAGGAAAATGCATAGTTGGGGCAGAGAAAGCCTGATCATTCATAGTGACATTTTCTTGCCATGTGGCATTAATTGGATTTAGCCTACAGGTGGAGCAGGACAGAAGGCAGGAATGCTGTTCTTGGTGATCATTGGAATAAATTGCTAATATTTCTAAGATTGATAAACCCAAAAGCAGGCATGAGCTATTAGATTAATAAGTCAGACTTTCTTGTACGCTCCTCTTGCTGCTGTTATTCTCGCAGAAAAGTTATTTATGTACTGCAGTAACCCCAGTGCTGGGTGTGAGAATGCCAGCTGTATGCTAGTGACACTTAAACACAGATGCAGGCACCACCTGTAACTGTTATTCGAAGTACATTTTGCATTAAGGAACACGGCTTAGTTGTTTTCAGAGATTTTTTTGTGTATGTGTAAGCGTACAACAGCTTCTTATGACCTTGAAAACTGTTGTCTGTAGGAAGAAATTCTTTGCTGTGAGGGTGGTGAGAGCCTGGCCCAGGTTGCCCAGAGAAGCTGTGGCTGCCCCATCCCTGGAGGGGTTCAAGGCCAGGTTGGATGGGACTTTGAGCAACCTGGTGTGGTGGGAGGTGTCCCTGCCCAGGGCAGGGGGTTGGAACTGGATGATCTTTAAGGTTCCTTCCAACCCAAACCATTCTATGATCTGTCGTCTTTTTGTTTAAAAATCCTGCTTTGTTCATTCTTTCCTTGTAGGTCATTCATGGGGGTGTTTTTCTTATTTGTGTTTGTTTTTCGGATTATACCCACTGCCTTTCTTTGGCCTCACTCCCAGTAGCCCATATTGTCAGTAAGGACACGGCTGGAAACTCAGGATGCCGTAATTCTGTACCAAGGGGCACAGGGGGTTTCTTCTTCAGCTTTGAAGTTTCTGCTGCAGCTGAGACGTTCCAGGGCCCGTTTGTCCTCTTTGCAATAACATGACATTTCTTGCTCACGTTTGGTTTGTGACTCACAGTAACATGCAGAGAACGTCCCGCAGAACGACAGCCGGCACGATGGTTCTTCACCCTGTGTTTCTGTAGCACGCTGACTCTTTTTCAGTGGGATATCTTGCAGTTTTCCACACTGGATAACATTTTTTTTTTTTTTTTTCTCTTCCTTTTATTTTATTCACTTTCTTTTTTTTATCTTGTGGTATGTAGGGATAAATCTTTGCTGGGCAAAATGTTGTTTCATGGCTTAAAAAAAAAAGTCTATTTCCAACCTTCTCCAGTGCACAAGATAATTCTATATTCTAAGATTTTTGATCCTGGGGATGAGACTCAAAAGCAACACGCGAATAGAATATAGGGGTTGTTAATAAAATTAATCTCTTAGAGTGAAGAGAAACTGGGCTTTATTTAGTTTTCCATCTATCCTCCAATCTGTCCCAGGAGCTGTACGTCTGCCTGCAGAAATGCCAGCCCTTAGAAAGAAGATGTATTTAAATGTTTTGCTGTGCACCCTGCAACTATATTTTTATTTTGGCCTTTATGGTGTTCCCTTTAGTTTGTTGCTTATTGATAGGAGGGGACTCATCTTGAGTGAGTATTAATCTGTTTTTAATTATGGTGTCTAAAATGATTTAACATCTGCCAGTGATTTCTAAGACAAAACGTAGATGTTTAAAAATGTGATTCACATGAAATGGGAAAGGTTTTAGTGTTTCAAAACTTCTCAGTCTTTCTGGCGTTCTGCCCAGTACTAATGCCTATCTACTAAAAACAAATGGTAAGAGAACTTTAATTCTAGTTTTCTTATGAAATGGAGGTCTTTTCAAGTCAGGTTTGGCATAATTTTCTCATCTCAGTTACTTTTTCATATTCAGTTTGAAGGTGCTTATGTTTCTGAAAGGAGAGAAAATAACCCCCGAAGCGCAGAAGCAGCCTGGTCCTGGTGAGTTCAAAGGGTGTTGCTGAGGGTGTGACAATCAAGTCCACAGCTGGGAAATGTTGAAAAGAAAGAGGGGGAATAGGATTGGGAATAGGATCAGAAAAGGACTTTGCTGAGTCTTAAAGTTGGACCTCGCCACTGTAGGCAGCCACATCAGAGCTGTGTCTCATAATGAACCCAGTGGAGATGGACCTCAGCTGCCTGATCCCGAGACACACGTGCTTCCTAAAACCAGGGTAAGGAAGCATGTTTGTGGGGTTATTGATGTATTTTGCATTAGGGTGATATCACCAAGTCAACATCGTTCTTTCCTTCACCCAAAGTCTGTCTGTTTCCTTCCCTCTCTCCACACATTTGACGCACGCTTTCTCAGCGTGGTTGTCCTTCCCTTTCGATGGTCCCCATCAGCTCTACACGTCCCTTCTGCCTACTTCAATCTAACTTTCCCACTGTCCCCAATCACTGAAAGTCCATGTTTCAGCCTCCACAAACCTCAGTGGCCCTTTCTCCATCTACCACACTCATCCCTGCCACCATGTCTACCATCGTTCCCCCCTCCCTGTTGCTCTTCCCTCTTCTTCTCTCCCATCCACCACCACAACGTTGCACCATAACACCCAGGTCCAAACTGTCACACAAGCCTTTCATCAGGCCCTGATCTTCAGCAGCTTTCTGTTTCTCCCAGGCTTCACTGCTTCAGGTTAGATGATAGCGTTGGTGATGGTGACCTTCTCTCCTATTTGTACTGTTTCTCTCTGCTTTCCCTTCCAGCTTCTCCTTTGCTTTTGGGCAGTTCTGCATTTTCTGTCCCATTTTGCGCTCCCCTGCTCCAGCCACCCCCTATCTGCTCTTGCTCTTTTAATAAAGCTCCTTGACTTTTCTGCTTGGAGGCAGAATTTGGGACGTTCCAGGTTCCCTGCCAGCGATTGTATGTCTCCATCTCCTCTCTTCTACCACTCTCCCAGTCACAGCATAGACATTTTCTTGTCATATTCTTCATCCTTCACTCTCCTAACACTGCCTGCTGCCTCTTCCCATCTCTGTCTTGCAAATCTTTTGAGGTTCCCCTCTGACAGGGATCACCAGATCTATCAGCTTCCTCACTTTCATCATCTCCTTCAGCATCTCCACGTGAGATTTCTTCACTTACGTGCCTCCTCAGGTAGCTGTGAAGCAGCTATACTCTAGAGACCAGCAGCAGCCTGCTTATTTTTAAGGACCACATAGTTTCTGGAGGGAGGTGAAATGAATAAGCACCTTTTTTCTGGTGCTCAGAGCTCCTGCTGGAGCACCTTGGATGGTCAGAGCTGCCTGGAGCAAAACCCTTGGAGGAGGAAGCCCCTCGACAGCATCGCTGCTTGGACATGGGGAAAATGAGAGCAGTGGATGAGCCAGAAAGAGAGGAATGCTGGTAGAGGAGAGAGGCAGTCTCTGCTCTAAGAACTACTGGTGACTTTTTCAATTTAACATCACAGTTTTCATGCCTGTGGAAATGTAAAAAGATACAAAGCGATGTGCTGGACTGCTGATTTTCAGTGTAAAGCCATGTCCTGCCAAGCAGTGGGGCTGGGAAAAAGCGGGAACTGACAAGTCTAGAAACTAGTGGAAAAGTGTCAAAGTGACTGAGCAAAATTAGGAAGCCAAGGTTTTCTCATTATCGTCTTATCAGGAAAAAAAAAAGAGCATTCCTGGCCTGAAAAGGAGGATGACAATTTGGCAGTAGGCACTTTGTACCTTTACTACCGTGCAGATTGTCATTTTCTTACTTACTAAAGCTGTCAGGCATTTTGGGTTCCCCTTGAAGCAGAATTAATGGCAGCTTCGTCTGCAGTGACTGGTTTTTTTTCCTTGTTTTATAAAATATGAAAGAACAGCATGCTTGTGTATTATCTTTGTGCTCATAATAGACATTAATAAATAAATGCCTGTAAGATGGCAGGGACGTTTAGAAGATAAAAAAAATCACACTGCCTTTTTTTCCTGTGTTCAGAGTGTGTGCTGCATCAAGGCATTTTAGTATTTTAGTTGCAGTGGGAAGCTGTTTCCTTTTTCATGACTTTATGTATGACTGCAGTGTATTACGGAATTCTCTAGCGCTAAGAAATAAAAGCAGGAACCATGTTTTCACACAGGAATTCAGAAGTTTGAGACAAAAAGTTTACTTGAGATTCAAAAATAGTTTTTTTATTTTATTTTATTTTTTTACAACATAGAAGGAGCTCAGCGCAATCTGGATATCCCGGAGAGAGCATGCCCATCGTCAGCCCAAGCTGGGAACTGGGAAGAGCTTCAGGGTGGACAATGGAGAAGTTGAGGAGACTGGGAAGGTGGAAGTGCCCCTGGCAGCGTGTCTTAGAGGCAGAGGAGCAGGTCAAGCATGTGCCATCCTTGCATCTTTGAGATCTTCATCAGGACATCATGGCAATGCCTATGGATTTGCGACTATCTGGGCCTCATTGCGTGAGGTGCTGTACGGTCAGAACGGGGTGTGGAAGGAGGTAACGTTAAAAATTGGGTACTGGGAGCAATGGACACAGAAAAAGTGTATGAGGAGGCAGGTGGATCCAGGGAACTGGTGGGTGGAATTAAACCCCTGGGGTTATTCTGATACTGATTGCTCTCGTTACACCTGGAATGGATTTTGGAGCCACATTTCTCTCTGTGGGTTGAGCTGCAGTTGTTGGCCTTGCAGACAAAGCCATGCTTCCCAGACCACCAGCCCCACGTTTGCTGCCGTTATGCTCAAAGCAAAGACAACCCAACCTGTTGTGGCCAACGGGACCTCTGGGGGAGGGTGCCTGTGGGGGACATGAAGGTGCCTAGAAAGCACGAGGGGAAACATGATCTGCGGTTTGTGGTCCCCTTGTCTTTCTGCCTGGCTCTTTGCACGATGAGGTTTCCTCTCTGGCTTGGCAGGGCTTGGGGTGGTGGGGAAAGGCAGGGTCACAGGGACCTGGCTGGGTCAGGGATGGAGTTAGGGTGGGCAGGGCCGGGCTGAAGGGTTTCTTCAACCTGTGACACGTATTTCAGGTTCTCGATGACAAAACAAGCAATGAAGGTTAATCAAACGACCTTCCTAAATGAATTGGTAGGCAAATAACATGGTTTTACTAGAATCTTTCATCTGAACATCTGAAGGTTTTCAGCTTTTGACAGAGAAAAAATGTTTTTATGCTTTTGAGCATTTCCCTGGAAGCAATATTTGTTTTGCTCTTTTTCTTTTCCATGTATTTTTGCTGGAGAATTGTTTACTGGAATGACATGGCCATATATTAACAAGTAGGAGGCACAGGTGAAACCGAAAGGTTGGACCTTTAACTGCTCCCCGCTATCGCAGCACCATAAAGACGTGTTATTTTGTGGTGGCAGAAGGTTTGGCTGAAGCAGCAGCTTGTTGTGGCATGGGGCGGGTGGTGGCTCACCTCCCCAGCGAGTCAGGCTCCAACACCACAAAACGCCTTGGGGAAACTCCATGTTTATGTCCTCAATTTTCTCTTGCTTCGCTGGGCTCGTTTTTAAGACGTTTGAAATACGACAACACAGCTACAGAAAATTGCTCTCTGTAGCACACCTCACCATAAACGTGTTTCATCTACTGCTAATTTCTCCTGCTACTGTCGTCTGGCAGTAGTTCTTCCCTTTAACTTGTAATATTCTTGAATGACTTTTCCCTTAAAGTAAACAATGCTGCTGCTGCTGTTGTTGTTGTTTTTGTTGTTGTTGTTTTTTTAATTAGAAAATGATCATCATTCAGGTGGTGAATTCAGCCCTTACCAGTTTGACTGCTTGAGGTCCATCTTCTCTGTGCCACCCTGTGCTCTCTGTCCTACCCACAACCCGATGGCCCCAACCCATCCCCATCCTTGGCAGACACCGGAACTCGTAGCCTTTCAGGAGGTACCTTCGCTGCCCTTCCTCTGCCAAAGCAATCTTTCTAACTTCTAATGGTCTTACCTATTAAAAGTCAGTTACCATTCTCTTTGCCGGTTTAGGGCTGTGCAGTGAGTGCCTTTGATCAGATTAATCGTTTTTGGTTTTAAGAGAATTACTTTTTCACCTCATGTGGCACACTGAGTATTTGGTTTGCTGTAAAGACTGTTATGCTAGACATCATTATGTTCACTTAAATATGTTTTTAGCTTTGGAAAACCGTTAAGGAGCTTATCAGGGCAGAAGGAAGTACGTTTTCTATATAAAAGCCATGTATGACTGAGTTTTCCTGCCCCTGTCTCCCGGGGAAGCTCTGCCTCCTTGCGAAGCTGGGCTCAGGCTGGCTCCCCTCCGACCCCGCACTCTCGCCCTGTTTTGGGGGCAGGGCACAGGGCAATGCTGTGTTTGATAAAGGCATTTCACAGAATCACAGAATATTTTTGGTTGGATGGGACCTTTGAGATCATCGAGTCCAACTAACAAAAAAAAAAAAAGCATTTCTTTTTCCTAAATCCTGAGACATTCGAGGTGGAAATCCTCCTCTACATCCTCCCAGTGGTCTAAAAACCATTCCACATTTATCTTTTTTTCTTCTTCAAAGCTTCAGTTTTTTCTGTCAGAGGGTGGATATATTTTAGCTCTTTAATCCAATCTATTTTTCATGGTTTTTTCCTGTAGCTGCAGCTATTTCGGAGAGTAACTTATAAGAGATTAACTTCCACAATGAAAGCAGAGTTAAACATTTCTTCCAATGCTTGGTTTGAAATGGTGCAGCAATTAACTAAGATTCATTAGAACGGAGGGGGGGGGGGGGGGGGCGGGGAGAGGTCCTTTACTCTCACTTTCTGATTAATGCCTCTGCTTTAAACTCTTATCCATTTATCCCTCTATGTATCCTATTGTTCTCCCCTCCAGATAGGGGCTTCATACAAACACTGTTTTAATTACTTTTTATAATTAGTCAGTGGCAAAATCTTTGATGAAATGCCTCTTATACTTATTGAAATCTTTTCTGCTTTTTTTCATATATTATACACAACTTCTCATTAACTTTTTCAAGTCTAATTAAATTTCGCTCATCATTCTTACATTCACCCCTCCAGTATCACTCTTTGCTAATTCTTCTGGTGCCATTACACTCCAGATGACATCACAAAATCTCATTTGTTTCAGGGGAGAATGTATGTTAGAAAATGAAAACTTGGAGCAACTGGTTTTTTTTATAGTTATTTTTAAAGGAGGCTTCTTTCTGCTTTGCTGAAAATTACCTCATGTTCTTAGGAATGAACAGAAAAACACTTTGTAAATACAGTATATTAATTCTCTGTCCTGAATTATCTTCCCCTAGTTTTCCTGGTGGCCTGTCACTGACCTTAGTGTACCATTTCCACAGTCTGGTATTAACAAAACGTGTTTAACAATCTGTTCCTATTTGCTGCTTATATTTTTTGCAATTCTCTTCCATGAAAAGGTGTTTTCAGTCCTTACTTACAGGTAGCACTTGGTAACTCGCGTCTCTAATACCCTGTGACTGTATCTTGGGACTGTGTTGTCACTCCCTGCTTCTGGCGCGAGACTTTTGGGACGGTGTGCAGGGATTTACCCGTGGTGTTAATGGGAATCCCATAGCTAAATCCTCAGGCAGGGCTTTGAAAATGAATGCCTGCCCCCTGCGGATTTCACAGGGAGTAGGGGTTTCGACTTATATGGAATAACATGGATAAATCTCAGTTTATCTTTGAAAACTTGCTATTTCTTCTTTTTGTCCCTTATCTGTGTCCGCTTGCATATCTGCAGCATTTATGGTAACTGCTAATACTTCCTTATGGATGTGCTTCCAAATCTTTTTAAGTGACTGGATTACCTGCCTGTTCTTTAACCTTTGAGCACTTGGTTTCAGTCTCATGATTTTGCCCTAAAATAGGGGTGAGACTAGAATGCTGATGGGGAAATGAATATTCCCAGCCACAGACCAAACCATAACCGTTTTTCACTCGATTCTTTCAACTTGGCACAAAGCCCTTAGATAAATTTGTGTGAAGTTTCAGAGAGACTGCACGGAATGTGAATCGCAGGGCGTTGAGGGTTCACACTCACCTTCAGGAAGATCTACCTCAGCTTGTCAAGGGCTGTGAGGTCTCTGTGAGACAGCAGCTTCAGGGCAGAAATGCCACCTTCCCATCCCACGTCCCCACCAGGAGCCACCACCTGGTTGTAGCGATACCTTAGTGCTGGTTACGGGCTGCTCACAAAGTCTTCCTCTGAGTCCATCTCATACTTCCCCATATAAAAAGTCCCACATTGTCAGTGGTGGGACTCACCCAGCCCAGCAGATTGTGGTGACACCTGGCCAAAAAGAGGCCCAAACTTGGAACATACTTTTTGTCCATTTTTATTATACTCTTGTTTTTTCTCTAAGCATATCTGATTCTCTGCATCCTCCTATAACAGTTTCTGCATCCTCCCAACGTGAGGCGCACTATACATTTTGAGAGGAATACCCCAGAGCAACCATGTTAGCAATTCTACTTCTTGGACTGTTTCCCTAAAAGGTGCATTTAGTATCTAAGGCAATTTTGGTATTTCCCCTGGTGAAGAACATCCCTTCCTGCTCTCAGGCACCTCTTGAATACGCTCCTCCTCACAGCATGGGCACCCCGGGGTGATTGGAAGGGTGACCTGCCCTCCAGATCTGTTTGACTAAGACCTAGCAGGGTTGAGCTATGTGACATTAGACTTTCTTGCTTTCTATGAAAAAGAAACTTTCCAGTGATTAATAGTCTCTTCCAGTGATTATTATCCTTTATTCGAAAAAAAAAAAAAAACAAACCCTCCTTTTTTTCCAGTTTTAATTTCCCTAGTTTTAGCTTCCAACCATTGCTTCTTCCCGTGCCTTTCTTCATGAGATTAAAGCAGTTTTCACTTCTCCCCATGAAAGCGCTTACATGTTTATAGCATTCCCTCTCATTTTTTTTCCTTTTTGATGAATAAAACTGATGAATTCATTGAATATCTTCAAATAAGATATTTTCTTCCATAAAAAGAAACAACCAGCACACAGCTCCCTACACATCTTTCAGCCTGAATTTCTCCAATATTCAGAGGTTAAACATTTCCATTTCATCCTACTCTACCCTCCTCTCTCCGTATATCCACAGGTTTCTTAGACATTCTGTTATTGTGGGAGCTGCTGTTACTTGCTCACCATGACACATAAGGTCGTGTAGCACCACAGCTATATTGAAACAAGAAGGATTCAGTAAAGAATTTATTTATTTAGTGTCCCATAGTTCAGGCACTCTTCTATCACCAGGAATTTTGCTGGTTGCTCTCTGGTGTCGTTCTTTTTACCAACAGTCGTAGCAGGAGTGGGAAAGCTGCCTGTGTCACTGGAGCTGCTGTGTCCTTCTCCTCTACTCGGCAACTGGTGCGTTGTTTGGCCTGGTTCAGATTTGGTTCTGGGCAATGGGAAATGTCCTTCCACTGGCCCCAGATCAGCTTCACTTTAGTAGGTGTACTGGTTTCACAGGGCGGGAGGGATGAGATAGGGTGCTCTGTATGTGAGACGACGCTAGTTCTGCATTGGTCACGGCTGTTTATGCCTTGATCTCGTCTCGAGTGATGTCGTTTCACCAGCAGAAAGCATGTTAATTTAAATGAGATGTGCATGTAGTCACAGGTTTCTCTTGTTGGTAAATATTGATGTGTTACAGAAAGACTTTTAAATTGGTCTCTCTCCGATTTGCTCATTTTGCTATGGGAAGCTGTCTGCAAAGCATTCAACAAGCGTGAAATTCTCATTTCTGGTGGGAGTGCAGCTTCTCTAGTATTTTCTTCTGGTTTACAAGATAAATCTGACCGGTGTTTGTCTGAGGAGGTTTAATGCCTGGCTCACAGCTGCTGGGTATTTTTGGCTGCAGCTATGGCTTATCTCAGTTGAACCTATTTGGGGTCTTCCTGGCCCGTGTACTTAGTTCATTTTTGATACAGTCCCAACAGATGAAGCTGTGGCACAGACAGGATTTAGGCTGGACTTCATCCTGTTCCCCTTGAGTTTTGTACTGTCTGAACTAATTTAAAATGAACTCTCTTTTGAGTGATTTAGGTGATTTAAGATGCGTTTGGGTAAGGATGAAAGCCCATGTTGAGTCACTTTGTGTCCAGTTCCCCTTGGTCTAGAGGTCTAGAGTGTGTTTGGGTTTATCCTCAGTTGTACGTAGGCTGCATGGTCCTGCCCAGAGGTCCCATGCAGGCTGTGCTGTAGTCTCTGGGTTCGTGAAGTCTGTAATTACAGCTCAAATGGCTGCAAGACTTTGACCTTAGCAACGTTTTTAAAACTCGTTCTGCTTTGGCGTGGTCTGCGTTGTAGCGTGCAGAGCAGTGAAGAACCAAGTTGATATCAACACTAAGGTAAGGCTTTGTAGAAATAGTGGGAAATAATAAATGTTCACCAACTGTTTTATAATCACATGGACAAAGGGATTCTGGAAAGACAGATTTAGAGCTTTACTAACATACAGTTTAATAGAGGACAGTACCTTAACTTCTTTGCAGTGGTAAGAGATGCTTTGGGGATGCCTTCCAGCCTTCAGGCATTTGACCTTCCTGCTCTAGGCATTGGCCATTTCACATCCTTCCCTCTGTGAAGCGTAGGTGGTTTCTACACGACCTCCTATAATTGAGGCTTGTGCTGGGAGATACTTAAAGCCAACGAACAACAAAACAAATGCAAGTTCTCTCTCCTCCTATTTTCCATATATTCTATTTCTGTTGGCATTCTATATGGACTCTTCACACCTGGCGCAGAGACGTTAAGGTTTTTATAGTGTTGGTATGTCTGTTCTTTTTTTTTCTTCATGTCTGCTCTTGGAAACTTGAGCCTGAAAAGATTTTCCAAGGGGAGGAAGAGAATGTGCTGGGTGATGGTGAGCCCGATAAATGAAGATAGCCTGTGAATTATGCATATTCTTGAGCATTCACCTTCAGGAAGTGGTAGGGCTTAGGTAGTGGATGACTGGCAGAGAAGACCTTGAACAGTGGCTCTGTGAGACTTATTTATTTATTTATCAGTGTAGTCTTCTAGGAAGATTAATTACCAGACAGAAAAGCCTTGAGGGATCATTTTTTTGTTCTCATTGTACAAGTTTTGGGCCAGTAAAATAACTCTCTTTTCTAGTACTCCTGATTAGCCGTACAGCAAGCTAGTAAGGCACACAAGTGAAGGGGATTATTCAACCTGGATATGCAAATAAGAACGTATAACAGCTCTCACTGGCTTTTATGACCTTCATTAAGCGCAGGGGAACAGTTGAGTGTGCGTATATTGACTCAAACCCAGCCAAGACCGTAAACTGCGGCAGAAACCCCCTTCACTGAGGGCGTGTGAAAGGCCCCGCAGAGCTCGTACGGCTCAGTGCAGAACCGAATTTAATATTCACAAAGCTCAAATATCGAGACCTCCTAAGAAATTAGCACACAGGGAAAGGACAGATTTAGACAGGAGGGGTTTGTGAGCTGTGTGTGTAAGAATTGCAGACCAGGACTGGCGGTAATTACATACCTGGCTTCTGAATCACGTAGTAGGTGCCGTTACTGCGCAGGACTCATAAACTCTATTGGCTCAATTTTCTGAACAAAGCATCTAGACCTGCTTCATATGCCACCTGTGAGTATTTAATGTACACATTAACAGAAATTCCCTTTGATGTATTTGGTATTCTAAATAAACGAGGGGTTAAAAGTGCCTGTGGTTTATGCATTTTAGCCCTCCTCTGTGTGTAACCCGTGATGGACTCAAAGGACCCCCACCTACAACTTGCTGTTTTATTAGCCACCGGTGGGGGAAAGGAATAAAAGGGATTTTAGTGGATTTATTGAGAGAGTTTCAAGGTTTGAGAGTACTGTCTGCATTATAGGTCTGAAACGTCTGCTTCTGTTCTCGGAGCCCATCTATATGGGAAAGAAAAGCAATTCTCACCTGCTCTCGCTGCCTGACCCAGATTTATTTGCACATTTAGAGGCTTAGTGATGCCAGACCAGCTGACCCCGTACGGCCACAGATTAAGTTTTGAGTTTGAAGTTTTTGTTTCTTTCCCAGCTTGTATCTGGGTTTTGCAAACTGATGATGTTGGTGAGACACCAACGATGTGTCAGATCAGGAGCTTCCTGGAGTTGTCTGTTTTATTGATACACATACAGTGGTGCTGCAGCAGAGGTAGCTGTGACCAGCACATGATCACCATGGACCTTTCAGATCCCTACCTGAACATCCCTGGTGACTGCCAGGCTTCAGGGTATTGTCTCTGGTTAAAGAAACTTGGTGAGAGAGCCAGTTGTCCTGCGCCAGCTCCCACTGTGAGCGCAACCACCAAGGAAGGTACAGAAGGAAGCAAACAAACCAGAGGTTCTCCCAAAATTGGAAGTTTGCCTCTTGTTTGAAAAAGCATGGCAAGTCTGCATGTAAGAGGGCTGTCTCTTTATTCCTGCCATAACCATGTTATTCACTAATAGTAATGTTCAGACTTGCAGATTCCTTTGAGGTGTAATTTCATGATAGCAGACATACTATGGCATCAGAAAAAGGTATTGTTCCTTCCCTAAAGTACTTCAATCTTGCAAATATAGGTGCGCTAAGAAAATTACTTTCCTGGAAAGTAACTCTTCCAAAGTTGGGCTCTAGACCTTCTATAGTGCTGGAAGCAGAACAGCACAGGTGAATTAATTCTCCTGTATGATCAAATACAGATCTATGGTTCTTTGGGAAGATAAACTGTCACAAGAAATGCCTTTCATCCTGTTCTCTCTGATGGAGAAGGGTGGCAGTAAGTTATCAGATGATATGTCACAGGATGGTTCAGGCTGGAAGGGAACTTGAGGTCTTCTGCTCCAACCCCCTTGCTCAAGCAGGACCACCAGTCATGCTCCGAAAGCAGCAAAGTTTGAGCCACAATTTAACACTCCCAAACCATGACAGTTGCACCAGTTTTCCTCCAACGTTTGTAATTTTTCTTGTTGTTGTAGTAGAGACTCACAATCACAAATTCCAACTTAAACCTCTTATTAATCACCAGCCCTCAACACTGCAAGCCTCGGTGGTTTGTATTTGTAGGGCACTGATGGCCTTTATTTGATCTCCCATCGCTCCAGATAAGGTGGCCTTGCCCTGATGCTGTGTATAATCTGTTCGTAATTGGAAGGGCTCATTCAGGCATCTTACCATTTGAGCTGTGAACGCGAGACTTCATCATTACAACTAGTTAAAAGAATGCTGCCTTCATAAATTATAATTCTGTAACTCCTTTGAAAAGGAATTGGTATTTTCTAATACCTTTCCTGTAACAAGCACCTGCAGCCAGTTATTCCAACAGAATAATTTCTTCACAATTAACTGCGTGGGTTTCCCCTCTGTGAAAGAACAGAGTTTCATGTTAATGTTGGATTTCTGGGTCAGTAATGGGTAGTTGTAAAGGTCAGGCTGTGTAATACCTGCAACGCCACAACATTTGAGTGGGGGGTTACAAAGATTAATAGGAAAATGGTTAAAGAAAGTATTACCAAGCCCCTTGTAATTCAAACAGCTTGCCATGTTCTGCTTCTGAGCCTCTGTCAGCGCTGCCAAGCAAAGTCCAGGAAGGAGTGGCAATTAAGGGAAAGGGATCAATTTATCAATGGCAAGGGGAAACGTAGCCCGCTGAGTTTCCTGCTCAAAGCCCAGCAGGGGGATAGGTGCTTTAGGGTCAGGGGCAATGATCAAACATTTCTTGCAAGTCAGGGTTTCCTCCAAATTAGCACTTTGGAAACTTTGCAGAATCAGTTTAGCACCAGAGATCAAGAATAAAATATAAAATAAAATACTAGGATGAAAATACCGCTGGCACAAATGGGTCTGTCTCTTTGAGCAGATGGACTAGAGACCCCCAGAGATTGCTTCCAAATGAAATTATTCCGTGATTTTGTGATATCCACTTTGCAAAAAGAGCGTTCCAAATCCAGCAGGTTAAATATATTACCCATATCCTCTTGGAAGGAATAACCTGTTCCAGGACATTGTCCTTTCGCAAAAAATGAATTCATGTCCATGCCAGAGCTGGTGTCGCTATCATTATTATTTGTATATGTTAAGTTTATTTCATACATCTTTATTAAAAACGTTGTCTTTGGTGATGTTAGTGGGGATCAATAACGGGCTGTAGAAAGGTCACATAAATAGATATAACTACTGCTGTATTCATTCAAATAATCAGTGTCACAGTAATGTTTTACGAGCCCAGTGGGGAGGCTGGAGGGGAATTTCACAGCTCAAAATGCTGATTCTGGATCCTGCCATCTCAGAGGAGCGTTACGGCATCTGTCTTTCTGTAACGTCACACGAGGAGCCAACGCTGATATCTCCACCCGTAGCTCCCACATCCTTCCCTGTGCTATTGCTTTTGGAGGCAGCATCCTCCTGGTTTTGTTCTCCTCCACGGCATCACGCTCTTCATGATGCCTTCCAGCAATCATGTTTGAGAGTGAGATTTCACTTTGTACTTCCCTGGCGTCGATGCCAACGGTTACTAAGCTTTGTCATGCACCCTTCTCCCTCCTCACTTCTCTATTTCTGTGTGCGCTGTATTATATTCGCCACAATGCTTTTGATCCAACAAATAGCACGTGACTATATTTTTTTTGAAGGTTCAGAAGAATTCATGATTTTGAACTGCCTTTCATTTTCATGACTCCTCATGAAAATTAAAAATAATAAAAAAATAAGTGTATTGTTGCAGTTTTGTGCATAACTTGTTGAGAGGAATGCTTGCAGGCAGTGAGAAATCACTCTCTGAATAACAATTTCAACAAGGAATGAGGTAGAAAAGCCCCAGCGTGGAGCCCGTTAGAATAAATGGCATTTGCCCTTATGCACTAAACAGCCAGAAAGTCCAGGTGCTGTAGAGCACCGAGGGATAACAAAACAATGTTTAAGAAAATAGTGTAAATTTTCCATTGCTATCTTATGATAACTTTATTTTACTTAACAGAATAAATAATACGGTGCCTTTCCTACCGGGCGGTGAGCCACAGGAGATGTTTCACAGTAAATCAACATTTACTTTCTCGAGTTACAGAGAGAATTTTGTGTCCCCGAGGCCGTTTGAGCAAATGGATGGGAATAGATGGGAAAGAGCACCGTGGGGCTAGAAGGGTTTTCAGAAACCTTCTAACTGCTTTTAATGTCTCTGTGCACCCAACGGAGAGGAACTGAGGAGGAGGTTATACAGAGCCGGGAGGAGGGTGTTTGCTGATAATTCTCGTGTTAAATAGCTTAGTGTAATAGATATAGTCTTACATGTATTTATGGGTGGCTTTTTGACAATTAGAACCTTCACTGTTAAATGCTTTTAACTTCTTATTCCACAAAGAGTGAAAGAAAAGGAATGCTTGCTGAAACTGGAGTTTTGAGAAATTAAGGTTTATTACAAAAAACATGAGCAAAATGTGCCCAATAAAACCTGTCTCTAAATTTTGTAAATATATAAAGCTCCTAGAAGAGAGAGATCTGTTGTGAGTGATTACTTTTTTTTTGTTTTTTTTTTTGGTGCCACTAAGAGAGAAAAATATTCATTAGCTTTTATCATTATTGCAATAATGTCTGTCCGGCTCGTCCCTTCTTGAAATGACTGCAGTCCCCGCTCAGGTGCAGGCAGTGGCACATCATGGTGCCCTTTTACGTCTGTGTATTTCAAGACACTGAGTGAATTTTCATAGCTTTTAGGGCTTTTTGAGCTTTTCCATCTTAGATATTCCCTGTCACAGCCCTGTTAGTATCTCCAGCGAAATGCCACCTCTTCTGCTGGCTTTGACCAACTGCTTCCTCTTTGCCAAAACAAAAGGAAATCCTGAGAGTGGTGTTGTCTTGTTACCAGATGGAAACGGAAAGGTTATCAATACTGATATTTATGAACTGCTTCTGGGTTTTGCTTGGAGAGAAACAGATGCACTCCTTTAGTGTGAAGTTATTTTGCTTTGCGGTGCAATGAATACTACGTAATACCTACAAATAAAAAATAGTTTTAAATCAACAGGGCTGGATAGTTTGCTCCCAAGTGACCTAAATTAATTGACTGAGGGGATTTTTGATGGAACAATTTATTCACTAGTAAAACAAGTAAGCAAAACAGAGCTCACATAAGTGGAGAAATTTTAAAAGACTAATCAAGGTCTAATGTGCTAATGAACAGAAGGGTCAAGTGTGGGTCACCTGCAAAAATGATGACAAAATATGGCAAAAAGAATCACATTCTTGCCAAAGACACCATGAACATGTGCTGCAGTCAGAGACAAGCTTGGCCTCTGTACAAGAGTAGCAGGACAAAATTTAATGTATTGTGCTGCAGAAGAGATCAGACTGATCTAATGGTCTTTTCTAGGCTTAAAATTGGTCAGTAATTCTTTGGCCAGTCGCTGTGGCGGAGCTACATGACAGCCTGCAGGACCCGCTATGAATCTCACTTGGAAAAAGAGTTATCAGGTCGTTCATCTTCAGCTTGCCTGCTGCGTGACAGAGCCACGGCAGGTCCCGGGTACCCTGGTGAGTAGTTATGTGCTTTTAATTAGAAAGCGGGGTAAGATTTACGCTGGTGTTCAGGCCGCGTTGTCGCCCTTGCCCCGTGATGTGGCACCACAGTTAAGCATCCTGGTTGCTGGGAGAGGAGATCTTCTCCAAGGGATCAGTCATTTCCAGAAGAATGTCAAGGGCAAGGGCTCGTGCACTCAATCCAGGCAAAAGGATTCAGGCTGGGAAGGGAATTCACAGCTCCCATCCTGGGAAATGATTGAACCGTGGTCCCTGCACACTCAAAAATTTATTTTTAAGAGTAATTTTCAACGTATTATTTCGTGGAAGAGTAGAAATATTTTTTATTTTTGGGAGAAGGAGTGCCTGGGCACCAGAAATTCTTTAGTGAATATGTAATATTAAAATACTATGCGTTAAAACTATGAAAGTCTGAAGGTATTTTTAAAAGCTTGTAAAATAGTGTCGTAGCGTTGTATGCAGTCATGTACAAGTCACCATATATTATAAGCTACAGGTACCTTCCGCATCAGGATCCAGGAAGGAAAATACATTAACTGGAAATCATGTACTTTACCATGGGTTCAGCAGGGCACAGAAATATGACCGCAGGGAACAGTCTGCGGAGGCAGGTTCTTGCTTTGGAGAAGTCAGGCACCTTCTGATGGGTCTTGCTACACTCCAGCCCTAATTCCACTTTGCCAGAATTAACTGACCTGCTGGCCTTGACTAATAGAGGTTGACTTCCAGCCATGAAGAGGTTAGCAGAAAATTTTTCCTTTGTGTTAATGCTACTCAACTGTTGTATTCGCAGACCCTGGCGAAGCTGTGCTAGATACAGGTTGGAGCTTCATTTATTGGTCGGTTTCTTTATATCTGAACATCCAGAGCCTTCAAGAACTTTCAGTTCCATTCTACAGTGCAAAATAAATCAGTCTTCTGCAATAAGGTATTATTATATTTTGATATAATATATCAAAATTGATTTAAGTGATCCCCAAATCTTGGTGTGGTGCAAAGGTTGTTACGTGGCTTCTGTGTGATCGTTGGGTTGAACTTTTCCTTTCTGTTCTTTAGAGAACTATAATAGGAAAAGCATGGAAATGTCTTAAAGTATGTAAACCTGGTAGATGGAGTATTTTGAATTATTTTTCTTTTTCTGTACTGTGTGATGTAGTTATAAGTACCTGATACTTAAAAAAAAAAAAAAAAAAGCCTTTCCTAGTGAACACACAGGAGTAAGGATGATGCTTGTCACTTAGGCCTCAGTTCCCATTTTTAAATATCACACTGCAGGGGAAAAGGAGACATAGGGAATCTTGCACAGTCGGCTGCACGCTGGAAAAGAAACCGTCGTTACTTTGGTGAACACAGATTTAGCCCTTGCATTAGAAGACATGAGTCCACTGAGTCCCATCCACGGTTTTACAGTGTCAAGGGTCTGTAAATAGCATTAAGGTGCTTTTTCTGGTATGTGAGCATGAATATCCTTCCTCTGCGCTGGGATTGAACTCGTAGTGACCTCTCCCCTCTCTCTGCAGAAGCAGTATGAAACGCCGGCAGTGTGATTACTCCTGCCCCTGCACGCTCCCTGCCCTCCTCCATCAGGGGTCGGACGTGCGAACATCTGCTGCTGTCGGGATGAAGTGTGATGTTTGCAGCCCTCTGCCTCTCCTGCTGCACTCCAATGGGAGGAACGAGTACAGACTGTCTTCTTTATTTCCCTTTTCTAAGGATGAGAAAATTGGTGTTTGTAGTATGCATCTTCCCTTTCAGCTTTCTAAAGCTCTTGAAGCCTCTCCCCTCTCATCTCCCTAGTCACCCAAGACCAGATCCACTACCTTTATAGACGGTGACTTGGTCAGGGGAGCTGCTGGCATAAGTGGGGACACCACATGCTGACATCCAAAAGCTTGTTCCTGCCTTAGACTCTTGGTATATCAGGAAGCCCGGAAAGATGTGCGCTGCTGGGAGCGAGCATCTTGTGTCCTGGGCACATCCTCATCCAGCCTTTAAGAGTGGGGTAAATGTGACCACATTGCAGTTTCTGATGATGTGAAGCAACAGGGAAAGATGTGGTGGTGTTCAGGAGGTCTTCTGCTCAGAAGGGGGTATGGGCATA
This sequence comes from Numenius arquata, assembly GCF_964106895.1. Taxonomy (NCBI): domain Eukaryota; kingdom Metazoa; phylum Chordata; class Aves; order Charadriiformes; family Scolopacidae; genus Numenius; species Numenius arquata. Next base: position 69,054,688 of record NC_133581.1, on the reverse strand, counting down.
CTCATAACAGCAAAGCAACTCTTCAGTAGGCAGTAGGCTTCTAAAGCTTTTTTTTCCTGACTTGTCTCAATTGCATTAATGGGTTTCCTCCTCAAGAATCTGTCTGGGATGCGAGTGTGAAAGGATATTCAGCTCACGCTTAAGAGGAGTTTTGTGTTTGCTGGACTGTTGGTCAAGGGCTGCTCGCTGGTGGAGGTAGGGACCCCCTCAATTACACCTATTTTCCAGCCTGTCTGTATCAGGAGGGCTTCAGACCTGATCTGGCCACCGTCCCTCCTTATCAGTATTTAAAAGAAGCATAGGTGGGGGAATCCAGTGTTGCACCCTCTCTTTAATGCAGTGTAACGATGGCTGTGCACAGACCAAAGCATGGGGCAGGGGAAGGAGCCTGAAGGACAACGTGGTGTTTGTGTATCCAGTTCACAGCTCAGAAATGAGTAAGTGCTGTCAATCTGCCCTTCCACTGATCTCCTGGTGAGAGGGCACCTGGAGAGATTCTTCTCCGGGGTAGGAGGCTCAGTATGTATTTTCACTTCGCCAAGGGATTTTCTGTGGGGACTTGACTTGGTTCCGCTGCGTGGTCTTCTGTGATTTGACTCGCTGACTGTTTCATGAGTGGAGAGATGGCAACTTGTATTCATTAAATAATTCAAATAATTATTTTTCTCCACGTGACCGGCAGCTCCATCAGGCTGTAAACCCAGCACACGATGGGGAACTGTCTGTGAGCTGGTGTTCCTGGGGCTCTTCTGAGCCATGTTGATGACCAAGGATAATGACCTGCTGATAAAGATATTAGACCTGGTTAAAAAATGAGGAAACAGAGGTGTTTGCTCAGCACTGCAGAGAGTGCCAGTTTGGATTATATGAGTAGCTCCTGCAGGAGGTTAAGAATTGAGCAGGATTAAAAGAAATGCTGCTATTTAAACCCAGTTTCTAAAGGTTTGTTAACCCTAAGTACTACTGAGTAAGATAGTTGTTAAATATTGGGGTTAGAGGGAAATTGTTCTTGAATGGTAAATAATCTATTGAGGTTGACTGAAGAATTTTTTCTCAGCAGCCCTCATTTTTACTTTAAATTGTTTGGCTGGACAGGTTTTGAGTATGATTCTGTAGAAGATTTGCCCAAATGTCTCATGCCCAAACCACAAAATTACGCAGCACTCTAGTTTGGGAATTCAGATCCTTCCTTTGCATATTTTTTTTTTTTTTAAATAGAAAATATATGAAGCTACTATATGCGATTTCTCTGTGAATAGTCCATACCTGAGAACCACAACTCACATGACAGGAATTTAATGAGAAAGACGTATTAGGGCATCACTTTTCCCTTGACAAATTAATGGATTTTACCAACACTTAGAGTAGGTATTGCTAACAAATGGAAAAATTGCACCAATTAAAAATGAACCCTAAGGCTCAGACATCAGAACTCAATTGTCAAACCAGAAATATTTCCAATGAATCCATTTTATAATGAAGAATAAGAGTGTTGTCCCCTCAGAAGGATGTTCCAGATAGTAGCAAGAATTTGGCATTAGAGGAACCAGAAGGATGAAAAATTGCCTGATGTACAGTGTGACATTAGTGGTGTTGTGAGAGATGGCTGTGGAGGGAATTGGGTAAGAGTCTTTCAAGGTTAGCGAAACCAAACATTTAACTGGAAGAGAAGGAAGTTATTTTCTATTTTCTCACATCTTCAACTGCAAAATCTGAGTCTGACACTGTAAAACTTCCAACTTTGCTTTTTCTGGGAAACACAATCTTCTTGGCTTCTACTTTGGGTTCCTCCTGCAGCAGAACTGTCTGTGTCGCATCAGCAGTTTTGCGTCTTTCCACTGAAGTCAGGATGAGTTTGGAGAGGCCCTGGATTAGCAGAGGTTGGATCACCAGCCGTGATCCAATAAGTAACTGTGGGCTTTGTAGGAATGAGGGGCGTAATGGACAGTGTGTGGTTGTACCCCACGTGAAAGTGAGTTTTCTGCTCAATGCTGGTCCCCTCTGGTAGAAGGTGAAGGTATCTGCGGGCTGATATCTGGTAGAAGGTGAAGGTATCTGTGGCCATGCTGAAGACACCGCCTTGTACTTGTAGCGTAGAGCACAAGTCTTGTGAGGAGCGGCTGAGGGAGCTGGGGATGTTCAGCCTGGAGAAAAGGAGGCTGAGGGGAGACCTTCTTGCTCTCTGCAACTCCCTGAAAGGAGGGTGTAGCCACGGGGGGGTCGGTCTCTTCTCCCAAGGAACAGGCAATGGGACAAGAGAAAACAGCCTCAAGTTGTGCCAAGGGAGGTTTAGGATGGATATTGGGAAAAATTTCTTCACCCAAAGGGTTGTAAAGTCTTGGAAGTGGCTGCCCAGGGCAGTGGTGGAGTCACCATCCCTGGAGGTATTTAAAAGACCTGTAGATGGTGTGCTGAGGGACATGGGTTAGTGGTGGACTTGGCAGTGTTAGGTTGATGGCTGGACAAAATCTTAAGGGTCTTTTCCAACCTAAATGATTCTGTGATTCTACGTAGCAAAACTGGGGTGTGGTCATTTGGTCAAAGTACCTTTAGAGTTTCAACACACTGTTCTTCGAGAGTTCTTATACCGATTTGCATTTAAAATTTTCCAATGTTCATCACTGTTGGTGGCAATGACCTCAGGACACAGGGATGTTTCCAGCCTTACTGGTGTAAATCAGTCTATACCAACAGCCCTGCTCGAGCTCTGGAGCTCCTCTCCGTGCCAGTGAGGGAGGAGGGCTGTCTGCCGGCAGCACCCCTGCTAAATGGCCCTGCGAAACTTCCCAAATTCCTAACATTTACAATGGGGTTTATTTTATAGCTCTAATAAAATCCTCCAGTGATAAATTATTTACATTAGCATTGTTACTCCTTAGTATGAATCTACTATTCAAAGCAGCCGATCAGTCATAGAATCATAGAATCATCTAGGTTGGAAGGGACCTTTAAGATCATCTGGTCCAACCATCAACCTAACTCTGATAAAAGAACAAAAGAAAACCATATAAAAAAAAACCCCACTTCACTAAACTATGTCTCTAAGCACTATGTCAACCCGTCTTTTGAAAACCTCCAGGGATGGTGAATCCACCACTTCCCTGGGCAGCCCATTCCAGTGCTTAATAACCCTTTCAGTGCAAAAAAATTTCTTAATATCCAATCTAATATCCATTCACTGCAATAGCCCCATTTTTTACAGCAGTAATTCCCCGGGGAGCGTGGGGCAGGTGGCCACGGGGCATGGGCTGCGCCGCAGAGGGGTTCCCACCTCTCTCTACTCGCGAGCAGCTTTCTTATCCTTATTAGTCAGCGACGTATTTCAAGGAGTACAACCAAACAGCAAGAACGGCTTGGATTTGTACTGTATAAAGCACTTCTTATATCAGTAATGCCATTATTTTTATTTTATTATAAATGTTAGTGTCTTACGCTGTTTCATGTAGCAAATATAAGTTTGCACATTGAACATCTTACACCACGAGAGCCTGAAAATTGCAGCTCTCCTGTAGCTTTGACTCTTGAAAACAGAAAAGGAAAAGTTCAGGATAACCCCTATAAATAACCCTGCCTTCTATTTCTACATCATGTGCTGGTAGCTGCATTTTCTTATTTCATACTTCTTTCTCAGGGATGGATAATTTAACTTAGTGCGTTTTGGGGTTATTGCCAAATAAACCCAAAAGAAAATAAAGAATAAGTGGAGGAAAAAGTCTAGCAAGTTTATTCACCCATTGAAAGTTCACCTTAAAAGTCATCTTTGGCAAGAGAGTTTTCTCCTCTGGGCTGAAAGATCGATTCTAAGCTATTCCGAGGGCCATGCCGTGCCATTGAAACCCTCCAGGGATGGGGCAGCCACAGCTTCTCTGGGCAACCTGGGCCAGGCTCTCACCACCCTCACAGCAAAGAATTTCTTCCCGAGGTCTCGTCTACATCTCCCCTTTAAAACTACTACCCCTGAAATGGCATAAATCAGATCTTTTCTAAACACGAGCTGTTAGTAAATGGTGTTTACCTCAGAGGTGCAAAGGGGAGGGTGAAATACGGGTGTGTGTTTTCGCTACACAGCTGTGCAACGAATCTCAAGGGTTCACACAGCACCGAGACACAGTCTGGAGCATCATGTTCTGTCCTGCCTTCTGCTGATCCATCCCATAGCTCGAGGTGAAACGCTGCATTTGAGTCTCCGCAGATTTAGTTTGCTCTGTTCCCACTAAGGATTTGTTTTCATAAGAATGTTATATTTACGTAAATACAGATGTTCAGTCATGACCCAAGGAGGGTGAAACGAGTGCCTGGGCAGTGGCAGTGTGGAGTGGTGAGTGCCAGGGAAAATACTGATGTGGGTGGATGCTGGGGTGAGACAGAATAAAAGAATAAAGCACAGATCTCAGTAGGGCCTCATCTGCGGGAGCCCTTGGGCTGTCTTGGGCTCAGACCTTGCTCTTCATTTCATAAGAGGGAAATGGGTGAAAGTTTCCTTTTGCTGTGGAACAAATAATCTGACTCTGACGTGCTGCAGAGCTTTGCTCAGGCGGGGGTTGGAGAGGAAGGTGGTGGAACAGATGTTCTTCTTCAGGTCCCTCTTGCTAAAAGCTCTGTCAAGATCAAAAGCTCCCTTTGTTTCTAAAATTGCTCTTGTGCAGTGATTTCAGGGTTCTGTTGAACAAGTACAGGTGAAAATAATGTGACAACTCATGGTCAAATGCACACAGAGCAATGCAAAAGGCAGAGCCTTTGAGCTGTTTTTAAATACATGTGTTTCTTGCATAGATAATGGTGCAGCCGGGTGAGAATTTCATGCGTGAGGAGCATGAATCGACAGCCTTGCTCTCAGTCACTGGAGAAAGATCTCACTGGGATGACTGCCCAAGCAAAGGTGGCACAAAGATGGCCTTGCAAATCTCCTGTACGTTGGTGGCCGATAAAAGAAGGGACTTTTTAAATAATATTGACTACTGCCAACAGACAGCAAGTGCTTTCTTTCCATGGCGATTTGGATACTTTTCAAACAGGACCCCTTGGCACCACAGGTGGGTTTGAGGAGAGCTGTGGATCCTTCCTGGGGGTGCCCACCTCCCTCGGAGGGTGAGGCTGCGGTGGTGGGAGGTAAGGCAATACCCTGCTCCTCTAGTGCAGCTGGATGCCAAAAGCTGGCCCTTTCTGGTGGGATAGTGACCCTTGGTGGGGCAAGATGAGTCACCTCCCCAGCGGCAGCAACACTTTGGGTTCCCTGCTTGATGCGAGGTCACATCTCACTTTCCCAGGAAAGGTGAGGAGGTCTCCAGGCTTCCTCTGAAGAACAAGAGGAGGACTGAAGGATGGGAGGGCTCAGAAGCTGCTCTGCAAGGGATCCCCAAGCTTGTGGTTAGGCTGCTGAGGAGCCATTACATTACAGATCTTCCTTCCCAAGCCCTTTCTGTGGAGCTTAGAACATTGCAGCATGGCAGTGCATGGCAATCCTGTCTGCTGGAGTATGCCAACAGCAAGTATACCTCAAAGGCTGGGTGCTTCTGGCACTGCCCCACCACCAAGGGTCATCTAATTTAGGCTCCATATTCATGACTGGTATTTGGCTGCTTGTTGGCTGGCCCCCATCCTTGTTCTTGGAGTGTATGGAGATGCATCTCCACTGTACACCCAAAAAAACATATCCCTGGAGACTTCTCAGTGGCAGGCCTGCCTGGGATTGGCTTCTAAGGGATGACCGTATACGTTCTCAGAAGAGTTGGTAAAGCCTAAATCAAAAAGGAAACTGCAAGCTATTCCTGGTGGCAGATGTGCGGAGGTGGCTGCTTTAGGTCTTTAACTTACGTTTATAGGCAGAAAACGGAGTTTAAGCAAATGTCTTTCTCTCAAGGTGTTCTTAATTTTTTTCTCATTTGACTGAAGATCTCAAAACCAGTAAGAAAATCAGAGGATGGGGAAATCTTGATGGGCTTGTAAATGGCTTGGAGAAAAGGGCACAGAAAACAGGACACGTCTGAGTCTGGGGATGCTGAAGCGTTGCTGAAGTTCCTTTTGTTCTCTAATGACAGAGAAGTCTGCCAGTCTTGGCTCTGCTGCAAGCTTCACTCTCTGTAATTAAAAATCAATTAGTATGTTTAGCAATTATCTAATTAACTTACTAAAGCTATCATGTTAGATTCATATCCAAACATGCCTCTAAATTGTATGTGTTAGTAATAATGCAAATGATGCATTTATTGCTCATGTAAGTTTGAATTAATTGAAGCGCGTGACACGTCTGTTAATTTTGCACGTACCTAATACACTGCACTTGGGGATCATCAAAAAAACCAATTAGGATCACGAAAACTTTCCTGGGACCACAATTTTGCAAGTCCTCTGCACAGAGGACTTAGTCCCTGAAGCTCAAGCACGAGAGAGAGCACAGAATGATCCCCAACATCAACATCAGTTTGCGGGAGGGTTAAAGTCAGTGCAGTTTGACTGTCCCTGGGCTTATTCTCAGGTTCTCAGGTAAGTTGGTGGCCCAAACGGCTGAGAACCAGGCTGTACCTTGAACAACGTGCCCAGTCTCCCTGTACTTGCACCCGCTATTTCTCTCTTTTGTTTAGGCTGGGATCTTCGTGCAGCAGAGACCACCTCCTGACCCGTTGTATTCACAGCCCTTTCTGTGGGTGCCTGCGCACAGCTAGAGCCTCTCAGCAATAACAGAAAAACCCTCTGATGCCAAGGACCCCGTCGTTTCCTGCATTCAGAGGTAAGGTCAAATTCATTACTGAGTAAATTCATTACTGAGTTAGCATTTAGAAAGCCGTCTATTAAGCCAGCTTAGGGAGTTTGCTCTAACAGGTACAAAAAAAAAGAGAAAAACATCCATCTTTTTACAGCTAGTTCTGGAGTGGGAAGTGGGAACAGCTTTTACAGCCTCTCTTCCTTCTGCAACTACCCAGATGCCAGCCCTTTCCTGGGAACCTTGCTGCTAAACCTGTTAATGAACAGGGTGTACAGGAAGGTAAAAGAACCCTGTAACGTGCGCCAGCAGCTTTGCGGAGCCAAACGTTTATTTAGTCAAGCAAATAGAATGGCTTGAGTGTTTGCTAATGGGAATTTGAGAAAATCCTGAGGAAAAATGCATGACCGAATAATACAGACCCCATTTCAAAGGATGGTTTTGGGCTGTCAGTCTGGATTGCAGGGAAGGCTCCCCGTGTGTTCCGGCAGAGTGACTGAACGGTGACAGAAGCTGCTGGTGACACTGCCTGGAGCTCGTCCCCTCCGCAGCTTTGGGAGAGATGCAGCTACAGATGTTGCCAGACAGTAATAAAGAAAAAAAGCAATGTTCCTGTAAAACCTCAACTCTCTGCAAAAATAAATTGGTGAAGCTCTACAGGTTTTGCAGACCTCAAACCACTGCTCTTCTCTCCCCTTGATAACAGAAGCAGTTTCCAAATCAGACATCTGCATATTCAGCAGCTTCAGGGCTGCTGAGCAGGATTTATGAGTCAGTGGGCGCTTCAAAGCTGGTCACTTCTGCCTTATTAATAGCAAGGAAGGTGGCCAGAGAGAGAGCACATTGCCACTAAACGGCAGTGATAAAACCCTCTAATTGGCTTCTTAAATTCCCTGGGAAACGTTTGTCCTTGGTGAGAGCAGGCTGGGGTTGTGTGGCGACGGGGAAGCTAGAGCTGTCTGAGATGTAATGGTGTATTGTTGGGTGCCTGCCTGTTATTCCTGTCTGGACTCCCATGGAAGTTGGTTATGTTAGATCCTTCAACTGGTTAAAAACCTTCAAAGTGAAAAAAAAAAAATAATAATACAATAGAAAGGGCTAACCCTGAGGATAAAGTGACTGTGGGTGAGACTTGTGAAGGTCTTTAGATGCAGATAGATATTTCTGAAAAAAACCTGCATCCAGTAGTTGGTGCAGAGTGGAGAAGAAGTAGGAGTGAGTTCAGAATATAAATAAGGAGATCTGAGTTAGCAGGGTTAAAGAGAGGATGGGAGGTGGGTGAAGAGGTGGAGATCCGGATTTATCAAAGCAGGACCTGTGTTTAAGAGGGTGCTCAGACCCGGTGTCTGGTCCTTAACAGGGACATGACTCCAGTGTCCTGGGGAAAAAACACCTCCATGGGGTGGCCAGGGGACAGAGCCAGGTTGGGGGACAGGGCTGCTCACAGAGGCAGGGGGTGATGACATCTGGGGATGTCTGGGAAGAGAAAGACAAGAGGAAGCCAGATTAATTTAAAGCTAGAATTTACAGAGAAGTCTTCTGATACAATTGTAATCTTGAATTGAAATCAGATTTAAAAATCTAAGAAAAAAGTTCTGTATGCACCCATTATGGTGCTGTAAAGCTGTGGCTCTGAGGATTGTCCAAACAAGTGTTTCTTCACCAGTACTGTAAATTGTATATAAAGTCTGTAAAGCAGATACAGGTTTCTGTTTTATGCCACTTTATACAAGATATGTCATTTTGCAAAGAAATATTCCCTTCTGTCCTCAGATCCTGATGTCTTAAACAGCATTTAATATTATAATAATTGTTGAGAAGGAAACCAAACATTTCTTCAGTCTACCTGACCTCTTACGGCACTTACAGGTTTTGGAGTTAACAGCAGGCGCTAAAACAGGTGGCTGATTTTTATCATCCTCAGCATCTTGCTGACATTCATCAGCTTCTGCCAAATGCACTTTCTGTGTTTGGTGTTTGGTAGCTACACGAGATGCTCTTAAAAATTTATAAGTGCTTGTTACAAAAGACAGTCTTCCAAGAGCAGAAGCCCACTAACTCGCATTCCTCTTCCGCCACCCAGGATAGAAAATGCATTAAGGTCTGTTCAAAGTTTGCATTGTTTTCTTTGTGGTTGCTTTACAACCTACAGGAGCTGCTGAATTGTGTCATAAGCTGGGAATAATTTAAAGCTTGTCTCCAAGAAGTAAGCAATTATCCTATTTGCAGTGTGATCTCCGCTACAGAAGTTGGAGAATTCAGGTTTGTTTGTGGGTCTGGAAACACTGGAGGGGGGAAATAGAAACAATAAATTAAACCTTAAAACATTTCTCAATTTTTAGAAAGTGGCCATGGAAGAATCCCCCTTTTCCCTCCCTCCAGACCACTGTATGGTCACTTCTATTTGGAAATATTTCTCCCGTGGGAACTTTTCCTTGAAGGTTTGATGCCAAATCCTGACATCTCCAGCAATTCACGTGGGGAGTCTTTGAGCACCTTGATAACACTGCTTCAGCGCATCGCGCGGTCCCTAAATAATGCATCCTCACAGCATCTCTCTGCAGAGAGCAGGCCTTTCATTTCGCAGGCAGAAGGCTGCATTTAGAAAGACAAAGTAATTTAACCAGGGCTATATATCAGGTCACTAGCACAGCTCAACCTCATCTGCTATTATTCTCCAGTGTTTGTTCCTCGTTGAATGCTTCATTTTTTTTAGCATAGTGGGAAAAGGATTAAAGCTAGAGATGCTTAAGGGAGAACTGAGATTTTCTCTCTTCCATTTCCCCTCTCCCTCTCCAGTAAGCCTTTGCCACCTGATCACTACTTATTTTAAAAGTAGCATGTAAAAGTAATGTAGGAAAATAAAAAAAAAAAAAAAAAACCAAAAGGAGTTGACTTTAGGAGGAATTAATTTCCTGCTTATATACCTAAAAAGGTGCTGAGTGATTGTGATCCCTGGCCTGGGCTGCGATCCTAAACGCTCGGCAGACTGGCCTGTGGCTGATGCTTTCACGCTGCCAGTTTTTCCCTGAACTATAAGTGACAAGTGACAAATGGCTTGTGAGGATAACCCTTGTGGTGGCTTGGTACTTAACCATACCACTGGTACCAGACAGCCTTCCTCCTTCAAGCCCCTCAAAACCCACAAAAAAACCCTTCTCACTTCTGCACTATATCAACAAATCAATATTTAATTGTTATCAGGTTTGCAAGTATCTGCACAATTATCATCCATGGGTATACTTATGAGTAGTAAGGTAACTTATAAGCATGGTAACTTATGAGCGTGACCATGAAATACTCGGGTTGCAATTTGTGGTAAGGCTATGGAAAAATAAGAAGTGCAGAAAGAGGAAAAAAACACCTCTCAAAAACCAAGGGGAAAACCACCAATGACCTTCAATAGGGCAAAGTCCAATAAACTCAGGGCTGGAAGGTAAGAGCCTTTGAGAAACAAGCCCAAATGAAAAAAGGACTTCAGGAAAGTTGGCAGTTCTTTAAAAATGCTACCAAGGGCACAGGTACAATCCATCCCAATCCAGAGGAGCAATGAGAAGGGTAGTAAGAGACCACGGTGGCTAAATCATGAGCTCTTTTATTGACTCTGAGCAAAAAGGAATTGTACAGAAAGTAAAAAAGCGGATCAGCCCTCTGAAAAACAGAGCGTAGGAGAGTACTATAAGCAAAGAGGAAAAAGCAGAAAGACAAAAGCACAAAGCAAGGGTCAAGTAGAAAGGCACTCAGAAGGGCTGTGTAGAGCTGCATTAGCCACAAGAGGAGGCCCAGGAAGCTTCTGGGTCACGACTAGATGAGCGCAGAGTGGGGACTTGCAGATGGTGCCGTTGGAGATGGCTGAGGCGCCAAGTGCTCCTCTTCCCTTCTCTCTGCTGAAAACACCAGCAGCCAACATGGTTGGCAAAGAAGTAAGTGCTCAGGCTGAGGGAGGGAAAAGACTTTTAGCAAAGTATTTACATAAGATAAATGTTGTTAGAATCATAGAATGGTTAGAGTTGGAAGGGACCTTAAAGGTCATCGAGTCCAACCCCCCTGCCCTGGGCAGGGACACCTCCCACCAGACCAGGTTGCTCCAAGTGCCCTCCAACCTGGCCTTGAACCCCTCCAGGGATGGGGCAGCCACAGCTTCTCTGGGCAACCTGGGCCAGGGTCTTGCCACCCTCACAGCAAAGAATTTCTTCCCCAGATCTCATCTTAATCTCCCTTCTTTCAGTTTAAAAAGGCCTGGGAAGTCCAGATTTCCAGATATTAGTATATCTGGAATAGCCTGATATTTATTCTTGCTGGCAGGGTTATTGAGTGCCCAATGGGCTGGCAGATGATTTGTGTGCAGGGGTGAAGGCAAGTGGCTGCAGATGAGCAAACTTGGGTCTAGGATCCATTTTCTCATATTTATCCCCACTGTTTTCCCTTGACAACACAACTCAATGTCATGGATGGTAGTTTCCTCTGGAGAGGAAACGTAGAGGAGAGGCATGTAGAGGTCTATTTAAACATCTCTGTAAATGGATGAATTTTTCAGTTGTATTTTTCCTTGACGATATTTCATCAGTGTCAACAGTGTCAAGCTGTGGCACACCGTAGCTGTGCGTCTGCTCAGAGCCCTTCTGAAACAAATGTGGTCAGCAAAAATGTCCACACGCTTACAGCCACTCACATTGATGAAGGAAGGGTAGGAAGAGAAATAGGGAAAATGACTGGAGACCAAAAATCAATTCTGCTGAGTAGCACCTTTTCACAAGAAGACTGCAGGGCAGCTGCTATGGGTGGTTTTGTTTCTAGTCCATGGTGATGTCCCCCAAAGCTTTGCCTTCGCCCCTACCCAAATGAACCATTTCATGGTCTTGATGGGTCAGGAGGGCGTTAAGCTGGAAGGAGGCAGTGGATGAGCAAAGAGGGGCTGAGTTATACCCCTGAGCTTGCTCTTCTCATCCTTTGTGGACCAGAGCAAGTTGTGTAGCCTTGCTGTTGCGTGCTTTGGAGAAGAGATTGAGCCGGTTGGGGCTGTCATGGTGCAGCTCACTGAGGTCCTGAGCCTGGGGCAGAGCTGCTCCTCTCTAGTGCCAGAGCAACAGTTCATGTTTTCCAGCTCCAGAGTTAGATAAGCTCAATGTCACCACCGAGCCCAGAACAGAAATACATGTGTAGTCTACTTTATCCCCTCCCCTTGCTAGTTCCATTTCTTTTACAAGGTGGAAGCAGGTCTAAGCCGCAGGATACAGGCAGGTCTAGGATCCTGAAGCTGTGGTGGTAATATACCCGAGATATTTTATCCTCTGTAAACCCCCCGGTGTCTGTCTGACCCAGGTGTACAAATAAGATGCTGAACAACATTGCCGAGGGAGTAAATACCTCGTAACCAAGCAGGTGCCTCACTTTTCATTTGTGCCCGTGTGAACATTTATGATTTTATTTCATAATGGCATTGCAGTGAGCTGCGCCTTTACAAATAGGAAATTAAATCAGATGGTGATGTAAACCTGCAGAGGAGAACAGGCAGCTGTAATGGTTCTTTATTGCTTATTTCATCTGCTGTTGCATTTTGCCATCGTCTGGTGCTTAGTGAAGTGTATGATTTATTCATAGAAGACACTGTCACAGCCAAAGGGTTGTACAATAAACCACTGACAAGGCCTATGCCAAAAGCCATTAGGAAAAGAGAACAATAATCTAGACACAAAGTATTTACAGACCAAGTTGCCTTTAATTTAAAATCCTTTACTAAGGCTTGATGATAATTACATCACATTTCAAATCAGCCAATACTGACAGCCTTCTGCGTTCTCCCCATTGGTATTAAAAAAAATCTGCAATAATTGAAATCTACTTTAAGAAGCCACAACAAATTAATGTCATCGTAAGGTCATTGAAGCACTCATGCATGCTGCTACGAGCCAGATATTTCGTACTTAATATTAGTGCCAGACTGGCAAAGGAGTTGGCAGGACAGGTACATGCTTCATATGGCTATTGGGCTGGATCCTGGTCTATGGTCTGTCTTTCTCCTCTTCCTTCTGCTTCTCTGCGCCTCCCTATACAATGGTATTTATATATATATATATATATATATATGTTTAAAATATGTATTTTATATACAGCTCCCACTTTGCGGCACAGTCCGTGTCCAGCCATGGGCAGGTCCCCATGTCACATCTCCCTTTGGGCTTTCAAATTCTCAAAGGCATTTCTCATTTTTTTTGGAGCCTATGCTCAAGAGCAGCCTTCCCAAGCAGAAGTCACTCTGGTCTCGGTACTGGGATGGGAGGGGAAGCCCCAGGGAAGGGGTTCACAGCACAGGGCATGCAATTTTGGAATTTTGGAATTTTTGGAAATGCTGCAGACAGGGCTAGGGCTTCTCCCCACACTAAGATGTCTCACTGAGACAGGGCGAGGGTGCCCACGGATGGTGTGCATATCCATCTGGAAGACAGATTCATTTATTATTTTGAACATTATTTATTATTTGCTAGACAAGGACATTGGTGGCAGCACATCAGGCACAGGAGGCAGAAAACCCTTTGGTACCTGTATGGTGTTAGTGACATCTTGCTGGAATAAGGCAGGTTTTAGTGATCGCTTTGTGAAAGGTAAATAAATACCTATGTTCTCCACAAGTGGTGTTGCTTTTTGACAGGAGCCCTTAATTTCCCTGTGTCATCCTGCTGCTTCTCAGAAATAGGGGCATTTTCTCTCATTGAGGGTCTGCCTGTACTGTCGGTGCTTGGAGGTGGAGATAACTCCTTGTCCTGTGCTTGTTTAATCTGATTCCTGTAAAATCTTGGCCAGCCCAGAGATGACTGGGTGCTCCAGTGTCCACACCAAGGGTCACGGAGAAATGAGGGGATCCCGTGCTGAAAAACCACATTGTTAGCATTTTCAAGGCTTGTGGATTCAAAAAAAGCTCAGCCCAGATACAGGGAGCGGATGGTGAAGAAGAGCAACCGAGTCATCCCAAAGGCAGAAGTATTGCTTTGGAGGGGAAACTGGACCTTCAGATTTTTCCCGTCTGCTAAAGCTGTGATTCTTCCTGCACCGACCATCCTGGGAAGAAAATAACAGTCGACGGGGTATAAAATGCAGATTGCCTGAGCGTAAAAGCGTAGCAGAGTTCTCTGTAGGTTGGTTTGTTGAAGGTTTAATGCCATCAGATGTCCCTACGCTGTTCCCTACTGTCTATTTCATCCCGTTTTATGGCTACTTTTTTGGAGACGACAGAAGAAAAATTTAAGAGGAGTGCGATCTGGCTCCTCTTTGGCTGGGCGTTTGCGGGCGATGCAGTGCCGCATGCAGGTAGCTGCTCTGCAGGTGTGTGCAGTTGCAGGGTTTTGACGACTGAGAGCAGCACATCCATTGCTCAGCGCCGGCTCCCGGGAGCCCCGCGCCAGGGGAAGACCAAGCGCGGTCTCTCGCTAATATTTACATTCGCTATAACTTTGTTCCTGCTTTATTTCCCTGTGATCTCGGATGTCGCAGAGCTGTAAGGAATTGTTAAGGACTTTGAGAGAGTACATTTCTGGTTTCTTTGTGATGTACAATGAAAGCAGCAGGAGTAAGAAATCTGTTTTTAAATCCAGCGATATGAAAAAAAAACACCACCTTTAATTAGCAGCCAACCTAATGAAAATAGTTCTCTTCAGGAACAAAATACATTTGCCTCTGAGTGGGAATGCATGTTGTGTTTATGGTCCCTCCTTGAAAGATTTTGAGGGTGCTTTTGTTATAAATTATACCACTGTTCTCCAATGAGTTTAAATAGTCTTTTTTTTTATTCCCAGCAGATCTGCAGGGAAACACATCCTTTGAGCAGGACTTGTAGCTCATGCAGCAGCTTTTGTCACATCTCCTGCTCAGGAGATCCCCAAGCTGGAAGCTGGGTTAGCCATGGCCATGCCTGGGGACAGGAGTTTAGCCTGGATGGACCTTTGGTCTGACCCAGGGTGGTCATTCTTGTGTTTAAATCACCTTTAGATAGTATTTCCTGAAAGTTTTCAGCAGCTGACGTGGGCAGGCTGGGGAGGGGGACGGGATGGTGAACACCTGGGTGACTGTGCTTAGTTTGCCAGGGTTGGAAAAGCCTTTGAGGGTGATTGTTTCATGAAAAGCAAATTTATTTGAACATCATGAATTCTTACTATTCTGCACAAAATGGTTTTGGACAGCAGATTTGACTAGGTGGTGATACTGGGAAAAAAATTGGGCGTTCAGGTGTTTAGGCACACAAGCTTCTGGAAATTCAGAAAGATGCTCCTGATAAGAGCTCACAAGTCCACAGGAGAAGAAAAATCCAAGGAGTTGGAATTTTTATTGGATGTTGTTTTTTTAAGAAAGCAAACAGAAATCTCTAGCTCCTTATGGTCTCTGAAATAAGTAAAATGCTTCAGTTTGGGATAGTTGCCACAAGAGCAAAGGCTGATGGGTCTGGCCCTATTTCTGAGCACAGGGTGAAGCCAGAGCCACTGGTTCAGAGGGAGGGTTGTGACTGCTCGCTTTGGGGTATTGCGTGGCTGGGTCAGATGCTGTCACCAGCTGGGCCATGGCCACCCACCCCAGGGTCTCCTCCAGCAGTGGTAGGAGGAGATGCGAACTGTAATTACCCAGAAATGAAGGCTCTTTCCCCTTCTCTCAGCAACTTGTGGAGGTCTGCAATGTCTTCTGCTTCAGGGGATGTTTGTAGGGCTCCAGCAGAGATTTCTTCTGGAGCTTATGCCCCTTCTCCAAGGAGAGGCAGCACTTGGCTGTCCTAGGGAGGCAGTAATGCTAAAAATAGGCCAGGAGTGAATCAGTAAAAACTACTCAGTCAAAAGCATGAAAATACTCCCACTTCTGTCAGAAATCTCCATCCACCTCCTCTCTGAGGCTGGAGGACCTTCTTGTGGTCTTCATCCTTTCTCCCTCTTACCTGTCCTCTGGATCCCTCATGCATCACAGGGCTCGGTGTGAATATAAGCAAAACAAGCATCTGCCTCCAGCTGCAAAGATTTAAGAGGGAGAAAAATGTAAAGAAAGAGAAAAGACAAAAGAAGTTGTGATTTTTCTGGCAATATCTGTCACCACCCGAAGCTGGCACATTGGTAGGGGTGGTTTTAGCAGAGAGGAGGATGCTGTCACTGTTTCTTACATCTTGCCTGCCTTAAGCCGGCAGCTGTGGGAAGGGATTAGGTGGAAACGCCAGCCTGGCACCGTGGCCACTGCACCCTGAGGCCAGCAAACCCCAGCCTCTCCCCCTGCTCATTTCTGAAGCCCCGTATGTGAAAATGAATCCCTGCCTCCGCTGGTTTCCATGCTGATTCTCTGGCGGGGGATTCTGCCTGGCCTACTATAGCATCCCCCAATTCCTTCGAAAATTACATTCAACAGCCTACTGTGTTTCATCTGCGAGCTTCACAGACTCTAAAGGACTTCTCTGCAAAGAGTTTCCTCCAGCCACTGTTTTCAACAAGCAGGAGATGCTGATAGTTTCGAAAATCCTGCTTGGAATGTGGCATTAATATTTGATCTTCGCTGAAGCCAGTGAGTTGTCTGACTTCTGCAGACAATGCAGAGAATAATAAAGCTTTTGTTTGTTCTTCCCACAAGAAAAAGAAAAAAAAAAAAAAAAGAAAAAGGAAGGTTCGTTTCTGCTGATGTAAAGTGAATGCTAATGAGGGCGCTTGTTAGCGGAGAGGCTGCAGCCAAGCTCTCCACTTACAAAAATTTTCCAGAGCTCTAAATAGAGAATAAGGTGGAGGAAGTCGGGGCGGGAGCATCCTGCCACCGATTGATTTGTACGGCTCTAATTTTCTGTATGTGTGCGTTTTCAGAACTGAGAAAGGGACAATGCCACAGGTTTGGGGTGAGGGTCCTTCAGTGAGGATGTGTTACCGTATGAAAATCATAGAATCATCAACTCATTTAAGTTGGAAAAGACCTTTAAGATCATCGAGTCCAACCGTAGACCTAACACTGCCAAGTCCACCTCTAAACCATGTCCCTCAAATGAAGGTATTCAAATAAGTAAATAAACCATTTTCACAATAAATTCTTCTTTTTTGGGGGGGTTAAGGGAGAGGGTTTTCCTGAAGGTTGGTCAGCAAAAGTTCTCCTCGTTATTGTGGTGTTTCTGTCTTGAAAAATAAATAAAATAAGCAAAGGCTGATGGGAAAAAATATTTACTAAAATAGCACAAGTCCACTATGAAGGCCAAGTACTCTGCAAAAATTAAGACTTTTATCTGTCTTCTCTTACTAAAATTTCAGCTTGACAATCCAGTTGCTATATTTTCACAGATTACTTCATTTTCCCTTCTTTCCCGCAGATGAGCCTGAACAGCAGGAGATCTTGTGCTGCGTCTCCGGAGGAAAGGGCTGAAGCTTCTGCTTAGAACCATGGTTGGTTCCTGGGAAAAAGGAGCACCAGGTAAATTATAAGAAAAACCTTAATTTTTATATTTTTTGATGCTATATTCTTGATCTATATCCTTCCTGTTGTGTTAATGCAAGAAATGTTTGGGTTTTAATTACTTCCTTGCTATAATAAAAGGTTGGGAGGGGAGAAAAGTATCTGTAAAGTCAGGAGGGGGAAGGCTTTTGGCAGGAGGAAAGGAAGGAGAAGGAAAGTTACAACCTACTTAGAAAGTAATGATATGAGCAATTACCACTCTGGTGTAAATGAGGTGATCTCAAATGAGAAAGTCACTGCTGAGATATCCTTAGCAAATGCATCTTTCAAGGATGGGACCTTCTCCAAAAAGCATTTTAACAAAGTTATTTTTTATGGGAACAGTTTTATCTTTGGATTGGGAGAAATACATGCAAAGTCTACTGTTTCCGAGCAGAAACATTTACAGTGTTAAAATAATGCTGAGCCAATTTTCTGGAAATTTCAATTATTTTCCCTTTGTAGATTAGAAAGTCAGCCGAGGGTCTGCTCTAATGCCTGTAAAAGTCAATGGAGATTTTGCATTAACTCCCCAGAGAGCTGGATCAGTTTGGTTCTCGGCTGCAAAGCCTTTAAGCTTTGCTATTTTTGAGCTATGTGAAAGTAAGATTTACGTGCTGGTAAATTGTACCCTGTGAGTTACAGAAGGTCGGTGCTAATTTTCCACAAGCGTCTTGGGGAGAAATAAGATATGCAAGTAAGAGCTAAAAAATCAAATGTAAATGTCCAAGCGTATCCTTGCTGTTGTGCTGAAAGTAATGCTGGGGAAGTGCTTTGTTTCCTTTCAGTTTTTACATCACACAGTTGAGTCTGGGAAGTGATTTCAGGCAAAAAGCTCATCCATGTAAGAGCAAGTTTCCTGCCACAGCAGTTGTCCCTCGTGGTATTTAGTGGCCACAGTTCTTGAGTTTTAGGAATGGGTTGTTGGATTTTTCTCTCCAGCCATGGAGAGGGACATTTCTCAGTTCTGCTTTTGTCTGTATTGAGTAATTATAGGACCTTTTTGCTCTTAATGAAGATTTTCACTTTTTTATTCAATGCTTATATTAGGGTAGACTTTAGAGGCGTTATCCAGTTTAGGGCTTCACCGTGGCAGGAGAGGGTTGGACTCGATGATCTTAAAGGTCCCTCCTGACCTAAACGATTCTATGATTTTAAATCTCACAGAATCACAGAATCTTCATGATTGGAAGGGACCTTTGAGATCATCGAGTCCAACCATACAAAAAAACCAAAAAAAACCCCCAAAAAACCCAAAAACACACAACACACACATTGCTAGCAAGAGCTGCTCCTTACCCTAAGAGTGTGTGCGCTAAAGGACTAGACTTTTAGGGATTGGTTGGACGAGCACATTTTTCATGGAAAATAAAGATACAGGGGTGCTTTAGCCGTCTTTGTAGCAGGAGGTCCAAAAACTGCCTCTTTACTCCCGGGTACTTTGGCCAAATGAAAGTGATCTCTATAAATCTTGCCTTCCTGATGCAAATACTCCTAAAGATGAATTTCCACTTGGGAACAGGCGAGCGCAGAGGAGCAGGAGCTGCCGGTGCTGGCAGAGCTCGACCGGTGATGAATTTGCTCCATTATTTTCACCGTGGTCTGAAATGGGCCGTCGGCTCTCAGGCAGTAGTGTTTGCTTCCCGGCTCACTGCTCGCCGCTGGCTTTTCAAGCTCTAATAAAAGTCAGCCTGCGGGTAAGTCTGCCTCTACCCGCGTCCTCCAAGCTGGCTCCAGCGTGCTGTAAACGCGGGCTTGTTCCGCCTCTAAAACATCAATAAACCCGGAGCTCTCTGGCCCGCGTATGGCGGCTGCGAGAAAACTTATCACGTTCCCCTTTGTTTCCACCCGGACTCATCTGAAAGCACGATCTGGACCAAAGCAAACGGCGTGGTTGAAGAGGCTGTCCTCTCTGCGCTCAGCGGGCCTGTCGCTGGGGTCGTTTTTTAACCTGAGCTTCTCTCATGTTCATGGAAATTAAAAGGAAGTCACAGAATCCCAGAATGGTGGGAAGGGACCTCTGGAGACCATCTCGTCCACCTCCCCCTGCCAAAGCAGGGTTGCCCAGAGCAGGTTGGATGGGAACGTGTCCAGGCGGGGTTTGAATGTCTCCAGAGAAGGAGACTCCACCACCTCTCTGGGCAGCCTGTTCCAGGGCTCTGCCACCCTCACAGGAAGGAAGTTCCTCCTCATGTTGAGATGGAATTTCCCATGTTCCAGCTTGTGCCTCTTGCCCCTTGTCCTGTCACCGGGCTCCACTGAGAAGAGTCTGGCCCCATGTTCTTGCACTCGCCCTTTAGCTATTGCTCAGCATCGATGAGGTCCCCTCTCAGTCTGCTCTTCTCCAGCTGAACGGCCCCAGGTCTCTCAGCCTTTCCTCAGCAGAGAAATGCTCCAGTCCCTCATCATCTTCGTAGCCTCCACTGGACTCTCTCCAGCAGTTCCCTGTCCTTCTTGAACTGGGGAGCCCAGCACTGGACGCAGTCCCACCCCTCTTCCCAAAGTCACAGCACCCGAAGGGGCTGTGTGACAAGAACCATCATTAATGTCCTCTTTGCCAATCACACTGGCCTCAGCATCCATCTCTCTTTCCTTCCTGCTTCTGCCATCCTTTGCACAACGCACCAGCACCCCAAAAGACTTTCCTGTTATTAGCAATTCTATTTTCATTGCATAAAACACGTCCTTCTCCGGCTTTTCTGGGTAAGAGTTGACTTAAAAATCAATCTCGGTTTTCACTTTTTTTTGTCAAACACCTGGAATGGTTTTGACAGGTAATTTCAAGGAAAATGAAAAAGAAGCCCCATAAAAAAAAATAAAAATATTTCAATGTGCTCAAGCCTGCACTTGTGGGATTTGTCATCATGAAACCAGGTAGCTGTGGCTGGGACAGCCAAGTCCCACCTGCAAAGGTGACAGAACCTTGCTCCTCCCTGTGTCCTGCCAAACACGCAGCTGATTCGTACCCCTGCTCCGCGAGAGCCAGGGGGTCTGCTCATGGCAGCGCCGATGCATCGGTGTGATACACACCCGCAGAATCCATGGGGGGAGTCCCGGAATGGTACCACGGCTGCTTTATTTTAAATGGCATTTATTGAAAAAAAGCCTTAAATTTGAATGGAAGGAAAAGGACTGAAGATGCCCGGTGGGCAGCGGGTTGGGCTGCCTGTGCCAGGGACCCTGGGCAGAACAGAATTAGTATTCTGCTGTGTTATTTTTTGGTGTCAGTGTGTGCAGCATATGTTGGGGGGGGGAAGGCATGTTGGGGGCACGGTCACTGCTTTGCAGGCGTATTGCAAGATGCGTGTGGGCAGCGTAGCTGTGAAGAGAGTCTTGGTGATGTCTTCTAATGAGAAAATATCTTAATTTAGTAGCGAGGGGCCTTACGTATGTCATGGAAGTTCAGAGCGAAGCCAGCCATGGAAACCAGCTTTGAGATAGATTTCTAAGATGTTTGCATCATTTATGTTTAGTTGTGGTTTTTTTCTCAAGCTAGTTTTGTGGAGGCTGATTCTGGTGTAGGGTTATGGCTTTTCATGGTGAACAGTCAAAACCATTGCTCTGCTGGTTTTTTAGTTTTTTTTCCATTTTTAAGTGACTGACCCTATTAAAAAAAATTGCAGGAGTTACGGCAAAAGCAAATAAAGGAAAAATAGAATGGGAATTAATTATCTATTTGGAAATTATGGTGAATTTAAATATTTAAAAGGCTGAATTTTTAAAGTGTAGACATGAGAAACACTAACTATTAACACAGAAGAAAGCATTAAAATTGCAGTAGATGCCTGACATTTTTTCTCTACCTGTTTGAAGAAAACTGTCTCTGGATATGATGCCCACCTAGTGGGAACAGTCACTTTCCTTGTTTGATTTCCATCTCAAAGGAATTCCTATATCAAAGGTCAAAATCATCAATACTTAACCAAACTAATTAATAGCTCTTAGGATCACTATTAAACACCATTTTTAACATAATTTTTATTTAATTCCTCTCATGTCCGCCAACTTGGTAAACTTCTTTTACAAGTTCTGTGTTCTAGAAATTTAATTGCACTTTTATTGTTGTGTTCTGAGTTAATTATATAGCAAACCAGGTTTATCTTTTATATATTAAATCTAGCAAGTGCTCTTTTAACAATCAATTGATATTTAATTACAACAGAGAAACTGCCCTATTAAATCTAAATTAAATGCTCATTCAAGACTATTAAAGTGTTACCAGACCATCAAATAGCAAACGCGATACAATGCGGCATAAACCATTATGCGGTTGGTTTTCCAGTGCTGCTTTGTAAACCTGAGTAGAAAAGCTGACCTCAGATGACTTTTTCTCCAATTTTTGGTGATTTCCTTAGCAAAATTACCTTTACAAAATCGATTTTGCTTAATGAATGGTAAAAAATGACTCAGGGGTTTTTTTATTTTATATCTTCTGGCCTGATCGTAATAGTTTAGGAGGGAGAGATTCCTGAGAAGCTCTGAAGTGTGGAGCATGGAGAAGGGAGGAGAGACCCCAGCTCTGCCTGTTTTCTTCCTCCTCTAGCAGCTCAAGAGGAGCATAGAATCATAGAATGGTTTGGGTTGGAAGGGACCTTAGAGATCATCCAGTTCCAACCCCCTGCCCTGGGCTGGGACACCTTCCATGACGTTGGCTTTGAAGCACCGATGATGGTGGATGACAGGTAGACATGGTGACGTGGATAGCTTTATGTGAGGTTAGTGGGCAAATAGAGAGAGAAAGATTAAATTAAATTGTTAAAACCTAAATTGTTTAAGAAAAACATGTGGGACAGAGTCACCGCTTTCCAGAGCAAACACAGAGAAATGCATCCTATTGCATTAAGGTTTTGCGTGGACAACTTTCCGCTATACTTCTTTATCAGGAAAACAAGTCTGGATTTGCCCGGTGTCCAATGCTGCACAAGGCTGGAGGAACCATCTCTTCTACTGACTACCCGAACCCAGCTGTTGCTTTGCCAAGACCCCACAGTCCTGGTTTCGTGGCTTTGGCTGAGCCACTGCAGAAGAACAGAACATGCACATGTGTCACTCTGGGTGAAAAATCCTGCAATTTCTTAAGTGTATGTAACGCAACAGGCAGTGCCACTGTTCCTTCATCCTTTGGGGGTCCACAAGCCCCCAGAGCATCTGACTATGCAAAGCAACGTCTCTCACAAAATTTACTGGGTCTGAGAGATATCCTAGATCCCGTGGCTGAGCCCGTTCCTCAGCTCTGCGTGCCTGGGGGGAGCTGCTCTATTTCTCTTCTCTCTCCTGGTTAACGGGGAATGAGCCCCCTTCCCCTTTTTGAACGCCAACAAAGTAAAAGCAGCAAAGCCAAAGATGATGCAAGGAAATAGGGGCTGGAGTGTTTATTTGGACTAATAGGGCAGCATATTTAAACCAGGAACAGTTGTGGTTTTTTAAAATTCTTGTAAGAAAACAGTACTTAGATTAAATAGCCAAAAAGTGGGGGTTTTTTGTGGTGTGATGTGGAAGGCATTTAAGTGACTAATGTTTCATCTTGAAAGAGGAGCCCCCATTACTCAGTGTAAGCCATTACTTCTGATGAGTTACGGGTCATTCATCAGTCAAATCTATAATGTATCATACATATTCATGCCTGTACGTTCTTAGAAGAGTGATGTTAATTTTGGTTTCCCTTGACTTGTTTTCCATCTTCATTTACCTGCGCACTGTAAGCTTCCAGGTTAAAAAAAAAGCAGAAACTTCCATTTGATGGATTTTATTGGGTCAATTAACAGTGGAGCGACCCTGCAAACAGTTAGGAAGATCCTTGTCTGTGACAAGGTGTTTGCCCACAGAGCGGAGCTGAGACTGGGCACGGGCACTTGCCAGCCACAGCACTCTGAGCCCTCCACAGAGATTGACAGATGTAAACTTCCAGTTTCAGGTGTATTTGCACTCAAAATGCATTTGATTACAGCAGAATCTTAGGATCAGCTTCAGGGATAGTATTGACACGTGAATAGGAAAAGAAAATGAGTAGTTCCCAAGGTTTTTCCTTGCATCTCCCGTTCTGGGGTCAGGATGTCATTTCAGTGGCAATTCTAGACCCACGACCCTACAAACGATCAGTGTTTTCTGAGGCAGAAAGATTAAAGGCTTCTAAAAACCCAGATTAAATACCCTTTTGATCTGGCCCAGGGAACAAGGCACGACATGACAGAGGCAGGAGCTCTGGGTGCACTTCTTGGCTTTGCCACTGACCTGCTGGGTAGAGCTCAAGCAGCCTCTTTATTTCCCGGTGCCTGTGTTTCCCTTTTGTCTCTTCAGATCAATAGCCTGTCTGGGCAGAGGCAATGGTTTGGACAACACGGTTTGCTGTAAGTTTGGACCTTGAGGTGCTAAACAATTTTCCTTTTAAGTAGCAGGCTTTGTCAATTATTCTTTTTTCATTTTTTTTTTTCCAATGAAAGAGCAAAATTGATTCTTTTGCAAGGTGAGACAAAAAAAAATATCTGTTTTTACACAGCAGGATAAGGAGGGGGGAAATCTCTTTGAGCAGAATAAGAAGAAAGTCTGCTCCTTGCAAGAGCATCCAGGGAGTGTTTGTACTGCTAGTTCAAGAGCCAGATCTTTTATGAAAATATATCCCTTAACTAGCGAGAAGGTGCTTCCACATTTAGAAAGCAGAAAGAAATGGATTTAGCTGGTGATCCCCTTTCTTTTAATCAGCTTAGCATTATGCTCCCAGCTTTCACTGAGTAACAGGAGAGAACGATCCATCTGTCAATATTTAAAGACATTAAGTGCCAGAGGTGTGCCAAAGCAGGCTGGAGTACCATCCTGCAGGTGATTAGCAAACGGAGGTGTGTAGAACGCCAGCTTTCCAAGTGCACGATCCAGCACAAAGCACTCGGCAGCAAACCTGCTTGGACCACGCATCATGGAGCTGCTCCGGAGGCTCTCACTCCTCCCTGTCTCCTTGGGCGTTATTTCCCAGCGGATTCAGGGAACATGCTTCCCCATTTCCTCCTCTCGGCTGAGTACCTTGTCCATGCTGGATGAGGAGTTCCAGGAGACCTAGGTTGTCTTTGAGCTCAGACAAAAGCTCAGATAATATTTTATTCTTTTTTTTTAATCTGATAAATAACATTTTTGTTTTCAGGCAGCTCTAGGAAGTTATTTCTAAGCTTCCACCAGATGCCTGACCTTCCATGTTTGACTGAGGACTAGCTTGTATTTTTTACCGTTAATAATTGACCACTGAATGTGATTCACACCATTGGAATAAGCTTCTACTCTTCAGCCACAGTAGCCCCAGCATAACCCAAAAGATGCAGTTATTGTTTCCCACTTGCAGGTTTCTGAACTCCTGAAGGTTTTTCCTTTACAGTTCTTGGCTCAAAGAAAAGTCTCAACAGTTTGGAGAACTGATGAGTCTTGTGGTCCTGTTTTATTTCCCTCATCTTCTGCCAGAGAGTCTGCTCTGATCTTTAATTATTCCCTGAACTGCTTTTCCGATTTACTGGAACAACTTCAAAATGAACGCATGGGTCTCTGGGCTGGCTCTGTTACCAACACCTCTGGCCATAAAGAGTGTTCCTTGCACCTTCCCATAATGTTTGTGCTTGACTTAGGGCAGAAGAAGTTTGAGAACAGTTTAGTTATTCCACCAGTGTTTGCAGTAAGTGAAAAAGCAGTCTTTCTGCCCAAGCATATATGAGCAGCACCTGGTCAATTGTTTTATTAAAGTTGTTTAAGCGCGGCTCAGTTGATCTGAGGACGTTTTCTGGATGGAAGAGGTTGTGCTCCTTTGGCCATCCTTTCTGTGGCCAGTCCAAGCATCTCCCCAGAGATGGTCCATACCATGAAAGATACCACAGTGATGGGCTGCTGAACGCAGACCTGAGACCCTTGAGCTGCACCTGCTCTTGCAAACCGGGGCCAAGACTTACAGTTATGGGAGTTTATTGCCATTCGCTTTATAGAAAACTGAACATTTGTGTAGATGAGGTGTCACTGAAGAGCTCGGCCAGGAGCTGTTGTCCTGGTAAGGTCAGACATGTTCTCCGTGTACTGTTCCATAGGTGAGAATTGCCCACATTCTGCAAAATTAATTACTCCATGAGGCTGCCGTTCCCTGTGACATCTCTCAGAAACCACCTGCCCTTCCAGAGCAATCGCTGTTACCAGATCTTCCAGGACAAGATTTCAAGTGTTTTGCAATAGTTGTAGTCTTTGAGGGATGGAATTTTCTGCACTCAAGTGTGCACTCATCTATATGCTTTTAAAGCAAAATAGTAAAATGGAACTTCTTCTCATACCATAATTTTTAAACTTCCTGGAATTCATTTAATGAGAACCTGTGTATGTGCATGTGACGATATGGATTGAGTAACTAAAAAACCCCTTGAGTGAAACAGTAGTGTCTTCAGTCTTGTGTGTTTCTGTAATAGCTTCTGAAGAAGGGGAAACAATTGACTATAGCTTCTGTCATGAAGAACATGTATTTATATGTATATTAACCATTTATGTGATACATAATCAGGTGCATCGCATTGAAGGAGAAGGCAAAGGAGTGATGTCTCTGAACCGCTACAGTGTGTTGCATCCCCATCTGCAGACTGGAGTTGCACCAGACATTTGGGTTCCTCCAGGTTGTGGTGTGGCCACAGTGCCCATGGGCTCCCCAGGACCCATCAGGGTCCTCCTCAGCAGCTCTGGTTTCAGTGGTGTGGCCTCATGTGGTCATGAATGAAGGAAAGACCAGAGCCGTGAACGGTCAGTGGTCACCCCAAACATCTGCTGCTCTGTCCTGGCTGGTCCTGACAAGTATATCTCTACTCTCTTGAAAAGTTCACACTTCTGTTGAGCGTGTTTCCTTCCAAACCTATGTGTGTATTAACCTGATTTTTTCTTAATTGAAATCACATGGTTTTTAATGTCTTTCTGTAATATTTCCCTGTCCACAGAAGATAAAAATCTCACCCTATTAGATATTGCCACCAACTCAGCACATTAATATTCATCATTACCTCTTGTACACCGCCTTTCAATTAATTTCCAGCCCACATGAAAGTGCTTCTCTCTAAGCCTATTTAATTAGTTTTCAAGGTAGAATTTCTCTGAGACAGTATCTGCCTCTTCACTCCAGATATAATACAGATTCCTTGAATCTGCTTTGATAAGTCTATTGAAAAAAACAATCAGGTTGGGCTAGCAAGGTATATTTTTGGTATGTTCTACTGTCAGTACTTTTCTGAACCGCTTAAGAATGAAAAGATCTCAGTTGTTCCTGGCGTGGAAAGAGACTGCTTCTAAAAATGGGCTTTTCTGGAAAAAAGTCTGGAAAAAAGGTTTATCAACCTCCCTGTGCTGTCATCAGTGGGAGCAAGAGGGTTAAATGCTTCCCCAAAATACATATTTGCCATAAAACCTCTTCTTAGATAACAATTTGTGCTTCAAAAGAGAGCAGGGAGTGAGCAGCGAATGTTTTAGTTTTCAAAGAAGTGGTTGGTGAGTGCTCGTAGCTCTGCCGTGTGTGCAGCTGATGCGGGTTTAGTCGGTTGTGCCAGGCAGAGCTCACAGACAGGGTGGTTTGTTTTTTAAGCAGAAGCAGCTTGCAATAACATACACCAATTTGTGAAGATGTGGTGGGTACTGTACCAAGAGCGTTTGGGCTGGGATATGCAGCCTGAGGAATGGAGATACTGCTGACGGCTGGGTATGACCGTCCCACCCCTGCGCTGTGAGCTTCAGTAGCCACATTTCATAGAATCATAGAATGGTTCAGGTTGGAAGGGGCCTTAAAGACCATCCAGTTCCAACCTCCCTGCCCTGGGCAGGGGCACCTCCCAACAGACCAGGTTGCTCAAAGGCCCATCCAGCCTGGCCTTGAACCCCTCCAGGGATGGGGCAGCCACAGCTTGTCTTGGGCAACCTGGGCCAGGGTCTCACCACCCTCACAGCAAAGAAGTTCTTCCCCACATCTCATCTCCATCTCTCCTCTTTCAGTGTCAAACCCTTCCCCCTCCTCCTAGGGCTCCCCTCCCTGATCCAGAGTCCCTCCCCAGCTTTCTTGGAGCCCCTTTAGGGACTGGAAGGGGCTCCAAGGTCTCCCCGGAGCCTTCTCTTCTCCAGGCTGAACCCCCCCAACTCTCTCAGCCTGTCCTCACAGCAGAGGGGCTCCAGCCCTCCCAGCATTTCCGTGGTCCTGTGCATATAGATCATTGAACTTATTCTCTCCCTTGTTGTCTGTGCTGCATTTGAACCCTTCACCTCAATCATAAGAGAATATATCAGTGCATGACCACTACAGAGCCCTTCCTTCTGACATTTCACAGACAAAAAGTAAGTAGCATTCAATGTCACTCCAGCTGGCTTTCAGAAGGATTTATGTTTTTTGTTGTTGAGCTGGATATTATAAATAATGACTTTAAGTAAAAAATTATTGGACAGATGCTGCCTTCATGTCAAGTTTGATTGAGTAAATGCCAATGAAAAGTAGTTCTTCATAACAGATTCATCTTCTGACATAGAGGATATTGTTGTATCCTTGACAACAAAGCTTGAAAGAACAGCAAAACAAATGCACTCGTTATGTTGGCCGAAAATTAAGTGGACCAAGCCTGGATTGATCACTTCCTCATTGCACAGTTCAGTAGCTGACGGTGTCCTCTGCTCACCTTTCCTTTCAGAGTTCCCGTTATTGTATTTCAAAAATAACAAGCAAAGCAATGAGGTGGCTGAGATGTGGAGACAAAAATCACGCCAAGAATATCAGAAAAGAACATGATATAGGCATTAACCCAGTGAGCTCGTCTATAAACTCCATCTCCTGAAGCAGTGAGCACAGCGTTTGCATTTGCAGGTGTAGCTGTTGGTGATGGATCTCCATGTAACAGGTACTTTAGCACGGAGTTCTGGTCTTGATTTGGTTTTATATAGACACATGATCTACAATACCCGTGTGTGTGTGTACATGTATATATGTGTATATAGATATGCATATAGAATGTTTTACACATACACGTAATCTAATCTACCTTTACACACTCAAGTTTGTAGAGGAACAGGCATATTGTTCAGTCTCTGAAGTTTGAAGGGCTCTACTAATGCTCAGATTTAGAAGCAGGGGAGAGTTGTCTGTAGTTAGTGATAATATATAAAACAAGCCATCCTCTTAAAGCAAGTATCACACTATATCTGAGATGTTACATACATTGAGGGCACCCCTTGTCTGGGTTATTCACACAATCCAAGTTAAAAAAAAAAAAACAGTAAGGGAAGATGTGGAGGTAGGAGGTGAGATGCAAACAAGTGGTGTCTGTACTTGTAAAGGACATGTGGATGGCTGGACAGGGCGGCCAAGGTCTTGTGTGACAGAAATTGGTGACAGTTGTTAGTAGAGAAAATGGCCTTCATTACAGTGGGTGATTTCTGTAAAACAATCTATCTACAGAGTACTATCATATTTTTTAAGTTTACAATTGCTTTTTTCATAATTAGGTACTTGGGAGTTAAACTTTTGGAACAGGCCCCAACTATGCAAGGTATTGTATGAACACATAATGTGCTCTTAGGAAGCCACTTAAACCCAAATGACTAAAGAGGACTGTGGTGATAAAGTGAGTTGAGGATTCTGAAAATCTGAAGTATTTTTGGTCAAAGAAGGGATGGGCGGGGGCCAAACCTGATGGAAGCGTGGGAATGGAGAGGTCTGGGGATGTCCTTGGCATAGCTCACAGTGGAGATTTTCTTCTGCTGACCTGGCTCTGCATCAGAAAGGAAGGGAATATCACACTTTCTGTCCTCGAAAAGAGGAGCCTGACTTTTACACGGGTGTTTTGACGAGACCAGTATGGCATATTATAAGCCAGGTAGTGGGGGAAGAGGGGTGGCTTCTTTTGTTTTTTCTTCTGCATGGCTGCATTTCAGCTCATCCAGATGCAAGAAGTTGCCTTTTGCTTGGGGAAGGGAGGACCTGGGGAGAAGGCAGAAGGAGGGAGAGGAAGGGACAGAAGGTTCAGCCCTGAGGATGTAAATTCTGATACTGAAGTGTGTTCTCCTCCTTCTCCATCATATCAGCAGCATCTTGAATCTAACACCATTTCTGTGGATGTTTATGTGTGAAGTCAGGAGGCTGTGACTGCTTCAGACAAACGTAATGAAGACAGAGGTATTCCAGTAAACCCCTTGAAAAAAAACCTTATTTTTCCTAGCTGTCAGATGTTGGCTGTGTGAGATTTGCCGCCGCTAAATGTTTTAGGGGGAAAAAGCAAAGTGTTCTCATCAAAGTCAGAATCGTTATCAACCTGCATAAGCTGGTGGATGGTGCATTAAGCACTATTTGTATCAATCAAAATCTGTTTATTACGAGGCTGGTCAAAGAGAGCTGGGGCTGGGCTGAGCAGAGCCTGCCGTGGAGATGCCGTGGCTTTTGGCCTCCAGGATCGGAAGATCCTCCAGGATCAGAACCTTGCCACACCAGGTTTACATCAACAGCTGTGGTGTGACAAAAACCATGAAAATATGAAGTTTTTGGACTTGAGGTGGCTCATAAAGATTGAAGAATGGCAGCAACAGTAAACTAAGTCCATATCTTAGTACCAAGTTATTTAATCCTCATATATCTCCTTTCTGAGTGCGGTTTGTGCCAAGTTGCAGCCCTGTCAGTGGGGCCAGTGAGTGAAGCAAATTTGGTGGCCCAGGAAGAGACAGTTAAAAGAATACAGCTTTATGCAGGGAGCTTAGCTTGGTGATTTGCCGAATTGTTGTTATGATTATTTGGAAAATCTGATAATGACTGAGTTTAAAATGCATCAAACGTTCCTGGAGCTCGCTAACTGATTGTTGCGAAAATAATCATTATGGTGCATTATGCTGAAGTGTTTGTTTTATACTAATTGTTCTGACCTTCTTCATCTGTATTTGATGAGATTTCTATGCATAATTAAAAGGCCCTCCAGGAAAAAAAAAAAAAGTCATCAGCAAACTAATCTATAGGACAAGTAAATGCAGATCATTCCTACCACCTTAATTCATTTAAAATTCAGCCTTCCTTTTTCTTTAAGATTTTTCCTTCATCAGTGCTCGTAGTATAAGCTAATTATAAGCTGCTTTAGCCTGTTATTAAGATGCATACAGGCTTTTTTCCCCCATTGTGAAGCCTAGATTTTTCATGTCCTTGTATTTTAAGTCAGCCAGATGTTTCTTTAGGAAACAGTGTGTGGAAGCTGTATTCTCTGTGTTGTATCCTGAAGACCTTGTGGAGGCCACTAGGTAGAAACAAGGTGCCTGCAGCCAGTGCTGCCACTGGACATCCCTGGGGCACGGGAATGAGCCTAGAGGAAAATATTTTGTTTAGTCCCTATTAAAATAACAGTGCTGCTTATATTGAGGTGAAATTTAAATTTAAATAAGCTAACCACCCATCTCACGCCTTCAAGGTGGACGTTCAAGTTTGGCAGATCTTCTCTTGGAGTTTTGGGTTCCTGGTCTCCAGGAAAAGCCTCTTGCTTGTGGCCAATGTGTTTTGCCTATGGAAGAAAAAAATGCTTATTTGTGTGCGGTTTCCCGTGTCTCTGAAGGGTTTTCACTCACTGAAGATGCTCAGCAAAGCTCACCTGGCCACCAGGCAGGCAGGACACGGGACAGGGATGTCCTTTGGAGGGGGAGAAAGCAGCTAAGGAAGATATAAACCCTGCAGAAATCAAAGGGGTATGAGAGAGTGGGAGGAAGTCTCTCCAGGGGAAAGACCTGGAGACTCACCGGAGCAGGAGGGTAGGCGTGGGGCTCTTTACATCACAAAATTCTCTTGGAAGCAGCTTTTCCTTCGTCTGCATCCCACTGAATTTCTGGAGATACTTTCACCAGTTTATTGGTAGTTCGACTGTGTCGAACTGATTATTAGGCTTTTTTATTTCAGTTCAAAGACTATAGATATCTGAAGTGGTGGTTCCATCACCACTCATGGATGTTGTTCCTTACAATAAAGAGAGGATTTTGGGGGCTTATTTTAATTTTTTGCCTTCACCTTTCCAACTTTTACCAGCAGCTGACAAAAACACAGTGGAGCAGTCCTGAGACTCCGAGTGCTCTGGACTCTATTGAGAATTTCAGACTGTACTTTCAATTAAGCAAACTACCAGTAAAGTGAACAGTAATTTAGCTAATTTGAAGTCTTCAAACATGGCTATTTGCCGGCATCAAATCTGCATGGGTAGGTGCTTCTAACCTTGAGTAATCGAAGTATTTCAGTTGTGCCATTCTGTCTAGGTGGTTAAAAGCCCAACTAATTTGTTGCCCCATGTTAATCAGGAGATAATTGCACCGGCTGTTTGGCAGCCTCAGCAAAGGGGACTCCTGTAGACAGAAACTACACGTTGTTATGGGGGAAAAAAAAACCCAAACCAGTTAAAATTGACACGAATATACTGTGTTGGTTCCTTCCTTTCTCTTATGGTCAGATATGGCAGTGTCTTTGGGGTGAGTAGTGTTTTATCTTCTCTCTGTAAAGTGCCTGTCTCGTAGATACTGAAGAAGAAAAGGTGCAAGAAATCTCTGGTACGCCGTTAATGAGTGGTTAGGGAATAAAAAAGCTGCTTCAAGATGGAGATCTAAGTAAGGACTGAATCCTGGTAGGACTTTGAGTTTGCTGAGGAGCCTGTAGATCTCAGCCCTAAATAGCTGTACTCGCATCCCTGAAAGAAAGCGAAGTGCCGAGCCCCTGTTTAAATAATAAATGCTGTGTGTGACAGATTTCCCCTTCATAACTGGAGATGCACATAAGCACACACGCTTCTGAATAAGACCAGGATGTTTTCCAAGGCGTTATAAGTGCGTATGACATCCACTATGTTCACTAAAGAATTAAAGGAGATACAATCTAAAAAGACAGGAACCGAAGCTGAAAGCTGAGCGTTCAGAGTCAAGTGTCCAACAAAACAGCGCCATGTGCCTGCATAACGAGATTTGCATCTCCTTAGTGTTCTTCCCTACTACAACCTTGACATTTTAAATTGGTCAATAGATGTAAAATTGCATCGATTCATTAATTTTTAAAAGCAAACTTTGAAAAGCAACCGAGAAGCATTTTAAAGAAAGACGCATAGTTAGAAAGGTTAATTGTTGTTTCAAGTCACTTGGTAAAATCAATAGGACTTGGAGCTCTCACACTTTCTGTGCTGGGTTTTTGCAGAGTAGCAGCAAATGGTTGTAACTCTCCCTGCCGGTGCCTGGGAGTTTTGTGCCTTTCGAAAGCAAAGCTGTGGCTACAGGGACTCCGGGCTCGGTCTTTGAGCAGGTTAGATGGTTCCACCTCCTTGGAAATAACCGAAAATAAAGGAAAAGTTATTTTTGCAAAGGGCAGACTAGGTTAGTAGGAGTCTTTGATTCTGTGTGTGCATGGGTACCATCCAGAAGCTGTTTTAAAAACCATTGGTGAAAGTTCCAGAGACAGTCCCTCAGGAAGCCAGGGCAGAATTAAGGGTGTTTATTTGTTCTTAAGGGACATGCATCATGGTCCCTTCTCCTCCCATTCCAAGCCCATGGCTTGCTCCGGCCACCGCTGGCCTGATCCTGCCATGCACTCAGTGCCATCCCCATCCTGCCCCATGGGAGCACTGATGCGACAACCGCTTTGAGCTTGACTTAATAGATTTAAATGATAAAACACAACGGGAATTTTGTTGAAAGCATGAGTGCATAGCTCTGAAAAGATGAAACTATATAAAAGTAATGGCAGCGAGACAGGAAGCAGAGATTTTGAGATGTTTCCGGTACTTCCAGCACGCAGAAGTTCAAAGCACCCTCATTGGGGCTGTTCTTTTGTCACCATCCCCACCATGCAGCCGTCCTTTGAGTGTTCTGATCCCAGAGCTTGTCATCCGAGTCATTCCTCCCTGAGCATCACTTTAACCATGCGTCTAATCTGTTCCCACCCCCTGCCCCGCTCCCTGCCTTGATCTTATTTAGATGGAAGGATACAAAAGCAAAAGCTCCGTTTGTCTGAGCTAATCCAATGGATCAGAGTTATCCAACATCCTTACGTGCTTGCTCTGCCCAGAGTTACACGTGGCACATTTTTATATATGTGTATCTCTGCATATGCACAGGGATACACTGATGAAAGCTCGTTAATGCCAGGCTGAATTCAAATTGTTGCTAATGCCCATTGAAACCTTACATATAAGTTTTAATTAGATATGGCTGATTAGATCTATTTCTAGTGTTCCTGGCTTTATCCCTTTTTCCATGGGATTTAGCAGTAATTTGTATTTTAATAGCCAAAATTCTGTCCTATTTTACAGCTCTATAAGCCTGCTCTCAGATTTTATCCCTGTCCCTTTGATGGTAAGAAAAAAATCTGCAGAATTTTCTCAGTTCAGGCATTACTCTGGATTTTTTACTCATTGTCCAGTACCTAAACTTCCCCCAGGTGTGCTTTTAGAGCCTTCAGAGTAATAGCAAATATTACCCATGTGAGCAAATGGGCTGATGCAGTGACACAGAGGGACATGAATTAAAACCGTTGATTAACCCAGGGTCCAGTGCTTTACATCACAGCAAACTCTCAGCTCCCACCTGCCAACGAAGAGCAAAAAGCACAATTTTGTGACCTTAGAGCTCCTTCAACCCCAGCCGATGTTCACAAAGTGTGCTTTGGATGCCACCAACCCTAGATACAGACCTAGAATGGATGAGGAGTTGGATCTGATCTGAGCATGGATGGAGGGCACCTTTTCTGGTGAAGACTCAGTTCAAAAGTGAGACATGATATGACTTTTCTCCTGTGGAGTACTTGAATTATCCAGAAGACTTCTTCTAGGAGATGGTGCCGGAGGAAGCCAGAGGGGAGCCAGAGCTCTTACCCAAAACCATGATGGCTGTGTTTAGCCATGGACCTTTCTCCTGGGGTAAGAAGAACTTGCCAGGCCTGGGAATGTGCATACCCCGTGTGTCTCTTGTCTCCAGGACTGTGTCACCCCTTGCGCCCAAGCCACCCCTGAGGTGAGTAGATGGAAAATAAATGTTGGTGTTTATTAATTTTACATTGATCCTCCAGCTGAGGAGGATGGGAACAGGATGGCCATGCTCCAAGCCCTTACCCAACTTTCCTCGCACCTCAGACCTTCCCTCCTCACCAGTGTCCTTGCTTCTCCTTTTCCTGGATGATGTCATCTTCTGTGGCATGAACAAGTTATTTCTAGACATCAAACATTACAGTCTTGGGGGCCAAAACCCAAACAACCTCCTGTGACATTTCACCAGTTTCAGTTCAGTGGCTGTGGTCAAAGAGATGAAAGAGTTATTTTTGTAAAATAGGAGAAACAAAGGAATGTTAACCCTACTGATGAGGCTGGAGCACGTGCTGTTTCTCTCTGTGACCCTTTCAATGTTTGTTTCCACATCGGTTCCAATTTTTTTGTTTTAGTCCTGTATAAATAAAGCATGACTTTTGGAGAAACAGTAATACAAAAAAAAACCCCAACCCAAAAAACAACAACAAAAAGCTGTAGAGAAAGGCAGAGGGCTCCGAGGACCTAGAAAAATAGGGAAACAGCCTGAAAATCAAAGGCTATGTTTTACCTGTCCTCTTTCCACAGCAGAAGTAAATGAATTTTAAGTTCGTGGATTGATGGCCAAAAGCCGTGGTGTCCATCTCGGCCATGGAGAAGCTACGTGCTCAGAGGCAGAGTTCAGGGAGCTGGTAAGTGGGAGTTTTGTACCCATGGGCAATGGTGAATCACTTCCCAGTTTAGTTTGGTTCCTCAGTCAAATTCTGTAGGGGCATGAATGGAGCTTGTCTGCTGTCCTTGAACTTCGCAAATTTAGGACTTCTGTTTTGCTGTCTTTTCACAGGTTCTGCTGGAGAAGGAGAGGGTGAAATGAATACCTGCAAAAGTTTATTTCGGTTTCGCTGTTTTGTGGTGTTGCTCACTGAGACGCGGAGGAGAGTTTCCATCCAGGCAAGCTTTCAGACCTCAGCTTAATAGAAACCAGCTCTGCAGAGCTGCTCTGAAGCAAAGCCACAGCTTGGAAGGATGTTTCTTAACACAGATCACCTATTCTCCTCGGTTCTGGCCTCCTGCAGCCCCCAGAGATTTCTACTGCACACACTTTAGCTGACTTAGCTAGAATAGGTCTTTTAGAGAACCTTGGACTGCAAACAAGAGGAGATTTAACTGGAAGGATGAAGAGACTTTGTAGCCAAAAGGTTTAAAACCCCCAACAGCCTTCAGATCCAAGGTAAATGCTATGTTTATTTGATCATGGGTAACGGAAGCACATGCCATCTGCTGTGATTTTTGAGAGAGGGTTGGTTTTGGTGCTCAACTCCAGGAGAGGTGGGTTTATGTGTTATTTTCCACTGTTTCCTTGTGTCCAGGCTTGTAGCTCCTGTTAGCTTGTGAGGAAGGCAAAGATGAAACAATGAGTGAGGTTTAACCAAGTGGTGATGGGGAAGGTCCAAGGTCAAGCTGGGAGGTCAACCTGCAGGCCAAGGTCTGGAGCACCATGGTCCATGGTTGGGCATGGGCATGGTAGTAGCTGATTAGGTGCCATTAAAGCATATTAGTGCTCCCAGGGCCCTGACAGTAATGAGAAGTGTCATGGATCCAATCTACCATTGCCATGTGAACTGGGCTTCATCCTTTTGCCTTACCATTCTTTAAAACAGCAGCAGAGCAGATCCTTCAGTCATTCCTCGTTTCTGTCCTTTGGGTTTGCCGTATATTTTTGCCTGGACAATTTTCACGCCTTGGATAATGTGTTGTGCTGTCACTGCCAGAACACACATGCTCTGTTCCTGGTTTTTCTCTCCCTGGGTTGCCTTCCTGCTGATTTTCTGCCTCTTGTCTCTCCCTCTCACTCCCCATCTTTCCTCCTCTCCTGCTGGTCCCTCTGGTTCCTGCGTCTCCAATACCCTGTATTTGGTTTTCTCGCTCTTGTTGCTTCTGTTTTCCCGCAGCCTCACCCCGTTGACTTTCAGCACACTTCCCTTCCCCCTTTTGCCTTTCAAGCACAGAAAGATGGGATTTTCTGTAGTGGACTTCTCTGGAGCGAAAATGGCTAAAATCGGACACACACGTATTGCTGCCTCAGACTGAAGTCAGTACAAATGCAGCCATAAGTAATTCAAGGTAACCCGAGGTGGGATGATAATTTTGAGAAGTCCCAGCTCAGGGCTGGCCTTGAAAACCCTTTTTCATTTGGTGTGGCTGTGTATGGCAGGGTTAATTACTCCCTTCACTGCAAAACCTGAGCCGCAGTACTGCAGGAGTCTGGCTTGGGGTGGGGGAGAGGACAGCGGAGGATTTTAAAAAGTTGCTCTAGGCCATGTCACCGTGAAGCAAATGCAGCTGAAAGTGAAGCAGAAAACGAGATGGGACTTTGCCATTGCACACGTCTGGTAGCATTTTTTTTCTCCTGGCATTCCCAGCCTGCACATTGTGCTCCCTTGCTTGCAGCTCATTAAAGAAGCACCTGAACACTCTCCAAACCCTCTGAGGTGCCAATGCAAAATCCACAGCTGCAAGAGAGAGACGTTGGTTTCCCTCCTCCCTCCTAATAACTTCTATTAATCAACTTGGAAATTGAATTCCTGCTGCGAATTCTCCCAATTGAAGCAATCTGAATTATGTTCAGGAAAGAAAAATCACTAATTGGTGGTTTGACCATAACATTTCATCCCTTTGTATCCCAGCATGTATCCCATCTCCTTGTAATTCCCAGAATTTGCACTTTAATTACACTTTTTTTTAAAAAAAAAAACAACCTAGTTGATTTTGATATGCAAGTATTTATGCGCAGACCTGTAAGCTCTCTCGTTTCTTTTTAAAACAAAGGGATATATATATTTACCCAACTGACATGTCTCCAATTTTAAGAATATGCTGGGATTTCGTGTTGTCTAGTTAGTCATATTCCTTTGGGAAACAGGTCGGAGAGAAGTGTGAACTCATTAGGTGCCTCTGAGGCTTGTAAATACATAACCTTCTTTTCTAAGGCATGCATTGCTGAAACAAGAACAGAGCAACAGGTGGGAAAATGTAGCATTTCACTCCTAGATATTTATTTGTTCAGAAAATAGTCATTTCACTAGTGATGTCGTATTATCAGACAGCACTGGTCAAGCTGGTATCATTGCGGAAAGTTTTCTTTAAAAAAAATATCTTTTTTTCTGCAAATATCCTACGGGGCATCAAATCTGAAAGTTTGTGAAGTAGGCACGGGAGGCTTTTTGGCAAAAAGAGCCTGAAAGAAGTTGTTTTTTTCCCACAAACAGGCTGTCTCCAAAGCGATTCTGTCCTGGTTAATTCATGAACGTTTCAGTTAAATTGGTCTGTGAGGTAACAGCAGCCAAAGGGGTTTTATTTTCTGTCGGTTTTGTGTGTTTGAAGTACGAGTGGTTATGCTACCCTGGGAATGAAGAATGTTTCTTTACTGTGCTATTAATCATCTTGCAATTATACGTCTAGAGACAGCAGAGAACAGCATCGCTGAATCTGGCTAGCTGAAACGGTAGCACTGTGGTCTCTATTTTGGTGAAGAGAATTTCCAGCTATAGATCTGGGCTTGTTCAGTACTGGGAAAAAGCTTTTTTTGTAGACTTCAGCAAAGAAATTTTCCAAAAGCACTTGAACATCAGATTTTGATGATGCGTAGGTGGCAATGTCTTTTTTATACCTGCATCAGAGATAAATGGCTTTTTTTGTGTGTGTGTCGAAGAGGTGAATAAGCCTTTTCACTTTGCCTACAGTCATGTGGAGGAGAATTAATGACACTTGATCATGAGACTTGGGTAATACTGTCCAGAAGGCAAAGGCCTCTGAAAGCAGTGAAGCAAAGTTTTCAAACTCTGGCTCTGTCCTCTTCTTTTAACCTTGTCCATACCCTCTGTGGGGCCGATGGGGGGATGTGAACGGATCTGAAAGGCTCCTGGTAGTCACACTCTCCGGAGTGCCAAAACCACCAGTTTGGTTTTGGCTGAGGGAACACCCCCAGCTCCCTCAGCAGCACCTCACAAGACACGTGGTCCAGACCCCTCACCAGCTCTGTTACCCTTCTCTGGACACGCTCCAGCCCCTCAATGTCTTTCCTGTCGGGAGGGGCCCAAAACTGGATGTAGCCCTCGAGGTGGGGTCTCACCAGTGCCCAGTACAGGGGGACAGTCACTGCCCCAGTCCTGCTGGACACACTGTTCCTGATACAGGCCAGGATGCTGTTGGCCTTCTTGACCACCTGGGCACACTGCTGGTTCATTCAGCCAGCTGTCGACCAACACCCCAGGTCCCTTTCCACTGGGCATCTGCAGCCACTCTTCCCACAGCCTGGAGCATCCATGGGGTTGGTGTGACCCAAGTGCAGGACCCAGCACGATGCTACACTGAGATCCCTTTATACCTCCATGAGCATTTAAATGATGCTTAAAGTGACTGAAACTGCATAAAGCCATGATCTATACCTCTCTTATGGTTCCTTCGAGCTGCCAAAGTTGTGTAAAGCAACTTTGACAGAACTGCTAAGAAGCCTGGTTGAATTGTTGAGGTTAAATGGATTGGCGCACCTCAGCTGAGCCTCAAGAGCTGCTCACGGGTGCGCCTTTCACTGTGGAGTAATTGGACTGGTTTAAACCCACTTTGCTGCAGCCTGAGCGAGGTTGAATTATCCCGTTTGTCGCTGCCGAGATTCACACCCATATGGACGGTTATTCTGGCTCTGCTGACATACGGCCTTGTGTTGAACCCGACCCCGTGGCCGAGCTCCAAGAACAAGTAGCGCCGTGTCCAAGCTGGCTATCATGGCAAGGTCAATATCTAGGGTCTTTTCCTTCTCTGCACAATTCAATCATCAGCTGTTTATGTTCGCAGCCACACGCAGTAAAAAAATAGTTTATGGCAGTGCTGTAAGAAGGAAACGTGGGGAAAGGCCATCACAATAAACACCCTTCAACAGCCATTACCATGAAGAGCACTAAAGCCCAAGTGACAGCCTAAAAAGAAAGAAAGTGTCATCTTTGATTCATGCTGCTGTTGAATTAAGCAATATAATCACTGACAAATCAATCATTACCAGCCATAAACAACCGGTTCGTTAGTTGGCCTTCCTAAGGCAAAGCTGTGGACCATTAACGTGTTACACTTTGGGCTGTTAACAGCAATAAGAATCAGCTCAACACTGTCAGGAGAATTACCAATAATAAAGACCAATTTCTTACATTATGAGATGTAAAGCAGAATCAGAATCAATCAGAATAAATCAAGAGTAATTCTTTCAAGCACAAAGAAATCACTATACTGTAAATATCATTTTGGGAAATATGAGATTCTAGTGGAACATTTTAAAATGCTCAAACAGTATTTTTAGGGGAATATTCTGAAATAAGCAGAAGTGTCAGCCCTTTAAAGTTACTATTTCATTGGAAAGGGCACAGGCCTTTCTTGAAGGGCTAAACGATGCGTTTTATTAGGATCGACAACTTTCTTAAAGAAACAGGGAAGTTTAGGGCAATTTTTCTGTCACTTGATTCAGTTCCATTATGAGTGATTTTAAATTTAAAAAACCCCACCTTTACTGAAGTGTTTTTGGAGAGCATCCCTTGCTGGATATTCACTTAAATCAGAGCAGCATTATCTAGGACAAAATAGATGATTTTCATTAAAGCTAGAGGGAACCCACTTGTGGAAAAGCTGAATGTTTCTGACAAGGACTCTCATTCTGGTTGCTGAGCTTCTAGGCTACAGATAACAGCACACCCACAGGATAGACCTTGGACAAGTCAAAGACAATGCCAGCATTTTACCTTAAACAGTTTAAATTTCTTGAGGGATGTGCTTGTGTCTTGCTTCTTTCTGATATTTTGCAGCATCTCAGCACACCTGTTATGGCTGCCTTTTTGCTTTCCTTATTCCTAACACCTCTTCACTTACTATGCATAGAAAGAGGCAATAAAAATACTCATAAAAAGCAAATGAACAACAGAGCAACCTGTATGTCCTCACTCTTCCTCCTACATCTGCTCTAATTCCACCCCATCCCATTTCCATCCCTCTCCATCCCCCATAAATCTACAGGAATCAAGAAATCTGTCGCACTGCCCATCCTTTTGAAATAGACTTCTTAATTAAAAATAGAAATAAAAATTACATACATACCAAGAAACCTGAGGAGATTACTATCCTCTTTATTTAGCCTCTTGCCTCAGCTTTACTAAAGGACCATTAACACAGGATACTCAGCCATGGCAGTGACCCACGTGTCACCAGACCATGGCCAAGTTAACTTTAGAATCATAGAATGGTTAGAGTTGGAAGGGGCCTTAAAGATCATCGAGTTCTAACCCCCTGCCCTGGGCAGGGACACCTCCACTAGAGCAGGTTGCTCAAAGCCCCATCCAGCCTGGCCTTAAACACTTCCAGGGATGGAGCATCCACAGCTTTCCCGGGAAACCTGTTCCAGTGCCTCACCACCCTCACAGTAAAGAATTTCCTGCTAATATCTAGTCTGAATCTCCCCTCTTCCAATTTGAAACCGTTACCCCTCGTCCTGTCACTACATTTCCCGACAGAGAGTCCCTCTCCGGCTCTCCTGGAGGCTCCCTTCAGATATTGGAAGGCTCCTATGAGGTCTCCCCGGAGCCTTCTCTTCTCCAGGCTGAACAACCCCAGCTCTCTCAGTCTGTCGAGAGAGTCTCTTGCAACTTTAGCTGCAAGAGGAAGGTCAAGAGGGCAAATTCCAATTGCATCTGGAAGGGAGCTGGAAAACCAGTGCAGACCTGGAGTGTGCACACACTAGTTTCCCTTCAAGGATCCTGGTGATAACCTGTATTATCTGTAGAAGTGCACTTTGAACTCTTGGGAGTCAACTCTTGGGTCAGACGCTTGGAAGTATTGGATCCCATGGAAGCCTGAAGTGCAAAGTCCTGTGAGAAATCACTGAAGAAGGGATCAGCTCCCTGATCTTTTTTTCCTGTTCCCAGTTGCCAGCTGGAGGGCTGGTGAAGCATTATTTAGGACAAAAAACTGTCCAAAGCAGAAAAAGCTATCAGTTGGCCAGGTTAATAGTATACAACACAAGCAACCATCCAGGCCAACTAGCCAAGAGTGCAGAGAGGACCCTGCAGTGACTGCTCATCCAAACCATGACCTACTGCCTGGCCAGTTTGTTAATACAACTCCAGAGCTTAGGAGTTGTTTTTATTCAATTCCCCTGTCTAAACGAGAGAAAAAAAATCATTGAGGATGGTGATGTTTAGGCATAATCTGTGCTGGTTGGGTGGTAGACTGCTGTTTTGGATTCATGTTGAAGCACTGGTATATCCGGGTCTCCAGAAAAGATCAAGAAAGACAATCAGGCTCAAAAGCAAGGAATTCTCAAATCATGGAAAGACTGTTTCTGGAGGATAGAGTTCCAATTTTCAGATTAATCCTGGAACATCACCAAGGTTTACTTTACTTTATTTATTTGTATTTTTTCCCTTTTTATAACGTAAGCTTCTGAGGTCATCCCCGCCTTCACCTGTGTGTGTATGAGCCCAGCACGATGCAAGTGGGACTTAGGTCTAGCAACACTAACATGTTACAAATTATGCATAAGCCTTTTATAAATCTAAACCTGTGCCTCTCCCAGGTATGAAATCTGTCATATTTTTACTCCTTGTTTTTCTACATGCACTTTATGAATACTTTATACCTTCCTTGAATCACTTTATTTACTCTCATCAAATGGTGTCTGTGTGAGGGAGGCTGTGAGCAGGGCAGTCCCGGAGACTTAGATGCAAGATTATTTTTGTATTTTGGAATAAACACTGGCAGGTTTGTTGCGCCTTGATGCAAATGCAAAACGCATCGCATTAATGATGGCTCCGTATCAGGGCCCTGTACGGCGAGTATGTTTTATGCATGAGATCTCTGCTCCTCCAAGGCACATCAAAGGTTCATCACTGACCACTGATAAACACATTCATCCTCGTTTGAAGGCTTTGTTGTAAGCTGTGTTCTTTTCTTGTCTTTCTTAATGGTCTTTCAGCAAACTCCGTTCTCCTGGGAGATGCTGCAGCCCAAAGCCAGGTTTCAGCTGACTCATCAGCTCTCTCAAGGTTTTCTTGCAACATTTATGGGATTGAATGTGCATCGCTTTTCAGGACTTTTGAGAATTTTCACATTCTTTACCATGTGCTTTTCTTTCAGCCTAGAAATGAGTGATTCGCCCAGCTCTGGTCCTGGACCATGGCCTTGCACTGAGCTGCAAGCGTGGCCGATAGTTCAGGTTGTAATTAAGCCCCATCACAAAGATGTTCACAGCCAACTGGAGAGGTCCAGCTTGCAGAGACCTCTGCAAAGCAGGGAGCTCCAGCAGCAATGT
The DNA here is from genome assembly GCF_964106895.1 of Numenius arquata. NCBI lineage: Eukaryota > Metazoa > Chordata > Aves > Charadriiformes > Scolopacidae > Numenius > Numenius arquata. The sequence goes on along the minus strand of NC_133581.1, from coordinate 69,012,225 downwards.
TTTGTAGAGGAGAGGGGAGAAATTAAAGTACCTCCCTCCCCGTTGCCTCCTCTCATTGATTTGGGTCTTTCTGGAGCATCTTAATCTGGCTGCACTCTTGCTCTGATCTTCCTCAGTTCCCCCTTCTGCCTGGTTTAGGTGTTCACTCTGACATGAAGGAGTGTCTTCTCTCTTGAACAATCTGGTGATGGGTCAGCACTTGTGTTTTTCCCAGTTTAATAGGTTGATCACCCACTTTTCTGGACTGACTGAAATCTATTTGCCTGACTCATGACAACAGAAGCCGGGCTGAGATGGTGGGTGAGATAAACCATATCACGTCTCGTCTACACAAAGGGTGGGAAAAGCAAAAATAATTCCATTATTAGAATTCCAAGGTGAAAGGTGCGTCTTTTTTTCCCTGAAAAAAAAAAGTGTTGGGGTATTGTAAGATCATAGAATTAATGGAGACTGTCCTTATTAAATGGGTAGTTGTTTCCCATAGTAATAAAGGAATTTATGGAAGATCACAGCAGTTCAGCACACATCAGCTTAAAATACATTCAGAGGCTAATCATACAGCTGCCTGAGAGCTATGCAGAGAGGACTGAATTAATCAGGTGCTTTGGACTATGAAACGCTGCAAAAAGAGAAAAAAAAAAAAAAAAGAAAGAAACCCAAAGAAAAGGGGAAAAAGGAAAGCGTGTCTGCTCGCTGAACTGCCTGTAAGTGAAACGGTGCCCAGGGACCCCTTTAACAGGAGTCAGCAAAAGAAGTGACCTTCATTATCCAAGTGCTGACGGGGCACTTTCCGAGGTCTGCTTTCCAACGTCTCAGAGAAAAGAAATACTGAGAAAAAAAAAAAAAGTGTGCTTGGAATAAACAGCGATTTGCAGCCCGTAAATGGACTGGTTTCAAAGGAGGATCCTGGCAGCGTCCCATTTTGGGCCCGTAAATGACAGAAGGATTTGCGCTTTGTTGCTGACTGCCTGGCATGTTATTTAGTCTATTTAGTCCTCGGCTCTAAAGGGGAAAAATGGGTGTAATAATTCTTCTTTTCTCCCAGCTTCTGTCATATCTATTGGGCCTGAAAGCACTTCAGTGCAGGAATAACCTTTTCTTTTGGCTATAAATATACCTGTACTGGGCACGTGGTACGTGGGGACCCCGCAGAAATACTGGGCTATTTGTCTCGTGTAATAAGTAACTGATAGGTGTGTTTTTGCTTGCTTGGCCGTTAATGTAAAGTCAGTATAGAGTGACATATATAGAGTGACATATAGTCTGGTGTCCCTGCCAGCATTGCGTGGAGCTCGTTGGCGGACAGCGGAGGCTCTGGCATGCAGCTTTCCGGGGTAGATCCCCTGGCAGCTCGTCCAGGTAGCGAGCACACTAATTGCTCGGAGCGAAGCAAATTTATTCCAGCCGGGAGTTGTCCATACGGCGGGGACACGGGGAAGCTGCTTCCAGAGAATTGCTGCAGAGTAACTCGTTTTGGCGTAGCGGCTGCTGGCAATTCCCTGTCGCTCGTTAGCGGGGCTGTCCATCCGGACGTGGTGATGGAAGTGCCAACCTCGCTGAAGATGGCCGGCAAAAAGAGATTTGGGGTCTCCTGGGTTGTCGGAGGGTTTTTTTTTCAGATAACTGCCTGGAACAAAGCAAATGAGTTCACAGGTTTGTGTCATACGTTTGTTTCTCCCCTTTCCGCTACATGTTCTCCACCATGACTTTCAACACCGTGCAGCAGACACTTTGGGTACACGGTACAGCATCCTCTTTATGAAATTTTTTCACCCTTGAAGATTGCGAGGGCTTCTCTGACTTCCCTCTCCCCATGTACGTGAGGAGGTCACCGGTGGTGGCAGATCCTGGACAAATGAGAAGGTACAATATTGTGTCCTTGCTATAAGAAAAAGCCTTTGCAGCTTTGTCTTATTTCCTCAAGAAGAAGCAGGGTCCTGCATCCTTCTCCAGCTCTAGGAAGGCCAGGGTGTAAGTATCCATGTATCCTAAACTTTTTGAAAGCAAATAGTGGTATTCATATCACTGGACTTTATTTAAGGCACATCGTTTAAAAGTAGTTCCCCGCTACACTCAAAGAGAAAAGTGTTTCTAGGGAAAGAATGTCCTTCCATCTACCTTAGACAGGTCCCTTGGGAGGGGGTGAATCACTGCTGAGGACCACTTGCTCTGCAGATGGTTCAGAGAGCAGCCCCAATCCACCCTGAGAAGGATTCTCACCCTGGAGACTTCACAGCTTTGTCAGCAAAAAATTTTGGAGGAGAGTGATGGTGGTGAGCACTATCCTTCCTGTGGAACAAAGATTAAGCCCTGCTCCTCAGAAAGGTATTTAGACCTTGAACTCCCGTGGCAAACGGGAGTCCTGAGGGGCTTGGCAGAAGCTGATAGAGTTAGAAAAGAAAAGCATCGAGATTAGACAAAGCTGCGTTTGCTTTCCTTTGATCTGTAATTCTCTCCTGGTTTGTAAGAATAAAAGGTGGGGGGCAGGAGGCCTTCCCAAGACTCATGCCATTGTTTCGCTGCCTGCAGGCAGCAGAAACCTGGGCTTCCACTTCCAGGTGGGCTTCATGGGGACCTTTGAGGAAAGGTCTTGTGTTTGTGGTGCCACCCATCTAGAAGGGGATCAGATTTGCCGTTTAGAGACAAGACGCACTCCTAAAAATCTCCCCAACCATAAACCAAAACTCTGCTGAGTTTTAACACCGCTTTATGCAAAGTATTAATACGTAACTCAAAGTTTTAATTTTGCCCATTTTATTTCTTCTGCAAAAGCTAACATTTTAGAAACAACAGAAAAACTAAAAGGGTGAAGAAAACAAAGTCACGTGGGATGACCAGCACCTCTGTCTCCATGTTCAGGACTTAGATGGTGTCTTCTGTCGCTGACTGATCCCCAAGATGTACATTAAAGACAAAATGATGTGGGTGCAATGATGTGGATGAATCCTCCATTTCTTGTTCCTCTTTTTCTAACCTATCTGTTTCTCAAAGTTTTCCAGTTTATAATCTCTATCAATGCTCAAAGAGCTCCTAGAACCAATAGTGCTGTTACCATGAGCGCTCTTAATCCAGTATAAACTCTGGGATACATGTCATAACAGAAAGTGAGAGGTTTAATGATCTCTCTATGCTAACTGCCATCTTTTATATTCCTAAATAGTTTTGTTGTTGTTGTCGCAGCCTGTGGTGTTGCATCTGATGGAACAACAGCTGGTCAATTATTTCCTACAGTCAGAGGCAACGTTAAGGGGTTTAGAAACTGGACATAAAACAAAATCTGGACAATATAGGACTTGGCTTATTTGTGTATTGTATAGTAAGAACTAGCACCAGCTGTCTTAAACTGGTGGGTACATATGCCAATTAATCCTCCAAGGCATTATTTTAATAAGTAGATTGAAGAAAGGAACCCAGGTGCAACATAGATGAGGAAAGAAGGTCTCCTCCAAATGATCACAGTATTTGGTGGGCTTGAAGTTTCCAGCAGATGGGTTCAGAAGCCCTGGTCACGGCTTCAGCTGCCACTGGTTTTGCAGTTTTGTTTGACTTCCAGTTTGTTGCCTGCCAAAGCCCAGATAAACTCATCTGACAAACGGGAAGCAGAACAGTATGGAAAGTGAGGAAGTGGGACAATAGCAAGGTCAACTGTGACAGGATGAGGACTAGTCTCCTGTCATCATCTGCAAGTATCAGATTTGCTCTGTTAGTAATGCTTCAGCGTTTTTTTCCATTTCCCGTGTTTTTCCCATAACATTGTGTGAGTGCATATGGTCCTGTTGGATGGGAGCTAAAGAGTCTGTTAGGATAATGAAAGTTAAAACCAGATGTCCGTTACACAGTTTTACTCATGTAAATTGTCAGGGATATTGCAAAAAATCTTGAGTAAGGAATGAAGAATGTGGCAGGAGAAAAAGGGAAGCCACTTAAAGCCAAACTTTCTTGTAAGCACTGACGGCCTCTGGAGAATTACAGCATTAATTTACAAACTTTAATAACTGCCCAAAACCATGAGGTCCTCTTCAGCGCTTCAGTGAGCTTCTTCTCCAGCTCTAAAGTGTCCTGTGATATCATCCTGTGTAGATCGGTGCTGTCTAATGCTTTGCTGAGAGAACACAGAAATGGGATTGTGAAGAAGAGGTTTCTTCTAAATCCATGTCAGAATTTAGCAACTGTATTTATTTCTGAATTTCTTTTTTTTTACCATGGAACAAACGGATATTCCTGCACTTTATTTATTTTTTCTACAGCACAAAAATGTTGCAACGTAGCTATTGGAGAACAGATGAAGCATACTGATATCTTTCTTAAAGGAGGAGTAATTCAGAGAGCAAACAGTCTTTATTGACAGTTGGCCAGTGATGGTGACTATTATTGCAGCAAAAATATTTTAACAACAATGAATTTAAAAGGGGCAGAACTTCATCATCACGAACTGCAGCATGGAATGGTCCCACCCAAAGCTGAGGAGTGACCCTGGCAAGACACTGGCTCATTCGAGATGTTAATTACCAGCTGCTCTTCAGGTGCCAGGTAACTACAGGGACCAAAATAAAGTGTATTTCAACTTGCTGATCTTTTGGAAAGACAGGGTTATCATAAATGCAAAATGAATATTTAACTGCCTCATGTTTTGGCAATTAGCATGCAATGACAGTGCCAGCCATCCTGTCCCAAGACGGGGGAGAGAAGAGGAGCAAGACAGACTAATGAGGGCTTTCTGTGAGGTCAGGGCACAGCAGTGGAACGATGAACTGAAAATTCCTAAGGACATAAAATTGCCTAAACATTTTTTTTTTTTGGTGTTTTCCTGAGAGAAATTAATGTGATGGAGGAACTTCAGGGGAGAGAGCAATTACTGGAGAAGGGAGGGAGGGCAGGGCTGCTCCTCAAGCGTGGGAGGCACTGGGGAGCATGAACCAATTGCACGACTTGTCCTTGGGAACCAGCGCAGGACATGCCTGGGTGGGAGTGGAAAAGTCAAGCTGAACTGAAGGAGGGACCAGACCACTCGCTTTTACAAGAGCAAGAAGGGTCCCTGGGAATATCCTGAGTGAATCAGGAGTCTTACTCTTAAATTATGCCTTTGCAATTTTAGGCAGAGCCAGTCCTCTCCCAGATGCTGAATGGGCCAGGGACGTCTACAGCGTGACGAAAGCCGAGCAGGAGCCTTTTCCTCTTCTGATCTAATGCACGAATATAGTGTAAACTGTGGATAATAGTATCAGTGGCCTCAGTGAATGGGGCAGGAAAGATCAATATTTGCTCTAGGGCACTGGGGGAGAGGGAAGGAGCCTGAAGCAGGGGCAATCCTGGTAGTCTGAGAAGAGAGACTCACGAGGGGAGTACAGCTTCAGGTGGAAAATCGTTACCAAAAAGGTAATTAATTGGCTGCTATTAAATTTTCCACCAGCTGATGGACAGTGTGGGAGAAAGGACAAAAAGATCTAATGCCGGCTTCCCAGGCTGCTGCCCTGTACTGTGGCTTGTAGAAAGGCTACTTTTGAAGAACCATAAATGGGCGAGTTTTCCATCGTCTGTGTGACTATAATTCTGCTTTCTGAAGCAGGACCAGTATTTCCTTCCCAGGCTTCCTTCAGAGGAATTCAGCACAGCTTGACTATCTCCACCATATCTGAAAGGTGCACTGTGCTCCTGGGTGTTTGCACAGATGGTCTCTTTGGGCTTTCCTAAAAGAACATGAAGAACACTGGAGATACCGCATTCCGTTCCTGTTCGTAGCACTTCATTACGCAGAACTCATTGAATTTGACATTTACACACTTCATCCGATGTTTCATAAACACGAAGCACCACCTACAAAAGAATATATTAGGGAAAGTTGTAGATATAACATTTTTTAAGCTCCGTTCCTTCCATGGAAAATAATAGAGATTTATATCAGCGTTACTGCCGAGTGGAAATTGTGGCCCACAAGGAAGATGCTGGAATTTCCACTGGAAGAGTTCCAGTAAAAATGTGTGGTCCTTTATACTGACTAATTTAATATGAAATGAGGAAATAGAAATATATACCAGTTTTGAAAGTAATTTCTCTCTGATTAGAAGGAATTATACAGGAATACTCTATGGGGTAATTAAGCACCTATTAGATCACAGAAGACTGGAGATATAACTGTGTCCAGCTGTTTCTGCCTGCCATTCCTGCATTATGGTTACTTTGGGATTGAATTCACCTTAAAAAGGTCTTAGGCTCTCCTGGGGTCTCCCCTGCCTGTCCCCTTTGCTGACCTTGGTGGAGGAGCATCTGGGGACCTGCTGCCAAGAGACGGGGTATCAACTGTTCAAACACAGCTGAGGGAAGCGCAAACTGCAAGGTAGGGTGTCAACAGCATTTTGCTGATCAATAGCTGCTGATTTCTGAAGGATACACAGTGAATGCGCCAAAATTAATTGCTGGAAGTCGCCATTAATGCGTGGGGGGAGAGGGGAAATCAAAGACGACGACATTTAAAACCAAAATACCCCACCCCTGAGTGATTTCTCCATGCAGAACACTGTAGGTTAGATTTTTCAGCCATGGGTAACTCAACATCTTTCCTCAGTAGCAACGAATTAGTAGTTCAGTTCTTGAGGCAAAGGCATGAAGCTTGTCTTCACTACTTAATATTTTAAAAGTGCCATCTGGAGGTGTTGCTTTGGCCATCAATAGCTCCTTTTTCTGTGCCCACTGAGTCACGCTTCTTCGTACAAAGTACCCGTAGAATATCACCCTTTGGCCATGTAGGTGTGTTTGTAACACCCCTTTTGGAGCTTGATGTGACTGAGCTGAATCCCTGAACGAGTCACAAGGTTCATTGGAAAGGATTAGATCCTGCATCTTTAAATGGGAAGGAAACCCACTGTCTCATCACCACGTAGTTGAGAGCATGTCCTCCTGGGAAGTGGGAAAGGAGAAAAAAAAACTATTGCAAAAGCAGTGAATAATACCCAAACATTAATATATTGGAATATACTGATTGTATTTTTATTTTTTTTAGGGAATCACAGGAATATGCATAGTGGCCACTTTGACATGGGAGCTGCAGACTTAGGAGCAGAGGTGGGTTTTGAAAACTGGGGCTCAGGAGAGCGACAGTGCCAAAAAAGTGCCAGATCTGAAAGATTCTTATGTGCTGCAGCTTGTGTTTTTCTGCTGTCCTGAACGCAAAGATCTTTCTAGGGTTTTTTGTTGGGTTTCTGTTTTTTGTAAAAAGAATTCCTTTGCCTACACACTCATAAAGCTATTTAAAAACTCTCTTTTACTGATTTTTCTGTGACAAAGAAAAAACCCACCATAAAATCAATTTTCATTTAAAATTTTACAATTTTCATCCCAAGGATTTTTTGAGCAGATCGATGTCTTTTAATTAGCTTCAGCTCACCTTTTAGTTTCCATTTCAGTCATGTAGAAGACTTTGTAACTGCAGCCCAGGGAGGTGCACCGAGGTGGAGCCTGTACCTGCTTGAGAGGGCTCTGTCTGGTTTGGGTCCCGAGAGCTGCAGAGAGGCCTGCGATCGATAAAGGAGTGGTAATAAAGGAGGTAAGTTGTATTTTGATGCTATGTATGGAGTACAACTCCGCTAAACAGTTACCTCCTAAAGCACAGGGCATGGGTCTAGATGGAAATCTTTGCGTCTCACAGCCTCTAGGTAATATTTTTGCGCTGGAATTACAGCACACATTTTCTCCCCATGAAGAGAAAGCATCGCCACATTTGGAAGATTAAAAGTTACAAGTCATTATTCGTGATACCTATGGAATTGCCTACATTTCCTTTGCCTTCATTACTGGTCATTAGGTTATATGTGAGTAACCAGCAGCTATTCCATTTGCACTTTCCCGGAGTTCCTGCCCTGTCCGTGCAGTTATGTTAGAATCAAGTTTTTGTGACATTTTCCATTTGTCACCATAGGAACAATTTTGAGATTACAAATATGGGCTGTGGCATTAATGAATAAATAAGGAGGACAGAGTGCTGATTACAAAGAAGGCATTAAAAATCTTTGCAATCAGCAGTAATAACAATAGAAAAAAAAATGCATGACATAATAAATGAGAAAATTCTTGGCATTACAGTTGGAAAACTCTACTCAGGTCCTGCGCTGTTTCTGTGCATCAGGCCGAGATGAATCTTCATGAGGCTGCCGTCTGCCTTGGAGGAAAATAGCTGCTGATCAAAGCTTCATTTTAAAGGATGAATTTTCATTACAAGAATAACATTTAACCAGTATCAGTTTCCAGAATCTTGTGAAGAGAAATATAAACCTGAAAATGACCACGAACAAAAACATTCTCCTTTTCACATTTGATTTTTTTAAATACTTAATACTGATGGATTATTTTCTGTTATTATTTGATAAAGTGAAAAGAAACCAAGTAGGAGCCTCAGGCTAAAATATCTTCTTATCTTAGCAGAAGAGTTTTATTATGACCGGATTTCTGTCCTGTCTGTCCACAGGATATAATGAACCTTGGCCGCTGGTTCATGACGTAGCAAAGCTGTCACATCCCTACAGGCTTATTGTTCCTGGAGCAGGTTGGACCTGGTTCTTACACCAGTTCTTCCAAAGTCTTCAGCATCCAGGGGAGACCAGCAGGTCGCGGGCAGCCTCGGTGACGCTCATGGCCTTTGCAGGTGGGTAGATGACATGTCTCTGTGAGTCAGAGCCTGGGCTGGCTGTAAAGAGAGGGTTAAGCAGCCCATCCACAAAGCGTTTAATGTTTTACTGCTGGGTTCAGGGCCTGGTTCAAATCTCTTTTTCCTCTCTGCCAGCTGTTGCTCCCAGCTTCGCTGAAGATACCGTGATCACTGGGGTTTAAAGAATTTCACAATTCAGCAGCAAAAAAAGGCCCGTTTGCTGGCTTGTTTGGTGCAGAAATGCATCTCCCCTCCCTGCTGCTGCCCAGCTGCCTCCTCCCTCCCACCCAGCGCTTTCTCCTAATTTCTCGTTATGAAATAAGGCAACTAGTTCACGCCGCAGATCCTTTAATTCATTCTCATGGGGAAACGTTTGCAAAAGGCTTGTGGTTCTCGGTGGTTGGACAAGCCATGGAAAGCTGGTGTTTCTGACAGTGCGTTTAGTAAATGTCCTTGCTCCCGTAGGGAAAGGAGAGAGCAACCACATTTTCCAGCTCTATTAAAGACTTTTAATCAACAGATTTTAATCAAGAAGGTAGGTAGGATAAACCACATAACAAATATATTTGGCTGTCATGCCAAGCCCCAGAAAACATCCATTGGGGATGGTAGAGGCCAGGGAGGACAGGAAAACATTAATATCGACAATTATAAAACTCAATTATGCCAAAGCATAGAAGAACAATGGAGAAAAAGCAGCTTCCGAGGCTCTCATGGGATAAGCACTAACAGCACAATGGAATTGTGTCTCCTCTGCATTTCATTAACCGTTGGCATTAATAAGAAGAACGCAGGTGTCACATGAACTGCATCGTCAAGTTCAATGTCCTGCTACTTTAGCACTTCATTGTGGAATCCCTTCTGTAAACTTATTCAACACAGATTGCACACAGTCTGTACCATCGCTGCAACAAACACAGCACAGTCCCAGTATCTGCCTCGTGTGAGTGAACAGGACAAACACTGGCACTCCCTCCCCTCCTGGAGATGAGGAGGCCATAGACCAGCAACCTCCAGCTTTTTTAAAAGGAGCAGTGCAAAACTATCCATCAGGTCCCTACCACCACTGACGTGACCCTCCTTATTCCACAAATTTTTTAGAAGATTTCACAATAAGCCAAACCACCTCCTCACAAACATTTTTCTTGGCTAGCCTCCCTTCAATAACTATTCAGACAAGGCGTGCACCTTCTCTCCTGGATTAGGCCACCTGGCCAAATAGTCAGTGGAGCTTCATCCTTGTCTCCATCCGTGAGTGTGCAATCTTTTGCAAATGTCTTTCATGGTAAGTTCAAAGAAAATTAGTCCAAATCTGCAAACAGTTCACATGTTGATTAAATTAACTCATGTGCTTGTTCCCACTGGAGTGGTTCATAATGTACAGAGAAGCTGTTTTCACTGAGGTTTTTTTTGCTGTTGTTGGCTTCTTTTCTGGACACTCCTGCATTCAAAAATCTCTTTGCATGACAAAAATAACATAATTTTTCAAGAGTTTATGAAATCACCTCTTCAATTTGTTCATACGTAATATATGTTACAGAAGCATACCTTTAGCACGTACACAGATATTACTGGATGCATTTTACTGTTCAAGTATACAGGTTGCCAAAATCATGCATTTAAATACATTCAAATCTAGAAATCATATTTGGAAATCCATCTATCAATATTGCAGAGAAGCAGCAACCTACTATTGGATTTTGTATTTTTCGTACTTTTCTGAGGAAGAAGGGAATACGAATGACCTTCAGATCTAACAGGGAAAAACCCTTTTCTCAAATGTTTAAACAACAAGCGCATGTAGAGTTATCTGTGCTGGACAGAGATAATTCTGCAATATGCATTCAGTGATATTAATGTAATATGCTAATATCCATAGCTTATTTTATACATCTTCTCTTTAAAGAAGTTAGCATTGTAGTCCTCATGTGTATCATATCTCACCAGAGTGAAGAAATATGACTTTATTTCCTATTATCCCAATTATTTTATAATTTATTTCTTTCAGAACCCTCAGAATTTTTACTCCTGAGGGCTTAGTGTTCTTGAATTACTTGTGGATTTTTTTTCATCGCTTCCTCAGAGGCTTCAGTCTCTGTTGAGGCCTCATTCTAAGCTCCAATGACAAGCGCCCTTGGAAAAAAGTATTTTACATTGTATTTTAAATGGAAAGGCGAATCGAAACCCCATCATTTCACTTTCCAACTACTTCACCATCCTTCAGTCTATTCATTTCCTCTTCCTTATCAAGAGGCCCCATAAAACCCAGTAAACTTTCTTGCTACTGGAAATATTTAATCACTGTTACTGTTTTACCCAAAGCTGCTTGTGACTTGTGGACTCCAGGAGATGTTTCCAAGCAAGACACCAGCAAGATCTAACCATTATTCAGCCACATATTTTCACTGCCATTTGTACATACATCGCCTTAGGCCTTAACTGACTGTTATTTAGGTTGCTGTTTCTCTTTTCTACCTTCTCATATTTTTTTTTGTTTGGATGTGGTCTTCATGGCGCTGGCTGCTGAGCAGTGCCTTGGTCTCTCTCAGGGTTCTGGGCAGTCAATGCCACCTTCTCTCGCTTTCAGGGAAGCCCTTCTTGCACGTCTCTATGATCAGTGCATCTGCATAAATTAAATTTATGTTCCACAAAAAAAAAAAAAAGTGATTCTGATAAAAATAATGCTGAAATCATATACTTTTAAGTAGAAACCTTGATGCCAAAGATATTTAAGGCTTCAGAATGATTTATTTTTATTGTTAAGGGTTGAACCATCTGAACATCTTTGAGTTGCATAAATTTTCCACAAATATTAGTTTATATAATATTCTGTAATATTCATCATATCAGAAAAGATATAATCAACCCATTTGACCATTATTAAAATGTGAATTATATGCAATCCCCTCTCTCTTATTATTACAGTTCTTTTGTATTTCTTAAGCCATACAAAATTTAATAAATCTTTGCAGGACTTAATAAAGAACAGAAGATTTATATATGTACTAAGACATTCATTTAGTCTTCATAGCCGTATTGGATTTATTTTCATCGGATTCCTCATCACCTGCTCGTTACCATATTTATTGCATTCTCTCCATTGCTTCTCCAAGCACGTACACATGAAATGTTCTTGGAAGAATATCTGTACAGATGTTGTGTTCAGCGGGTCAAAGTGAAAAAAAAACCAACATCTGATCAGCCAAGACATTTGACTTAGAGTAGTTGAGAGGTTGTGGGTTCTAGTCCTCATTGTCCATCATGTGACAGCTCCTGGAAAGCTCTTTTTTTCTAGAAAAGTGTCCTACTGTTTCAAACAGTAACCAGAAAACTGTCTGAATTTTAGCAAGAAACAAGTGTTGCGTTTCCATAGCAAATGTGTTATTTGAGGTGTTTCAGACCCAATTTGTCACCCCTTAATTCCTCAACGATTCCAATGCATAGGGTTTTCCAGAAAGGAAGAAGTTTCCATCTGAAACCACTTACAGCAGCTTTGCTGTCCCCAGACTGACCGTGGGACTGTTCCCCTGGACCCTGGGAGTTAATAAGTATATCCAGAGGTTAATAGGCATGAAATTGCTGGAGACCATAAACTGATGAGGATCTGAGAGATCCACTCTGCTTTTGCAATTCTGTTGTCTGTCCTTGAAACGAGGGACTTGAAGGACAAATTATGGGGCTGTCTGTGTGTTCTGCTGTCTCCACAGAGGGCAGCTTTCAATTGTGTCAAGATGATGGGGCACGTTTGCAGCAGAGACGATGAGAGCATCAGTCTGGCTTGCCTGAAGCTACTTTAACCCTTTTGACAAGGCATTTGTCACCGTTCTTGAAAAATCTACCTCATGAGGAGCAAAATACACTGTATCTACTCAGGGTGAAGTTGTGTTTAAGATGCCTTTACACACTAAGGCATGAGGGATCTGTCTCCCCGCCAGCTGCAGGAACAAAAATAGGTTCTTTGTGTAAGAAGAAAATCTCTCCAACTTCAACTCTGGCGCATTTTTCATCAAATAGTGCTATTTGTCTTCTTTTTTTCATCCTGGTTTCCAGGGCTAGACTAAAACCCCAGTCTTCATGCAAGCTCTTCCTCTCTGTGCCACCTGCTGTTGGCTTCATCAATGGGAAGGTTTCTAATATCCAGATAGTTCATGTCTTGGGGGCTGTTCTGTATGTGATGGTGTTGGCATTTAAAAAAGGAGAGCTTTGGGCAGCAACACACAGTTTGTTACATAAATACCTGCTGTATGGATGGATTTATGCTCTGCATTGTGAACATCTAGAAGGGAACACCAAGAGGTCATCCCTGCTCAGTGTGGTGTCAACTATGTTTACAATGATTCAGTCGTGGCATTAGAAAATGTATTAATTGCCAGCTATCTTATTTCTAATCAGCAATGGAAAAGAAATCAGATTAGCTGTGTAAAGCTCTTCTTGGCTGAATCATTTCAGACCAAAATTTCACCTACTGCAGCATCCTACCCCCAACCACAGCCAGCAGAAATAGCTGGGTAAAAGCATAACTGGGAATATGCAGTGCGACTTGCTGGAAAACGTCTTTTTTGCTTATTTCCGGTGACTAAACCTGTCTGCTTGGATGAGATTTGGCATATACAGAATGCTGAATGGATTAGAAAATGTGTAAAAGCGGACTCTAATACTAGGACACGGTTTTAGTTCGCAAATGTTCCTCACTGACATTCACTTAAGTGATGCCCCACTCTCCTGTAAAAGCCCTTGAGGTCTTAACGTGATTACATTTATATTACTTGAAGAGATAACTCTAGAAAAACAAGATAACATTCAAACCTAATGCTACTGGGACAGGCCATGTTTTGAACTGCGTAAAGTTTTCTTGAAACCATTAACTTGTCTGCCTGTTTTATCCAGATGTCCAAAAATGGCATTAAACATTTTTAGGAAATTTTTAATTTTTCCTATTTTTTAATACTGCCCGTCCACAAAACTGTTCCTTCTTTATTTATTTATCTATCTGTTTATTTGTTTGTTTGTTTTGCTGCCTGTCTGCAAAGATACGATCCCAACTAAGGAAAAGAAAGAGTCAAAATATTGACTGTAGCAGCACCAGCAGAAGCACAGAGAATATTGCTTGTGGTTGTAAAAAGGCAGTTTTATTTGGAGAAAATGCAACTCTGCTAACACTGTGGAACTACACATCTGTCTGAGCATTTATAAAGCTGTTCCCGTACCTCAGAGAAAGATCGCAACATGCCTCACTCGCTGAAACAGAACAAATATGTCCTGGAAAATTGTATTAGAATAGCCCAGATGGAGATTGTCAAAATATAAATCTTTGTAAGTAACTGATATGTATCTCAGGGAAAAAAAAGAAACAAACAGCACATGTAGGCCACTGCTAATGAATCACATTATTCATAATGCTGTTAATGACTCAGGCACGGATACCTTGTGTAATTAAATTACAAGGAAGCAAAGTTTAAGCAGATGGAGCTTGTCGGAATTTTAATACACTGCAAACTGCATTTCATACCAGAAACAAGAATAATTGTTTTGTCAAGATTTATATTCTAGTACTATTTTATATATTGCAATCCAGAATTTCAGGTTTTTTCAGACAGAAATAGCTGTCTCCTATGTGCGTCAGCCTGAGACTTGTTCAAAGTATGTTTCTTGAACTTTTTTTTGGCTTCAGTGAGATCTCTTGAATCCTTAGTTTCGCCTGCATTTCTGCATTGGTCGTATCATGGGTAGGAGTTATATTGGAATAAAAGGCTTATTGCCTGTTATGTTTTGGGACCTCTAAGATAACTTCAGGAAGTTCTTCTTCATCCATCCCTCAGATGGCAGTATGTCACCTGGTTTGCAAACCTTGGTCCTCAGGCACATCACTGCCTTGGGGGAGTCCCAGTTGTGCTGGGAGTTTTCCCCCTGTGAGGCTCTGCGTCCCTGACCTCTAAACCTCCTTCCCTCTCCTCCCAAAACACAGAATTTCAACTCTTCAGAGCTTCTTTTGGTTGCTCAGACCACAGACTGCTAAGACATGTCTAGCCAGAGCGTGCCTATAAAGCAGCCTTGCTTGGAGAAGCTGTGCATATATTTTTGTACAATTTTCCTGGTGTTTTGGATTTTTGTTCCCCCACCTCTCTTAATTAAATCATGCATTTGCATAAAAAGTCTTACAGTCCAAGGCATAATCACCTCACAAGTCGCAGCCTGTGCTTAGATTATTACATAGCTATTCCATATTAAATTATCTTCATGGCTATTAAAGGTGAAAGAAAAAGAGGAGCTGAGGAACACGTGGCTGCTGCAGGATGGCAGTAGCCGCACAGAAGGCATTACAAGAGCCACAAGGTCATTTCCAATTCACCATGCCTAATTAAGTTCTCAATGTTAAGAGCTGAAAAGCCATTCAAAGTAGTTTATGTATCAGCTTTGTTAAGTAGAACATTAGCTGCGTGGAGGTAAAAGCAAATAATGTGCCAGGGAAAATTCCTCACATCTTAAACAATCAGAGTGTGGTCTAAAGAAAAGCTAATTATAATGATTCCTTTCTGTGCTAATTAACAGCTTTCATAGCTTTCATAAAATACACTTTACCGTGCCAACATAGGGGACCTGACAAAGCCAAAACAGCTTTTGTCCTGTCGCACCCCTGAAGAAAAGAGGACAGGGAGGAGGTTTGCACGGCTCTCACTGTTTCCCGTTACAGCCCAGGAGGCTGCCTGGAGCCACAGTCTAATATCAGGGTAAAACAACAAAATTCCGGCTTTTAATGTTGATTGTGTGAACACACAAAATAGCATTTCCATCACTACAGAATCACAGGATGCTATGGGGTTGGAAGGGACCTCTGGAGATCATCTACTCCAACCCCCTGCCAGAGCAGGGTCACTCAGAGCAGGTTGCACAGGAACGTGTCCAGGCGGGGTTTGAATGTCTCCAGAGAAGGAGACTCCACCACCTCTCTGGGCAGCCTCTTCCAGGGCTCTGCCACCCTCACAGGGAAGAAGTTCCTCCTCATGTTTAGGTGGAACTGCTTATATCCAAGTTTGTGCCCATTCCCTCTTGTCCTGCCCCTGGGCACCACTGAAAAAAGACTGGCCCCATCCTCCTGACACCCACCCTTTAAGTATTTATAAGCATTAAAGGGATCTCTTCTCAGCCTTCTCTTCTCCAGACTAAAAAGACCCAAGTCCCTCAGCCTCTCCTCGTAAGAGAGATGCTCCAGGCCCCTCATCATCTCTGTAGCCCTCTGCTGTCCCCTCTCCAGCAGTTCCCTGTCCTTCTTGAACTGGGGAGCCCAGAACCGGTCCCAGTGCTCCAAATGGGGCCTCCCCAGGGCAGAGCAGAGGGGGAGGATGACCTCTCTCAACCTGCTGGTCACACTCTTCCTGATGCACCCCAGGATGCCATTGGCCTTCTTGGCCACAAGGGCACATTGCTGGCTCATGGTCATCCTAATGTCCACCAGGACTCCTAGGTCTTTCTCCTCAGAGCTGCTGTCCAGCAGGTCACCCCCAACCTGTACTGGTGCAGGGGGTTATTTCTTCCCAGGTGCAGCACCCTACACTTGCCTTTGTTGAAGTTCATCATATGTCCTCCTTCCTTTTGATGCATGAATATAGCTTGGAAAAATGTATAGGGAAGTCCAAAACAATAGGAATATTAAAATTAATCTGAAGGCTGAGGAGACCAGGCTGAACATTTGATCTGCAACAACACCCTAAAGTTTGACTCCCTTCTCATGCTCTGCTCGTGGCAGCCACAAAGAAGGTTTTTCTTTGACTGAATACTTTTTTTGCAGGCATTTCATTTCAGTTGAATGAAAAAGTGTTTCTCCAGAACTGAAATTGTCTCTGGGAATTTTACCCTCCTCCTAATAAAAAAGGAGATCTTATTGAGATATTTTCTTTTGGGTCATTGAGAACTGAAATAGAATATTTATTTTTTTTTCAGCCCAGTCGTAGCCTCTGCACTACTTCTGCTACACCAAGTCCCCAATGTCTCACCAAATCCCCAGGAATATGATTTTTTTTCTCTCATTCCATCCAGGAGAGCCTGTATTTCTCTGCTGGTCTCCCAGCCCCTCTGTGGGAAGCTGGGGAGCGATTCCTGCGAGAATTGGTCTGCAGAGCCTGTCCTCACGGCAGACCTGGAGCCAGCAGACTGCTTCCCACCCAGGTCACCTCCATAAATTCACCCAGTGAACTACAATTAAAAGGAACTGAGTAATTTTGCTCTTAACCAAGACATTTAGACCATCTCAGTAGATGGTTTTGGGACATTCAGCATGAAAACACCAGAGATTGATACATTCGCTTTGTTTTACGCCATGCAGAAAATTAAATGTCTTTCTACTTGAAAAAAAAAAAGTCAGCTTGTCCACGCTTTTTCCCTTCTTAATGTGAAACAGGAACGGAAAGATGTAGTGGAGAAGCCAAATCCAATTGTCCATTGAAGTTAGTGCATATTGTAATTTATATAATTATTCAATTTGAGCTGTCCGTCTGAGAAGAGAATAATAAATGGATGAAGACTAGAGATTAAAACTAGTCTAGTAAGTATTTATTCATCAAATTCTGACCAATCTGTTGTTTGCAGGTTTGCCTCTGGTTTCTAGAACCAGCACTTTTTTAAAGTACAAAAAATATTCCAACAATGAACCACTGTTTTCGTTCTCTTTCCTAAGTAACAATTTATTGTATTTTACAGTCGGCGGTAGGACTTTGGGAGTTTATATCTGCAGCTGTTTTCCCTGCAGCTCCACAGCCTCCTCTGCCATAATTCAATGCAGCGCTCCTGGAGCTGTGCGTATTGGCACTGCAGGACAATCCTGCTTGGAAATTTTTATGAAAATCTGAGCTCTGCAATCCTGCAGGACACCGTTTCCCCTTTGCCAGCCCCCTCCACTCTCCTTCCGAGCCAGCGCAGTGTGTGTGTGTGACAAGGAACCACATCTCGCTGCCTTCAACACGGGCTTTCCACGCCAGGCTGTGCTGAGCATCATGTTCGATGGCCAGGGCTGCATCCCAAGCTGATGTCAATGCTAAAATAGCCACAAAAGCTAAAATTTCCAACAGCAGTTGGAAAATGCCAAACCCAATGATACACTGTCGAATTTTGAGTTATTCAGGGTATCACTCTCAACGACCTGAAAGGGCTTCATTGACATATTCTGTAACATTCTGCACGTGTCAGGGTAGAAGTCCCATCTTTGAGAATATCCCCTGAAAACACAGCACCGAATGCAAGGATCTATGGTTCATACATCCTTCCACTGGCATGGAGGATGCTCTGGGGACACGTGAACTAAAAGTGAACCAGTTAATGTTAACATGTCAGTGTTCTAGTGGCCTTCCAGTCCCTAAAGGGGCTCCAGGAAAGCTGGGGAGGGACTCTGGATGAGGGAGGGGAGCCATAGGAGGAGGGGGAAGGGTTTGACACTGAAAGAGGGGAGACTGAGATGAGATGTGGGGAAGAAATTCTTTGCTGTGAGAGTGGTGAGACCCTGACCTATCTTTAAGGTCCCTTCCAACTCTAACCATTCTATAAGTTCATGATTATTTGATCTGACTCACTATGGCAGAGCTTCTTTTTAATGAATGGGTGAAGTGGTCTTACAAATTTATAGCACAGCACCTAAAGCATCTGGGGCCAGGAGGAAGGATATCTGAAAGTATCTAACAGGTACCATAAATAAACCAGTGAATACTTCCCAGTGATCCCAAGCCTGGGAAGTCCTCCTGCAACTGGTGTTTGGGTGACCAAGGAGCCTGGAAAGGATTCAACCTTGCCAGTGTGCAACACTCTGCTGACATTTGGTGGGTCTCTGGTCCTGAGAAGATGATACAGCTCCCCCAAAACATACACTAAGCTTCTTCTGAGCTCCACTTTTCCCATCTGAGTTGATTTGTATGCTGTCCTTCATCACATCTCTCCGCATAAAACATTAATCCACTGAGAGGAAAAAGAGACGCAGCAGCTCTGGTGGATAACTACTTTATTCAGGGCATGGATTTTGCTGGGATTCCTACAGGGAAATGAAATGCCTCACAAGGAGCATCCTATGAAAGATGCTGGAAAACTGGCTGAGGTGACCAGCAATCTGAGGCATTTCTGCAAGGGCAGCTGGGAGATAGGGCAGCATTGTTTCATCTGGCAGCAAGAACCTTGAATCCTCCTCTTGAATATTGTGCTGCAGTGAAAGAGGTGAAGGAGGAAGCGAATCACAGTATTTCAAACTTTAAGAAGAGCAGACTGAAAAGATTAACTACGAGTATATGGTCAACCCTACTGATAGAGCTTGCTTCCAGTTAATGCAGCTGTGTTTACTTTATAGATCTCAAGCAAGGCTGTGGAAGAGCACTCTCAGGAGACCTGGTGGGTGCTTTTGGCCCATGCAGAGCTGTCTCAATGTCAGATCATACTGAAATCACAGTAACTGGGATTCTTCAGCCTTCATAGTCTTGCGTAGAAATAGCTTGTCAAAATTTAATTCATTGAATATCATGGCCTTACTGTGGCAGTTTAACTCTCGCCCCTGCAGTGACACATCATCAAGCTCTTCTAGGCAAAGCACACTATAAAAGAACAATATTTCATGTGCTTGTTTTATTTCTTTGTGGACGTACTGTCCATATGCTCGAGGTGCTGTGAGGGTAACTGTATACAGACAAGAAAATTCATGTTGAAAAATAACCAATATGCAGCAGTGAAACTCAGGCTAATCCACTACCTGCACACCAGAAAACAGAATAATACAATTTGCCTTTCCTTTTTGACTGTTATAGCCCATATTCGTATATATGGGACCAGAAATACAAGGAAATCATCCTGATACTGGATTTTTTCCCCCTCTTTTTCCAGAGAAATGCATCCTGACAGATACACAGGGATGAGCAGAATGTGTCAATATTCCCTAGGCTGAATGAACGGTGCTGAGACACACGGTCAGTCCTGCAAGCTCCCCGAAGGGATGGAGCTCTTGGGCACACGCTGGGACCCCCTCATCACCGCAGCCAACAGCCAGCCCAGCGCTGAGCAGGCGGTGACCAAGCAAACGAGGTCATCGCAGAAATAAGGATGTTCTTTGTGACCTTGAAGAAAGTTAAAGTGTAGCTCTGGAGGGTGCATCATTGAAGATTCATGGCACGGGCACTTCAAGCTTGAGCTTCAATGGACTCCCCCATCGCTCCTCCCATGGAAGCCCCCCCTGCCCCACCGCGGTGACCTAAGCAGATGAGGCAGGATGCAGCAGGAATGGGTAAAATCTACCCCTCACCTCTACAGGGAACCAGATAAACGCCTATCAGTGGGTATCAACTGTTTTCTACATACTAAAAATATATATATGTACTGCAATATATATATATGTACTATAAAAAAACAACACTAAAGACCCTCCATCCTGGTGTCCCGTCTGCAGGTGAGCAATGGCAGATGCTGGGGAAGACACAGCAGGAGGGATCACCCCCAAGATCTTCTCCCCACGGCCAGCAATAAAGCAGTTTAAGCTATTTCCAAATCAGCATTTTTAATGCGCTTTGAAGGACCTACCTCCTGTGAATATGGCTAATCCATTCTGAAAACATTTCTATTTTGGGAAACGCACTTTGACAATAAAGTCGTAATTAAATTATTTATTGCACATTTCCCTGCTTTCAGGAGTCTGAGTTTAGCTGAACTCAGCATTTCAAAGGAGAGTCACCAGATGACTTCAGCTTGGGAGCAAGTGCTTTTCTATGTATTAGAGTGCTTTTCTTTGTATTTGGCACTTTTTTTTTGCTCTGTTTGGCTTTTACTGTGTCAGAGCTCTGGTGGTTTCCTGTCCTCATCTGTGAGACCCTGGGCTTGGGGCAAGATTTACCTGGTAAAAAGTAAACTTTGTTTTTTTCTCCTACGTGCTCTTTCCTCATTCTTGGACCTGTTACTATATAGAAAAAAGTAGTATGAGACTATTTATTTGATGTATAGAATTTTTGCAGTGTACAGATCCCTCTGGGGAGATGGGAAAGGAGTTCAGGCAGTCACTAATATTTTGGCACGAGGTACCAAACTGCACTTGCTCGGTCCCAGGGGTGCCAAAATGAGGTAGCAAACTGCTGATCCCCAGCCTGAAGGTCCTCCTGGCCAGTGAACTGGCATAAAGAGATTATCCTTTTCAGCTGCTGAGGCTCTGGGATCAGCTTTAGAGGGAGGAAGCTGGGCAAGGAGCGCTGCCCTGGCCTGCTGGATGATGTCTAGGCCACCAAAAAGCATCTTTGCATCATTGCTGCCTCCAGCAGGACTCCAAAAATGAGCAAGGAGGCACCCACAAATAACCCCAGAGAAAGGAGACCCCCCCCTCTTCCACCAACAGAAACACATTTGAGCCGAACACTCAGCCTGAAATCCACACAAGCCTGAAATCTAAGTGCTTGTCCATCAGTCATCCGCCACGGATTTAATCCGTATCTTTTAAATGAACTGTGTTTAAGGAATGGAGATGAAATGGCACTAATGGCACAACATTTTCTGGCGCTGTCTGCTGCTTTTCATTACAAAAAAATCTAGGTCAAGATTATTTTAAAAGTAGCTTTCCAAGTGAGAAGTATCAGTCAGACATAGAACATTTGCCTGAAAATAGCTAATATAAAATAGGTACAAAACTGCCAGATAAGCACAGGGTGCAAAAACATTGTTCCTGCTCTCAGTAATGTCTCAGTGGCTTCCTAGCACATAAAAACTAGCTGTAATCACACATTTTACTTTACTTCTCTCTATCACACTGATGGCCAATTTATCCACAGCAGCATATTTACAGGCCTGTTTACCGAATTGAAATTCTCCTCCAGAGTGGATGCTACATTGCCTGGGAGCGCGATAGGATTTAATTGAAGCAGCATGAGAGAGCTGATGAATGGGATGCTTGCAACCAGGGGACTGGAGCTGGGGCAGAATTTCAATGGAGGAATTAAAAAAACAGCGTTAGCCATTCTGAGCAGGCAGCAGAGATGATTCAAGACCATCTTCCAAGTGTGTAGAGCCTTCAAACTACTGACGGACACCCTATTTCCAACCACGTACAAAAGTTCTCACGGTTTAATTTGGTGTCGGATGGTGATACACAGGTGCACATGTGATGCAGACGATGCATGAGGTGTTTAACATGCTGACAGAGAATACCAAGAGCTTGCGTAAATTGTGGAAGACGAGCAACACAAAGACTTTTTGGGTTTGTTTTTCTTCTTATGTATTGCAGACGTGCCAGTCTCTGTACTGCAGTCCTTAACTCGACCCTGTAAATGCCATACCCCATCTCTGCTCATCTTTGGGACCGTTTTTACACTGAAGGAGGAAAGATTTAGATGAGATCTGGGGAAGAAATTCTTTGCTGTGAGGGTGGTGAGAGCCTGGCCCAGGTTGCCCAGAGAAGCTGTGGCTGCACCATCCCTGGAGGGGTTCAAGGCCAGGTTGGAGGGGGCTTGGAGCAACCTGGTCTGGTGGGAGGTGTCCCTGCCCAGGGCAGGGGGGTGGCACTGGGTGGACTTTAAGGTCCCTTCCAACACAAACCATTCCAGGATTCTATGGTATCATTGTATTCTTTATACTTAACCCCTTCTTCTTGAATTTATGCTGTGAGCTCTCTGTGACTAGCAATGAGTCACTACAGTAAGTTACACTGAAATCCCCACGTGGGCCCTACCAGGTTTTTGTTGCCTATAAAACTAGCTGTTACAGGAAAATCTATTGCGTTTTGCTGGCATGAGCTACTTTTGGCCATCCCCTGTCACACTTACCTCATTTTGCATCTATCTTCCTGGTTTTGATTGTATTTTCTCGCAGTTCTAAAGTAGTGCTAGTCTTCAGATGAGATTATTGCTCAGAGCATCTGTTCTTGTGGCCAAGTGATTCAGACGGAGACTTCGCTGCTATTTCTTCTTGTTTAACCTCCTATATAGGACTATATTTGCCAATCCTGAAGAACCACACACACACGTACAGAGCACTAGTTATGCTTGCCAGCTTCTAGATAACCATCCAAGCCAAACTGGAAGGGGTTTGCTCTCCTAAACTAAGGACCAGATGAGGACCATATCAACTTTGTTGAAGCTCTTCCTTCTTGGAGACCTTCCACGCCAGGAACAGGGGGTCGCTACTATGAACATTCGCTTGAGTCATGTCTTTCCTGCCAGAAGCTGAGATCGATCCTTGATGAGTCCAAATCCTTCCTTCACTCTCATTACTGAAGTAAGTATCATAAATAAAAAAGGGGTTTCTTACTTATCCCTAGTCTGGAAACATGTATTTAAAATATAAATTAAAAACCACTTGAAGAGTAGAGCCAAGAGCAGTTAAAGATATAAATGAGTTGAAAGATGGAAACTAACAGTTAAGGAATCTGAATGTCTCAACTCTGTCTACACGTTGGTAACATTCATTGCAATTGAGGCATTTCACTTTTTCGGTGAACAAAATCTTGCTGGCTTTTTTTTATGATCTATTTTAAACTATCTGTGTATTATTCTACCTACATTTCTTATCTGTACAGGGTACACCCATTCTCATCAGATGAATAGCAATCCTACATTATGTGACCATTCTGACTTACAGTATTTATTATTTTCCATTGTGTATTTTTCTATCTAAAACATTTACGTGGACATTTAGTATAATTATTTATTCTGAAGTATGTAGCAGAGAAAAAGCTGATCTATTTATCTAAACGTTATTATGTGCAGTAGAAAAAATCATTTTCCCAGCTGAAGCCTGGTTTCATAAAAGAAAATTGGTCATTTTATTTATTTAATTTTTCTTCTCAGCAGTTACCAGAAATTCAAAATGACAAAACAATTTATAATACAATAGACCCATTATTATGCTTCTGTAATAACTTGTGGCAGTGGGTACTTTATGGAAATCTATGCTTTGGAGGTGTTTTTTGTAATGGCAGAACATCAGAAATTATTCTGAATTTTGCCCACGATGTTTTCTTGAAATACCCTGAAAGTATCTGTGGATTGAATCAGTGTTCTCCCAGAAGAGCCAGAAAACACTAATTAAAATTCAATAGTTTTTTCATTACCTTCACAAATGCAAATAATGTACTCTAAACACTTGCAAATAAGTGTTATTGATCCTTCTGTGTCAAAGCTGCTTCGGCGCTAATAGGACTCTTTGGTAGCCTTCCTGCAGCGGAGAGATTAATTGTACTCACTTAGGTCCTGGTGGCCCTAAGCTGTCCCAGTCTGGAGCGTGTCCATGCCTGGGAGACCTTGCCCATCTGGGGATGTGATTTTTTGCACAAGGTTAAGGCAGGAAAATTTCCTGTCTTTTGCTGTATTGACTTCGGAAGGGATGCACTCCCCTGTGAAGGGCTCAGCTGGCACCAAGCAGCCCTGGGCAGGAGCCGTGTGTCTCCGGAAAACCTGGAATTTAAAAGCTGTTGGCTTCTGAACAGAGCACAGACAAAGCTATTGAAGAGAAACCATCACAAGTGTGTTTGGGCCAGACTGAAAATTACATTTTCAGTAATAAATATATAAATATATTTTATTTTTCCCCCCTGTTTAACTACACATTGGAGCCATCATTTTGAAAGAGAAGATACAAAATCAAACCCACTTCATTCTTGTGTGTTAGCGTGTTGTATTCCAAGAGAAAAACTAATGAGAATCAGCATTTCTTCATCAATCACTTCAATTTCTATTTACATGATTCCGTGGACCAGGTCAGGATGCAAGGATGGATGGACACGGCTGTGGGACCAGACCCACACACGGTGATGGGGGAGCAAAAGTGGTGGCAAATGACAAGGTCTGCTGGGCCAGTGGGGGCAGGGACACAAAAGGCTTTTGGAGTTATAAGGTGCTTGCTTAGAGGTTGTTTTTCAGGCTGCAACCATCTGGAAGAGGATCTCACCACCTGGAAAGGCAGGGCTAACAGCAGGACTCAACAAAGATGGACCCTCCCAGTCCTTTCCACAGGATTAGCTTTGTTGCAGTGGGAAAAAAAAGAAATATATATTTCTGCCCAAACTAGTTAAAAGTTGGGGAAGTCAGAAGTGACTGCAGAAAACTGCTGCTCGTTGAAGCGGAGTTGTTAATGGGACTTGGAGTGATGCATACACCTTGCTGCAGCCATGGATGAACCACTCTATGTCAGCAAAGGCGTTTATCTATCCCAATGGTATTTTTTCAAATGTGCAAAAGAAATACAGAAACCTGGGAAGCGACAAAAGGGTTGGGGGAAGATCCAAATGAGTCTTTTCTTGTCACAGGAGAAATCGCAGTAAGTCTGGGGGGAAAAAAAAATCACAAAAGTAAAGAAAATAGAGGTTTGAAATAGTTGACAATTTAGATACAGTATATAAGAAGGTCTAAATCATGGAAAACATATACAAATCATGGAAACATTTATTAAAAAGGCCTGACATGCTGTTGCTTTGAATTAACTTGCTTTAATTCATTGGAGAATTTTAGATTCCTGGTGGACCTCTGAGGTATTTAACAGTATTGTGCCGTCCAGGAGATGTTAGTAAGTCTAAAACGTAATGTTTCTCCTCTGGTTCACAATTCAGCTGATGCTCTAGGCTTCCATAAAAACTTTTTTTTTTTTTTTTTTTTAAATTAAAAAGTGTTCTGTCACTCTAAATTGCTTTTCTATGTGTTTTCATCTTGAAAACAGCAGGTGGATGTGAACAAGCCCAAGCCTATTTTTATTTCATAGCAATTCCCACATGTATGAGGTTTGCAGGGTAACATTCGGGGAACATGCTGGTGCTGGTGTGCAGGAGACCTGTAGGCAAAACTAGACAGACTTTGGGAAAACAATTTGAAATTAAAACATAGTTGGCACAAAGACACCACAGTCCGACACCAGTGTAGTTCTCATTTGGTTTCACTGGACTAAACTTTCTTGGTCAACCTTAGATCAATCAAATTTAAACTGAAATCACACAAAAGTCAGATGAAATAATTATTTTCTAATAATTTCTGTCTGGCTGCCAACTATTTCCTTGCTGGATAGTGTGGGATAGAAATTGAGCTAATTAAAGGGGGAAAAATAGTTCATTAGACTCCGCTCTCCAAACTAAGACAAATTATTCTAATGATGATTTTCATAGTCTGGGTATCAACTGTTTTTAAAGTGATTTGGGGTTTTTTGGGGGGTTGTTGTTGTTTTTATTTGTTCTTCTTTAAGAAATAGGTATTTTAACCCAAGATGTTTAAAATTGAAAGGCACTTTCTGGGTGAACTCTGCTCCCAGCCCAGCAGGTTGATAAGCACCCTCCATCAGCTAAAGCCTCTTGACCCATGCTAGAAGCTGAGCTGAGTGTTCAAACCATCCGAAGCCTCCAGAGAGCAGATGACCAGAGATCAGTAGCCTGGAAGTTTTTGTGAAATAAGTTCTGAGGGAACCACCACCCAGGGCAATCAGCAACAGTGCTTTGGCTGCAGCGGAGATTTGATAAATTATTCCACAAAAAGAAGAAACTGCTCTCATGAGACCCCACCTGGAATACTGTGTGCAGCTCTGGAGCCTCCAACAAAAGAAGGACATGGCCCTGTTGGAGCAGGTCCAGAGGAGTGCACGGAGATGCTGGAGCCCCTCTGCTGTGAGGACAGGCTGAGAGAATTGGGGGGGGGGTTCAGCCTGGAGAAGAGAAGGCTCCGGGGAGACCTTAGAGCCCCTTCCAGTCCCTAAAGGGAGCCTACGACAAAGCTGGGGAGGGACTTTTTACAAGGGCATGTAGTAATAGGACTCCTGACTAATGGTTTCAAACTGGAAAAGGGTAGATTTAGATTAGATATCAAGAAGAAATTTTTCACTATGAGGGTGGTGAGAGCCTGGCCCAGGTTGCCCAGAGAAGCTGTGGCTGCCCCATCCTTGGAGGGGTTCAAGGCCAGGCTGGATGGGGCTTTGAGCAACCTGGTGTGGTGGGAGGTGTCCCTGCCCAGGGCAGGGGGTTGCACTGGATGATATTTAAGGGCGCTTTCAACCCAAACCATTCTATGGTTCTGTCATCTCTACGTTTTTTTTCATGGGTATTTTCTTATCTAAAATGGAGACCTGTATTTGCTATTTTGGGCAACGTTCTGAAGGGCTGAGGTGCTGCAGTCCTGGGCTGTCACGTACTGAGCTGTGCCTGCACACCCTGTATCTGGACACCTCTGGAGATGCTGCAGGCAATGCTGGCACCCATGGGTCCTTCCCATTCTGCAGAGCCTCTCCAACGCTGTCCTATGGGTGAGGAGGATGTGGAACTGCAACTCTACATAATATTAGTCATGGGGTGAGGTCGCTGAAATAGGCTGAGAAAGTCTACCAGGCTAGCCATGGAGTGACAAAACTGCAGGTGTCCTTATTTTTACTCACTAAAAAAAAAAAGCATAACAACTCCTATCAGTAAGGATGGAGCCAAACCCCAGAACTATTTCCCCTCCGAATTTGTTTTGACTTAGACAATAAAGACACCTTGTCCTGGTTTAAAAACAAAAAGCATATTGATGGATTTTTTTTTAGACACTTTCACCATTTAGTAACAGCTGAACCATTTGGGGAATCACAGTTTTGGACGGAAAGGGCTAAATTTCCCCTGAAAGCTACTTGCGAACCGGTGGTTGCTCTGTCGCTGGCCCGGGGGAGATACACCACTTGCAGAGGAAGGTTTTACTGGGAATGAAGGCAGAACCCTTCAGGCATTCAGGCTAACATTACAGTTTCCTATGGCAAGTGTTTTACTCACTGAATATCTGCTCCATCCATCCTCAGAAGGAAGGAATAAACACAGAGAAGTACAAAAAGAGCACTCAGGTAAGATAAGAAGCTATAATTCTTGACTGGCCATCTAAAAAGAACATTTTTCTCCTCAAGATACTGCACTCAAAGAATACAGGCATAAAATGAGACTTCTGCAAAGACATAAATGCCCCTTTTCAGCTCGGTGCTGAATGATGAGTCAGAGCCTCAAGACCTCTTCTCCCCGGCATCCCATCCGTGTGCCACGGCACTCGGGGATGATTGGGCAGTCACAGCGATGGCTGAGCCTCAAAAAACTGTACCTAAAACTGATGTCAGTAACAAAAGAGAAGCAATTCAGATGAGCCAGGCTTCGGGCTGTAAGTCAGGGAAGCGAAGCAGCGCAGTTCCAAGAATGATGAATTGCTGAGAAAAAAAATCAACTTCAAGGCACAATATGCATTTATAATAAACGAGCACGGTAAGAAACAATAAATATAATGAGTGAATTATAACAGTAGAGAAATTAAGGCAGTTTCCTTTTCCTCCGAAGAATCTGATAAATGGCACAACCCGGCGTTTATGGGAGCAGCGAGTTCTGCTCCATGCACAGGGTGAGAGCCGGGGACTGGCCACCACCAGCTCTGGCTGGGCCACCTCCCTGGCTGCGTGGTTTGTGGCTGTCACCCATCACTCAGCGCCTGGCTGAAAACACACCGGTTGTACCTTTGCAGGCTGCTCATTTTCTGCATGTCTCTTTTTTTTTTCTTTTCGTTTGAGTGCTTTATTGTTAGAAGAAAAGCTCTGTGGCTGAATCGCTCATTCTACAACCAAAGCACGTGCAAAGTGTATCCCTCTGCCTTCCCTCAACAGATTTATAGGACCGCATTTCTTCTTTATTTGAAAGTTCATTTTTCACGGTGGCTGCAGCACATGGGAGCCAACCCCAGCAATTTATGGCCCGGGGAGGTGGCGGTGGGCTCCCTGCCAGCTCCTCAGGACAACGGGCTTGGGGAGAGGGCAGGGAAGCAACGCTGTGTCTCACCCTGGAGGTGCAGAGACCCTGTGCAAGGCTACAGCAGGTCACCCACCGCCAAGCTAATCAAAGGGCCATGGCAGGTAAACTTCTGGCCTCCTGCCCTGGCTGGTGTCCATCTCCCTCATCAAATCCCGGCTATTTCCTTGCATAGAATTTCTTCACCTGAAGCATAAGTAGGTAGAGGATGGGAACAAGAGACTGAGTTGTACTTTAAGCACAGAGGTTGGTTAAAAACAAGCCCATCTAACATGTAATTTACAGGGTAGTAAGGCTGGATTCAGTGCTTAGAGGAAGTAGAAGGAGCTGCATGACCTTGGCTGCATGCACTGGACCATAGGTAGAAACCCAGAGTCTTTTTTTGCGTGTAAACCTGCATAGTTTCATTGACTTCAGCTCTTTATGCCTTGGTTTTGCCCCAGAGCAGAGCACAAGGAACCTCAGCCGAGCCAGGAGCTGGTCCCTTGTTTTGCTCACTCAGCTCAGGTTGCAGGATGACCATCAGGAGGTTTTTAGTGCAGCTGAGAAGTTCAGAAATTGTTTTGGTTTTTTTTTTTCATATAAACCTAAATCCTCCAACTCTGCCCTAAATCCTCCAACTCTGCCCTTACAGAAAAGTAAGGCCATCCCTTGCTGGGATATATTCTGCAGCATGGAGTTGGGGCAGAGACCAGAGGAGCTCCTGCTGCTCTCCCTACTCCCAGTACTGACTATATAGAAATGGTACTTTTAGTGGAATTAACAGGAATGCACCTGTATTTGTTGCTCTCCCTCTCCCCTTCCCACTCAATTAACTGTGTTGTGATATAAATGCATCCCCGCGTAACATCAAAAGTTTAAGAAAGGATGTACCTGTTCAGAGCAGTAGTTCACGTTGTGCGTTATCACATCTCAAGGCAGAGGCCAAAAGGGATGCCCAGGGAAGAGGGTAACTGCGGCGCTTCTCCAGGTTACTCATCCCACTCCCAGCAGCTCTCTGAGAGGCAGAGACTTCCTTCTTGTTAGTAAACTTCTTCAGTTTCCCTTTCCAGATTCACAACGAACTTGAGCTTTGGCAAAGAAAGGAGAAAAACTGGTTCAAGTTTTCTGCAGATTTGATGTCCTAATTCTTAATGAGCTCTCTGCTCATTACACACACTGCTCTGTGCTCTTCTCTCCGTGCATTTGTGTGGGATGGGACTGGGGCTCTGAGCAAAGAGCATCCCACAGGGACTGATGGGGGACAGCCGGTGGTCAACAATTCCTGCCTTTTCCTACGCATGCTGCAATAAATCCTCTCTGTGGAGAGACAGTGCTGATGCCAGCCACGTACGCAGGGCAGTAACCCTGACTTTAAAACCCTGACTCTGCTTAGTCATTTTCAGGTGAAAATGGCCTTTGAACACACTCTACGCAACCAGCGAAGCACCTTGTGAAGCCGTGGCTGTCGGGGTGAGAGCAGGTGTAGGACATGTCCTGTCTTCTCCTACCACACACGGTAGAGAGCCCACTCCTCCAGCACCAGGCTGAGATCACAGAACTGGTCACAGAATCGCAGCATCACATGGGGTTGGAAGGGACCTCTGGAGATCACCTAGTCCAAACCCCCAGCCAAAGCAGGTCCACCCAGAGCAGGTTGCACAGGGATATATCCAGGCAGGTTTTGAATGTCTCCAGAGAAGGAGACTCCACCACCTCCCTGGGCAGCCTATTCCAGTGCCCTGCCACCCTCAAAGTAAAGAAGTTCCTCCTCAGTCAACTAACTGTTTTTTTTTCCCGAGAAGCTCCAAGAGGTTGTGAAATCAGATGAGCAGCAAGACACATTTTTACACTGCCAAAACCGACATCAAATGAAAATAGAATCATAGAATGGTTAGAGTTAGAAGAGACCTTAAAGATCATCCAGTTCCAACCCCCTGCCCTGGGCAGAGACATCTCCCACCAGACCAGGTTGCTCCAAGCCCCGTCCAACCTGGCCTTGAACCCCTCCAGGGATGGTGCAGCCACAGCTTCTCTGGGCAACCTGGGCCAGGCTCTCACCACCCTCACAGCAAAGAATTTCTTCCCCAGATCTCATCTCAATCTCCCCTCTTTCAGTTTAAAACCCTTCCCCCCTCATCCTATGGCTCCCCTCCCTGATCCAGAGTCCCTCCCCTCAGCATGGGGGGACACACATAGCACAGGGCAACATGGCCCAGCGCTCCAGTGGAGAAGAGCAATGAGGAGCATCCTTCCAGCATGATCAGTTGGTGTGTGAAGTCTGCATGCTGTACAGGCTGTTGTGTTAGAGGATTTAACCAGAAGATTAAAGTAGCTGAACGTGTGCAGATCTGCCTGGGGAGAAGACGTGTGGCAACAGGGACTTCATGTGATAGTTACTGTCTGGGCATCCTTTACCTATGGTCCTTCCTGGAGATACCAGCAGGAGGACATAGCCTTTGAGGGGTTACTCACTTCTTAAGCTAAGTTTCACAAGGAACAGGCAGAAAAGGAAAACTAAAGAAGCCAAAGAAAACCAAAAAATAGTATTGCAGGTGTTTCCAGTGTTATTGAAGGGGCTCAGTGTCATGAGACTGGAGACAGTGACAGGAGGGGAGTTATGATAGGATGGGGACCGTGAGTGCAGACACTTGAGAGCTACCAGTGCAATGTGTCTAGCATGTATTTTTTGCATTACATTCTAAGTGTACTAAAACATTAATTTCCAGCTCTGCCTGAAAGCTTTTCTGCCAAACTCCCCAAAGGAGCCGCATATTAAAATTGCTCAGGTGTTCATACCCTTCTCATGCAAATTCACTTCCAAATTAAAATAACCCGTGCAAAATCTTGTAATGTATATGTCTTTTTTTTTTTTTCTTTTTTTCTACTTGCTGTTGCCTGAGTTGTCTCCTTAATGAGTACCAGCTGGGATAAGCCAGCCGGAGGATGCTCTGCCTGTGAACAGGTCATCACTCGGTTGTTAGTTGTCACCCAGTGCCACAGCTCACCCCTGCTGATGTTCTAGCACCTGGGCAGTGGCCTGGGGACCACGGCTCAAAAGCTCTGTTTAGGAAGAAGCCGTAAAGTTTGTGGCCTCCACCACTTTGCATGAAAACGAGCCGGTGAGGTGGGGAGGGAGGAAAGCTCTCTCGCAATTTGTGGAGGCGATCCTGGTTTTCGAATGCCACTTCAGGGACTAAGGCTGTGATGCTGCTTAGCAACATTTCAGCTGCGGTCCTTCGTGGATGGATTCACTCTGATCTTCAGCAATTGTACTGCTGTAACATAAAAACTTGACACACGTTATTTTTACAGCATTATTTTTCTTCTGATCAACTTCCTAAAATGTTGGGGGTTTGGGTTTGGGGTTTTTTTCAGATTTCTTTTGTAGTCCTAAAATAGATTTCTCTGCTGTGCTTTGTGTTCCACTTGAAAGACAGAAACAGTCTTCTTTTTTTTTTTTTTTCCCTTCTCCCCCATCACTGAAAGGCCATGAGCAGTAAGAGCTTTCACGTTGGCAGCATCCAGCAGTCCCACTTGCAAATACAACACTCTTATTGACCTGGACTCTTCTCCCTCCTCTCTCACCTGGGCGGGAAGATGCTCCCCGGAGCAGCGCTGCTCGAATCACAGGGCTGGCATCGCTCCATTTTTCTGCTGTCTACCATCTAAAAATTACTACAGCTGATCTCTGCTCTTTCTATTTTTTAAATTCACGTTTTGCAGCAGGCATTTCACAGGGCTTTTGTTGGAAGTGGGCAATGTCCGTATGGGTATTCTGAATTTAATCTCTAAATCTGCAGAAAGGCTTCAACAGTACAGAAATCTGAAATTGTATAACCAAATTCAGATAATGCTTTTTTTTTTTTTTTTTACCGCTGAGTTCATCCAGTGTAACGTCTGCCATTCTTTGCTGCACCCACCTTGTTTTCTGCAGCCGCCTGTTCTTTTGCAAAACAGTTATTCTGAGGTAGTTTGGGAAAAGAAATGTGTTTGTACTACCGGAAAATTACATTTCTTTACCAAACAACCCTATTGTTTAGTAATTGATACAGACGGGTTATTGTTCTAATTGTCCAAAAGCTGCATTAAATCTCTGTATCAATAGGTGAGAGATTCAATATTCTTGACTCTTGTTGCTCATTGGCACAGCGTTGTGTCCTCTGGGGTGTGATAAGAGCTGGGGGAAAAAACAAACCACCTGTAAGGAGTTACCATAGAAAATTAAAATCTTCAAAATCAGTTTTCTTTGTTGTGTTAAAAAAGAAAACTAAAGTTCCATTCTCATTTTCATTTAAAGCATTTCAAGAACACTTTATTAACATTACTTTCTATTATTTGGCATTTTTCCTCCCCTTTTCTTTGTTTTTCTCTATTACATTCTTTTTCCTCTTTTCTCCCTTTTGGTTCCTTTTATTTCAATGACACAATAAGAATGGGAAATGAAAACAAACAAAAAAGCAACCCAAACTTTTTTAAGATTTCATTTTTTTAAAAAATACATAATAAATTTAAAGCCCTCTCTCCTGGAAGAACTGGCATTTAGAGTGCTTATTCCAGCCTTTTTTCCTTCTCCTCTTTGCCACTTCTAGGGCTCACAGTGTCAGAGAGGTCCCAACGTGTCCATCCTCTGCCTGGTCCTTTGGTTACACCGGCTCCCTTTCTTCAGCTTGATCTTGCAGGGATTTCCTCAAGCTCTGGTTCACTGACTGACACAACTTCCATCAAATCCACACAGAGCTGCAAATACCTCCAGTCTGCAAAATAAGATGCGAATCTGTCCTTATTATCAGCAGGGTAAATACTTCCTGTATAGCCATAGGACAAAGGTATGTCACTAGGACCAAAGAATATTGGTGTTTCAGCTCCACTGTCGCCTGGTGCTGTGCTTTGTCACCACTTTATGAGCTCCTTAATCATGGTGAAGTGGACAGTCCAGCATTAGGATAATCCAAGGATTACTTATTGTAATTAGAGCTGGTTTGCCACAGTCAGTGGCTACTCGAGATGACTGTGGAGGGGCACCCAGTTCCTTAAGTAATATCCTGGCGCTGTGTAATCCCACCTACCAAAAAGCCCCCCAGAAACCAGAAACCTCACTGCCATCTATAAGGTGTTGTTACTCTCCCTGTTCCAGCTGTCATGTCTCCAATTAAACCCTAACGCTAACACACAGAAGCATCTAAATAAAATATATTTTCAATATACCCAGGTTCCAGCTCAGCCTTTAGCACCTGCTTCAACATGGGGAGCCTTGATGGAACACTCAGAGCAGCTGGGATGTTGGCTCTGCTGCCAGCGGAGAAAGAAGTTAATTTTGGTTTATTTGAGCTCATTAATGAGTTTGATGTGACAAGGTATCTCCAGGTAATGTAGACCTACCTCAGCACGTCATGGTGTCAGTTCTAGTTGTTGACCCTTCACTGTTGCACCTCAACACTCCACAGTTGAGCTGCTGCCGTTACCTGGGGATAGCAGCTCTGTTCTTCCTGGCACATCAACATCTACAAAGTCATCGTTGCTGAAGAGGGCGATGGCTGCTCACCCAGGCTGTACCACGCTGAGGGGTGGCACCAGATTTATTGGCCAGCCCCATAATGTGTTAAATTGTCATGACACATTTCGCTTGTTTAGAGGAACTGCAGTTCTAATTAAGATTAAAAACAAGTTATGACTCAGAGTCCAATAAAAATACAATGTGAATTACACACCCTCAAATTTAATTTACTCACCCATAGGCTGGATATCCTCATGAATGCAAGAAATGCAGCAAAACAATTATTTTAATTAAAAGGAAAGATTCAGTTCAGCTAATTTACATTTTAGTCCAGTCTCAGATACATTACAGTCTCTCAGCAGCCTGTCCATTAAGAGAGAAAATCAAAGTAGTTAAATTGAATTATAGATTAGGATCTTGTTGACAAACACTGGAGAGCAAGAAACCATCAGGAAATAAGCAGAAAAGAGGCTGTAACAAGATTCGTGGGGAAAATCAGAGGAGTTTCAAAGACTCCTGGCATGGGTTCAGATGTACAGGATATAAAACCCAAGGTGACCACTGAAGTCCTATGGTTTGTCCTTCTACACAGCACCAGCTACTGGAGCATGAATGAACACATGATGAGCAAAACAGGGCTGGAACAGCAACAGAATGGAGAGCTCACCGTTACCTGTGCCAAATTGTTCCAGTGATTAATTAACCACCACTGGCTGAATCATGCAGGTAGAAGCATGGTCACATCCAGGCTGGGGAGCAACTTCACTGTTGTTCTACAGATGCTCCAAGGGCTGGAGCCCCTCTGCTGTGAGGACAGGCTGAGAGAGTTGGGGGGTGTTCAGCCTGGAGAAGAGAAGGCTCCGGGGAGACCTTGGAGCCCCTTCCAGTCCCTAAAGGGGCTCCAGGAAAGCTGGAGAGGGACTCTTGGTCAGGGAGGGGAGCCAGAGGATGAGGGGGAAGGGTTTCAAACTGAAAGAGGGGAGATTGGCATGAGATCTGGGGAAGAAATTCTTTGCTGTAAGGGTGGTGAGAGCCTGGCCCAGGTTGCCCAGAGAAGCTGTGGCTGCCCCATCCCTGGAGGGGTTCAAGGCCAGGCTGGATGGGGCTTTGAGCAACCTGGCCTGGTGGGAGGTGTCCCTGCCCAGGGCAGAGGGGTTGGAACTAAGATGATCGTTAAGGTCTCTTCCAACCCAAACCATTCTGTGATTGTATGATTCACTTCAGAAGAGAGAGACCTGATGATGCCCAGTGGGAGGAGAAGGGGTGAAAACTGCCCAGTTTGGTCCAAAGGCTGCGTGACTCCTTAAACTAAAGTCTGCTGCTTTAGGAATAATTTTAGGATCCATCTCTCAGGCACAGAAATACAGACACCTGAGACGTTCTGATGATGTATTGCCCCCCTTCTCTGGCACATATCATTGGTCTGGTGGTGATTTATACACTGCTACCAGACTGAGCAACAAGAGAGTCTTCTACATGCTAAGAAAAGGCAGCACAAAGCAAACCTGAGTGTACCCCAGAGCCACGTGCCTTTTGAATAATTGCCGCTGATGTGAGGATGGTGATTGCAGGAGCGAAATATATGTGGAGACACCCCTATCTGAACACATGCACATAAACGAGTATGACTTGGTAAGTGTGTAGGTAATTGAGGACGGCAGAAGAATAAGACCATCTTCTCAGTAGCACAGGGTCCACCAAAATCTGCTGCTCTGAATTTTTGTGACCAGGCAGAATTGTATTATTTTTGGTAAAAAGTGAAAATAATTCTGCTAGTGACATACTTGCTATAGGGCTAAGGATTTCCTGCTTCCCTTGTTAGAACACAACCATGCGCTTCTGGAGATGCTCTTCTGCCCCAGGTTTTTCTAAAGCCATCATTCTCATCTTCCACCTCTCATTCACTACCAAAAACTTCTTCCTTCTCCCCTGCTGTTCCTCAGCCGACAAGGTGACTTCTGTTGCTACTGGGCTTTCTCTTGTGCTCTTTAGAAAGTACTCTGTAGGAATACTCTCGCAACCATTTAAATAGCTATTTTATTACTTTTGATCCAATTCCATTTATCTTGAAAAAAATGAAGAAAAAAATCCTACTGAGATATTACATTTAGATATCTGTGTGGTATAGCATTTATTCTACTCTTGGCTGGTGTAGTGCTGCTTATCTGCTGTGGGACTTGGAAAATGTATTTCAAACAGGGAAGCATGAAACAGAAATGAAGCACAGCTGACTGTGTGAAGGGACGCTAAGCCATTATTTGTGCTAAAAAGTTAAAAAATGAAATTTTGGGGGTGAGATTTATTATTACTACTATTATTATTATTATTATTTGGTTTTTGTTGTTGTTGAACTATCAAATAAACAAATCTGTTTCCTGTGAGGTTTCAGAGTTAATTTTGTAGAAAGGTAATACCAAATTTTTTTCTTCTTATCAGAAGTGTCAATCAAGGGTGTTTTCCCATCAGTTTCTTACAGCACATTTTTCTATAGAATGATGCTAAACTCTAATTTAATTTTCCATTGAAGTCCTTGAGAAACTCTCTTCTTTACAATTTTGACATTACCTTTCTATATTTTATTAGTGAAAAAATGTAAAACTTAACATTTAGAAACCCTGGCTTTATATTTTTCATGCTAATTCTACAGCTTTTATACCAACATTGTGAAGGAGACCTCCTGGCTGTTCCAAGGAAAACCATTTTAATTTTAGTTTTAGATTTCATATTTATGTTAAAAGCTGAACTGCTTAAAACTGAATTTGGAGAACAATTAAGATTCTCATTTCTAGAGGCTTTAAGTAGAAAATTCTAAATATTCATTTAAGTTGCAAAGCAACATTTATTCTTTCCATCGTAAGTAAAAAATAGCTGAGAAAGTCTGAGTTTTAGTTCTTATAATCCATCGTCATGAAGGAGTCTCTCCTCACAGCCACCCTGCAGACTCCTTCCCAGTTTCCTAATAAAAGACAGGGAATGAATTCTGGTTAAAGCTTTATTATTTTTTTCAGGTTTAGAAACAGCAGGAGAAGTGTTACAGGCCTGGGAAACTATCAATGTGATCTGGAGATCCTGGCTCCTGTTAACGCCTGCTGAGACTGCAGCAGACTCATTACTTTTTAACCAAATATTTTCAACCAGAAAATTCCAAATTCCTGAAAATGAAGAAGCTAATGGGAAAGAACTGGTTTCAACCAGTAACCCACAGCTGCATGAAAAAGAATAAAAATAGAGTTCAAACTATTAGTTTTTCTTCTTGAATATATTTCTCTTTCTTTAGGTATAGAGGTATATTATAGGCTGGAAACAGACTTCATGCCCAGCAGTAAGTAAAAAGGCTCAGCTCCCACAGCCGACAGTCAGGCTGCTGCATCCACCTCTCCCGTGCCAGGTACGCACCGTGGCCAGCGGATGTAAAATGAGAAATAAGTGTTAAAAATCATTCTCACTCTATTCTAGGCATCCTTAAAGCTGGCATAGCTGTGGGGGAAGATTATTATTTATTTTTTTTCCATGTGATTTATAACAGAATACCATGCACAGTGGAGAGCCGGTGTTTTGATTTGTATTCAATTTCTGCGGGATTGAAAGAAAATAGAGGAGTCCTACCTGCGTGTCACGAACACGGCAACGGGAAAGGATGAACCCTGTGTCCTCGTGGGCGATCGCTGCAGGGTGCTGGATTTGATTTGCTCAAAGCAAGAGTTTTGCTTGTGCTGAGGCATGTTGGGGAGGCCGGGGGTCTGGCGGGCTCCCCCACTTCCCTACGCCCCGGGGCAACAGCCAACAAACCCAACGCCGACACAAAAAGCTGCAAATATTGTCCTGTTGGCAGAAGACGACAAGATAAAGCAGGTAAACATTAGCTAGGTTGTCTCCTGCCAAAAGGTTAAGGACAAATCTGCATTTAGAGGGGATATGAAAGCGACACTGGCAGCTCCCAGGCTGGAAGGACAGACTCGGTGACAAAGCGTCTCCCGGCGTGATGGTGCACCAGAAACACAGGTTATGGAGCAGTTCTTGACTTCCATGTGCCGTGTTTCTGCCAGCCTGGCTCGAAATCACTGTGACATCCATGGCAGCACGAAGCCGGCAGATACTCTGTTTGGGACAGGGAGAAAGCCGTGCTTCCCCACACAGCTCAACTCGGTCTTGGGATCATCACTGTGGATGATAAAAATTGACATGGGTTTAATAATCGATCAGGCAATTCCATGAAAGAAAATAGATCCATTTGGGAATTTGCATTAGGGGTAGAGATATTGAGGAATCGCTCAGAGGGTTTCATGTTCATCACCCCTCTCCAAGCTGGGGTCCGCTGTTCAGTAGCCTCTTGCAGACACCAGCCCAGCTACGCATGCCACCTCCATCAGGTTTCCAGGACCGAAACGTCGAGATGCACCCTACGGGAGAGAAGGAAGGAAGGACAGAACCCAGTTGCACATCCAGAACATGGCGTTCCTTACTCAATGCCACAAAAGCCTTATGGTCTCCCCAGTGAACTACAAGGGTTTATGGGCCTAAGCATACAATCTCATAGGGGTGTCCCTCTGCCCTTTTGATTTTTATATTCCTGCAGTCCTTGAAAAGGCAAACCAGAGCGTGTCTCACCTTTTAGAAAGATTGCTGAGCCCCTGGTAGACAATGAGCTTCAGACTCCCCATCAGGAGTCTAAATGGGAACGCCAAACTGAAAGAGGGTAGATTTAGATTAGATATAAGGAAAAAAAAATATTTACTGTGAGGGTGGTGACCTTCTCTGGCCCAGGTTGCCCAGAAAAGCTGTGGCTGCCCCATCCCTGGAGGGGTTCAAGGCCAGGTTGGATGGGGCTTTGAGCAACCTGGTCTGGTGGGAGGTGTCCCTGCCCAGGGCAGGGGGTGGGACTGGATGGGCTTTAAGGTCCCTTCCAATCCAAACCATTCCATGATTCTGTGATCCCAACCTACCATCCCCTCCTCTAGTCCTCATGGAGACAAAGGGATTCTCCTTGCCTTGCCTGGTGATCATGGCTCTCCACATCAGCTCTTTCTAGCAAGTTTCAGACAACAGAATACATTTTGCTTTGCACTGGAATTTCTTACTGGTTCAAGCCATGGTTTAAGCTATGTTCTTCCCAGGACCCCTGTAATGTCAGTGGAGGAAGCAAATGAGTAACAGAAGGCAGAGACTTCAATCACTACCAAACCCATGGGAGCATGGATGAAGTTAAACCGGGTCACAGTCCTGTCATTATTTTGAACTTTTCTGTTCTGCCGGTGAACTTTTCAGCCAGGAGATGCTGTGAGCACTTGCCAAAAGGCTCCTACCACCACATCATCTTCACGGTTACTCTGAGCTTCAGCTCATTTTGGCCCCTTTCATATCAAGCTGGTGGAATACTCTGCCGTTTTTGATCTACTGTATCTCACCTGCAGAAAATGAGATTTAGTTCGGATGCCTCATCAGTTTATCTGTCCTGGGAGCTCATGAACTCCTGGGCACATTGTTTCCTGCTGTGCTTCAATGGATGACAGTTCCTCACCTGACAAGCAGATTTTGAAGAATGGCTTACAGGACCGTATGTGCACCCACCAAAAAGCCGAAGCAAAGAATGGAATTAAAATGCAATTAAAACTGGTCCGCAAAAATGGTGGGTTTTTTACTTTCTTGTTATTGGTTTTAAATATCACCATTTACTTTCAAAACTATGGCATAATTAGGAAGTTAACAAAATTGTTCAAGTGACTGCCCAACAAAGCAAACCACCACATGACCTTAGAAACAAAACCAAAGGAGTTTCTTATAAAAGCAGAGCACAGAACCATTTGATGCCAAGAGTTAATATTTTCCTAATCCTGTTATAAATGAAAGCAATCCCTTGCTATAGAGGTAAAAGGCAAAAAGCAATTTTAAACTCCCAAAATTTGCTGTCAGGTTTTACAGTAAAAGTTCTCTGTGAACACACATACAGGTGCCCTTAAAGAACTATCATTTTGTACATTTTTAGCTTTTATGAGAGAGGGCATTATCTGATAGAAAAAGCTTTCAGCTGAGGATAAGAGAGAACGAATGCTGATGTTGTTTTTAATAAAATTCCTTTAAATTCATATGGCATCATATTAGGTTCCAGTGCATGCTTGTACAAAGTCAAATGCCAGTGGGTTTCATACTCTGCAGTGATTTGCAAGTGCTGCTGTAATAAAGAGAGAATAAAAATGCTGCCTTTTATAATATAGATAGAAAGCTATCATCTTTTTGCTATTTTTTACCTTGATTTGAATGCACACTTTTACTTCAAATGCTACTGAAGTGGTTACTAACATTTTTAATTATTCAAAAAAACCAATTCCATAAATATATTATACTGATTATGACAATGGTTTTCCTCAACATGTGGGTTGAGTATGCTGTTAGGAAGGCGTTAAAGTGAAAGA
The DNA here is from genome assembly GCF_964106895.1 of Numenius arquata. Taxonomy (NCBI): domain Eukaryota; kingdom Metazoa; phylum Chordata; class Aves; order Charadriiformes; family Scolopacidae; genus Numenius; species Numenius arquata. Next base: position 68,971,984 of record NC_133581.1, on the reverse strand, counting down.
ATTTTTCTACCCCAATTCTGCAAAACCAAACCAGTGGTGATCTCTTCCAAAAATACATTTCTTTTTGCATTTTTTTTTTTAAAGCAGACCTAATAAAGGTAAGCACATGCAAAACAAGTAGAACAAAGAAAGGATTCTGGTATTTTCATTTTTTCATGACATGCCTTAAAAAGCACCAGAAATTTGTAAAGAAACATTCAGGAGAGAAATTAATTATTTTTTTATTTTTTTTTTTTCCCAATTTTGAAAGTAGGCTGTGCTTCGGTTAGTTCCTACCTTATTCAGAGACATTTTTCAGGACTATCTGGTGCAGTGATATTGCAGGCCATAAAATTGTATTATTTACTTTCTGTCGTTTGTGAGGACCTGAGCTTCCAGCCATAATTCACTCTTGTTTCCTTTCACACCTCGGTGATGTTGATAAGGTGAGACAAATAGTTTAGCATTTCCAGCTGCAAGACACAGTGCCTGGAAGCATTTAGCTTCCAGAAATAAACCCAAAGCTGCCCCGTTGGTCAGCATTTACAGCTAATTTCCTTCCTGGTGAAAGGTGGAATCGATCACCTTTACGGTATTTTATCACCAGGATCCAGAAGAGACGGGCAGATGGATCTACCCCGGAATAAGCAGATGTTTGCCTTTTTTTCATGCTTTTTGCTCTTCATGGGGAAGTATCTCCCAGGGTGCAGGAAGGCTGCTCTGGAGAAGCTCCTTCACTAAACTGCCGGAGTGCTCTGTGTTTGCTGAAGTGTTACAAGGAGAAGAGCCACCATACACATTTTCATCCTCTCCTATTGCAATGAGAATTTGGAAATAGAGAAAAAGACATATTGCTACTTTGTGAAGCGTGGCCACTTTATCCTTAAAACATTCATAATTCAGGGCAGAAGGTACTATACTTTCCCCAGGAGATAATCCACCAGCCTATTTTTTTTTATCTCATCTCTACTGGCTGTATCTTTGTCTTATTTTTTCTCAGCTACATCTAACAAGGCTCTCACAACGCATTGCTGAGCAGTCATTATGTCAGAGTAGTGTCATAGCTGTGGAAATCTCCGTATACATTAACCAGCACATTATCTATCATATGGGAAACCTGGTCTGATTCTGGAACTTGAAATGGGTCCCCTCTAGGAATTGTTGTTAAAATAGACTTGAAGATTTCATACATAAACTGAAGTGGTGGTGTTATTTATGTTTTCTTCTGTGCCACCAGACAAAATCCCACTGGAAATTATTTTTTCCATTTTGCAGGCTCCAATAAGCCATGTATGTTTTGCTACCACTTTTTCACTTGTCATTCAATAGTTTCCTCTAAACCACATTCTTTCATTTTACTTACACAAGTATCATAAAAGTCAGGGTCAAAAGCCTTGCTAAATCAAAATATAAGATGCTCCTTCAGCCACAAAGCCCATTACAATATCATAGAAATAAATTAGATCAGTGTGACATGATCTGACTGATCCATATTGGCTCTTCCTTCCTTCCTTCCTTGACATCTCCTAAGTCTTTATCAATGCCTTGTTTCAGGATCCATTTCTGCAGGAACTGAAGTTGGTGGAGGTTGAACTACAAAAAAAAAGGCATTAAAAATCTTGACCTTCTCTGCATTATCATATGATAAATTGTCATACTTTCATTGCTGCAGGATGGGTTTCCTCTTATTTAACTACTAACACACCCAACAGAGTAATTTCTTGATGTTTCTCTCTTTGCAGTATCTCATCGTGTGCTCCGTACCTTCTGATTTTCCCCCTTCCTTGGGGCAAATTGTGATTTTTTTCACACCTTTGCAATGAAGTGAAACAACTTTTAATTTTTGTGGCCTTGGTCCTCATCTCATGCCCTTCCTCGGTCCTGCTGGGAAGGGCTGCTGGATTCACGGAGCTGGAGTTGTTGGGGTAAATTGCTGTAGGCTTTAAACCGACAATGCTGTGTCCCCACCTTTAGGGTATTCTGCAGAGAGGTCTAACCCAAATCCAGCTCTGTATTCATCAACCCATCAAGTAGTTGATTGACTTAATAAAGTCACTAATCAGCTTGGGCAGTTACTGCAGATGCATGCAAAATCCAAACATATCCTTCTAGCCAGTCCTATTTTTTCAGGTCAGAATTTTTAGATTTTTGTATGATTTTAACACATAGTTTAGAATGGAGAAAAATATATCCTTGTATTATTACATTACTCCAGTTGGTAAGTAAATGTTTGGCAAGTGGTGTAAAAAGAGTGTAAAATGTGAATATGTGTTGCTTACTTCTCAACTCAAAGTAAAGAAACATTATTGGAGTTGTAGGGTTTTTTTGGTTTGGGTTTTTTTTTTGTGGCCTTTTTTCTTTTTTTCAAAAATGATATGACCAAATTATCACTTTCAGTAGCAGGAGAAAATGCGAGGTTTTTTTTTCTTTGAAGGAAAAATAATTCAGCCAGCTGTTTGAATCAGAAGTGACTGAAATTGTAGAGTTAGAAGGATTTTTTTTAAGCTATATTTTATATGTAATCAGTTAGGTAAGTCAATCAACGAGGTTGATTTCTGATTGCATAAGGTATTTAAAACACAAAGTGAGAATATTGCAACCATTTACTTTTCAGGCTGAATTATGTTGGCATTTTCATGGAAATATATAAGCTGCCTGTGTTTGACTGACATAAAGGTTTCTTGGACTTATTTTTACAATTTTTGTAAATCATTTCAGTATGTTACATTATCGCCGTCTCCATAATGGCTTTATTTTTTTAAAAGGCCACTGAATTTTATAGTACACTTTTTTTATAGTACAACTCACTGCTCTTTAGTTTTACTAGGAAAAGATAAAGCGATGTGGAGGTTGAGTGTAACCTAGTAGAAAGAAGAAGTCAACTGTGTGAAGACCTAGGTCAGACACCAGAAGTTCTAGAGGAGATGTACCCACCTGGCCACAGCTTCCGTCACTTAATGGGAGAGTTGATTTCTGCAGAGGATGCTGTAGTGCTGATCAAGGTTCCCAAATCAGATGATACAGGGGGCTTACTGCAGCTCAAGAGGAAGAGATGGAGCGTGCGTTTGTGGCTCCTGCTCCTCCTGGACATCTTGATGGTGGCCAATCAGCCTGCAGAGAAACATGGCCAACTTTGAAGCCAGCTTCGTTTCTCCATGTCCTGGCACATGCCCAGGGCCACTGTGGCATCTCTGAGATCACCAGCTGCAGAGCCAAGGAGAAACGTGAACTGTGGCTCACAGCAGGGCAGCAACTTTGTCTCTTTTTCTCTCTTGACCAAGCAAGATGAATATTTATAAATAAATGTATCTATAGGACTCTCCTCCTGTCCTCACATACTGCCTACTGGCACGTGGTTGAATTGAGACACTAGAAAGGACTTCTGTTCAGCCTTTTCCCTCTGCTTTTAAACTTCTATTTCTCTTCTGATAATCCCTTCTATTCTTTTGCCTTGCTCTTTTATTTTTCTTCTATGGGAATCTTGGTACCTAGCGATGGTCCTGGGCCATGAAGGCAAAATCATTTCCTGGATGTTTTGTTGCTGCAGGAGTGGTTTGAATACCACACAAAGCCAGAAGGCAGAAATATCACAAACTGTCTAATACTGAGAGACTGCTTGGTCCTTTATTTATGGGGAACTCTGGTCGTTGATGTGCTGGATGGAGAAATTTGTGTTGCTTCAGGCAGCAACATGAAATAGCAAGACTTATCCATCTATTTTCTATTTGCCATCTGTTTATTTGTTCAAAGTCTAATACGGGCAGGGTGGAGTGATAAGGAAAGGCTACAAATGTAGAGTATAATGAGCTGAACACAAAGCCTACCCTTCGGAAGCCTAAAAAAGAATAAAGTAAGTCACAACTATATAGAGGAAAAAGCACATTTCTTCTGGTTGGGCTTCTTGGTGCTCCTTTTAAGTATCTCTGCTGAAGTCATCATCTGGCTGAATTAACTGGATAATTTTATCCTCTTCCTTTTGATTTAAAAAATAAATATAAAGCAAGTAAAAAAAAGAGATTTATTAAAAAAAAATAATATCACAATCACACCTATTTTATTTATGAGCTATGCAATTCCTGCTGACCCACGTGCATATATGTGTCTCCAGCCTCAGCCACGTTTAGTCTCTCTAATATATGTATGTGTGTGTGTATATATATATAAGCTGGAGCCAGTCATTAAAACAGTTTTGCTGAGTCCCACTGAAAGTTTTTCTAAAAATCAGCTTTTACTTTCAGCGATTTCATTAGGGAATTAGAAGTCAGTAAGGAAAGATGCTGAAATACCTCAAGCACACAATCGTTAGCTTCCAATAAGGCTTTGAAAGTAAAGTATTAACCTTTAGCTGACCAATCTGTTTATTGAGCATTGCTCCATGGATTTGCCAGATGGAAGATGAAAAGCTCTGGGCACTCACTCTACTTCTTTGTGAAGAGCAATAGATGAATCCCTGATGCCAACCTCTACGGCTTCGCATCCGCTAAAAGCTCCTCTTCAGCTCTCCTAAGCACTTTCTGATATACCTGTTTCAGGACCCACTTGTTTAAGACCTCCCCTACACTTTGCACTATTCTTTAAATCCCACATCTGTAAGTAAGGTTTGCGTGAATGTGTAAATAAACTAATTTTTTTTTTTTTTCTGGAAGAAAACCCACACAAAACAAACCTAAAAGTAATACCTATGAATATATTTTGCCTTGAACAGGGATCATAAAAAAGCTGTGCTAAAGTGGGTACCACCTGCTACAGAGCTGGTTTATTATCCTGCTGAAACTGGAGTAATAAATCATGACATCTCTTTAACTTCAGGGAGGCTGTCTGCTCTCCTTCATGCAGGTAAGACCCAAATTTGAACCAGTTTGGGGCATGCAGAGAGCTAAGGCAGCTCTCTGTTGGATTTTATACAAGCCCTTTAATGAAGAGAAGAGCTTCGGTGGTGAGTTGGAACACTGAGGTCTTCAGTGTCTCAGCAGGGAATATTCCTTCATGGTCCCAAATCTGGCACCCAGTAGGACTACATGTACCACCATAGAAGCAGTAACTGTGTCTACTAAAGAATATCCACCTCTTTAACAGCCTGTAACTGTCCTCTAAAGTCCTTCAGACATCTGCAGAAAGCAGATAATACGGCAAAAATTGTTCAAACAAAACCTTGTTTTCCAGTGCAGACTGGCAAATGGCTAAACCCTGGGTTTGACATTTGGTCATGATCATTTCCTGAAAGTAGAGTTGTTATAATAATTTCCCACTATTATAAGGTGGTTTTTTTCAGGCAAACAGACAAATCTCTTCTTTATCTGAAGACTTTCCAAATAAAGAATCTAATGTAGCAGTCAATTCAGATTCCTAAGCTGTGACAGTCCATTACAGTCAACAAACCGCCCCCTTGTGGTTTTCATGGGCATTGCATATTCTTTCAACATTAAAAATTCTATGGAATTAATGATTCTAATAACCAAACTATTGTAAATACATCCCAATATACCTTTCTCTCACTCTTTCTTAATGAGGTTATTCAATTTTAGCTACATAAGACTGCAAAGCAAAAAGAATACTTGATCCCAGAGCAAGAAATTTAACAGGTCTTCTGGAGAGGACAATCAGGTCTTTGGGCAGGACTTCCCATGTGAACCAGCAATTCCCCATTTTATCTGAGGAAAAGGAGATATGTTGGTTTCTGCGAGTCCAAAAACGGTCCTTTTGTTACTGACACTGTAGATACCGGAGCAGGGAATGCTCTCCTTTGGAAAATCCAATACTGCACTGTTCATATGCTGGTTTTCATTAATACACACCTCGGAGAAGACAACAGAAGAATACGACCAAAGATGCCTCCCGTGAAACCAGACTTTTTGTCTAAACATATATTAATTCTTTCTTTTTAGACCTACCTTGCTGGTCTCAGGGGAAAAAAACCCCACCATCTTTCATATTATTAACCATGCTGACTTCTCTATTTTCCTTTGGATCATCTCTCCATCTTTTTTAAAGAATTAGGACAACACTGGCAAACAGTTAACCGTTAAGTTTAACCCAGCTTTGCTTCAAAGCAAAGTAGCGGTTCACAAACCTCCTCAGTATTTTCCTTAGGGATGCTTGTAGCCTTTCATCTGCGGTGTTTGATTTTAGCAGATACTGTCTCACATGTGTCTTGCTGACAAAGATGAAAGTCTCATTCCACCTACAACAGCAAGAAGGTACCTGCTGGATACGTCGGCACGTGATCTACCTCCTGCAAAGGTCTCGTATTTCATTTTTTTAAGAAAAGCTACCAGTGCCCACAGGGCGCTGCCTCATCCTTGCTCCACTTGGCTTCTCTTATCAGTCCTTCCCACACTCCCTTTTAACTGTGGGGGCAGTTTGCCCTGCATCCCTTTTATTGCCTCTGTGGGACTTTTCTGTGCATGTGCACGTCCTTGAACATTTTCTAAGTTTCATAAATATTCCCTGCATTAAACTGGCAGGGTTCGTCATGCCAAAGATTGCTCTGAGCTTTGGAAGAGGAGTTTTGATTATCCATACTCTCTGGTGTCCGTTTTGTCAAATACTCTCCAAGTATCAGAGCGACCACCCAAGCCCACAGGCAATAAAGCACTTTTGAGTTCTACAAGAGTTAACGTACTTTTATAGACTTGTGGCTCCTCAAGTATCTCCCAGTGCCTAGAAGTTCTCCTGGCTTTTCGACACCTCATGGAGAGCTGTGAGGCTTCACAGCCTGGTGTCAGGCATGACAAATGCCCCAGCCGAGTGGAGCACTCAAACTAGAAATGAGAAATGATTACTCCAGGAGCACCCTGATGAATTTGGAGAAAAATCAGAGATCGCTTTCTGTCCAGAGAGCTGGTGAAACACATTAATGGAAAGGTTGCTGGAATGATAATAATCTGCAAAAGCATATGTTGTGAGTAGCTAATAATTTCCCTTCTTTGTTGGAAGTGATTATTTTTCATTTAGCAGATCTGAACAGCTAAATAGCTTGCATCTTTTCTCATTCCATTCCTCAGTACCAAATTACAGTACAAAGAGCAAAGTTATCCTAAGGGTAAACAGAAAATAGAACGATATATTAAACTTCAGTTGTAAGTAACCGTGTATTTTCTTAAATAGTCCTTTTTAAAATTACATTTTTTTAAATCCTTGAGTTATGCAGTATATTTGAACATGAAAGCAGCCCCAACTTACATGCTCTGAACAAATATCTGGTATTTTATTGACTAACAATCTTTTCATCAATGGGACAAAGTAGACAATTACGAACATTTCAGAGTAGAATTTGCAGTTCTGAGTTAGGATAAACTAGGACTGGATTTTGAGTTATAAGGAACCATCAGTTTGCATGGAATGACATCACACAGTAATTGCTTTTTATGGATTTGTGTTATCTCAGTTCTCATTATTTTAAAATTTTTATCACTTCTTGTTTCCTGTTGAAGAAAAGGATCTGCACTGGACACCTGTACCTGAAGTCTGGGAAATGCTCAGATTTGTTGTCCGAGCTGGTGATATGGTTGTATTTGCAATGATGTGCCCACTGCTTCTTACCAACAGACAATCTCTGTTGCTAATAGTCCACGTTAAATGAAATTCAATTGGCCATTAAAATTATTGTTATCATCGTCTCTCTCTATTTTAGGAATAGTAATGTCAGCTTCAACTTTGAGCAAAGGTATGTGACACATGGGAAGCTTGACCTTGGAAACAGAAATTTTGGGTGTGGCAAATTGAGGCTCTTTATGTAGTCTTTTTTGTTCATTTTTTCCTGAAGATATCTCCAGATCAAGGACTGTACTAGGACCTTGGTCATCACTTCTGTCTACATCTCTGTGCTTTATTTCCTTGTTAACTACCAGTGCTGTATTTGAATTCTGAATAACACCATCTGTCTTTGGGATAGAAATGTCACCTAATGGGACGTGAGCATCAACTTTAGAGCCTTGTTACCAGCTTTGGCCATTTTGGACCTTAGCCTGGAAGTCTGTGCTCCTGCACCACATTCCACTTCCAAACTTGTTGCTCCAACCACAATGCCATCTATTTCTATCATTAACTGTTAAACCTAGAATTCTGACTTGGATTAGCTGACCTCCTTCTCCTACCTTTCCGTTTAGAATGTGTCATCCCAAGCTTTGGCATTTGGAATTTAGGCATTTTAGGACCATCAGCTTTTACTCCTACATCACCTGCAGTAACTTCCCTTAGCATTATTTCAGTGTTTGTCTCTGGACTATCAATTCAAGGGAGCTTAATATTGGGGGAGAGAAGCATCAGCAGTGGCTGATTTCAATAGTTCATAGGTAGGAGATATGTCCTCACCTGTAGGCATGCAAACATCTGTTTCTACTTTGGGAACTTTAACTTCTGAATTGGAAAATTTCGAGATCAGGATTATAACTTTTGGCAATTTTATGCCCATTCCAGCCCCATCATCACTAGTTCCTTTCTCTGATTTCTGAACAGAAGCAACTCCTTTTTATTGATCAGGACCACAAAATTCTGTTTCATGATGGACAGAGATAGACTTTCACATCCCTGACTTTAGGGAGTGAGATCTTCTACATGATAAATCGGGACATTTTAATTTTGCTCCTCTTGCCATCTTTTCCTGTTGGCATATCCTGTTCCACATGAGAGTATTGATTATCTGAGACAGACACTGTGAGTTCGTATTTTGTGTCTCCAGATAAAGCAGACAGGGTGGGTTCTTCCTCATGTCCCTCAACTTCAGGAGGACAAATGCTTCTTGTTTTGGGGACCATCAGCAAGGTATGTGGTGCCTCTGTGAAAAAAAATATTTAATAATGGACAATAAGAGGTATCTGGAGTGGAGACACTGAGGAGGATTGAGTAAGGTCAGAGTAGAGCAGGTACAACCCCAAAGGCAACATGGCCAAGGGATAACACAAGCCAGAGCAGACGAAAGGTGGAAGAAGGTAGGAGCAGCGGAAGAGAAGAGTAAGAAATAAAGCATGGCAGAGTGTAAATGCTACACAATTTTCCATAATTTTCAAGAAAAGATTATTTGAAAACTTCTCACATTTATCCAATTACCTCTCTAAGTTAATTTTCCATTAATAGTTGAAAATATCTCCATGATTTGGAGATAAGGAATACGTATTTCCTGTGCTGTTTTTTCCCTCTGAGATTAAATGCATAATCTCTATTAAGAGCAGTTCCCTTGTCATTACAGAAACATGACAGATTGATGTCATCTCCATTTACCAGCTAGAACACTGCTGCACCAAATTAACATGAAATACACAAAATTAAATTAATCAGAGGTCCAAATACGATCACGTACAGACAAAATTTAAACTTAATACAAAAATTCATCTAAGCTTTCTGGCTGTATATTTTCTTCACCTAAGAAGGTCTATGGTTTCATTACAGGCAACATTGCAGGCTGCTTTCAGCTTGAGGGAAACCACAGTTTTCAGTCACCTGCAGAGGGAATGTTTTTTGTCTCCAGGTTCCAGGAGAATTCATACCTATTTTCCTAAATTACCAGCTGCATTAAATGTATTGTGAGAAAAAAATACAACAATTTCTCCAGCTGCAGAGCATGATAAATTTCACTTAACCATAACAAAGCCATATCTTAGGTATCCATTCCTATTCTCTGTTCTGGATGATCCATCATTTTCAGGACAGGACAATCTTGCTCAAAGAAAGGAAAAAATTCCTATTATTCTCCCTGCCAAAGTTTCCAGTTCCATTACACTGGCATTTTAATAGATGAATGCCTGCAGGGTATGAAACATATTCATTCTTTAAATGTTAAAACATACAAAACAAGGTACATTATACATAATAACTCCTCCTCCATCTCCTGAGCATTAAAATGTAGAGAAGATTTATGCAAAAAATGGCACTACTAATATTACTGAGACTAGTAAGCAAAACTCAGATTTTCAGTTAAATTACATTTTAATAACACATAGTCTTGATGCAAGAGGCACGACAACTCTCTCCCAGGCTTAAGTCTTTGGAGATCTGGCTTTCAAAACTTGCCCAGGGGAAGAGTATTTCTTCAGTTAACTTGCAGAATGGATGCTTGGTAACTATGAGGCCTTTGTGTGAATTTCAAGAGTGTTTGGCTGGAGAAACCTCTCACAGTCAAATAAAAATGCTTGTTGGAGCAGTGCTGGTAGCCAGACTCATTGTAGTGGAAAGGCATCTGCTGCTGGAGTTCAGTCTGGATGAGGATGTAAGAAGCCAAATGAGGTTCCAGAGCCAAATTCAATGACTTTGTGGGAATGAAGCAGCAATGTCCTATGGAAATATTCACTATTGGATTTGTATAAAGAAGTTATCTATTATAATTAATTAATCATGAAAAGAAAAGAGAGAAGGGGGAAAGAAAGACATTGAGAACACCGTACGAAGTCCTTTTCATCTAGATGGATTTACACAATCTTAGTAGGTAAAATTTCCCAAGGAAATGAGTGCCCAGGAAAACACAACTTCTACACCCAAATGCCTGTTTTAAAGGAGTTTGCTCCCATGTGGAAGGTGGATCTTGCCTTAGGGAGATCCTCTGTGAGATGGTGGAGATGGACGCCCATGCTGGATGCCTCTGCACTCCATAGGACAAAGAGGTCCCTGGCCATGCTCCCAGGTGTGACTTCGGTGTTGCTGTGGGTTGTTTGGAAATTGCTCAGCTGTGCAAGTAGTCATGCACCACCTCACACCCCTGGGGACAAGAATAAAGGAAGAGCAAAATCAAAAAGGCAGAGAACAGGGAGGAATTAGGAGCAAAAAGAGTTACAGCTGGAAAGACCATAAGACAAAGTAGCGGTAAGACACTAGAAGTAATGAGAGACAGAAAAATGTCATTTTGTTATTTCTTGGGCAAGAAGTAATAACAAACAAGAAGGCAGCTTGAATGCTTAAAGACCGTTTTTCTCAGTCTTCATGGGAAAAAAAAAAAAGAATACTAATTAGGTTCTCCTGAGAATGAATATTAATGTTAACAACAACACAACGCTGATCAGTGCAACATTAATCTAGGTTATAAATATTCAACTCATCAACTCATCAAGACCTGGTGAAATCCACTGGAGCACTTAGGGAACTAAACATAGCAATTTCTAAACCATTAGTGATTACCTGGGAAAACTCAGAAAGGGCTGGTAAGCTCCCCAAGGACCCCAAGGAAAGAGCAAATGCAGGACCTCTCTTTAAAAAGAGGAAAGATAAGGAGACAGAACTATAGACTTATCAGCATAACCTCTGTAAAGAAGGACACCGAAATGTTGTTTAGCGATCTATTTATAAGTGCTGGGAGAAGAGCAAGATGATAAAACATCCAATGTGATTTTCTCAAAGGCAGTAGTGTCAAGCCAACAATTTTTCTGTTACCAAAAGCGTAATTGGAAAAGAGTCACTATTTTTGCTCTGGCAGCTCTTTTTACATAGTTGTACCTGATGTTCCCATGAATGAAATATGATGAAGGTGAAATCGTCAGAGTATTGATGGGCCATTGGCTGAAACACTCTCAGATTAGTTATCTATTAGTCTATTTTAGGGCATGTGAAATGTGTCCTGCCAAGGGCTGTCCTGGATTTAGCGGTCTTAAATATTTTCCTTAGCATGCAGATGATGAAAAGGAGAATCTGGGACATAATAACATGTGGCTGGGAAACCAATGTTAGTGATGATACTAAAGATTTACTTTTCTTTTAATATTTGACAAAAATATCCTGAGGATTGCTTAGGAGCTCGTGATCCTGTGTTATAGCAGGGAGATGGAAGAGATGACCTGCCGAGGTCCCTTTGAGATGTATTTTCCAATGACCATATCACTCTTGAACTTTGATAATTTATTAAAGTGGTTGGAAAAAAACTGTCTTGTCATTACACTGGTGGGGATTATCTGCTTTTTGGAAGATTGTTGTTCGTATTTATAGAAATGACAATATTAAGAAGACAGATACATTCCAATAACTCTACCGCTGTAAAGGGGAAACCAGATTATAAATAAAGAGACACCAGTTTGTGTGATTACCTTGATAGACGTGTTAAGAAATGCACAACAAACTGGAAACTATTGACTAATAAATATGAGGCAAAACAAATCAGGGCAATCCCAGCTCCCTCTGCCACTCCTAAGACTTCTGTTCCAGACTACTCACCAGCTTTGTTGTCCCTCTCTGGACATGCTCCAGTGCTAAAATAGTCTCGGGTCAGGTTAAAAGCACTTTTAAGCGGGGGCTTTTGAAATATATACACCATTTGCGTACAAGGATTTATTTGTGTGCTCATTTCTAATTCACCCAAATAGCCTCTCTTTTCCTTTCCTGTGGTGTACATCAGTTCATTAGTTAAGATGAACTTTTATATGCTTAAGGTTTTTGAAATGAGATGTAAAATGGTGGTCTTGGATTTTGATACGATATCCAATTTTGATATTGGAAATATGCTCCTGTCTCTTGCCTTGGATGAATTTCCTATCTGTAGAACTGCAATAATAATTATTGATAAAAAACATGCAAAATTGTTATTTAACATAAAAAAAAAATTCTGAACCATTAAATTTAAGCTCATGATGTTGAACTCTTTTGCCATTTTATAACTCCCTGGGGCTTGCTTTACCATTTATTTTTCTTATTTTGTTTATCTTATTCATTATTTTGTGTCAATGGAGTCATTTACAAGGGACTAGGAGGGTTCTTGCCCTTTTATAAATTAGTGTTATGGAATATTACCTCCGTCTTTCAGTGTCAACCAGCAATCCTCATGATTTATGACAGTTAATGACACTTGATGGCATAACACACTTATTTATTTTAAAGTCTCTGCCATGCAAAACACTGAACAATGAAAAATGTCATATTTTTAATGGTACCTAGGAAATTCAGAAAGAAAAGATAGAAAACTGCACTCTGTTTCCATTCTGACATTCATTAAGGCAATTAAATTGAATTGAAATTAACTTCAGAAGATCTTCCACATGCTTAAAACAGTGAATTTCCCTACGGTCTTTTGTTGTTACTATTATTCTGGCATTACTGCCTGATCAGTTAAGAAATTATGATTAATGACACTTAAGAAATGAGCTTGATAGCTCTGAAAGCTTGAACTGATTATTTATGAAAATATTGGAACATTGAACACAGAGCATTGATTCTCTTTCACAAGATGTAAACGTGCAGATGGGACTGAGGTCTGCCAATCTTGTCACTTCACTGTCATAATCAATAATGATTCCTCTCAGTGTCCCTCATCACATCCCAAAGCACTTCAGAAACATTTAGGGAAGTGATTCTGCCCCTCTACTCCTGCTCTGGTGAGACTGCACTTGAAGTACTGTGTCCAGCTTTGGAGTCCTTAACACAGGAAGGACATAGACCTGTTGGAACGAGTCCAGTGGAGGCCCATGAAGATGCTCCGAAGGCTGGAGCCCCTCTGCTGTGAGGACAGGCTGAGAGACTTGAAGGGTTCAGCCTGGAGAAGAGAAGGCTCTGGGGAAACCTTCGAGCCCCTTCCAGTCCCTCAAGGGGCTCCAGGAAAGCTGAGGAGGGACTCTTGATCAGGGAAGGGAGCCATAGGACAAGGGGGAAGGCTTTGACACTGAAAGAGGGGAGATTTAGGTGAGATCTAGGGAAGAAATTCTTTGCTGTGAGGGTGGTGAGACCCTGGCCCAGGTTGCCCCGAGAAGCTGTGGCTGCCCCATCCCTGGAGGGGTTCAAGGCCAGGCTGGATGGGGCTTTGAGCAACCTGGTCTGGTGGGAGGTGTCCCTGCCCAGGGCAGGGGGTGGGACTGGATGGGCTTTGAGGTCCCTTCCAACCCAAACCATTCTATGATTCTATGACTACATCTCTTCAGATTACTGAAACAGGTTAAGGAAAGGGAGTCAAACGTCCAGGAGCACCACTGCTCCACTGTTATACCTGACCCAATAATTTAGCTAACATCTAGTGCTGAATAAAGGACAGATTCATTCTGAATGGCTGAATAAAGGGGAAACCTCCACATACACTGCATATCATCAGTTCTGTCTTCTTCTGAGTCCAGATCACTTACTGAGAAAATGTGCTTCTGCTGATGAAACAGCTGAAAAAGAACTTTCGAGAGTCTTCTGATTCGCAGATGGAATTCTGGGGTCACGGACATCAGTGGTGAAACACATCCTGCCAACGTGCGTAATGCAAAGCACAGATTAAACATTAACTTGAGCAATGATAAAAGTGAACATTAGCAGCGATAGAATCTTTATAGTTGCCTTAGTATCTGAAGGATTTGCAATATCTGAGACAAACGTTATCAACATTTAACGTAATAAAACTGCAGACAGTAACAGATGCCCAGATTTTAACAATTCTCTTGGTACAAATATTAATTAAATGGAGGGTAAGAATTTCCTTTTTATTGGCTATAAGCTGCAGATTACAGTTCTAGTTATGTTTTTTTTGCTCTGTAGCTGCTGCAGGCTGCAGATTTTGATGCAGCAAATTTGTATATTTTGTGCCTATATAGAGCCATAAAGATGGAAGGGTGAAATGTTCCCAGGCAGAGCACTGGGTACCAGAGGGCCAAGGGCTGGATGTTTGCGGAGGCAATCGCTTACCAGCAACGCAGTGGCAACGTAACGATGGCAAATGTGAGTTAACAATTTGGCTATAATAAATGCTGTGGTGTTTACGTGTCACTCATCAGCAGCGCCGTTCACAGGTGCTGTGAGGGTATCTCCAAGAGCACCTTCACTCAGGGATGTGAACGATGGTTGTGACTCTCATAACGGATCCAGGAGCAGACAGAGGCTTCTGTAGGGCTCCAAATGGAATTACTGTTAATTACTGCACAACCCAGCCTTTAAGGGCAAACACCCCACTTCCAAAACCCAGGCTGGGAAGTCAAGCAAAACACCGGGACGAGCTGCCTTTTACCCTCTGCCTGAGTGATGGACCGCGCTCCCCCTCCTAAGCATTTCCAAAGCAACAGTAAATAGTACCCCTGTTGAGACAACAGTATATTGCACTCCTACTGAGAGGAATTTGCATTTCATTTGCAGATTATTATACCCGAGGCTTAGTCTAAACTGCTTTCAAATTTCCTTTGCTCCTATTGGGTATTCACGTCTGCGTTTAGATAGAATTTAGAAACTGGAAGTTATTCTCACATCACATACAAGACCATATGTTTCACCATAAGAAGTTTGACATAAGAAACACCCATCATTTTGCACAGATAGCTAATGTAAAATAGACAGATTAATAAATCAGGAAGGGCCACATTCTCTTTCATCTTCATGGATATACTTTCTACAGAGAAAAATGGAGTTACAGAAAGTAAGCGGCCATCAAATTTAAAAGTTAGACTGGATTTTTTTTGGAAAAAAAAATATTCATAGAAACACATAGCATCATGGAATCACTGCAGTTGGAGGCAGCTCTGGAGATTGTTCAGTTCTGTGTCCAACCGGGTACTGACTGTCTCCAGGGATGGACGTTCTACAACCTCTCTGGGCAGCCCTCATGATAAAAAGTTGTTTGTTTGGTTGTTTTTTTTTCATGTATTTAAGTGGAATTTCCTGTGTTTTTTTAATCTGCGCCCATTACTCCTGTCACTGGACACCACTGAGAAGAGCCTGGCTCCATCTCCATTACTGCCCCCCATCAGGCAGTGGATAAGACCCTCTTGAGCCTTCTCCTCTTCAGGCTGAGCAGTCCCATCTCCCTCAGCTCCAGTCCCTTCACCATCTTTGTGGCTCTGAGCTGGTCTCTCTCCAGTAAGCCCATGTCTCTCTTGCCCTGGGCAGCCCAGCACTGGACCTGGCACCGCAGATGTATCTCTCCAGTGCTGAGCAGAGGGGCAGAACCCCCTCATTGACCTGCTGGCCATGCTCTGCCTGATGCCACCTAGGAGGCTGGTGGCCACCCGTATCACAAGGACATGTTGCTGGCTTGAACACTGCTCTCTAATTTTATAACATTGCTCTTCTCCCTGCCGATATATTTGATCTCATTGTTATTATTACTCGCTGCTGTAGTTCTTTAGGTTTAAACCATTCTTGTGGGTAAAAGCTGGTGGCAGTGAGGAGCTGGTGAGGTGGGATTCGCTGTCGGAGTCCTGCTGCATTTCAGCAGCACGATCTCCACGCTCCGTCATTTCTCTCAGGCTCTGCCATGCTGAATCTTTCACTTGAGATGTGTTGCTCCTGTCCCTGTCTCAAAAGTCAAATGCCATATATATAGCTAAAATCAACCGAGCAGATGGGCAAGGGATGTCATTAGCACAATATCTTTGAGTTAAAGCATCTCTGAGAAAATAAAAGCGATGATTAAATACAAGTTCTAAACGATACATATATAAAGCAGCATAACCAAAATCTTCAGATCACTTCTAATTCCACCATGGCTGTTAGGGGGCACAGTTATACAAACCTGCCCATCGGCTGGCAGGGAACGAGGGTGCCCAAACCCTCAGCCGGGGCACTCCCCTCTCAGTCAAGGAAAAGATGAAGGTGAAACACTTTTTGAACATTAAAAGGTGGCAAATTCCCTTAAAGCAAGCAGATAAATAAACACAGTATATTGTGTAGAAATAAGAATTCAGCCAGAAAT
The DNA here is from genome assembly GCF_964106895.1 of Numenius arquata. Taxonomy (NCBI): domain Eukaryota; kingdom Metazoa; phylum Chordata; class Aves; order Charadriiformes; family Scolopacidae; genus Numenius; species Numenius arquata. The sequence continues at coordinate 68,955,441 of NC_133581.1, read as the reverse complement.
TAGGTATGATAATTTTCGCATCATCACTAGTTTGCTGGGTCACTTTGCCTTTGTAAATAAGTGCAGTTGTACCGTTCTGTTTTCCCAGTGATGCACAAAACCACACATCAGGTCAGGTAAGTAATATCTGTCTTTTTTATTTTAATAAGGTATTATAAAGATAACACCATTAAGGTATCAATTATTACTAGAATATCTGTCTAGGTAATATTTTAAGGGAAAACGGATGGTTTCACATTCAAAACTTTTCTTGGAAAATGCATATTTTAACAAAGAAGTGTATTTCATTAAGGAAATTAATCAAAAGTATAGAAAGATTACATCTTGGTTAACTAAATTCTGAAAAAAAGGTTAGGGCTGTGTCAGGTTGCCAAGTCAGGCACTTAGCTTCCATTATGGAAAATTAAATTATATTATTGCTGCTGTTCTTGTAGGTTTTCACATCCAAGTGAAAATTTGAAACACGCTGGAGAAACTTGGGCAAAATTATTTCTTCACTAGGTAGTTTTTATGGTAAAAAACCTGTGCTGGTCAGCTGTACTCATTACTTATTTATGAACAGAGGGGCAGACAGACATTAGTGGAGTAAAATTTCAGCAGTGAGAGAATGAATTAGGATGATGGTCCTTTCCAAGGTGTGGTGGGGCAGGATGTGCCCTCGTCCAGGCTGGGCAGCCACCAGGGATCGTGTGAGGTGAGGGGTCACTCTCTGTTCTGAAATTTCCCCAGGGCCAGATCACTTGCCAAAGTGCCAAGGTAAACTCCTGAGACCTGTTCCAGCCCCAAATCTGTACAATTCAAATGGAATTAATGGGGTTGGGAGGACTGCTCAGCACCAGCCCTGGAGAGGTCACTGGGGACCATCCCCAAGGTCGATTCTCAACAAGGGCTGAGAGAAGAGTTGCTGGCATCACCTTGTTCCAAACCATGGAGCCAGAGAGCTCTGATGGGACGATCCTGTGTTCAGCCACAGAGCTTTTATGTGTTTAAACTCCAGGGCTAGGGTCAGAAGCAGCATGAGACCATGCCTTGTGTGACACAGAAGGACAGCACAGACCAAGGAGTCCTCCAAGGGACAAGGACGTTGTCATGGTCTGTTGTTTCTCAGACCTCCCCAAAGAAGGAACTAGTGCCACAGTTTTCTCTTTTCCCTAAGCTATAAACTGTTTTGACAGTGGCAGTAATGGTGGCCGTGTTGCTTTTCAGCTTACAAAACTGCAGCAGATTTAAAGATTTAACTACAGGCTTTTTCCAAAGTAACAGTGGAGACCTCGCATATATGAATTGTTGTCCCCTCACAGTTGTTTTCCTTTGGAGAAATAACCATGGCAATATTTGCTCCTTAAGATATCCAGGACTTACAGCAAGTTCAGCATCCAAATTACTGTTAGGATATTCCCAATTACCCTTTGGCCTTCAGTTCTGTACATTTTACATGGACATTGCTGTCCCCTGCCACCAGTCCACCTGGGAGCAAGGTACATTTGCAGGACTGGAAATCATTTTTCTTCTCTCCAAGATAAAGAATAAAAAACGTAACCTGTTTCACAATAGTTCTTCTTCTCTCTCTCTTTTTTTTTTTTTTTGTTGGGTGTTTTTTTTGTTGGTTTGGGATTTTTGGGGTTTTTTTTTTTGTTTTGTTTGTTTGTTTGTTTTTTAATGCAGATAAGAACTAGATCCTACTCCGTGAGAGAAGACTCAGATTCACCATTCTCATGTTCCTGAACCATAGGGCTATTCTACAACTTTGCGGACCTTAATCGAAACAAAAAAAAAAAACAAAATGCTGCTTAACTGCACAAGAACATGAAAGCTTATTAATAATTACACATTCGCCACGAAGCCCAGACATAGCTTGAATCATTTGTTGAGGCAACTGGTCTCTTTTGTGAAATTTAGGTAGTGTTTGGGTGAAATATAAGAAAAGGAAGCAACCTCTCCCTTCTTCTCCTAGTGACAGCCAGACAGTGGATGGACAGGAACATTTCTGTCCCATAGAAACTCTCATTATTTGTGTTTTTCGAGCTATGATCCTGTTGCCCATCTCACTTGCCTGTAGCTCGTGGGAGGCCAGTTGTGTCCTGTGCCCTTCGAGGGCTGCACAGAGGGAACTCCAACACTGCCAGCATTGAGAAGAGCTACCGCACAGTGGTGCTGAAGAAAATGTTGGAAGCCCTGCAATAAATAAATAAGAAAAATAATAAGAAAAATACATTTTCTCACTCCTCTCTGCAAGCTGTGGATGTATTTCCTAAGGAAGGTTGGGTTATATCCCTTCCCAAAATAACAATGGGCCATATAAACCCATTAAATCATTGAAAGACCATTGAACATCTTACAAAGGAAATATAAAGATCTAAATAAATTTGGAGGAGCATTATTCTAACGTCCTTCAAAAGTGTGTCAAATACTTCTGTCTCACTGCCTGTTACATTACCCAGCCATTAAACATGTATTATCTTTTGAAGGAAAAGCAGAGATTAATGACCCGAACCAAAATGATGAATTCACTGCGCAAGATGAGGCAGACTTCTGAAACAAGGCAGCAAACAGAGAGAAGAAATATTAAAGCTAGATAAATAATAGAATAAGAAGGTCAAAGAAGGAGAAATTAGTAGGTGGTTATTTTAAATTATTCTAATTCCATTCCCTACACTTAAAAAAAAAATTAAACAGCTAGACATATATTTTCCCTGTGCTGATTTCCCTCTACAAGGAGGTCTCTGCCTTTCACAGAGCTGCATTGTAGTGAAAAAGATCCATATTGCAGCAGAAACGGAGGCTGTGGTTTGAATGGGACCCTGCCATTTGCCGAGGCTGCCATCCTTCTGGGGGGGGTCTCGGGGCAGCAGGACTGGGACACCAAGGGATCCATTGCATTGGGTTTGTCCTCCTGTCCAGCACGAGTCCCTCTGCTGCCAAGTGGGAAGTGGGGTGAAGTAGCTGCTTCCGAATAACCACACTTTGCTTTCAGTGTTTAATCATTCTCTTCCTATGCTGTGCATGAATTACGGTTGCTGAAAATGAAATTTGTTACATAAAGGATATTAATATGGTTAATAAGACAAGCAATCGCCCACCAGTGGCCCTAGATACATCCAATAAGTTTTTAATGATTTTTTTTTTATTGTTGCAATTTGTTCCTATAAAACCACTAGGCCAATATATGTCTGTTTCCATCTTTAACAGGAGGATTTCTGATGTGGGTAGTTTTAAGCATTGGTGCTTTGTCTTAACTTTTGGGTATGGGATTTTCTCAAGTAGTGCTGACCAGTTGCAGGGCCAGTTTGCCCCAGTATCCATTTAAATCTGTTCAGAGGTACCTATTTGCGTTTAGGGTGAGGAATATGCACCCAGTGGACTGTAAAGCCGTAAGGTGCATAAAGATGAAGCAATTCCTGGAGCTCGGTGGCAGGCAGTGACACATGCAGGTGACACCGCAGTGTGAGAAGCCACCAACCTTGTCCCATTGCTCAGCCAAAAGGCACCTCTCATTGTGGGTGGGAGACCTTCTGCCTCTCCAAAATTGCCAGAACCTTTCCAGCTGGGACACACACACATTGCCCCATGGCAAAGCAAGAAAGCTTTCCATGCTCCTCCACTAGCGGTTCATAGAATTGTCCAGGTTGAAAGGTAACTTTTAGATCATCAAGTCCAACCATTGACTTAACATTGACAAAAACCGTCACTAAACCATATCGTTCATGTGGATACACAACCCTTCACTACCAGTTTTATTTCTTCAGCTCAAGGTCTGTAGTAGAGAGGAAAGCCACGAGTTTATCCCCTACCAGCGATCCTTACTAGAAACCGCAGTGAGGAGGAACAAACATCAGGAGAACAAAAATAAGTGGGTATAAACAAGCCATTTGCCGGTGCCGTGATGGAGACAGATACAAAAGAGAACTGTAATAACAGGAGACAGGAGGAGTTACTTACTCTGCTGCAGAAGTCTGGTGCTGTCCTATGGATCTGAAAAGGTATCCCTGTTTTAAGCTGCCTTTGGGGCAGAACAGCGGGAGTCCATGCGGAGAGCAAAGCGAACAGCGATCCATGTGCTCTTGAAGAGCAAAATGATAGTTAGGGAGGAGAGTCAGTGCTCAGCATGAACGCTGGTGGAGACCGAACCTGCTCTACAAAGAAACACAGTAGAAAAATATTGTGAAACTAAAGGAAAAAGTACATTCTTAAGGCAAGGGAGTGCTGCACACATGAATAATGCTAATTTAGTGAACTGCAGCAGCATGCCAGGTGCTGCCTTGGGGTTTTTTAAAATGTATATTGGTTTTGTAAACCCATATTTGCCATTCAGCCAGAGACTGTGACAGTCCAGTCTTCCAGGCAGTGATTAGAGATGGTGGTCACAGGAAAGTGCAATTAATCATTCCTTGAGAGGAACGCATTTTATGGTGCACTAGTACCACCTAAAAATCTTCACCTATCCTACTGTTATCCACCCTCCTGTAAGAGCACCCTCGGGTTTCCCAGCGATGGTGCTAAGGCAGGAGATAATGGATGAGCTTCGGGCAAGGAGCGTGGCTGGTTCTGGGGCATCTTGCCCCCAGAGAGTGGCTGTGACCTGGGGCTCCTGGCAGACGACTACCTGCTCTCAGGACTAGGAATGAGAGAACTGCACATCAAATGCAGCTAAGAATATAGTACCAAATAGTGAGGTTGCAAACATGGGATACATCAAAATTTCCCAGTTCAGATGAAGAAAAAAGCATGACCACGATACCAGTGCTCTTCCTTTGTCGGTGAAGAAGTGTTTTACTGCTTCCTGGGAATTATGACATTTTCTACTCAGTGTGCACCACTGTGTACAGATACTGTGTGGTTTTAGAATAGAGTTACTGCAAAATAGCATTAAAATGTTTAAAACTAGCAATCTCTGAGGCCTTGAGCTACTGACAATAATGATTCAAGCTCAAGCACGACACGATGCAAAGGAACGGTATCTATCACAGCAGAGTCCTTCAGAGTGCCTGCAACAAGCTCCCTGACTTCTGCTGGCCAGAACTCTGCGGGTAGAAAGGGAATTAGGGATCGAATTTATACCGCAAGAAAAATGCTGCAAGTATTAATTTTGCAGAGCTGCAATGGCAGATCACAAATTATTAGAGTCCACACTTAATAAATCATGAAGAACAGTATCTGCTAGATCAGAAGAGAACACGACTGCAATTGAAAAGGAATTTCTCTGTGTGGTCTCTCCCAGGACATAGACCTACTGTGCTGGGTTGCCCAGTAGGTGACAAAAACACACGCTGACAGAAAAGAGAGTGATTGCTTTTAAAATAATTGAGATGCTCGACAAATAGATTATCTGGGAGCTGAGGTCCAAGGCTACAAAGTGCCACAGCTCACATAGTATTATTAGTAGCAGTGGAGAAAAGACGCAGGTAATAGACTGTGAGATATTACTTAAGGGTCCAGACCTAATGAGGTACTGGAGAGGAATGGTTAGAGAATGGAATCCCCTATTGAGTATTCAGATTTTGCATCAGATTTGAATGCTTTGAGCATCAGATTGAATGTCTTGTTTCTTTCCTTTTGTTGTTTTTCATCCATTCTAGTAAATAAAATTTTCATCACCAGGTACAAGACTCTCTTCCCGCTTGCTCCCAGAAGCTGATGTTTCTCCTCTGCTTTTCTGCTTGATCCCTTCACCCTACAGCAGTCCATCCTTCCACAATCCTCATATCCTCCTTAATCCCCTTATTATTCTCAGCTTTCATCTCTCATTGGCCTCTGGCTGTTTTTTCGCCTGACAGAAGCATACTTTGGACCTTTGTGTCTTAAAAGAAAGCCCCAATCTCTTTACTTATCTCTTTCATACCAAGTCCAGAACACAGTTTTGCCCTTTGTAACCTCACAGCTGTATTTAAAAATACAGAGCAAGAACCATTTTTGCTGTTGTGTCCTCACTTGTCTCTCCTCTCAGTGGCCCTCACCTCTCCCAGTTCTCTGTGTGGGTACCATAGGACCGGACACTGTAGGACTTGGTTTCCTTCCTCTCCACCTTAACCACAGGATTTCAAGTTCAAGCATAACTTTAACTACTTCCATCAACTCTTCAGCTTCCAGTCTGTGTGACCCTGTCCCAAATAAGTATCTCAAATGTTCTTGGCTGTTGAGCCATCAGCTCAAGTTCAACATAACTGAAAAGCTTTCTACATTTCCAGGACCTCTTTAGTCCTACCCAGGACAACAATACAATTACTAATACTGCAAACAATCAAAGAAATTGGTCACTATGTATCCGAGGGAAAAAGGACTTAGGAATGAAATAGAAATCTGTTAGAACCTTCTGTGCTCTAATTTATACCCATCCCACCCCTCTGTCTCCCAGGAGGAAAGAATTACACTGTAGGGAAGTTCACCTGACTGAGAACCAAAAGCATGCTAAAAGGTGAGAGAGTAGTCCAGGAGTGTCTTGGCCATTATAAAATAAACTGTAAATATATTGAATATGCACTAGATTAGAATCCTGACAGGTCACAAAGAGCTGTTGAGCTCTGGGAAGATATATCCTTTGTGGGAGACAAGAACCTACACAGTGATGATGATAAAACCTGGAAAATGTAATATTTATCTTTAAATGGTAAACCAGGGAACATGGGAAGCAAACCTATAAATAATTTCATGGAGGAGGTAGTGTGTCACAGAGAAGGAGAAGAGAAATCTGTATTAAATATTATTTTCATCAACAAGTCTGCCCCACGACTCTCTCACCTTTCATCACTTTTATCTTTCTTGACAAGAAGTCTAGCCTTTGGGGAAAGCCTTGTCCTCTCCTTCCCCCTCCCCTCCTTCTCTTCTCTTTATTTTCACGATACACCAAAGGAACAACAATATTCCCACACATTTTTTCTTTTGCTATTAAAAGGAAAGGAAAAAAAAAAAAAAGACCTTGCTGCAGCTGATGAACCAAATCACCTATTTTCCTGTAAACATTTTGTTTAAATCTTGACTATTAACTTTGCTGAGTATGACACATGGCTGGCTTCTCCATCAATACCTCTATGATGGTGCTGCCAATCATAGTGTGACTGATGCTCATCACAGTAGAGATAGAAAAATGCACAACTTAGGCCTTTGACCACCTTCCTTTTTTCGAGAAATTTGACAGTGGCAAAAATAAAAAAAAAAAAAATAAAAAAAAAAAGGAAGAGAGAAACAGGAAGACTAGAGGAGAACAGAGTTTTGGTCACAGGAGAGCTCTGAAAGGCAACCTCCAACTCTTTGCTTCTCTCCTCCCTTCCCCGATCCCCCCTTTTCACTGCTGAAATCTTGGAGAAGGTGGCTTAGCTTGTAAATACGCCAAACAAAACCTGTTGCTGATCTATTTTGAGCCTTCTTGGCAACTGGTATTTGACCGCCATCCTCCCACAGGCGCTCTGTCACCACCATCACAACCCCCCCAGCCCAGGAGCGTGTTTGGATCAAGAAACGATAATGCACCTTCTACCAGCTGGAGAAGGATCTACTGGTTTAGGTCACTGACCACTTATAATGGGATACAAGTGTTCCCCCTCAGCATTTGCATTGTTTGGAGGAAAACCTACAGATTTCTAACTGCAACGCAGGGTTATAGAAGTGTGGAATAAGAGCAAGAGTGAGGCAAGAACTATGAGCCCCAGAAAAAGAACATCTGACGACAAAGTGAATGCATCTCTTCGCTGTCGTGTGTAAGGCTTACTAAGGAGATACCTATTAACATAGGCATTGTATCTTCTTAAAATCCTTCCCTGGGCAGGTTTTTGATAAAGATAAGCTCACAGCATATCTCCCTCTTGTGTGCCTGGGTCAAAATCCCTCCAACCAGCACTAAAATTTCTGCTTTACTACCTTTTCTCTTTAGCTGGAAGCTGGGGAGAGGGCGGGTGTTTTCAGCGCAGCAGATAACATCAAACAGCCTGACAAGAATTTATGAATGGGAGATGTGGACACCTTAGAAATGAGTAATGACTGAGCATAGCTCGCTAAAAGGAAATAGGAAAAAATCTGTGCATCTGAGAATCCACTGTCTAAGCTGCAGCACTGAGCACTTTTTTTTCTCCCCCATGGTTAATTTTTTGGCTCCAGTAAATCCAATCAGATAGTGATTTATTATGAATTTCTATTTTGTGTCAGTTCCTCCTCAATAATATTCAATGACTTGTTTCCTTGTTGAGAAACAAAGTCAGTATTGCAAATCCCTCCAGCTTTCACCCAGCAGCTCCTTTGGGCCATTGCACACTCCAGGGGACTTTGTGCTTTCCTTTGTGCTGAGGCTCAGCCTCAGAGATCCGTTCTCTTCTCCTTTGGTGTCCACATCTCCCAGACAGCTGGAGATATGATGTTACCTCTGCTGTTATCACCCTGCTCCTTAATCATTTTAGTCTCTTGTTTGGTCAATACCCAACCTGTCAATACTGCTCTAAATTGCCTGTAATCACACTCTAACCGTGGCCATTCCCACACCCTCCATAGCCTGCCATGACAAATCCAATGCATCTTACATGGAAATCTCCCTCAGGAAAAAAATAGCTACTTTAGCTGAAAATCATTTATAGTCATTGGCTACTGTAACAGTTGTATTTTTTTTAAAACAAGTTCTTTAATTTAAGAATTAGTCCATTGAAATTTAATGAATTTCAAAGGGAAAGAGTAAGAGAGAGACAGGGATCAATTTCTCAATACTTACATGTTTGTGCTTGTGTCTCTCACAACTCAAACAGAGATGAACCTATTAAAGAAAATGCTGTTAAACCTGGTAAGGAACTTACAGTTTTGTACAGATAACCTCAGATCTGTCCCTCACTCTCTTCCCAGGGGTGGTAGACAGACCTCCATACATTTTGATGGCATAAAAAGACTTTTCTTTCTAGATCTCTTCACTCTGAGATTTAAGAAGGAAGTTATATGACATACCTGCTGATAGGGTATCAATAATAAAATTCTTTCTACCAAACTATTAAATTCTTTATTAAATCAACCAGCAGTGTAATGTGTTTTATACCATACCAAAATAATATTTTGAAGTGTCACTGTTTATGCTGAGAACTTGATTCTTTTGTACGTCATTATTCTTTCAAACAAAGAGGCATTTTTCTCCTTCTCTCACTGTCATGAAGTCAGGGATGATGACTGCTTAATTTTTTTGTAACACACCTAGATTCAGAAACCATTAAAAAGGAAGGTGCTACCTAGGGCAAATCTGGGCTGAAAAACTGGATTAGCTAAAGACAGACAGTGTCTGTCCCTCCCTCTGCTCCCAAAGTCTCAGCAGGATTGAGTGCCATGATTACTGCAGAGGCTGCAGCAAAGACTCCTCCAGTTCTAGGTTTTAGGGAAATTTCGTATGAAGTATTGAGCTTTTAATTAGTGGAGAATTCAGCTCTCTGACAGACTGGGTGTTGCTATATCCCTCAACTGTACCAGTTTTACTGCTAATCTGCAAATGATCTGCTTTCATTCCTCTGTATGCCCCTCTGCTTCTGTGAATATCATCATCATTCAACCACTCTTGTTCCAAAACCTCCTTCAGCTATTTTCGTACTTGATGGGGCACATGTCAATCCAGAGAAGTTACTGAGATCTCAGGAGGCCTGGAGATGTTGGTGAAGCTGAGGTAAGTCTGTAAAACCGCAAAAAAGCTTGAGCCGTGCCAGGGGACAAGGAAGGCAGCAGGTCCTGGCCAGGAGAAGACCTCCCTGATCCTCTGAGCAGACCCAGGAGTGTCGGCACATAAAATATCGGATCCCTTTTTAGAGATGTTGTGGGTGCTGGGGGGGTGTTTTAGCATCACATTTTCAACTCTCATTTAGGATATGAAGAACGGTTTTAGTTCTTGAATTACCAAACAATGATGGAAAATCTGATCTCTAAAGGCTTAGAAATCAGAGAAGAAAAAGGAAAACAGATTCATTTTAGTGGGGAACAAGTAATAGAAAGATTTCATCATTTGAACACAGGGATCATGAATGCAAATTAAGGACAATTGCTGAATAACATTTGATAGTAGTATATTTATCTGGTATGTCAGCAACAATAAATATTTCTTTTTTCTCTGCTCTAACAAGCACTCTGGCGCTTTCAACTGGCTTCTGGAGGGCTTTCCTGTGTAAGTTAATGCCTCCAGTGCCGTGAAAAGCTTGACTATCACAAACCTTGACCGACGCCCTCACCACCAAGTGCAACCATATGGAGGTGTCAGCTGGAGCTGGAAAGCAGGGTCATCCCTCAGCCTGGGCACAAGAGTGGATCAGGCAGAGCAGAACCATGGTGCTCCACTGCTCGGTCTACACGCAGCCAGAGCACATGAGACCGCCCAAATGTCTTCTGGACACTGTCCTTTTAATGCTGATAAAACCAGCAGGAGATGCAGAAAATGCCATGCTCCATGCTGGAACTATTGCACACAGGTTGTGGTTCCTGAACTGGTCTGTGATACCAGGATCAGCTACCTCAGAGTTACCACCCTTCCCCTGCCTTCTCCCTGCAGAGAAGGACTGGGGGCTACTGGTAGATGAAAAAAATGGAATTAAGCCAACAACGTGTGCTTGCAGCCCAGAAAGCCAACTGTATCCTGGGCTGCATACAAGGAAGTGTGGCCAGCGAGTCAAGGTAGGTGATTCTGTCCCTCTGGCCCACTCTTGTGAGACCCCATCTGGAGTACTGTGACCAGCTCTGGGGCCACCAACAGCAGAAGGACATGGAGCTGTTGGAGTGGGGCCAGAGGAGGCCACGGAGATGCTGGGAGGGCTGGAGCCCCTCTGCTGTGAGGACAGGATGAGAGAGTTGGGGGGGTTCAGCCTGGAGAAGAGAAGGCTCTGGGGAGACCTTAGAGCCCCTTCCAGTCCTTAAAGGGGCTCCAGGAGAGATGGGGAGGGACTCTTGATGAGGGAGGGGAGCCATAGGAGGAGGGGGAAGGGTTTTAAACTCAAAGAGGGGAGATTTAGGTGTGATCTGGGGAAGAACTTCTTTGCTGTGAGGGTGGTGAGAGCCTGGCCCAGGTTGCCCAGAGAAGCTGTGGCTGCCCCATCCCTGGAGGCGTTCAAGGCCAGGCTGGATGGGGCTTTGAGCAACCTGGTCTGGTGGGGGGTGTCCCTGCCCAGGGCAGGGGGTTGAAACAAGGTCCCTTCCAACGCAAACCATTCTGTGATTCTATGCTAAAAGTCAAAATAGTATTTGACCTCAAATGAAGAATATCACTTTTTATATGAATTCTTCCCAGCCATTTCAGGTCTGTCACCCCAGATCATGCATAAAGCTAATAGTTCATTTATTCTCTGAATCATTATTACCAACTGTGCTAACTAACATTAAAAAAAATAAAAAAGACTAATGGATTCCTTGAGGGAAAATTTATATGCAGGGTCAACTGTTTTGTCTTTTTTAAAAGAGGCAGGCAATTATCACTACTTTTATTTAATGATGCCTTCTTTGAATATATGTCATATTTCTTGGAATAAAGAGAGCTACAAATTTGAGTATTCACTTGAAATAGAATTATTGATTCATCCAGCATCAAATCTACCGTCTCATAATTATAGACAATGAAAAGCTCCTCTCTCTCCTAACAGTGTCAAGCTGTTAATGCCAATCAAAAAAGCTGAAGAACGTTATAAATACTGAACAATGCAAGACGAATGTTGAGACTTACTGTTCAGGCCAGTCCTATGAGATGCTGAATGTCATCAGGGCACACAGCAAAATGTCAATGTTATTTTCTTGTATTCTGTAAAGGAAAATAGCACAATTGTTATCTTGTAAGTAAGATTAGTGTACATTTTGAGCGTAATTACAGCATGGACTATTTATCTTGAGCTAGTATTAGAGGTACAGCTAAGGGAAGATTTCTTATAAAATACTTTTGACATAGAATGGCTTATGGTGAGAAGTTAAGCAAAAACTCCTTATCATTTTAATTTCATTTAAAATGGTCTGTTTTGTACTGAAACACAAATAGCATTTTTAGTTTTAATTTTAAAATACGAAACTTTCCTTTCTTCTTTCTGAAGTATCAGTGACAGTCATCAGTCACACTGCAGTCATCGTGAGCTCTTCACGCTCTCACTGACTGACTTCTCACTAGCACTATCCGATATGAGTAACTATGACTCAAAACACCTATGAAAGGAATACAAAACATTCGTGATGTCTAGGTTTAAGCTTACAATGTCTGTGATCGTCTTGCAATACTAAAAGGAAGAGTTCAGGTATTTAAAGCCATGTAGTTGAGCGCCCAGGGAATTACCATGTTTTTCAGAGGTGTTAGACCTTCTGGTCCATGGAACCAGCAGAAACTTGACATCTCTGAAACCAGCATGTAGAGTTTAAGAGGTTAAGCCTCGTATTTTGCCCACAAAATATTGGCGCATGATGCAAAAAGATACAGAGTCTCAAATAAAATAGTTTTGTTTGAGCAATTACTTATTACAAACACCCAAACCTCTTATTCTGGACTTGTATTACTGAACTCCAGCCATGGTTGGGGATGTGAGGGATCTCCAGCTGAGGCTGGGGCAGAGCCCATCTCTCCGGAGCACAAAACCCTGATATAAAGCCACACAATATTTTTCTTCATCCATTAACTCTGTGTATGTGCATGTTTTTCAAAATATGGCACAATCCAGCACCACTTTGCTCCACGGCTACATAGAGATTGAGCATCAAAACATATATATTCCTCAAAAGGAAGGTCATATCTGTAGAACGAGGTGATGGTGGTGCACGGGGAGGGAATAGCCATTGTAGGTGCTTCTGTGAATTTAATCTGTTTAAGATTCACAAATCTGTCATTCAAGAAAAGAGGAGAGATTCCCACCCCTCAGGTCAGTGCTGTGAGTGATGACTGCAATGAGGACCCACGATCACCATGAGGGTGGTCAGAATCCTCCCATTTCCTTGGTGGCCTGAAGGTTGCTGTTCCCTGCTCAGCTACCCTTGTTGAATAGATTGGACTGGGCTAGTTTGCTCCAGCTCTGCCCTTTGGGTCCTCCAAGGAGTTATCAATACAGCATTTGAAAGCAGTCTTTTGCAAAAGTATGTGCTGCCACATCTTAACAAAAATAAAACAACCTAAACACATGACACTTGGTTTTATAACAGTCTGTGTGCTTTGCTATCTTCCCTAAAAGCTTACGCAGCTCTAACTTGTACCCAGCCATACTTCTTTTATTTGAAATATCAGTTCTTCCACTGTCTTTCAGAGGTCTCTCTTTCAACCCAGCAACTGGTCTCAGAACCCAAGAACTTGGTCTGTTTTCAGAGGTGGACTTCAGGGTGTGGATTGGAGCCTCCAGCCGATTCATCCCAGGAATGAATTCAATATGAATTCAGGGTAAACTCCAAAATAACCACCATCTTTCATAGAACTATTTTGAGCAGTTTCATATTTTTTCATATGATGGATTGTTTCCTGCCTTCCCCCATGAAATCATCTCCTATTGACTTTAAAGTAAGCTGCCCAAGACCATGGAAACATACTGCATTATTCGATCTTACAGTAGGTGAGTTCCTGGGTTTTGAGATCAGTTAATCATACATTTCCCTGTGCTTTGCAATTCTCTCTTACATTTTGCTTTCTTGCAGCAGCTGTGTCCAGCAACTAAGCCTTTCGCTGCAGAGAATTTTTTGTTATTGGTGATATTGCTGAATTACATGATGCTCTGGGACAATTTTGCTGTTGCCAGCTTTCTCCAACATCCAGGGCATCTTCATATGCTCTGCCACATTATGATGGGCATGGTTTATGATGAGTAGAATATGGGTTGTTTCTAATATACAGCCATTCCTTTGTTTTCCATTAGTTGGAAAGAAATGAGGCAAATCTACTTACCTGCTGGTCCCCAGGAGAAAGAAGGAGAAAGAAAGATTTTAAATGATGTGGGCTGATATAAATGCTAGCATTTAAGCACAAGAGGTTGAAACTATGAAATTAAATGAAGGAATGAGAAATAACAGCCAACCTGAAAGATTTTAGCTGGGAAACATTTTCACCTCTACTCCTGCAGAAATAGTTTGTCCCCAGCCTCCAAAACAAAATGAAGCGTAGAAGAAAGGAAATTGCTGCAAGAAGGAGTGAGTGCATTGTGGATGTGATTTTCAGAACAGCACTAAATACTAGCTCTCATTGCACTCCTGGAATACAAATTAAAATCCCTATAACTATTGTCAGCCATAAGCAACCTATCTTTTCTGCATCTCCGTACACTGTAGGCACATTAACTCCGCTCTGTTCAGAGATGATGTACATTCATGGGGTGCCTGGGCTGGAGCTGGGAGAGAGACCTCTCCTGTCTCCTGTGCATCACCAAACCCCTTGCACTGCTACTCACGAATCACTCAAGTCACCCTAGAAGCAATTTTTGCCCCTACACACACATCCAATCATGAGTCAAGACAAAAAAATTGAAAACCTTCCTAATGGAAAGCAACAGGGTCTACTTGGCGTGGCAGGGATACCTCCTGTCAGCTCAATTATCCACGAGGAGTGGAATCTCCTGACTGCTGTCAGTACAGAGCACAAAAAACAATACTTCTGTAAACTCCAGAAACTGTTGAAGTTGGGCTTGATGTAATGAATGAGCAAAACTTTGTGTACACTCTCTGATGCCTTATATTGGGTGAAATAAAAAAGCCACCCTCTCTCAGTTATTGGAGCAATACTGAGGAGCAACCAGGCTACAAATTTCCATGAACAGCGTACAAACCTGCCTGATACCTGTACATCGCTGCCGCGTTTTGTTTGAGATTGAATAAAAATTTGAAAATGTATTAAGGAGGCGCAAAGGAGTTTGGAGGCTACTGTCAGAGCTGGATTACTTCTTTAGGAAACCAGATTAAAGTGCATTAATTAAATTGGAGAAAGTGAAATCACTCAACAGCTTCCAGACTTCTGTTCCAAAATAAACTGTGTTTGCTCAAGAATAGTTTCAGGTTCAACACCTTTTTAAGACGTAAATATTATGCGCTCACAGAAATCTATTTCAGGTGGCACATGTCAGTGAAGGACAGGAGGGAGCAGCATCCATGGCTTGCGAGGTGGCTGCCCACAGCAGTGGCTCTGAGTGGCATTTTGGGAAAGACAGGACCTCCAGCATCATTTTGCTCCCACCACCAAGCCAGAGCCTGGGTCTCCAGGGGTACATGCACCAGTGGTTTATCGCTCACTTGGATATAGACAGCACTATGGGCATCCTGGACATGACATTTTGCCTTATCTTCTTCCTCTCTTGCCTTTTATCTTCCCTTTTAAGGCTGTGAATTCCTTGGATCAGGAATATTTTATCAGAACACCATTCTGCACCTGGTATTGCACAGCCTCCATGGCTACAGAGATCCAAGCAGTAACAACAGCAATAATATTAATAATAACAGCAAATCTGACATTCTCACCGCTGGACTCATGCCAACAGCTACTGATTTAGCAACTAAAAAAGAAAAACAAACCCACCCTAAAACCAAGTCAGCGAGGTGAGAAAGCAGAATCTTTGCTCATCCAATGTGTGTCAGATTGTTAGCCAGGTTATGAGAGACTACAACAGTAGTTTATTGAATAAGGTATAAATTAGATATATCACATTAGTATTGCACAAATATTTGTAAAGCACATGTTTTGGAATGCTTGAGGTAATTAACTAGACATTGGAGCAAATTCATTCCCCCACCCCATCATTTTAGTTTGGAAGGAAAATGAGAAGAATAAATTATGCACTTACTGCGGGCCCCTATTGCTGCGCGGGTGTTTGCTAATAGCTTTTCTTTTCCTCCTGAATACATATTATTTATGTATGTTAAAGAACAACACACAGCACAAGAGAACTTGGCCCTCAGCCTGCTCTCTTAACGCAGGAAAAAAACAAGGTCATGCTGTAAATTATCAGTTTCGTAGTGAATGGTTTAATGTGCTAATTCTGTGGGCTGGTAACCTCTTACCATTCCTTAGGCACGTGGCACGGTGGAGCATGATCATTTTATGTTGCATTTTGTTTTGTTGAGATTTCATAACGTGCGGAAAAAAAAGCACTTGACTCCCTATTTTCCCTCAAGGGCTGCTACCAGAGACTTGTGGAAACTTCAAGATCAGGCTGAATGGGGCTTGAGCAACCTGGTCTGGTGGGAGGTGTCCCTGCCCAGGGCAGGGGGTTGAACGAGATGATCTTTAAGGTCCCTTCCAACCCAAACCATTCTATGATTCTACAATTCATGGTCAAATTAATACTGAAAACATTTATTTGCTTTTTGCTGCTTCTGCTTTTATTTCATTGGGTTGGGGTTTTTGTTCTTTTAATTGAAGCAGAATTTTCCTACTTCAAACCTAATTGCAATTTTGCAGCAACAATAAATAAAAAACAAGTTACTCTGGCTCTATTCCACTGAGTTTCTCATTTTGCTCACAGGGTACATCTCATCTGAAAGCAGTCCTTTGAGTAGCAAACCAAATACTGGGCTGGTAGTGCTGCTAATGGACTCGGGTTTCTGTGGCTTCATGGACCTCTGCTGTGGTGGAGACAAAACAATCTGAAACTTCTGGTTCAGAAGCACAAGGTGCTGATGAGTACAAACATCTGTGCTTACCTTGTCTGCCAAGAGAGAAACACCAAAGCAACTCTCACCAGGGATCAGCTTTACTCCTCTGGATTTCCCTGGAGGCAGGAACGCTTTGCAGAGCAGGTTTCACCATTGTTGGATGTCCACCTCCACCCCAAAGAGTCCACGGTTGGGTGTAGAACACAGTGGTGCAGGGGGTTCCTCCGTCCCCTCCTTGGCAAATGATGTGGATAAAACCACCCCACACGAAGGGAGCAAACCACGTGGGGATGGGCAAATGCACTGAACTGGGGCACGTTGGGGCCCAAAGCTGACCAGGTTATGGAGGAAGATGACCATCACCTGGATTAAGCAGTAAACTGGCAAACACAAAAAGTCTTTGGAAATTAAGAAGTTTGAGAAGATGTAGCAAAGGAGCATGAGCATTCATAACAGAAGGAAAAGACCTTGGTGTGGAAAGAGGCACAAGTTGGTTTGAAGCAGCCCAGATGCCACCACGACTTCTCCAAGGCCACACAGAGAGCAGCCTTCCTGTTGGATACCGCATTCGGGGAGGCATTTGTACACACACGTCCTCTGTGGTTTTGTGTGTGCATGTGAAATTACAACTTTCTCGGATTAGAGACAGATGTTCAGAAATTTCTATGAATTTATCACCATTTTGTGGGTGCCCAGCAGTGTGACTTACCTGTTGTATCCGCGGTATTGATCCTGAACACGCAGTTCACTGATTGCCAGTTAATTAAATGTTGTTAATAAATCCATAAACCGCTTCAGCCCTGATTTGGTTTAAATTATGTGAGCCAAGCAGGTTTTTTTTTCCCTGCAGCAGACGGACAGTGGCAGTAATTCTCCTGCAGGAGATCTGTCATTTCTAGAGAGCGCAGAAAAGGATGGGGGGGACCTGGGCTGCGTCTGCGGTCATTTGTATGTGTTGGTCTAAAAAACACCAATTCAGCTGCAGACTATAGCTGTGATGGACAGGCAGAGCAGGGGACTCCCAACCTGCCCATTCTTCCCCACTGCATGAGCAAAGCCAGCAAAGGAGATGAATCTTCCTACAAATGACACCTTGGATGGGACCTCCTCGTATGAGGAGCACCGTGTAACGGGAATATTACAGTTATATATTTTAAAAAAATATTCAAAATGTGAAACCTCTCATGCTCTTTCCATTCATTTTGCTGTTATAACTTATGTTTAAATACAGATTTCAGTGAAATTACAAGCTTGGACCCTCACCCCCATGGCTCAGCTCTCCAAGGAGAGCGTGTTGGGACATGGAAAAGCTGCTATATCCAAACCTGGTGGAATTAGTTGCTCTGCTTTTATTTTTCTTTCTTTTTTTTTTTTTTTCCCCATAGAATTATAGAATCGTGATGGCTGGAAGAGACCTTTAAGATCATCAAGTCCAACTGTTAACCTATCTCTGCCAATTTATCAATAAACCATATCCCTCAATGCCACATCTGCCCAGCTTTTAAATACCTCCAGGGATGGTGACTCCACCACTGCCCTGGACAGCCACTTCCAATGCTTGACAACCCTTTCAGTGAAGAAATTTTCCCCAGTATCCATCCTAAACCTCCCCTGGTGCAACTTGAGGCCATTTCCTCTTGTCCCATCGCCTGTTCCTTGGGAGAAGAGACCGACTCCCCCTGGCTACACCCTCCTTTCAGGGAGTTGTAGAGAGCGAGAAGGTCTCCCCCTCAGCCTCCTTTTCTCCAGGCTGAACACCCCCAGCTTCATCTTTTCTTTTGGATGTTGGGGTGATGGAGATGGGGTGTAGCTGCAGGGTCTATCCTAGCTCCCCCCTGGTCCCACAGCACGAGGTGCCTGGCCAACAGCCATGGCAAGGAGCCAGCAGTACTCACGTGTGGGTGGAGGGTGTCCTTGAGGTGGCAAAGCTTGGAGAGACTCTGGGAAATGCTCTTTACGGTTTGTCTCCACAGGCTGTCTCCTGCAGCCTCTGCTCAGCACAAAGGAGCAGCCGAGCAGGGAAGAGGTCTGCAAACACACCAAAAGTTTCTTCTCAGGGGGAACAGGAAAAAAAAAAAAAAACAAACCCAAAACTAGTAGGAAGAAGTTGTTACCCTAGCAACTAGCACCACTTTTGCCAGAGAAAGTGAGGAAAGAATCAAAGAAAAGAAAGAAGTAATCAAATCAGCTTAAGAAATATATATATAAGTTGTTTATGAATTATACATAAGTCTGGTAAGTACTCTTACAAATCAATTCAAAGAAAAATAGATATGTTGAATGAATTTAAAGAAAAGGAGAAGGCACTATTTGCATTCTAACACTTCACTATAAATTATGGATATCTTTGTTTGGCGTTACTGCTTTGTTTGGGAAACAGCTCGGTGAGGCAAAGTGAAATAATGAAAGTCCAAATATTTAAATATAACCCAGACTCTGTGGTGGAGCCATCTCGCTGCTTAGGATGACACAGCACCGGTTTGGGAGAGCGGGCAGGGAGCCACTTGGGTTTTCACTGTGGCTCTTGCGAGTACCCTACAAAGATGTGGAGAGGCCGAGTTTGCCTGAAAACTGGCTTGTCCTGAAAGGTAAATATTTTCCTGTGTGATGCATAGTCATACTGAGAAATTCATTGTCAGAAGAGACTCAGTGGGAAAAAGGACTAAATATGGTTAGGAAGAATAGGAATTCAAGTTACAAGAATAAAAGTACAAAATCTGAGCAGAGCCTTCATTACAGATTTTGCAAGGATTATGAAATCCTTGTGCCAAGTACATAAAGCAGATTGAAATCCATGGTGATCGGGGGAAATAAAGTTGAAGGTTATTGCATCCCGGCGCATCCTGCCTTGCACCTTCCCAGACCAGTGGGTGCTACCAGGGGCAGCAGAGGACAGTGGGTTGTCTCACCCCTGCCGTGCATGTGTCCTCACGGTGCTGGGTTTTCCCAGATACATGGAGATGTCTTCTGCTTGCCTTCCCATCAGGAGCAAGTCTTGGTAGAGGGCAGCCAGTGGGTCACATCCATGAATTTTTCTCAACTTCCCAAACACATCCCAGAGGTTTCACTTGCACCTTCCCCCTCCCTGCTCAAACCCAAATAACAGCCAAAAGACACCTTGTTACTCCCTCCCAACACCCTAACGAAGGCCATTAATCACAGGCCCGTGCCATCACATTGGCATGCTGCGTGCTTCGCTTCGCAGCTGCCTGCTCCGAGGATGTCCTTGATGCAAGACCTCTGTTTGCATTCCGCTCCTCTGCTCCACCGAAGTACATTAAAGTCTCTCTCCGTAACAAGCGTCCCACTCAGATACATAAATCTTGAGCTCCTAAAAGCAACTTTCCCAGAGAAGGTGGTTTATTTATTAATGCACACATTTATATAAAGTGCCAGCTGCTGCCATGGTTTACTGTTTTAATAGCTTTGTTGTGGTTTTTTTTAGCAATCTGGTCTAGTGGGAGGTGTCCCTGCCCAGGGCAGGAGGGTTGGAACAAGATGATCTTTAAGGTCTTTTCCAACCCCCACCATTCCATGAAATAAATATACCAGTCAAACAGCCAGGAGAAGGGGTCAAACCTTGGTGTGTTACCAAGCACACTGCAAAGGCTTCAACACTGGCTCGTAGAGACAAGCTGGCCTTTGAGGAGGAGCTCCTCATCAGTGGTGGAGACAGGCTCAGCAGCATCAAGAAACACCCACTATTCACAATTTTGCTCACTGGCACAAAGATCCCACACTTCCCTTCAGCTCCCCGGGCTTGGGTGCAAGCAAGCACCTGCAACAGAGGATTGGATACAGATTTTTCCAACATATCCTCTTTAATCTGATCAGAAGTGGTGAAGAGAACAAGGATTACGTTCCTAATGGCCATATTTGCTAGGAAACTCACCATGGAAAGATGTAGGCAAACCTACAGGCACATTCATGAGCTGGAGAGTGTCTTCATTAAGTGTATATGGGGATTTGGGTCTTACTGGGCACAAGGGCTTGATCCCGTTGGGTCAAGAAGTCTCAGTGAACAGCAGTGAAGGGAGATCCTTTCTTGACCATTGCAGATCCCCCCTGTGCATTATCCTGCA
Source organism: Numenius arquata (assembly GCF_964106895.1). Classification (NCBI taxonomy): domain Eukaryota; kingdom Metazoa; phylum Chordata; class Aves; order Charadriiformes; family Scolopacidae; genus Numenius; species Numenius arquata. Next base: position 68,934,838 of record NC_133581.1, on the reverse strand, counting down.
TCCTGAGCTATGACTTTTACCTTTGAAATACCCCTCTGGGAGCCCAAAACTGACATTGATGGATGTGAGATGTCCAAGTGCTCTCTAAAACCTATTCCTGCATTCTGCAGTCTCTGTCATAAAATTAGACTTTTATAATAGAAAATATTGTATTGTTTGACATTACATTGCAATATCTTGCAGCTTCATAATAAATATATACATTACATACCATATCAGTATCAATTATGTCATTAATATTTTATATTTCACTGTGCATAAAACCCACTAGAGAAATACAGAACATAGCAGTGGTCACATAAGGGTGGAAATTATTATAAATACCAAGAGCCTTGAGAGGTAGAGTGTGAAATATGGACAGGAATAAACAGAGTTTGGGACAGACTATATTTGATGTTCCTTAAATATGTACAGTTGGCTACAGGCCTATATTTGGTGTTTTCTAAAACCTCAGACTATGAAAAAATGAGTCAGTTTGTGCCCATTGTGCCCACTGCTGCCACATGGGTCTTTGAGAAGCTTTGAATGAATGAATGAAACACCTTGCCCTTCCATAAAACTGCTTGAGATATTCCTAAAAACTACCTATTCTTTTCTTTTAGATCCTTTAATGAAGTAAAGCCTCCAGGGGAAGGAAAAAAAACAAAAGTAAGAGTCAAATGATATGTCCCAACTTCAGCTTATGTTTTTCCATTAAAAAAAAACCAAACCAAACCACAGGTTTTTTACACTTTTTCAAAAAAAAAAAAAAAAAAAAATCAATGAGAGAAGTATACTGTGTTTAATGAAATCCTGCTTAAACTGAGTAATCTTTTAAAAATCATTTCTTTTCCATCAAAAATTAGGTCAGCCGCATGACAGACACTCCTTTGATAAACATCAAAATAAAATTGATTTTTTTTTTTTTACAGGGTCTTTTCCCCTGTATATTGGAGAGAAGATGAGCAATGTTACCTCGACTGAAGAGGTGGAAAATTGTGATGGCATCTATGAGTCTCCTGAACTTTTTTTTTTTTTTTTTTTTTTTAAAAAAAACTTTGGAAGCCTTTTGACAAAAGAAGTGCTGCAGGGCATGAGCCCCAGCCTGGACACCTCATCCCAGGGGCAAAAAAAAACCCAAAAGAAAGTGAGAAAGAAAAAAAAATAAGCCAGTGATGGTATTTTCCTATTTTGGGAGTATGCCCCAGATTGCCAAGGTCGACACATCACCCCCTGCAAATAGCAGAGGAGGAGAGGTATTTTCTGTGTTAGTTCAGATCCTTTTTACTTTCCACTGGCTTCTCAATGCACCACTAAATCTGCCATTTGGCAAATTGGAAAATGCGTTAAAAGCTGTTCTGAGGACGGCTACGTGAGTAAATCCAGCAGAGGAGACCAGGAATTAACGCTGGACACTTACTTTTGGAGCGTGCGTTGCATAAAATGCAGTGATGCGTCTCACAGGACACAAACCCACCCCAGCTGGACCTGCAGACCTCCCCTCCACTTCGCTGCTGACACCAAACTGGGGGCACCTCCCAGAAACCCCATCATCCCCATGAAACATTTTTTGCTACTGAAGCAGATCAGAAGCAGCAGAAGCTGAAATCAATACCTGGCACTCTTAATTAAATAATTTTCTGCCGTCACCAGCCAATTATAAGGACATTTTAAAGGAGTGCAGTGGGACATGACGATAGTGGAAGTTCTTTCAATTCTGCTGATCTGTTTCAATTAAAACTCTAAATTTATTTTTTTTTTTATAGGTATGACGAGTTGGTGTTTGCCACCCTCACACAGCCTGAGAGACACAAGTAGATCCCCAAATTGTAATCTACTGATCGGGATGGTGACTCTTGGGATCTCACGCAGAAACAGTAGGGAGAAGGTATCAGTTTAGATCAATAAATGGCAGAAAAATGAAATATTTTTTTCTTGCTAAAAATGAAAACCTGAAAAAATCTGTTCTGAGTGATCTGAAACATTGCAAAAAGGGACTAGAGGACTTTTTTTTTTTTTTCCAGGCATATTTAATGCAAATAAATGAAAGCAAAGGCTGGTGTAATGCTGCTCTGGGTTCTGGGACTATGCAGCAGACATGGCTCATAGGACATTCACTCCTGGGCGCGTCAGGGCTCAGCACTCCTGCTTTCCACAGAAACACTGCTGGAAATGCTCATAACTATTGCTGGGCTGAGAAAGAACATGTTATTGGTGTCTCCCATCGATGCTCTTCTGCTATAGTACAGCACAGGTATGCCCTGGACCCAACAGCATCACCATCTCCCATCAGTTTTCAGGTCAATTTTCTTGGATCAGACAGAGATTTTTCTGAAGGATGTCAAAGAGGGGAAACAGCAAAACAAACTCCATTACTTGCATGAGGTGCGATTTCAAGCAAACTGTAAAATCCATATTGTTTACTTGCCTACTAAGGATCCAAGCCCATTGAAGAATGTTCAGCTAATTAAATTGCCAAATTGGCTGAAAGTTCTGGCATGGAAATAAAGAAAATAATTTACCATTCCCAAGATAGAGCATCTAAACAGAGCAGCTTCTAGAGCTCTGAGAAGAAAGGCTTTGAGAGGCTTAACTTACCTCATCAGTCTCGGGGTGCTCCCTATGAAAACTTACTAAAAATTTATTTAAATGTCCACTTCTCAAACTATTTACTTGATCCAAATCAAGTAAAAGCAGGGAAAGGAGTAATCTCTGGGCTGGGGCAGGAATGTGCATCTCTCGGTGGAGATTTAAGCTGTCACCTCTACCCATCCATGTGGTCACTGTAGATTGGCCAAATATTTTTGTGGTACCAATTATGCCACCTATTTAGGTAATTTTTAAAGAAGAAAAATATCAGCCACTCCAAGATCATCTTCACCTCTACACATGCAGACTCATTTAAACACTTTAATTTCAGGCCCACTTCTATCAACCTATCAAATTAAAAGGAGGGTGGCAAAATGCATAAAGAAAGTAACAAAGACAAAATAAGGTATGAACAACCTTTCATGTGAGCAATCATTAAATAGCCTAAACTCAGCCTGGAAGGAAGAGCATGACAGAAGTCTATAAACTCACAAACAGCCTGAAGAAACTACTCCAGGAATAATTGTTCCTGTCACTTCCAATAAGAGAGCAAAGCGGCATCAGACGGGAGGCAGATCCACAGTAGGGACCAGGAAGTCTTCACGCACCATGTAGATAATTGGTGAAATCCCTTTCTGCAGGTTCCTCGGGATGCTAATATCAACATGGGGCTCAAAGAGAAATTGGCTAAATACATGGAAGATGACAAATATTGAGAACTATAGCATAGAGAAATACCTGACTTGAAGCCTCTCGGCTGTAGCTCCCCAGGGAGCACTCTACAGCAATAGGGCCACATGCGTGTTTTCACTTCTTTGTTATTTCCTATAGACACTGCTGAGGGCACCATGTCAGGCCTGGTCTTCCTTTATTGTCTTGTAAAGCAGTTGGTGTGGCTTTAGGTTCGGGGACCCGCTGCTGAGTAAGTGCTTCTCTTGCCACAAATATCTATTTGGTGATGCAAAATTTTTATTTCCCCCTTTGCTAATGGTTTTGTGTGTTCTGTGGTCAAAACGGAACTCCTGCCTCTGAAGGTCTGTGTCCCAGTGCTGTTCCTACAGGACACAGCAGCGTTTTAACACTGCCTGCCAAGAGAGAGGCACCGGGGGAAAACATCAAGCAGGTCAAAACATCTCTATTGCTTCCGCATATTGATGTCAGGGTTACATTGAATGCATTAGGGGCCAAAACAACTCAACTCAACCAGAAGCCACCATGGATGTTGGTTCTTCCAAGACCTTCTCTTTTCTGCCTGGAGTGAGAGCAAAGGTGCATTCCCCAAAGTGTTCCTGTAATATCTCACCTGAAGGCACACCGGCAACAAGAGAAGACAATCACAGAACGATACGGAGTTGGAAGGGACCTCTGGAGATCATCTAGTCCAATCCATCTGCCAGAGCAGGGTGGACAGGAACATATCCAGGTGGGTTTGAATGTCTCCAGAGAAGGAGACTCCACCACCTCTCTGGGCAGCCTCTTCCAGGGCTCTGTCACCCTCACAGGAAAGAAGTTCCTCCTCATGTTTAGATGGAAGTTCTTATGTTCAAGCTTGTGCCCATTACCTCTTGTCCTGTCACTGGTCACCACTGAAAAAAGACTGGCCCCATCCTCCTGACACCCACCCTTTAAGTATTTACAGGCGTTGATCAGATCCCCCCCTCAGCCTTCTCTTCTCCAGACTAAAAAGACCCAAGTCCCTCAGCCTTTCCTCATAAGAGAGATGCTCCAGGCCTCTCATTGTCTTTGTAGTCATCAGTTGTACCCTCTCCAGCAGTTCCTTGTCCTTCGTGAACTGGGGAGCCCAGGACTGGACACAGTACTCCAGATGGGGCCTCCCCAGGGCAGAGCAGAGGGGGAGGATGACCTCCCTCCACCTCCTGGTCACACTCTTCCTGATGCACCCCAGGATGCCATTGGCCTTCTTGGCCACAAGGGCACATTGCTGGCTCATGGTCATCCTGTTGTCCACCAGGATTCCCAGGTCTTTTCCATTGTGACTGGTTGTGGCAAACCCACAGGAGGGTTTTATTCTCCATGTGCTACTCCTTACACTCCTCACCGAAAATTTTGAGTTACCCTGACCCTCAGATTAACTCTGAAAGACATTGCCAAGTGGGAAGGGTAAATCAGCAGAAGCAACAAAGAAATAAAAATCTATTTCATTTGTAGCTAATATATAGTTATACACTTGAAGGTAGTTCTTGCCTTTTATTCCAGGTCTTCAAAAAAAAAAAAGAGGAAGAAGTTAGAAGTCTGTTGTTTGATTTCTAAAATTTTTTTATTTGCATTACTTTAAGCCCACTGTAACTTCTGTTTTTCAGAGTGCAAGGCACTACTTCATATTACAGTGACATAACCTCAGCTGTACCCTGCATGATGTTACAACACATGGAGTCATATTCAAGGGTGAAATATTCCAGTGTCAAAACAAATTCTCTTTATGTAGTTTGTTCGGCAGGTCAGACACTTCTTCCCACTGGTGAAAGCCATCAGTCAGCACCAATAAAATTAGTCCAAATGATCATACAATGGAGGTCTGTGGCCTTTTGTCATGGATAGCTAGAAGACCTCTGCCCCCACCAGATGGTATTTAAAGAGCCTTCTTCAACAATTCCATGGGTGAGTTGACTTCCACAGGCTTCAGAGCATTTTTAGTTTTTGCAGTTACTTCAACACATTCTTTTTTTCCCCTGCTCCTTAGCTGCAGACTATTAAATATGTTACAACAAAAGCAATTTATACCTGCCTACTACAATATAAAGGCAAACAAAATAGTGTACAGAAGACTACAAGATACAGATCTGATTCTGCTCTCACACCGACCGGTGCATGGAGATGTAGTTTCTTTCATTGATGCCACATCACTGAACATTTATACTACCACAATCAAAAGCAGAGCTAAGCCTGAACCTTTGTTTTTATTTTTTTTTTTTTAATATGGGAGCATATTATTTAAAGACTTTGTAAAAAGGAAAACATTTCCTCTTAAGTCAATCCAGTTCATGGATAGAGTGAACTGGTATTGCGTGAATGAAGTTCTACCTTTTCTCCAGGCAGCCCAAACACTAAATTTACTCTCCCCGGGATGTGGCAAATAACCCAGGGAGCCAGTTAGTTCTGCATAGGAAAGTTCCATGTTGAGCAAAAGAGGGATATCCAAGACAACAGCCAGCTTAAAGCACATCACCAGGGGATTTCATTTCCTTCTCACTGATTCCACATTAATTTTACACATTCCACTTAATAGAGCCACTGCATTTCAAAAATAACACATGGGGTAAAAGACTCAGAGTGATAGAAACACTTAATATCTTTCCATGCCCCACAAAAGCTTGTTACACTTCTGGGGAACCCTGAAAGACTAAGAATGTAACCTCATATCATCCCCCTTTGAAAACAAAGGCATTAAAGAGCCAATTTTGCAGGTTTCAACCTGACAGTATCCAACCCTGCGATAAATAGGGAATGAATCCAGGTTCGATATGTACACATGTACTATTCAATAAAATAAAAGCAACTCGTTAGTCAGGACAGGATCTGAGCTGTTATTAAATTGTAATCTGTCCCTAGGAAACCTTCCAGAATATACGAATGCTCTAGTGCAGGAATCCAGTTTACCTTGAAAACTGTCAGTAGTGAAATTATTTCAATCCAGAGCAATTTAAAGTAGTTAAAAGTGACATATCCATCTTCCCGGTTCAACCCATATTGAGAAGTAGTTCGGAAAACAGTTTATACCCATATGTACTTGGAAACAAAGTTTTTCAGAGATTAAACAGAAGAATCTGTTTCTCCATAGTCATTTTGTTGACTAATGTTTAGCAGCTCTGCTGAAAGAGACAGCAATGTCAGCTTGCGCTGACATAATTGCAGTGCAAAAGATCTAAATATTCCAATTCATTAAATAAATGATGAAAGGAAGTGGGGGGGAAAAAAAGGAGGATAAAGGACTCCAACAATGAATAGAGAAAATATACCAAAAAACAGATTAACACGTCAACATTAGGGTCAGTGAACTTGATAAATCACGATTAAAAGCACCCAAAGAGCTCTGATAAATAACTCCTTGACATTACTGCAAGAACAGAGAACCAGCCTCACTGACACAGGCTGGTCTCCAGAAGGCCCCAGTTTTCACAGGAGGAACCCAGTTCAGGTCTATTTTATGCTTCACGGCAGCTATTACAAACTCTATTAGGATTCAGTAAATTATTTATGTACTTGCACCAATAAATCATTATTAATCAAGAACTAAGGTGCATGTGTTGAACAACAGATAAAGGGAGAGATGTTTCTAGCAGTTTTCAGCTTTCCAGGGTGGCAGAATTCAGCAGAGCATGAGAACAACTGGGGGTTTGAACTGGAGCCGCCCCCCGCCTTGGACCCGTCCAGCCCAGTCCTCACACTGGTTTCAGCTCACTTCGCTTTAGTCCGGTTTCTCTCTAAAGGCAACGGGAGCAACAGGCACCTCTGGGCAGTTCATTTGTCATTGTCATAGTTATCCAAAACAGAAAATTAAATGTTCCTTTTGGCAGTGCTTCTCATACTCCCCAATGACATTGTAAGCCTAGGTAAGTAGATGATTTTTTTTTTTTTAGCTAAATTTATGCTGAATTAATCTTTTTCTCAGTTTACATCAACTATATCAACATCAAACCCTATTGCTCCTAGAACTATATCCAGTGGAGGGAGCAGCTTAGGCTGCACCATATTTTTGTCACTAATATTTTGTTTTTTCTGTCAGAAACCATGTTTCACAGAATGGTTGAGGGTGGAACCACACCGATGACCACACACCAGGAGCCTGCTGTCTGCTCATCTCATGGGAATAAAAGCATACAGCTAAAATAAAGTTTTACCACTAAAAAAAAAAATTTAAAACCATTTTCCCTTTATGCTCAACTAGAATACTGGGTAGTAGGAAAAAAAAAAAAGAGATCTAATTACTTCATTGACTGACACCAGAAGAAAAAATCATTTTAAATAAAACCGGCAGATGTCCACAAAATCGCTCTATGAAGATGAGAGGAAAAAAGACCCAAGAAAAGAGCTGAGCACTGGAGAGAAAGCTTAAGCAGAGTGACCACATTCAAGACAATAAACCAATAAACACTTTTGAAACTTGGTTAGGTCGGAGGGTATTGCTGATCTTGTTGCTTGTGTCACGTTGCTGCCACATTGTCTCCTGTCTTCTTCAAATAATGAAAAACTTCATAGTGAACTCGCTGCCCAAATGCAGTGACAACTGTATTTACACAGTATGCTGCTTATTATATTAGTATAATTTCTTGACATAGCATCCAGTGCCACTTTTATTAGATTCTGTATGTATAGGCAGGGAAAACAGCCTAAAAGACCTAACTGACAGTGATGACAAAAATGAAAAATGGAGTGGAAAATCTATATAGAGAAAAATCTGTAACATTTATATATGTATTGGAATATGTATGTATATCCTTCTCATTAACAGGGAACACAGGCAAGTCATATAATGAACCTTATTTTTTGCCTGCAGCTCATTCCCCTTCTGTTATTGGGGTTTCAGCTTCTTTTCGGCAACAAGAACGGTTGAGACTTAAAGTTTTAAGGAAGATGAAGAAATAGATACTATTTCCTACCTCTTCTACTCAGAATGTCACCCCAACTGATCTTGTTTTAAACATCATCTGTGCTTTAGTTATACACTTGGGTTTCTCAAAGAAAACCAGATTATTTTAAATGTATTTTAAACACTAAAGTGTGCCTGTACCGGGCAGACTAGTCCCAGTAGCTATTTTAATAGCACAAAAAAATAACTTTGCCAAGATGCTAGTTAAATTTTAAAAGCTAAATCAAGTTAGCTAGATCCATAAATACAATATAGTTGTGAGAAGATAAAATGTAAGTTATCACCATTCAGAGTCTAGAGACTACTAGATTACTATTTTTTTTTTTTTTTTTTTAAGATAAACTATTTTTTAGGTCATGTTCACCTTGAAGAGAAAAAAAAAAAAAAATCAGAAATCTGGTATTCTTAAGCAGTCAGCCAGGAACTGTAAGACTACATAAATTGCCCAGAAGCATGTACCTGTGTTATTAACAGTTCAGCTATTAAGTATAAGTAAAATAAATGTTCCCAGCATGTACCAAATGCTCACACACAGACTTACAAGGGATTACCGTGAACATTTCGCTGTCAAACCACAGGGACGATCTGAAGCATCTGTAACATGTTTAATTCACTCACAGGACTTCGGGAGGGAATGGGGATTTTTCTATTGTTGGCGCTTTTGGGAGCGGCGACCCTGTCACTCAAACCGATCAAAGGGACATTAGGCCATGTCGGCACCGTGAGTAGCCCTGATAACTTTGTTTTGGCTGCAGATGGACCCCACAAATACAACAAAATTTAAAAGAAAAATCAAAAATATGCTCGCCTAACATCTTACTGCAGAAACACCCAAAAAAACAGTTCCAAACTGTTTCTCAGGTAAGCCCCCAAGTGCTTTTTTCCTCTCTCCCAGCGAGAACAGGGCAGGACTTTGCCCAGCCCCCTGCTCTCCCCCCGAATCCTTGCCCCCTACATACAGCCCCACAGCCACGGTGGGCACCGATGGGGAGCAGGAACACGCTGCTCCTGGTTGGCACTTGGTGGCCAAGTGTTTGAGATCTCCCACTGCTCTCACTGTTAGCCTGCTGATGGTGATACTATTTGAGAAATCTCTCAAAAATATTTTTTCAGTTGGAGGATTTTAATGACTTATTCAATGCACAAGTTGTTTCAACAGCGGTACAAATCTTTGGAAAATATTCCTCTGTTAAACAAGGAGGAAAACTTGCATCTTACCTAGGTATTTTTAGCTTTACAGAATATTTTCCTTCTCTTTATGTAGAGCTTAGAAACAAAACAAAAAAAAAAAAAGAATTTTTGGTATTTTTAAAGTGATTTGGCCTAGTCTGTACATATCTCACCTTACCCCTAATGCATTTTTTCCCTACATCTCCTACAGTTTATAACAAGATATGAAACCAGACAAGACACCGATCCTATTTTCAGCATGCAGGAGTGCACAGTTCTTCCCTGGAAAAGGAAAGCTATCTTTAAACAATAAAAGAGTTTATCGGTTTTAGATTTGGCGCACAAATGTATAGTTTCTCATTTGAGGTGTAATGGGTATATGGGGGTTCGATGAAATTAGGACTTTTAATAATATAGGAAGCTGATACTGTCTGTCAGTTAAATTCAGAATTTCATCTTCTGACTCATTCACAATATGCTTTTGTAGGAAAGAGATTTGCACTTCAACAATATTTTTGCTTCTTTTCAGCCAGGGCATTCACGAACTATAGGCAAATCAGAGAGCCTATTCTGGTGGCTAGACAATAATTTTCTTTAGAAATACGGTATGTCCACAGTCCAGCAGCAGAAGAATTTTCCTCATGTGGCTTTAAGCAAGCCAGTTTGGGTACCTCAAAAAAGTTGAGGTGCAACAACATAGATCTGAGCTACAGCTGAGATACTCAACCTCCACTTAAAGGAATACTATAGTTCCTACCCATAGAGTAGAGATATATGACAAGGGAAAAGATGCCAGATTTAACTGGTCAATGGTTTCTTAAACACAGAGCTATATATAATTTAAATTCTTCACATTTATAATAGAGACATTCAGAACTATGCTGGCTTCATTTGCAAGTAGATAGAGCGAATAGACTACCTGTCTGGCTGGAAGCTGGCAGACAGAGTTGTAACCATAACCTTCCCGTATTCATCAGGGTTTCATGGCTACTAAATCAGGAGGAGAGGAGACTCTCCTGAGTCTCGGAGAGGAGACTTTGGTCCTACTCTCACGTACAGGGATTTTGTGGTTGTGTGACTCTCTGCATTTCACTGGTAAAATAATTTCACTGTACCAAACCCACCTAAAAACAACAGACTTAAGGACTGCCATCTAGTTTGCCCAAAAATAATCTTGAAAAGGAAGACACCCAAGACATACTAAGATTCACACATATGGTGAGAACATACAATACAAGTAGTCTTTTTAACATAGCAGAGATAAAACACAGCAAGGTATACCCACCTGAACATGCCAAAATCAGAACTGAAGTAAATCACTGCATTTTAATAGAGTCATTAACCGTAAAGATCAGTTATGAGGAAAAATGCTTGTTTTTAATCTCTTAAAATCTTCAAGCCTAAATACCTTTCCAGAAGATGTGTCTTAATCACAGTTTGTAAGACAGAATTCAAAATTCAAAGGTAATAGAGAAATATGAGACCTTTGGCCTACAAGTTGCTAAACTAGAGCCCTTCAAATTTCTGGTTCAAGTTACAATATTTCTGTTAAAACTTACCCCACTTGCATTAAAACATCACAGAAGGAGGATTCACTCTTCAGGAAGCCCAGCCCTGGTGAAACAGAAAGCAAACAGATGAGGAAAGCCACCTTTGTTTCCCACTTAAATTAGTGCCAAGTGATTCCAGAGAAAATAAGTAACAGCTGGAAGTGGTCAGTGATCAGCTGAGGGAAATCACAGCAGTGACTCCTCAAATCCTCAGGACACGTGGTGTATTTTAACAAGTGTTTCCCTTCCTGTTCATTATTACTTCTTTATGACTCTCAGGAAAAGGGAAAAATTATGAAAAAAGTTCTTCAATTTCTTAAATGATTGTTGCCTCGCTGGCTAGCTGGTTCCCAATATCTTTAGATCAGCAAAAAATCCAGGGCATCTTTTACGAGCTGCTATGCCTCCTTGTCTCTCTAAGTGGCTTACTGGCCTTGAAAATGATTCTCATTGTTCTTTCTTTGAGTAATGGAGAATTTTTTCACGCAAGAGCAAGCTATGTTGATTTACACCAAGGAAAAACAAACTGTTTCCATTCACGGGCCATATATCCTCTAGGATATGGCCATTGAACTCTTCATTAAAAATTTGTTAGTTTGAAGATTTATTACCAACCCTCCTAAAGAGCTCTAAGCAAAGCCCTGGAGAAGGGCACAGGAATATCCCCTTAAAGGACCTGGCTGGGAAACCAAGACCGACTTCTTCACTAAAATAATTAGAAGTGATACAGCCCAGGAATAATTCAATACTGTTTGCTAGCATTCTCCAGCAACCCTCTCCCTTGACATCCCATCTCTTAGAAGACTCCTAACTGCATCTCGTCACAGCAAACCACTTTTGGTCACGCACTTCACGATTGTCAAACCAGTTAAAATTTCCCCCTGGGGTGGAGGATACATGACTCAAGTTGACCGGCAAACACAGCCACTGCAGCTCTTGCACTGAGGCTTGGCCAAGTGCCCCTGGACCAGGCCAGGTCTAATCTGCTCCTGAGGAAACCTCTCCACAGAGGTAGCATCCTGGCGAGTACTAATCTCTGTTCTCCAGCTATCCAGGACAACTGATCACCACTACCCAGGTAACCATCAGGTCACCCTGCTCATCTGTGGGCCACATTGATGTCTGCAGATACCTCCTTGACAAAAAAGCTTATCACATCCCCTTCCATCACCTCTTTTCCAGACAAGACAAAGCCAGTTCTTGCAGAACAGCCAAGTTGGTCAAAGTTTTCATTCACAGCAGTGTCCTGTGGAATATCCCGCTTCTCTAGATATTCCCTGAGTTGAAATTCCCCGAGTTGAAATTCCCCAAACTGAACACAATTTTCCAGACTGCCGTTCATCAGTGCCGAGCAGCCCCCAGTAGTTACATTCATCTTGCGTTGTCACATTTCCCAACAACCCCAGCACAGAGATGAATCATGGTTTATTTCTGCACTAAGGAAGTCAATTTGTTCTTCACCAGGAAATTATACTTTACTGGTAAGTGGAATAAGCATTGATTCCTCTCCTGACTCCCACTGTACCTCCTTACACCTCCTGCTCAGCAAAGGACACACTGCTGATGGAAAACATGCTAACTCCTCTGTTCTCATCCAGGTTAAACCTAGTGTGTTGTTTTATTGCTGTGGGGTTTTTTTTCTTCTTTTTCCCCAAGGAAAAGCAAATAAATGAATTTTCAGCCAGATGTTGAAAAGTAACATAAACCCAATACTTCAGTCCAAGAATTCCACGACAATTTCTTACCAGAGTATTTCCATTTCTCCCTTCCACCCTTGACTGCATCTCCCATAATGAGCTGAGGCTCATATTAGTTTTGAAGCGTGGAGCCAGGTGTAATTTTTCAGCAGGAGATAATCTTGGCCTTTCTCATATGTCAAATGAAAATCTCAGATCTCAATTATAATTCATTTGAATGAATGAAATAGAACAATCGGAAAGAATTTAAAATAGTTTCTGCCTAGATGAAAAGGAATAAGCAATAACTTTGGGCTTAAAAAAAAGAGGGGAAAAAAAAAATCTACCACAAAATTCAGCTGGCATCTGGTTATAAATATACAGAAAGGAAAGCCAAGAAAAAGGTGGATATACTAGAGTTCTGCTCATGGTGCCTTTGGAAAGGATAACAAAAGCATGGAAGTGCTGGAGCTTCTCAGCAAGGCTTCATCTCACAACTGGAGGCAGAGGGATCTAGAGAGCGAAAGCCAGCACAGCCAAGAACCAGGATTTGTTGGTTCAGGGGCACTAGAGAGAAAAACATGCCCTTTTTTTTTTTTTTTTGTTGCATCCAGACATAAGCTCTGATAAAGTTGAGCTGCACAATGTTTTCTAGACCTGCGTTGAGTCTGAAGCCTGATGGATGTGCCCTTAAGGTCCCAGGTCCCAGAGATTTAGGCATGTGAGCAGATGAATGTGAGCACTTCCAGGGGATTATTCACTTAAGCGAAACTGAGCATACACATAAATTTGGCAGGATTAAGAAATTCAGCTGCATTTTCCAAGCTATTTCAAAGGGGAGCATAATGGGTGTTGGTAGGACTCTGAAGACTCATCCAAAGATGGAATAATTAGAATTGACATGAGTTTTCCATTGGATTAAAGTAACCAAGATGAAAAGAAACCTGAGCAATAGAGCCAGCACATGGAGGTGTGCCTGGAAAACTGATTAACATACATTAAAAAAAGAAAAATGTTTCCAGAGATGGTTACTTATGAAATCTTGTCTCCTTTAAGGTTAATCAAAAGAACCAATAAATCTAATACATTCTGACTAATGTCTACAACTCAAAGCAAAATTCAGAATTTAGTCTGGATCTCAATATGATCATGTTCCTTGAGGGACTAAAATTAAAGTTTATTAGAAAAATAAATATACCACTTAAAAAGTGAAATGGAATATGTACTTTTAGTAATGAAATTAAATTTCACTGCATACAGCAGCAGCGGAAGCGGGAAGATTAGTTGTTCAATTAATTTTTCATCTTAAAAAAAAAATAACTCTATATTATAGAGGAAATGCATTTAATATGCCAGCTAGGTATATAATATACATCCTAGAAGTGAGAAGACTTTCATTAGGAACGACAAAGCAAGAAAATATGTTCTTCTGCATATCAACAAAGGAAGAATTCAAGTCAATTAATAAAACTGAAGGAACGTTTACCGAGGTACCAATTCTTCGGCTTTTTCTGAAGGGATTATCATTGTCTCAAGGAGTATGTCCATGAATCATGTCATCATCTTGAAAAATGAGCCAGATCCTGTCAAAATGAGACAGTTTTACTCTTTACTTAGGCCGTGTAAACATACTCACAGGGGAGCTCTACAAGAGGGACATGGCTCCAAAGTGCTTGTTGTCCCCCCTCACCCTGTGCGCTGAAGGACACACACTGCTTTATTGGCTCCAGGAGCTCTCCCTGCTTCGGATGAAGATGCTACACTTGAGTTGGCACAGCCATGCTGCTGTGGGTAGTTATGTTCTTTGATGCTGCTGATTTTTGTGATTTTTGCTGAACAGGCCAAATGCAATCAGGGGAAAAACCACCATCTGGCCTCATCTGGCCTCTCCGTCACAGAGATGGTGAGGAGAAGCTGGGTGGTACGACACAAAAGCACTCATTAGAAGGAACTGGCCAGAGCTGTGTTTGCAGGGAGCACGGTCCTGCTGGCAGGGACCACGGCTGCACACCATGGAGCCCCTCAAGGGGATTTGGGTTGGACATAAAAGCCTGGCTAAACCTGCTGAAGCTCCAAAAGTTCTTGGCATGCTCAGAAATGATACGTGGTCAACAAAGGCTGCAAGGGGTGGTGGTAGGGACATGTTTAGAGCATGCAGGCAACTCCAGGGATAAGTGGTAGCTGGGCAGAGGTTATTTTCATTGCAATTTTGGAAATTTGTGCCAAAACCTCTATCAGATAAAGCCCAGTGCATTCAACCACACTGGACCAGGGCAGAAGCTGACAGCAGGAATGCAGAGAGTCTTGTCCTGGTCTGGCTTAAGGTATGGGTTTGTAACCGCACCCTAGGGTCCCCTCTAACCCCTCGCTGCCGCTGGTTCTCATTTCTCACAGGGAGGGAGGGCAGATGAGTGAGGAGGAAGGAGTCAGCACCACTGCCAGTCAGCAGCCTGGTCACCAAATACTGTCCTGGGATCTAACCACTGGCCAACCCTTTCTTTCCCTTCAGGGCCACCTCCTAATGTCAAGCCTAGCTCCTGTCTCCAGATCCCCATCCTTGCCCTCAGCTCCAGCATCCCAGCCGATCTCTTACTTGCAGACTCCCTGGAGTCTTCACTGCAACATTCATAGAATCTTAGAATCATAGCATGGTTTGGGTTGGAAGGGACCTTAACGATCATCTAGTCCCACCCCCTGCCCTAGGCCAGGACACGTCCCACCAGACCAGGTTGCTCAAAGCCCCATCCAACCTGGCCTTGAACCCCTCCAGGGATGGGGCAGCCACAGCTTCTCTGGGCAACCTGGGCCAGGCTCTCACCACCCTCACAGCAAAGAAGTTCTTCCTAATATCTCATCTCAATCTCCCCTCTTTCAGGTTAAAACCCTTCCCCCTCATCTTATGCCTCCCCTCCCTGATCAAGAGTCCCTCCCCATCTCTCCTGGAGCCCCTTTAGGGACTGGAAGGGGCTCTCAGGTCTCCCTGGAGCCTTCTCTTCTCCAGGCTGAACCCCCCCAACTCTCTCAGCCTGTCCTCATAGCAGAGGGGCTCCAGCCCTCCCAGCATCTCCGTGGCCCTAATTCCGTCCTGCTGGGACAGATGTCACAGCCTCCATCTGCTCTGAAAACGTCTTAGTGCCTTCAGCTTCCTTCTTCCCCAAGTTGCTTCATGCCTCAATGTCACCCAAAGTCCAATGAGGTGGGAGGCAGTGGCAGCAGTGCTGGAGGCGGTGGGTGGGTAGAGGAAGAACGTTCTTCCAGGGAGGGAGTGGAGGAAGGAGGACGAATGCAGTGACTGGTCTGGTCCCAATAAAGTTGGCAGCTACTGCTTTATTTATTTAAAGTGTTCGTGTTCATGTGAGAAGACATACCGGTCATTAGATGACAACAGCTCATGGAAACAGAGCAATTGCAATCATAAATTCTCCACAAAAGGTGACTTAAATGTTGTCATCTCCAAAGCCAAATTCTGAGGACTGCTCTACAAACACCAGTCCTGTGCATCTCTCCATTCCCAGGGCAGGATGATGGATTTGTGGGATTTTAATCCTGGAATTAGCAGAGAAGCAGAGAAGTCCTAGCTAGGTAGGGTCTTATTTTACCAGTCTATAAAAGCCTGAGTTAATGTCAGGAAGGCACCACGCATTGCCTGACACTGTTTCTGCCTTTAAACACATAAAAATTACAAAATCTTGCCTGATTACTCATTTGAAAAATACACTTCTGCTGTGAGGCTAGTATCTACACTAAGACAAAATTCATACAGTTTAAGTGCAGATGAAATTCTTAGATCACCTGGATCATAACCTGAATGTTACAGACCATTAAACTTCACTGGAAACCCCTATATCCACTCTTCTGGCAGTAAGTAAATGGAAATCTTTCATTCTTTGCAAAAGAGTAAGCTGTTCTGTGCCACGGGAGACCAACACGCCATGGATGCACGAGCAGGGAATTGAAGAGATGACCCGTGCCAGCCTGTCCTGTGGAGGAAGGCAGGAAAGAACAAAACAATCTCGATTCGCTCCACCTGGTCAAAAATTCCTGCAAATATGCCAGTTTACCTTCCGAATGTCAACAAGAACCATCTGCCAGGAACCCAGACACAGCAGCCACAAGTACAACCTTCACAGCTGCCCTGTCCATCCCCAGCTGTGGCAAATCTCTGCTGCTTCAACTTCACAGCCAGCAAATGCCGCCAGAACGAGTGTGAGCAGCTGTGTCTGGAGGTAAATTCCTTCTTGGCACCTGCAAGCAATTGCCTGAAGCCATGAGACATGAGATTTGGTTGTAATCACAGTCTCCAACATGTTCGGAGCCTGCTTAGGGCAAGACAGGCTTTTGTCTTCTCTCTCTCGCCCATGAAGGGTGGGTGGGAGCTTGTGGGGAGTCACAGACCTCAATGTCAGAGGACCACAAAGGCTGACCACAGCTGGATTTCTCTTCCCTGGATAAAGCCCATCTTTTACAATGAAATCTAATCTCACTTGATACACCCAAACCGAGGGTAAACTCCCCATTGCCCCTGGCAAAGCTGTTTCAATATTTGCATTTGCACACTGTGAGCAAATTGCATCCTATTTCCAGGATTAATGTAATTAATGCAGCTCCTGTGGAGACATTGCTGGTCCCAAAGGAGGCCAGGAGGGGATGGATACCCTATGCAGTATAGCCATAAACTTCCACGGATTTTTGGCAGCCTGGTGCTGGCTGCTTGGTTTTGGCAGCGCCCTATTTTCCTGGTCAGACAAAGGAAAATTTGTTCTCCTCCTCCAGTAACATCTTGATTTCCCAATAAAATACTGAGACTGTAAGATTAATCACTCTTGCTAACTTGCTAATTTTACTAGGAAAGGGCTGCTGTAGCTCATGAAAGATTTCCTCATGTTCTCCGCTTTTCTTCCTTTTCCTAATGTCCCTGTGAGGATAAGCAGGAGAATGAGCCACCTTTTTGGTAGACACTGAATCCAAGTACCCAAAAGTGGGCACATCTTCATTTGTTTCTCATGGGTGAAGAGGACTTGATCTGGCATTAAAACTCTTGTAGACACACCTGGAGTCCTTTTAAACTGGATGGCATAATTAGCACTGGTATTCCAGCCCTGACAATGTTGACACCTGCAGGGACATGTGGTCCTCTACCATCCAAAGCACTTTTTTTTTTTTTTTTTCTGAAAATGGTGCTTTCACAGTTGGTCCCTGGCACGCAAACTTTCACACATAGATTGGGGGCAGCTACCAGATCTGCAGCCACCCACCAGCCCATGCTGTGCCCAGGCCCACAGAGCCAGTCCCCTCTTCAGAGAGTTGTCTCTATCCGCTAACACTCAATGACAGGTTAAAATCACAGCATCCTCCTATTTTCCTTTATTTTTAGGAATATGATGAAGTCCTTGTTATCCAGAGTCCAACCTCTGACAGTTGCTGCCTCTCTTCCTGATGCCTCCCATGTCCCACACAGCATTTTCTGTCGTAATTATAATGCTGTTGTTACTGGTAGCAGTGCTAATATCAAATTTGCATCCAGTGCTGCTCTCAGGCAGCCTCATTATAACGAATATCGAAAAAATACCCAGGGATGCACAGGAAGGGATGCTGTCCCAGATGCTACCTAGGCTGAATCAAACGGAAAATGTCAGGCTGCACTTTCAGCCAGTTATCCTGTTAAATAAGTCTCTTTAATTAAAAAGTACTCTTGATTTTTTTTTTTTTCCCTAAATCAAATCAAATACTTTCTTTTCTTTCAAGTGGTCAATCTCCCCTGCATTAGCTCCATATTAGTATTCGTCTGTGTTCAAACCCAGCAGGGAATGGGACTTGCACTGAGAAGCCTCTTGCTGAGTGAGCAGCCGGACTCATAATGACAATTAGAAAGAGGTTTAGAGGCTATTTAAGCCTCAGCCAGTCTCTGTTAGAGCCTTCACACAGGATGCAATTACCACCTATTAGCAATGAAGACGATTTATTAGTAAGTTTTTAAAAATGTTGCCCTTTGAAGCAAAACAGGGTTTGTATTTGTCTTATTTTTCACTTCCTGTAAGGAAAGGGGAGCCTAAGGACATTATTAACCCCTTGGAAGGGTCTCTCCAAAGCTAATGAAACGAGGGGAAGGCTCAAGAGATCATCAGGGATGTTTCACAAGGGAATCAGAAGAATAGCATTGAAGGAGAGTTGGCAGAGATTACAATAACCAGAGGAAGAAGGTGGAGGACATACAGGGTAGAAAAACCTGCTTGTTGTTAGATGTTCATCAGCCTGAGGAGAGCTCCTGAAGAGCCTTCCTTGAGAGGTGGTTGATGCCCTAAGCCCATCTGTGTTTAAGAGGCATTTGGACAATGTCCGTAATAACGTGCTTTAATTTTTGGTCAGCCCTGAAGTGGTCAGACAGTTGGACCTTTAAATAAACAAATTGTTACTGTGATTTCAACTGCCCTTCGAGCCCCTTTGAAATGGGACAAAAAATTCAGGACTTGTTAAAATGAAAGGATAGAGACACACAAAAGGACTGGCAGGACTGTGTAAACCTTGTTCCCTGAGGAGTTAGGCTGAAAATGTCAAGTATTGCTGAACACAGCAGAACCACAAATTTTTGCTGCACCCAAAATAAATTGGGATTTACATCCCGCATCAGAATGTCAGGTTTTATAGCTTTTTTTTTTTTAATTATTTATTAATTTTCACTCCATAATTAAGTAATATGTGAGAAGCACTGTGTTCTGGTGGGATTAGAGCAAATAACAGGGATTATGAAAGGCCTAGAGCCACTGGAGTAATACTTTAATCCTTGCAAATTCACCCTGTCCTCCTGTCATTTGAAAAAAAAAAAAATAGGAACATACTAAAAAAACCTTCCAACAAGAATAAAAAGCATCCCCTGGGGAGACAGATCTGACAGTCCTGGCAGCTCGACATGCTTTGCCACTCACATCTGGAGCACAAATACACCAACTCCACAGAAATTAGCAACTGATTAGGAGCAGGCATTGACCTATACGTGCAGTCTGTCTCACAGGCCAGGCTTTCCTCTCAGTCCTACCTAATTCTACTCTGAAATGGTCTTGCTCCCACAGATAAAAAGTTTCCCTAAGCCAAAAAGTCAGGGAAAATCCACCCAACAAACTTAACGGTGTTTATGTTAGGGAAAAAAAAATGGCAAACCCAATTATTTTTGCATAGATGTTTGTGACAGTCTTACCAACCTTCACAAACCTTTATGGAATTGGGTGGGATGAGGACAGCGAGGTACAAGTCTTGGTCCCTGAAGGAGACTGGAGACAGGGTGGCAACTGCAGGCAAGGATGCAGAGCACCTCCATTTGCTAGTTGATAGCTTAGGTGGGGTGTAATTACAATATATACAATACTTCCAACAGTACTATATATAATACTGGCTGCCTTCAGACTCCATGGTACGTGCCCTTGGATCACCTCCTCTTGGCCCAGTGTGGAGCTAAGACATAATTACCATGAGGGGAAGGAGGAGCAGGTCAATGCGTCTGGAATAAAGTGAAGAAAATGCTTCAGCGCATCAGTGCGAGTACTGAATATCCTCAGCATAGGATGAGGGAACGTAGAAAGGGTTTCAGGTTGTGAGATCCTATGGGGTAGTGGAATATTTTTTTTTAAGCTGAAAAATAAAGAGACCAGAATAGTTCTTTTTTTGATGCTGTGAATTTCAGTGCTGCTGTTTGTCAGTGCCTGTGGCGGAGGTCACTGGAGAGCAAGAGTTGTCTGGAAACTCTGCGTTTTATCTTGTGAATTAATTTGAACACGTGCTTAGAAGCTGACAGCTGACAGTCACAAATCTAATCAGGAAGATGATGGAGGCCACCACCATAAACTGAAAAGGCCAAAGAAATGTCAGCATTTGCAAGACGTAACAAGAAAAAAAGTATTTCTGTAGATTGTAGTCTCATTTCACCCATAATAAAGATAGACTTTTAATTCTGAAGCATTGTAAAAAGGTTTATCTCCACACAGACCAACACAACACAGCTACAGAAGGAACCCCAAGTGAGGGTTCCCTCTTCAATGCTGGTGTCCTCTTTGTGCATTCATTTCTCTAGCAGCATGACATGGACACACAACGTGGCCTAATCAGAGCACAGCACTTTACCCTTGATTTGCCCTCAACATCAAACACCAGAGAAGTTTAATGGTCTGCTTAAGCCTTTTCCAATTCTATAGTATCTAGCCAGTGAAAATCTGAAGCTTCCATGTTCTTAAATGAGCTAATATCACGCTTCAGGAAGAAATAACTCTAATTCTTCATGTTACAGTACCCTGGAAGCCCTTCGATGAAAAGTGTGCCTGGCTGTGCTGTACATGCGCAGAGCTGGAGATAACTCCTGGCCCCAAACTGCAGTTTCAATAGAAGAGATGGACAAGAAACAGAATTACCCAGGTCATGCCTGCAATGGGGAATGGGCATCAATCCCACAATTGCTGAGGTCCAGGGGGCCAACCTCCACACTGGACCACGTAACCACTGACCTTGACAAATCCGGACTTGTCATGCAGTAAGGTCCAGGTTGGATCTGAAGATGTTGGGCTACACCACAATGTTACACAAAGGCAAATATGGATAGCTACCTGGGCCCACCAATACCCACATGGCGTGGGGAGGAGTGCTCTGAAATAGCCTCCTCTGGCACGGCCCATGCATCTTCATGCAGGTTTTTCTGGTTTCACTTCCCAGGGATTGCATGGCTATTATGGAAAGTCAAAGAAATGGACTTCATCCCTCAACTCTTTGTATGGTTGGAAAGGAAAAGAGAAGGAAAGGCCCCAGTAGAGAAGAGCCTCTTCGTGGTCTACTCAAAACTATTCAGTTTCTAGCAAGAGGTGGAGGGATGGGATGGGGAGGGACACTCCCCCTTTCTTATACCTCTCAGGAAGGCAGGGAAACATCGAGAAATATTGCCCACCAAACCCAGTCCCTCCCACCTGCCCTCTGCTCTTCACCTCAGTGGATCTGGGGGGGCAGGAGCAAAGGCAGCATGCAGCCCAAAGGGAAAAAAAAGAAAATACTGCTGGCAATTGAAAAGGTAACAAAAATTACTGAGTGATTTTTTTTTTTCTTTATAAAATGTACATAAAGAACATATACCCTTTGAGGTAAAAGTGAGACCAGTTTGTAATTTAACCAGATACATCAACAACAATGACAAAAAATAAATCTACAGTGGGTGTGCTAGTAAAATAAGAGACCAAGTTTTGGCTATATACAATACTTGAGATTGTTAAAATGTAATAATCATTATATATACATTAAATACATACAATTACAGTTATTTATATAATATTTACACGCACAAACACACAGATTTTTTCCCTTTGCAGTTGGTAGTGTGCAAGCAGAAGCGCATCTGATCTTTCCTGAGAAGGTGCTGAGGCTGCTAATTCTTACTCGCAGTAACCTGTGTTTCTTCAAACTCTTTTGTGGTCAAATCTATCAAAACCAATTCAACAGATTTACAGTCACGGTTGTTGCAGGGTTCCTGTTTCTTCCCTATGGGCAGAGGACTGCAAACTTCCACCCTGCAGAAGGCGAAGTTGTTGCATGCAGAGATCCTGGATCCTGAGGAACTGGTGGTAGAATTTCTCCAGTTGCCAGCCATGACCTTAGCTGTGAGCAAAGCTACATTAATATTCACTTGTCCAAGCACTTGCCAACAATCAAGTCTCTTTCTCAATGGAAAAAAAAAAAAACGTACAGAGAATAGAAATGGAAGGAAATTGGTTGCAAATCACCTGTCATAGGTCCCTGGTAGGCTCCAATTAAGTGACACTCAACCTGATCATGTCATACAAAGAACCAGGTAGGAGAGACTGTGTTAGGTGAGGTTACTGGGATGCATGGAGACACATCTACAGAGGAAACGCAACCATAATCATCCTATTTAGGTTTCAGTTTCTTGTCAGGTGTCTGACACAGATTTCATCATTAAAATACTAAGGTTGCTCTCATTAAGTTACAAAATATGGCAAATGACCGGGAGCTCACTGCTGAACTTGGATGTTTTCGGGTGTTTGAGGACGGGCACACCAGGAGGAGGGAATCACTCCCCACATGGACGGTGTCATTGCATACTCTGCTCAGTTTGTTACTTGAGTAGTCTCACTATAACACAAATATTTCTCCAAGAGATATGGGTAAGATCATATTATGTTAAAGGAAAGTCTTAGTGTCACCACTGAAACCTCTGAAAGACTTGCTCTCCAGAAGCACTTAAGTGGGATGACAACTTCACAGACTTCGGATGTGATATTCTGGGGAGAAAATACCACATCCTTCCCATAATATAAAGCTCATAGTACAAGCTCCCTAATCTGACAGATACAAAGGAAAACTATGTTGTATTTTAGTATGGCACACCAGGATTCCAAATATCCTGTGTTCGGGTTAATGACAGCTCCCGTTTTTTTATTATATATCTTTTCTAACCAAGAGAAACTGTAGCCTGGCCAAAACCAGCCAAACGGGGGACCTGAAGGTGATCTGGGGATACAGAGGGAGAGGAGCTGAACACCAGAAAGGGAGGAAAACATGTTTTAACGTTGCTGGTATGAGAGTAATTGACACTAAACTGGCCATGAACACGTTTACGCTGGAGAAGAATGGGGGTGGCAAACTGCCCAGCAGCGAGGTTTTGCAAAAATCAAACACATCCTCCCTCTTCTACCTTTTAATTGGTTTTAAGATTGATGAATTTGTGAGCAGGGGCATGGCGGGTGGTTGCTGGCAGCAGGAATGCCCAGCACGTCCCTCCCCAACCCCCAGTCCCACAGAGCACCTGTCCTTGCTGGGGCATGTTCCCATGGGATCTACGGGGCGACACTGGAGTCGGGGGTTTAGGGAAAGATGACATAAAACTTCTGAAGACCGAAGGTCCCAGGACTGAAGGACTGCATGAGCTGTGGTCGCTAAGCTCCTTTGCCCAAAGGAAAATCACATGGTTAGTAAGTGCTGGTTTAATTCCTCCTGGGCTGCCGAGACCAACACCGGCATCATGGTGGGGCAGCCACAAACGAGGGAGCATGCTCCTGTGGTATGGATTTGTTGGGAGAAAAAAAAACAAAAATCAGAAATGTAATAATAAGCTTTTTTTATAGCTTTTTATAGTTTTATGGGAAAATACAAGAATTAATCCAGATGGCACCCAATCTCTTTATTAGCACATTTAGGCAGAGAGTGCTTATAATACCAAACTGTATCTTTTTTTATTGAGCTGCTCTAGAAAGCCATTCTTCTGATGGATCACAGTTCTTCTCGGGGAGGAAGAGAGTTTCAATTATCCTTTGATACATGAAAAAACATTACTAGCGAGTAAGCCCTCTAAAAATGAAACCAGGTAAGCCTCTTCTTCTAAGGGTGGAAAAAAACTGGATTATTCTAACTAAACTACTCACTACAAAGGGATTTCACTGACCTTACAAGGCAGTAAAAGAGAAACTAAACTCGAACGAAAAGCTGATGTTTTAACTGATGAACTCAGTTTTCAAGTTCGGGGATCCTAATTGCCCCAAAAGCTGTTGAAACTTAATGATGCCATTTACACTGGTGAATGCAGCAGAGATTCAAGTGCTGGGTGTCAAGAAGGAAACTGCTCCGGCATCAGCAGAGGTTGGTCCCTGTGCGTGGGGCTTGCAGCTGCAGCTCCACCTCGTTTGGGTGAACCTGCAGTTCCTTTCCCAAATTAAGAGGAAATTTCAGGTGTCTGAGGATTTCTGTGGGCCTGACAGTAACACACCCTTCGATAATAGTCTCCAAAAACTGGCTGATACGAGATGAGCTCAGTGTAAAGCTCCTCCACTAGTTAACGCCTTCATCACATAAGCCAGCACCACTTTGATGAGCTCTCAAGGACCTGGCTCCTGCCTTCAAATCGTAATTGTGCATTTGTAGTGTGATTTGTAATGTGTTTGCCCTCTTTTAGTCTATTCTCTTTTATCCCTCCTTGAGTCCCACCCAGGATTCAAGCCTGGCTGGAGAAGTGGTGGGTTGGTAGCACAAGTGAGATCAAAGAACTTCGTAATTGTATGTGGGATTTCACATTCAAACTACGTGCTTCGTGACAGAAATGAACTCGCATGGCTTTGTTGGAGGCAATGAAAGGGGAGTACTCTAATGATGTCCTTATTCTCCCAGATCATCCTGAGAAAGAATTTAAAACAATTGGAAAGTTAACCATGGGCTCCACCTACCTCTGCCTTGAGAAGGCCCAGGTCAGTCCCACAGCCACCCCCACAGAAACCACCCTCCCCGATCCCAACAGCCAAGAGCTGTAGCTGCTGCGAAGTCCACATTTGCACAATTATGCATTTGACATCCAATTTAAAAAAATCCATCAGAAACGTTACCAGATTGGGTACCCAAGAACTGAATCACAGCGTTTAGCAAATTTCATAGAAAAGCCGACAGTTCAAACTCCCTTTGTCTGATTGTCAGTCCAAAAAATTTTGCAAATACTACATTTGTTTTCACACCAAAATGAAAAAGAAAAAAAACGAAACAACCCATCAACCAACCCAAGACTAGGAAATACATATCTCAGTTTGTACTTCTCGCTCATGGCCAGACAAAGTATAAAATCCCATTGCCTTTTCAGTGGCTTACACTGGGAATGTAAAGGGAGATAACACTACTCCTAAATCAACATCTGAAAGAGAAAACCAGCTTTTCTTAGCACCTTCTTCTGCACCCAAGCAAGCAGAGTAAAACTGAAATAGGCATAGGAAATAAATTTCCTTTCACACAAAGACCTGGGCTTTTCAGCACAAACAGATTATCCTGCCCTGAAAGAAGATGACTGCGGTCTTTGGCTGTCGGTCCAAAACCTTTATCAAACACTCAACGTGGTCCTCGACCAAGGGAAAGAAAAAGCAAAACGCAAAGAGGAAACACGGATTTCAGTTTGCAGTCTTAGCTCGGGATTAAACCAGCAAGCACCATCTCCATTCCATTATCTTCAGGCTGTCTCCATCACAGCTGCCCAAGCATGAGAGGACACCTCAGGGTGCTTTTCGAGTCCTCCCTTCCCACGGAGTCCCCCATCACACCGCCGCCATCAGCCCTGCAGCCCCAGCTCTGCCCAGCGCTTCTAAGATGCTTCTCCTGGCCTCTGCTGATCAACAGGCATCCAAAATTCACTTTACTTTGAGTCTGGTTTTGGAAGGGATAAATTAAATTCGAGGGAAAAACCAGAAGATATTTTAAAGGAAATTGGACGTTTCACGTTTTACTTCAAAATGATTGACAGATGGCCACTCTTTCTTTTTTCTTTTTTTTTTTCCATATTCCCTGTTTCATCTGTTCAGGACAGTGAAATTGGGTGTCATAAAATACACAGCAGAACGAGGTTTGTCATCAGCTTAGTGTGGCGAAGTGATGCCGGTCCCCAAGTGGTGGGAACCTCGTGCAGCGCCCACTGCGGCTCCAGCCCAGCTCCAGCCAGCAGCATCGTGGTGGCTGCTGCTCAGCCCAGAAAACGAGCAAAAAAGGAGCCACACAGATCTCACGGTGGTCAGAGACAGAACAGGAAACGTTAACAGGAGAGTCTGCGGCAAAAAAACCCTGCGCATCCACTGCTGGCAGGGCTCCAAGCAGCCTCGGGCAAAGCCAGCCCCTCCAAGGACAGTCACGCCAAGGACAGTCACGCCAAAAAGCCCACAGAGAAGCCTCTGGGATGATCCCACGGTTCCGTGGCTTTCATGAGAGATCAGCGGGAGGAGACACGTCAAGCTTTGTTTTCCACAAATCCTGAATTATGAGACACACCAACCTCCTAAGCAAAAAATCTGCATCAGGGTCTCCCCATACCTGACCTGGTCCTCCATCCACAATTTAAATCCAGTACTTGCTGGTGGGAATTCTGCTTTATTTGGCTTTTTTTTTTAAGGCTGTCAAACCTCACAGTCCATCCAGACTCAGAGCTCCCACCGTCTTCTGAGCAGCTTTTCCAGCGTGGTGTGGGAGGTTGTGGACATCACAAACTGCCTACAACCAGCAGCATCCTCAGAAAGCTCCAGCCCCCAAGCATCACCAGTATGGACCGTTACGTCTTCAGACACCACCAGTGAATCGGGGGAAAAACCGAGCCATCCCAGTCGCACATTGCTCAACAAACACACATACCACTTGGCATACCTTACCTGGAAAGAGGCTTTATTGAACATAGCTGTAAAATTATCTCTTCAGTTGAATTACTGAATTTGCACAAACATTTCTCTACAGAATAAAAAAAATCAAGCCTTGTCATTGTTTTACTGCATCTCGTTGTGCTTTTTATACTCATATTTGCAAATATTATACTCGTCTGTTTGTTTGTTTTCATGTTTGTACTCCAATTACTTGCATATCAGGTTTTTTTTTAATCCTAGGGTATTGAGAGAACACAGAATAATAATAATAATAATTATATTAATAATAATACTCTTCTTTAGACAAAAGTCTTTTTTTTTTTTTTGAAATGAAGTTAAAAGCTGAGACAATTTAAGGAAAAAGGTCTTCAAATTGTCATAACCAACTGTACGGGAACTTTACAATGCAGTGGAAAACCGGCTGGCTCACGGTAGGCGTTCGGGTAGCTCCAAACCATTTGTACAGCTTTTATATTTTTTTTTTGTTGTTGTTGTAAAAGTGGATTTTTTTTTTTTATTATTATTTTTTTTTCTTTAATTTCACTACAATAACAAAATAATCTTTCGCCATCTGCTCAGTCTGGCTGCAGGGCAGAGGCACGGCACCCTCGGAGCTCGGCCGGTCCCGGGGTTCGCTGGGGGCTTTGGGGGTCTCTCGTTCGGCGCTGCCGTGTCCCCCCCCCTCCCCGCACGCACCTCCCCATCCCGCTGGCCCCGGGGCCGGCTGCCTTTGCCAACGGAGGTCGGAGTAAGAAAATCACTTCTGTGTTTTACCACCTTCTGCGCTAAGTGTATCTTAACAAACCTTTTCCTCTGGTTGACCCACTTGGTAACCTGAAAAAAACAACAACAACCAAAAAAAAAAAAAAAAAGGAGTGCTGCTCCCATTTTCCAGGACCAACGGAAGCTATTTTCTAATGGATAAGAAGCTGAAAGGCCATGGCTGTCTGGAAGGTTTATAAACAACAAACATCTCATCCGAAAGGGCTTACGCAGCAGCTTAGGTCCATCCATCTCCAGAAGCGGCTCCGTCTCCTTGCCTGCAGTCTGCACACCCAGGCTCTGTAGTTTGTTTAGAAAAGAGTTTGCACAAACCACATTTTAGCAGTGCAAGCTTCTGTGTTGAAACTATTATTATTTTTTTATTTTTTTTTTTACTTTTTTTTTTTTATTATTTTTTTAAATCAGGCTTGTTTCATTGAAGGCACTTGGTTTCCATGGCAATTTATAAAAGACGGTGGTTTGGTTTCTTCACTTCATTAGAACAGATGACTTAGTTGGGGAGGGGAGAGGGGTGTTCGAGTGGCCGCAAGCAAACTCCGATAAGCCTGTGTAATATGTAAGCCCAGGTCGCACATCCTGGATAGTAATGCATGCAAAAAGGAGACAGCATACAGTTATCAAGCATAGCCATGAGAAATGAAACATAAATGTCTTAAAACAGCTCTGATTTAGGGTTATTCTCTAGGGGAGGTGACAGCCAAAGTAGAAAGGGCCTACATTTATTTAACTCTACACTAAAAACCTTCTTGAAGGGAAAATGAATGCCAGCTCTTCACATACCCTGTTTACAGTGAGGTGTTTCTCTCTCTCTCTGCTTTTGTTTTTATTTCCTCTCTCCTTCCTTTTTTCTTTTTTTTTTTTTTTGGCAGGCCATTAGGTTTCCATGGTAACAAGCAAACTATTCATTTGAAACAAAACCAGCCATGACTTTGTGCTTTGACAAGGGTTTCTATAGCTCTTTTCCGAGAGTTCAACCAGATGATGCTGTATTCATTATTGACCACAAAAGCACCTGAAGGTCTCTTCCTTACTTAGGCCAGATCTCGTTCTCACGCGTGGTTCATAGTGAGTTACACTCCTGTGATGCCTTTTTATGTCCCCAGTGCTTTTTAATTAATTTTTTGTTTTATTTATTTATGTATTTATTTAACTTTTGAGTCAGTCAGTGGAGGAATCTTTGGTAGTTTGTTTTTAAATGTCCATTTTACAAAGACTCTTTCTTCATGCCAGTGCCTGGTGAATCTTTTGTAGCCTCTGCCAGGATAAGGTCACCTCTGATGACTTAAGACAGACATGAGGATGATAACTGGGATAAGTCGTATATGCGCTAATGTCCCAACAGCACCTGATCGTAAATCTATAAAAAGCGAGGAAAAAAGGTAGAATTAAAGAGCTACCCAGACACAGTCACCATTGGCTCAGAAGATAAAAGGCTCAGCCACCATAACCTGTCCCACACACCAACGCCGAGGCAGACGGGGAGGACAACGGGGTGGAGGACAACTCAGTGTCACACCAAATGACACCGACCTCCCCTGGTCTCTGTAGGGACAGTGCTCCGCAAAGTCACCTCCTTCAAAGAGGGGACAAGAACAGCACTCACCAGATGAAGGAGGCAGGAGATATTGGGATAAAAACCCACCTGGCTGGGTCATTAAGGTCTGTATTGTAACGCACACGTCGGGGTGGAGGGATGCAACGAGGTCCACAGGGAATCCCAACACTGATATTCATTCATTTCAGATTGTCTGGACCCCCTGAACATATTTTTATTTTAATGTTTTATCTGTCTGCCCATCTCGAATCCCGGCCGCCCAGCCCAGCCCCACTGTGGAGGGCATCCCCTGTTCTCCCCTCATCAGGCCATCAGCCTTTCACTCTCATCACCACTAAACCAGCATCTTCCTATCTAAACAACAACATTTTGACTCCAGAGCTTGCTTCCAAGGAAATCTTTTCACTTTAAACCTCTCCAGCTGAACCAAACAATACATCGTTCTCCCAGAGACAACCCCTTTGAGGTGGTGTCTCAAATTTATAACCACGAGAAGCAACTTGCTTTCCCCCCACCCCAAGTATGGAAGAGCCACTTACTGTTGGCCGGTTGGTCTGATTTCATACACTCTCCTTCCACAATTGATACGTCATCAATAGCAATATCACCTTCGATGCCAGGGCCCCGGATCCCTTCAAATATGAGCTGCAAAAAAATAAAGACCAAGCAGATCAGCGGGTGACAAATGGAAAACCTTCGGCTGCATTTCGCGTGGTGTTGAACTACACGGATGGGCTTGGAATCGTGTACAAACACTTTCTTTCCATTGTGTAGAAAAACACAACCGAGTTCACACATCCTGGTAAGGTGCACACAGAGGATGTGTGAGCCGTGGAGGCTTTTGCACTTCAGAATGAGCTGACAAATAGCAGAGCTGCTCACTGTCTGCCTAGTTGTCTACCTGGTGTCTCCAGGTCAACTTTGCCACTAAGCTAACTGTAACGTGTATTTATGTCCCATAT
This sequence comes from Numenius arquata, assembly GCF_964106895.1. Classification (NCBI taxonomy): domain Eukaryota; kingdom Metazoa; phylum Chordata; class Aves; order Charadriiformes; family Scolopacidae; genus Numenius; species Numenius arquata. The sequence continues at coordinate 68,904,828 of NC_133581.1, read as the reverse complement.
GCCTGCAGCAAAGAGCAGGATTAAATGGAGGAAAAGTTTTAAAGAGATTTGGGGTGTATTTTTTTCCCAGAAACTCCTGCCACCTGGAGTGAGCAGCAGAGGCACAGCTTGAAGAACAGTATCTGCAAGGTGTTGGAGGACTGAGCATCCACTCAGCCACAGACTGCATGAAAACACACAGGAGCCAGAAGAACTCCGCAGTAGAATGAGGTTTCTGGTTCTCAAAGGTGGCCCACCCAGTCCCTTCCACCTCATCTCCCACAGTGGGCTCACTCATCTGCACCCCAGTGGCACCTCTCTGATGGTAGGAGGAGAGGAGCTGCCACCCTGCAACCTTCCCCTAGCCCATGAAAGCTTGGGAGAAACCTCTCGGGAGCCAGGTTGGTGTTCCTTCACCCATAATGCAAAGGCTAAATTTATCTCAAGGCATCGAGAAGGACAGAACTGTAGAATGGTTTGGGTTGGAAGGGTTCCAAGGTAAAGATCATCGAGTTCCACCCCCTGCCCTGGGCAGGGACACCTCCCACCAGACCAGGTTGCTCAAAGCCCCCTCCAACCTGGCCTTGAACTCCTCCAGGGATGGGGCTGCCACAGCTTCTCTGGGCAACCTGGGCCAGGGTCTCACCGTCCTCATGGTAATTTGGATTCCCTGAGGTCCCACAGTGATCTCCTGCAATCACCTTGGTGGATTTTAACCTCCCAGATCTCCTGCCACAGCAGCAATTGATGACAGTGACAGCCCTACTTCCCTCCTGCTCCTTTCAGTGGGTCATCATCATGTCTAGAAGCTTTGACCCCTTCTAGGAATGGTTTTATACTTATCAGAGGACACTGTGATGTGTTTCATCACAGAGAGGGTCAGATAGAGATTTTACTCCTCTTTAAGGCTTTAACCTCTGCTAAATGGATGCCTCTAATTTCAAGGTCCTATTAATCACCTTCTGTCCAATATTCCTACTTTGAAACCCCAATTCCTACAGCTGGGAGAAGAAACGGTGCCTGCGTGGAGATGGATGGCTTGTTGCAAGGTCAATAATATTATTTGCCATAATATTCGTCATTAGTTATGCATTACCATTGTACTAAAGACACAAAGTTATCTGCTCTCCTTCCCCAAACCCGGTGTGATGTTGCTGCCACGCTGCTGCTTAATTAGCTCTGCAGAAGGGTGGACTCACTCTGTGTCACGAGAAATTTATTCACTAGAAAAACTTCAAAGCCTTTCTAAAGAGATGAAGGAATTATGTAAGGAATATATTTCCCAAGCAGCACCATTTGCACAGTTCTCTCTCCTCCCCTCCCCGCCCCCCCCCCACCCCTCACTCCTTTGAAATATTTTTGGTTAAACTTAGATGACAAGTTTTTTAACTTTAATCTGCAACAATATATGCATGAAATTCAATGAATTTTGTAAGGGCGTGCTGTGGCACTAATGGAGACATTAACTCTTGGGGGTAGAGTCAATTTGGAAGAAACCCACCATTAATTCCATCTGGAGCAAAATACTTAAATTCCTCTTCATAATGATCTAACTGCATCGGGGAGATGTCTGGGGCACTCGGGTGGGCTCGCTCTGTTGTCACTGATTTCAGCAGGACACGGATACGAGCCTCTTTTTTTTTGGCAGCTCCTGAAATTTCTTTGCTCATTAATGGAGTTTAATCAGAGCTGCTCATTTGAAATGAATACCTTTAATTATCAATGATGAGTAAACACTCAGGGCAGTGGAAGATGACCCTGTAGATTATAGCTGGTCCAGCTGGACACGTATCACCCAAGGACCTTAGAGCCCCTTCCAGTCCCTAAAGGGGCTCCAGAAAAGCTGGGGAGGGACTCTTGATGAGGGAGGGGAGCCATAGGAGGAGGGGGAAGGGTTTGACACTGAAAGAGGGGAGATTGAGATGAGATCTGGGGAAGGAATTCTTTGCTGTGAGGGTGGTGAGACCCTGGTCCAAGTTGCCCAGAGAAGCTGTGGCTGCCCCATCCCTGGAGGGGTTCAAGGCCAGGTTGGAGGGGGCTTTGAGCAACCTGGTCTGGTGGGAGGTGTCCCTGCCCAGGGCAGGGGGGTGGAACTGGATGATCTTTTAGGTCCCTTCCAATCCAAACCATTCTATGGTTCTATTACCATATCCCAATGGTGCATGATACCACCGGACATCGCACTGCGGCATTTCTTCGCTCCACCGTTCCACGGAGGACATGTCCCTCAACCTTTCTCCTCCCGTTGCTAAGGCTGATCATCCCCAGTAGATGCCTGACCCTGCAGCGATAAGCTGGCAACATCAGGCATGTATTTCCAGCCTGCCTGGTGTGTCCTAAGCCAGGTGGCAAGGTCTGTGCTGGGAGCACTAAATAAATGTAAAAGCTCTGCATTTGGAGCAGGAGACTCTGTCTGTATTTTATTGAAGTGCGACGCCATAGGTTAATTGCTATAACAAGGTGGATATTAATGCAACAGGGAACTGTAATTGGGAAAACAGTAAGTTTTTCCATAATTCACCCTGTTGTCTGAAAACAGTGTCTCAGGTAATTATCCCTCTGATAATTTTTCGACTCTACCCCTGACGATGGGAAGTATTCAGCTCGAGAGGAAAGTGTCTTCTCTTCTCCCCCAAAGTACAGCTTGCCCCCCTGCTCCTTGGCAGCAGGCACAGCACCAGTCAATGGAGTTTACAGTCAAATCTTTCCTGATAATGAAAAAACACTGTTTCCAGACAAAAGGACTCTATACAAATACAACGGCCAGCATTTAATTAAAATCTGCATTTGGCAGTGGGCTTTATGGGCCTCAGAGAGGGGCTGTTATTAGCCAGCTTGGCCACATGCTCAGAACAAATCACTGCAGATGAGTGTTGGCAGGGCAGGGAGCACCATCCAGCCTGCGGTTCCCAGCGATTGGCAGGAGCTGCCAGATGATCAGAACTCCCTATCAGCATCCCGCAAACCCTATTATCTGCATGTCCGTGACTTTACAAAGCTGTTGTTAAAAATACTGCATTTAGCTGCGGAATAGAGGGGCTTATGCGCACAGCAAAGGGCACTCTGCTCTTTTAACAGAGGAAATAGAAATTAGCCCCTAGAGTGCCTCCAAGCGTCTCCGGGGGATTCAGCTTGTGCTTCTTCAACAGGATTTCAGATGGATTTTACCTTCCTGGCCAGTCTCCTAATCAGTAGAGAGGAGCCTCATGAACGTCCCCAGCCCAAGAGGGTGATGACAAGGGTGTAAAAGCCCTTACACTCGCTGTAAGGGGCTGAAAATCTCAGTGGTCCAGCAGGGCCACTTACTTCAGGACAGATCAGTCCCTCTTTTGCAAAAAAATGTCTTTTCCACAAGGAAAGCATCACTGAAGGTGGTGGCACTGTTCCTGCTCAAATCTGAATTAAAACTTACACCTTCCTAGATGCCAGCACGCAATGTATCACTTTCACGTGCTCTCTTTATCGTGTGTTTATTCTTAAAAAATACTTAATAAGTGAATATCTTACTGAGATGGCGTTTATGCAATAGTTTTTGTGATTCAAAGCACTGTAGTCCTCTCAGTTCCTCACGACTGAAGCTTTGCTGTATATCACGGGGACTGGGAAGGTATAAAACAAGTCTGGGCTGCACTTTTACTCATATAAATTAACCTATAAAAAGTTTTAATTTCTGTGTCAGTGTACTGTTTTACTGCAAAGATTTGCTTCAATTCACCCTCCTTAAATTTAACTGGGAGGTTTATATTCTTTCCTACTTAGACTACTGAATGGAAAATAAAGTTTGTTTGATGCAAGAGCTGCTAAAAATGTAATTTAAGGTTCCAACCACCCTGACATTTATTTGTTATATTTGTGCAGAGCTTCACGGCTTTACATTCATTTTATGCCGAAGCCTTTAAACACAACAGTGTAAAAGGTGAAAAATAGCCAGGCAGAGGAGCTTCCATTCCGTGTACCAGTTGGCGGCCCCAGTGAAGGTGGTTTTAAAGCAAGGTGAGTGAGGGGCACCAGTAGCAGAAGTGACCCCCGTAACTTTTCGGAAAGCCACAGGGCCCTGTGCAAGGGCTGATGCTCAGACTCTAGGGTGGAAGCAGAGACCTGGGTACCAGGAGCTGCTGACTTCTCTGCCAATGCTTCACCCCAGCTTGCCCTTCCACCCAAACCCATGTCCTCCTCTCCATGAGGTGACCCCAGGCGTGCACCCCATCACCCTCCTCCACTCCTCGTCATTGCTGGTGCCAAATCCTTTGTGTCTCTCTTCCCGGAGCTGATGTCCTCGTCCTTCTGCTTCTGCTAAAGCCTGGCCAGGTCTGAGGAACCCATCTCAGACACAACTGCGATCACTTTGGTTTCAGCATCCAATCCCTCTCCGACACAACTGCGATCACTTTGCTCTCAGCTTCCCCAGATGTCTCTTATCTCCCTTTACTGGTCCATTTATTATGTTCAGATAATAAATCAATTTCCTTTCCTTCACTGTTCACACTTCTTGGGTTTACCTGGACTTCACCAATGCAAAGCTCACCCGCCCTGACCAGCCCCCTTCTACTCGGCCCTGTGCTCCGAGTGTGCTTTAACATCCGTGACCCTCTTCTCTGCGCTTTTCCTCACCAATTCTGCCACTTTGCTCCACTCAAACATCATGTCACGCTATACTTCACATATCCTTCTCCTCCAGTTTTCCCCTAATGCAATGGCTCTGCGATCACCTATGCCAAATTATTTCTCATCCGTCATTGCCTCTCACGCAGGGAAATAAAAACAAAGGGTCAGGATCACTGATTATCCATACAGTGAACCCCAGTCTGCACGTTTAAGACAGCAGTTTTGACTTCCACCGAATGACTCTTTTTCCCCAAAGCCATCACCCTCCCCGGGGGACCCGGAGGTGGCAGGGAGGGGACAGAGGAGCCTGGAGGATGCGGCACCGCAAGGCACAGCGTGTGACTCCCGTCTTCCATCACACCGATGCTCTCAGCCTCAAACAGGGGAGGGCTTGCCCTCCGCAGCCGCCTTTTTGGGTCTGTTCCAGTTAGAAACCGCTCACAGCGTGAATGAGAAACTGCCCACCAGAGTCTATCAGCATCTCGCTGTCAAACCCACAATGAAATGTGTGAAAACCTGCCACAACTTGAATGAGCCCCGGTGAATTTCTGCAGAAAATTCATGTGTTTCAAGAGACCTCTAACACAGGCACTACACCATGGACGCTAAACATTTTTTTCACAGGAAGGAATTACGTATTCCAGTTGCTAATCTGAAATAAAAAAAACGTTTTATATTGGCTAACAGCATCTTCTGAAGACTGAAAGACATTTTGTCTTCAAGCAAATAGCTGCTGTTCCGCCATTAAAGTGTGCATTATTAAGCTCTACGGCGCTCACCTATTTACAGCAAGGAGAGCAATTATCTGTCCATAAAGCAGCTTTCAGTGCTGAAATGAAGCTGTGAAACCCTGTGGCAGAAGGAAAGGGTCAGCGTACACAGATGTCCCCCCCCCAAACCCGAATATTCCCATTCCCGGTGTGCTTGGGCGCTGCGAAGCAATGCACGAGCCCTTACCTGAAATGAAGTCGGGGGGTTTATATTAACGCGAGCTTGGTTCCAGTGCTGTCCCTTATTTCCACTTGAAGACCACAATGGGTTCTCTATCGCCGTCTGCCCTTTCAACCGCAGGTAAACGTTCAAGCTTCCTGGAAGAGAGGTGGAGAACTGGAATTGGTCCAGCGCTCTGACGGGGCAGAGATGCTGGGCTGGGTCCAGCATCACCCCCCTTCCCTCTTCACACGGGCCTCTGCTGGGTCTGGGTGGATGTGGAGAGTTTCTTGTCATAAATCCAAAAACTTTTAGGCTTGGGAAGACTGTGAACTGGTGATATGAATTCTCAGCAGAGGCAAACCTAGGGCGTGATGGCACCCACTGCTCCCTGCAGCTCAGGAAGGACACCAGGCTTCCCAGGGTGAGATGGGCAATCCCCAGTTTTCTGTGTTTTAGAGCAAATGAGTCATTTATAACCTCCTAACCCCAGGATAAATAAGCAACTTGGTTGCCTTATGCTCTCACTTCTACTGTCCAACTTCTAACGGAGTGCCGTAGAGCCTGGCAAATCTATCTGGGAGATAGATGTGATGACCTTACTGCCACTAAGGAGTATCTTTGAAGGACAACATAATCCTCTTAGTCCAAATAACCTTGGAAAAGTTGTCCCTCACTGTGGAGAAAAACCCCACAGCCCTGGGCCTTTCCCCACCACCAACCATTAAGTTACTGGTTCCAGCACAGATATTGCACAATAGATCATCTGTATTTGGCAGCCCTTCTCTCCCATTAACCTCAGATTAATGCCTCAGACCACGAACAGAAGCCAGACTTTCTTGGTGCACCAAGAGACAGCAAACACACTGATTTCACTTAGCAGGGTTCAATAATTCACAGAGTTTGCAGATTTTGTTCCTCCTTGCTCACTGCTGTTATCCGCAGAGGTGTGGGGCAGTGGTGTCTCTTTGTACTACATAAATCACTGCATTTGCCTTCCCTGGAGAAAGTTCAGTCAAGCTCACGCAAGACACCTCTTTTTTAGGGAGCCTGGAAAGGCAGCTGGGAAGCTCATCCAAATTATACTTGCAATGAAACCTCCCAGATCTGAGGCAGCTGCGCAGTGACTCAGCTCCAGCTCGTAAAAAGTTCTGATTTCATGCAATAGCGAAACTCAGCACCTTGAAAAAAACACGAGGCTGAGCGTGTAATGGAATAGCAAATATTCTCCTCACGGCTCTTTTGCCAGGGTGCCCAGAATGAGCCCATACATCTTCTCTGAAGGAGGTGGGGGAAGCGATGCTTGCCAGAGCGTCCGGGTGGCACCCTGTCTCCCACCCCCTTCCCACGGCAGTGTTGTATTTTCCCAAGGCAGGGGAGGGTACGGAAGCAGGACAAAGGAAACACGACTTCTAACAAGGATAGTCTGTCCCTGCCTGCACGTACTCTGCTGGGTAAAGAAAAAAATGACCTGAAAGGGAAAGGGCTTGCGAGAAGGGCTACAGAGGGCTACAAAGATGATGAGGGGCCTGGAGCATCTCTCTTATGAGGAAGGGCTGAGGGACTTGGGTCTTTTTAGTCTAGAGAAGAGAAGACTGAGGGGGGATCTGATCAACGCCTAGAAATACCCACAGGGAGGGTGTCAGGAGGATGGGGCCAGTCTTTTTTCAGTGGTGCCCAGTGACAGGACAAGAGGTAATGGGCACAGACTTGAACATAAGAAGTTCCATCTAAACATGAGGAGGAACTTCTTTACTTTGAGGGTGACAGAGCCCTGGAAGAGGCTGCCCGGAGAGGTGGTGGAGTCTCCTTCTCTGGAGACATTCAAACCCACCTGGACACGTTCCTGTGGGACCTGCTCTGGGTGACTCTGCTCTGGCAGAGGGTTGGACTGGATGATCTCCAGAGGTCCCTTCCAACCCCATGTCATTCTGGGATTCTGTGAGAAGGTGAATGCTCAGGAGGGTTCCCTGGACCAGTAATACATCTCTGCTCCCAGTAAGCGGTTGCTCAGCCCCACCAACAGCAACAGCTCTTGGGCAAGGTTTATATTATTCAGCTTAAACAGTTCTCCCTTTCTTCCCATCTGCTTCCCTCCAAGACTTTTATCAACAACTCTACTGGGTCTGTAGCCTGAAAAAAGGCAGGGACATAGACAAGACTACCTAAAGTTAAAAAATAGAGTTATATATAATGTTATTTTTCTAAAAGACAAAAATCAATGCCCATATCAAGCAAGGGATGAGTTGCTGGGCGATTATTTCACCTGTCTGTGCAGGCTGATACAGCCCATGCTGCAGAGCTGTTTGGAATAACTGAATAATTTAGGCATCAAAAGTACATAATTCCAACACTGCTGAGGTTAGAGATTTAAGATTGTTCACAGCATACTCAGCCTCTTTGCATCACATAATTTCTTCAAATTAACAGCAGAACAATAGCAGTCTTATTTAAAATACAAAATAGCCATTATTGTACCAGATTTGCCCAGCATGTTAGTTAGCGTGGATGTACCTGCCTGACCCTCGTTGCTAAATATGTCCCAAACGTCACTAAAAACTTAACTAATGACACCTGCGACAGATGCTTATCCTTGAAATTCTGCCAGAAAGGCTTTGGAAAAGTTACATGGCCTTTGCCAGGGTGATGCTGGGGAGGCAGGATGAGTTGGCCATGGGGTTCACGCTGAGGTGTGTCCAGCAAGAATTCACCTACAGATTTCCAATTCTGCCAAGCTCCAGACAAATGGGTAATGAAGTGACTCCTGAGGAGGAGACGGAGAGTAACTGCTGTGAATTAAGGAATAAAGTTTACTTTCTGACAGCCTCCTGCCAAGAGAGCGCAGGGTGCTCCGGAGACGTCACCAGCGCCAACACGGGGGTGACACTTTGAGCGCTCATCACCGTGCAAACACAAACAGCTTCCGCGGTGCGCTCTGACAGCATCTTCTGCTTCCACTTTTTGTTTTGTGATGGCTCTCCAGTGATAAGAAAAATTATTGTTATTGGAGCATCAATTAGAAATGCCCCATTTTGGGGTGCAGGGGGAAAAACTGGAAATATAGACTATTTTAAAAGATGGTGACAGCTATAATGGAATTACAGCCTCTCTCTGTCTCAATGCAGAGACACAATAAGGACAGTGACTCTTCATTTTCTTGTTCCCCAACAATGGCTTATTGTTTGCTGCAAATCAAGTAACGGGAAGCTCTATTTCTCTTATGTTTTAGGGATAATCTACCTTCCCCTTTTGAAGGATGTGCGCTTTCCCTGGCAGCCAGTGCTCTCAGAGCGAGCTCGGAGTGATCTGTCAGGAATTACAACCTGACCTAAGAGCCATCTATTTCAGGTAAAGAAAGATTATTTTTCCGAATCTCACTGCCAAGGCACGGGATGTAGGTCCCTGTTTATCTCCTCAGAGCGTAAGCTCTAATCTCAGATCTGCGCTCTGCAAAGACCCCCGAGTACCTCTCCTTATCGCTACAGACATTCCCTGCCTCTTCTCCAGAGACACCAGAGACCTGAACAGCTGGATAAACTGGTTGGCTGGTTGTTTTCAATACAGTGCAGCAGCCGTTTCTCAAACTGATGTCACCGGGGTCGCTCATTTTTAAGAATGGAGGCTGAAGTATCTTTTCCCCTAAGCCTCCAAGACCAGTCCACACCAGCAACGGAGCACCACTCCAGGAGGATCTTCTGGTTTTTTTTAGGGATCCTTCAGAACCTTGTCAGAAATGCAGAAATGTTTTGATGAGCAATGAAACTGTTTGGGAAACAGAGTACTTTGCCCCTGAGACATGGGAATAATAACCCTAATGCTCCTTGGAAATCTTATAGATGCTGATAATGAGGGAGAATTAAGCAACCCAGTGGAACTGCTGACTTGCAGCACCAAAGCCTGCTGAACAATGCTAGAGGACTTTGGCTGAAAAATCAAAGTTTAATGGCCGTGTATCTTCCCTGAAGACATTGTCCAAAGGAGGAAAAGGCTCGATATTATTTAAGCCAAATTACCCTGCAAGACACTTCAAATTTTTGGCAAAGCCAGGCCAAGGATCAGCAGCTCAAGGTTATTCAAAAGAAAGAGCCTTCAGCACAGAGATCATATCGAGGTCTCAATTAGCAGCTCCGGTCCCGCTCTTGTGAAGAAATGAGTGAGCTGGCAGCACATATTACAGCCGAGAGCTGCCCCGACTGGCAGTGCTCGTTCCCAGGTGGGGATAAGAAGCACCTTCTACAGCTGTGAAGGGTCAAGTCTTCCAACAGCTCGTCAAAAACCAGTCAATCTGTTTTAGCAATAAGATTTAGAATTATGCACAGGGGAATAATCCTTAAGAAAATGGAACTCTTCTGAAAAAATATTAACAATTAAGTATTTCTCACAGAATCACATCATCTTCGTTGTCCTGAACTGGACCCTCTCAGTAAGCCCATGTCTCTCGTCCTGGGGAGCTCAGCACTGGACCCAACACCCCAGATGTGTCTTCTCCACTGCTGAGCAGAGGAACAGGACCTGCTGGCCACGCTCTTCCTGATGTCACACAGGAGGCTGGTGGCCACCTGTACCACAAAGGTGTATCATCCAAAACACTGTGTCATGGTAAGGTTTGATTCGCCTGGGCAAATCACGCCTTTCCTAACCTAAAGGAATTTCTAAGACCACAAATCACAATAATTATATTGATGAGGTAACTACTCGAATGAGATTTTAAAAAACTCATTCGAGTAGTTACCTCATCAATAGGACTATTCATATAATAATCATGTGCTTAAATCACTGAAGTCTTAGGATATCATCACTCATTAGGTTTTTCTTTTTCTTTATTATCCTCATGTGAACAATTTCGGTGACACAGTTCACATCTGGGGAATCAAATGGTACATATATTTGCTGATTTCATAATTTATTTCTTGCATGCACATTTCAATCTCATGTGTTTCATAACATCTTCTCATTATGAGGAATTCAAATGTTGAATTTAGTAGATGTGTATAAGCGTGCATTCAAACACAGGGCTGACGCTATTAATTTACTGTTTTTCTGCCAGTCTGCTCTTTAAAGACAGAATAATAAGTAATTTTGTACAAAGCTACTCAAAAGCAGATAATTTTGAACATTAGCTAAAATGATGGTAACTATATTTTTTAACATTAAAGAAGAAAAGCAGTATCAAGCAGTTTTGGTTTTCGACAACTAGGTGTCCACGTTGCCATGAACAAATCCTGTTTGTCTATGGTCACTAACCATTGCTGCCACCACCTTCACCTGCGAGTCAGCTCCTTCATTGGATGGCATCACACATGGCAATTCAAAAAATTCCACATAAATAAGAAAGGGCGATCTCAGCAAAAAATCTAAGGACACAGACAATTGCTGAAAAGGCAGCCCAGAAAAAAAAGATAATCAAAATTGCACCAATTGCAGCCTCTGTGGTTGTTTGTCTTATACTTTATCCCAAACCTACGATATTCCAGAAAAACTCTTTGACCCTTTCTGTTTGTAACTTTGCTCTTCACTGACAAATACCAGAAACAGCCTTACAAGGCGGTTTATATTTTTTTCACTAAGCATGGCATGGCTCAGTCGCTTCCCTCCGATAAACAGCCAAGCTCCTGCTGGAACATAAAGCCAGGAGAACCTGAACCTGGGGCTGCGTTCTCGCGCTCAGCAGTGCAGAGAGAACTGAGGAAACCACGTCAACTTGTCTGCTCTCTTTAAAACCTGAACTCGGCCTGGATTAGGCGAAGGTTTCCCCAAGCAACCACCAGAATGCACCATGAGGGTGTGCTTGCCCTTGAAATATATATATAAATACATCAAGTCAGGTCAGCTTGGAATGCCTTCTGACACACTGATGAGCACCGAGCACCCCACAGGGATTTACAGGATTTAGAAAAATGGGCTGTCTATTGTTAATACTTTTATATTTTCCCACACCTTTTTTTTTTTCATACTACTCAAAGAAATTAAACGTGTGTGTTGAAAGAGCCACGACTAAAGATAGAGTTGCGGATACACCTTGAAAATATGTACTCCCACAGCCTGCGAGCCAATTGTTCATGACTTTTACAAAGGAACCGTGTGCTGGTGCATCGCACCCGGGCTGTGCCGCTCCAGCCGCCGGCACGTCCTGAACCCAGCGAGGAGCGGCTCAAAGCTCTGTGTTACCATCAGGCAAAAGTCCTTGCAAATGTCACCTTTTCCGTTTCCACATTCTAAAGTTCCCAGGCTCAAAACCTCACGAGTGCATGAAACATCAGGCATCGGGCAAAAGTCCTTGCAAATGTCACTTTTTCCATTTCCACACTCCAAAGTTCCCACGCTCAACCCTCATGTGTGCATGAAACACCTCCCATCCATAAAAGGGGCTCCTGCTAGTGTGCTAATTAGTGGAAAATGCACTTTTACAGTGGTTAGGATGCTAACAGCTTTGGTGGCAACGGTCCCTTGCAGTTCCCCCGTGCTTTTGTTTCATGCAAGTGGACATCTCTCCTGCTATTTCTCCCAAAATGAAAAGACAAGGTCATTGGCTTCCTCTCACCTATGTGCTGTCCATACATGTGATAGTAGAAGCTGAAACAATAGGCTGTGTTCGTAGCTCCATAGGGATTTTTTGGAGCGACGCTGAAAACAGGGCTAACAAGTCGGGCCTTTTCTCCTTCCAGCCTGGGGCGCGAGGTCTCAATGTACATGTAGAACCCTAGGGGGAAGGCCAGGTGGAAATCATCAGGTTGCAGTCCTCAAAATCAAACACATTTACACACAGGAAGACACCAGGGCTATAAAGCACCTTGATTAAACATGTACAAACAGAAAGACACCAGGACTATCAAGAATTTTGATCCATTTTTCACACTCATCTGGTGTCACCATGGTTTCTGAGACATATTTCTCCTGCATTAAGCCCATGTGTTTTCCACAACTGCTTCAAAGACATGTTTTCTACCCAGAGTAAAATCAGGGCTAACAGGTCAGTACTTGTAATCAATTTGAAATCAATATAACATCACATATGAACAAGAAAAAAACCTTTGTGATGGGGTTCAGGCATCAGTCTCAAGGTTGTAATTTGTTCCTATAAGCAGTGAGCGGGGAGAACTTTTAAAATAAAGGAAAAATATCTCGATGGAAACCTTTCAAGGAACATTTTCAACTGGCCATGTCAATCACATGTTTGAAAGCTCATTTTCACAAAAGAAGACGATAATTTATTCTGATCCTGGACTGTGCCAACAACAGAGATAGTATTTACTTAATCCAACTAAGCAAATACAATGCAGGATGGTTCTTTTTTTCCCCCTTTGGTAGTGCAAGCAGGGAGCACACAATAAAATAGCATGAGTTACTGCAGTGCTTGATAAATTCAGCACAACATGTCTGACTTTTCAAATGCAAATACACTCTGCAGCAGATATGGCACGCTTCTGTTAAGCAGGGCAGCAGATTGAGAATTACACATTTTAGCAACACCCAAAGTGAAAATGGGGCAAAAGAATTTCTCCTTGTGACAGTCTGAGAGAGTCCGAGTTAGAATTTAAATGACATAAACCAGAAGAATATTTCAAGATGTGCCAGAAGATTTCCCCACCAGACTGTAACCTGAACGCAATGGCTTTGAGAATGGCACAACAGAAATGATACAAGACGGTTAATGGCACCATCAGTGGGTTGTGCTTTGGGACCAGCCACAAGCCTCAGCGCCAGCAATTTCTTTTAGAAGTCCTTGAATTATGCTTATTTCTGGTTTGACCAGGAAAAATGATGTAGGTGGCTAAATTGTCTGTCCTGGAGAGGTCCCTCACCCCAAAGGAGCCGCGGAGCTCCCAGTGCCAGGGACTGGTGACACCACTGGAGCTTACCTTCCTTGGAGCCAGTCCGATCCGCGTTGGGCCCCGTGTTGGGGGTGTATTTTGTGTCTCTGGTGGCAGTGCTTTGTTTCGTCCAGTCGAAATTGTCTGTGTCATCTTGGGTGAAAAGGCAAATGTTACCATCCTCAAACCCACAGTGGAACTCTCCTGCCAAAGCAGCAAATGAGCAGAAATTTAGGGGCTGAAACTATTAATCCAATGCTCGTTTGTCAAAGTACTTGTCAATTATAACAAAGATATTGTGTGATGATGCTTAGTAACAGCACTGGAAAACAGACATACATTTATTTTACACCAGTTTCTAGTGTTCAGGGTATGTTTTCTTTTGTAGTAACATCAACCTGCGTTGGTATTACTTGAAATTATATTCAAGTCTTATTGTACAGCTCCTCCTCACACATTCCCATGGATACAACTGCCCTTAGAGACATCGTCTCCTCTTACCCAACTAGCACTTCTAGAAAGCTGAGAAGAACAGGCAGCATGTCCATAAAACACGGACTACGGGGAAAAAAAAAGTGGTTTAGGGATAAGAACATGAGGGAAAAGAGGACAGCAACTTTTCAGAATGGAAACATTATCTCCAAGTGACATCTCCTAAACTAGTCTTGGCTTTTGATAGGGATGGGAAAGGAAGTAATGGCTAAAATGAGAGCAAAGGAGTTTTAGGGCAGACATGAAGAAAATCTCTAAAAATCAGGACAGTGAAGCACATGAACGACTTGCTCAGGAAGAGCACTGAGTCCCCATCACTGGGTTATAATAACCAATTAGACAAATACCTGGGAGGAAGGTTTAGGTCTATCTGAACCAGGCAGGACAGGTGACTGTATCATGTCCTGAAGACATCTCCATCTTTCACTAAAATTTCTGTTATTTACTTGAGGTCAAGTGGTAAAACCTTGGCTCTAAAGATTAAAACCGCCAAGAAGCATCACTGGGATCCTCTCCTTTGCCAAAGAGAGGTGTGTGAGACACACCAGCTCAGTGATCCCACCTGCCAGGTGACGGTGGGATGAGAAAGTCCTTCTGTCAGACGTTTAGGAACCAAAATAAATCGAAACCTCAAGTTTCAGTTTTCACCTCAGAACAGAATAAGGCCCCATGCAGTAAAATGTGCAAAAGCTTAATTTTATGCGCATGAATAGTTCCTGCTGAGTTTACTCTTCCAGCAAAGTCAATTGATCTATCTGAGAAAACAAGCAAATCTCTCTTCTCTAGGGAGAAGGCAGCTGTCTGCACACTGTGTCAGCCACGGCCTTCTTCATAGGGGTGCAATTTATATTCATTGTTATGAGGAACTCTAACACCAGGCGCCATGGGATTATTCATCTGTGTTAAATTGAGAAGGTATATAAATGTTTGCAGGTTTGGGGTTTTGGTGAACTATAAATCCACTTAAGCCACTGGAGCTTCAGTGTAAATCAGTGAAGACAGAGGGACCTGGAGCTTAGCTTGGATATGTACTGCTAAGCAAGGATGCTGGTCTGAAGCTTATTTAAAATCAGGTAACACTGCAGACTGAAAAAGCGGGCTTGAAAAATTCATTCCAAACCACAAGGTGCATCCCAAGTCTTCCTCATTCCGCTCCTGCCCGTCCAAAGAGCAACACAAACTGTATCCCCTCCACAACAGTTAGCATAAACCCCCTGTTTTTCATAAGCCCTGAGTTATAAAGCCAGGTTATCACCAAAATGCAGTTCATAGAAACTTCCTTGGCTCTTAGCACCTCAAGGAGATTGACTTGATTTCTCAATAAATCCATCAGCTTTATTAGATCCTCCAAGAGAATTAATTTCCTAAATCCCAGTTCCTTAACTGGCAAAGACGACTGGTAACCATCGGCATGAAGGGGGGGCCAATTTCAGGACCTTGCACTTCTGTTTGGAGATGGAAGCAAGGTCTTCTGAATTTTGAATGTTAAAGAAGTGGCAATATAGAAAGTCATTCAGTGGAGGAGCACCATTGTGAGCGTTGTGGAGAAGGACTACAAGTAGAGGCCTGATTGTGGTTCTTCCTGAGAGATGAGCAAATCAAAGAACGAGGCCACGAGGGATACACACACACGGATTACACCCAAAATCCTTTGATAGAGAAACACGTCAATAGATGCAGATGGACACCTCCGTCCTTATCCCAAAGAACAGGAAGATAACGCAAAGACCCTGACAAAGCTCTTGAAAGACATGAGGACTGGAATGAAGCACTCTGAACAAAACCCCAGCTGTGCCTCTCATCTCCAAGAATTACCTTTTATACGACTTGAGCTCCCAATTTGCTCGGTTTACACTATATTCTCTGCGTTTGACTTCCACCTCCACTCATGCAAGACCTTCCTATAGCAAAAACAGTGCTGCTTCTACCCGGTCTGATAAAATTAAAGGGCAAAACAGTAGCTAAAGCAGAAAAGTTCTGAGTACCAGATCCCGTCCTGCAGCAAAGTGAATTAACACAAAGCATTTTCAGCCATTCAGCAGTTTCTAACACAGCCCCCACAGTACCCTAAGAGCTGCATTTGCATGTCGCACCATGCCCTCAGAGCTTCATTAAGAAATTCCACATCAGCAGAACAAAAGATTTTTCTTCAAGTTAAAAAAAAATATATATATATATATTCAGGCCAGATAAAAAAAAAAAAGTAAAACTTTGACATTTATTTAATAGGAAAACACTGGTTTCATGTGGGACTCCACCATTTGGAATACATTGGGAAAGGTTAGTGCTAAATATTCTTGGCACTAAAGGCTCCTTAAAAAATGGCAGAAGAATAAAAATGGGAAATAGTTCTCCAGCGTTAGCTGAATATTTTTCTTATGCAAGAAGTAGGACCATTTAAATAGGTCTAGATGGTCCTGACGTGTTCATTGAAGGAACACGCTGAGTGCAGGTGGAACAGCCAGCCCTGCCCCAAGCACCCATGGGTGCTCCAGTTCGTGACACCCCTCAGACCACTACGGTTGGCTGAAAGCACAAACAGTGGTGCCAATTGCTATTAAAGGCAGTGGTCAATTTTTGTCAAAGCACATGCCAGCTCTGGAAGTGGATTCAGGTTATTAATAATTTCATTACCAATTAGGGCAAAATCGGAAACTGTTCTCAAGGTGAAACATTCCTCATTGTAGTATGAATTATTGTCCCCTATTTCCATAAAATTCAAGTTGAATATGACTCTCTAACATCTAATCTCTTCCGTTATTCAGGTGTAACATCTAGTTGCACTAATTGATCTGAAATACTTATGGCTTAAATTAAATTATATTATCCGTTACAAAATAAAATGTAGATCTGAGGCTCCATCTCAGTGTTTCAGTCATTCCGTCCTACTTGCATTGCAGACATCTTGTAAAAAGGAAGGACTTATGGAATGGGATTATTCCAGATATGAAGCAGAAGAAGAACGTGACTTCAGTTTCCGATACAGGTGTCTTGTCCCGGTTGAATACAGCTCTTGCTCTTCATTCACAACGGCGCACATGAAAACCCATGTGGATGCCACCTGCGCTGCACCACGCACCTACGAGAGCCTTTGCTTTTAACTGAGCTCTAGAGACATTCTGAAAATTAGACAGTTTCAGATCTGATCTGAAAATCGCAGAGGATCACAGTCTGAAGCACTTGGGATGGCAATGCATTTTTTCCTTAACATCACAGAGTATATATTTAATATAGTAATTAGCAAGGGCCTCATCTACTCCTCATTTAAGTCAGTGGGAGTGGTTCCTTCAGCTCCCGCGAGCTTTGAACTAAGCCCTGATTAATTGTTAATGCGTTGCACAAGATCTTCCACAAATAAGTGTAAAATTTACAGAAAGGCTTAGCCGTTGCCTGTGAGAGATGGAGAGAGAGGCTGCTCCCACAGCCCCATGCTGCTTTTCTGCCCGATTACGGCTGCGCTACAGCAGTAATAATGGCAGAGAGAATCCCAGTCCCTTTATTTTTTGCATATTTTATGAAAAGCAAGAGTAATGGCAGAATATGTTCCCACAGCAAAATATTCATGTGCTTTGGTGTGGAAGGAAACCATGGAGTAGACGTGGAGACTGTTTGGAATAGGGTGGTTTTACTGGGACATACTAAAGCTCCAGCCCATTCTCCTGCCTGCGACATCTGTAGAGATTTGGTGCCCGTGGAAAAGTGTAAGAACAACCCATTAGAGAAGTCCTTTCTCCCCTGAAACATCCCGGTGCCCACGCACCGATGCATTAGCGAATACATTTAGGGTTTGCATTTTCAGTCCTGCCTGTGGAGCTCTCCCCTGTGAGATTATCTGGATGCTTTCTCACCCCAGTTACACTTTTGGTCTCCACATTTCTCTGTGCAAACGGGGTCTGTGATTCCTGTATGCACCGCGTGAAAAAAGAGTCATCTTTTGGTTTTTATGCTGCAGATGAGCATCTGATAACCCTTGGAAGTATCAAAATACTCAAGAACTGCAGATGTCATTTTTATGCAAGGATAAATGAATTCCAAAAATTTCATAAACTAACTTTTCCTTCCAGATTTTTACCACACTGAGGCACAGGCACAGTTCCTACACAGCACATGAACTTTCAGCTAGTTAGTTTATCAGTATTTTGCTACTCCTGTGACTGAACCACAGCCTCACCCACGCACACTGAGCTACAGCTCCCACAAATGCATGTTATTTCAGAACATGAGTATTTTTCTTTTAGATGAACTGTTTGGGCAGTGGGAAAGGAAGATGAGCTGGGGCTATAATTTTTCCTTTCTCCATCTACTCTTGCTTTTTTCCTCTTGCATGGCAGAACAAAAGGAACCTTTATCCACCAGCCCATCTCACACGCAAAACTAAGGTGGTTGCTGCAATCCATGGGCTGCAACTGGAAGTGAAATATTTATCATTTACTGTTTGACTGTAAAGGACAATGGGTGCAAGGACAATTCTTTATACAGATAAAAGCTAAAAAGATACAGAAATACTTACGTAGATGTGGATTTACCGGAGCTGGAAGACAGAGCAAAAAATACAATTAGCACAAAGAAGAATTTCTAATTCATCAATATTCAGATTATCCTAAATTTCCCTCCCCCTCAAGACACTGATCATACCTCCTACACCAAAACAGCCAACAGAGCTGGGAACTTCCTTTCTGAGCAAATTTTTTGGCTCCCTGGCAATGCAAAGGCAATGATTTCAGTGAGAAATGATAGCCTCTCCCACCCACGATGCGTACCCTCCATCACGAGCACCTGCAGCCTGGGGAACAAGGTGCTGTAATTAAGCATCAAACCTAGATTAGTGGCACAGATATCGTAAGGATGGGGACAGCTGCACAGTAAAACTCCAGGGTGATGTCTTTGTACAGGAATCCAACAAAAACTACAGAAAGGATGAATTCATCAAAAGCATATGTTCTGCACTGGACCTTGCTCATCACTTAAAATTTCCTTTCAGCATTGTTCAAGAATACTTAATGTAATGAATTACCCTTCTACTCAATGAATAATACTATTCTTTAATTAAAGATGTCTGAGTACATATGCGTCTTAAGAAAAATACAGCACTTACATTCTTAGAAATGCCCATTTTCCTTTTAAATAGCAGTAAATATAAGCCCAGCAAGTTTGCAAGAAGAGGTTTGAGCTCATTAGACCATGAGACACAACCACGAAAATGCATGAGAGTCTTCTGGGACATAAACCCTCTTCTAGGAAGAATAAATATTTTAAAGAAATTTAAGAAGTTGACAAAGTAAGGTGACACGTGCTGTCCTGAAAAGCTTCCAGCTGGAGGAGCCACATTCAATGACCAGGACAGGGACCCACCAGTATCCCACCTCTCTGCATCCCACCTCTGCCTGCTCCCCACCCCATGGCAGGAGCAGCCCATGCTGACCCCTCACCCTGGGAGGCATCAAAAAGAAATCTGCCGGTATTGCAGAGACCCTTGAGATAACTTCGCTAAAAAAGTATTACTTCTGTCTGTTCTTTTATGGGTCTGTGCAATGCCCTGCATGACACGGCAGGACTATTGGGAACTGGGAAACTTTGAGGAAACTGATAAAACTGGCACTCTTGGCAAAATTATAAAAACCTCTACATCCATAATTCTTTAGTATTGAAGTTAATACCTCAATAGGATGAAACAGAATCAAAGTCAAACCTCAACAGTGCCTACAGTTATCTTAACCATGGGGACGGCTACCCAGGTTCAGGTCCAGAGTCACCTGTATGATGCTAAACACGGGAAACGGGGTTGGATGAGAAATTGGTCTGCGGTTTGTGCTACCTGTTTGCAGAAGGGTAAATTTGAGGAACGGATGACTTAGGAAACCGGGCTCTTATGCATGTGAGAAACAGAAGGATGCCAAGCTCAGAGTTGGAATTGCATGTTATTAACAGAAAATTTGAACTAAAATTTTATCTCCAAATAATGGGTACATCTGGTAAGGCTAGACTCCAGTACGAGTATTGCTCCACTTTTTCTTGCTGCACTTCCCATGCCATGTTTGCAGACATGAAGTCTTGGTTTGTGACCCTTACATAGCTCTGGATTCAATCTGAAGTTTTCAAAACAGCTCTAAATTAGCAACTCTGCCATTTTATCACTGAACCAAATGAACAGTGAGTTGCCCCACTGCAATCTTCTTAAGAAACTTAGTGATTATACTAGATAACCTCATAGCTTTTACCAAAAAATTACCTTTCATTCTCCGAGAAACATTCATTTTGTGAAAATCTTGAATGACTGAACTTGGAATTAGCTGAAATTGCTGAGAACTACATTTACTGATGCTTGATTTGTAACTAAACGTATGGACTTTTATGGAAACTATCATCAGTGTGTAACCTTGAGTCATCCTATTCAGATTGTTCACCACAGAGCAAAAAAAAAGGCTTCTTGCCAAACTTGAGTTCACACTGACTGACAAAAGCAGAAAAACAAATTAAAGCAGTTAGGCTGAACTTATCTAACACCATAAAGTAAGAAAAAAACCCACCACAACCAAACAAAAACCCAGAAAGCCCATTTTTCAAAGTAATACGGCACATTGCTATAAGACAATGTGTGATGGCTCTAACTCTTACCGCAGGAAGGGAAGGATGCTGCCTGTGCGACACACGGGTGGCAAGTTAAATTAGCCATAAAGGGAAATTAATGGATGACTGAGGCAGTAAAATTCCCAAGGCCGACTTTGAAATGTCTGGAAAAAAATCCGTGCACCTCAGAGGGTTATTGCTGCTCTGCTCATCCGACCCTGGCTCCTGCCGGGGAGGAAGGTTCTGCCGGCGGAGAATCTCAGGAGGAGAACAAAGTGTCACAAAAACGTTTGAGCTTGGTTAGAGCCAAGACGGATGATCCCTTAATCTTCCTGCCTTTCCTCTGGCAGGCAGAGAATAAAACCTGCTGGAATTTCAGTTTGTTGGATGATTTTACTTCTCAGTGAGCTTCTAAGTGAGCTGGATGGTTTTTGCGCTTCTACAGGGGGCAACTGCATTTATACAAGTTAAATTTCCCACAGATCCTTCCCAACACACTTGTTCAGCTCCCAAGTGAGGTGGCCTTCAGAGACTGAGACATTATGTCCGTCCTTTAAAAAAAAGAGCTGCAAACCAAGCTTTCTTAACTATGAAACCCATAAAGGGAGAGGCCAGTAGATGTTCATGTCCTGTGTTTTTTACCACCAGAAACTGGTTGCCTGTGGGAATTACAGCCAGCACTGAAAAGCTTTAATCAAGATCAGAAGTCCATAATGCCTCCAAGCACTTGGTTTGCAGAGGAGAAGCAATATTGAGTAAATATTGGTACTCTACAAGGACAAGGCTTTCCTCCTCCCATAACAGCAATTGCCCTAACTTACTATTTATACCACTGTGGAATACCGGAAATGGAAAAATAAATAAGTTTGTGTGAACTTAGAAATCCTACCATTTATGCCCTATTTGGTGCCAATTTTATTTTTCTGAGTCCCACTAATAATAATAATAACAAAAATAATAGCAATAATAACAACCACAATTATATACTCTTCTTCCATACAGATTCTGGGGACTGTCTAAGCCTCACATGAAAATATGGACTCCAAAGGCACAGGCCACCATCGTCTACCTGCCACTGTCACAAGGGGCTGACTCTACACACCAGTAGTAGTAACATCGGGTTGTTGCCTTTTTCCATAGAAGGGAGCCAAACTGTTTCTTTAAACACTGGATAACTCTAGAAATATTTAAACATAAGTGCGTATCTAAAGGAACGAGTGCTGAAGTTATAATTGGAGTAGCTGGAGAACTTTCCAGTCGGTTCGTATCAAACAGGCTGACACAGATTTATGTAAAGTGACGGAGATTATATTTACACTGTTACTGCGAGACATGTCTGGTTTGTGTCAGCCTACAAAACACTCATTAGTGCTATTAAAATTGCCCTGTTTATATTTATGTGGCAGACTGTGCTCGCGAGCAGAGTAACACGTGTATCTACCAAAGAATCTGTCAAGTGATGTTTGGCTGTAATCACCAATGTCGCTCCTACTGTGATGATCGCTCTTTTCTCCCGTCCTTTCAGCGCGCAGAGGAGACAATAACTCATGGCAGGCGAGGGGTTTCCCTAAGAAATGCTTCTGGCACAGGTAAGTTTTTGATTCATGGGACTGGATAATGCAGAGTTTTTACTTAGTATTTGTAACTCCTGCTTGGGATGGCAGGGCATACTGTAAAGAGCTCCTTACTGAGGTTTTCCTGCTTTAAGTCTCCTTATTTTGGACATTCAGATGGCTACCAGCAGGCTAGCACACTGGGAGCGTTTATTATTAGCAATTTCCATGTTAATCTCCAGTTGTGGGTCTTAATTTAAAAGGTGATGTGCTCTGCATCATGGGCACAGGAGTGTGACCCAATAAAAATGACTGCACAGGTAGGATTAATGTGGCTTAACTTTAGCGATCTCAAAGTTAGACACCTCGCCTAAGAGTGTCATTGGAGCGTCTCTACAGCCACAGGAGAGAGATGGGCATGTCCAGAGGGTGATTCGTCCCCTGGGAGATATCTGGAGAAACCTTCTCCTCTCTAGTAAGGCAGCAAACGCAGCCAATACGCTAAAAATGTCATGTTAAGCCTTAAACACTTCATAAATATTCTAGAGAAATCTCTTCTGCATGGTACCTACCCAAGACTGTCCTGCTACAGAAGACAAGCTTAAGCTGTCAAAGTAAAACCGAGACAGTGCATGGCCTATCTATCCTCTCTTTGCACAAAAATAAAACTCAACTGTAAAAGTTAATGCATTTCTTAAAGGCAAAAGCCACTGCTACTGTTTTTAGCTACTCTAACTACGACGTGTCTGATCTGCTTTTCACACTGGCCACATTTCTTCAAAATGGGGTGAAATCCCATTAGCCTGCATAAAGTTTTTAAAAAATAAGGCAAAACATGTTTGCAATGGGAATCCTCACCAGCAACACAAATACATCGCTGCATTTCAGACCTAAGAAAAAAACTTTTTTACTCTAAGGGTGATCGAGCACCAAGTTGTCCAGAGAGGTTGTGAAGTCTCCATCCTTGGAGATATTCAAGACCTGAAAGGACATGGTCCCGGGTCCTGGTCCTCCAAAAAGAATATTCCTAAAGTGGTGGGATGAGAAAGATGGGCTGACACTGCTAGAGGCCAGTGTGCTCCTGGAGTCCTGATCAAAATTGAACACGCACACACACACACAAAACCCCACTGAAAATATGAAAATTAAAATGTTTTCCTCCTTGCCTGAGGTCTCACAATTAAGAAAAAAAAATGTAATGGGAGAAAAATGTAAAAAATTATCTTAGTTCTTCTGTTAAGAAACATTCGCATGATGCCTTCTATTTTCTGGGTACTGCTTATAATTATTTTTTGCACTGATGCAGGCCTGCTGCTGTGCGTCCTGCCAGCCCATTAACTGCTTTTCGAAGATTCCAGCATTTCAGATTATAAGTATCGGATTTGCACTATAATAGTGTATGTGATATCATTATTTTACAGTTGAGGCTATAACATCCTTAAAATTAGCCTGGTAATAGTTTGCTGACACTATAGTCATTGGATGAATGCCGGGATAAAAATGCGCATTTTAAGCACACAAAAGAAGCCTCGGTGGTTCCGGGATCCCTCTTCCAAGGGAAGTCACTTTGGGTTTATCTTATTGATAGGAGCATCTGGCTCATGGTTTCCGAAGCTGTGAATTTGTCAGCACCAGAGTAATCACCCCGCGTCGTGCTTCGAAAGCATCCCTCCATCTGGGGCACGAGGCAACGGCTTCCTCCCTCCTGGGGGGCTGGATTTTGCCTTGGCACCTCATCAGCACCTTTGAAACGGGATGTTGTTCACATCTGTGCTAATGGCAGATTCCAGGAGAAAAAAAATTGCAGCAGACAAAATCTGCCTTTCTTTTTATGCTTCATGGGAACATTCTTCCTGCCAGCCAGGGGCTAGAAATGTAAATCACATAATGTTTCATTAAAACCTCCAACTCAGCGCAGTTCTGAGCCAGAGCCGAGACCTCAATCAACCTCCCGAGACTTGCCAGGGTACTATCGCCACCAAAAAAAAGAGCAGTAGTGACTGAGTGACCCAAGGGGAGGTTTTTTCCTCCTTATAGGAGCACTGGTCAGTATTCAAGTCATGGGAGAAATTTCGAGGGCAGCGGCTGTGAGGATGCTAATTTTTTTTTTTTAGATTTGTTCACTACTTTAAAATATCTGATAATGACTTTTGAAAGTAATTCTTGATGTGTAGGTTGCTTTTGGGCCTTCTGCTGCGCATGGTTTCCTGCTTGGGGCGCTCCTAGGTATCTGCATAGCACTACTTGCTGTTGGATCCAGCTCCCGGAGCAATTGAACCTCCGTGGCTACCTCTGCCTTGACCTGTGAGTCACCTGGCTTTTGTCCTGCAGGACTACCAGGGTTCTTCATGGCAGAGTCACAGAATGGTTTGGGTTGAAAGGGAGCTTTAAAAGTCATCTAGTCCAACCCCCCTGCCATAAGCAGGGACATCTTCAACTAGATCAGGTTGGTCAGAGCCCTGTCCAACCTGACCTGGAATATTTCCAGGGATGGGGCACCTCCCACCTCTCTGGGCAACCTGGGACTGTGTCTCACCACCCTGAGTCTGAATCCACCTCTTTCAGTTTAAAGCCATTACCCCTTGTCCTACCACAACAGGCCCTGCTAAAAAGTCTGTCCTCAGATGATAAACTCATACTTTCATGATTCCATCTCTACAAATCTCTCCCCCTGGCACACATATCCCTTTTTCAATTATAAAAACTTTCTGCTCTGCACATCAGGTTCCCATCACAAACCGCACAATGACATCTTTAGTAGAGCCATCTTCTCTCCAAGGTACCTCTTGTCTATTCATTGCAATTTTTTACAGAAGAAAAACAAAAAAAAAGTAATTCAGTTATTCATTAAATAAATACCTCAAGAAAGATATTTTTGAGGGATTTCTCAGAGCTCTAGGAACTAATTCCTGGCAACGCTGGGGGACTGAGTGGAAGGATGTAAGAATACTGTAGTTTTCTTGTTAGATTAAGGTGGACAAATCTTTGTCACGGCATGACCTTTTAGAGGAAATGTATAAATGCCCTTTTCCACTTGCACAGTACTAGAAATGACAGATTTTTTTTTTTTTAAAAATCATTCACATTCAAATAAAAACTTCTCAAAAGGTGCTCATTCTGGGGGGTATTTTGATGATACAAAACATTGATTTGGCACCTTCAGATTACTACTCGATTTGTAGATTTTTCTTCAAAACTCATTGCTCTTCCAAGTGTTTAAAATAAGAACAAACTCTTGGAATGAGCTATTTCATGAAGCTAACGTTATTCTTTTTTTTTCTTTATTTCTACCTACCTGCCTGGAAGCCCACACTCACCCCTCACAGCATTATTTCCAGGACTGGTAACCAGTTCTCCCAGTGCAACCCAGTACAGCCATACTCTGTACAGCAAACCGAATGGTGCAGAATGTACCGCAACGCGTTTCCTCATATGTGAAGGTCTTCTTACCACTATACTTGATGACCCGAATAGTTGAGTCCCCCTCCCCAAATCTGGTGATGGGCGTTAGACGGACTTCATACGCCTCTGGCTTGATCAGCTCAGTTAGGTTGTAGGTAATTAATTCTCCCTTTTGAATATTTCCATTCACTGTAATTTCCTGCTCCCACCAACGCTGTTGTCCAGCCTAAAATCAAAAAAAGGATGCAAATGTCAGAGCTTTTGGGATAGATGACATCTTCACTTCAGAAATGGCACATTTGTGCTACCCCAACTTTTTGTGCCTCCTCCAACCTTCAAACGACCCAGGAGGATTAGGGATACAGCAAGAACGTGGACCTGAGGTAACCTGCTACTGAGCATTCCTGTAACAAAAATATGAGATCACAGATTGCAAACCCATTTATCAAGAGCCGTCTGCCTGCCCTCCTCTGCCCGCACAGGTCCCGGACCAAACACCGGGCAGCCCAAAACTGTACAGCTCTCAGACATCTGCTACATGAAGGAAAAGCCGTGATAATTCAGTTCCTGAGGATTTCTGATGCCCACCAGATGGAGACCACAGCAGGGGATGAAGTGCTTGGGTTGGGATGGCGTGTAAGCACCCAAGCATCCAAACAGATGTTTCAAAAATCTCACTGAGATCTTCCACCTTTAGGAACCTGAATTTGTTTCATAGAATCATAGAACTGTTTTGGTCGGAAGGAACCTGTAAGATCATCGAGTCCAACCATCAACCCAACACCATGCCTACCCATCTTTTAATTACCTCCAGGGATGGTGACTCCACCACTGCCCTGGGAAGTCAGTTCCAAGGTTTAATAACCCTTTCCATCAAGAAATTTTTCCTAATATCCAATCTGAACCTCCCCTGGTGCAACTTGAGGCCGTTTCCTCTTGTTCTATTGTCTGTTCCTTGGGAGAAGAGACCGACTCCCCCTGGCTACACCCTCCTTTCAGGGAGTTGTAGAGAGCGAGAAGGTCTACCCTCAGCCTCCTTTTCTCCAGGCTGAGAAAAGAGATCTTTGCAGACCTCTGTTTCAAACCCACTTGTTAATATTAAATGACGTTTTTCTTACTTAAAAAAAAAAAAAAAAGCTGTTCATTTCAGTTCATGTTACCAGCTTACTAAGGCTGAATTTACTAGCTCCCAGATGCTATCCTTTCAAACCTCACCAGGTAAATTGGCTCCTTGTGTCTAGTAGCCCCATCCTCCCCGTGATTTTAAAATAATCGTGGCTAACAGCAGTGACAGACGTGTTTTCTGCCCCCGTGCACATCAGGCTGGGGCGGCTGCATCTCGGCGAGCTGGGCACTGCCTCCTCATTAGAGGCAATGAGGTTTCACAGCTGTCATTTGGGCCATCATTTGAAGCCAATAAGAGCATGCTGAAGAACCGAGAGGCAGTTTGATTTCCAAGCACTTACCACTTTTGTTGATGAGCGAGAAAGAAATAGGCTGGCCATTAACAGCCTTAGTGCATAATTATCAGCAATCCTTGTAGTCTCAAAGATGGATGGATTTCAGAGAACAATGAAAGTCAATATGAGCAAACAAGAGGCTTTTTTATTAAAAAAAAAAAGGCAAAGCATAGATTTTTGCGCTTTATAGACTGTATTTTCAACATCAAAATCCATAGTCTCTTTTATTTATTTGCCTTACCAAGAAATGAAAAGAAAAAAAAAATCTAATTAAGAAGAAGGCATCACACGAAGGGAGTGCCACATTGTCTCTAATATTAACCAGTTTATAGATAAGCAGAAATCATACACATTTTGGGCAGCAGAGTGGCTTGACATTGCAATATTCCTTGCAGATACTCTGCCTTATTATAGACACTCTCTGCAGGAAACAAAGGAAAAATCATTAAATATTTACCACGCGTCCCAAGACAATGGTACAGGTGCAGCGACGCTAAAATGAGATGTTCCACTAAGCTTACTACACCTGATGTTCTTACCTATTACATGTTCACCAATACAGAGTTAATTGAGGACAGAAAAGCTGTTATTCCAAAACTAATTTGCTGACAAAATAAAGGTGTACATTGAAATTGCTGAAATCTAGTACTAAATCTACTGCATTTCATCCAAATAAACTACATTCGCAGCAATATTAACAGACTCCAAGCTTTAAATTCACAGCAGTGGGACAGAGATGTCAATACTTTTATTGTTAAAGTATGTTTTACACAAGCACAGCTCTATGCCTGTTAAATAAAACTCCAGTTGTGAAGCAAAAAAAGCAAGAGGAATTCTTAAGAAATTTGGGATGATGGACGTCAGTTTTTGCTGCCACCAAAATCAGCGTGTGTTTTACTGGGCTTTGAGCCTTCATAGGGCTTGAGTTAGACTAACACTGGGTGCATCTGAGCTGTTATTTCAGGGTTTCTGCCTTTGCCCATGCTGGATGAGCCCTGCGAGAGGCTCAGGTGGCTCCCCAGGGCTGGCCCCGCAGGGGTTAAGTCACACATGGGAGAAATGCTAGGGAAAACCATCTCAGATTCGGTTAGAAATGTAAAAACAAGTTACCGTAAGGAAAACCCACACTGCTGTCTGCCCAATGAGCAAGGCAGAGATACGCTGCTTAATACAAATTCTGGACGCGCAGAGGGTGGCAGAAAGCTGGTACTTGTACCAGAAAGCATTTGGATGGATGTGCGGGTGTGGAACAGGTAGGTGGAGGAGCCTGGACACACCAGTGTGTGGCCAGGAGCTGCGAGATGCTGAGCCTAGAGATGATGCAGCTCAGCACCTGCAGTGTCTGCCCCCACCAGCACCATGTGAGTGTCCACCCACAGCAGCATCACCACCTTCTTCCTCTTGCAAGTACTAAAATGACCCCCCATCATAGGATGACATTAATGAAATGTCCCCCAGCGCTTGGTACCCAGCCTGGAACTGAGGAGCATTCCTCTGTTTGTGGTTTGCCAAAGCCACCGCACTACAAAGAGTTATTAAAGGTAATAAAGATACTGAAAATATGTGCATTTATATTGTATCTTTAAAAGATCGGCCCAGTGGAGCTCATGAAAAATTTCAATTTGACAGGTTCTGTTAGATGCCAGCTCTTTCACAGCTCTTTGTACCTAAGTACTGAGATCAAAAAAACAGACGATAAAACCCAAGGTACAGATTGTTTAACAGAAATTCAGTCTTTTCTCTTTCTCTCCGCTTTAGATACCCATGAATAAGAACATGCCACGGACACCTGCTTCACCCAGGTTTTGCAGTGTGTCACTTTGATGTCCCAGAGCTCGTGAAGCAAACATCAGCACACATTAGGGATGATGAGTTCCTCCTGTCCTCTGCTCTGCCCAGCAGCAGCCCTGGTTTTATGCCACACACACCTCTCCTGCTCCCGTCTCACAGAAACCTTCCGGGCATCACTGAAATCTGAGTGCCCAGGAGAAAAGTGACAAACACTGTGTGTGGTCAATGCAACGTGTGGAAAAGTGCATGAAGGTGCAAGGACTATGTTCTTCTCCTGCACGCAAGGTACAACAGTCATTCAAGTCTCACCCACATTAAGCCATAGAATCATTGAATGGTTTGGATTGGAAGGGACCTTAAAGCCCACCCAGTGCCACCCCCTGCCCTGGGCAGGGACACCTCCCACCAGACCAGGTTGCTCCAAGCCCCCTCCAACCTGGCCTTGAACCCCTCCAGGGATGGGGCAGCCAGAGCTTCTCTGGGCAACCTGGGCCAGGCTCTCACCACCCTCACAGCCAAGAAGTTCTCCCCCAGATCTCATCTCCATCTCCCCTCTTTCAGTGTCAAACCCTTCCCCCTCCTCCTAGGGCTCCCCTCCCTGATCCAGAGTCCCTCCCCAGCTTTCCTGGAGCCCCTTTAGGTACCCTTTTCTACAACCACCCAAACAAAAGCAATAAAGAAGCTCCATTATTTTATTAATTCTCAAAGAAAAACAATTTGATTTTTCATTTCAGGATTATGCATCCTAAGCCAGTACTGGATATTGGTATTTCTCCATAGGAAGCCACACACGTCTTTTCGCCTTGCAATCAACACCAGCTCTGTTCTAATTCTCATTTTTACCATGGAAACCAGAAAAAAAAAGCCCCAAACATTACACAATTGACACTGGCTTTGACACAAAAAATCCCCTTGTCTAATTTTTCAGCTCTGCTGTTGAACAAATAAATGAAGAAAATATGTATCTGCACAGCTTTTGCTACGTTCAGCTTTCAAGCATCTCTTCCCATCAGGAATATAAGCCCTGCAGTTTTGTTGGAAGTGAGGTGGCTGCATGAAGACATCGACCCTGTGTCTGGGACATCCCTCTGGGAACCCTGCCGGCAACCAGCTGGAGGAACAAGGGTTTTCTAGCACTTTTTTAAAGGTCTACATGATGCTGAGGCACCTAACGCTAACATTGAAATGCCCAAGACACCCTAAAAATAGGATTTAGGTTTCTACAATGCCTTAGGGTGGTTCAAACTCCTAGCATGAAACTGAGGAGGCTCTGCAAAGCCAGACCCCACGTAAGAGACACCCAAAGCTCTTGGTAACTCACTGCTTGGCATTAAAGCATTGAGAAGAACCCAACCCCCCGCCCTTCCTCCTGCAGCACTGCCTCTCTGCATCCAAAGATCCAGGCATCTCCTCCTTGGATGGGAAGGAGACAAATCCACATCATCCACTTCCTCAAAATCACCTGTAGAGCCTCTCCCTTACATTCACGCTGTGTCTTTTTAGATTGAAAAAGTCAAGACTGATGCTTAAAAGAGAGATCACACAAGCAAACGCAACCGAAAAACATCTGCCTGCATGTCAATTCATGTGTCCAGAGCTTTAAAATTAGTAAGAATCAGGGTTTGCTTGAAAAATTAATTTTTGAAGGAGAAAAATTCTTAAAATCAAAGCTCTTTGCCTTATCAAGATAAGGATGAAATGTGTTTTGGTAAATTTACTTTGACCAAGTCGAAACAAGAGTTTTCCAATGTTTTTTGACTATTTGTAAAGTGCTGAGGAAAAATTCACATTAGTTTCTGGAGCATTTATTAGCATTATCATAGGCCTAACCTGTAATTAAATTAGCAGAGCATACCTACATTCAGTCAATCCAGAGCACAGAAGGCTTCACAGAGATTCACTTTTTCTTGGTTACCTTTGAATATTTAGAAATCTTTGTTCCTGAAAGCTAACAGAGAAGCAAAACTTATTTCCCTGACATCAGAGACAGGGGACTGTAAAAGTGTGGCGGCGTTTTATTGCAGCAGGATGAAACCATCTCCCCTCTGCTGTCAATGAAAGGGTATTTATTCTCTGCCTGATGTTGAGAAACACTATATTCTCTAAAAGACTCGAACATATAGATTTCTTGAGGAATTAATCCTATGGGATGATTAAATATTGATTGCCTATATGCACAGTTATGTTTATAAAAAATAAACACATCCTTAGTCCATTGTACTTGGCCTATTGATTTCAACCATAAATTTCTTCATTGACTCAAAAAGTCAGACAAGCATCTCTTTAATTAATGACAACTGAATGCATTGTAAATTCATCTACTGTATACTCCTATAAAAAACTGTGGCGGTCTTTAAAGTCATTTCTTTACAATTTATAACAGCAGCGACAATTGATTTCCTTAATAAATAAAAGAGTTTTCTTTAGCGGTTATATATATAAAATAGCACTGCTCAGTACATGGGCAAATGCTTCTTCTATCTACACACCGCAGAGGGAAAACTCCCATTTAGTGTTTGCTTTATTTCTGCTGTGGAAACCCAGTGGCTGCTCTTTTTTAACGAGTTTTCCCAGCAATATAATCACAGCTATCTGGTTTTGAATATAAACCTTGTCAGGTAGGTGGCTCTTGTGTCACCTTCACTTCAAAGGAGAGTTACGGCCCTGAAATGACTCACAGTGACAAATATCTTTAATTCAGGCAAGAAACCAACAAGCCCAGCTGCAAAGCTTGTTCTGACGCGCTTGTCATTAGTTTATTTTCCACGGTGCACCGTGTAATACTGCTCTTGATGACGTCTTTGCTTTTTTTAATAGTTTGACATGCAATAAGCGGAACTGCCAAAACCTGCCGTTTGTTTCCGTGCTGAGCTGGTACCTCCTGCAAATCACAGAATGGTTTGGGCTGGAAGGGACCTTAAAGACCATCTAGTTCCAAGCCCCTGCCCTGGGCAGGGACATCTCCCACTAGACCAGGTTGCTCAAAGAGACAGGGACCATGATGCCAAACCACCCTGGGTGAGGTGGGACACCGTTATGGGGCTGGAGATGTTCACTGGAGGAGCATGTGGCCACCCCTCCACCAGGCAGGACCAGCCCCCAGCGCTCAACCCTTCTTCACCAGGAGATGAGGTATATGGAAACAGCACGATAAAGCTCTGCTTTCCCTCTTTTCTGCCTGGAAAACAGAGTACCTAAAGCCCATTCAGCAGTGGGCCCAATCTTTCCCAATTAGGTGACTTCTAATCCATAAGAACAATCGCAGGCACGTAATTGACTTTCTTCTTGCAGGATTACATTAACAATCAGTCTGCATTTGCCCCTACTATTCATTTTACTTATTTTGTGTTTACCACATTGTGTAATTTGTTTTATGTGGTACACACAAAAGCCCCCCCCCCCGAAAATTCTTTCTTTCTTTTTTTTACTTTTTTAAGAAACTGAAAGTCCCCGAGCCTTTAGTAACTAGGAGCCTGGAGTCCAAAGATGTGGAATGTTACAGTTTTTATGGGCTACAAATTGATGGGTGATTGGTTCAGATGTCAGAAACATCTGTCCCTGAGCCAAATTTATGGCCTGGTATATGAAGAAGAAAGAGATGGGAACAATTTAAGGAAAGCTGGTATGCGAAAGCTGGAAGCAGGACGATCCAACAGTTAAGTCCTCTTTAAATATGCATTACATGGCAGGTTTTAAAGGCAGGGCAGAAAATGATAACCCAGAAGAGAGGGCATTTTTATCTGAGTAAAATCAAAATACAGCATAAATATTTCCTAAAAACTTGTTAATCGGAAGAAAAAATACACTGCCTTCTGTTTTTCCTTACAAATGAATGATAATAAAAACATCTTTTAAGATACAAATTACGACACTTCAGTCCATTTGCTAAGCAAACTGCACTTTGGGATATTTCATAGCTGGAAGGTTGCTGTTTCTTTGCTTTTTAACAGCCTCACACACAGGGACGAAGAGCAAATTCTGTATTTATAACCGGTATGACTTTCTTTAACCAGAAAGGCAATAAAATTTATTCCCGATCACTTTTTTTCCTTTGGGGCGAATGGGATGCACGCCCGCACATACGCGGGTATGGGAACTGCAGCCAGCGACCATCCAACCCTCACAGAAACCCCTTTCACGAGCACAACAATACGGATTTGAATGCGTCTGACCCTGGACGCCGCTGAGTGAAAAACCAAAGTTAAAAATACAATAAAGCCACAGGGCGACCAGGAGGACGCGCACAGAGAAGTGACCTGCTCCGGGCTCTTTGAAGAGACTTTCTCATTATCAACCGACTGGGACCGCAGACATCTGTAGACCCAAAATAAAGGAAAGGTAGGAACTTTAATCTTTCAAATAACAAGCTTGAACAAGTTACTCTCTGGTTTACAGGTACTGGTTGACTTTTTTATTGCTTCTTTAAAGTGGAGCCATTTGTTTTCTAGGTCACGGTGGCTGCAGCGCTGCCGGGGGTGTAGGGAACGTGGCTATCGCCTGCTGAGGAGCAGAGCAGCCACCACGGAGATCGGAGCTACAGACCCTTCGTGTCTGCTTCAGGAAAGTCTCACTTGATTTCCTGCTGCTGGCAGTAAATATTAGACGGATTTGGAAGCACTTGCTCATTGCTGCTGAAATGTTTGTTCAACTTGGGATTCAATAACTGTTATCACGGCCAGGTTGGATGGGGCTTTGAGCAACCTGGTCTAGTGGGAGGTGTCCCTGCCCAGGGCAGGGGTTGGAACGAGATGATCTTGAAGGTCCTTTCCAAACCAAACCATTCTATGATTCTATGACCTGAATCTGTCTTTGGTGAAAAACAAACTATGGAAAGGAAACACCTCCCTGTGATGCCCAGACAGCACCAGAACTGCTCTGAGCAGTGACAGGCTGCCAGCATGGAGCTGCCCTGGGAGCTGCAGGTGAAGCCACTGCTGCCACCCCCTTGGGAGCTGGTATGGAAAAGCTCAAAAATATCCACAGTCACCCAGCCAAAACTGAATGTTTGCTCTCGCAGCAAGAGCTTGAAGGAGACGTCCAAAAGTGGGTTTGTTGTTTGGATAAACAATGTTTGGAACCATTTTTGTATTCACTTTGAAAACGTACAAGAAAACGTGAAGGCAACTCAACATTTGGTAGGATTTCACGGTCTTTTAGCGTGAAATTCTGAACTAGCCCGTGTTCCTAACCTGATGCGTGCTATGCTATATGAATTTGCTAATTTATTTCATGTACTTTAGGCTCCCCCTGTTACTGAACTCCACTTTATCATTGAATGAAATAAACTACAGGAGTCTTGGCCACCTCCAAAGGCTGACCAGGACACATGTACAAGGATGCTTTGAAACACAAAACCTTGGAAGAATCTGGGTCACTAATTCCAAAGCCAAATCCAAAGCCAAAAACATTAATGTCAGAATATTCTTCAGAGGGCCATTAATGAGACAGAAAAATGTTCCTTATGTGCAGACAACGTCTTGGCAGACCTCAGCACCTTCAGAAGCAAGTAGAGGATGACCAAATCTGTGCAGTCACCATGATGAAAGACACACAAGGTTGTTCTCATTCATCAGTTTGAGTCCAGAGCGGGAGAGTTACAAATGAAAGGCTGCGTGCAACAGTGACCCTGAGAAATGGAAATTCCCTGTGCTTTACACTGCTTTTTCCATAAATGCTACAGGCAGGAGGATTTATACTCTCCTGAGTCACACTGCGATAAAAAACAGGAGTTCTGATGGTGTCACACACGTCAATTTTATTGCTGATTATTTTGAATGCATCCACACTCCACGATTTAAACCAAAAAAAGTGACCACCAGTCTGACATTAATAATAGATGAAGTCTTGTACCCATCAGCTAACTCTGCTCTCGGTGCCAAAAGGGTCTTATAGATAAGAGGCTGCACCTCACACCGACCCTGTGCCCCATCAACACTTCAGGACTGGAAATCGCTTGCTCCCAGACCTGGCCACAGCACCCCAGTGCCACCTCCTCTGGGGCTGAGGTATGTTCTGTTCCAGGATTGAAGATCACCTGAGCCCTACAGTAAAGCCAATGTTCATATTGATGTTTAATATCAATTGTCTGTCTACTACTTTCTGTATTGTTTTGGATCTTTTCTTGCAACAAAGTTATCCACAGTTTGAATAAAAACATCAACACTACTAAGAAGACAAGTATAAAACTAATTTAAAATATCATTATCTTTCTGCTTGTGAAACTTGGTAACAAGAACGCACTCCAGGCTGTGACGTGTGGCCCTGATCTCCTGGCAGCCCAATGTCTACCTTCATTACTACCATAATCCACGAAGTGCTAACCCTGGCAGGTTCTATCATCCCATGTTTGGCCTGACCCACTGGAGATCACAGAATCACAGAATCTTCTTGGTTGGAAGGGACCTTTGAGATCATCGAGTCCAACCAACAAAAAAAACCAAAAAAACAACCCCACAAAACCAAAAACAACACAACACCAAAACCAAACGAAAACAAAAAAACACCCACAAGCCCACCCCACACCCACCCACAAACAGATGCAAACCAACAATCTCGGGCACTGGATCATGCCCTGAAGTGCCATGTCTACACGTTTCTTAAATACCTCCAGGGATGGTGACTCCACCACCTCCCTGGGCAGGCTGTTCCAGTGCCTGACCACCCTCTCAGTAAAGAGAAAATTCTTCCTAATACCTAATCTAAACCTCCCCTGCCTCAACTTCAGACCATTTCCTCTGGTCCTGTCATTATTCCCTTGGGAGAAGAGGCCAACACCCACCTCTCTACAACCTCCTTTCAGGTAGTTGTAGAGGGCAGTGAGGTCCCCCCTCAGCCTCCTCTTCTCCAAACTAAACAACCCCTGTTCCCTCAGCCTCTCCTCATATGACTTGTTCTCTAGACCCCTCACCAGCTTGGTGGCTTTCCTCTGGACACACTCCAGCACTTCAATGTCCTTCCTGTAGTGAGGGGCCCAGAATTGAACACAGCACTCGAGGTGAGGCCTCACCAGTGCCGAGATGGATCCTCTCTGCTCGCATTTTAATGGCAAAAGTGGAAACACCCGCCGACTGCACGTAGGCAGGATTTTGCTCTTGGTAAGGGTCACCATGCGCACTTCTCTAACATCTGGACTCCAATCAGTCACAACCTTGAAAGCGATGACACCACATTCAAGTCAATGTCTTTTTTTTTTTTCCACCTTAAAGATAAGCTAAAAT
The DNA here is from genome assembly GCF_964106895.1 of Numenius arquata. Taxonomy (NCBI): domain Eukaryota; kingdom Metazoa; phylum Chordata; class Aves; order Charadriiformes; family Scolopacidae; genus Numenius; species Numenius arquata. The sequence goes on along the minus strand of NC_133581.1, from coordinate 68,869,021 downwards.
GTGATATAAACCAAGAGAACCCATTTTAAGACTTTAAAATTGGCTGGCTCCAGAGGAATTCACTGAAGTCTAGAGGATTAAACTGTTCCCAGCTCCAGCGGTGCAGGTTGTCCTGCTCTTTTGCTACTGATGGACTTCTACCAAAAGAGCTATTCAATTTTTAATCCCTGTTTTGTTAGGCGTTCACAAAAGGTGGGTTAATTATTAATCCATGTTAAGGCTAGTTTTCAGAGAGTTTCCTCATTCCTTCTCAGTGACATTTCAAATTTGAAGTTCGTGTATTGGGAAACAAGGCTGGTGCCAACTCTCACACTTCAAAGCCCACGCCGTGTCATGGGCGAGCTGGACAATGTGACTGCCCATAGCACGGATGTGGGTTTCCATATTAAGCAGCAGGTTTATCTGCAATAGGCAGACCATTATTTTTATTGGGGCAACAAGAGATGTAATTATCAAAGTGGCATCAAGATTCAGTTCCTAAGTTAAAATTAAACACTTCATGCTCATACCAAAAACTACATCCCCATGATCAAGAAACTATCCAACCCAAAATACATTTCATATTTCAGTGGTGATGACTTAGTGAGTATCCCGCAAGGCTACAACCTTCTCCAGAGGGATCTCAAACGACAGATAGCGCACTCCTGTCACTAGCGAACCAACTCCTTTTCTTGTGATTTCTAAAAACTCTTTGCAAATGACCACATTTTTTTTTTCATACAAAATAATGACACAGTGGCAAATTAACGACTGTAGCTGCAATCAAGATGACAAACCCAGCCCTTTTAAAGCACGGCACGCTGGAGCTCGGCTACTTAGTCAATACTGCGAATGAGCGAGGTTGTCTTGGTAAATGAACTGGAAAACCCAAGGCTGCATTTTAAGCAACCTACACGAGTCTCTGCATAAATAGATCAACGAGTAATAATACAACAAGACAAGCGCATGATGCCAAAGTGCACTTCTAAGGGAAGTGAACATACTGATTTTGCTTAACTTTTTAAGTAAGAATGAATTTTTGCCAATAAATAACAGCTCAACTGTCAGATATGAATGTTTCAACAAAACATTTCTTAAATACTTAAGGCAGTCGCTGCACGAGAGGCAAGGAAATAGCCACTAGATGTTTAACGAAGTTCTCAAAATGTAAATGTGATGTTTTAAATCAGCTCAAAAACACAGATGCATTGCAGTAGGGTGCTCATTTGCTTATTGAAAGGCAATACGGTTTGTATTCAACTTAAACATATGCATGTTTCAGAGAATAAAGAATTCTCTAACAGCAAAAGAATGGGTGAAGCAGTTGTCTTTAGGGACAAATCACTCTCATCCCAACAATATAATTTTTGTAATGCACATTATTTGATGAAAGCACTTAACTTAGTACATACACTGGCTAATATGTTGGGATTTAGCTACAAACACCCCTCACCTGGGAGCAAGTGAAATCTATGTTTAAGGAACTGCCAACCTAATTGCATTATTAGAAAATGGATAATTCCCTTTTACCTTCTCTTCCCTCCAAACTGCAACTAAAATTTGCACAGGACTTTTAAAAACAAAGAAATCCTTCCTGTCTCAGTTGGATGAACAGAGCCAGTACATCTCTGTGGAGCAGAAACAGGTTTAGTTTTGTAATGGCGCTGCTCTTTTTTTTTCTCCTTTTTTTTTGGCAAAATGTATTATTTTACAATGATTTTTTTTTCCTAATTAACATATATCTGTCTTCATAAGGACAGAATTTATGGTGAGAGACAATGAGCCCAGTAAAAAATAGCCAAGTTTCTAGCAGACATCTGGAATTCTTAATTTTTTAGCTTAAGATTGATAAAAATATAAGACTATACAAAGGCAATAGCTGGTTCTGCAGAAACCTGGAGGCAGGAGCCAAGGGAGCATCCCAGCAAGAAGCAACCCTGGTCTCAGAGTTCCCAGCGCTGGGGTCTGTCCTGACCCAGCTGCCCCTTTCGCAGTCATTAAGGCTGCTCATGGGGGGGTAATGTTGGTGAAGTCTCAGCTTTGATCATCAGTAAAGAGGGGCAATTCATCTCACTTTTTGATTTTTTTTACACCTAAAGATCTGCAGCACTCATTTTGTAAATGCCCTCATTAACAGCGCTAGGGAAAATCCAGGCAGACCTCAAACAGATTTAATAGTTTCAGTTCATGCACCGTCTAGACGTACAGACACTTATTCAACCTGAGAGGCTTTAGAAAGAGGTCAAGAAGCTCAGAAGATAAATATTTCCTTTACAGGTTGCCAGAATTGCTCATCCCAGCGCAGAGGGGAGATGCTAAGGGATGTGACAGCTTTCTTTGCTGCACAAGAACACTTCCATTTGTTACCAACGACCAGAAATACAGCGAATGCTCAATACTCGGCCAGCAGAAAAATCACTAACTGGACTTTTTTCACTGTGTAGTATTGTGCAGTGAAACTCCACTTTCTTGTTTGTGTTTGGTGAAGACCATTGACTCCCTTGGAGTCTAAGCTCTTTTGACATGGTGTTTAATGTTTCTACCAAGAGCTGCTGCTTCCCTCCCGGCATCTGGCCACAGAGCTGAAGTCACAGATAACCTGCCCAGGAGACCAGATGCGAAGCCTAAAGAAATAAAGGCTGGTGAAGTGGTCAGATACACAACTCTTAATTGTCATGCATTTGCCGATGGACATATGCCATAGTTTTTACCTGGGTCTTCAATTTTCGAGGTTTCATTACTCTATTTCTCTATTATTTTTCATTTTTGCAAATCCTTTGCAAAAACTATGACATCATATAAAATGGAACAGGATACGTTCCATTTCGAACCTGTTCCAAACACTGGCCCAGGTTGCCCAGAGAAGCTGTGGCTGCCCCATCCCTGGAGGGGTTCAGGGCCAGGTTGGAGGGGGCTTTTAGCAACCTGGTCTGGTGGGAGGTGTCCCTGCCCAGGGCACGGGGGCTGGAATGAGATGATCTCCAAGATCCCTTCCAACCCAAATCATCCCATTATTCTAAATCAACACCAACAAGAAAACCATTGCTGTCATTTACAGATACATTTTTTTTTAAACAGTCTTGCACTACAGGAGTTTATATAAAGAATAAGAAAAGGCAATAAAAAATATTTCTAGGTAATCATATTTTTCATTTTAAACCTGGATCTGATCAGCATCAGAATCCTGACAGCCTGCTGTTTGCTTTCACTGGCCAGCTGCCCAGCAGCAGGGTGACAAAGCAGTAATGGAAACACGCATCCCATCTCATCCGCTCTTCTGCTGCCTGTGCTGTAAGGGGAGCACGTTCTCATCGAGGGCCCAGCTTCTGCTGGAGGGGTGCCCGCTCACGGCTCCCCAGTTTAAAGCCAAGCACCTCCTTGACAATTTAAAGACAAAGCACATCCTTGTTTGGGTGGTGCAGGTGATACGTGCAATGCCACCGCTCCACCTGAGCTGTGGGACGCCAGGAAAGGGAGGCTCAACTCTACCACAAGGGTTTAAACGTAGTCGAAAGCAAATAACTTGTTTACTAAAATAAATTCCTCCAGCTTGAGTAATTTCTCTCACTAAATTGCTCTTCAGTTCGCCCTATTTTCTCCTGCTTCTTGCTTAAAGTTTGACTGATACGCTGCGTTTCTCAGCAGTAATCAATTCATATTGCAGCTTTTTCTGCTGAGACAGAATAAATGAGAGTTGAGTGCAACCACCGTGCACGGGCTGAGGCTACAGCATGGGGCTTGATCCCAGCAATGCTGGGTGAGAGCATACGCTCCCCAGTACAAATAAGGTTGTTCTTTTTATTCACTGAAGGGAAACGTGCAACAACAGCCTCGGGTTATGGCAACGTCACTGCTTCAAGAACAAGAGCTCCTCCCTGTGCAGGATTGATTATAATATTAATTATATGTTGTTATAATTTCCTTTGGGGAAATTATTATTTTGCCATTGTTGGCAAAAGTGAAGAAGGAGACGTGGGAACAGAGATCTCTGGCTTCTGCAGCCTATAAATATACACTTATAGACACCCTGAAGAGAAAGACCAGATATTGCCCTAAAATGCAAGGTAGCCCAAGAGGAGGTTCCACAGAGCTTGCTATGAAGCTAGGGAATTCATAAATGGTCCATGTTTCTTTTTTCTTCTTTTTGATTAAGGTGATCCTACCCTTCCATTTATTTCCCTAATTACGTCTTTCTCCTTGACCGGTCCACGTGTTTTCACAACCCTGGAGGGACCCTCCTCGCCTGCTGCACCTCTGTTCCCTACCACATCTGCCCAAAATGAAGAGTTGGGTTCAGAAATCACAGGCGGCAACTTCAGGACATCTGTGTGCATCTTTTTTCCTTAAGAAACCAGACTAAAAAGTTAATATGAATTAGGTATTAAAATTAGTAATGAAATAGCAGGAGTTTGTGCTTATATAACGAAAATCAAACCAAGGCAGTCCCAGCAGGCAGTAATTGCTTGGATCAAATGAATATGCTAAATTTTGCCTCTAAGTTGTTGTTTTTTGCCAGGAAAGTGAGTTTAATTATATTGTCCACATTTTGCAGTAATGTAAAGGGGCACAGCTCTGCCTGGGATGTCTTCTGTTTACATCTCTAGAAAACACAGCCCACTACCTCCACAACAAGCGAACTGGTTGCACTGGAGGCACACAGCTCAGCTCTCCAACAAGGGACTGTGGGTACCATCAGGAGTATCTTCGGTAACCAAGACACCACGGGATCAAAGTCAGAGCATCAGGACCTCATACAAAAAGATGTATTTACATATATAACTTTTACCTGTAAATTTCTTAACACATAACCAGTAGAATTTTTTTTTTTTAAGTTATACATGAGAATTTTCCTACTCTATCAGAAGACCGGGAGAGGTAATAATTTTTAAATGCCAATTAAAAGACTTTAGTACAAATCTCAAATGACAGCCCTCAGCTTGCTATTTTGAAACTCAAACCTGAGTCTTGTGAAGAATTAGCATAGCAGGTATCAGTATTGCAAACTGAAAATTGTAAAACAGAACCATTGCTTCTCTAATTCAATTTACCAAACCCAGGAAAATCAATAAGAAACCTGCCTTTGTCTGTTGCACACTTTTTTTTTTTTGCCAGACTCTCCCTGTCTCATTTCACAAGTGCAGATATAACAGGAAAAAAAAATATAAAGCTTTGTTTAGATTTCCAAAAAGAAATGCATGCTCTGAAATCTGCGGGACAGCTTACATCCCTCTGTGGAAGGCAGCTTAAAATTTTTCATGAGAACAACATTAGAAATATTCCAATAGACATGTGAATTAGCCCTTTCAACTCTCTCACTTCCTCCCCTGAAATTAATTACTACAGATGTGAGTAATTATTTTTGAATGGTTCTGAACATGTTTTTTGTATACATTTTGATGTATAGCCATTTTACACGTTCTATAGCAAACCAAATGAAAAAACCCAGCTTGCAAACGCCTTTCCCATTGAGGAACATTGTGTGATGACAGCACCGTGATCCTGATAGAAGGAACATCTGGAGAATTACTCCCCATCAGGTGGGGGCCTTGAGTGTGCTAAAATAAATGGTAGTGAAAGGAATGCTTTAATCTTTGCTTCCTTTGGCTCTGGTGGCCCAAGAGAAGTAGGTATTATATACATTGTGGTATCTCCCTGCCGATTCTGAATCATTCTTTATGCCCAAGGTTGGCAGCAGGACTGGCTGGATCCATAGTCGTCCTTTCGGGAAAGGGACCGACCACTTCCAGTCCCTTTTACCCAGCCAAAATTGTCTAGACTGGTCTTAGAAAAACTACAAATCAGGCCAGGACCTTTGCTATTATCTCTCATCAACTAAATGCTTTTTTTTTATTAAGTGAACAAGCCGGAAATTTCAACGAGGAGAAGACCACATCTGTAATAACTCCTTGGAGGGACGGGGCTGTTTCCTCAAGAGACGCTTTAGGGCTCTGAGCCCTATCAAAGCACACGAACAGCAGCTCTTGCACTCACTCAAGAAGTGAACTCCATGGCCATTTAGCACCTCGTTTTTTAAAGCAGTTATTTGTCACTGTTCAATTAAAGAGGAGCAGGCTGCTTGGTGGCTAGAAGCTCCGTCACAGCAGGCTTGGCAGGTCCTGCAGCTCAGCATCCTCAAAGCCGATTAAAACCCAGTGCTGGGGAACCACCATCCATACGCTGCATCAACCAGAAACGCTGACAAGAGCCTCTGCTTGTTAAAAAGTAACGTTAAGCACAGAATGAATCCCCAAAAGGCTACAGCAGGAGCATCAGGGCTTAAGCGGGAGGCAGAGTGCTCTAAATAATTCCCGTTCCCCCCTGATTCTCCCAGGAGGGAGCATCCGTCACACACCACCGTGGAAGCAGGACAAACGCGACCGAACAAACTCCTGCTCGCCATCAACCTGCAGTTTGTAGCTTTAAATAAAGGGGTGGGGGGAGAGCTATACAATGATCCTAAGGAAAGGCATATGGGTAACATACATAGAAAGGCAGTGATTCTTACAGATTTTCAATTCACTTCTTAAATCGGTTAATTTTGTTCTTAAAGCATTTATTTTTGATGTCAGAAAGCAACCACAGAATCCTAAAGGTCCTGATAACACAACAGGCATCCACAGTGAAATAGCTCGTACCTCTACGTAAAAAGAAGGGAATTATTTCCATTGCATACCCCCCACCCCCACCCCACCCCCCCCAGTAGCTTCTCAAAACTCTGTTTGCCTGAGCTGGTCAGGGCAGAGACATCTCCAGCCCTCCCACCCCACTGGATGCCAACTAGTGGAGATGCTTCCCTCTTGTGATAACCCTGGATCATCAAATTACTCCTCGCAGAAGAATTTAAGGAAAACTCCTAGTCGGCCACATTCTATTACTGGCCTTCCTTTGCCCTTTAAAAGCTTCGTTCTTAAGCACATCCCTTGCGTTGCTCTCCACGGCCACCTGACAAATGCAAAAATGGAGTTAAACTGCTCCGTGCCTCATAAGAAACTCTTGCTGTTGTAAAATGATGTTAAAAATATAGTCAATATTACAGATTTTAGCAATTCCACAGAAAATTCAGCAAGCCTAAACCCACAGTCAGCTAAATATTCCCAAAACGCTGCCTGGATTCTGTCTCAGGTGAGGCAGCAACGTACAGGCCGGGCTCGGAGGCAGCGATGCTCGGGCTCGGATGTTAACATTCTTAATGCAAAAGCCATTTACTGATCAGATAAAGGTAACGGTGCTAATCGAATCAGGCAGATACCAACACACCAACCCACTCCTGAGCCCACTGGCAGCGGTTAGCGACGCATTAGAAGATTAAAACAAAGATTAAGATTAAAATAAAGATTAAAGGCAGTCACTTTTTCCAACAGCAACGTGCCGGGCTGCAGGCTCAGACCCTCGCTTCCACCTGGAAATCCTCTCAACTAGGGTTTGAGTTTTATTCGAAATCCAATGAACTTCACCCAGCAGCCAGCGGGGTTTTTCTACCACTCCTGAAGGATGCTCGCCCCACTTTTATTGTTAAATAAAAATAATAGCAAAACCCAGTGAAAAAAAAAAACCAACATTGCTAAGTCAAATAACCTATCTAAAGACAAACAGTTCAGAAGGCAATCTGCCGGTAGCAAGTACTGGTAGGTGTCAAAAAAAAAAAAAAAAAAGAAGTTTAATTATCACCCTTGTTTCAGGGGGAATTGCTGCAATAATGGATGAGCGTGTCCGGATGGCTCACTAGGTTCTAAATCACCCATGTTTTAAATGTGGCTTCAGATAGACGAAAGGAAAATATTATGATTAGCCTGACAGACAGTGTTGTCAAGGAAATTAGAGTAAAGTAACTCTAGATAATTATATAAATAGATAATTAAAAGTGAATTAAAATGAAATGGGAAAAAAAAAAGCTAAAAATCCTAATGCAATTAATTTCATTATATATTTCTTTACTTGAGCAAATTCTTTTTTAAATTTAATAATCCCTCTCAGGTACTGGGAATAACGGAACTGATTTGTGCCCAGTGATGCAAACAGTTGCACAAACATGTATTAAAAGTCACTGATTTTCATTTCAAATTAGTTGGATTCTGGCAGAGACAAACTCCGAGGGAAGGAGAGCCAGCACCCCCCAGCTATGGAAGCTGTTCCCTGGACGTGTCCTGGTCAACTCCACAACTACCACACACGCAAAACCCCATCCGCTCAGCATAAATAACATGCTCAAATTGTATATTTATTTTGCCGCTCACAAAGCTCATCCCAGTAGGAGATCTGCAGGGTAACAAAATACTTTCTGGACTCATATTTTCAAAAATATAACACGCGTCTTTAAGAGCCTGTCTTAATCCCCGATCTCTTTCTCCCTGCACAAAGTATCATTTCAGGCGCTGAATAACCAAACGTGTACTTTCTAAATCAATCAACTGTGGTATTATTTAAAGAAAAGTAAGATTGATGGGAGTGTGTAAAACAAGATCAAAACAACACGAGATGGATTCTCCCAAGTAAGCACCAAAAAAGACTCATTTGATCCAGTGGGTCCAGGCTGGGAGTGGAGCCGGGGCACATGCCCAGGAGCTGGAATGGTGGGAGAACTGCAACGCCAACCAGACACGGCACGGCATAGAATCATAGAGGTCCGAAGGGACCTTTAAGATCCTCAAGTCCAATCATCAAACCAACACTGACAAAACTACCACTAACCCATGTCCCTCAGCACCATGTCTGCCCACCTGTTAAATACCTCCAGGGATGGCGACTCCACCACTTCCCAGGGCAGCCTCTTCCAAGGCTTGGTAACCCTTTCAGAAGGTGTGGTTCAGCACAGCATGGCAAGGCCTCCTCTGCCAGACCAAGGCTGGCAGCCCAACTGGTAGGCTGTGACTCGTAGGTAGATGTGGTGGCCAAGGAGATGTTCACAGCAAGAAGCGTTATTTTCCAACCATGTACTTCTCCTTGAGAAACCCCAGCAAAACCCAGGCTCTCAGTGTTGATCTGGCACACCTGTAGTGTTTGGCATTGACAGGCTCTAGACAGGACTGCAAACAAGTGTTATGGCACAAAAGTGTTCTGCCTTTAGAACACAAAATTGTGAGATTTTGTATGGACTTAGCTGTAGGAAGATCACTTTGACCTGCCAAGGGGAGTAAGCAGAGGTGATGCCATTTAACGAGAGTTTAAGCAATGCACAGATTGGTTCTTTCACTTTAATTGACTATTAAAACTCAAGCTTTGTAGCAACAACATTCAAAAATGACAGATGATATTTTTCCTTTAAAATTGTTAAAAGGGAAATTAATGGGGATGGCTGTGTTAATTTAACAATTCCTCTGCAAGTGGGTTGGTCCCATGTTTCCTTAATGCTGCCAATTCCCACTGAAAAATTCATGTGAATATATGGAGACACAAGTGTGATTGGCTTTAGTCTCATCAGGAAAGATGTCCTGGTTCTCGAGGATCACCATGTGTTTCCATAGGAAAGCTACAGCTACCCCTATATTTATCTATTTACACGGAAGAGCTAATAAAAGATATACATACAGAGAGATAAAGAGTTTAATTTCACTGTAAGTTTCTTTCATGCAATCTCTCTAGCATATCTTGAGCCACAGCCTCTGTGAAGTCTCTGAGGAACAGCTCTTTAATCTCTGCCTTTCACACCGCAAACGTGCAAATAAGTTTCCAGGATCTGCAGAGCGGCAGAGGACCACTTCTGCAAGATGGTGGAAAACCTTCCAGAAGGAGAAACAGCTCCCACTCACAGAAGAGAAATGAAATGAAATAAAATAAAATAATATTAAATAAGATAAAACAAAGGAAAATAAAATAAAATAAACAAAATATAAAGTAAAATAAAATAAAATAAAATAAAAGCTCAGCAGTCCTCACAGAGGTCACTACTCAAAAGGAATGTCCTGCACGAACAAATATCTTTCCTCACCTGCCTAATCCCTAACCGGTAGGCAAGGATGCGGTCCACAGCATCGGGGTTCATCTGGGTCCACTGGAGACTGTAGGAGTAGACACGGGGTCTGTTCTGCCACAGGGGGTTGTAGGTGTCGTAGTAGAACTCGGGAGCGTAGGCTTTGCCTGCAGGAGTTGGGAAAAAAAAGGGGGAAAACAAAGAAACCAGAGAATGATCAGCCAGGTTTGGAGCCAAGCGTTGATGCCCAACCTGCAACCTCCTTTTCCCCCTGTATTTTGAGTCATTTGGTTAAATACCTTCTTCCAGAAATTTTGGAATTATTTGCCTCCACCCACTTTTTTAAAGGATTCGTGGCAATGCTTTGCCTTTATTCTTAGCTCACTCCTCAGTGGCATCCGTGGCCCAGGTGTGGGCACGGGAGGGGAAAAATTAACTGAGCTCCCAGCAAAGGCAAGCTGGAGCGATGTAATGAGCTTCCGCGCTAATTTTTCATGGCCCAGCCGACTAAAATAGAGCTACCAAAACAATCTGTGCTACACTGAGCCGAGAAAGGCTCAGTGACAGCTGCTGTACCTGGCACAAATAATAGGAAATGACATCCATGAGCTGGAAATACGAGATGGATATTTCCAGCGACTGCTGCCTTCATCGCGTCTTCTCCTCTCCAGCTTCCCAAGTCAAAATGCATACAAGCCGTCCTTCGTAACATCGCAGGCGTGCACGCTGTTACCCTACATTATTTAACTGAACATACTGATTTTCACAACTGAGGGAAATTACATCTCCCCGTGCATCTTGGGTACATGAGTATTTCACCAGAATGTCATTATAGTCTTCATCCTTTATAAATATGAAAATCTTGGGATGATTACCCAAACGCATGACAAAACATTGCTTGAATTCGCTAAATTTGAGTTCCCTTTGACCTAACCCCACCAATACTTAGTGACACCTTCACATGCAAATTACCTTTGCACCTCTAGAGTCTCCTGTAAAGAGTGATTTGTCTATAATAGCAAAAATGACCCAGAGTGTCCAATCTGCCTGTCCAGCCATGGGCATGTAGTGGCATCTGAGATGCAGTAGGGTGGCTGAGCTATCTCGACTGGGTGGAAGACACAACCCGAGAGCTGTAAGAGACCCAGAACCTGCCAGAGCCCCAGCTGGAGTTGCGTGCACCATCCTAGAACATTTCGTGTACCACCAGGCATCTCTGTACAGGCGAGGAAGTTGAATCCATAAAGGCTCCGAGCAGATGTGGCGGGGAAAGCAGTGTCTGCAATTACAGCTGCCCCAAAAAAACCTTTGAGGGAACTTTGCTCCTCCAGAATATGCAATTCCAACATACTCCAAACAAAAAGTCTCAGTGGATTTGTCCTAAGGGAAACTCAAACACCGTTAGAGCGTGTACCAAAGAGACATAGATCCATTTGCTGTTTTTAAGTCATTTTGCATTGATCTTTCTTTAGCACGCTGTACCAACCAGGCTGCATCGCTTCTGTTTCGTAAAGCAAAAAGGTTTGGATTGACCTGAAACAAGTTTTTAACAGCAGGATTTGCAGGAAGAGTTGTTAATGACCAGTTTTCACCCTGGATCTGCTTCAATGAGAACAAGACCTCAATTCAGAGACTGACCGTCTTCCATGGCATAGGTCCATCCTCGCCCTGCCCTGCTCTGCCTCCTTTCTCGGGAGTTTCTGTGCTTTGAGCATATATTGGGAACAGGATGGGGGCAAACACAAACCAGGCTCTGCTGTGTTAAATTTTGTCACCTGAATTAGGCAAAAAAGAGGACAAAACATGGGAACGAAAACATATGCAGACATCATCCTCCTGTGAAGGTCTAAAAGAGACTTTTCATTAGAGAAAGACTGAAGCAGAATGACGTCTTTCCCCTCCCAAAGCTTATACCTTGGTCCTCCTGTTTCTGCAGGGATTTTGTCAGTGGGATTAATTACAAAATGCAATGAAAACACAGGACAGCCTCATGGGAAGATGTGGTCTGCCTGCTCATGTCAAACTATCAGAGGGGTATGTGTTCAGTACTCGCCTCCTTTAATTCACATATTAGGAGCTTGTGCCAAAATGCACACTGTATTTAGGTGTTTTCTCCTCAAAACTATTCTTATCCACAGGTGTAAAGAGAGATGGATGGGGTGGCATGTCGACTTAGAAGCCTGAGAATTTCAATCATCAAAAGGGTAGTGAGAAGAAGGGGAAAGAACATAAAGAAATTTAAAAGAGGAGAGGAGAGGAGAGGAGAGGAGAGGAGAGGAGAGGAGAGGAGAGGAGAGGAGAGGAGAGGAGAGGAGAGGAGAGGAGAGGAGAGGAGAGGAGAGGAGAGGAGAGGAGAGGAGAGGAGAGGAGAGGAGAGGAGAGGAGAGGAGAGGAGAGGAGAGGAGAGGAGAGGAGAGGAGAGGAGAGGAGAGGAGAGGAGAGGAGAGGAGAGGAGAGGAGAGGAGAGGAGAGGAGAGGAGAGGAGAGGAGAGGAGAGGAGAGGAGAGGAGAGGAGAGGAGAGGAGAGGAGAGGAGAGGAGAGGAAGGAAAAACCGTGTGAAAACATACCAATCTTATGGTTATTGATTTAGCTTTTATCTTTGTTTGTGTCATCCCCTTCAGCCATGCTTTTCAAAGGATGAAAAGCCCTTTTAGCCAAGATGCTTTTGCCAGTTGCCCAACAAAGGTACACATTCAATTAGACCAGACCAGAGCAGAGATGTTAGCACTGCAGTAGCAAACAGCAGGCATGTTAGCAAGCTGTTTAGGCACCAATACAGGTTAGATGTGGACCTGCTGGAGTCAAGTTCTGAAGAGAAAGATCTGGGGGTCCCGGTAGACAGCAAAATGACAATGAGCAAGCAGTGTGCTCTTGTGGCTAGGAAGGCCAATGGAATCCTGGGCTGCATAGGGAAGAGTGTGGCCAGTAGGTCGAGGGAAGTCATTCTCCCCCTCTACTCTGCACTGGTGAGGCCACAACTGGAATACTGCGTCCAGTTCTGGGCTCCCCAATTCAAGAGGGATAGGGAACTACTGGAAAGAGTCCAGCGAAGGGCAACGAGGATGATTCAAGGATTGGAGCATCTCCCTTATGAAGAAAGGCTGAGAGAGCTGGGACTCTTTAGCCTGGAGAAGAGAAGGCTGAGGGGAGACCTTATCAATGCTTATAAGTATCTCAAGGGTGGGTTGAAGGAGGAGGGAGCCAGACTCTTCTCAGTGGTTCCCAGTGAGAGGATGAGGGGCAACAGGCACAAGCTGGAACATGGGAGGTTCCACTCAAATATGAGAAGAAACCTCTTTATGGTGAGGGTGACAGAGCCCTGGAACAGGCTGCCCAGGGAGGGTGTGGAGTCCCCTTCTTTAGAGATTTTCAAGACCTGCCTGGATGCAGTCCTGAGTAACATGCTCTGACACGCTCTGGGCAATCCTGCTTCAGCAGGGGAGTTGGACTAGATGATCTCTATGGTCCCTTCCAACTCTAAAAATTCAGTGAAATTCAGTGAAACAACACTACTCCGAGGAAAAGAGGCAAAGCAAAACTGCTGGTATAAAAAATGAAATGTAAGATAAGTGAAAAGAGGATCAGTGGTCGATAAGATTTGTTTTCCTTATTATGTGCAGTGGAAATAATGGAGAAAAGCTCAAGCTGAATGCAAATTACAATCTTCTGCTGCAGGTGGACACAATGGCATCTCTGGGGGTCTACAGAAAGGCTCCATAATTAGAGGCTTGTCAAAATATAGGCACTTGAACAACACAGTCACCTTTCACGAAATAATGAGGACTCATGAAGAGTTGCATTATTCTAAATCCCTCTGAACAGAAGAGCTTTCTGGTGTGAATGGAGATGCTGAAAATTTAACAACACAACATTAAGACCTTAACTTGTGAACTTCAGAAGCACAAGAAGGCCGGGCAGAGTTTTAGAGTACACAAAGAGCAGACGTTGCCTTTGGAGGGGCAGGAGCTATGAGACATGTAGGCACTGTCTGCCTGGGCTTGGAAGGTGTTCCCTGTCACCGTGACCATTTGCTCTAACTCTGGACTAACACCCCACACTTGCCACCACCCAACCGTGCCACCTTCAAGCCCTGGCCATGCTTGGAAGAGGTTATCACACATCCCCCACCTGCAGAGAGGTTTCAAGCACCCAGCGCATGGGGCTGCTGTCCCGCATACCCCAGCTGGGCATCCCTTGGGGCTGCAACCTCCACCTCAACCTGTCTGTCTTCCTATAGCCATCTCAGCCTCACCTTCCAACAGCAAACCCCCTTGTCTTGCTCTGAGTAGAGGAAACATTTCCCTGAGTCGCATCATTTGCCCGTTTTAAGCACAGGCAGCAAAAATAATAGAATCATAGAGTGGTTTGAGTTGGAAGGGACCTTAAAGATCATCCAGTCCCACACCCTGCCCTGGGCAGGGACACCTCCCATGGCTTAAAGCCCCATCCAACCTGGCCTTGAACCCCTCCAGGGATGGGGCAGCCACAGCTTCTCTGGGCAACCTGGGCCAGGCTCTCACCACCCTCACAACAAAGAAGTTCTTCCTGAGATCTCATCTCAATCTCCCCTCTTTCAGTGTCAAACCCTTCCCCCTCCTCCTCTGGCTCCCCTCCCTGATCCAGAGTCCCTCCCCAGCTTTCCTGGAGCCCCTTTAGGGACTGGAAGGGGCTCTAAAGTCTCCCCGGAGCCTTCTCTTCTCCAGGCTGAACAAGCCCAACTCTCACCCTGGTAAATTTCCTTCCTCTCACTCCTTTCAGCTTTCACCGCATTCATGGCTTGACTAAAACCTTTCAGGACATGCTGGCAGAGCTCAGCTTGCCCCAGGACCAATCCTGGCCAGGCTTCAGCAAACTGGAGGTAGTTGTGACCAACCGACCACTGCTCTACTGCCCATCGAAGGGGATTTCAGTGCTCTGGGAGGGACCCCCAGGTCTGTGCGCATTCAGATATAGAGGGGAAAAAGGTGTAACTCTCCTCAGGAAGGTGCTGGCGAGAGGAGCAGGGTGCCATGGCCATCGGTCCAGAGGTACAGGCAGGGCAGCTTCTGAAGGCATCTTTGATGGATCCAGGAGCACCACATCCCTGGAAAGCTCATCTCTCACTAACATGCTGCTCCATCATGTCCCAAGGGGGAAGAGTTTGATGCCATGATATTTTTTTGTGTCTGTTAAGGCAATCTGAAGTCAGGTTTAGAGCTCCATTAACATGCACTAGTTTTAATTAATCCTTCCCTCTGTGCTTGCGCTGCTGGAATCCGAGTGTGATGCTTGGGGCTCTGCCAGGGAGAGGATACATGACACAGTTTGATGTGGAGTATATTGTTTGTTTTCCTTTCTACCACTAGCAAAACATCTTTTTTTTTTTTTTTTTAAACCTTTTGAATGTGTACCATGTGCAAAATAAAGATGATGCAGGGGAGGGAGGGAGCAGGGTAAGGGGAGACAATACCAAACGCAGTTTTGCTCATCTGGGCTGGTGCCTGCACGAGACAAAAATGCATCAACAGACCAAATGTTTGTGTTTGATGGCTACACAGCTAAAATAAAGTGTGAATTCCTCCTCAGCACACGTACAGAGGCCACCCAGCACGAGCAGCACAATTACACGTCCTGCTGCATTTGTCGCTGCAGTTCCATCTACCTGGAGGCATCTGCATATGAAGCCCACAATTATCAATTACGGCTAACTGCGCTCCTGGGCACACAGGGGTTGCTCAGGAGTTTAGCTGAACTCCCTTCCCCAGGTTAGGACAGGGGGAAGGAAAAGAAAACCCAGCACCCAATTCTCAACTCCCCTTGATCTGGATTCACAAGCACCTCCCAGCCCTGCGAAGCTTCTGAATGGCAGAAACACTGCAGAGGTCTGTGGCTGTTGGCAGGGAGCAGCAATTTTCCCTTCTTGTGTCTTTAATTTCAAGAAGCCAAACCCGTTGGTGTTTTTTGGGGTTTTTTTTTTTTTTTTTATTGGACATTATTGGTGCATTTTCTACATCCCTACTTAATGCCCAGCAGATCAGCAGCCAGGGGAACATCCTGACCCTCTTCCAGGGCAGCAGCCACATGATTTTTAAGAGAGTTCCCTGCTCTATCCCCTATCACTGTAGTTAAAATTTACTACATATTAATTTCTCTGAAAGTTTGAAATAGGTCTTCAGGGAGATGCGATACCAGATTTCAAGAAATATTGATCTAAGGACATGACTGTGATTAATTACAGTAGCACAAAGGAACGTATGTCCAAAGGTCCTTTCTGAGTAGCAGTTCCAAAACAATAACATGTCTTAGAATAACAGAATCAGAGAATCATTAAGAGTTGGAAGGGACCTTAAAGACCATCCAGAGCCACCCCCTGCCCTGGGCAGGGACACCTCCCACCAGACCAGGTTGCTCCAAGCCCCCTCCAACCTGGCCTTGAACCCCTCCAGGGATGGGGCAGCCACAGCTTCTCTGGGCAACCTGGGCCAGGCTCTCACCACCCTCACAGCAAAGAATTCCTTTCTGAGATCTCATCTCAATCTCCCCTCTTTCAGTGTCAAACCCTTCCCCCTCCTCCTATGGCTCCCCTCCCTCATCAAGAGTCCCTCCCCATCTCTCCTGGAGCCCCTTTAGGGACTGGAAGGGGCTCTAAGGTCTCCCCGGAGCCTTCTCTTCTCCAGGCTGAACCCCCCCAACTCTCTCAGCCTGTCTACTCACAGCAGAGGGGCTCCAGCCCTTCTGGGTGCTTTTCTAGGTGGGATGAGAACATGCTCACTTTTAAGATTCTCTTCAGTAACAGTTGTACCAGTGGTCCTTGCCCTTGTACAAGCAGAAACTCTCCTCAAACACATACGCTGGGGGGACTGTCTGCATTTCTCAGCCTAAAACCCTCTGAAACAGTAATATTCCCGAGTTTTGGCAGGAGAACAGGGTGGAAAGTGGTTTGCAAACCCACCTCGGCAGCTCTGGCACCATCATCACCTCTGACCCTTAATCACTTCTACTCTTTGTTTCCAGAAATACCGGCCAGCACGGCATGGGTTACAGAAGGACCTCCCCCAGTGACGCGTGGAAACAAACCTTACAACTGGAATAGAGTTATAAAGCAGGTATGGTTATTGTGGCGCCGGGTGCAAGGGGGATTTCGCCTCCTAACTTGCACACCCTTATGCTGAACCCGTGGTTATTTATAAGGTAAATCATACATACGCAAACTATGGGATGGACTAATACAATTAGTTCTAAGAATAGGTGTTACTATGTTAATTATTTCTGGGACCTCATTATAATAAGTCTCCTCCTCCAGGCATATGCGTATTTTCTCCTGGTGTTTTGCTTTGGGGGGTGCTTTTTAGGGAGTAAATTCCACAGTCACTGAACCGGTTCCCACCGATTGTTTTCCGATTGTTTTGCTGATAGAGGCCGTAAAGTCTCTTGCTATCTTCCTGTAATCGATCAGGATGTTCCCGTTTGTCTTCTGAGTGGTCTGACAGGGGTCGTAAAGCTTCTTGTTATCTTTCCTGTTATCGATCGGGATGTTCCCGTTTGCCTACGAAGTGTTCTTTCAAGGCTGGGGCCCACGTCCCGTCTGCTAATTGGGCAATTCTTTGTTTTCTTTTCTCCCCTTCAAGGTTGAGATATAGGTCCCTGGCGTGGTTAATCCTTCTATTTTCTGTTTCACTGGCACTCACTAACGCACAGGAAGCTACAGCCCATTTGAATATAACTGCTCTGACGCCTTTATCCAAGTTTCTAAACAAACCGCCAGCAGACAGGCATGTTTTCCTGATGTACGGATGAGGCGACAGCAGCTCGCCAGTATTAAAGAGCACACTGTAGCAGACAGTGTAAAAAAAAAAATCATTATTTTCTGATGGATAAGAGTCATCACATTACAATCCTATTTTCGGTAATTACTTATTTCATCCTGAATCTGAGGCTGGATCAGGAAGAGGAACAAGTGTCACCTGTCACCGCTCTCCCCAGTAACTGCCCCTCGCGCTCACCGAGCCCCTCTCCAGTCATCAGCATCCCTGGTGCAGCTCATCGCAGGCATCGAATTCCTCCAGGCAGTACATCCAAAATATTATCTACCGACTCTCTACTGGTGTAAGGTCAGAAATGAGAGGAAAGACAATATGGAATGGATTTGTAGAAAACAAGCAAACAGGCAGAAAAGCCACTTCAACTCCTTATTGTTACATTCACCACTGGGACGGCAGCAAATGCTGGAGAACTCTCCTGAGCAGAAGTGCGTTGATGCACTTACTCAAACGGGTCCTGAACTGATACCTGTTAGAGAAACTCCTCGACCAGGCACAGAAGATCTTCCTGTGGTTCTTTTCAGATCACTCAGTCATTTATCCCACAGAAACCCAGGAAAATAAAATAATCTCCTAAAAAGAACTGTTTCATTTCAGTTGCTGGTACGTGGTTTCCAAAGGAACGTAAGAAACCAGGAACAGGCACCGCAAATTTAAATTGTAATGAGTGCAAACACAACCCACTGATTTCAGGCAACGGCAATAAACTGAACAAGGACGTTCTCTCCCTAATTATAGCAGCCGACTACGTACCCCAGATGGAGTTTGAGAGTGCCGGGTTGGTGTTTATGCTGGCTCGTCACGCAGAAACAAACAGTAGTAACTGTGCAGGCACAGCACCAGCAACACCGACAGCTTTAGCAGACACGCAGACAGAGCACTAAAAGAGTCATTTCCTTGCCTTCTCTGTTTATGTTCCCCTTATCTTCATATCTATTTCTGCTAATTTGCTTGGCGTCGGGTGGTTTGTGGCTGCAGCATCTTTGCCATCGCTGTTCCGTATTGGGAGCACATAGGCACTTTCGCTTTATCGTGACAGGGAGTTCAGCGTAAGCGATGATCGGGGGGTCTCGCACTTTATAACAGCAGCTATAAACGTTTAGAGAAAAAGCAAATAAAATGGGGAGATTTACAAATGCTTCCCCTTTTGGCAAATTCAGCTCCAGACCTTTCTATCTTTAAAATGCACGAAGAGTATAAATCCGACACAAAACAATATATTTAGCTGTGTAAAATACTGGGAGACACAGGGTTTATGAAAAATGCTGCCCATTACTGTGTTTGGTTTTATTACAGGATATATATTTTATGAAGGATTTTCAATAAGAAAGAGAAGATACTTTGTTCTTTATTTGCATATGTGAAAGGAAGCATATGTCTTCTCCTAGACCTGCTCCTCCTTCAAACACAGTCCCACTCCCACACCAAATCATCATCCCTGTCACCTCCAGCCTCCCTGTAATCCCACACCTTCCAGCTCCTCACTGGTTTGGGCTTCCCGCCATCACTGACCCTCCTGCCTGTGCCCATCCATCCCCAGTCCAGACTGGAAGGTGGCTGATACGCTTGACCACCCTTGTTCTCCCCAACTTTTATAACAGCTTTGGTAAAACAACCTTCCTCCTTATTGAAAGCTTGTTGTGCTTCGCAGGTCAGTTCCCACCGAGGCTTTCTGAGGGTCCTCTGCTCTGTCACACCATTTAGAGATTCCAGCTACAGTCCTCTCCAATATTCTATATTTTATATGCTACCAGATTCACACCAGAAGTCAACAGTGCTTTTTTTTCCCATAGCACTCTATCTCTATAACAAACCAAAAGCATGGCTTACTCCTTTCTCCAGCTGCATATTTACAGATCCCCTCTTCCCCTGCTTGCACCTACCGTCATCCTCACACCATGTACTTCTAGATGGTATTTTTTATTTGGAACTTTCTGTCGAGCCTCAAATTTTTCCATTCATACTATTATGTTGCAGGTTTCACCTGCACAGCATGGCTAAGATCTTGCCTGGCCAAAACTTGAGGATTGACGGCAAATAATGCAGACATGGACTTCCCTTAGTCCTCCTAAAAAGTTGGTTCCAGGGACTGGAGTTGTTTGGGGTCAAGTACAGAGCCTGAGAGTCGCAGTTCTATGGTCTGTACACGTAGCCCCACCTGTGAGACCCAGGTAAATTCTGAAATATTTATTTATCCTCATATGAGAGAATTAGCACTGATAGCGGCTGGTCAGACAGGAGCCAGGCAGAGCAGGCTGCAAAGGAAGACACAAACTAGAGCCCAGAGCACCAGACCATAAGCTGGAGCCCCTGCCCTACCCAAAGAAGATCTTTGGGCTTTGGTTTCCAGGAAAGGACAGTCCAAACCATAACAGAACAGCTCGGCTGAGCAGCTGAAGAGGCACTGAAGTGCAGAGAAGTACTAAAGCTAACCAAGTGCAAGTGTTAATAATAAATAACCCCTACAAAATAGGTGGATGAGGCTGCTCTTCTAGGGAATTCTTTACTGCAGGAACAGATGACCACGTACCTGCTGCTCCCAATGCTGTGAACTTGGGGGTGACACTTTCCCAAACTTTTCAGTAAAAGTCTCTTCCCAAGGGATATAAAGATTTGCTAATATATTGCAACTTGCAGAGAAGGAATGATTTGGGAACCAAACTGAACCTTCAAATGACTAATTGGAGCACAAATTTAAATGTATACGCACTCTGCACATCTTGATCTAAGATTGATCTTGATTTAATAATGATTTAAGAGGTTCCCATTCCAGGTACAGAAAGGTCTGCTTTGAACCAGGAAACCAACATCCCAGTTAAACTAATATAAGTTTATGCCATGGAATATGCTACACATTTCACCTGGGAGATGCCTTTCTCCACGTGCCCTGTAATGATTCCTTCCCCTTTCCCTCTGGTTCGCCCACCCATCCCGATCCCTAGCCTCCATCAAATGCCTCACCAGCGATAACCAAACGTGACATCTGCTGGCTGAGCCGCGCAAGAGCTCACGCTGCTCTTCTCTGCAGTTCCTCCTCCTTCCGACACGGGATTCACAGTGAAAAAAACATTGTTCCTTTTCACAGCCAGACCAGATCTCACCAAGAGCTACACACAAGGCAGTGCGGAGATTCATTTCAATTCCTTTGGGCCTGACACGGCCGTGTTTGCTGACAAAAAGCTCCAATACATTTTGAAATCGGGTTTATAACATGGTACGAGGTATTTGGATTTCCTTGCGAACAGGTCATGATAAGACGTGACCTGTGCCATGACATTTTGAGGGATAAATAAACCCAGTTTAGAAGAGCCTCTGAAGCTGGCTGGTTCACACACAGAGCCCCCTTTTTATTCATTTTATCACATCCCCGTATATACACATTTGCCATCATTTTCACATAATAGCTTTTATAGACACATACTCACACATCCCCTACATGGATGCGTGAATGCGTGTCAGCAGACACGTGCCTGTGCCTGACTAGAAAGCGGTTACACTAAAGCAAGGTGAAATACAGCTCGACAGGAAAGAAAGCGAAGGCTCTGCTGGCGGAGGAGGCGGTGATTTACCTGTCGCCGGAGTGAACTCTACAGAAATCCCCCCGGGAACTGCAGGCGTGGAAGGGGGGAAGCAGTGTCACTTGCCAGCAAGCGCTAAAGACCCGATAAAGGGAGGATGGGTAGGGAAAGGAAAGCGGTGTCATACAGAGAGCAGGATGCTGTCGTGAAATTGTAAATAACAGCGTGTCACCACATGCGCATGAAGAGAACCACGGCCTCTGGCAAGGGGGTGAGGTGGGGGAGCTCTGACAGCGCCTGGCAAAACACGTGTCTCGGGATCAGAGCACAACACTGAGTCACAGAAGAAAGATTTGCAGCCGAGAGACAATGTGGCTCTTTGCAGTCCTTTGGGAGCGATGCAAGGAACAGGCAGCAGCCGCTGGACCAGCTCTATCCCTCGGCCACGCTGCTCCCCCAGCCCTTCCCGAGCATCCTCCCCACTGCCAGGTACCACAGGTCTTCCATGCCCGCCCACAGCTCCATTCACTGGTCCCAGCTCAAGCCCTGCTCCTCGGCCAGGCTTCCCTGATGCTCCCTGAGCTTCTCAGGACTTCCCAGGCAGCTGTAAGCTCTCCCCTCTCGGCATCCAGAATCATGTACCTGCCTTACCCCTTCCCTTCCACGGGCTCCCCAGTTCCTGGTAAATACAACAGCTTGTGGCTGCTCCAATCCACTCCAGAACCAACATGCAATACCCTCACATCACAGAAACAATCATTCTGGAGGAAGAAACTGAACAAAATGCCAGCCCAGCAACTGAACTTCCCACCTGCTTCCTACCAGCAGTATTGAAATGCAGATTTTCACTCCTCCCTGGGCACTCCTCGGGTCAGCTCCGCAGTGATGATGCTGGAGGGCTCCCTGCTAAACGCTCTTTAGTTCAGCTTCTTCAGGCTCTGTGGGATTCAAACACTGCTGAAATTATTTCCAGCAACCACAGTGGGCAGGTTTCTTCAGGGGGAGGGCCTGGTTCAGCTCCAATATTGACTGGGGCATGTTCTTCACCCCATGGACCAGGTTCCCCGAAAACACACCTTCAGGACTGCCAGCAACAGAACAGCAAGCCCACGGAAGGGATGTCTTCTGCTCTGCTTTTTTTTAACATAAAATAACCATCACCAGCCCAGAGCATCACACACTCAAGTACTTGTATCACCCAGGGAGGCAGCTCCATGTTCTCTAACTCTTGGGGGTCCCCAGACGCAGACCCACCCCCTACAGCTCAGCTACCAACAGCTCTCTACTTCAACACCTGGACCATTCATCTTTATTATTCTCGTTGCAGAAAGATTCCTGTGCTCAACAAGAAGTGATGAGTTTACTCTTAATTTTGAGCCTCCGGAGGCTGCTTTGAAACAGCCTGGGACATAGAGAGGCAGCAGTGATGCTGTGCTTGGGGACATCGGGCTGCACGTCACCTCCTTCCCCTGGGACCACACTCTAGTGTGCCAAAACTAGGGCCATGAAGATGACCTGAGGGCTGGAGCCCCTCTGCTGTGAGGACAGGCTGAGTGTGTTCAGCCTGGAGAAGAGAAGGCTCCGGGGAGACCTTAGAGCCCCTTCCAGTCCCTAAAGGGGCTCCAGGAGAGATGGGGAGGGACTCTTGATGAGGGAGGGGAGCCATAGGAGGAGGGGGAAGGGTTTGACACTGAAAGAGGGGAGATTGAGATGAGATCTCAGAAAGGAATTCTTTGCTGTGAGGGTGGTGAGAGCCTGGGCCAGGTTGCCCAGAGAAGCTGTGGCTGCCCCATCCCTGGAGGGGTTCAAGGCCAGGTTGGAGGGGGCTTGGAGCAACCTGGTCTGGTGGGAGGTGTCCCTGCCCAGAGCAGGGGGTTGGAACTGGATGATCTTTAAGGTCCCTTCCAATCCAAACCATTCTGTGATTCTACGATTCTAAAACACTGCAAACCATAGAGGCCAAAATGACATCAGACGTTTAGGCACATTTCGGGGGGCCACATCCACCAGTGCCCATGAAACAGTGGTTTCCCATCCCCTTGGGAACGGGAAACCACCTACAGCACCGCTTACCAGCAGAGCGGGAAGCAGGAGATGGCAATGCCTCTGCTCTGAGCTCCAGGCTCATGTGGGACTGGTCACTGTCATGTGGTGACAACACGTGCCCAGGACGTGGCTCACTGCTGTGATTTCCCTCATGTCACCTTCACAGCACTGCACAGCAAGAACCAGGCCAGGCTCACCAGGTCCTTCCATGGCTTTCCAGCAGCAGTGCAGACAAACACAATGAAACCCAAGCAGTACCTGCAAATAGTAGTTTCTCAAGTGGTGCAATCCCCTGCTGCATTCACAATCCTTTCCTTTTTTGGGTGAACTAACTTTATTTTCCTTCTTCCCCTAGGGCAGGTTTGCATTTAAAATGAGTAAGTCTGAAGCACAGTGAAAACCTCAGATAACCCCTTCTCCCTCCACTCCTCAAATTAGATACTTCAGCCTCAGGATGGAATTAATTAACTTCATTTTTCTCTTCTTACTAAATGACAGGAAAAGTAGGGTTGAGATCCAGTAATAACACCTTGTCACCTTTGCTAAAACGTCACGTTTGGCGCTGCCTGCTCCACTGATGACCTGCGAGAAGGAAATATCCCAAATTTTAAAACTCTGCCAAGTTTGGGAATCTGCTGTCAAGAAGGCAGTCTCTGGCTCAGAGTCCACTGCCTTTACTGGGCTTTGGCCCAGGAGAGTGGCGAAAAAAACCTGTTAACACAGTAAGAACTGCCGTTCACATTTGACCGCCCGTGGTTTAAACTGCCCTGGTCAAGCGTGTGGGGTAGGGCTGCAATCTGCTCCCGCGGGGGCTGGCAAAGCTCCTCCAAATTCAAATTCCCCACCAGCAGGAGCAAATCCAGCAGGAAACAAAACACCACCAATACTCAATGCGTGCTTTGGAAATGGTCTTTCCTGTTGTACCTTTTTAAGAGACGCTCTGGGCTCCGTAGCACCGTTATAATCTCCACGGCCTCCAAGGTCTTTAATTAAAACCAAACACCTACTGTGCCTAGCAGATGAATGAAAAATAATTTTTTAAACGGCAGTGATACTTCAGTAGAAATTTTAAGACCACACAGGTTAGAATAGAGGTGACATATGGTCTCTGACTATTTTTTCCACTTCCTAGAGTTCCCAGCCATCCATGACTGTCCCTAGACTGGCAAACCCAAAAAATATTTAAACAAGTGGGGAGATAAATTACTTATTCTGACATTTTTGCATGTGTTTCTGAATTAAAATAAGCATTGACTGGTTGACGTTTACATCAGCTCGAGTCCAACTTCTTATTCCCAAGGTCTGAGAATGCAGCTGCAGCCAGGACTATGAAGGGGCTGCTGTTCCCAAACCAGGGGGAGACAGAGATGTGGGGGACAGATGTGTCCTGCTCATGAGGAGCAAACAGTGCTGCAAGAGACAAATCCCAACCCAACCCAAACCTGAAGAGGACATGTGCTGTTTTTCCTGGAGGAAGGGATGGTCCATGCCCAAATCCAGCTCCACCATGCATTTTCCATGGGAAGCAGTTCTACCACGAGGTGATACTCACAAGGGAAGGAGGTGCAGAGGGAAGCACTTCGAGTTTCAGACCAAAGACACCAGGTGGGGGCAAAACCAAATAAAATAATACACTGCCAGTTTGACTCGAGACACGAAATTGGGATATGAGACTATTGTAATCAGTGACACAGTAAGAAATTTTCTCCTGTCCTTGGGAAAGTTATTAATGTTACCGCAACCATCATTAAGCTTTACATGAGAGACTGTAATTTATATAGTTGGTTTATAGCCTGTAACATTCATTTAGACTTACTGGAAAGCTAATAACTTATAGCTAATAACTTATAGTCAGCTTGTAATCAAATCTTCCTTAGAGAAACACGGCTACAGACAGCAAGGATTTACAGGTAGTTTGTATGGGTGTCTTCATAAAGAAATAAATTAATTCTAACAGTAATTTAAATCACTCGCTCTACCAGCTCTCTCCATATGTAAATCTAACAGGCTGTGGGTGCTAGAGGAGCCTCAGCTCCACTCAGGATCTTGAGGCTCTACCTCAAACTCACAGCTCCTCACCAAAACTGAGAGGCTTTTCCACAAGGCTGGAAGGAGCCAGCCCGTGGTATATATTTGTACTGAGAAAAGGGAAAACAACATATTGAGCTATCAAAGGTGTTAAACACCTGGTTATTTCTTCCCTCAACTTCCCTGAGGCGGTTTTTCACCACCAATCAAGCCACTGATATTCCCAATGCCACCAGACTTGCAAAGCATCCAGGTGTCCCGTGGAGCGACTGGGACATCTCTCATGAACACGGAAAACTCCAAAGGCACCACACAAGGACAAGTGCCCATCTTAACAGAACAACCAGTAAAAAAATCCCTGAACAAAGAGGTCAGATGGGGATCACTTATCCCAGCTCTTCTCGGAAACTTGTCTACAGAAAACAAGGGCTTTGCAAGCTTCTAACACCACCTCTGTCCTTACGTGCTTGCTGCCCTGCACGATTCTGCGTTATCCAGGCATCCAGATCTTTAATGTGAGCAAATTATCAGCCATTTGCATGCAGGCAAAACCCCCGCCTAGAACAGCAGTTATGAACATGTCTGCACACAGCGGCATAAAAAAAAAAGATGAAAATGCAAATAACGCAAATGGCTTGAATGTGTAATCTCTGAATTCCTTCTAAAACGGGAGGACTGGGAAGAAACGGTCCAGTCTGGGGCACACGTAAGGACGTGTCCCCACCAAGGTGCAGTGAGATGATTCACTGGAGGTGTGACGGCCTGGGCCTGGCATCAGAAGTCCTGCACCCAGGGAGCAAGGCTCCAAAAAAAGGCAGTCTATGCTCAAAATTGAGGATAACCTGCTGTAATCCATCCCGAGCTGATGATTTCTCCAAATGACTACGCAATTTAACAACCAGGCAGTGGTGGTGGGGGAAATCATAGAATGGTTCGGGTTGGAAGAGAACTTAAAGACCATCCAGTTCCAACCCCCTGCCCTGGGCAGGGACACCTCCCACTAGATCAAGCCATGTCCAACCTGGCCTTGAACCCCTCCAGGGATGGGGCAGCCACAGCTTCTCTGGGCAACCTGGGCCAGGCTCTCACCACCCTCACAGCAGAGAATTTCTTTCTAATGTCTAATGTAAATCCCCCCTCTTTCAGTTAAGAAAAAGAAAAGTATTCTATTTTTAAGTATGCTACTTAAAATTTCTATATGATAATTTAAATCTGAATTGCTGGCTTCCATCTGTGCTCCTGACTCGTCAGAGGTTCAGCTACGCTCAAAGACTGTCTTTCTTTGAGGAGGAAGCCATATCCAGTAACTACTCACGGCCCAGTCTACACGACAGGAGTCACGTCATTGAAAAATGTCTTCAGTCTTTGGCTGTTCTTGCTCATGCCAAAGCTTGTTGGATAATTTAGAGATTATTTTTCTCATCAAACACAAGCAAGGAGAGAAGGGGTTGAGCTGGTTTGTGCTCCGGCTGATGGGCAGGAGTGTATCCCTGGGATCAGAGCTCACGATTCAATAAAACACATGACTGTCAAAGCGGTCTTGAGTCTTGCTACAGCGAAGAAGTCAATGATACAGTGTGGACAAAAGGTCTCGGAGGAGTTTAATTAATTTAAACTGACTGTTATTCCACTGAAACATCAGGGCTGTAGCAATGCCCATGAGTCTGGCCACACTATTCAATAAAAGTAAAGTACATTATCCAGAGGTGAAATGTGGTTTCAAATGGGATTTTAGGTCATGAATCTCCAACTTACTCCTTTTCTCACTTTTTTTTTTTTCCTATTCTCTCTCTTCCTTGCCATGTTTCTGTGTCACTCTCTACTGTTCCCGTTTCAAGTGTGTAAAATTGTGTTTGAGTTGCTCAGACTCCGAAACTGTTCAATCATTTTTGGCAGTCGGTGCCTTGAAAAACAGCACTGCTCCTCCAGCCAGCCCTCACACATACAGAAGTGCATCTTTTTTAACTAAATCTCAATTTCTAACTGTAAAAAAATATGCTAAAGACAGTTTAGGAAAGGACGTAAATCTTTTCCTTAGTCAGAAAACAGTCTTGTTAATAGCCCATGGATTATGTCTTATGACCTGCCTATAATGGGACATGCCAAGGTCTGAAGGAGTTTCATCAGTACTTTCTTAGTGCCCAAAAAATTGTCTTCTACTGAGATAATCTCTTACATTAATTGATGATAATCTGTCACAGGCTTGGAATCATCTCACATGATTTTGTTATACCAGGGTAACAAAAGCAAAAAAATCTTCAGCACGAACCCACTAATTTTAGATAACTTTTTGGTATTAAAAAAAAAAGAGTTTAGCTTAGATCTTTTAAACAATCTTGCTCCCTGGAAAAGAGGGAAGTGTTGATGACGAGGAAAGATGCTGCTCCTCCCCCTTTCCCAGCAAAACCGTTTCTCTCTTTACCTGAGCTCTGAAATGAGCTCTGCAATCCCCGCGTTGTGCTGTGGGGTGAGTTGGCTTTGGGGAGAAGGTAGGATGAGGGTGGAGAAGGTTTCATCCTCTCCTGCTGATCTTGTTTTCTCTTTTGTATATGGTTTTTGAACTTCTAAATCAACAGAGACATTAGAGCGTGCTCAACCTCCCTCTACCGCCGTTGCGCTTCCTGTGGCGGATGCGCTCCGCAGCCACGTCCTTCCTAAAATGAGGGCATAAACCTGTTGATTGCCCTGGATCTCGCTCATGCTTTTATTTACTTATTTTTTAACCTCAGTCTTTTTCTGTATTTCAGTATTTGTTTTTCTGTATTTGTATTTAACAAATAACTATGCCACACATCCAATCCTCTGCCCCAGAAAGCACCATTCCTGCATCCAGAGGGCTCTTCCCAGAGTACGTGTATATTCTTGCTGGCCACAAAACTGATTTGAGGGAAAAAATAACCTTGTTTTAAAAGATTTAATGGGACCTAATTTCTGGATTCCTATAAATTATTTAGATTAGCACAAACATGAATTCTGCAGTTGAGGAAAAAACCCTGTTTTACTGCACTAAAGAAGCTGTTTTGATGTTTGATTAGATTTTCTTTGAACTTGGAAATTTGTAAAAAAACATACTCCATTTTACTGGGTTTAAACTCTTTCACTTCATCTTTGAAGGTTCCCATTTCTTTCTCATTTTGTTAAAAAGCCGTTTCTGTTGTGTGCCATATAAGGATTTGTTTGGTTTATTTAAACAAAAAAAAAAAAAATTCTCATTTGTTATTATTGTAAGTTTTTCAGGACAGTGAATATTCCAGCTTGTACAAGTGGGAAATGCACAAAACAGATACTACCCCAGAGTTAATAACAAAACAGAATAAATAACAGCAGATTTTGGTCAAGGCACGAACTGCATCATGACCAAAGGTGGCAGTTCTTTTTGACTCTAAGAAGTGAAAGTTTTTTCCTCTGGAAATTTTTGCAAGTTCTGGAAAATAAATATTGATGAGAAAAAATAAGTTCCTGTAGTTCACCTGCAAAAAAACCCCCTCATCTTCCGGAAAACCTGTATCATTTAACCGTACCGCACCCAAATAGCAGGGCTGGGCTGCCAGCTCCTTCAGCAAAGCACCCTGTGGGATGGAGAAAAGGACATTGCCTTGGTCTGTGTTGAGGAGGAGGGGCCGTGCTCTGCCCGATATCCTTCCTTTTTAGTTAGCATTTTGAGACTACCCGAAGTTACCGCCCTAATTAATGTATTTGAGACATCAGCCATGAGTTAGGTTCTTGGCAAAACACTCATTTACATTTACTCTTCAAAGAAGAAGAAGAAAGATTCTCTAGCTATACTAACACAGCGTTTTCTCCAGAAAAACAGGATAGAAGTTTTTTATATTTATGGTTTTTTTTTGTTTTAAAGATCAGATTTGATTTTTAATTCTGTTTCCTGGAGAAAGTGGCACTGCTAAATACAGGTGAGTTTTCAATAATGCTCTCCTCACAGTCATGTATTAAAACATCAAACCAAAGCAGCATTGGCTTTTAGCATTTTTCAAAAAACAACTGTGAGGAAATATCACCGTGAGGAAAGAGGGAAGAAAATACAGGCCATCTTCATGCCTGAAAATCTAGCTGCGACACCCTGAAAAAAGGAAATGCCAGTCCAGGCATGCTGAATAATTCAGCATCTGAACCTGAACCCTTTTCTCTAACCTATTTCTAAACTTACTCTATTTTTAGGAGCTCACAGGCGTCAGACATCAATTCCCCCATCACACAATGATGAGGTCACAGGGCTGATAACATTGCAGTGGAAGACCCCAAATTTCTGCAGCGTGCAGGAACTTCATTTTCTCAAGAACACAGCACACATGGGCAAGGCAGCATAATTTAAGAGTTTAAACAGTAATCACACTGAACAGAGGGCAGTACAAACGCTTGGGTCTTGGTTGGGTGGAGAGACTGTGCCTTCATCACCTGGTCCATTGGCTGTCCTGGCTACACCAAAGACAACCCAGACTGACCACCGGCTTTTAGGCACCGTTTGACAGTGGCCAGGACTCTCCCCTTCAGTAAAGCACATGGAAGAAATCATCCCTCTGTCACTATGATACTATTAAAAGTGCATTTACGTTCTGGGGAGGAGATACGCCCAAATCCAGGCTGATAATCAGACCTGATCATTTCAGTGGGATCCTCACCCGAACACAAGATGTGGGCAATGACACAACCCCTACGGTGGATCCCTACAGCTCAACCATCTCACAAGAGGCCCAAAAGAGCACGGGCACAACTCCAAACCAGTATCACACTGGTTTCTCCCGGGGAGTCCCACTCAGGAGGAAGAGCTGGGCTGGACCAGCTGGCATGGCTGGATGCCTTCACTTCTCCGTGCTGCTGAGCACCGGCACATCCCACTGATGTCCACAGGCTCTGCGCTTGCTGACAACCACCAAAATAAGACAGCTGGTCTTGCTAGCACTGAATTGTTAAAAGGACAAAAAAAAAAAATGCACTGTTCTCCACTTTTGCATAGTTTTAAAGCAATTTTCAAAAGCAGACATCACTGCGACAGCATCTTTGCTCAGGCTGTAAATCAGCAGCCAGGAGATGAAAATTCAATCCCAGGCTCTCAGTGATGCTCCCCAAGAGAAGCAGCTAAAGAGCAAAGGGAATTGGCCCTCGGTCTCAGCCTTGCATTCCGGCAGATTTCAAAAGGATAACCATCAGAAAATTGGCCATTAGAGCTAAGGACACAAGTGCCGGCTGACAGACGGGAACGCGCCCCCCGAACCACCCAGGGCCAAACTACCAGGAGTATCTCAGCGATTCAAGGGAAATGTCACGGCGAATCTCGAGGCAGCTGAAGTACCTGAAGGCAGTAAGTAGGTTAGTGCTCCATGGTGCGGAGCCAGCAGCCGGTCACCAGTGACCCGCACAAATCCAGGCGGGGAGTCCAAGCACCGCTTGGATTTCAGAAACGTCCTCAGGCAACGCGTACACAGAATCACAGAATCTTCATGGTTGGAAGGGACCTTTGAGATCATCGAGTCCAACCATACGTGCTCCAAGGCGACTTGGATGTTACAGAGTAATACGAAATTGTGTCATTAAAAGTAATCTTTATGACAGCATAATTAATTAGAAAAAATAAATAATTTGTCTCAATCAGGGTGAGAGAGGATTTGGGGACAGATGGAGCACAGAACTGCAATGGAATTAGGTACCTTTAGGTACTCCAATGCCTAAAGGGGTCCTGCAGGAGAGATGGGGAGGGACTCTGGATCAGGGAGGGGAGCCAGAGGAGGAGGGGGAAGGGTTTGACACTGAAAGAGGGGAGATTGAGATGAGATCTGGGGACAAAATTCTTTGCTGTGAGGGTGGTGAGACCCTGGCCCAGGTTGCCCAGAGAAGCTGTGGCTGCCCCATCCCTGGAGGGGTTCAAGGCCAGGTTGGAGGGGGCTTGGAGCAACCTGGTCTGGTGGGAGGTGTCCCTGCCCAGGGCAGGTGGTGGCACTGGGTGGGCTTTAAGGTCCCTTCCAATCTGAATCATTCTATGATTCTATAATACAGAAGGACAGGAGCATCCAAGTACTTAGTGCAAGTCAGCTATTTTAAAAGACATTTTTGCGTCTGTTGTTGTTATATTTGTGTGGATGTTCTTTGACCTCATGTGACTTTTTATTCCCACGCTCCAAAATCAGCGTGGGCCGTGTGGGGAGAAGAGAGCGGAGACAGAAGAGGATGAGATGGGTGGGAGGGGGGAGACAAGGGGACGGCCTCCTGCAGCCCCCCTCCCCTCTTCAGGCTTCCGTCTCTCCCATTGTTCAAGTACTAAATTTGGCTTAAGCTGGAGGGAAAGAATATAAAGTGCCTAACAAATACTTAAAGGGAGACAATGGCTAAATTGAATTTTCTTGTAACATGGGAGAAGGCTGGTGAAGACCTGCTCTGTGCTGCCCTCCAGCAGCCACCCCCTGGGGGCTCCCAGCCATGAAGACACCCCCTTGCTCTGCATCACGATGATAAAATGCCGAAAAAAAGAAACTCGAGAGAAAAAAAACAAAAAAAAAGATAAGTTGAAATAAACAAACCGGAATAAAAACACTGAAGAGAGGATCTTTAGATTAAAAATTAATGGCAGTTAGCTAACGGGCATAAGTCAGTGGCTGCAGGGCTCCCGCACACCCCAACAGAGAGGGCGCAGAGGACGGATGCAAGAAGGTGTTGGGGAGATAGCACAGTATTCAAGAAGCAAACAGCACAAACAGGGAAGATTTTGCTTTTAAAAATAAAAAAAAAACAACCACCAACCCTCAAGCCCTCTGGTGCTGACTCTACATGACAAATTTTGAATTCACGAAAGCAGATCAGTTTTCTTTAGACTTTACTCAAACCAGGGTTTTACCCAGCCAAAAATACCAACAGTAAATGGTTTGGAGGAAAAATGTCACATATGAAAAGGAAAAGATAAATATTTAAAAGAACAAAGCAAATATAATTCCTTAATTCCCACTGAGAGAAATGTGTAGAAGAGAAACAGAAGTGTATCTACCAAGGAGAATATTTCATTTATTCTAAAAAAAGAAAATGTCTGTATTTCCAGCACAGCACTTGCCTTTCCCATATAGGCTTCCTAAAAGACCAAGAGCTGTCCCTAACCTGCCCCAGTAACACGCCTGTGACTGTCATTTACCATTCTGCTTCGACTTTTAAAATTAAAGGGACACTACTAATGGAACCACACACATTTCTGTCCCAGCCAAATGGGCTTTAGGCTTTATATTTGCTTTATATTTGCTAATATAGAAAC
This sequence comes from Numenius arquata, assembly GCF_964106895.1. Lineage (NCBI taxonomy): Eukaryota > Metazoa > Chordata > Aves > Charadriiformes > Scolopacidae > Numenius > Numenius arquata. The sequence continues at coordinate 68,836,494 of NC_133581.1, read as the reverse complement.
ACTTCACAGTGTAGAAGGGGAAGAGAAAAAAGGAGAAATATTTTTCCAGATTTCATTTTTCATCAGCACCTTGCGTTAATTGACCCAGGACGGCCAGTGATGCAGTCAATGTCCCTGCGTATTTACTGAGGACATCAGCAGGAGAGAGAAAAACACAGCTTTAAGCCTAAAAAATGTAACTGGAAATGCTCCTATTAATGAGAGAGGGTGAGGGACAGACCTCAGTATATGAAATTATTGTAATCTGATTCTTGAGCCTAATTACATTTTGAGAAGATGCCTGCCCCTAAATCATGACCCAGCAGCAGTCAACGGTTTGAGGAGTTAGGTATTTTCACCATGGGCGGGTGCATCCATCCTGGAGGATGCAGGAAACGGAGCAGGAATCCTACCCCCTCCTCGCTTGGGAAGCTTTGAAGCCCGTTTGGCAACGCTGAACCTTCTCACATCAACAAGCTGACATATTTTCCCCCGAATTTTCCCAGGAAAGAGCCTGGAGGAGCACAGCCACTGGCCTCAAACAGGGGTAGGTAAGGCTTTGGCCACCAGCCGGAGGCTATTGGCTAGCAAGGTCCATTTTACCCTGGTTCATACAGTGGGTAAGATAACAGCATGATTACTGCAAGGCTCTCCAGACAGAGAATTACAGCATAAAGAATTAGAGCATAAAATCATATTATTACTCCCCACTTGCGCATTTTTGAGGCTCGTAGGTTTGCATGGCAGAAGCTGTCCCTTGGGGAGGGCAGGGGACAGCACTGTCACAGCGCTCATTGCTGAGCACTGCGGTGTCAGGAGGAACACTCGGGCCATGGGTGTTTGCTTCAGGTCTGGCGTTAGATTTTTGGTTAGAAATGAGCATAAAATGAATTGGCATACACCTCAAAGGGGTCAAAATCTGACATTTTGGTATTTCCGCCAAGGACTGGGTTTTGCTCCTGAGTTATGATTACCGAGTTCCCTGAAGAGCCCCCTTAAACTGGGAGTGTGTGAAGAGCTGGTGCTACAGGAAAGACGGGATGGTCTCTTATTGCTTAAAACCTTACCAAAGTAATGAAAATATTCCTTTAGACTCTGCTGTCTTACATCTCAGTGAGATTAAAAGCGAATGATTGTTTTCAACTCACCGGTTAAGCTTTCATTAGGAAGATTATTCTCCTGAAATATTTTAGGGTGGTAGATTATTCTTGATCCCTATGTTTCCACTTCCACGCTTGGCAATGAGCTTGGCTGATGTGTCCGTGTCATCGTACTCAACTGAGAACTAGTATGAAAAACCCCTGACTGGTGAACCAGGGCACCAAACTCACCCAGACAACCCAAAACAACTGCTGGCAGTTATCAGCTTGAGTTATGAGGAGGAACAAATGGATTTGGGGAAAAAAACCCCAACTATTGCGAGCAAGGGTTCAGTATCATCCAGCGACCCTTAGACACTGCTAGGGACGACCCAGTCACAATGACTCTGGTGTCACAACAGGTTCCTAGAAAATGGAGAGGAAAACTGCCGAATTCGAAGCATTTGTAAAGAGCACACAGTTCCCTCTTGTCCCTCCACCAGTCCCAGTGCTGGTGTATGGCTCCATGATGGGCAACCACGTAGTGAGGAACAGAACTGGCATGAGTTGTCCAGCCAGTGAAAATTGCACTAGAGTTACTTGCTTGGGAAACTGCCTTCACACTGACAAAAAAAACCACTATAAAGTGAAAATAGTTCACTGGCAAAATCCTGCCTTTTTGGGATTGTGCAGGTGAAAATCTGCTTCCAAACAAGTCCTTCTAAAATGGGAATTTTGCTTATTGCTTTACACCGATCCCACAGAGTTTCTAAGAAAAAAATTAAAATGGGAAGCTACAAACAGTATACACTTCTGTCCCTCAGTTCAGTGCAAAAGGCCTTCCCTAATAAAAAAGGATTAACGAAGCTATAAAACTTTCAATGGCAGAAAACTGTTTAATTCAACTAACGGGGAAGGACCCGATACTCGGCAGTTTCAAGTGCCGGCAATTTATTTTAAGATGATGCTCTTGTGGCAAAAGCATCCCGGTTTTCACAAAAGCTTGGTGATGGATGGTGATTCTGACATGGTTTCAGCTCGATGCTGCACAGACCGCAGCATCCCCGGCTCTGGCTTTAATCCAGTAACGCCAGCAAAGCTCCAAAGAAAGGCAAAGCTGTGGCCACGCTGGTAGCTACCAATTATAACCTACATAATTACTAGCTGATTGGCTCGACGTTGCTCTTAGCCAGAAGCGCTGAAAGTGTGACACAAGACTGGATGAGTAAATAATGAAAGATTGGCTCGTTAATTAATGCAATATTTTATGGTGGAAAAAATTCCACAAAACAGAACAACTCAAACCAAATATTCAAAACTGTCTCCGCTCAGTGGTGGGATCAGAAGTTAGTTGGTAACCACGTCAACACAATGCCAATAGTAGCTTTGTTTAGTACTACCCAGTGTTAAGAATACTAATTTAAATAGTATCTCACAAATTATATATAGCATTGTCAAGCCAGCACCATAAACTATGGATGGAGAGATTTTACAGTGTAACTTAAGTGAGGACTCCTGCAAGGCTGTCTATCAGGCCCTTTTAAACATACTAATTAAACAGCTGAAGCATCTAACGTGGATGAAACAAAATATTGTTTCCTTTATTTAAAAAAAGACCTCTTTGGATGGCAACTTTCATGAAGGGTTCGCCACGAGTCAGCCACCAGCACAGCAAATTTCAGCACACGTAGTTAAAGCTTGCCCAAGTTATAAGCCACCGAAAAGAAAGTGTTAAGCTGAGACTTGTCGGGTGCCTCAGTTACGGGTAATCTTGACCCTAAATAGTTCCCCAGGTTCACAGAATTCTGCTAAACAACCCCCGCCGTAGCACCAGCCCTTCCGAGAGCAAGGCGAGGGCTTGCTCGATGCATCTCTTTCACATTGGGAACCAAGAAAATACAGAGTTTGACCTCCCCTGCCTTGCAGAGACCCAAGTGGCTGTGAAAAAGGTGTCCCCAGGGGGGCAGGAGCCAGGATGTGACCCAGGGAGGGCTCTGGATCTGTCCCTGGAGGAGCATCATCTTCTCCAGGAAGGCGGACCTTCCCCGTGCTCACCCAGACTCTTTTTCCAGCACCCAAATCCCTCTTCCATCAGCAAGGAGCCTTCTGTGCCATTCATGACATTTTGTGCATCTAATATTTTTATTTTTTTCTACTTGCTTCCAGCCCTGGCAGGGTTTTAAGGACACACTGCCTGAAATGTTCTTTTTGTTGCTCTTTGGATATGATGTGCACCATCAACCGCTGAATAAAATATATAGATAGCGAAGCTGCAAACAGCATGAACTCAACTTTGCTTTCCCACAAATACGATTTTGCTTGTATGTTCTTATTTATTTTTAAGACAGTAGCAGGTTAAATCTGCCTCAGATTGGCCCACCTGATATAAATCAAGCCCCTTTTCCACATGCGATTTATTTTCCTTTCATCTTCTCAAATCTGGCTCAAAATACAAATGCAGTAAAAACAGGTTTTTGCAAACTCTAGGGCCGGTATAAATCTTTTCATCCAGGTTGCTTTTAATACTGTACTGAAACCCTTTCTCTCAGCATACCAATGCTTCTCTGCAGCCCCTGCAATGTGAGCACTGCAGCACGCTCTTACTACATGAAAACCTGGAAATAAAACCAGCTAAAAATGGGCTACAACAACTCCTGTTATTCCACCCAAAGGAAAAGCTCTCCACTATCACCAGGTTCCTGCCACCGGCTTATTAATTTGGCTTTTTTTCTCCCTGCGTGTGTCTAAGAAGTGACCCATTTCTTTGCTGAAATGAAACCTCCTTTGGTGAAACGTAAACCTCCTTTTTAACCACTTTGTCATTTTTCTTCTACATGTTTTCAGTCCCCCAGCGTTTTAACTTCATCTGTCCTGATGAGAGGTGGGATCAGAACACGGCTGCATCTCTTTCCTGAGAGCAGTTGCATCTCCACGTATCAAAGGATATATTTACCAAACACATCAGTTTTAACCTTCCAAGACTGAGGAGAGCAGGAAAGTCCAAGCATTACTTTCAGCATCCCCAACACAATCACACAGCAAAAATTCTCATAATGCATAAACTAAAAATGAACAAGGCACATGGAGGGATGCGAGACGGAGTATGTCATAAAACCATTTTAGTACTAATTTTCAGTTATGTGGCTTGCTTTGGCTTGGTAATAAATCACAGAAAGCCACTCAGATTGCCCCAGTCTCGGCAAAATAATTGCCTTCCAATAGGTTTCCCCATTCTCGGGTCCAAAGTCTGATGAACAATAAATTGAACTGCATTTACTCATTTGAGGAAAAAGACTGTTTCTCTGGTTTCCTTCGGAGCCACCTTTTGGATCAAACTCCCAAGATTTGGAGAAGTAGGTGGCTGTGAAAACTACCTCCGCACAGGCTCTGAATGATGACTCAGCCACAGGCTTGATTACGTTTTGCAAGAAGCGGGGCCATCAGTCATTGGGGCGCTCCCTGTGTTCCCACCGCTTTTGTACCGGTCAACCCCGGCCCCGTGAAACTCCTGCCAACGAGATGCCACCCAACTGAGTCCAACAGAGAAAAAAAAAAAAGTATCCACACAAAACAGGGCCCACATCTTTTCCTATAAAACTGTATTTTACTGAAAAAGACTCAGGAGCTGATTGAATTGTTCTCTTTATTCCCACGAGACATGTGTGTGGAGGGTCTACCCTGATACCCAGGACTTGGGCAGAGCAGGGTCCCTGAGCGATTCTCTGCAGCTCAGCCATTGAATCCATGCCCTTTCTGCTGATAATAATGGCCATCTTCATAAACAATGGCAGGGTTCGGGGAGTTTCCACCCCAAAAGCAAAACCTTGTTTAGATAGGACTGTAGCTGGAGCCAAGCTGGTTAAACACAAATAAAATCCCAACTATGATGGGGGATCTCTCCTTCTAAGACAGCTCTCCTCTACATACTCTGAATTTCTTGTTTGTTGGTTTTTTTTTTACCCATCCCTCCTTTTTTCAATCAGCTGACGGGAGGGATTTTGAACTGCAATGGGGTTACTGTTCCTACATCCTTAGGGAGGCTGGGGCTGCTCGTGCTGACCTCCAGAGGGTCACCCACACAGGGTGGGTGGTTAGACACCTCTCTCAGCTGCTGCAGAGGAACAGGGGGTTCCTGACCCACCACAGACCTTGGGAGGAGATGGTTCACTTAATAGAGATGCTTTTTTCCCTCCACTGATTCTAAAAAGGGCCTGGTCAACCAGCCTAGAGGGATGAGGAACCTACAGCTGATGTGGCTCCAGCAACCAGAGGACCCCAGCTTGGGCACAACATCTGCTGCAGGTCCAGGGTCAGGCATCTGAGTCTTCCAGTCATGGTAACTATTTTCCAACAGAGGAAGAATCAACGCTTGCATGTCTGAACACCCAGTTTAACATTCAGAACCAAAATATGAAAGCTAAAAGACATATCAAGCTTGTCTCAAACCAGTGCATTAATTCCACAACATGGGTAGATCATGGCAGGGGCTGCAGATCCTCCCTGCGTCTGTGATCTTGTGCATCAACTTCACAGTGTCCTTTGCTTTTTGAGAAAAGGAACAAATGTCAACACCCCTTCGTTCTCGGGCAGCTTGAAGACAGTGGTCTGCCCGCCCCGGTCTCTGAGCTGGTGGAGCGTACCGAAAGAGAAGAGAAAATTCAAGCCTTATTGCAAACTTCAAATAGAAGCAACTCACTACCTGATGACTCTCTCAGGCCTCTCTCCAAAGCACACTGACAGATGCCTGCTGAGAAGGGATCTTTACATTTTGCACGTACAAATCTTTATCCTCAAACTAAGAAAAAAAAGCTAAATCTCCTCTTTTGTTACCAGTGTCCCCAGAATCCAAACCAGATGCCTTACACCATGACCCTAGGTCGAAGGATGCATTTCTTCAGTGATTCCTTGGTTGAAGCAGGAGTAGTGCTACCCAATGACACGTCTGTCATCTCGGCGCACCAAGACATGGCCAAACCTACCTGTCACGAGGAAGCTACACCGCCCGGCGCCCGCTTCGTTGATGATGTTGCAGTTGTAGATGCCGTAGCTGTCGCGGGAGAGGCTGCTGACGGTGTACTCGGTGGAGTCCTGCAGGTCGAACTGGCCGGTGCGCAGCAGCTTGCTGCCCAAACGCCACTCGTAGGTGAGGACCCGGGTGGGGTATGCCCTCAGGACCCGGCAGCTCATAGTGATGCTCCGGCCTTGGCCTTGACGAATCTCCAGGAAGGTGGGCTCCACAGCGGGGGGATCTGCGGGAGACAGGAAGGGAGAGAAGGAGATTTATGAGGGAATTAGCGTGAGGGACAGAGTTAACCAGCCACCGCTGAAAAGCCAGAGCACCGCAGCATCCACGAGAGGGGAATCATAGAATCATAGAATTGTCTCAGTTAGAAGGGACCTTGCAGATCATCAAGTCCAACCATCAACCCAACACTGACAAAAACCACCACTAAACCATATCTCTAAGCACCACGTCTCCCCATCTTTTAAATACCTCCGGGGATGGCGACTCCACCACTGCCCTGGGCAGCCTCTTCCAAGGCTTGATAATCCTTTCAGTGAGGAAATTTTTTCTAATATCCAGCCTAAACATCCCCTGGTGCAACAATTTCCTCTTGTCCCATGCCTGTGACTTGGGAGAAGAGACCGACCCCCCCTGGCTACACCCTCCTTTCAGGGAGTTGTAGAGAGCGAGAAGGTCTCCCCTCAGCCTCCTTTTCTCCAGGCTGAACAACCCCAGCTCCCTCAGCCGCTCCTCACAAGACTTGTGCTCCAGACCCCTCTCCAGCTCCGTTGCCCTTCTCTGGACACGCTCCAGCCCCTCAATGTCCTTTTTGTAGTGAGGAGCCCAAAACTGAACACAGCACTCGAGGTGGGGCCTCACCAGTGCCCAGTACAGGGGGACAATCACTACCCCAGCCCTGCTGGCCACACTGTTCCTGATACAGGTCAGGATGCAGACACCACCCCGCCCCCAGCAGCTGCCTTCAGGCTTCAACAAAAATATAATCATATATTAATCATTTCTATCCACTCAGGTGGTAGTTAAGATATTCCAGTAAGCACAGAATGGGCCACCTTCTCATATCTTGAATTAAACTGCATTTTAAATAATTTAGATTTGCAGCTGCAAAGTCTGACACACTTTTGATGCCAGCAAAATACAAAATAAATAAAATATAGCCAACACACAGTGTGTGCAAAAACCTAACTTCATCCTCCCGTTTGCCTTTTGATAACTTAGTCATTGTAGAAGAATTAGGGCAACCTGGACAGAATAACGTTGAAACTCAGCTCCTGTCAGCACAGCTATTTAGATCAGGTAATGTGCACAAAAAACGTGCACGTGTTTGCAATTGGATGCAAAAACAGCGAGTGACAAGACATTCTGGGTCTTTAAAAAAACACAGCTCGTTTTTTTAGCCCATGAGAAAGAGGAAATACCGAAAGCCTCCTGTTCCAGGAAGATGCATGAAATTTTTGCGTCCATATTAAAAGAGCTGTCTCTCAGAAATAAAACATAAAAATATAAAATCCTTGATGAGCTCTGCAAGAGAATGGGCTTCACAGAGTCCATGCTTGGGCTCCTTTCAGAAGGAGCTCTCTTTTACCATTATCTCTCCAAGAGCATCTTGTCCTCAGGTTCTTCATTGATTGGTATCTCCATCACAGATACCGATAACCTTCAGACTCTTGATATTTAATTCCCTGCATAATGGAAGCTGTAAAGAGATTCCCTCAGCTCCTGTAAATTAGGAACCATACTCACACATGTACTCCTGCTCACCATCTCTTGCTTGGACAAGCATCCAGCTAAGCACAGAGTACTTGAAATTAAGGTAAATTTTGGAGACTGTCAGATTAAGACAACATTGCTTAGAGCTCATGACATCCAGGTATTGTATTTGTAACTCATTGCAATAATCACCATTTATCTTGTGCCGTGATCCAAGTTGGGAATTACTGGGAGAAGACTACCACGATTTGGCAGGAAGGTGAGCAGAGGCAGAAGCAGTGAGGAGCATCAGAGACAGGATACAGGGCTCAATGGTCCAGGATGATGAAACAGCAGATATTAACTCTGAGGACAATCCCCCAGTTGAGATTCCTCAGAAAACGACTGATGAAGAAGAGATGATGTGGAAACTACCAATTCAAAACCCCATCGATCCAGCCTGACCTTTCCTCTTCGTAGATTAAATATCACCTGGCTTTCTATAATTTTGAAGCCAGATCCTGAACTGGTACCTAGATTGCACTGCAGCCACAGATAACTGCAAATAAAAGACCAGAAACCCTAAATTCTCAATGCCACAAGCCTCCTTCTTCCCGTTGATAATATCCCCCAATTTTGTGTCATCAGAAAATTTCATCACAGCGTGACTGTTCTTTGTGCCCGGGTGCAAAATGAAAAAATACAAAAGAAGATAAATTCGTAAGAAATTCCACCAGTCTCTCTCCCCACCCTGATGTTTGCCCTTTCAACACAACCCAACAGTGTCTTCATCCACCCTCGCTGTACAATTTTTCCCACCTTATTCTACTTCACTAATACTTTCCCAAAGCAGTACCTTTACAGGGAATTGTTGGCTTAAAGATAAGAGCTATTCTTGGGAAGGAAAATGTGCCAGATCTCAGCTTTCTTCTCAGGGAGAGCTGTTCGGCTGGTCAAGCCTGATCTGCCTTTCTCATATTTTCTTCTAACCACCCTGTATTATAATTGTTCATACTTTCCAAATACCTTTTAAATCATGACAATGGATATCAGAGAAATTACTAATCAAATTTACTAACTTTTACTATTGTCCAGTTATTTCTCTGCCCTGAGAAGTAAGCTCTCCAGGTTTTCTTTCCATATCAGCCCTGATAATTCCTTATCCATAACCTCTTCAGCCCTACCGCCTTTACCCTTGCAGCCAGCACCATAATGTGCTTTTAAATCCAGATAAAATTTTCATCAACTTTGAGCTGGACACAGATTAGCCTATAAAATAACGCACTGTAAGGATGGTGAAACAGCATCTGACCAAAGACCCTCCTGGCCCAGCACCCTCCACTGGTCCTGAGTGCCTGGGGAAGAGGGAGAGCACTGGGAGCACTGGAGAGCTTTGGGACAGGAAACGTTAATGGGTGATTTTGCTATAATTTTCTCCCATTACTTATAAGCCCATCCAAAACTTGTCTACAGTTTGTAATAATGTCCTGTTCTTTTGTTTGTTTTGCTGTTTCCCTTTGCTGCACCGTATTCAGTGAACAATAATTCTCTGTTCCCCTCTCCAAGGCAGCTCGGCTTTAATGACTTTTAGCATATATTGATATTCAGTCCCCTTTTTCTTTTTCCCTTGCTTTATTTACTTATAAGATACTTCAGCCTTATAAATAGCTTTTAAATAAAGTTTCCCCTGCCTTTAAGGTCAAAATAGTCTTTAAAATACAGAATTTCCATCTATCCACGAACAGATGATACCCAGTGACAGAAAAAGAAAATTAACTTTGGTTGCTTGTTTCAGAGTTACACTTTTGCAGGTAATAACTTTAATGGAAAAGGAAAGAGATGATAAAAACTACAATATATGATACTAGCTGGAGCTAACAGTTTATTTTTCTGGTTTTTGTTCTTAAAAGAACAGCTAGCAAAGGTGCTAGTGGCTCAGGCATCTTCTGAGAGTAATGATGCTCACAAGGAAACTTACTCTGTAGCTGTTTGGAACTTATGTGTTTAATTCATTTGCATTAGCTCTTCCCCAAGGCTTTAGCAATTTGATTTAATTTACTTTGCTGTACTTATTCCTATCTTTTATAATTCTAGTATTAGTTTTTGAAAAATATATAGAAAAGTCTCAAAGGGAGTACAGTTCATTCTCTTAAACAATTATCTTTGGGAAGCAGTCTGAAGTTAAAACGGGCTTTATATTAATGTTTAATGAATTTTTTTTAGCCTAAGTACATTCATGTCTTAAGGATTATAAAATGGAAAAGGAAGGCTCCCAAGCTATCCATAGAAATGACAGCAAGGATGCTTGTTTGTTTTAAACCTGCTGCTCTCCACAGTGCAGATCATATTGTGGTCTTTATTGGAAGATTTGTTAAGGAGAAAACACACTATTGAGTGAATTTACTTTGACTGTGTGGCCTTGAGCAGAGGGATTTACCTTCTGATTTGGAGCCTCCAATTTGCATTCCAGCCTAAGCAAATTAATTTGTTTCTCTCTCCCAACTCTAGCAAGAGGAATAAATAAGAGATACCGATGCCTCTGTCTCTGTTGCATTCATGGCCACTTTTGATTTGATTCACCCAACAGGAATGTGATTCTATCAACAATCTATGTCAGCTACAGAGACAGAGTAACCTTTAAATACTCTTGGGTTGGATTTGCACTATGGAAAACAAGACCAGTAAATGATAAATGAGGTCAGGTAACACCATTTCATCGGGGAGCTGAGGGTCTAGGTGGGCAGGGGACCACACCACAGCCCGTGACGGAGCGGGCGATGTGGGAGGAGGGACTCGCACCCTCCCAGCTGGGGGATGATGCTAAACCAGACAGCCAAGGCCAACGTGTATCTAAAATGCCAGCAAAGCCCAGACGATTTAAGCAAGCACTGTTTCCAATATCTGATTGAAACATATTGTAAATTACTTTATTGCCTGAGGGATGTGCAGTGGAAAGTCAGAGTCATTCCGGCTTAAAACGGTAGCCTTTCTTTTTCCTTTTTTTTTTTTTTTTTTTTTTGAAGCTATGGAGGGCATGTTTGCGTGTGAGGGAAAGTTACTTTCTAGGATTTGTATCCTGCCTGGTAATGAAGGCCTGGGCAAGGCAGTCAATTTTATTTTTTTTTTTATTTTGTGTCTACACCTGTGCCTCTGATATATCATTCCCAGTCTCTGTAGATTACTCTTGGGAAAATGGTGTGGCATTTCTTCAACTGCCAGCAGAGGCAGCACTTCGTCTCCCAGGCCACATCAGCAAGCGTTTTACAGATAACAGACTAGATATTACATATTATGTTGTTGGCAATGGCGTTTGTGTGCTTTCATAAAAAAAAAAAAAAAATTTATTAATATAAACGTGTAAATATAGCAGAATAAGATGCATAGATATCTGCCTGGTATGTGCTTGTAGAGCTCAATAGAGTCAATATAACATGTATAATGTCTATTAAAATATTTTAATGGGTTTTGCCTTCCTCCGACACCGTTTGTCCTGAACCTAAAAATAGAGGAAGTCTGTGCACTCGCGTTTGATATAGAGCTCTGCAGGTTTCCTCGGCAGAGCCGTTCTCCTGGAGCCCCCACAGCAGTCAGTCAGTAGACTTGACAGTAAAACTCTATTTTTCTTTCTATTTTTTAAATTGTAACAAGGTACATCAGCAAAAGCTCTTAAAAAAACCCTCCCATGGATTAGGGTGCTCAGGTGTGGATGGGGGGAGTTCTTGTGCATTAATACAGAATTTGAAGATGTGAGCTACAAGGAAAGAAGAGCTGCTGAGTTCACGGTACCTGGGATGCCATCAGATATTGGTGTGGCCTCCAAAGACACGTGCTGCTCCCCGTCATGGGCAACACCATGATACCGGGGACATCGCTGGAGATTTAAATCAGAATCTGGCCAAGAGCAGCTGCAGAAGAATACTGCAATATTGAGTAAATCAGCAACAAAACCCACGCGCGTAATTAATTCATCAGTTGCAAAGGAAAACCAAGTTCCTAATGAGGTCTAATCAAGTGGTCTTTTAGGACGGAGACGTTGCAGCCACACTAGATATTTCTCTGAAAACAGCTCCATCTTCGTTAATGGTGCAAACAGAGGGCAATGCCCAGAGCTGACAGAAAGGCAGAGACCTGGTAAAGCAGGTTTAAGGCAAACGTCAGGAACTATTCCTTCAGACAAAGTGCTGCAGCCACTTGGACAACTCATTGCCATTTTTTTTTTCTTCTGGAGGTTAAAGGCCTGAAAGGAGTCAGAAGAGAGTCAGACCTGGCCAGGCACGATACGAGGATGAGCGCTGGGAATACAGCCCCCAGCAGATGGCTGGATGCCGGACCACGCAGGGGAGAGAGATGGCTCTATTCATCTGCACTGCAGGACTCATTACGATGCTGGCGAAGCCTTACTCGGTTTCCACCCCTCCGCAGCCATTATTCCCACGTCTCTCCATCCTCCAGCTGTTCTTTCCGGGCGCCTCCAGCTATTCTGAGGATTATTTTCACATGCAATTGAAAACTAAAATGAAACGGCACTTTAAGCTTTCCAGGTCCTGACTTGGTTTTATTTAACGTGGTAGAAAACAAAACACCACCAAAAAATAAATTCAAATCAGCTTCCTAGCTACTGTGGAGAAGGAGCCAGACTGACGGCAGGGGCTGGAGAGCACTCCCGCTCCAACAGTGCTCCCTTCCAAGGGATTTGTATAAATACTCAACTGGGACCATTAAACTGCTCTCGACCAAGCTCTGCTACAACAAACTACCCACTAAAACCCCTCGGATGGCAAAGGATGCTGCATGGGAGCAGACAGCAGCTCTGCCTGCAGCATCCACCTTGCCAGCCCTCCTCCGTTGTGCTTCTCCGAGGAGGAGAAGGACTTGGGGCTGTCGGTGGATGAGATGCTCAATATGAGCCGGCAATGTGCACTGGCAGCCCACAAAGCCCCCCTCACCCTGGGCTGCATCCCCAGCAGCGTGGCCAGCAGGGAGACGGGGGGGATTCGGCCCCTCTGCTCCACGCTGGGGAGACCCCCCCAGTGCTGCCTCCAGCTCTGGGGCCACCAACAGCAGAAGGACATGGAGCTGTTGGAGCGGGGCCAAAGGAGGCCACGGAGATGGTGGAAGGGCTGGAGCCCCTCTGCTGTGAGGACAGGCTGAGAGAGTTGGGGGGGTTCAGCCTGGAGAAGAGAAGGCTCCGGGGAGACCTTAGAGCCCCTTCCAGTCCCTAAAGGGGCTCCAGGAGAGATGGGGAGGGACTCTTCATCAGGGAGGGGAGCCAGAGGATGAGGGGGAAGGGTTTTAAACTGAAAGAGGGGAGATTTAGGTGAGATCTGGGGAAGAACAACTTTGCTGTGAGGGTGGCGAGAGCCTGGCCCAGGTTGCCCAGAGAAGCTGTGGCTGCCCCATCCCTGGAGGGGTTCAAGGCCAGGTTGGATGGGGCTTTGAGCAACCTGGTCTGGTGGGAGGTGCCTCTGCCATCACAGGGGATGGCACTGGATGGTCTTTAAGGTCCCTTCCAACTCTAACCATTCTATGACTCTATGAATCCACCAACCACCCCCAGCCCCCTTTGCCTGGGGAGCAGGGGAAGGAGCTCATCTCCCCATCTGCTCTGTCAGGAGCCACTAGAAAACTGCTCTGCTTTGGGCACTGCAAAGACTATACAAGTCAGTCCTCTCTCGGTGCCATATAAAAACTCACAGATATGGGAATGGTGGAAGCACTATGCAAGTCTAGAGAGGTAAATTATTTAGTCTTTACTACTCTTTAAGTGATTTACAGCTGCTGTTATCCCTTTATACAGACGGGACATGATCTCCATGAAAATACCTCCAACAACTTCCAGAAGTAGCTGGATAATGGAGCATCTCGACCTCAGTCTGTCTGTATCTTTTTAAAGTTAAATGAACACTGTATTTTTCTAGATAAATAAACATCATATATGTACACTTTTCAAAATCCCTACGAATTATAAATAGCTTTGCAGTTTAAAGCTAACTAGTGCAGGGTTTGGTGACAGAGCTGAGATTACAGGACATATTCCCTTGGTTTCCACAGAGACCTGTGGAAAACAAGTATACGGAGAGGGAAATAAATTAGAAAAATTAGCACAGGCTCTATTTTGTGAAGAAGTTGAGAGAACCTAAAAATGCTGAAGAGTTAGTCAGAAAAGAATTGTAAAAATACTCTTTGTAATGGTAAACTTCCTATAGTGCTGGCCCTACAGATATTGCTTGGTCTTTTAACCAGGCAGAAAATTCAAAGGAATTTGACCAGATTGTAAAAGCACACTTCAGAATTAATATATATTTCTGGAATCCATGCTATAGTCAAAGTTGTGTTTTAATTAGCTACTGAGTTGGATGTGGAGGTGGCTGAGGGAAACCTGATGGCCAGCACACAGACAAGACCAGATTATATGGCCAGAGGGTTTTACGAAAATCGAGTACGTAATCATTGTGATCCCCATGAAAATGACAACAGTAATTTTCCAGCCAAAGCTCAGATACAGATATTACAACCCTGGGTAATGGATTTATATCAGTGAAATGAAAACGTTATGTCCAGAAATAGAAAAAAAATCATTTGCTCATCTACCCGTAAATTAAAATAGAATTGCAAAACCAGCCTGGAACCGTGCAGTCACAAACCAGCCCTGTGCACCGAAAACGACCTGTGGAATGCCACGGGAAAACACAAACCTACCACAAATTACTGTATTCCCATCAGTCCTTAGAAAACATTTCTTAGGTAGGACCCACCTCGGTACCCAGGGCAGGCGCCCCGCTGGCAGGAGGAGCCAGGAGCTGTGGGTTCCATCAGAGATACAGCTATGGATCCCGTCTGAGCATCTGCCCCAAGCTCAATTTCTGTTTTCTTCCCCAGAAATCCTCATGAAGTAGTTTTCAGAGATCCTTTCTTATCACGGGACTATTGAAAAATGTTTCTGAAACCCTTATTTGGACACAAAAAGGAGAAGGGAAGGTTGCTGCCTGTGGTAGAACTATCTCAGGTATATTTTCGCTACAATAAAATCTGACTAACATCAAAAAATATGCGTATTTTTAAAGAAATCAATCTATCCGGGCACCCACCTCCCTCTCCGTTCCTCTCCCTCCGTGTCATTCCCGCTGCAACATCTTTGGGGCAGGACCCGTTTTCCAGCGTCACGCTCCTGTCACCCACCCAGCACGACACCCCCACGGCAGTGATCACAGCTACCCGCTAACAAGGCTAATAAATGAAATATGACAGCGGTAACAAGTACAAAAATGTTTTCCTCCGAGCCTAGCAACACCCTGTGTTGCCAAATTCAGTTTATAAGTGGTAATTACTCTGGAAAAAGGAGAATAAGAGAGGTATGTTGCCTCAGCACGCACGGATCTCTGCAGGCCAGGAGGAGGATGCCGAGGATGATATTGCAGCCTCTCAGGTAACTGGATCTATTTATTTTAGGTTATAGTGGTAAATTTATCAGCCCTACCCACGTACAAAGGGTCAGACAAATAAAAACCCGCTTTTATTCTTTAGCTTTTCTTTTTTAAAAGAAGAAAAAAACTATTTTTTTCTCCTAACGAAGCTGAACTTCTGCAGAAGATACTTATTGTCTTTTGGAGAAGATGCTTTATTTGACAAGATAAGTTGAGCCTTGGAGGAAATGCCTTTCTTCCAGCAATTCTGGCGGCAGAGAGGACCGTTTATCTCTCACCCCAAAATCCAGGGAGCACATTCACGCATTTCCTCACTGTGAACAAGAGCAGGGATGGGCAACGCTCTGCCCAAGCTGCAATTTAAGGGCGATGCAGTGAGTCTGTCCAAGGCTCCTACAGGGCACCAGTTACAGAGAATTATATGGGGGAAATAACATACGAAAATGGGAAAGCTCCTGAATCTAACTCCTTCCAGAGAAACATGATGGTGCATTTATTAACCACCTTATTTCCCCCCTCCATGAAAATTAAATTCAAATTTAAAGTAAAATAAATATTAAATAGCAGTTTTCATCAGTAGTGGTCAACAAGAACTGTCATCAACACATCTGAAAGGAAAGCCGATTTTCCCTAAATAATTTTCTTTCATCAAATGGCTACTTTCTCCTTAGAAAGCCAGGACCAGCTGAAGCTCATTGTTTTCTAATTAGTTTTCAGCTGATTTTGGTTAAAAACCAATAGTGGTTTTCTTCGTTACCAAATGCTTGGACACTTCTGCAGAGTGGGTCGAGCAACAGATTTTCACAGCAAAAAACTCAGAGTTTTCTGCTCCAGGACTCTCAAGAGTATAAATGAGAGAAGGCACCTGGGGATGGCATTCAGCGAGAGATGGAAAGGGGAAAGAGGAGGGCAGAGCTCCCAGAGAAAGGTCACATGAGGCACAAAATCGCCGCCAGGCGCCTTTTTTCAGGTGTTTTTCATACTCCATTTAATACAGTAAAAACTGAAATAACAGCAGCAGCCCGGTGGGGAAGCTGCGCTGACACCGCGGTGTCACGCGAAACCTGTCTGACATCCTAGAGGATGTGACAGGGTAAAACCCGCAAGAAAAGGGGCATCTCTTAAATTCCTCATTCTTGTCCCAGCTCCCCGACAGCGTCCAGGAGGAGGGATCTCAGGGGAGGATGTCCCCACAGCACCAGAGAATGCTCCCAATAGAGTCAAACCCAGGTATTACCATTCCAAGCCATTATTATAGAGACACGTCGGTGGATAATTTGGCTTAGCTCCATTTAGGGCAGGGAGAAGGGGATGTCTCCTCCCGGACGCAGACAACACCTGCACGAAGAAGTCAGAAGACCTGAAACAACTTGGTTTTTATTCCTGGCACAAAAAACGTGTCACATCGCCTTCTCCACGGGACTGAGAACGACTCTCACACTTCATCCAGACAGGGGACAGCAGGCACCAGACTTAGATTTGGATGGAATCTAAAGTTTTCCAGCTAATCTAAATTTCAGACCTAACAAGGTCTAAATTTTAAGTTAGATGGATTTTGAGTTAGGTAGATTTCAATGTAATTTTCTTTTTTAATTTTTTTTTTTTTTTCAAATTTTCTTTTAATTGGCTTCAAGAGCGCATGCTGGTGCACGGTTTGCCGAAGGATTTACAATCACACAAACCTAATCACCACTCTCAGCAATTTGATAACTTTGATTTTTGCGGTGCAAATTGCAGCCACCGGCTCCAGCCCTTTGCTGGGATTTTCCTGGCTGACGCCTCTGCCCTGGTTTGGCTTCTTGACAGGACAATAAATTTCCTGGAAACACTGAAGGAGCAGCAAGCACCACATGGCAGCTCTCAATTTTATAAGATTAAATATTTGTGCGAAAACATGTGAAACTTTTGCAAGGGAAAAATATTCAAATGAGTAAACAAACAAGAAATAACTTCGGAGTAAATCTGCAACATTAATTTTCCCACATATCTGCAAATCATTATTTGCTTTATTTGACGAGCTCCAGTGAGAATGTGATTGTGGAATAATGATGAGCTCCTTTAAAAAGCCACGAAACGGGTACAATCCACAATCTTTCAATAGAGTTCTGCTCTGCTGAGGATCTTTTATGGGCTGTGCTGCTGTTCCTTATATTTGGGGAAATGAAAATTGCAATGTTGGAAAATATAAATCTTGAACAATACCATGGCAACACCTTTTATCTTAGAAGACGCCACGAAGGAAGCACTGTCTTAACCCTTAACAGCTTGCCCTGAACAGGCAACTCATGGTACCCCCATGTGTCTGTACCCCCCCCCAGGACAGAGGAAGGTCCCTGGAGAAGCAGGGACCCACCGGCGGCCCCTTGCAGCCCCCAAGCTTTGCAGAGAAAAAACTCTAAACTTATTTTAAGGTATTTTTCAGCTGAAAAGGTACTGCACACAAACATCATCTGCCAACTCTGCAGGTAACTCTGAGCTGTATTTAGTTTTTCGAGCCCTGCACTCGGTCTCAAGGTGTTTTATGGACCCATAAAAGAGACTGCAATCCCACAACAACGCCGTGATGCAAAACCAAAGCTCAATATCCCCGTTTCCCGTCACCATCAAGTTCTGAGCACGCCATGGGAGCTGCCTCTGCTCCAACCTGCTCCCCACCAGCAGCTGACGGTCATCCATCACGACATTTGTTTTTGAAGCGGATGAAGAGATTGGGGGGGGTGGGAAATCACACTGAAGATCTGTCCAACCCCAGGAAGCTTGTTTAAAATTCAGATATGGGGGAAAGATTTCCATATCTGTCTCTCGTTCTCCCTGGAGCAGACGTCCCGCGGTTACCAAAGGGCTGACCTACGCAGAGATCAACTCCAAGCAACACCTCAAAGGACTCCTACCAGAACTCTATTGCATCTCGGTGTGGTCTCGTCACATCACATTTCTCCAGCCCAGCCCTACCCAAACTGCTGTTGATAAAATCATCCCATTCCCTGCTGCTAAAACTCTATTGTTTCTCCTGTTCAAACCTCTTCACAGGCCTCCTGAATATTTAATCAGTGAATACAAGCTCCTCGGTTGGGGAGAAACTCAAGATTCAAAGTGACTTTAAAGGAACTCCAACATAACTACCTGAATAGACATGGGGACTGGTATTATTATTATTCCAGTACCAGACTCGCTGCCTCTCTCTATTTCCTGGGCTCTATTTGCTTATTTTCCCTGCTCCACGAGATGTGCTCTTCCAGGAGGAACTGTCTCTTCAGACCACAAAAAACCACAACAAACCCCGTGGCTTACAAAGACCAGGAAGGTCTCCACTTCCCATTATTGGGCCAGTTCATCAGAATATTTCAGAGGTATATTTTCAGAAATCCTTGCAGAAGAAGTCCTACCAAGTGCTGCAAAAGTGTGACTTTTTAAAAATGTTTTTTGACTTTTGAAGATAATTAAATATCTCTCTTACAGACTTTTTTTTTTAGGTAGGTGAAGATAAAAACTGAAAACCAAACAAAACTGACATAAACCAGTATGTTTTAATGAGCATTGCTTGCTATTTCCATTATTTCTTTTTAATTTTAACTCCTATTAATTCCTATATGCTTTTTCTAAGAGATAATTAGATAAACATTCAGGTAATCTCTGTAAAAATGTTAATTTTAGAATGAAGAGACCCTTAATTCACACATATTATTTGTCTCCTTAAAAGTCATCTGCAAAATAACTCAAGATTTCACTGTTAAATTTTATTCTGCTTCAATCAAAACCAGTTAATTGCAAGGAAGAATTTCCACAAAGAAAAGTATGACGTGAAAGGTTAAAGAAAACTGTAACACACTTTAGCACCCTCACACTCGAACAACATCTGATATTTGCTTGTTATTTGCTATCTGCTGTGCCAAACAACGTTTTTAAAAGCCTAGTTCTAAATATTGAAAAAGACCTCCCTCTGCCTGGTTCCTTTGAACCAGGGAGCTCAGCTCTCCTCCCTGAGCGATCCCGACAGGGATGCTGCACCCGTGCTCCTTCCTGAAGTGACTCATACCAGTTCCCTTGAAATATTCAGCACCAAAATAAAATTTTTAGGCCACTCAGCCCCACAAGAAGCAGTTCATCATTTGCATCGGTCCCTATAATACTGAACAACACGAACAGAGCAGAGAGCAGGACGCCCTGCCCAAGAAAACTCCCCAGAACCCAACTCCTCTGAAGAGCAAGAGCTAAGAAACGGCACGAATTGTGGAAGTTATGGTGCACATCACAAATACGCACGGTGCAAAGAAGCAACGTGCCAAGGGGGAGCCGTTCTGCTGCGCGCAGCGCTGTGCAGCCAAGAAATCCTTGGCTCTGCCCCATCCCTGCATCCCGAGCACAGCACAGACGCAAATCCATTTAGGACAAAGGCAGGCTTTGGAACCACCATCACCAATACTCGCACTGAATCAATTTTTTTTTACTGAATTATTTTTCTGGTCACCATCTGGTCCTTCAATAAAAGGAAGCTCTTTCAATATATACGATTTCCTTTATTTCGGTCAGAGAAGCACAAGCATATTTTGATTATTAAAGGTATTCCTGCTCTGTGCTTTCGTATTTTTAGTTAAGGTCCTTTGTAGGTTTTTTCAGTAGAACTTTCAGGATACAGAACAGTAAAGAGGAATCACAGAATGGTTTGGGTCGGAAGGGACCTTAAAGATCATCCAGTGCCACCCCCTGCCCTGGGCAGGGACACCTCCCACCAGACCAGGGTGCTCCAAGCCCCATCCAACCTGGCCTTGAACCCCTCCAGGGATGGGGCAGCCACAGCTTCTCTGGGCAACCTGGGCCAGGCTCTCACCACCCTCACAGCAAAGAATTTCTTCCCCAGATCTCACCTAAATCTCCCCTCTTTGAGTTTAAAACCCTTCCCCCTCGTCCTATGGCTCCACCCCCTGATCAAGAGTCCCTCCCCAGATTTCCTGGAGCCCTTTAGGGACTCAAATCCATGTCTCTCCAGTTTAGAGACACACAAGTCCAGGTAGATGATATCAGTTGCTCTTCCCTTACCCACCAATGCTGTAACCCCATTGTAGACCACCAAATTTATCAGGCATGATTTGCCCTTAGTGAAATCATGTTGGCTGTCATCCATCACCTCCTTATTTTTCATGTGCCTTAGCAGAGTTTCCAGGAGGATCTGCTCCATGATCTTGCCGAGCACAGAGGTGATTCCTGCATCTTGGCTAAGTCCCAAAAATACAGGTTAAGGAGTTAATATGACGGCCAAAGCCTTCAAATTTTAGTGCAACTCAGTAGCCACCGAATGATTTGATGGTGCATAGTGGAATAGTCTTTAAAACCAGGTTTGCCAAGAGAACTTTTATGCAGATGGTGATGAAGTTTTTTTCAGCCTTAACAATCCATGAATATAAAAAGTCTTCCCGTTGGAACTATCATCCCATTTCAGACGTATTATTCTCACAGGAGCTACATTTAAGCATTGTTATTGCTCAGCTAAAGCCAGTAGCGCCGCAGTGCTTTGCACCAGCCCAGGAAAAGCTCCTAATGTTGCTTTGCAATTACTAAAAATACTCTGCAGCATTAACACAAGATCCTAACACATTTCAACAGGTCCCTTTTGTGCTTGCCTTTTGGATAAAAGTAAATGAAAGAAGATTGGAGAGGCCAAATAAGACAGGTAAATAGCATCAATTCGAGATTTGTGTGACTTTAAACAAAAGTTAAGTTCCGCCGTTGTCCTTCAAGTGCTGGCACACAAATAAAAGTTCAGGAGTAAAGCAGCAAATCATTCACAACAGCATGTACTTTATAATGAAATCTTACAGAGCAATTTGCTAGTAATTTATGTCATGTAGCAGCCAGAATCAACCACTTATGTTTAATTTCCAGCAAATTAGAATTGTCCAGGGTAGTAATTCTACCTGTGAAGCGATTCCTTTTAATGTAGCACATGTATGTAGGCAGAAATACATGGCCATCGGAATCTGATTCCTACAGAAACCCCCGTGGCAGCAACAGCCTTTTATTTGTGCTCTGGCTAATAGATCCTCTGCAGTGAATGAAGATATGCAAATTTTTATCATTGTGAAGACACATTACAAGAATTAAAATGCAATGCCTGCATGAAAATTAAATGGGGTATAAAAATAGCTGCGACGGGTGCTTTCTAATGACTTCTATGACAGATGTAGGCATGATTAATGACGACGCAATAATGCCTTGGCTGAACTTAATCACTAACACATCAGTTAATATTGACAAAGAGGAAATGAGTGATACGGAGGCATCTACACCCCGAATCACTAGAAGAGAGTGCATATTAACAACTTTGGGAGGCTTAGCATAGGTAGAGGTGAGACGTCATTGCTAATGTTGGACCCAACTTGCCTGTGCGACTGATCAACCGGAGTCCTGAACTCATGTCACCAACCATGGTCCTGGTGATTTCTTAGTCTTCCTGGTGGCTCCAAGAACCAACCCTTAATTTGTGGCATTTTTTTGTTGTTGTGTAGCTGAAATATTTAGAGGCATGAAACATACGGGGAACCTTGAGTCTCCAAACTCTCCGGATGTGTTGTGAAATCCAAGGGGTCCAACAACAGAAGGGACAATTGCAAGTAGCTGCTGTGGCCCCACGCCTCCAGATTTTAACTCCAGTATTTTCACATCAGACCCATAACTCAACTCTGGGCTGGAAGATACAGATTTTTGCAGAAGACATCCCAGCTCAAGTCAAAGATTCTGAAAATGAACATGACTCCACAACCATATTTCAGTTGTCCAAGTGATTAAAAAAAAAAAATTCATTTCTGGATCTTCCTCTACTTACTTTTGGAAACTGTATACTCAAAAAGTTACATATAAAGTACAACCTATCCATGTATTTTAGTTTTGTGTATAAATTAAATAGAATTACCTTTTCATGTCACCCATGGAAAGGCAGTTTTTCCAGCTCTCTGACAGAAAACCCCAATCCCTTGCTGGATGTGGGCCGTAACATTGCGTACCTAACATTGCACCACAGAGCTGATGGACACACACGGCCTGAGGAGGGATATCACCAAGGAAGCAATACACAGGGTGGCTTCAATTAATTTCCACAGATATTAGTAGTACAGCCGCAATGGTTTAATCAGCGACCAGGAAGGCTGCATGAGCCTTGTGTTGGTAAAGAGGTCATACGACACAAGGATTAAATGAATATTAAATAAAAAAGTAGACGACGCAGTCATACCTACAGTGAGGTTAATTGCCAAGCTGGGCTTGTTCAACCGAATTGCAAGTTTCTGCACAAAAGCAGAACTGCAAAGTTCTACACCAGGACCTGCTGGAGAGCAGCACGGTGCAGTGCAAGCAGCCCAGGCTTTGTGCTGCTGCCAACCACGGCTCTGTCCTGGGGTGGTAGAGGCATTAGGAAAGACCTTTTCATCAGGAGGGTGGTGAGGCAGGCACCCACAGAGGTCATGCAGTCCCCACCCTTGGAGGTTTGGAAACTAGAACGGAAAAGTCACGGCTGATCTGACCTACCATCGATGACAGAGCTGCTCCAGAGTCTCCGCAAAGCGCTGGCCGTATCTACAGAGCAGAGACTCCAAAAGCAATGGAGACATGGCCGTGCACGAGCAGTTCACCATCAGCTCCTGGTGCAGCAGGGAGCAACTGGGGAAGACAACGGAGAAGGGAAGGGAGCCCACCACTGTGGGCGACGCCAGCATCACCAGCTTGCAAACACTGCTACTGCCTCTGTGTTTGAAAGGTTTTTAGGGGAGAGTCTAAGAAGCAGCCAGGAAAGTGATCTGAGGGAGAGACAGAAGGGCTTACCCGGAGCAGAAAAACAAAGAGTTTGATCTGTTTAACTTCTCAAAGCAGGGATAAAGAAGTGACTGGACAGCACTCTATAAACACATCCACACGGTGAAAATGCTGCATCCTACAAGGATATTCAAATACATGGGAAGGGAAGACAAAACAGTAAAGAACAGCTAAGAGATGCATACCATCAAATTCAAGGTAGACATAAGATTTTAAAAGTGAGACTATTAAAACCCCAAAGGAACCCCAAAGGCACAACTGTGTCTTGTTATCATCAGGCTGAGCTATTGACATCAGTCATTGATACAAAGAGTCAGTGACATCCAGGTCAGCAGTATATGGGAACCCTGACTAAACGATTTAACTGGGCATTTTAAACTCTCTGCCTCATTCCTGCAACCGATCCCGGAGCTCTTTGCACTTTTCCAGCTCCAGGCAGGGAGCTGAAGAGCAGCCAGCAGTAGCCTCGGCTGTTCTGTAACTACAGACATCCCACCAGCCACGTCCAACATGAACTCAGCCATCCCAGGGTGACCATCATTCCCCAAAGAGCGTGGGAGCACGGACCCCCATTGCGACGCACCCCATTTCTCCCCGGGAAGTGATGGAGAGGGTTGCTACTGCCCCAGGTACAAAACACAACAGGGATAAATCAGAAAAAACCAGGCCAAGGAGAGGAGGCAGAGTAAAGACACGCCGAGCAAGGAGCAGAGTACATCTGGAAACACCTGGGGGAGATTTCTCCACAATGTTTTGCTATAAAAAAGCATTTTCTACCTGGACAGGGGAGGCAAATAGATGTTCTAGGGAGAGCAGAAAATATAGAAATGTGAACATAAAACAAGTGTATGGGCTTAAAACAGCCCAGAAATTTTTTTTTACTGCTGCTCTGGATGGTGTTTGCAGCAACCTTTATTCGGCTTGAAACAGATATCAGTTTCTCCACCTACGTACTTTATTTCTCTTGTGGACCAGGTCACTTTATAAGCAAACGGGGTTTTCTTTTGTTGATCTGAGGCAAAGAATTACCAATAAGAAAGCAAATTTATTCATTTCTGTGTCAAGGCTGACTCTGTCCTTGGGAGTCTTTGGGCCATTTCATGTTTGAAAGCTACATTATCCTTGCACCTTTGGGCCAGGTTATCTTTTATCCCCTTTAGAGGCTGGGACATATAACAAACATCAGAGACTGTAGCTGCACTGAAACCCACTGAACTGGCCCTATTTCTTAAGCAGCCAAGGTCAATGCTTTTAAATTCAGAGGACAGGGATTTAAACCCTGGAGAGGGCTCAGGCTGGGACTCTGTTACAGCCATGGAAAATGAGGGGGAACAGGCTCTGCACCGGAGGCCAAATTGTCTCTCAGGTTACAAAGACAATTTTTGGCAAGTTTAAAAGAAAATATAAGAAAATAAGGAGGTGAGAAATCAGTGCCAGAAGAGAAGAGCTCAGAGACACACCAGCAAGACAGGGGCAAAACCAGGAATTTATTAGAGCAAGCCTTTTCTCATCCCAGCCAGCCCTGGACCATTCCTCAGTGCCTCCTCAGCAGCAAGGGCAGGACAAGGTGTCCTCAGCTGAGGCAGAATGACCAATTTCGGGTGTGTTTACCCTGTTTGAATGAGTTGCCTTACATTTAGCAAATCTTAAACAGTGGCACACGAAAGGGAAGAGGTAGAGAGATAATGTGTTTGGTGCCTATGGCTCATGGGATAAGAATAAATCTGTGCTCTGCAATCCTGCTGCGGGAATTACACTGCTGAGCACGGAACGTATTTCACTGCAGCAGCACATCTTCGGGACAAGGGGAATGAATCGCTTTCCCACTCTGATTAATACAATTCCTTGAGAACTGGCCATGGGACACCCTGGACACCCTTTCTTTCCCCCTTACAACAGCACAGTTCCCGTCCCTTCTTCCCACCTTTGTATTTCTGACTTGCACAGTTAAAAATAGTAATTAACACCCGGGATATTTAAAATGGATGAAAACACCAATCACCTAGGGCTTTACTATGTCAACATGCTACGACAGATCAACAAGCACCATGTAAGGCAAGGATAGAGACAGGAGTCTACCATTCCCACTGCCATATATCCTCAGGAAGTAGTCAAATGTATTTTTATGTGCCTGTTCCCAGACACTTTGGTGGTCCCTAGACTTCTTGTCATGCTATGAGCATCTGGCCTCTGCTCTCAGCCTCTTCCCTTCATACCACTTCGCTTTGCTTTAAATAATTAACTATTTGCTGCTACCCAGCCAGAGATTTAGGGTGGCTCCCCAAGAAGTACAATACCTGGGTCTCAGTAGCTCACGCAGGGAATATTTATACAGTCAAACTCTTCAGAAGAGGAGGCAGAAAACCCCCTTTACTCCTGCCAAAACACCCCAGATCCCATCTGATCTGCTGACTGCACTTGTTCCTGGAGGTGCACAATGAATGGAAATTCTTGGGCAGACGAGGGAAAGGCATTAGAAATAAAGGCATGAAACATGGTTTTATAAGATGAAAGGGAAAATCACTTCCTCCTACAGGCGTGTGGATTTTGTCTGATTTTTTTTTTTTCTTTTTTAAACTTGGGCAAAATCTTCACTGGAAATTTGGGATTCATCTCTACTACCAGTCTCACGGGAGTATCGACACTTACAACTTCTTTCCACACGTAGCTAAATCTCTGCCCACCCCACTCAAACCTGTCCCTCAGTAATATCTGGGTAACTGCTGCCAGGCTGCTCCAGCATCACAAGTTGAATTTTTCAGACAAGCAACTGGAAAACAAACAAGTCTGAGAAGGCAAAGGGCAGCACTGGGTCTGCGACAGGGATTTTCAGGGCATGAACTGGAGATCAGGGTCTTACAGCAGGTCTTGGGGTGACCTCAGGTCAAAGCAGGTCCTGTGAAGGGTGGAGGCTGTGGGAAACAGCAGTGCATGGGCTCATGATGGAGATCCCTGGATGGGAGCAACCAGGGGCACCTCCTGCTGCAAGTCCGAACGCAGCACAGCAAACACTTCTAATTGCAGCATCATAGAATCACAGAATGGTTTGGGTTGGAAGGGACCTTAAAGCCCATCCAGTGCCACCCCCTGCCCTGGGCAGGGACACCTCCCACCAGACCAGGTTGCTCAAAGCCGCATCCAGCCTGGCCTTGAACCCCTCCAGGGATGGGGCAGCCACAGCTTCTCTGGGCAACCTGGGCCAGGCTCTCACCACCCTCACAGCAAAGAATTTCTTCCTGAGATCTCATCTAAATCTCTCCTCTTTCAGTTCAAAACCATTCCCCCTTGTCCTATGGCTCCCCTCCCTGATCCAGAGTCCCTCCCCATCTCTTTTACTACTTTTAAATTAACTTTTAGGCTTGTCCAGTTCTTACAGCAAGCGTTGCAAATGATAATAACCTATGAGTTTCTTTCAAAGCATGTGGATAAATGCTCCGGTAAACCAGATTACTGCTCAGGGATAGGCTGCAATCAATAACCGTGTAAAATACAGGTGATGGTGGGAGCGTGCGAGAGGGACGAGGCCACCTGCTCAACTCACTGGCTGGTATCAGCGAGCAGGGCAGAAAGGAAGCTGCCTCCAAGATATTGGGTTCATACAACTTTAATGAAAAAAAAAAAAAAAGGTTGCTAGAGAAAGAATCAAGATCCTATTGATGTCCTCACTGATGGGAAGATTGAAGCACGAGCTCGGCTTTATTAGCCACAGGAGGACACAGATGGCATAGCGTGGACTCAACACCGTACTGTAAGCACATCTACAGCTGGAAAACATCTTTATTAAATAAAATACAAGCTGGAGATGCACCCAAAGGAAGCCGTGTTGCTTGTTTCCCTGCTCAGGAGCTGCCTTATACTTTTAATTTGACTATACATCCCTCCATCCCCCAGCTTTTACTTCTTCTCCTATCCTACACAAAACGAGAGAGAACCCTATTCCTGTTCTACCCCTGGTCCTCTCCCCCAGGGTTAGATTTGAATGCCTGGAATAGTTCTATTATCTCCATACTCCTCCAACGGCCCCACTAATTAATTTTTACCACTGTGGCATTTACTGAAAAGGAGGAAATCGTCACCTCGAGATTTCACTGCTGTTAAACTCTTCAAAGCAATTTCTTAATGTAATTGCATTCTCTTAAGGACAAAGAAAACTTTGTGGTGGCACTTCGCCGGCTTTGGGAGAGGCTGTGGGAAAGGCTGCTGGAACTGGGAAATAGCACCTAACTAATGGGCCTGCCCAGAAGACAGCAGCTCCCTGCCCAGAAAAAAAAATGCCATGTTTTGAGGGTGGTGTTTGCTCTGTGTCAGAATGAAAATTGATGGAAAGTGCTGGCCTTTTAACACTTTATAACACTTGTGGGGAAACAAACGAATAAAACAACCTTGACCCTCAAAACCTGTGAGGATGTTTCAATATCTGTATGCTGGTTCAGAGCAACATCCAGCCATCTATTTCTGAAAATTTGGCTTTAGAGGATTTCAGCCATTTGTTTCTACCTCCAGTGATTCAAGTTTGAATAGCTCTTTTTGGTTTTGAAAGGATCTTGCCAAAACAACGATTTTGGCTCTGGCACTGCCTTTAAGTGTACACAACACAGGTTCACCAAGTTGCTGGATCTAGACATTGAGTTAGAAATAGTTGTTTTACCTTGTATAAATACTTATTCATTACAGCATTCAGAAAAGGTGCCCAGTAATGAGGATTTCTGTGTGGGATCAAACCCTCTCTCTAAACCAAGCAAAGCATAGTCTTAAAAATACCAGTCTTTGACATTGCATGCAAATGTCCTAACCATTACCCTGTGCTTTGGAGTGAGTCTTTCTGGAACAGTACAGAAAAAACAAAACAAAACAAAACCAAGCAAAACCAACCTAGAAATCAAGTTCCTAAAGCTTTTCTGACACTTTAATCCACCGCCAGTCTTTGGTTTGACAAGATAGCTTGCTGAAAACATCATATTAAATCATCTAATGAGCTGGGGGCTATGACAGCTCCGCTTGTGATTTTGAACATACCATAATTCAATTGAAAAAAACACAAAACAAAACAAAACATGTACTGCAGAAAATGTATCTGCTGCCCTCTCTAATGAAATGTGAGGCTCCCTAAAAATAAACCACGGCAAATGCAATCACGCTGCATACACTGGGTAGTCCTAAGAACCGCAGTATCCATTAAGGATCATTACTACCAGGAGGAAAATATGCCAGTCCTGACCGGTATCGACAACAGGTCTGCCCAACAAACAACCAGTTGCTGGACTTGGGTCACTTTTGCTGACCCGCATACGTGTTTTGGAAAGCAAAGACACTAGAGAAAGCAGGAATACAACCAAACCTCCCAGAACTGCTTCCTTCCTTCATTCTCCTGAGAGATTCAGATGGGAACAAGCTATTTCAAAGGAAGAAACATTGGCAGAGAGCCCCAGCGGTGGAGGCAGCAAATTACTGGAGGCAGCAATGGGATAAAACGTCCCTTGCAGAAGAAAGATGACCATCCTGGACAGGGGACACCAGTGCTGGTGTGTGAACCACGGACCCAGCTACCCCAGCTCTCCCAATGGGCTCGATATGACCATCTCCATGCCCTCGCACGCACACCTGGGTCCACCAGGTCTGAGAGAACAAGGTACAGCAACAGAGAAACCCAGCTGAATAAATCCTGTAGGCGAAGATTTCTGTACGTCGCTGCTACCAAGTCCCCCGATTCAAAGACTGAGATTGAAAAATGGGCTTTGAACAATTCTGCACATTTATTTTTAAAAAACCTCTGCCTTAGTCTGCTCCTTGAAGGAGGCCAAGTTGTTTGCAGCCGTCTCGCAACAGCTCAGCTCTCCCTGTCTGAGAGACAAGGGAGTCCCTTCTCTCCTGCGCCCATGGCTCCCACATTCTTCCACCCTACCTCTGCTCACGTGTAAAACGCTGGGAGGGATTTGCCACTGGAAATTTGTTGTTGTTTTGATGATGGTCTAGTGGGAGGTGTCCCTGCCCATGGCAGGGGGGTTGGAACTCGATGATCTTTAAGGTTCCTTCTAAACTGAATCATTCTATGATTCTATGGTGGAATGAGCTCTTTGAGTTTGTTTGTTCACTTTTTCCTTATGATGAAAAACGCCCTTGCACAAAATTAAGGCCACAGAGTTTGCTGGATGCTGACTCTTTTGGACATCCCCTTCTCTGAGTTGCCTTCAGCCCGGCCAGCAAATGGGCAAATGCAACATGGACAGAAATGAGATTCCACCTTCCCACCCACCTCTGGCTCTCAGGAATGCTGAGCTATGAAGAGCCAGGAAAAACAAATCAAGATGCCACGTAGAAACAACAACAAGGCCATTTGAACCCAAATATTCTAATGGTGCAACAACCACCCTCCTACGCCAGCGTCTCCCCAAAACAGCCTCCTCTCACACCACAGTGCTTCACGCCCTCCATGGGGACCCTAGAAGGGACACGGTATCAAAGAAGAGTGGTATCACCCCAAAACCTAGCACCTGAGGCAGGAGGCAGCAGAGAGGAGAGGCTGAGCCAAGAGCTGGCCCCGAACCTCGGCCGTGGGGCAGGAATGCGAGCGTCTGAGAGTTACGAGAGTCTAAAAACACAGTATCTCACACCTTAAATGAGGCTGAGGCCAAACGACTCTGCACTTTAACGTCCAGCATTAAAACAGAGACTTCCTCTGAAATTAAACCACTCTGGGTTACAATAGAATAGCACAAGAACTTGTTTTCCAGAGTTCCTTTGTATTTTCCTAGAGCTCATCACTGTGGATAATTTAATCCCCATCGGGGATACTGCTGAGAAGTCACTGCGCTTCGAATGAAACAGGCTCTGCTTGTGGAACTTGGGCCTGGCTTTGTATTCAGATTCAATTTAAAATAAATAAATAAATGCACGAATAAATAAATAAATAAATGCATAAATAAAGAACGTAGCCTCTGTTTCCAGGGCTGGCTCTTGTGCAGCCAGATTTGTCTTCTGTGTCCAGCAATTTTATGCAGAAAGGAATAGAGTCCAATATTTAATTCTTTTCCTCCTCCCACAGGATTCCATAAAATTTTATGTTATCTCTTCTAAGTCTGTTTTTTTTTTCCCCAATGTTTTACACATAATTGCCTTTTTGTTTTCAGTAAATCTATATATTGCTATTCTCTCTCTTCCAGCTGTTTCCTCTACTGTTCTAGTTCACCTACCCTCTCAACCAATTTTATCAAGCTCTGGTTTATCACCAAAATTGAATTTTCAAGGTTATTGAAGAAATATGTTTTTTCTCTATTTTCATTTCCTCTCTGAACTCCGTCAGGGCTTGCGTTGGATGTATTTTGGAGCTCTGCATAGTTAGTGGTATTGGTGCGTTTATTCTCCCTCATTGCTATGAAAAATATACTGTCACATCCTTCCTGAATGCCCTGGTTTTACTTCACTTTTCCCGCTGTTCTATTCCACAAATCTCGCCTTTTCTTTCTGCTAGAGATGCACCAGCCAAACTACAAGTCCATTACTTAAATAATAATACAAACAAACCTTACTAATAAACTGAGACCTATGAGCTTCACCCACAGGGTTTGATTCTCCACCACTGGAACTAGAACAGGTTCCCAGGAAGGGACCAGCATTTCATATGCGCTTTGAACCTTGCAGATGCGTCACACACCTGCAGGAGCAGCGAGGAATGACTTCTTTGATATTTCTGATCATTTCTGTAGAAAACCCCTCGTTTCTTGCAGCTTTTCCCACTGTAACGTCTTATTTACACGTGTTTCACAAGCTTCTCCTCCAAAATACGTGCTGCACACAGCAACATGAGAACATAGGACTGGAAGAATATCGTGTGACCGAGCCACTGCCCAGCTCTCAATGCCACCCAGGCTAGAAACCATCTGATAAACCCACTGCTGCCATGATGAAGTATCTGCCTGTATTTATGGCCAATTTGTATCTGTGTATTCTTGCATCAATATTGGCTTTTAGAGTTTTAAACAGTTATTTTTCCCTCTCTGTCAGCCCCATTGTGTACATTCCAAGTGCAAACGCATCTCCTAGTCTTTCCTCAGTACAATGAAAGATGGGAATTTAACACCGTCTCCTCCTGTAACACCAAATCCTGCTTTGTGCATGTTCCATTTTGAGTCCAGCCATCACGAACGTACACTCAAATGCACAGAGGATGTCTCGATGCTGCCTTACAAAGAGACTCAGAGGGATATTTGTCTTTACATCAGGCATACACCTGTCTGTGCATCCCAGCATCAGGTTCTCATGCCAGCAATGCCTTGGAGATCCCCAGACCAACTACTGCAGCCAGGCAAATCCTTCCCTACATCTATTCCAGACACTAACAAACAACCCACACAAGCAATACATTTGCTTGTCCCCAAGAACAGCAGCTTTCATTTTAACCTTTGCATTTCTGAAATCACCGAGGTCCTCTCTACGTGAGAACTCTATTTTCCTCTACATGAGCAATACCTCCCAGGCAGGTTTCTGTGAAAGCAGAAGGATGGAGGTTCAGTATTTTTCTGCTGCTGGGCTTTGACTAATTTTACTTTTGAGAATCAGAAGTAAAAGCCTGGACAAAGTGCAAGAATAGTGGAGATAAATTGCTTCTGGCTATCCCAGGACAGCTTTGGTGAGTAACTGGAACTGCCCTGGGGCATGCGGACCTTCCCACTGTAGCAACTTCCATCAAAACATGCCCATCTTTTGTGCCACCGAGACATTAAACATAACTGTCCCCAGGAATGTTTTTTGAGAAACTCCTCCCTTCAGAATAATATTTCTCTTTCAAAAACTATCTGGTGCTGCTCCTCTCTGAGCCAGACCTTTTAGTAACTTGTTAGACACACTCAAACTCCCTGTTTCTACCAAGATGTATATAAAAGACATTTTTTTAGAGTTAATACGAATGGGTATTCCACATCTCCCTTGCCTCAAAATTAATTTAATTTATCAATCTAAAACAACAAACTCCTCTTATATCATCAAACTTTGTCAAACCAATGTTACATTTTACACTACTTTAACTTCTTCACTTAAACTATATTTTCCTTTAAAAGTTTTGCAGAAACTTGAGGTCAGGCCTGTTCTTGCTTGGATCATATTTATTTGACCTCACCTCCAATACAGGGACTACCTTATCCATCCTCTGCATTTGACTCCAACACCAGTTAGGAAACTTTGCTGCAGGGCCTGGGACCTCTTGAATCAGCTCTTGCAGAAACCTGGACACTCCAAATGCCACATTGTAAGCAAAATTCAACTCCAAAAGTAAAGCTTCCTCAGTCTTACTCTGGTAATTTCTCCTTTCACATTCTTACTGACATTATTGATCCTGTTTTTCCTTCCTGAGACAGTACTGTCCAATACTTAAGACCGTTTCCAAGTATTGACTTATTTTTGGACATGCTTAGATGACTTTTGAGCTCTACCTCACCCTTGTTATCTGGATGCTTCTTTCGCTGGTGAAGTATGTGCAGAAATGACGACCCTTTGAGCCCCATGTTTTCTTATCATATGCAAGGTCCAACTCCAAAACAGACTCCGGACTCTCTCATGTTTGAACCTCTGACATAACTTACTTTGCTGAACCTCCCCTATAAACCACTTCCATGAGCCAAAGTCATCTTAAAGCAGCCATAGACCCACCGCTTCCATGAGCCAAAGTCATCTTAAAGCAGCCATAGACCCACTTGTGGTGGGAATCCCTTCCAACTGTATTTTAAGTACCGTGACTGGACTGGCAGCCAGCCCACCTATGAATCCTAATAACTAAAATCCAGAGGAATTTCAGTTCAAACGCAATTATCCAAGACTACGCGATGGAAACAGGGAGGCACAGCACCACCAGGTCAGCACATTTGCATCACAGTAGAAGGGCTAAGCTCCTCCGCATCCCATGAGAATTCAACATCAACCTAAAAATAATCCTCCGATGAAGCAAGTCACTGCATGAACAGCAGAAGTAATGAGCCCTGTTTCTCTTGTACTTTCTTCTTTTCTGTATGGATTCTCTGGTGCCCGATGTAGCTTTTGAAATGGGGAAACAACGTCTTTGTATTCTGTCCCATCATCTATTTTAATATAATGTACATGCTTGTGCTTTTAAGTCCTCCACCACTAGGAATAAGTAATTTAAAATTGCATACCAGACTTAGAAAGGTCAGTCAAGCCACAATTTTTCTGCCTCCCAGTAATGCCAACGACATCAGACTTGGAAAAATCCTAATGGAGTTGTAACTAATGGGGAAATACTGTCTTTGGACATCTGAAGTACAGAATACTTCCACAGATCAATCAGAAGGTGGATGAAGATATGGTTATATACAGAAAGTGGACCCAAAAGATCAATCACCCCCTCTTACAGCAGAGGCAGCAAAGAGCAGCAAGAGTGCTCTCCTCCCCACAAAACACCCCTCTTCCTGCAAGATTAAGCTACAACCTCAAGACTGTCACCTCACCCTCTCCACACATGGTCAACACGCCAACCACCCTCATCCTGGACCATGCCGCATGGGACAGCACCCAGGGGAGCACACGTAGGTATGGCCTCAGGTACGTCAAGTGATGAAGATGATATTACGATACATACATGTGTGGTAAGACATACCCGCACAGAGTTATCTGAGGTCGATGGGAACTGGGAACATTTTTTAGCTAGGAGCAATCAGCAAGTATACATTGCTGAATTTCCATCTGATGGGCGCTGATTATGTATCAGACATGGATAATTTTTTTATTCTGAGAAACCCTTCTTGATCTGAAAAGAAAATCAAGGCGTCCCTTCAGAGTAGCCATAAACTGCTAATTTCCTTCTTTTGCAAAAGGAAAAAAAAATGCAACTATCAAAATTTCTTTTCAAGGAGGCTTTATGAAGGACTGTTCCTAGACTAAGCAGTATCCCAAGGGACACAAAGTTTTGAGACGGGTCATGGCAATCACCCTGCACAATACGCCTAAGAGGAGTAAGATGCTAATTACCAATTTTCAGAAGCAAAGCTGTACGAGCTCTTGTGAAGGGGTGTGATTAGAGGATTAGTGAGATATGGCTGGTTGTGCACACATTTGTTCTGTGCGAGGGTCCGGCATGGCACAAACAGCACAACCCAGGGAAGATACTTCTCAATGATTTCTGTAGACCATTTAACATCAATGTTCCCATTCTAGTTTGCCTTTTCACAGCCAGAATGTCTACATACTTCCTACACACTGCAGCACATTAATGTTTTGATCTGGGATCAAACTCTCATGGGTTAGACCGAGTGCCTCAAAGACATGCTAAGATGAAAATGAAAATTAGAGGGTCGTAGGCTCATAGCTCCATATGGTTCAGTGATCATTAGGGGGACCATAAACAATCTTTCTAAAGTCTTTTCATCTCATAACCGTCATGACCTGGTGAGAGGGAGCACACGCAAGAGAAGATCAGGCTGCTTTCATTACTGGTTTTACATCTTCCTTGTTTTGACCAACAAATCCAGTCTGGTCAAATGTAAGTCCAACAGGACCAGGCTGCCACATCCAAAATAATGAGCTCAAAGTTTAGCAAGTCAGATAGCACTTTAAAGAAAACCACAGATTTGATTACGCCTGGCCTAATTAACACCCAAATCAGAAGTTCAGCAAGGAACTAAATGGATTTCTTCAAGGCAAATATTAATTCAACTGTTGATTTGTAGGATCAAATTCCCTTCTGGCTTATATGAACAAAGCACCAAAATCACTTGAGCTATCTCCATGTTCACCACTAGGAAACATGACTTTTGTATCTTAAAGATATACATCAGTGCAGCAAAAAATGGCTTAAAATAAACTCATTTTAGGTTGATGACATTAAATTAAATAGGATTTTTTTTCCAGCCAGGATTTATTTTGCTTTGTTCTTTTGAGACGTAAATCTTCTGGTCCAAAGAAAGTGTAAGCACAATTGTGGATGCTGTAAATAATGGCCACACTAACAAAATTCAGGGACAAAATTAGAATTAGATACATTCAAAATATAGGAGGCCTCTGTGGATGTCTGAGCTTATTATAAAGTCCTTTTGTCTTCTTTCTCCTCTAATCCATTACAGACAGAAGAGAGTTTGCTCTCTTAATGAAGCTGAAAACAACAAATATACAACAAATAGAACTCACGCCCGTGTGGCCTCTTTCATGTTGAGCTTTGATACTCAAAATACAGCAAGAACATACAAGATATTTGTGAATAAAATCAGTGTCTTTCTTTAAAAGGCTTGTAATGTGAGTAATTAGGAAAAGCAATCAGTTGGCTAAATGTTGTGTGGGATTTAGGCTCCAACACATCACTTTGGTTGAGAATTACCAGCTCAGGCAGTCAGATACTAAGGACTAAAATGTCAAAAAGCACAATAAACTGGGCCCATGCACAGGCTGAACTTCACACTCAGGCAATACAACCCTGTGAAGAGTCTGATGAGACAGGAGAGATAGAAGCAAGGAAGGAGAACTTCCATGATTAGCACCTCCGGGAACTGAAAAGTCAAGTCCTGATGACTTTGTTGTTTAACAATCAACTCCCAAGAAGTCACAAATCTGGGGCCTTCCAGGCTCCATGAAAGACTGGAATGAATTTTCATCTCTACCTGATTAAAGAGAAAAGGCTGGGACTGCCCGGAATCAGGCTGAGGCAGAGGTGATGAATAGGACAGAGAGGATTTGCAAGAGAATTGACCTTGACATTGCAGTCAAATATCTTTTTTTGAGAAGCAAACCAGCAGCAGAGTGTAACTCAGAAGCTCTGACCTCTATTTGGAGAGCAAAAAGCCTCCCTAGGTCTACACAAAGGGTATGAACAAAAGCACGTGTAGGACATGTGAACTCGACTTGGTGTTACTCTGATTTTCCTGGTGGCACTATGCAATACCAACAATTTCTTTGCAGTTAATTAAAAAGATGATATATTTTCATTCAGTTTTAGAGCCATGCCACACAAATAATATTGGGTACAGAAGAGCCAAGCTCCTCCACCCCTTTGGTGCAGCAGGATTTTCTAAAAGAGCTGACCCTCCTCAGATGTCAAAAATAATAGGAGGAACTGTGCTTAGAAGAATGTAGAGATTCACATATATTCCATGTATTCACACTGGAAGGGCCTGAACAAACATCAGCCTAAAATAACCACCGAAACCTGCAGAGAAAACTTGTGGGGAAGCAGGGAAGTATAAGAAAGCTGTCCAACAACAAACCCAATGTCTACCTTGAAACCAGGAGGGGGTGGGAGAGGAGCTGGAGAGCTACAGCCCAGACACCTTAATTGCAGTTCTCAGAAACATTCTGCGACAAACAATCCCATAATTTGTGAGCGCTTGGAAGCTAACACTGAGATGAGTAACTGTCACTAGGGATTTGTCAACAGCAAATCATGTCAACGTAATCTAATTTCCTTCTTTGAGAGCTGTAAGAGAGACAGAGCGTTGAGGAGAAATCGCTGATGTCCTGCATCTTGGCCCGAGACAGGCTCTGGTGCTGTTTGCCGTGACATTGCCATAAGCCAGCCATAAAAGTGTGACCCAGTACGGTGGGGGGAACTGGAGCATAAGGTGGTGTAAAACTCATCAGACATCCACATTGACAGTCCTTGCCAGAGGTTCCTAGCCAGATCCGAAGCCCTGGGGTCCAGCTCTATCCAAGCCGACTACTTGGACAAAGAAAAAGCGATGGACAAAGATGTCATGGAGAACCATCAGGTGGGAAGGGAGGTCTTCAAAATAATGCCTTGGCTTCACAACGGATCACAGTTGAATGGGAATCAGCAGTGTCGAGCTGCTGTGCCTTGGTCTGTGATGGAAGAATGGGTCTACACTGCAATGCTACACCTCTCCTCTGCCCAGCAGCCACAGGAAGAATGGGACATAGCTCTTCCCAGGCTTGGAGACACATTTCAAGAAGACTGGGGCAAACCTCAGAGAGTATGAATGAAAATAGCAATAGCGATCACATCTAGAAAACTCAGTGTTATCAAGCAAATCTGCAGGAAATGAGTCTGTGTTGTTTAGAGAAACTTGAAGGTTGACAGGACAAAAGTCTAACGAGGTATGGAGCAACCAAAAGAGGATAAACTGCTCTCTGTCCCCACTGAGGGTTGGACGAAGAGTAAAGGGCTTGAACTGTACAAACAGAGGTCTGAATGGGAAAGAGCTGTAGGGCAGGGAAGGACAGAGGGCGTGCGGAGGATGAACAACATGAATAGCTTTGATGGATGCCTTTCAGAAGCCAGGTAGGGCTGGTTTAGGGCATGTTCCACCAGTTCACCACAGCCACGATACTAGTAATTTCAGAAAGCCCTATGTATGCACACTTTGAGAAGAATATCACAGAATCACAGAATGATATGGGATTAGAAGGGACCTCTGGAGATCATCCAGTCCAACCACCTGCCAGAGCAGGGTCACCTAGAGTAGGTCGCACGGGAACATGTCCAGGTGGATTTTGAATGTCTCCAGAGATGGGAGACTCCACCACCTCTCTGGGCAGCCTGCTCCAGGGCTCCGCCACCCTCAAAGTAAAGAAGTTCCTCCTCCATTTCAGCTCTCTCCAACAGAGCAAGACATTTGGTTTTCCGGGTTGGGAGTTACAGAGCTTAACTTGAAAAAGATAATAAAAGCCAACAGTCTCTGTTGTCATACCACTAAAGAATTAAATGGTGGAGACCTGTAGAGATGTCTTCCTTCCGTAGCCCTCAAAGTACAATGTTGTGTGTTGAGGGTACCAAAGACAATACAGGGAAAACACATCTAATGAGATCACTCAATAAATACGAGGCTGCTTCACTGATGAAAGCACTTCGCATGGTTTTACCTTTTAAGCCTAAGCACATTGTAATTACCCTTACAAAACAAGCTGCAGAAGAAACTGCATCTTTTGGCCTTTCCAGTGCAAACCAGCACCTCCAAGAGAAAAAAAATAATCATCCCTCTTGTTTAATTCTAACGAAGGGCAGGCATCACTCGTGCCCCTGCCCCTCCGTGTGCCAGCCAGTCCTGCCACAAACAGGAAAATGAGGAGAGATACAGTCTACTACTTGTTACAAACGGAGTAAAAAGGAGAAACTACGCCAATAATAAATACGAGTGATAAAATAAATCTGAACAAGCTGCTACACCTGGAGGGAAACAGTCGATTAAAACAGGGATAAAAATGGCTTTATTGATAAGAATGTGTATTAATGGACATAGTAACTACAAAGGAGCCTGGAAAAGTGAGAAATATATATCAACTGCAAATGATTTTAATATATTTTCAAGGGCCTGGACTACCTAGGAATAACAATTCCTCTAAAAAAAATTGAAGGATATGCCTCTTCTTTGTTTACTCTCCAGAATTTTTATTTACTGACCCAATAATAAATGAAAGGTATGAAATTTCCCTTTTATTATGTGGAAAGCTTCTGAATATAAGAAGGAAAGCGTGAGAAATCCGGTTACTAGGAATTTTCTATCATAAACTCTCCTCAAGAAAGCAACTTTTAGAGCTTACTAACACTGCCGCCAGCCTGCAAAGACCTTCCATGGTAGATAACAGTGGTCCCCACAGCAAGAAACTGAGGTTGGAGCAGTGCATAGCATTGCTGCTTGATAACAACAGGCTTGATTTAAATCTCTTTACACCAAACGGAGTATGCTCCCCAGAAAGGTGGTGGGGCTGGGCAACAAAGCCATGTGAAAGGAGCAGAAGGGTAAAATCCATACCCTACCAAGCCGTTGACACAAAAGATGCACAACCTACATGTCCCGTGCTCTTTGAAACCCCTCATCCACTGATGGCACTGCCAAAACTCCTATAATCTTCAGTGATTTAACTCAGAATGTGTTTTCTTTGCTGGGAGAAGAAGAGCACAAGAGGATCTCATGCAACATGGCCAACGCAGCCTGATGGGAGCCACCCAGAGAAGGAGGCTCTCCCAAAAAGCATCACTGCCCCACAGCAACAAAGATTCTCCCAGCTTTCACAGCATCTCAGTACCTGCTGTAATGAGTCCAGCATCCTCTGGACCAGCTCCATTAGAAAAACGTGATTTATGTATCAGCACAATCGAGGTCTAATTTCATTCCTGCTGCTGAGCGAAAGGAATGCGCCTGCTGACACCATCTTTTTCTCCACAGGTAAAATGTTTTGCAAAACTTCATAGTAACAGCAGTGGACAACACGTCTGAATAGAAAAATAAAAATAAAACATGCCCTGAAGGAGTGCAGAGAAAGTGGCCACCTTTCTCTAAATATGTATACTGCCTTAAAAGAATCCATTTTATGAGACACTTATAGTCACAGAGTAAAACATTTGAAAGTTAGACAGGAAGACAGTGATTTATAGAGCAAAATAAATAATCATGTAAACAAATACATGATATAACAGAATTATTCAGGGACAAAATTAGTTGCGTGCCTATGTCAATCCAAATACCCTTAAACTTTCGATGCTTCACTTCACAATCACAGTTTTAGTTGAAATGCGTATTTCTTTCATTATGGGAATAATTCTCCTAAGTAATATGGGACAAAGCAAAAGGAAATATGTTTACCTACCAACTTCTTCAGTTAAAATGGCCCATGGCAAAAAAACTAGCTGAACGGCCAACCTAATTACTCCAATTCACCTTTCCATGAGTTGGTTGGTTGGTTGGTTGTTGACTTTGTCACAAATTTGCTTTGGCAAAGGCACACGTTTGTGCCTGAACTTTATGCAACACTTTTTACAGCCAAAATAAGAACGCTGCTGGAGAGCATCCTGAATTACTAAAAACGCAGGAGAGGACACAAGGGGAGGTAAACTACTTAAAGTGCCAAAGACAGGATAAAGCTGTTTGCTGACATTTGTGGTATTTTTTTTCCCTCCTAACTCATATTTTTGGATTTTTTCCTCACTGAAACATTTCTTCTCATTCTGCTGTGATTATTTCCAGGGATTCCACTAAAGGCCACAAGGCCTAGTACACAGTCTCATGGATTTCCATCTAAACTTTTTGGTTGTAACTCACTGCCCTTTTATTCCTGTCCCTTAGCTAGTTCTTAAGTATGAAGCTGGTCACTCTTTTATCGTATCACAACTTTTTTTTTTTTAAATAGGACATGGCCTAATGCACAACAGAAAGCCAGAAGAAAACCTCTGCTCTTGAAAATACCGTATGTAGGAAATAAAGCTCCACTGTCCCTGCTGTCATTCCCATTCATTCTCAAAAGCCCATGAAAGCCTTTCCAAGGAACAACCAGGTTCTTTTGTTTCCTTCCAGCTGTGCAAGCTGACATGCTAACGAGCCTGGGTGCTACCAGCTTCTCCTCCCATTGTGTTGTCTCCAACAGGGTCCTTTTGCAAGAACAGCACCATCAGGAGGAACCAATTGTCCTTTTGCAAGTCAAGGGACTAACACTTGCCTTGCCC
Organism: Numenius arquata; assembly: GCF_964106895.1. Taxonomy (NCBI): domain Eukaryota; kingdom Metazoa; phylum Chordata; class Aves; order Charadriiformes; family Scolopacidae; genus Numenius; species Numenius arquata. The sequence goes on along the minus strand of NC_133581.1, from coordinate 68,796,105 downwards.
AGGCGGGAGCAGAGCATTGACCAGTTGGGCAGGATCCAACCACGCTCTATCTCCCCAGTACCTCCCCTCCCCTCACTGCTACAGAATTAGGAAGAAAGCTCCAATGTCAGTGTATCGTCCTAGAAATCATGAAACCAGCATCTCAAAAATGAGAGGAGCGAGAGCTTCACACTGCCACGAAGTGGAGGGAACATCACTCTCACCCTGGAAGCTCCTCACCCCCACCTCGAAAAAGCCCTGTGTGTGATTCAGACAGCAGACGGATGTCCCTGGGTGTCCCAGGCCTTCAGGGATACCAAATCTGCATAAAGGCCAGGGAGCTTATTTAACAGTAGTTTCTCTGGTGCTGGCTCCATCCTATTTCCCACAAATTTCCACAGCCTTTCCACCCACCTGCATTAGTCATAAAACTATTGGAAAAAGCACCATCCAAGGACTGTTTATCCAATCCTCAAACCCATGTTGGGAAGAAGCCAGGCGAAACATCACAAAAAGGTGCTGGTTTCACTCGATGTACAAGAAGGGAGAGACCCAAGTACAAAACCTTCCCGACTTTCAGAAGCTTACATGGATACTGGAGGATTTCTGTCCATCTCGGTAGCATTTAGGATCAGGGCACCCATGTGCTCTGGGGGGGACACAATCTTGTCCTTGCATCAGTGTGAAACAAACCCAAACTCCACCACATTTCAACCCACTGTTTATGTGCACTGAAGGTTTTTAATGGAGCAGAGATGTTGTTTGCTTCATGCCGATGCTCCCTCTCCCGAGTTTCAAGGAGACAGCCTGGCTTCATGGAGCAAACCTGAACCCGCTGGATGTACTGATGCACGAGAGTCCACAAAAAGCTACCATGGTTAAGAGAGAGCACGTTTCTGTGAACAAACCTGAAAGAAATACTGATGGATTAAAAAATGCCATTCTCCCAAGTTGATCAATTTGACTACGTGGATGCCATCTCCAGGAGAAGTAGAGCATTCAAAGACACCCTATTCTGATTCTTCATACTTTAAATATAGATATGTAACATTTACATCTGCTCCTGTTCCTCCTCTCATTCTCACTTCTTAAAAAAATAAAAAGCTTTTTGTCAAGAAGACTGTCTTTGGTCTTGCCCTCAGACACTGCTGTGAACTGCTCCATGGTGTAAGACTATCTTCTACATGACCAATTGTCAAAAAGAAACCTCTATGAATAATTCAATTTTTTCCAATAACATCTGTGTTTATGCTTCAGGTTCTGGGGTACTCGCTGCGATGCTGTCTTTTGGAATTTCTAACAAGAAAAAGATACATCTCAGGAGGTTCTCTCAGCAACTATAGTTAATATTAAATAAGAAAAAATTTAAATGATCTCATTCTCATTTAGAATTTTCCATGTTGCCAGTCTTTGCATATTCATTACCTCTCCAGGTCACTAGATACATATTGCCTTTGACCTTGCTAAATGTCAAAAAGCTTCTAGCATTTTGCTTTGCTGATCAAGCCATCAATTATTTCCATATATTTTTCCTCCTTTGCCTCATTCAGATAAATTACTTACAAAGCCATAATTGCTTATGCACTATGCTGTAATTGTTGTCGATCCTCTTTCAATGAAGATTTTATAGAAGACATTTTAACCATTGCTTTACATAAAAGCACTAAGGGAGTTGTCTGGAAAATTCCTAGTCAAAGAACTAAAGAAATGGGAACTCTCCACCCATGGGTTAAACACAAGGACAGTAGGAATGGAATCTGGACTACCTAAATATATATTCACCATAGGGCAGGAGGAATCTTTAGATTCAGGCAGGTATTATTTATCTGTGCCACATGAGAGCAACCTTGGGAAAAACATGGAACCCAGGGATGGGGAGTTCCTCCAACGCAACACACAAGGATGCAGAAAGAACTTCAGAGAGCAAGCCAAAATATTAAAGGCAAATGGGAGCAACATGTATTTTGACGTTAGAAAGTTAAGGTCCTTTATTAATTTCCACACTCCAAAAAGACATGAAAAGTGGCCCAGAAATATAAAAGTATCAGGGCCCAGACCGAGATCTCTTTTAGCCTGCCCTTTCTCCCACCACAAACTGCCTAATCAAAGCCAAATCCTGTCTACAAAGAAGGAAGTTGTTCAGAAAGTAAAAAAACCAAAGAGTCTGGGAATGTATTGGATTATTATAATGCTTGTCCTGAATGCTAATCAGCTTCTTCCACTCAAATCTTTAATCATAAGGGAAAAAAAAAAAAAGTATAACTGTGATGTAAATAATATGAATGTTAAATGTAAATACTGATTTCCTTTATCATTTCAACCTGCTTAAAAATAGATTTCAGTGCTTACTTAAAAATCATGACATTTTCCCCATTCAATTACTCTTCTCACCAACGGAGATTCCTTGACTATCCCCTTTTCAATACATTTTCATAGGCAAAATTCTACAAGCAGAATTGAAAATCTAGAAGGTTTCACTCACCCTCCTCATCCCCACACACCAAACAATACCATTAGCTCACCTGGATCTGCCCGGTTATAGGAACGAAGAACTTGGAGTGCAAAAATCTCCCCAAGTAATGAGCTGTCGTCACATCCCTGGGAATTACAAGGTGCTTTTCTCTGGAGCTGAAACTCACTGCGACCATCTCAAAAGTAGAGCAGTGACCCTGATCCCTGTCCCCCTTCCCGTCCATCCCCACTCCAAGCTTCAAATAAACCCCATCCATGGACTTAAGAGTCTGTAATTCTCTCAACAAATTACTGCAGGGATTAGCCACTCTACCTGTTAAAAAGTTTCTCATAATTACTTTCCTAAATCTCCACGAGTTTTAAGCTCATTAATTCTAGTTCTGTTTTGGTTGGAGAATACTTCATTCCTTTCTTTTGCAACAACCTTTTATTTCATTATTAATATAATATATAGTATTTACATATAAATATTTCATCAGGCACATATTTAGACAGTCACAGAATAGATATGGCAATTTTTCTGCACTGCCAAATTGCCTGCCTAAAGCATAAAAGATTATTTTTTTCCCATCCTCAGCTGCAAATAACATCTGTACAATCAAAGTGGACCCAATTCTGAACTCTCTCCTGCCGATGTAAAACCCGAACAACTAATTTATGCCCCACCGACACACTCCAGATTTGCAATGATGCACCTGAGATCGTAATTCAGCCTTGTATTTCTAACTAATTAGGTTTGTTCCATTTCAAATATAATCCCTGAAGAATGTTCCCCTTCAGCGTGATTTCATTAGTTGTTTAGAATTTATTACGAAGTAGGACTGATATACATAAACTGGAACTCAGACTGAAAGGAAAATTCAGGGTATCACAATGTGGCCGGCCGCTCTGCCAACCAGGCTACCCTGAAATATCTCCGACATTTTAAGAGGCTTTACAAGTACTTGGAGACCAACGCATTTGGAAAACAGTTTATATTATAAACAATATTTTATGTAGCACCAAAGTAAAACTAGAGCATATAAAACGCAAGCCCAACAGGCAGCAATGTCCACTGTGAAAAATGATTCTGTCCTTCCTGCTATCATCGCTTGATAAGGTACACGATGTAAACAGTTGATTATATTGTACCTGATGGCATTTTTATTTCCCAAGCATTCTCTTCCTGCAGTAGAAGTGGCACATTTAAATTATTACTGGATTGCATCCTGTCTGCCAACAGCAGGCACGCATTTATTTATTTATTTTAACTTTTATTTATCAAAGTTTTCCCACAAGAAAATGGCCGGTGCTGCGAGCGGGTGCAGGGCCCTGAGCATTGTCCCTACACATAATTACCACTTTCAGCTTGTCTTTCTTAATGCCCTTCTCCTCAAACTGAACTGGGACAAGCCACTTGCAGGAGCATTTGTCTAGAACTTCAAAGAGCAGGATCTGCTGATCATCGAACTATAGAATAGTTAGAGTTGGAAGGGACATTAAAGATCATCCAGTGCCACCACCTGCCCTGGGCAGGGACACCTCCCACCAGACCAGGGTGCTCAAAGCCCCATCCAGCCTGGCCTTGAACCCCTCCAGGGATGGGGCAGCCACAGCTTCTCTGGGCAACCTGGGCCAGTGTCTCACCACCAGTGGAGGGGCACGAAAATGATCAGAGGGCTGGAGCACCTCTCCTATGAGGACAGGCTGAGAGAGTTGGGATTGTTCAGCCTGGAGAAGAGAAGGCTCCAAGGAAACCTTATAACGGCCTTCCAGTACTTGAAGGGGGCCTACAGTAGAGATGGGGAGGCACTCTTTATGAGGGAGGGGAGCCATAGGATGAGGGGGAAGGGTTTTAAACTGAAAGAGGGGAGATTTGGATATGATATTAGGAAGAAATTCTTTGCTGTAAGGGTGGTGAGACACTGGCCCAGGTTGCCCAGTGAAGCTGTGGATGTAGATGATCTTTAAGGTCCCTTCCAACTCTAACCATTCTATGATTCTATCTCCCTCAGCTCTTTCCCAAGCACCATGACTATCTTCATCCTTTTATTTTTGGGGGGAAGTCAAAGAAGAGTGAGAAATGAAGACAAGCACTTTACAGGGGGGTCTTTTACTCTCCTTGTTCCCCCAGAGGTCTTCTCCAATCTCCAATGGGAGGCGGACACTACAGTAACAACAGTGACCATATCCCACCCAGGGTATTCAGCTCTTCTTGCTGCTGGTGCTGTACTTCCATATCTGAACTAATCTCTCCGAGAAAAGCCAGCAGGGCTCACAAAATCTGCCAAACAATAAAGATCAAAGCCAGTAAAGCCCGGAGCTTGTGATGAGTGCCAACACACCTGAGAGAAAACAGTGAAGAATAATAATAGCAATAAGCAAAGGTTTATTGATCAAATCAGATATTGCGTGTCTTTCATTACTACAGCATCCTCAGAATTTTGCCTCCAAAAACCTCTAGGGTAGGAACTGTTATCTTTATTTTACAGATGGGGAACTGGAACAAAGAAAAAACATCCCAGACACTTTCCTTAGGACAGACTCTGCTCCTTCCTGGGGATGCTTCGCTCTCCACAGCCGCGCAGGGAGCACAGGTACCCAACATTCAGGGGGTTAAAATTTTCAGTTTAATTCCTCTGCAAGGCCTACTAATTAGTCCTGAAAACGAGTATCTCCGCTGTAATTTACTGTTGAGTAATCACTTCAGGATGTGACAAGGATCGCGTGACTCAAAGTGCACTGAAAATCACACTGACCATGTCTTGTCCAACAGACCCGGGCTAAGAGAGATGAGTCTTCCTTTACTTTTGGTTTCCCTTGGTGTCTTTGTATTTTCCCATGAGAATTTCTGGAGTTTGATGGTAAACATGAAAAAACAAAAGTCTTAAACCAACTTGAGGCCATGCTGTGACAAAGCACAGAAACCAGTCATTTCCCTAGTGAACTCCCAGTCTGTGATCCTGACATCACTGGGCATGGGATTAAAGAGATGGCAGGGAAAAAGAGAGGAAAGAAGAGAAAAACTGTTAAAACTGGTCTTTTTCTTTGAATTTATCCTTAATTTTTCTTTAGTTTGAACCAAAGGATATGACCTAGAGCTATAGTTCCACCAAAAGATTTGCCCTGTGGAACAAAACACAGTAATAAACCAATTTGGTGAGACAGAAAGTCCTACTCCCAACAAGCAGAAGCTCTTCTGACATCCCAAGGAATGGGAATGTCCCCAGCTACCACGTCCACTAACTCAACTGCTCACACACCCACACTCCGTATACAAAGTGAAATCAATGAGTTATTACAGAAATAAAAGTGTTTCATTAAATACATTCCCTTGTTTATAACTGACAGAAGCATCTAAAATAAATATTACAAAATTACCGAAAAGAACTGATTTTTATGACGATTGAATAAGTGCTATGCTAGTTATGGAAATGATGCTGAAGTCGATATGAACACATGCACTTTTCTCCCACAACAATCAAAGCACCGCATAATTTCTGCTTTGTCCATCCTTCTCCAAATTGTCACTTGCCAGGATCTGAATAAAGTGAGTAGAAATCTAAACAAGAACAGATTAAAGAAAAATCACCCATAAACACCTGTTATCCTGCTGCTTATTATAACCATTTTCAAGTTGTGTCTCTCATCTCTTTCAGAATACGTGAAAGAACCGCTGCATCTAATGCTGCACCAAAAATACAGAAAACCAGAGCTTTTTTTCCACCAGTAAACCACTGTAAAATAATAGCGATGCATCCACCAGCCTTTGGAAGTCAGTGGGAGTCACCCCACTGGGTCCACCAGGGACTGGCTGAGGGCCTGAAGTGGTGCAGCTGGTGGGAAGTCCTCATCCACAACCTGGGAAACGTTCCCCAAGGCCCAGACTCAACCGTCCCTTCCTCTAATGTGAAACACACGATTATCTCCCTTAAATAACAGCATCCGCTTAAAAGCTTTGAAATAGAGACCGGGATAAATGATGCAGAGCTCGATGGATAAATAAAAGAGTTTCTATGACTGCGAAAGACCTGAAATAAAGTCTTCCAGGGCAAAACGTGGGACACATCACAGCTTTTATAGATACCCATGTCAAGAGTGTTTCTCAATACTTGTTCTTCCAGTATCCCCCAGTGAATTGAGCTTCTGAGGAAAAAAAGTAATTTTCAGCTTTGCTTGCATTACTTGAAAAACACTCAAAACAGAGCTCTTTCTGGGCTGATAATGCTCCCAAGGATTGAGATGAGAAAGTCTGGGCACTGGGGATGGGACGTCCAGCTTGGCCTGGCCATTACTTTGTGGTTTTTCTGGTTGCAACTGCTGACTGCTGAAGTGGATTTACCTCCAGAGCCTTCCCGCTGAAGGTCTTGATTTATCGGGAACACCTTCCACACGCGCATTTGTACGTGAACTGAATTACTTGGAGAAGCCTCCATCATCCACATCTCCATCATCCACAGATCATCGCCACCAACCCAAACCAGGATGCTATAATAACCATGCTGGGGTCTGCATGGACCCCATGGAAAAGATGGATGGATGGAAAAGATGATGTACATTGACAAAAAGAGAATATAAACTAAATGGCTAAGCTGGAGGCCAGAAAACAAAATATTTTCTAGTTCTCGCAGCAGATCAGTTACAGAAAAGGGGAAAGAAGCCACTTCCCCCCCTCCTCATTCATGCGGACCATCACTCCACTGTTTTCATAGCAGTTCTTGTTCACAAATTCACAGGGGACTCTGCGGATCAGCTTTTACTGAGTTTATTATTCAAGTTTCCTCTCTGCCATTCAAGGTCATCAAGACCTACAACACCACAAACTGGCCAATCTTTAGTCCAAGCTATTTAAATATCTTGCATGTTATCACCTTTCTCACCCATCACTGCTGCTCTCTGAGGAACTAGTCTTAGTCAACGATTTCTATGACTCGTCCTCCTGAGTGGTCCCAACCCAGCGTCCCAGAGCAACAGCCTGGGGAGTATCACAACAAGTTTTCAGAATCTTCGTTTCCTTTAATTTACAACTGTACTGAGAAATCTTTTCTTGTGTTTTTAATGTTTGCAATGGATAGCAAAGGCTCATCCTGGCGAAGTTGTGGCAGCCAAAACATACCACATCCCTCCTCTGTGCATACACCTGCTGATCCGCAGCAACCAAAAAGCCCTGCAATGGTTTTGTGCCACTGGTCTCTGTTTCCCCCAGCACTGACCCACATCGTTCATGCTGCAAGGGCCCAGGACACAGATCCACCAGCCCTGACAATGACCTGTGCCGCAGGGGCATGTCCAGTTACAGGACAGAGTTGGGGCACCATCCACAGATCCTACATTCTGACCCTTCCATGTCTTTCATCTTCCACCTTTTCATGACATTTACCTTCTGTAAATCACCTTTTCTGTGCAGCTAAAATTAAGCACAAAATGAAGAAGGCTTGCTACAGGGGATCTGAAAGAGACGCTGTTTGTCATCAGTAGTCCCAGTCATGATAACTACAAACGCCATCATCGGGATAACCACGGTCCGAGTAATAACGACATCAGTGAAAATTCCTGTGCCAGCAAAGTCTCTCCAGTGCTACCACAGCTCTGAATCACAGCAGCTCCTACAGGCTGATCCAGCCCATCCGTACAGGAGCCAGTCTTCCCTACAACAATCCACATGCTTTAAAACTGCCATCAGTAGGATACCAATCCCCCCATGATCCTTTCACAGGGAAAGACAGACCTCTCCATGGGATGATCTAAGGTCCAAGCCATTTTCTGCAACCTCTAGAGACAGAGCCAAAGACACCTCTGCTCCCAATTTAGATACATGAGGTGAGATGAAGCCAGTCCCTGATGCAGATGAACCCACAACCAAGAGAAGCCCAAGAAAGAAGGTTCCAGCTTCCCTGAAGGCTCAACTCTCAGGAGGCCCTTGGTGTCATTAATCCACGTGATTGCCGGCTGGGACAGCAGCATGCTTGGATAAAAAGCTGTGCCAGCACACCACTAAATAGCTCTGATGAAAGTGCTGCAGATACCACAACATGTAATCAAGTGCATAAATAATTTGTTATGCAACAGACCTTGGAAAAAACAAATCAGTTGATTATTAATAATAACTATGTATATCACAGCATCTTCTCCCTAGAGGCCGCAAAAGAGGTCAGTTGTGCTGAGCACAAAATGCTGCTAAAAAGCAAATATGCCATAATATTTGGGCATCTGAAACCAGAATAAATGAGGGCTGCACGAGTCACTTTATAAAAAAAAAAGTAAAAATAAGTACCAACAATCATTTAGTGAACATCTTTATCAGACACACAGCAACAAAGAATGGCTCATTATTTCCCATAAACCACATCAAACTGGACTTTTCATTTTCCAATAACAAATGCTGAGCATTTCCAAATTAATTGATTTCTTGTTATGTGTTCCTTCCCATTCCTGGTGCTGATGGTTCGCATTCAGACTCAGAGCAGACTCCGCACATCTGCATAGAGATCAGAAGATGGAACAGCTCTTTCTTTTTTTTTTCCTCCTTGTGTTAGACAGTATCAACAAATGAGATCACTATCAGATCAGCATTTATAAAAACATGCCCGTCTATCTCATGTGCTTGTTCCTGTGTCAAGAAATTTAAAGCCAGACATTGGGAAAATAATGATTGCCTCACACCTACTTTCTTTTTTTAAACATAAATGGGACTCCTATGTCATTTTTACTTCTCTATTTACATTAAAATCATGGATTCAGGGAACTTCAGAGCCAAACAACACAGCATCAAAACTGTAACGATCCTAAGACTCTTGCTGCTGCATATTTAGGGGAGAAATAACTTTCTTTTGCTCAGCAAAAAGAACTTCTTTTTCTCAGCATGGGAAGAAAATAAGGGTCTACTTACACTGTACAATGAGCTGTACCAAAGCTTCTCTGGGTTTCACATTAAACCCATTGTACTGGCTGGTCTGGCACCTGTAGGTTCCCGTCATCTCCCTGGAGACGTTCACTATCCTCAGGATCCCGTCGTAGCTCTCCGTCTGCATGGCCCCATCGGGCATCACCACCTCCTTGTCTGCCCGGGACCAGAGGATGATGGGCTTGGGCTTCCCCGTCACCTGGCACTGCAGCTCGATGGTGTCCCCTTCCCGGGTCACCAGGGGGGACTTTTCTTGAGGAACAGTCAAATTGGGTGGGACTTCAAAGGAGAAAAAGAGATGGTTCAACAATTAGCACTACAGAGACTAGAAAGGTAGCTTTTTTGCTTGTACAGTCATAATTACATATGAAGAATTAAGTTATACACAGCACTGCATAGTGACTACATAGAATCACAGAATGGTTTGGGTTGGAAGGGACCTAAAAGATCATTGAGTTCCACCCCCCTGCCCTGGGCAGGGACACCTCCCACCAGACCAGGTTGCTCAAAGCCCCATCCAACCTGGCCTTGAACCCCTCCAGGGATGGGGCAGCCACAGCTTCTCTCAGCAACCTGGGCCAGGCTCTCACCACCCTCACAGCCAAGAATTTCCTCCCCAGATCTCACCTAAATCTCCCCTCTTTGTTTAAAACCGTTCCCCCTTGTCCTATTGCTACGCTGTGGAAGACTGTGCAATGCTATTATATTACGAGACAAGGTGCTCAGCTGCTTGAAGTGGTTTATAGAAGATTTTACAGCCCCACCTACAACACTTATTTGCCTCCCTGGGCATCTCTGACACGTCAATGCGCCGTTCCAGGGCATTCACCAGCGCATTCGGACCACCAGTCGCAGCCAGTACTTTATCACTGCAAATTACGGCTTTCCTTTTTATGAGTACTTGGCACCAAAACCCCCCTTTTTATAACAGACCAGCTGCTGATTTTATCCAGCTCGTAATGGCTGCACGAGGAGGAAGAATTGTGCCGATTCAGAAATCAGCTCGGAATGCAAGACTCGAAAGTGAAATGTAGTTGGTGCCTTTCTATCATGAGAGATTTATTAAAAAGGCATTCTTTTAACAGGGATTTGCATTAACAGATCTGGAAAGTATATGTGAACAACTGTTCCCAGCAGGAGTCCGACATCCCCATGGAGCAGGAACAGCCGGCAGTCCCGCAGGGTGAGCTGGTGACACCCAAGGACCCATCCTTCCTCCTCTCCACAGTCTTGCAAGGGTAAGACTTTCTAATTGCCCCCAGTGCCTCTCCGAATTATCAGCCACTGCTCTGAATCACCAGTCCTTGGCAGTGAGGAGAAGAGCCCGTTTGCCATGGAAGAGACGTGCAAGGTGCTTGATCAGAACAGAAATGCCGTGGAATCCCTGGCAAAGGCATCAGTGTCTCCATGATGGGCATCCAAGTGAGGTTCCACCATCAGTCCATTCCCTTACGGTTCTCCTGGTGCAACACAAACATCTCTGAAGCTGCCTGTGATCTCCAGATCACACATGGTGCCTTCCGTACACCAGAACCTTGCTTAGGGGGTGGGGAGGGGCTGCCGTGTGGTGGGCAAAGATACGGGAAAGCACGATTTAAAAACTCCCCACCCTCTCTTTCCTTTTGTGCCTTCTGAACACTTGGCTGCCCTTACGGGTCTTCTCTTCTGAGTCAGGTAGAGAGATGCTTTCTGATTTAAAACGGTCCCTCCAAGGAGCATTACCTCTCCACACTCTCCTGCCCTCAACTACTTCCCTTGAATGCCAGGATTGACAAAATACAGCCTGTACCGTAACTCCTTCCCGCAGGAGAAAATAATCAAAGGCTATTTTCAGGTCCCCAGAGTCAGAAACAACAGACTTGTAGCAGTGAGAAATAGTTCCAGTTCTCCCCCGGGATCTACCCCGTGTCTATGGACCTGACAAGCCTGCTCGGAATCAGAGTTTAAATCAGGGGCTTTCATAGGTAGCAAAATGCTGTTTTCAGCTGTTTTGAAGGCTTTCAACGCTCCTTCAGAATCTGGTGGGACATGCAAAAGTGGAAATAACTTTTTCCACAGGAAAGTAGAAGTTATTTTAGACTACAAAAAACAGAAAGGGAAAAAAAAAAAAAAAAAGATAAAGATTGCTTAATAAAGCATTCCCAACATTAATAAAACATTCTTGTTTTTCACTTATGCCTGTGCGTGCCATAACAGGTCCTGAGCACAGGCCAGTGCCCAGGAAACCTGCATCACTTTGAGGGAGCCCAGAGCAGAACCACCCCACGCACACGCCCAGAAGGCCCTGCTGAGGAAGGGCTGCAGGACACGAGATGGTCCACCCCAGCGAAGGAAGGGTGGTACGAAGCCACGGCAACAGTCATGTCAGAGCTCAGAGACAAAATACAGAGGGAAAAGGGTGCTGAAGGTGGCAAGGGATGAGAGAGAAGGAGCAGATGAGCGCTGTTCAGTGGTTCTCCGAGTTTTTCTGACTGCACTTCTCCACCAGCATGTGTCCTTCCCTCTCCCTCACTTCTACATCCCACGCTTTTGCTGTGAACTACATGGTATTTGTGCTGGACCCACATCAGTCGGGTGCTTGTGGTGGGACTCCTCCACCTTCTCTCCTGAAAGTGAGAACATCAAATAGATACCAAACAGCCACTGCTCTATGAAAGCACAGACTAAACTGGGAAGAAAAATACCATTCCAAGAAGGAAAATGCAGTTTAAAGAGAAAGGTTTGAAAGCCCACTCTGCACTGCCTGCCTGCGGAAAGCAGCCTCCTTCCAAATGTTTCTTCCAGCTCACCTGGCTTGTGGCTTCTCAGTTTAGTTCAAATAATATTTATTTTGTCCCTTCTGCCCTGGGCAGGGGATCTGCTCCCCATTGTGAATGTGCTTTGACCAGAGTGTGTCCCAGTTGGAACGGATGCTGCAGGCTCCCCTGTAGCTCTCCTCTTACTCCCTGTCCCTCCGGCACCTCCAGCTTCTCCCGTCTCAGGGATTCACTGACCGTGAGAACCATGAGGCCAAGACCATGGGGTCAGAGCCCTCAAACAAAATACCTGCTGTCAAGATGGAAAAGGTCTGCCACATGCTGGGTATCAGCCTACAGCACTATCTACAGCTCCGCTTGCAACCCCATGGTCCAGATGGGGCCAGGATGTGAGCTTTCCCTTTGGTGGTTGTTTGTGTAGACCTGATTCTGGACATGTTGTGCTGGCAGCCTCTTCCAGACTCCATCCTTTCCTGACTGCCATCAGAACAACAGGTCTGGACTAGAAACTCACACACTGTATTAGCCTCAGAAATCATAGAATGGTTTGGGTTGGAAGGGACCTTAAAGATCATTGAGTTCCAACTCCCCTGTCCTGGACAGGGACACCTCCCACCAGACCAGGTTGCTCCAAGCCCCCTCCAACCTGGCCTTGAACCCCTCCAGGGATGGGGCAGCCACAGCTTCTCTGGGCAACCTGGGCCAGGCTCTCACCACCCTCACAGCCAAGAATTTCCTCCCCAGATCTCACCTAAATCTCCCCTCTTTGAGTTTAAAACCCTTCCCCCTCATCCTATGGCTCCCCTCCCTCATCAAGAGTCCCTCCCCAGCTTTCCTGGAGCCCCTTTAGGGACTGGAAGGGGCTCTAAGGTCTCCCCGGAGCCTTCTCTTCTCCAGGCTGAACCCCCCCAACTCTCTCAGCCTGTCCTCCAGCCCTTGGAGCATCACCCAACTTTCTGGTTGGAACAAGGGCTGTAACTCAGCTCTCAGGCACTGAGCCAGGAGCAAGACTTGCCTTCGGCACAGCGAGTGGTCCTGTGCAAGTGCTGCCTGTGAAGGCAAGGCATGATGGAAGAGAGACAAAACAATGAGAGAGGAGGCAACAAAGTCAGCTTCATGTGTGGATCTGACCCAACCCTGCACTTGAAACAGGGATGGAATACAAATAAATTGAGGAGCTGTTCCCCACACATCCACAACGCTCTTGTTTTAAGAAACTCCTTCACTAAGCTAATTATGGGAGGAATAAACAGACAAATTTAGAGTGTCCATGAGGTGGACCAAGAGAGGAAGGGGGGCAGAGATGCACGAGTGCAACTGGGGGCTCATGAAGACTTGCTTCCCACGAAGCCCACTCTGGGGATGCAGGAAGGAGCCAGCCCTGGGAGCCTGCTGGCTGCAAGGAACAGCATCTCAGACCAAGAGGCAGGAGAAAGTCAGAAATTAGTACAGTCAGAGCAAACTATGAATCCTTCAAGGAAGAAAACAGGAAAAAACACACGCTGCTTCTCCTGGTCACATGCAGCTTCTGGAGGCACTTGAGAGGAAGGAGAGTGAATGGCACAGGACATGCATCTTTGGGAGGAAAAAAAAAGATGCATGCCAAAAAGGTCCTGTGCAACTGTGAGCAAGTAATTCACCCTCTCTTTAACTCAGTTTTCTTTCTGAAAAACAGAGATAACAGTACTGCAAAACCCGCAGACTGCCAAGATAAGGCCCATAGACTGCGAGGTCTGCAGGCAGGCTGATAAGATAGGCTGTATCAGTACCCCAGATGGAAAGATACCTTAAAACACCCTGACTCATCATCTCCTGTGGCATTTTGCAGCACAACCAGTATCTGTCACACTGTAAGCTGGCCAATATATTATTATGGTTTACTGTATTTATTAATGCTCTTGTTACTGGAAACAGAGAAGGAGAGAGGAGGGACAAAGCCATCCATTAAAACAAATAATTTCATGGGCAATGCCATAAATAAGAAGTCTGGCTGCAGCTTTCAGGTGTCACATCTGACTGGCAGTGCCCAAGACCGTGAGCTCCCACAAGGTACCTCTTTGCCTCCATCGCAGCGGTTACGGCTACGGGCCCCCCTTAATTCAAGGGCCGGTTCTCCACCGTCTCATTAGGAAGAAGGGCAGCACTGAGGGGTTTTGGTAGAGTTTCTCTTTTTATATCCATCTATTTATTTTCACAAACTCGCAGGTACTTAATTATCTCCGAGATGTCTATTCTGCTGTCAAGTCTGGCTTAAATTAGCTACAGGGTCAAAAAATATCAGGGCAGGGGGGAGTGTGGGGGGGATTGCGACACACCAATTGACAGGCACTGGCAACCTGATCATGTTTGACTTGTTTTCATAAGGAATAAAGCTAAAAACAAAGCCACAAAAGAAACTCAAATCAATGCAATTCCCACAAAGAAATCAGAAAAGAGGGAACAGGAAGGGGAATGGGAAGGGGAGAGAGTTGGAAAACTGAGGATAAAATAATAATTCAAAGTTTTTCTTCCCTCACTACGACCCAAGATGTAGGGAGGCCCCAGGACCAGGGCCCAGCAAGTCTTCGTGCGCAAGGGTGTAGAAACACAGAATCGCAGAATCACAGGCTGAGAGAGTTGGGGGGGTTCAGCCTGGAGAAGAGAAGGCTCCGGGGAGACCTTAGAGCCCCTTCCAGTCCCTAAAGGGGCTCCAGGAAAGACGGGGAGGGACACTATCAGGGCCTGTAGCAAAAAGGCAAGGGGTAACGGCTTTAAACTAAAGGAGATGGATAAGGACTGATGATAAACTGAAAGAAGGTGGATAAGGAAGAAATTTTTTCCACTGAGGGTGGTGAAACTGTCCCAGGTTGCCCAGAGAGGTGGGAGATGCCCCGTTCCTGGAAACAATCCAGGTCAGGTTGGACGGGGCTCTGAGCAACCTGATCTAGTTGAAGATGTCCCTGCTCATGGCAGGGGGGTTGGACTAGATGGCCTTCAAAGGTCCCTTCCAACCCAAACCATTCTGTGATTTAGGTTGCAAGAGACCCTTAAGATCATCAAGTCCAAATATTAACCTAACACTGCAAAGCCCACCACTAAACCATGTCCATAAGTCCCACATCTACATTTCTTTTAAATCCCTCCGGGGATGGTGACTCCACCACTGCCCTCGGCAGCCTGTTCCAATCCTTGACAATCCTTTCAGTGAAGAAATTGTTCCCAATATCCATCCTAAACCTTCCTCGGAGCAACTTGAGGCCATTTCCTCCTGTCCTATTGCCTGTTCCTAGAAGCAAGAATGCCTGAACAAGGGAGCACGAGCAAAGATGAATGAGCAAAGGTGGGTGAACAAGCTAAAGTGCATGAGCAAAGGTCCAAGAGCCAAGGTGCTGTTGGGGTATTTCCAGCTGTGCCAGGGTGCTGCCAGCTGTCTCGGGGTATTTCCAGCTGTGCCAGGATATTTCCAGCTGTGCCAGCCTCCCTCTCCCGGCAGATGTTGCTGTGGCACAAGCAGAGTCTCGGAGGGGCTCAGCCATCAGCATGTCTCCTGCAGCACCAGCCTCAGCTCCTGCTGCAGATAAAGGTCAACTCTGCTCCTGCTCGTGCAGAATAATAAATTAGCTAAACCCTATATCTGAAACAACAAACATTGCCTTGTTCATGCAGCAAGTGGCTTAAAAAATAAGTTAATACTCTTAGCAGTTAAATCTGCTTCCTAAAGTAGAGGGTTATCGCTTGAAAAAACAAAAGCGTCAGTAACACTAAAGTAGCACCTACTTTAAAAACACATATTATTATCCTTTGAAACTGACAGCGGCACAGGCATAAGAGGGACACTGCTGATATATGTCCACTCCTGGCTCTTAAATAAAATAGTCTGAGACAACCTTTGCCTCTGAGAGTCGCTGACTCACCAGGAGGTCAGATGGCAGAAGGTGTCACTGTATTCTTGTCCTGGCTTTTTTTGGTGTTAAACTGCTCCCCGGGCAGACGTATCTGTCTGACATTGGAGACTGGAAACCAAACCAGACCCTTCCATCTGATCTCCTGTGGTAGTTCTACTGTAATTCCATAAGACCCTCGATACAGCACAGTCGCCGTGTCTACAGGAGAATGGGGACAGGACCAAAGGAGCTATTTCAAAGAAAAAGCCAAAATGCACGAGCCAAAGATTCTGGGTAGACACAATCTAGTTCTAGTCTACTCTAGATCTGGGAAATCCTGATGGGTCAAGTTCTTGTCCCTGTTGTGAACCTCCAGATAGCTTAATTAATTGACAAAAAGGCAACGGCAGAGGCAAGAACCTGCTTCCACAGAAATCATTCAAAGGGGCAGAAGATGACCAGTGTGGGAAGGACAAGGAGGCCCTGGAGGTGATGACCCCATGGTAGGCTTGAGAGGGGACAGCACGACTCCCGAGCCCGTCAGTGGAGATTACAGACAACATGGGGGAAGTAGGGGCTACTGTCACTGCCGTATTTCCTTAAACAGGCAGAAAGGAAAGCCATGGCCCTGCATCAATGACGACCAGTCTTACCAGTGATGGGGAGGCTGTGGGCTGGGAGGAGCTGTGTGCTACTGTGATCAGGCTGCTTAAAACAGACTAATGGTAATAACTAGTAATTATAGGATAAAGCGGAGCAAAGGAGTGTTTGAGCTGCGTATCAAGAAATAATCCATACTGGAGATTACTCAGAGATAATCTCCCAAAAGAAGTGTTGGGGGTCACACTGTTCAAGTCATTTAAAGCCAGCCTGGGGAAGGAATATTGAAGACACTGCACTGTACTGGCTGGGAGAGAGAGGTGAAATTATTTGCGTATCCTCCATCTCTAATATTTATGAATTTGAAGGTCTGAATCTCTAGTATTAATCACCCTCTGCCAGGGACATGCATTTCAGTCCCTGTTCACGATTCATATTTCTTATGGGATGGAGGGGTATTTTAAGCCAGGGGAGACTGAGCTTTGGTACAGAAACCTGAGCTGGTGTACAAAAGGTATTTGAGCAAGACCGTTTAGCCTTGGAAGGGCAGCAAGTGATAATTATTCAGGTTCTCCAGACATTTCTGTAAACAGAGACTGCTCTGTGTACCCTTAATCTGTGGGTTTTTTAGAAGAAGTGTTGGGGAATGAATACTGGGGAGCACAGGCTGAAAGGGTCTCCAGAGGTGAGAAAAGAGCCCCGGGGGGAACTGCTGATCCAGCCAAACCATTGGAAAAGCAGAGAATTTACTTTAACCTTTCCATGGCCTTTCCTCAGCATGAAAGAGGCTCTATCTCGCTACTGGTGTGGAAGGCAAATTGAGCCACCTGTGAGGAAATCATGTCTTGATTTCACGTTGCTCTGGTTGCCCGTGTGCTGTCCTGCCCGTACGCAAAGCAGAGAAATCACAGCTTTCTCCTGGGCACAAGCCACTTCTAATTGCAAGAGAAAACACCAACATCAGCCACAGATTTCATGGTGGGGGCTTGTAGAAGAGATCTCCTTAGACAGGAAAAATAATTCCACCACCAGTTCTTACACCTCAACATACTTTGAATACCTTAAAACACCACCTGACGCTGCAGTCAGGCTCTGAAGAGGCGCATTTTAAACCCAGAACATACAGAGCCAGTGGCGAATTAGCCAAATTAGCTTTCAGTGATCTCACAGGAGTCATGCTGAGGAGCTCCATGAGCCATATGCAAGGCAAGATGATGAGCCGACTCCAGGGCCCTCTGGAGAAGAATAGAGAGTCCACAATATGTGGCCGCTAAAGAGGGTGTCTGCTCCCAGAAAACCAGCTGAAGCCAATCCCTGGTGGATGAACGCGTCCCAGAGAAATCAGATTTCCCACAGGGAAGGGGAAGGGGCTGCAGAGCAGGAGATGGCCCGTCCTTGTCCCCCTCCCTGCAGCCGAGCAGCTCAGCCAGCCCTGGGAAGGGACAGCAGCTCCCAGGGATGGAATTAAAAAGAAAAATCTCTGCACATTAAGTACTAAAATAGAACTATAAAAGAAAAGCTTTTGAACAAAAACCCAGCATTTATCTGTCCCTTCTGTTCACCTATTCCTTTCAAAGATAAACTCTGACGATAATGGCTCACAAAAATAATCAATTTACTGCAATAATGAAATGCCCGTCTATTTTCTGGTATGTCTCAGGGCTGCCCATGAACGATCACTCTGGACAGTGCTTAAGGTTTACAAATATCTTAATTGGACCCTTAATTATCTCACAAAAAGCATTTTTTCATTATGCAAAGAGGCAATACTGTGATTTCAATAAACATTTACAACTAAAATGAAGGTCTCCTTTATGTATCATCAGAGGAGGAACAAAATGACCAGAGGACACATATTTCATGAGCAGATCAAGGCCATATGTCCTAACATATCATCAGCCTCGACATTTAATTAATTCATTATTTAATAGATAGCTGATTAGCTCAACAGGGAACTCCCCTTATCATACTGCAGGGAGGATACACAGCCTCATATATACTGGTTCTTCAGGAATTTCTCTGCCTGTCTCTGGCAGCGCTTATGTAAAACGAAATCAATCTATGGACATGACTGGCCTTGGAGGTGGAACAGGAGACCTCGAGGCCACCAGTCCACCGAAGTCCATGTCCCCCTCCGGGATGTGCCTACTCCAGGGTGGTGGTACACTCTCAGAGCATGTTTGGGTTCACCCAGAGATGAAGTATTTGGTTGATGTATTTCCTATGTAGGACATCTAGTTGTGCTCATACTGGGTGGGAGTGTAACAGCAGAAAGGACTCTAAGGAAAAGAAGGGTCACCACTACCTCCAGCCCGAGAGTATCAGCCGCCATCTCCACCTGGCCCTTCTAGGAGCATTCAGGGCAGTACAGCCAGAGAAGAAAGGAAAATAACCCCCCCTTCAAGTAACAAACTCACTTCACTGCACAATAGCACCTCCAGGGGGAAGACAAAAAGAGAAAGAGCCAGAAGTGACAGATGTTACATCTCTCACTGCACTGACACTGATTTTAGGGGGATAAAGACAGCATAAGAACCCACACTGAGCAGAGCAGGCCATACATCACCTAAAACCTTATTCTTCCTGCTTTGAATACAATATTTAAGGCAGAGAAAAAGACCTCTTAGAAAGATTAACACGCTCTCCTGACCCACCTCTCTTTTTTGCTTACCATGAGCCTATTTTACTGGGGGAGGCTGTTGCTGTTTTAACATCTCCTGCCTTCAGATTCCCTGTGACATGCGCACACACACACAGGAGAAACATCCCGTCTTTCAGCAACATTTGCCCAGGGTTTGTTTTATGGATGACAGGGCTTTTATAGGGCAAAAATTCCACATTTGAGGCTTCATTTCCAACTATTCAGTGACCTACTTTATGGAGATGAGGGGGGGAGGCTGCTAAGGGATTACTTCAGGTCCATTTATATAAGATACTCAGGACATAAATCTGTGCCTTTCCTGCTGAAAGTACAAAATGTCAAGGGAAAAAATATTGCTGCTAAACAAGTGCAATGCCGAGTATGCCAAGAGGCTGGCACGTCCCTTGCACTGCCACGTGTCCCCTTCCAATCTGCTGAAGGGACAGAGGAGACCTAAGTGTCTCCCTCCTTACGGGGTGACACAGCCCCTCCTGCCTCCCTTGGTGACTCTGGGAGGAACCTCGTGCACCTCAAGAAGAGAGAATTCTCCCCAAAACCAGAAAACAGACACACAGCGCGATATTAATACATCCGTGTGAGTCCTGGCATTTGGAAAATGTGTTTGTGCCTAGGCCTTATGTTCATAATTACCGCAGCAGTAATGAATCTTGATGAATCAGTAATGACCTTCAAAAGCACACAGAAACTATTTCAGCCTCCACTTAATCGGGTAATGAAGTCATACAAATGGGCAGAATTCCTTTTAAGATGTTAAATAAGGCTGATCCCAAACGCTAGCTTTTCTTCCCCTGTTCTTATTTTCCTGAGCATTACGGGACAGCAAATTTAAGAGCTGACATAATTCATCACTGCCCGCAGAAACTGTGACGAGCTTAGAGGTACGGCCGCCTAATGGATGTTCCCAATAAATCCCATCAATTTCCCAAACGATTCCCCAGCAAGCACAGATAATATAGCGGTTACTGCCTCCCAGATGGGCAACGCGTGGCTGCACAAACCTCACTGTCCACTTCACCCTAGCAAGCAGGTAACAAAGTTTGCGTGCCACTGCCATCCATCACGCCAAACTCGGCTCTTACCCTATGATAATCCTCTCAGTTCATTACCTGTTAGTATGACGCGCATTAATAAGCTTGAAGAACGTGTTTCCTTTGGCCAAGAGATAGGCTGTTCCCGAGTCCACAAATCTGTTGGTTAATGTTTCTGTCCCTACAGTCTTCATGGGATAATTGAGGCTGGAAGAGAGCTCAGGAGGTCTCTATTTCAAGCCACAACTCAAAGCTTGGCCAGTTGTGAGGTCAGACCAGGCTATTCAGGGCTTCAAAACCTCCTGGGATGGAGAGCCCACAACACTGCTGTTTCCCGCTCGGATGTCCTCATGGGGAAAAAGTAGCTCCTTATATCCAAGCTGATCTTCCCATTTCAACTCATGCCCATTGCCTCTCACCTTCCCAGTAAACACTGCTGCAGAGTACCATCTCCTTCTTGGAAGATGGGCTAAAATTTCATTTTTTCCAGTCTTTGTTGGATCTCCTTAGGTCACCACAAGTTTTCAAAGATAATAAAGTGGCCTTGAAGTGACACCACTCAGTTCCCTTAGATATCTCCTGTCCAGTCCCATGTCCATTTTGCTTAAGTGACCCCCAACTCAATGCCATGGCTTTACTTCCCAGGCTCCCATCCGAACCACAGGTCAATCCCGTCTCATCTCCCTGTTGTACATAATATTCTTCATGAAACCCTTTAAGCAGGCAAACCTTCCAGTCTCACATCAGAAGCGATGTGGTGCTCAAGCAGGATCCACGGTACCAGTATCATACCGAAGATGGAGGGCAGGCTCATGTATTAAAATCTAACCAATAATATATCACAAAAATTCTACGAGAGTATTACTGATGCTTTAAAATTTGGAGAACAGAACTGTGGGTATACTCTCTGAGGCAAAAGTGTGCATTTAATCTTTGTGAAAAAGCAGAAAGCAGATACTTTAACGTGTTTGGTAAAAAGGGGTCAGATGATGCCTATTAAACATTTTCCTTCCATGCTATAAAAATGTTTTCGAGTGTGTTCTTTGTTGTCTTCTAAATGGCATGCACTGCGTGCCTTACCCCAGTGAATAACAAGCACCACCTGAGGAAAAGTGCAGCAACGCTACATATAAAAGACAGGATGGATAGTAGGTATAATACTGACACTATTTGCCTCTGCATTTTAACATAAAATAGTGTTCTGGAAGCAGAAGTGCTTTATTTTTATCATTCTCTGTAGAAATCAACCAGCAACAACTCTTTTTTTTGGGCGGGAAGTTGGAACTAATTTTTTGGCAGGAAAAGAATTCTGCTTTCAGAATGTTTTCTAGTTCATTTTATTAACCTGGAATACCTCAGATATTAAATTCAACTATCAGGGGGGAAAGTCTATGAAATCTGTTGGTTACAAACCGGCTATTAGTAATGAGATAAAGAAAAGCAGGTAATTACTATTGTGTTACATATTCCTACTCCATAGTACAAAATATTTATTATCAGTCAAAGTAATAACCAAGGATCTGGCTCATCAGAGAGAGAGATGTTTCAATCACTGATCTGGAAAAACACGTAATAGATACCTTAAACTTTCAGTCGATTGGGAAGAGCATGAATCACCAACATGCAATGCGTAATCTTTAAGAAAAGAGAGCTCTTCCCTCCGTACTTGGCACTCGCTGTTTGATTAGAGTCGCTGGATGGATTCAGCTTGCTTCCCATAACACCCTTCTGTTTCTCCTTCTAATTTCCTACTCACTATTTTTTCATGACTCTGGAGGTCCTAAATAAAGGCCAAAGTTCTTCTATAGAAGCAATAACTTTTCTGAGAGTAGAAAAGGACATGCCTGGGGTAAATCAGATACTTGTGTGTTCTTGGGAGAGAGCACCTCATGCTGCATATTCAGGTTTCTGTCCTTTAATCAAAGCAACTCAACCCCTGATCTAGGGTCTGCTTGGATGTCCTTGTGGTGAGAAGTGCTTTATATATTCCCTGAGTAAAGGAAAGCTGTAGCTTGGTGATATCAAAGTAAAACTGATATCTAAGAAGGCCTCCTTACCTGTACTACTGGAGATGTTGACATCAATGCTGATGTCCGATATTCCACCTCCTTTCAGAGACGCCACACACGTGTATGTCCCAAAGTCAGTGAATTTCAAGTCAATAATGTCCAGGTTTGTGGTGCCAGGTGAAACGTCGGGGTCAGTCTGTGTGATGACCATCCTTTCAGAGCTTCGCAAGGGACGTCCGTTTTTAAACCAGCTGAAGGTCAGCTCTTCTGAGGGGATGGCTTCCACCTGGCAGGAGATTTTCACCTCTCGCCCAATCTGGATGTTGTCGTCTTTGTGATATGGGTCAGGGGTGATCCAAAAACGTCCTTTTTTTAAGGCTGAAATATGAAAAAAAAAAGTTTACTATAATAAAGTACATTTTTTGCATATTCAGGCTTTGCAAAGACTTAGCTTCATGCTTCATGTTATGCCTATATATGATTTTAATAGGGCCTGTAGCGACAGGACAAGGGGCTTTAGACTAAAAGAGGGGAGATTCAGGCTAGATGTAAGGAAGAAATGTTTTACGATGTGGGTAGAGAGACACTGGCCCAGGTTGCCCAGAGAGGTGGGAGATGCCCCATCTCTGGAAACATTCACGTCAGGTTGGATGTGGCTCTGAGCAACCTGATCTGGTTGAAGATGTCCCTGTCCATGGCAGGGGGTTTGGACTAGATGGCCTTTAAAGGTCCCTTCCAACCCAAACCATTCTACGATGCTCATGAAGTCACTGGAGCTTCCAATGTTCAGATTTAGCACATGGTTAATTTTTTGTAGGACTGAATCTTAATCAAATATCACCACAGAGTATACATTGCTAAAGTACTTATGAAAAACAGGAAGTCACAGCACCTAAATTAGGCTGAGCTGCTGACAATTGAAGAGTAACCAAAATAATTCATGAACCTTCAGTGTTTGTTATCTGTTTCTGGAGGTATTTACCAGCCCTTCCTCACCCCCATGTATCAGAGCACTGAGAGAAGAGAAAAATAGAGATATCAACCTAAACATTGCTAATACAACCAGCAGTGTCATCTCCAATCTATCTGGAAACAAACACGGCCATGCAGAATAGCTTTGTGCCAGCTGGTTGAATGAGAAGAGGCAAGCACATGCCTGAGGCTACAGCCTGCCCTGGTTTAGACACCCTGCTCCTTCCCCATGGCAGTCTGGAGGGCTCCCTCCGTTCCCGCGGCTGCCCACAGGCATGGTTCAGGAAGAGAAACTGCTGCCAGCAATAAAAGGTAAGGGGCTGAGAGAACATCTTTAAGCCTTAGCAACGGTCAATGGCAAAAGGATGCCCTTCTGAGATGTAACCACACAGGAAAGCCCATCACGAGCATCTTGGTGGCACTTCCCTGGCTTGTGTCTTGTTAGATGAGGAAAACCCATCCCGTGGGATGCAACCTGAGGCTGCACACACTACCCAGAGGAGAACACTATAGCGTAGAGAGGCACAATGGATCCCAAGGATCTCTATCTGAGTCCAAGACTATTCAAAGCTTGCAGAACAAATTCAGTTAATTCTCTAAGCCCAGAGATAAGGCAGTCTCAGTGTTTCAGATGGGAACCCCAAGGTGGACAAGGTTTTTGAGGCCATTTCAAAGGCAGGGTCAGTGCTCAGGACTGTCCTACCCCCACGCCAGGGCACAGCCACTCCAGAAAACCCTATTCCCCACCTTCTTCCTGGCGAGACCAGCACCTTTTACCAGAATTCCCTCATGAATGTACTGCACAGCAACAAGATAATACTGCAACTCACTTATCTAATTTTTTCCTGTCACCCTTTAAATGAGCATAAAACTATCCAGAAATGATCATCATTTACATCAATAAAGTGATTGCTCTAAAGCAGTGTAGCTATGATACTTATTTTAGGAAGAGTGCTTCAGGATCAGCCATTAAGTCTTTCAAATACACGTATATTTTGATGTACTGAATAGAAAATGCTACTTATACAATCCCAAGACCCCTCTTCCCCTATATACGCGTGCATAAGTACGTATGTATGGTTATATACTCTGTCTCCAACTGGAAAGTCCCACAATGAAAATGCCAGTTAGAAACGTTACAGGGAAACACTCAGGTTGAATTCAAGCACCGGAAGACAAAATATTTAAATCCATCGTGATGACTTCTATTGAAAAGTAATGAAAAGCACGTACAGTGCCCCATATGTGGAGCATTTGAGTAAAAGACCCATTTGCAGCACTCTCTGCCCTCCGGTATTTCCACGCTTACAGCCAATGAAGTGTGACGCTGTTACAAACGGCAAAGGCTACGAGCTGAAAATGTCCCTGGATCCCGAACTTGGGGAAATATCTGCTTTTCACTTGCTGCACAGAGAAAGTGTAACAACATCAAGTGGAAATAGACGTATGAGGCATCAAGCACGCCAAGAAAACACGGTGTGTCTGCTCCTTGCATCTTGACAAGGGGTGAAAATGCTAATTCAGCCTCAATTTTGTCAGCTCAGTAGCTCCTTGAACAAAACAACTCTTTGGAGTTTGCAAATGCCACGCTGAATTCGCACTTTCACGACTCTAAAAAGAATTAGCATTTAATTAATAATTAGGGATATTTTTTCCAATGTGGGAAAAGGAACATAAAACGTAGCTACTTGTGGACACCCCCCTCACACACAGCGTGAGAAACTTCTGCCACTGAGGAAGCCAGCCCTTTTAATCAGAAAATGAAATAATTGCTACATTTCCTGTGCTGATCAGGTATGGCCCGAAAGGGGTTTGGGTGCTGCTGGCATTTAGTTGTAACTGCCTATTCCAGAATCCAAGTGCTTGATGTGTTTTTAATAATTTATTATTATTTCATTTATTTAAGAAATTTCCGAGACTTTTGTCAAGATTAAATTTGCACCAAAACGCACCAGTCTTTACTGGGCATCTCTCATTCCCTTGTAAAAGCTGCCGCCGGTTCCCCAGGCAGCAGAACGCATATGGATGAAGCACACTTTGTGTGACAGTTGGAAACTGCCTCAGCAAGAAACTTTGAAGCACGAGCTGAACTTTTTTGTTTGAAAATGGAAGAACAAACAATGCTTACCTACACAAAACCCAGCAAATATATTATGCAAATAATTCTCAGACAGGAAAAAAAGAAAAAATAACTCATGATAGGCATGATGAGCAGTGCATTTCAACCAGAATTAGTTGCTAATAACCTCAATAAAGTATTTTTATTTCTGAATTTTTCTCCTCTGCTCCAAGTGCTCATGCAGACTCATGCTCATTTTGGCAGTTTCTCATTCCTATAAAGGAAAAACAAGGTCTAATAGAAAAGTCACATTAACTTTCATCTGTCCTTTGCCATGGCTAGTGCTACAATACCGCCTGCAAGCCAAGATAAGGGGTACAAGAGCCTCAAACCTTGGGCATTAAACCACTTACTTCATGAGCCAGGAAGACCTTCACTCTCTGGCTCATAGACTGAATCACAAAAACGACTAATATTTGGGGCTGTTGCTTGTTGGTTAGGTTTTATGCAGGCTGAGTGTTGGGTACAAGAAATAACTGGGCTGGATCATCCATTGTCCTCATCTGCTGGAGCAAACTCCAAAGAACTGTGTAGAGCAGATACCCAGGCCAAGTATTGTTCCGTACATCCAAATAGGAGGAGTTGAGGAAGGCTGTGACTCTGTGCACATGGAAAAAGGTAAGGGACATTCTAGAAATTCTGAAGTGAAGGAAAAAGTCTCTTTGCTCTATTCCCTTTCCTCCTCCCTTCCCCCAAACCAAACCAAACCAAACTTCTTAACGTCTCTCAAGACACGTGAACATACACGTTATATTCATCAGTAACAGCCATGAAACCCCCACATCAAACAATCCAACAACCATGTAGCTACAACCAATGGCTGAAAGTCAGTGTACTGTTTTCATAACCCCATTCTCCAAGACTCCACAAACTGCACAGCTATCAGCACTTTTTTTTTTTTCTGTTACCAACAAAATCGGCAGAAAATTTGACTTTAAAATATAGTGTTGTTTCAGAATTAAGTCAGATCATTAAACAGCCCATATCTGTAAATCCCTAATCTCTCACTTGGCACCAGAATAAACACAGTGATCTCTACAATTAAGCTGGGTATCTCAGAATTTCTTATGTTCCACCAAAGCAAATAAAATTCACTGTCCATACCTGGAAGATGTCCCCAAGAAACCAACCAGAGGTGCCCAAAGACGCCTGATAGCTGCACGTGGAGCTGGAGAGCAGTGGGAGCAGAATGGGGACGTGATGGGCAGACATGCTTCTCTCTGACCTGAGACTATCACCAGAACCATCCCAGATGGGACAGTGCCGAATTGCTCAATATTTGGCCTTGAAACATCCCAAAACCTAGAGTGTCTCTCATTGGAATTCCTGGTGGGTTTGCTCCACCATTCATTTTCAAGGATGGAAAGCACCACAAGATGCAGTGCTGCCACCAGCCCTAAGTAGTAATAAAGCTCCCTTCCCCAAATCCTGGAAATGGCAGTTGCAGCTCTGGTGCTACGGCATCTTAGGAGCTAGAGCTCCTTGTAGGAAGGGAAAAATCAAACCTGGATCTCCCACTCCAGACTGATGAGACTCCAAATCACTTCACATACTGGAAACTTCCTGACCTTCCAGATCAAAAACTCTTCCGAGCAGACGAACCACTCTCAGTTACACAGCGATGGAGAAGAGGACCATGTAGGTCAGAGTTTAGGGCACTCTTGGCCAGCAGAGACAGGAGGGGCTGGGATGACTCTGCTCAGATCTTTGAAAGAAAAGTTATGACAGTGACGAAGGGCCCCATTAAGCTCATCTGAGACCCAGAACTAACAGGATTGCCCTCGACATGGGGTCAGTAGATGTCTCCAGAGCAACTGTGCCTTCAGCAGTCAGGAATACAAAGCTGTTTCTTGCAGGCCAGAAGGCGCAGAGTCTTAGATATACATATGGTCTCCAAAAAGACTTCAGACTTGACTGATTTACACCATGTGTCGTACACTGACCTCTTGGAAACATCTAAGTTCAGCCTGGTACAAAACCACCACGTACTGGAAAAGTGATTTCTGTCGGCATTCTGCAAAGGGGTTTGCCTTCATGGTCAATCCCCATAAAACAGTGGTTTAGATTATCCTCGTGTCCATGTTCTTGGATCATAATTTCCAGGCATCCCCCTATACAATGTCAAGTATATCAAAACATGCAATGGAATTCTGACTCTGGCTTTTCACTGTATTATCAGTTGTGTTTGAGGCATCATTGGAAGGTTTCCACGGGGTCAGATACAGCAAATAAAAGAGACACAAGGTTAACCAGCAAAACGTGGGAGATAGTGCTGCAGACATTCGACCCACAGCTGCTTCCCAGCAGAGATTTTGGAACACAACCAACACGCAGTGCTAGAAAAGAGCAGCAAATGTGCAAATAAGTCTGTAACTGCACTTTGAGACTCAGGAAAGTGCCAGTCTTTCTCCAAAGGGGCCCCAAAGAACTATGATGTGATCAAATAAACAAATATGAAACAATTTTTGTCCTTAAACTCCTCCACAAAACCGTCTTTGCCCTCCCTCATTAATTACATTTCAAAGTAATAAAATGCATTTCAATATCTCAACTAAGGTCTATTTGCATTCACCAGGTTAAGTCGTATCTTCCAACCCCTACCCCAATCAACCCAAAATGCTCCTTTAATGCATCAAAATGTTCCTATCTTGTCAATGCACATTTCATGACATATGAACGGCATCAAACACCGTAATTAAATACATCAACTGCTGCACTATTTGCAGGCTTTGACATAATAACTATCGGCCACTGGCCGCTTCCTATGCTGACGCAGGACACTGGGGAATGCTCGGCTTTGTGTTTGCTGATGTTTGTGTCTGTGCAGCCTGCGGCAACAGCAATATTAACCAGCAGAACTGTGCAAATTACTGATTTTAACCTTGACTGAGCAGTTGGATGCCACATGAGCTCCAGCCTCTGTGCTCTCACCAGAAATACCCTCAACTAATTTTCATTGTTCCCCTTCTCATTTTGTTGAGGCTCGTGGGCCATTTTGCTCTAACTTCTTCCTGGTGAACAAGATGAGAACCTCACCTGATAATCTGCCAAGAAGATGTAAAGAACGACATGTCTCCTGGAGCACCACAAGTATGTTTGGGAGGTTTGGTGAGCTCAGCATCCACCATGACGCTTGTTGCTGAGCACCCAGCACTGGCATTTTATCAAATAAGTGCCAATACCTTCACCTCCAGATCCAGCTCCCTTCCAGGATCCTCCAAACCCACTGGGGGTTCTGTCTTCCTTCCACATCCCCTGGATCAAGCAAGGCAGCAATCCCTTCCTAGTGCTCAGATGCTACTGACCCCTTGATGTTTCCTTCTCACACGCATGAAAAATAGCTTGTGCTAATTGGGAAGACTCCTGACTTTATTTTTAAGGCCAATGGCCTGCAGGGAAACAGCAAGGAAAAGACTAAAGATCTGATCCGAAGATCACCACTGTGAATGATGGTCCTTCTGTGACTTCTAAGTGCTTTGGATTAAGCCCTTCGCCCTGACTTCTGTTTCACATCAAAGGAAAAATGCAGGAGAAGCACCGTGGGAACAGCTTGCTTGGGAAGTGAGCTGCAAAATCCACCTTCATTCTCTAGAAACTCCAGGCTATGAACCCAGACACAGGCTGCTTGCTTTAAAAACTGAGAAGCAACTCTCCACGTTACCGCCGCGATCTTTTTACCAAAAGATGATTACTGGGATGATTCATGGGTTCTTGAGAGAAAGATATAAGGCAGGCGGTGGGTAAAGAAAGTCTACTCTTATCACCAGCTCTTGCTTCAATCGCACCAGGTCCCTCATCTCCTTAGAGCCTTACGGATGGGAAAAGCAATCCTGCCTTCACACAACCGCAATTCTAAAGATTCACAGCCTCACAACAAAGATTTTAGATAGTCCCTAAAAGACTTGTAAAGCGCATTCGTAAACATAAACCTCTTTCCTAATCTGTCAAGACATCTGGAGAAGCCAACTCCTCGCACTGCGTGCCGTTGCTCATACTTGCAGCCTCTGCTGGTTCCCAGGTTTTTGTAGAGGAAAATAAGAACTTGACCTCCTTCCCCTCAAGGAGCAATTCACTGATTTTTGCTGGCAGCTGTGGAGGTGTCAGACACAGCTCACCTGTGCCTGCCCAGGCTTAAGGCACCAGCTTTGTAATACAAAAATTGCAGCGATAAATAACTACAGCAGTCAGTTAAATACACAAGTTCAACATACAGAATGGATGTATTTAATATATGTGGTGTAAGCGCCTGGATATGGTTTGGTGGAATCCATGACTAACACATGATCTTCATTAAATCATAAATTCAAATCAACTTAAATTCAAGGCCAGGTTGGAGGGGGCTTTGAGCAACCTGGTCTAGTGGGAGGTGTCCCTGTCCAGGGCAGGGGGTTGAAATGAGATGATCTTTAAGGTCCCTTCCAATCTGAACCATTCTGTTATTCTATAAGTATCCCATCACTGAGAAATAAGTAAAAAATAAAACTACTTGGTTCACTGTAGTTAAAGGCACACAAAAATGTACAGTAGTACATCAAGTGATGTTTTACTGCAGGAATTCTGAATTATTTATGTTCCCCTGAAACAATCTGTTCCAAACCTCAAACAGCAGAGAAAAAAGGCACATTTCAACTTAATGTCATTACTCTGATGCATCATTTCTGTGACCTGAGCTTTGCTGTATGACACCGATACACGCAAAGCAATCACAAACTTGAACTAATAGGCAGATCTTCTCTGTTAAGTTAAAAAAAGATCTGTGTTTAAGTTGGGGGATCACGGGCCACCAGCTGAGCTGGACTCTGTAAAACTGGTTTCCTATGGGAAAAGGACCATCCTACCACGTTACCATGCAACACAGACAAATGACAAAACAAATATTAATATGTCTTGATGCTTTCTTAGACAATTCTTTGTCAAAGCCATCATCCGACATCTTCACAAATGAGCTGGGTTTCAGATTTGTTTGATTGAATCATCAAATGAATGAATGTATTCATTCAACATGGACACACGAACAAAGGAATCTGCCCCGGTATCACACTTTGGAAACTGCAGTGCAGTCCATACTGTCTGGTTTATTTATTTTTATATGAAAATCCAGCATAAATGGGCCTCTGTAGTAAACAAAAAGTAGTAAACAAAAAGTCCTTCCCACAGAAGAAAGACTCATGGAAAGTATTCTCTGATGTTTCCTTCTTCATTAACATGTCTACCTCTATCAAATCAATAGAAGAAAAAAAAAGTTCCTATCATAAACTCCAAAGAAACACAAAGTCTCTTTATTTTGGCTGTGGGCAACAAAGCTGCATTATCTTCAGCATTCCACAGGACATTGCCTTAAACTATATTATCAAACAGCTAAGCTGAGTAGAGACAATTTAACAACTGCCCAAATATCTTTCTCACTGGTGAATATCACAGTGTGGTCCATTAAACTTCTTTCGTTCACATTAAAATGTGTTTTGACATTATTTTGTGTATAAGGAACGCTGAAAACTCAAATTTGCTTTTGCCAACCAACAGAACAGTTGAAAAGGAAATAACAAAATCACTCAGTGTTACAGTCTTCCAGACTAAGTCTAAAACAGAAGAGCAAAACCACGCTCCACGGAACCAAGTCTGCAGATATCAGCTTTCCATGATGAATGCTTATCTGGAGTGTGACATCTGTACAGTCTGTACATCAATTCTGGACACAGAGGAGCCTACTCTGTAGCGTCCTGAAGATAATCATTGCTCTTTCTTTCTGATGAATGACCATCATCCATCATACTCAGCACTGCTCTGGACATGCAACCACGTATGGAAAATTCCAATAACAAACAGGAGACTGCATTTACACACTGAATGCTTTTTAAGGCCACGCAATTCTGCTTGTGAACATCACGGCCACATCAACACCCAACGCAAAGTAATGTCTCAGCTTAACCCCAGGTCCAAACGTACCAAAGATCCAACCAGGACACGTGCTTCATGCCATACTTTCCTAACGGGAAGCAGTAGTTGAAATAGTAAGTTTTGTTTGATAAACCCTCTGTCCAGCTGGTGTTTAAGAAGTCCATTTTCCAAACAGGAAGCGAAATAAGATTAATGGATTTGGGAGGGAAATATAAATGGGGGCAAAAAAAAAGTACGTCCAAATTCAGTGTTACTTAAAGAAGATGCTTTTAAGGAGGGCTAAAATATATGGTTAAAAGCTCATACATCTGCTGGTGACAAACTGAAATAACAGATAGAGAAAAGACAAGCTGCAGTTCCTCATTGTCACTGTGCTCTGAGCACTTCTAATTAGGCCACTGCAAATTGAGCTGCTTAAGTAGCAGCCTTGGGTGCCAGAACTCTTCCCTCTTGATATGCCAAGGTTTCTGCAAGTCCTTCTGTTTCCTTCTTCCACTGTGCACCTTTGATTTTATTTTGTGCTATTCGAACACTCACCTACCATAATCCCAGTGTTCTGCAGTTTTATTTTTAATCAAAGAGTGATTGTGAGGCAACAAGACACCTCCTTCCATTCAGCTCTTGCTTTTTGACCCTGAATAATGTTGAAAACCATCCTGCATCACAGATTACAAGAAGCCATCCTCTCCCTGGAGTGTTTAAACTGGGTCTCAAATAATAACTCATGGTAGATGTGGCCTGGCAGGGACTACAAGATCCACCATACAGACCAAATCAGTGCACATTTCAGTGTCTTCCAGTAAGAACAGTCACCCTCCTTGGTCATTCTTGAAACCAAACAGAGCAATAAACCCACTAGAAAACCAAAACTGTGGAAATCTGCCAACATGTGCTTTGTCTTCCAGCCAATTCATAGGACCTAGAAACTCCCAGAATGACCACCTTGTGTCCAGCCATGGGTTTTGCCTTTTTCACTTACAGAAATAGCAAACTGGATTAAAAGAATCACAGAATTGTAGGGGTTGGAAGGGACCCCTCTGGAGATCATTCAGTCTAACCCCTGCCAGAACAGGGTCACCCAGAGCAGGTTGCACAGGAACATGTCCAGGTGTGTTTGGATTATCTCCAGAGAAGGAGACTCCACCACCTCTCTGGGCAGCCTGTTCCAGGGCTCTGCCACCCTCACAGGAAAGAAGTTTTTCCTCAAAAAAGAAAGTGGTTGGGATAGATCCCTCAACATCTTTTGCATAGCACCAGCCCACAGCATTTTTTTTTAATTAAATACTCAAAGTCTTGCCAGCTTGCCCGCACAGCAGTTCCATCTATTTTGTACTCTGTTATTCAGATCCGTTCTTGGCTGATGGGGAACCACTAGCTCTGGCCATGTCAGCATCATACTGTTGTTTTATTTCTCCTCTAGCAGGGAAAGCTCTTTTGCCTCATGGCTCATCACTGTCACCCCGTAGCCACTTGGTCCCCTCCTGAGACATGGCAACTTTCTTATTCTGAAGGGAGGTCGGCACATTTTGCTCAGAATTAAAAAGCCAGACTAACATCAAATAAAATCACCTGTAAGCTCTGCACAAAGCTAGCTCCACCTGCATTAGCAGCAAATAATTTTGATGTTTTCACATGAAAGAACCCTCTTCCAGCAGAAAATAAGCCTGATGAGTGAGCAGGCAGAGGGCACCTTGTTTGGGTCATAAGGAGAACATTAAAAAAATAGCGTAACTACATAAACACTCACAGAGTGAATTTCAGGGAGAATGCACCAACGTTGACCACTCTCAAAATTCAAATTTCTTAAGTAGGGTATTTAGGACTCTGCAAGATAACTGTGACAAAATTATGCTGCCTGAATGTTCCCCACGGTCACCTTTCTATCCAAAGACAGACTTGGAGTAAAGTCTTGCTAAATAAAGACACGTATTCTCAGCACTTTACCAACAGTTCATTTTGCTCTGTCAACATGGTTTTAGCTTAAAGTTTTTTCAAGCCTTAACTTTCAGTAGCTATTAGAACAATTAAATTGTCAAGCAGCTTCTACTAGAGCATCTCCAAACTTTTTAATATCAAGTAATTATTTGGCACTTACAAGACCAGATGCATTCACATTTTCAATTTAAATGCAAATACTGCAGAGAGATTTCAGGTTTTGTCTCTATTTTTATAAATAGTTCTAATTTTTAAAAGAAAAGGATTTATTATTCTGGAGATGCCATGTGGCAGGTGTCTGATTTTACGTGTGCTCTAGTTAATTAGCTCCTATTTCTTTCATTGCTTTTCTTTTGAAGAAAGGGGAGGTGTATGTTTCTTTGTAATGAAGAAGATTTCAGTTTACAAGTTACTCAGTATATGATTCATTAAAGAGATGAAGCTGAGATCAAAGTATGGGAAACACAGCGTGGTTCCTCTTTTAACTGCTTTTAGAAGTAAATATTCAAGAGAAATAAGCATCATCATAAGCAAAGACATACAGGTTTCATAGAAATATTCAGGTGGGAAGGGAGCTCAGGTTTCCAGACCAATTTTCTGCTCAAAGCAGGGCCAGATGGGAGCTCAGAACAGGTTGTCCAGGGCTTGAAAACCTCCAGGGATGGAGACTGAGCAACCTTCTGCCTGCGGATCCCTACTTGGGAAAACCGGGAGTCGTCCCTGTGGTGTCACACCACTATAAAGCTGATTTTGGGACAGAAACTGCAGTTTCCTACCAGGGACCAGCCCCATCTGCCTGGTGGAAAGCTGCTTTCATCCCTGATTTTCAACAGACGCAGACAGTGATTCAAACACATCAAGGTGGGCGCAGGAGGGTGAAAGAGCAAAAAAAATGAATGAAGGCTGATCAATAAGCAGTGGCGACAAACTGGCAGCTGGCATTTAGCACTTTTTGAAACCCTAAGTAGACAAAAGGGAAAAAAAAACAACCCAGAATTTTCTGTGCTACAAGATCCCGCGCTGGTACATCTTGCCGAGGCAAGGTATGGCGCGCAATCCCAGCCAGACCTGAGGGGTCAGGGCTGCCCCGACCCACAGACTGCCCGTCTCACCGGCAAACGGGAACTTTTTGGCTCTCGTCACCAGCCAGACAAGAATTGGGATATAAATTAAACAATTCAGAGAAGCTGACACAATCCCCAGTGGGCTGTGCACTTGCCAAACAAATTATAAATCCTCTGAACATTACAGCTGGGTGTTTTCCAGGGCCAATGCCTTCAGAAAGTCTAATTCTTGTGCCAAAGCTGTCAAAAAAAAAAAAAAAAAAAAAAAAAGCTTTGCTGAGTTTTCTTGGACACCCAAAAGTAATATATCACAAATCTTCACTCTCCTCTGTGCCCACACACTGCAGATGAAACTCAGCACTTGCCTTTCTTCCAAAACCTGGAGGAAACCCCCAGTTTCTGAGGTTACCACACTGAATTGTCCCCATCTCCTGCTTCTTGTGTGGCTCAAGAGCTTTATTCAACTGCGGGACCTCGTTAGAGCCTGGATTTGTTCCAACATGGGATGCATTTCCCTTCAACAGCTTGTTTTTATTCCACAGTTCAATGCCTCCAAAATTAATTGCGACCCTATAAAACTTTCCAGAATGATTTGTCAGCCTGGGCAGAGACCTACTGACCTCATTCACAGTTGCTTGATGCCATAAAAGTACCTTAAAACACATTTTAAGGTCATCAAAGTATCTTGGTAACATCAGAACAAAAAACACTGTGCACTGTTCTTTCTCCTCTCTTCTCTGCCTCTCCCTTCAGGATGAGGCAAACCTTTGAAAAACTCAATTTTTTTTCTGCCAAAATGATAATTTCGTTAAGACTACACAGACCTCGTTGTGTATTAAACAGCCAAGACCTAATAGAATATTAAACTATGACACCACACCCCTGCAAAAAAAAATTATCACAAGTTAATAGTTTATAATTGCATTAATAGTTAATAATTGCTGGCCAACCAACAGTGAGGATAACTTTTTTCCTTGCCCTCAGTGAAGAAAGAACATCGCTACCCAAAAGAAGGAAAGAGATCAAACGAATATTACCTCTTGAAATCCCTTCTGATATATCTTTATGGAAACGTGGTGCCTGGCAGGCACCACGGGGTATTTTGCAGAGGAGCAAACTTATTTAAAAATAAAAATTTCTGTACACAAAAATTCTGGGAAGCCTTAACGAAAGGGCAGAAGAATCAATAAACCATCTACATTTTTATACGGAACTGTTTTATGAACTCATCCATGAGACGCCCCGGCCTGGGAGAGAGCGCACACGCCTGAGCCTACTATAGCAGGTAATAAAAATAAATGGACTTATTAAACTCTGAAGCTCAACTTTTTTACACATTCATCCTCAGAGCTGTAAACTTTTAGGATAGCGCGCCGGTAACTTACGGCTGTAGCTACACGCTGGATGCGCTGTAAGATCAGGTTTTCCAGGCTAAAATCTTATCTCATTGAAATCCCATTCACAGGGCACAGCTCTCCGTGCATGAATCAGAATTGACTGGCTTTTTTTTTTTTTTTTCTGGATTAAACTGTATTGATGCTTAAAAAGCTGGAAGAGGCCCCGGGGAGATGCCTGCAGCGGTGCTGGCTCCCGTAAGCAAGCTGGGAGAGCTGCTGTGGGGTGAGGGACCAGCCTGGTACTCAGCCTCCAATTTACTGAGCTACTCCTCATCCTCATTCAGCGCAAGGGTCCCTCCCAAAGCCCATTTCCAAACAGTTTTGAAAGGTTCATCTAAACCCCACACTGGAGGAAGGTAGTTTGTCTTATCCAACAGCAGAAACTAAGCAAGGTGGTGAGTGCTGTTAAAGAGTTAAGCAAATTGCATAAGATTATGATTAAAAAAAATATACATAATTGCATAATGCAAGAGGGAGGATGGGGAAGAGCCACCAGCAGGGTGAAGGTGCCCAACTGCCCAACCCAAAGCCCAGCCTTCCATCGCAGCACAGAGTTCCCAGAGTTTGCCTGATGCCATTCCACAGCAGAGCTGCTTTCAAGGGATGGCAAACCCACCACAGGCACGTTATAAGGGCAAGAAGAGAGGATCCCAACATCAGAGCAGTGAGATATGGGAAGAGACGCCTGGGAAGAGCTGGGAGGGTACTGGAAGACAGCTATGGAAATTGCAGGTGAAGGTGGCCATTTTACAAAAAAAAAAAAAAAGATTATACAAGAGATAAGATGAGATTAAATGGATGCCTGGGATAAAGACAGCTGGATTTGATGACCAGGAGGGCCCTTCCAGTCCTACTACAGAATCACAGAATAGTCAGGGTTGGAAGGGACCTTTCGAGACCATCTCCTCCAACTCCCTGCCAGATCAGGTCCAACCAGAGCAGCTTGCACAGGAACGTGTCCAGGGGGGTTTGAATGTCTCCAGAGAAGGAGACTCCACCACCTCCCTGGGCAGCCTCTTCCAGGGCTCTGCCACCCTCACAAGAAAGAAGTTCCTCCTCATGTTTAGATGGAAGTTCTTATGTTCAAGTCTGTACCCATTTCCTCTTGTCCTGTCACTGGGCACCACTGAAAATAGACTGGCCCCATCCTCTTGACACCCACCCTTCATATATTTATATTCTGGATTACGAATTTCAAAACCTCAGCACCTTCACGAAATCCTTCTTGCTTTCTGCTTTTCTTGTTAGCCTGCCCCAAGGAAAGCACAACCATCAGTGGATACTGAAAGCTGGCAGAGGGGCTGCTGAATTTTCACCCCACCGCAGCGTCCCGGGGAGCTCATCTCTGCTGGCCTCCCGCTCCCACGGCACAACGGAGCTCCGCATGCCCGCACGGTCCCTCATTAGGAAGTCAACAGTGGTCGTCACGTCTGCGCGGTGTAGCGATGCCCGTTTTATGCGTATGGACATTTGCCAAGGCCTTTGGCTTTCTCCAGCCATGAAATAAGCACCAGTATAATCAGTCTGCTGTGAGACCTTCCCAGAATACAGAGACAGGGGAAAAAAAAAAAAAAAAAACCCACGGTCTTTCTGCTATTTGCACAGAAAACCCAACGTTTTAGACTTGGCGTGCTGGAGCCAGCATCCCCAACTGGCATTCCCACCGTCACAGATGATGCCAGCTAAGGATCACGTGTGTCAGATGGACACGTCGGCCGGCATCCAGCAGCTGCCCAATGGCTGGGGTGACCCGCCGGGTAACGACTGTCACCGCTGCCGCCAAAACCCAATTTCCACCTTTTTGGCTAAAACTCACGAGCCCTGTCTCTGTTCTGGCGCTCGGCATCAGCCCCGTGGAGGCCCTGCTCACATTTCAATTCACAGCATCTGAGGATCTCTGAGGGGTGACAGCAGAGGTGCTGATGTGTAACCAGGCGGGCTTATTTTTATCCTTTACATCATGCACCTGCTCTAAACCAACAAGGGAAATTCCTGAGAAAAAGCTCTGGGATAAATAGAGCCATTGCAGGAAAGCAGAAGGATAAGCCCGTGTTTGAAAATGGACATCAGTAATACAGATTACAGGATTTTTAATAAAGTTTTAAATCTATTTAAAAATAGCAATAAAATTTTCATTTATTACAAAATCTGTGTCTTTTCTTTTTATTTTTTCCCCCACCTTCTTTTTAGCAGTCGCTACTACTCAGTTCACATGCAGTTTTTAAAGACATAATGGAATAGGTGTTTCCAGCAATCTCGGCCTCAAAATGCATTTCCCCAGAGTGCTTTTTGTTCAGCAAAAGCTTCTGTGCTAAAGTTGAGCACAGGTCATTTAAAATTATTATTTTATATTTAAACTGACAAGGAATCCCTCCCCTTTGAAAAATTAACTCCAAACACTACGTTCCAGCTTCACAGAAGGGGACAGTCACACCGAGTCAATTTGCACTAAAAAAACATGTTGCAGTTACAATGGAAGAGACAAAGCGACCTATTTAAAGAAGGTAATGGGAGAAGCTGCTGATGAGGTGACAAATCTGAATTGGTGCACGCTGACACCCTTCTAAATGGTAGAATCAAAGAATGTTTTCGGTTGGAAGGGACCTTAAAGATCATCCAGTTCCAACCCCCTGCCCTGGGCATGGACACCTCCCACCAGACCAGGTTGCTCAAAGCCCCATCCAGCCTGGTCTTGAACCCCTCCAGGGATGGGGCAGCCACAGCTTCTCTGGGCAACCTGGGCCAGGGTCTCACCACCCTCACACACTCAAGAATTTCTTCCTGAGATCTAAATCTCCCCTCTTTGAGTTTAAAACCCTTCCCCCTCATCCTATGGCTCCCCTCCCTGATCCAGAGTCCCTCCCCAGCTTTCCTGGAGCCCCTTGAGGGACTGGAAGGGGCTCTAAGGTCTCCCCGGAGCCTTCTCTTCTCCAGGCTGAACCCC
Source organism: Numenius arquata (assembly GCF_964106895.1). NCBI lineage: Eukaryota > Metazoa > Chordata > Aves > Charadriiformes > Scolopacidae > Numenius > Numenius arquata. Next base: position 68,757,524 of record NC_133581.1, on the reverse strand, counting down.
CCCAACTCCCTCAGCCTGTCCTCACAGCAGAGGGGCTCCAGCCCTCCCAGCATCTCCGTGGCCTCCTCTGGCCCCGCTCCAACAGGTCCGTGTCCTTTGATGTCACTTCATTGCTCCCTACTTTAAGACCTGTAAAACGTTTCTCTGGCTGTACCAGTTTCCCAGTCTGATGCAGAGGTGTCCAGAGGTGTCCTTCAAAGATGCTACCCAATGTTTTCGCTCTCTTAGGGATGAAGGTCCTTTATCACCAAAAGCCTTTAATTCTTTATTGACATACTGGTAGCTACAGAGAGATTTTATGTTCGTTTTCCCCTTCACAGTGTCTTTGGAGTATTTGTTCTTCCCTGCTCTCATAATTCTAAGTACCCAGTTTGAGTCATGTTGAAAATGTATAATTTTCCAGGAGCTGCAGACATATGATTATCTTGATTCCTGCCTCTTTTGACATATCCAATTGTCACCCCAAATGTGTATGGTATTGTGATGATCACGCTTTTATGTAGTATCTTAAGGATTATAAGGCCAATATTACCATTTCTCTAATGCCTTTTGCTTTGCTCTCCAAATACGCATTGAAGAGAGAATTTTACAGGAGTAAAATAACCTCCAACAGCAAAGTCTAAAAGATCCTCAGGCTAGAATAGTTTCCTGGGACACGGGATAAGCTGGATGTTCAGCTTCCCATGCCAGATGAAGGCAAGGAACTGAGCCTAGGGCCATACCACAGGTGGGGTCTCCAACTACCAAGCTCCTGGCAATAACGTGAAGTCCTCTCTGCATCGCCCAAGGGCTGCGAGGAAGCAACGTTTTGCATTTGATTTAAACACAAATGTATGTGTGTGTGGTTTTCCTTCTTATTTTGATCAACAAAACATCCACAGGAAGACTGATGATCATTTACCTCCAGTTGAGACAACAGACGTATATAGAGACAAATTCACGACGAAAGCAAATTAACAGAAATATTTTGGGTGGGGAAAAAACTGAAAGGAGCGCAACAGATTTCCCCCATCCTGGCCTTTATGACAAATGATTTCCATTGCATCAGAACAACATTTTCTTGCTCTACCATGGAAAAGTCAGAGAAACAGAACATCCTCCAAGCAAGCACAGCAAAAAATAGACACATCAGGCAAGGAGGTTGTTGGGAGCTTTGCTTATCCATAGGGGGTGTGTTGGATTTGGTACTTGAGAGAATGTCTTTTTTTTTTTTTTTTGGTTTAAGAGAAGGATAAAAACATCAAGTTTTAATAGAATGAGAGGAGTCAAGATTCCCTTAGAGCTTCCTCTGCTTTCTAATGGTTCTGTCTAGAAATATGTTATGGGAAGCAGTTCTAATCATCAGCCTGAGAGCAGGATGTGAAGATGCCACTGATGAGAACACCCACCAATACTGGAATGCGAGCAGACTTGCAATCATTTAAAGAACTCATTAATCTAAAGAAAATACTTGGAAGGAAACTTCATAATGAGAATTGGTGAGCAGCCAGCTCTGCTGAAATCAGAGCGCCTTTCTCCTTTCTCTGGTTTGACCCAAGACACCTTGATGGACGACAACATCTTTGATGGAATGACATATTTTGCAGTAATTTTGGGGACAGTTAAGCTGATAATGGCATTTTTGTTTTAGAACGGCTGCATTTCAGAGACTTTCTCACTAAGAACTCTGCGGGTAAACTGCACGTGGTCACTGATTTGCCTGTAGTGAGGTCCTGCTCCAAGCAAAGGGAGGAAATTAAAGATATGGCAATATGTCTGTACCTCTTAAGAAACGGCACCGTGGGACTAAAAAACAATTTGTCATCTCGGCAAAACTTTCATTAACATTATCCCAGGGGCCGAAAGGGAAAGGCACTAACATAACAGCTCAGCAGAAGGGAGAGAAAGGGAGCAGTTTGCACCTTACAACTTGCTTAAGAAAGTGGTGTCTTTTTTTAAAAGATTTCACTTTGTTTGAAAGTGTTAATTTAACTGCTTCAGGGGGCAGCATCTGAGGGACTCTCTTCCCTCAAGCAGCCATATCCAATGCCTGTTGTTTTCCAAGGTATCCATGTTCATCCCAACAAACAAGCAAGATCCCAGCTTGCTTTTCTTGGAAGGATTTACAATTACTTTTAAGTTAAACAGGCCAAAAAAGGAAAAAAAAAAAATTAAAAAAAAATATTTCCAAGATGGTTACGACTAAATGGGTTCTTCACCACAACGCAGCTTTAATCTGTTTTTTATTTTAAGAACAAACACCTCCTTCCCTGCCAATGCTTGCTGGAAGGGGAGAAAAATCAAATAACAGCGGAAAAACAGAGAACTTATTAAATGGTTATGCATATCAGGAGGCTTCCAGATGAGTCCTGGGCCCTAACACACGGAAAGCAATGCACCGAGACCCGCTGTCCCACCACCCCCCCCGCAGCACACGGCAACTGCAGAAACCAGTTATTTACACCCTGCAGAAGCAGAGGACACACGTTATTAGTTATTTAGAACCTGGAGAAGCAGAGAACACACATTGCACGGCACTTCCATGGGGACGTGTTTTGCACCATCTCTCAGGTGATATATATCCCTCCCTCCGCCCCCCCCCAAGCCGTCTTATCTGGTAACTTTGCCATTTCACTGTATTTATCCCCACTTTTTAAGGGTCTCAGAATGGGGAGAGCACGGAGCTGCCCTGAACACACCTCGGTGCCGCGATGCCTCAACCTGCTCTTTAAACACAGCCTCGTGTTGCCTCTATTGCTTATTGACCCGCATAATTTCTGACATTCAAAAAGGATAAATTACTCTTGCTACTCATGTATTTACTTTTACTTGTTTATTTTTGAAGGACTCTCTCTGGGTTAGGATTTTTTTTTAGTATTATTAAATGCGTGACAGTCGTCTGACCTCATTGCCAATGGCCTCCAAGCCAGGTGTGAGAAGTCACAGACTTGGACATTCAGCCACAAAGAAAGGAAAATCATAGAATCATAGAATCGTCCAGGTTGGAAGAGACCCTTGGGATCATCGAGTCCAACCATCCACCCTACACTACAAAGTTCTCCCCTACACCATATCCCCCAACACCACATCTAAACGGTTCTTAAACACATCCAGGGATGGTGACTCAACCACCTCCCTGGGCAGCCTGTTCCAATGCCCGACCACTCCTTCTGTGAAAAATTCTTTCCTAATGTTCAGTCTAAACCTACCCTGTTGGAGCTTGAAGCCATTCCCCCTCATTCTGTCATTAGTTACCTGTGCAAAGAGACCAGCACCAACCTCTCTACAGTGTCCTTTCAAGTAGTTGTAGAGAGTGATGAGGTCTCCCCTCAGCCTCCTCTTCCTCATACTAAACAGAAAATGCCCAGAAAAAAAATAATCAAGGGCTGCTGAAGGTAAAGTAGCACCCATGGGATGAAGCACATACAATAAAGGCAGCTTCAGATAAATCCACAGTGAAATTCAGTGAATTTTAAAAGGGAATACATTTAAACTGAGCTCTGATGATGCTTTGAGACAACTTTACATTTCTTTCTAGGTGAGATTAGGGGATTATTGCCTAATCCTGGGATTGGTAGTCCACCTGACAGAAGATGCGAACTCCATTTACCAAATGCTTCTCCTGCAAGGCTTAGATGCCATTTCATGCAAATGCTCTTTTCTCCTCAGGTACTGTGTGAAAATCCTGATGCACAACAACAACAAAAAAGAGACGAAATAAAAAGAAGCAACGAGCTACAGGCAGAACGCTAAGAAATATATACACAAAGGAAAATCCAAAACTCTGATAAGAATTTGTCTCATATTTCACTCCTGAACTCAGCATCACTTTTAGTAAAGATAAATCAACCAAGACTGGAATAAAGATTTTTTTTTTTTTTCTCAAAGGCATTTTTTCCCCTTTAACAGAAATACTAAGGGGAAAATCGTAGCAGGCAGCAACGCATGGGGCTGGAAGGGAGCCATGCTTTATTTATTGAATGGGTTGCTCCTCGATGTGGTCCCTTCTCAGAATTAACAGGGCCACACAGCAGAGAGGAAAAAGCCAAAAAGCCACCTCAAGTGCTTTAATGATATTTTGTTCAACAACTCATAGCTCCTAGGCATCTCATAGGCATGGTCTTCTATAAATAAAAATGTGAGGGCATATTATTATTATGCTATGACTCATGAAATCTGTATCTGCAGGGAGCTGGGGACTGTGGCTCTTTCTCTGGGCTCTCTGGTGCTGTCTGCTGGGTCAATTAAAATATTGAGATTTCTTTTCACACAAAGCTTTTCCTGTCCCTTTGCTTATTCCGAGTGTGTGTTTCACTCACATCTCCCCTTCACAACCTCATCACCACTGTAAATCACAGCAAATTAACGTCGATGCGACGTTCCTGCAACAAGACTGCTTTTGCCTCTTGACAACAAAACCCCTAAGCCAAATGTCAAAAATTCAAATGGAAACACAATATTACAAATAAATCTGTGGAAATCTCTTGATAAACTCCTGCAGACCTAGGCTGATGCAATGCTCTCTCCCTGACCCCCAGGACAGAAATAGCTTCTAATTCTTTGTCCTGCTGAAGAGTGTGATACGTTGGGCAGTAAGAAGTGAACAGGGGTTATGGCTCTCATAAAATATTCACACCACTGGCTCTTTATACAGCAGTTTCTCCCGAGTATGATTAATCACATGCTATTATTTCAAGTTCCTATAAGCATGGGAGTTTGTTTCACTACCATTCACAGATTAGATTATAGAAAATTAGTTTCAGATGATCTGTTTGGTTCAGGTAGAATAATCCACCCTGATGATGCCTATCAGCCAATCGAAGTCCCTCTTCAAACCAACTGGCCATGTCCCTGGCCTTATCCAGAAAGCAATAAACACCCGGGGAGGGTTTCTCTCCACCTGGCAGTAATTGTTCTGCAAGCGCTCTACTCTTACATTTATCCAAGACAGACATTTATCCTGTATAATAAAAAAGTATAATTAAAGCATAGGTACTAATCTAAAGCTCCTACCCAAGGAGCAGTGGTCCGATGGCAGCAGGTTCACAGCGGGCACAGCAGCCTTTATTTCAATAACACCTTCAGATGATGATGAGGAAGGAAAGGGTGAAGGAGGTAATGACATCTCCAGGAGCTCAGGACGCATTCACTGCCAGGACAGTGCATGCAGGGCGTCAGCACGGGCAATGCTCAAAAGATGTGGTGGCCTTTGGCGATCATTTGTCTCCAGTTTGGATGGCAGAGCTGCTGCACCTTCACAATACAAAGGGGCACCACACCACCCTCGTTCCAGCTAAAGGGCTTGGGCCTAGCACAAAAGCTATTGACTATTCGAAGCCACCACTAATTCATCTCATACACAAAATCATAGAATTGCCAAAGTTGGAAGGGACCTTTCAGGTCATCTAGTGCAACCATCAACCCAACACTGACAAAACCCATCATTAAACCGTATCTCTAAGCACTAGATCTACCCATCTTTTAAATACCTCCAGGGATGGTGACTCCACCACTGCCCTGGACAGCCTCTTCCAAGGCTTGGTAACCCTTTCCATGAAGAAATTTTTCCTAATATCCATCCTAAACCTCCCCTGGTGCAACTTGAGGCCGTTTTGTCTTGTCCTGTCGCCGTTCCTTAGGAGAAGAGACTGACCCCCCCTGGCTACACCCTCCTTTCAGGGAGTTGTAGAGAGCTAGAAGGTCTCCCCTCAGCCTCCTTTTCTCCAGGCTGAACACCCCCAGCTCCTTCAGCTGCTCCTCACAAGACTTGTGCTCCAGACCCCTCACCAGCTCCGTTGCCCTTCTCTGGACACGCTCCAACACCATCTCAATGTCTTTTTTGTCATGAGGGGCCCAAAACTGAACACAGCACTAGAGGTGGGGCCTCACTCCCCGAGTCCTCCTCACCACAATGTTCCTGATACAGGCCAGGATGCTGTTGGCCTTCTTGGCCACCTGGGCACACTGCTGGCTCATATTCAGCCAGCTGTCAACCAACACCTCCAGGTCCTTTTCTGCCAGGCAGCTCTCCAGCCACTCTTCCCCAGCCAGTAGCATTCATGGGGTTGTTGTGACCCATTAAAAAGAAACATCACAGTGACATAAAGTGACCCATTATTGGAAATGACCAGAAACACATTTGGAAACATGGAACACCACCATGTGAATATTGCTATCCTGTCTGATTAGGATTCAATTAATCTTCCAAGATACAGTTCAATAGTTTGCCAGCTCGACTTACCTCTTACAATGATGTTGGTGGACTTTTTTGCAGGGTTCCCAACATTGTTATTGGCGATGCAACTGTACGTGCCAGCATCTTCGGACGTGATGGCAGGTATGGTTAAAGTGCCGCCGTTCAGGACCGTCTTCTCGGGCAGGATGCCGGCAGACCTCACCCACGTCAGGCTGGGGGCTGGCTCCCCTCCTGTCGTCACGCAGACTAAGGTGATTGCTTCTCCGGGGTTCACCACTATCGGGTCATCCACGAGAAGCTTAATTGAAGGGGATGCTGCAAAACACAAGGGGAAGAGAAAGGTGTAGAAGGGCTACATCTGGGGTGTTGCCCAGACCTGACAACCACCCTCAAGCCAACTGAGATCTTCGCATAACTACGTGCCCTCTGGGAAGGGTGCTCCCCATCCTGATGTCCCCCCTGACACCACGTTTCCTTCTCCATCATCATCTTTCATCTTGCTGTCAAACTGCAGCTGAGGATTTATGGATGGACAACCCTGTGGCTGTGCTTGGGAAGTAATGTGTAGTGTATGGGACAGGTGCCAGCACACTGGATTTTAAACCCTGGAAGAAAGGAATTAGTAACAATCTTCTTATTTGGCACAGAAAGCATGTTGTTCTCTTCAAGCCAGATCCTACCCATTGAAAAGCAGCCCTCTTAATCCCCTCTGCCTCACCGCTGAACTCCTTGGGACTTGGCTGCCAACTGAGATGAATTTGTGGAGTTTGCGTTGGGTCTGTTGGGTCAAGAAGAGGCATCTCCCTTGGGTCAACATCTCCTTGTGCACAGAGAAACTAAATAATCAAGCACAGATGCTTTTTTTCCCCTGTATGTGTTGTGCAACCTGCAGCTCACAGCACCAGCAGACAGCGTGGCCATGGCTCCATCCCCTCACAGACATATGGGAGAGGTGACAACTTGGGTCCCTACTAATTTCCATACAATATCCAATGACTAGCTGAAGGGGCTTTCTTCCGGCAGGACCACCAAACTGGCCAAAATACATTGCAGCACAGGCTAATGGAAAGATGCCGCTGCTCTCAGAAAGGAGAAACACGTAATTAAATTTCATTCTCTCTTCTTTTCCATGAAATATCTGCATATGATATAAGAGACAGACATGCTTGGTATGAAGGGACAAGGCAGAGCAATTAATTTTAGATGCTGGAATTTAAAATCACAGTCTGAGCTGTGATGTCCCCTGTCATTTGCCTTGAGGGATCCACCCTTGCTGGGTTCAGATTTTTCTTGAAGGCAATACCCTAAACCGCATAAGTGATGAGTCAATAAATAAATACATATTGCTAGTACAGAAAAAGCAGCAATACTAAATAAACACAGGCATAAAGGTGAAGGATTGAAATTCTGGGCAAAGAATACCAGAAAGCGCGACAATAAAAAATGAGAGGAAATAAAAATGTTACATCCAAAAATCATATCACTATCCTCGTTGTTACTGAGATATATTCTTGTGTGTTCTGCTTTATATATGAATCTTCTTTCAATATTAAAGGAATACACACTAATCACTAAAGGCAAATACAGGAGTCAACTATAAAATAAGATTTTTCTTTAATTGAAGTTCGCCCAAGAGGAATTAGCTTTCTCTGCATTCAGGAGCTGGAGCCCACAAATGGGAAAGCACTTCATTTATACCTGTCCTAGCACAGAGAGAAGAGGCAACCACCAGCCGGGGAAACACTTTGAGAGAGCAGAGGTGTATAAGCAAAAGCCCCTTCTTCCAGCTCTTCTTGGCTTGGGACCCTGCAGATACTTCCCAGAATAAATTCCTGGGTTCGTGTAACCAAGTTAAAGGTGAAGAAACTGGGCGCATGGCTTAAAATACAGACAGAAAAAAAGTGTCAGTGTCTCTTTGCTCACCTCCTCTGACCTCATATTCTTTCAACAGTTAATGCATCCATCAGCTGATGGGCCCCTGGTTTGGGATTAAAGGTATGAAACCAGGCAGTATGTCCTGTTCCATGCTCAAGTAGATTTTGCTTGGGTGAAGGTGGCAGAAGTAGGGATCCAGGTACCTGCTGTGACCAGAACTGAGCTCCAGACCTGTAGGGTCACCACCAACCAGGGGGTCACGCTCAGCCAGTCCCTCTTTCTCTCGCCCTCCCTCCTGAGTTTAATGATTTTTCCTGAACGACTCTCTCTGCTCTCGCTAAACATCAAGTCATGAGACAGGGGAACAAGAGAACCACAAATAACACTTCCAAACTTAGAACAAAAGACGAAAGCTCCAAAATGTCAACCCAACCTGGTGGTGCTGTTCTCATAATGGCCTCATAATCCTCCAGATGAAAGTGGGGGGGGGAGGGGGGCCTGTGCCACCCTTCAGGTAGAGAGACAAAGAGAGTGGCTGACATGATAAAAATGCCATGATACATCCCTTTCATCACCGCACTCAAGACAGTAAGTACATGAAAATTATGGTTTGCATACAGCAATTTCTCTTTGCTTACACCACACGTTTCACTTGACTACAACCTATCCCGCTAGACAAACACAAACAAAAATTCAGCAAGATGCTCAACTGCTACCATTAAAAGCCTGATTTAAACCAAAGAACATTAAGACATTCAGAAGTGACGTTAAGGTGTCCAGCAAAAGAAACTCAGCGCAGCAAACAAAGGGTCAAATAGCAATTATGAATAGAATAGAAATCCACAGCAACAACTATTATTTTGACATTTCTCTGCTTGAAACCCTACACATAAGCTGCACCCTAGTGCAATGCACCAATAACACAGAACCTCTTATTTTCAGCTTTATGGTGGAACTGAAGATAGAATCGGGTCTGCCACACTGCTTGCCTGACTTATTGTCACCTGCACGTTACCAAATTCTGGCCTAGGAATGGAGAGACTGGAAGTTTCCTGGTGGTCACTTGGACTTTGTCCTTTGTGGAAAGGAATGAGGGTAAATCACAAGTTTAGTCTCCTGCTGGAAAACCTGTATTAAATGACTTGGGTTAACTAACGGCATGTAGTAGGGCTTCTGCAGACCTGCTTTACTGGATAGAATAATTTTATTTTTAGAAAATTTTTACTGGATAGAACATTATTTTACTGGAAGAAATGTTTCACTCTGAGGATAGCGAGACCCTGGCCCAGGTTGCCCAGAGAAGCTGCGGCTGCCCCATCCCTGGAGGGGTTCAAGGCCAGGTTGGATGGGGCTTTGAGCAACCGGGTCTGGTAGGGGGTGTCCCTGCCCATGGTGGGGGATTGGAACTCGATGGTCTTTAAGGTCCCTTCCAACCCTATCTATTTGACTCCATCCAGAAGTGCTTTCGCCTCCCAAACTGGAGGAACACATCGAGCTGCTCCCCACAGGATGCTGCAGCAAAGCAGCTGCAAATAGACTGGGATTTCCCCCCATACTGGGAATGCAAAGCTCTAGCAAAGAAAGAAGTAACGAAGGCACAATGACAAAACTCAATAGAATCAGAGAATTGTCCAGGTTGGAAGGGACCTTTCAGATCATCGAGTCCAACCATCAACCCAACACTGACAAAAACTACCACTAACCCATGTCTCTCAGCACCACGTCTGCCCATCTTTTAAATACCTCCAGGGATGGCGACTCCACCACTGCCCTGGGCAGCCTCTTCCAATGCTCGATAACTCTTTTGGTGAAGAAATGTTTCCTAATATCCATCTTAAACCTCCCCTGGCTCAACTTGAGGCCGTTTCCTCTTGTCCTATCCATGTGACAGTAGGGACAGCAAGCCCTGGTCTGGGCTGTTGAGGGTTGCTGCAGAATCTCTCTCTTCCCCAGATTTTCTGAGAAAACTTCTGTTTGACATAAAGTTTAGGACTAGTTTTCCCCTGAGCTCACTATCATGTGAGATCTCGCCCTGTTCTAGTTTCAACAACAGCAAGAGGTGCTGCCAAAAGGTGATTCCTCTTATCTACCTTGAGCTATCTTCTTGTAAGAATCTTCCCCTGTGGTATCCGTCTCTCTGCTGACTGCAGACGGAGCCTACGGATTAGTTTAATCTAGACAGGTAAGATGTAGATGGCAGGAGACGGGTGACATCGATCCTACCTTTTGGATGAGGATTTAGAAATGCATTGGGAGCCTACGGATGGGAATGGGCAGAAAGTGCCGCTTTTAACAATATACACGTGCCAACCTCACATTGATCCCAGTGTTTCGCAAATCCTCTTAGAGCCTTGCACTTTCAGAAAACTGAAATTTTGGCCTAATCCTCTCTCTAAAACGGATGTCTTTCCTCTTTTATTTATTTGTAAACTTTTGGGGCTAAATACCACATACAGCATAAATCTCAACTGTGCAATTCATCGCCACACTTTTTTTTTTGGGGTCCAGCATGATTAAAAAGCGGAGTGGACATTTATAAAGATGACAAGACGATCCAAAGCAATTATAATAGTTGATGATTATGCCAAAATATTGTTGAAAAATTATTAAAACTCATGCTTCAGGGCATAAAATGGTATCTTTTTCCGGACTGGGAGGGCAGACCATCACATATCTGTCTGGTGCACACTTTTTACGCACTCTTCTGAAATGTCTCCTGCTGGCTTTTGTTAAGGACAGACGTGAGATCTAGTCCCAAAGGATGATACACGTGTTTGTATGTTGGAACTTTGAATTTGTAAAGCATCTAGCGTGATTGAACCCCAAACTAGGAGATCCACGATGCAGTTCCAGCAGCTCAAGCTGTGATATTTGTTTAGAGAGCAGGAAATCACGGAACTGAGTCAGAAGGAAGAGGAAATAAAGACTTCTCCAAAAGTTCTGACTCTTAATAAAATGACACCAGTGTAAAAGCCAGTACATGCAATTGAGTATTCCTGGTACAAGTCCAAAATGTGCTGGTTTTGTCTTTATTATGTCTATTGCTTTGGGGAGTCAGGCTTCAGCCTCCAAGATAAAAGTGGTTTCCTGCAACGGCATCCACACCAACTGCGGGAGGAGAAACCCAAGTGAGAGCCAAGCTCCCTTCCACTTCTACAGCCCAGCCTGCTTTCCTGAAACAAACTGGAACCAGTACTGACATCCTGCCTGTTCACTTTCTGAAATGCACAGAAAGGCAACTGAAGCTTTTTGAGGCTTGTGAAGCCCCTTACATCCTTAGGACCAAGCTTTCATGTGGTCCCAACCGAGATCATTTGAGAAGACACATCTTGCAGTGACAGTAAGCAAGCAATTTGTGCCTCCGATCTCGATTTTATTGTTTAAGTTTTATGAAATTTAATTTCACCAAGCAAGGTACTTTGCTGGTGGCCATGTTTACACAGGGCTCTTCTTACATGAAAGGTGCTTTAAAATCAAAGGGCTTCAAAGCCCCCAGAACTCAGCAGGTAGATGTGCAATCAAAAGAAAAGATGCCCAACTGCACCGGCCCAGAATTTTCCTCTCCCAAACAGCTGACTCCACAGTTTCTGCTTAAAACTTGCAGAGATCCTGCAAAATTCCATGGAAAGGTTTAATTCAGAGATATATTCTATTATTTTCTACTGCTGTATTCTTCTGGATTTGGTTTTTGGATTCCATATTTTGGATTTGTCATTTATTTATTTCTGCTGCCCTCCTGCTTATTCATCTTCACTCTCCGAATTTTTTTAAACTAAACAGTCTGAAATTTTTCAGTTTTTAGCCCCAGAGCTCCATCTGCTCACACCATAAAACCCTGGGTCACAATTTGGGTCATGAAGACACGCTGACACACACACGCAGATACAGAACTTATATCCTCAATTTCATGCAGAGTTGAAAAGTGATGGATTTTATAGCTTTAAGTAATGTTCAGTACCAGTTTGGAAAATTAAGCATCAGAGGCAATACAACCGCACAATATCAAAACTGATGGAACCACAGGAGGTGCTCATGTAAGAAATCTTATGAATTTATACAGAATTCCTATTGCAACAAAAATGTCCCAGGCAAAAGGAGTCAATACCAAATGGAGTGTATTATCATCCCCAAAGCCACTTTCAAAGCTTCACCCTGGCTGAGATCTCTCTTAGATGACTCTCAGCCTTTGGGATTAACGAGACGAATGCTGGGCCACCCAAGTTTGGCAAACCAGGCATCTCCCAACCAGAACCTTCACCCCGGCACTGGCAGAGGCTCATCCAGGCAACCTGCCCGACGGAAACTTTCTTTCAACTCTCCGATAGGAATAATGAAATCCATTATCAAACAATAGCAAGCTTTGGTAAATATTTCCATGGGTGAGCGCATGGAACAAGCTTTCCAAACATCGTATTTGGGCATCGTTATGAGAACGGCTCAGTGTTTTCAAAAGAGCTCTGCGTCTTTACTGCCCTTTAGAAGCCGGGGTTTCCGAGCGCCAGGCCCACATTTGGAAGCCCTGGTTGGTTTGCCGGGGGACAAAGGCAGCCGCAGTGCCCCCGCGAGCGCGTCCCCACCAAGAACAAGGCGCTACTCACGAGGAGGGAAACGGTTCGGGTCCCCATTCATATTGCAGCTGCATCCTTTTTAAAGGGACTTCCATTCAGAAGCTTTCGTGTGCGAGTATCGCCTCTGCATCCAGTGTATTCCGTAGGAGCGTGGAGCCCGGCTGCGAGCTCAACAGCGCGTACGACAAAGTGGCTATTGGAAGGACACCGGGTCACAACACAGGGCCCTGGTAGTCCAGTCACTACAGAGAATTTAAATCAGAGCTGCATCAAGTTTTTTTACCTATTTTAACACGTGCACGCAAGACAATTTAGGCACTGATGATGTACAGATGGAGATTAATTATAAAATCTGGTTACCACATATACCAATATTCACAACGTAATAAAACACACTGGTTTTGATTAACAACTGGGGCAAAAGTTTCTCAGACCCAGCACAAAGCTAGCAGTCGTTAAGTCATCGTTAACACTCTTAAGATACAGGCTTAACAAGACCAGTTTACCAAGTGCCTGCGACAGAACAACCTAGCTGTGCATCCAAACGCTTCCAGATTAAACGGAGCTGCCACGGGATCACTGGAAACATCGTCTAATCAATGATCCCGAACAGATGTTCACTGAACTTGAAAGAAGCCGAGTCTCTCCTGCTGCCTGGGATGGGTGTCTGAGACAGATAACTCACTGGGAGGAAAAACATATCTGACATTGATGGAGTGTACAGAAAAAAAATCTGACGCCAACGTGAGCTATAATTACAGTGAGACAAATATACGTATTTAGACTGGGTATATGGAATCAAGAAAATGTCACAATTGGCTTTAGGGATTACTGGAAATGCAAAAGAAAACTAATACTTTAATAGCAATATCAAAGTAGAGGCAGAAAGTCATGTCCTTGACAACTCACTCATCTATGATGAATATAAATGCAAGTACATTATTTCCTCCAGTTTTGTGATTTATTTCATATGCAGAACTGAAGTAATAGAACATAATTGAATTATACTTCCATATATATATGTGTGTGTGTGTGCGCATCCGTTAAAATTTACAGCCATGATTTCTTGCAGGAATCCAATACATATACTCCTAACTACACACATTATGAATAGTCCCTTTCAAGTCAAAGCAATCAGAAAGAATATTTGAGGTCCCTACTGGGCTGGGAGCATCATTTCTCTACTTATTTACTCAGTAAAGTTCAAAATAGAATAGATTATAATCCCCAGCTGAGGTCCTGATTTTGAATTACAGGGTAAAAATAACTATTTATTGACTACACCACCACAGCACGTTGTGATATGGTAGGTCCTTTCTTTTCATCAATAGTCCTTAAAAAAAACAAACCAATGCCCACCCACCCCCCCAAAAAAACCCTAACCAAAGCAAAAAAAACCTCCAAAACTGAACACCAATGAAAATCACTTTTATACACCCATCCTCTCTGCTTTACCCTCCCCTGCTGCTACTGAGGGAACCTTCTGACTGGTCTTTGACAGTCCCACTTATTGGTCTCACCAAAGGGACAACTCTTCTAGGCGGAAAGTGCCAACATGTATTGAACAAGCCAGGACAAGACACTCCAGTGGGCCAAAGTGTTGAGCAAACATGCACCTACATGTGCCAGCAGGTCACTTGCTCTCTCAGGAGATGAAAACTTAGCTGTGGACTCTGCTGGGAAGGGGCAAGGCTTTCCCAAGGAAGGTTCAACTTTTGTCCTGGCAATGTGTTCTCCAACAAAGCCAAGGGAGAAACAGTATGCACAGACACTTAGGATCATAGAATTGTCTAGGTTGGAAGGGACTTTTAAGATCATCTAGTCCAACCATCAACGTAACTCTGACAAAAACAAAAAAACACATCACAAAACCATGTCTCTAAGCACTATGTCAACCTGTCTTTTGAATACCTCCAGGGATGGTGCCTCAACCACTGCCCTGGGCAGCCCATTCCAAGGCTTAATAACCCTTTCAGTGTAAAAATTTTTCCTAATATCCAGTCTGAACCTCAAACACGAGCTCTTTTCAGGCTTAGGAGCAGAATTCATCACAGACTCACAGGATGGTTGAGGTTGGAAGCATCTCTGGAGGTCATCTGGTCCAACCCCCTAAGAGAGATGCTCCAGGCCCCTCATCATCTTTGTAGCCCTCTACCCGGGCAGAGGTTAAAAAAAAAAAACACCTCATTTTTTCAGTTTCCCTTAAGCCTGTCATCAAAATAAAGAGGTTTAAAAGTTGAGTAAAGCTCAAGATCATTGTGTCTAGGCATGCTATCTAGAATGGAAAATTATGAGGTTGCAGGGGAAGCAGAGAGGAGAGTTACAGGAAAGAAATAAAGCAAAGAATGAGATTATATTTCAGAAGGCCCATTTTCAGCTGGACTCTGCTGTTGTATGTTCACATGCATGTGAACAAGCCTGGAGCACCAGCCCAGGTATCTGTAGCCCAATCCCTCTATTCTCAATAGCCTTTTTTTTTTTTTTTTTCCCCCCTCCTCCAACTTTTTCCTGAAATCCTCTGTTTTTTGAACCAATGGGGACGGCAGCTTCGATGACTCATCTTCTTTATTCCCCGATTTGCCTGGCTGCTTTTTTTTTTTTCCATCCAGCGGCAGCGCTTTGATGACTCCCGCTCTGCCGGCGCTGCCGCTGGGGCACAGATGTGGCATTGATGGCTGCCAGCGGGAAGGAAGGGAGGCGGATCCCTTGGCTATTCAGAGCACTTCCTCGCTGGTTACGCTCTGGAGACCGACAATAGCTCTCGGCTCCCACACTGTAGGGACCATTCACTCTGGGGACACTTCATCAAGAGGCTGAGGAGGGGAAGGCAGGATCCTCCCCTTCAGCAGCAGGGCGGTGTTGAATCAGCTTAAGCCGATCGCGAAACCAGGTCCCCTTCGTCGCTATATTGAGACGCCGGGTTGTACACTGCAGGCTGAAATTCATCTCGGCTAATTTTACGGAATCATGGAATTGTCAGAGTTGGAAGGGACCTCTAGAGATCATCTAGTCCAACTCCCCTGCTAAAGCAGGGTTGCCCAGAGCACATCACTCAGGGCTGCATCCAGGCAGGTCTTGAAGATCTCCAGAGAAGGGGACTCCACGCCCTCCCTGGGCAGCCTGTTCCAGGGCTCTGCCACCCTCACAGGAAAGAAGTTTCTCCTCATATTTAAATGGAACTTCCTATGTTCCAGCTAGTGCCCGTTGCCCCTCGTCCTGTAACCACTGAGGAGAGTCCAGCTCCATCATCCTTCAACCCACCCTTTAGGTAAACCACCCGAAAAGTCAGGCATGCAACTGTCCTGGGTTGAGAGACACAGGACTAACTTTTCTTCTAATGCTGGGAAAACTGCACTTTTAGAAGACTCTAGTGTCTGAATTTCTGAAAATATTTACTTTACAGCCAGCCAGGCTCTGTGGGATTCAAGGTTTTAGTGTTTTCGAGCCTTGCCAGGTGCAGGGACAAGGAGGAGCAAGACCTGGGCATTTGGCCCAGGCTGGCCAACAGGAGTATTTCATACTGTGAACGTCACATCCAATACAAATTAGAAAAGTTTGCTGCGTGGCGCTCTCTCTCCCTGATGGCGGCGGGTCCAGACAACTCCTCACCCCGGTGCCGGAGCCCTGAGCCCTTCCCTTCCTTCTGAAGCCATTGCGCTCCCAGTGTCCGCCATGTGCTGTCCCTGCTGGGAGTGCACAGCTTCTGCTGAGAGAATGGTCTGAGTATAATTCCTGTATATCTTATAGCAGTATTGGGATTAATACTGGTTCTTTAGTATTTTTGTTAATTATTTAGTCTTAGTCTATTAAATCTATTTATATTTCAACCCTTGGGTTTCTTTGTGTTCCCTGATCCCCTTTTCCGGGTGGGGAGGGGTCATCGGGTGAGAGAATAATTGTCCAACGACGATCAATTGTTATGGGTTCTATCAAACCGTAACAGCAACCCGAGGTTGTGTATCTCGATGAGGTACAAGCGCCCCCAGAGCACAATTCCTGCTCTCTGAAAATAGACGGGATGAATTGCTCATTCAGAGCCACCTCTCTCCACCGAGTCCAGTGCTCCCGGAACAACCGGTTTGCTGCAGACAACCAAGCTTTCAGGCTGCTGGTTAAGGAGAGACAAATACAGTCTTGCAACAGTCGCCCACGCAATTAGCGGATTAGGAATGACTAGCTAATGAGGAGCTGCAGAAAAAGGACCCTCAGGGTTACGTGGCTGGAAATCTGGGACCGGAGCAAACAGTAGCAAGATTTGGAGAGGGTACAGCAGAGGCTACAAAGATGATGAGGGACCTGGAGCATTTCCCTTACAAGGAGAGGCTGAGGGACTTGGGTCTCTTTAGTCTGGAGAACAGAAGGCTGAGGGGGGATCTGATCAACACCTATAACTACTTAAAGGGAGGGTGTCAGGAGGATGGGGCCAGTCTTTTTTCAGTGGTGCCCAGGGACAGGACAAGAGGGAACGGGCACAAACTTGAACAGAGGAAATTCCATCTAAACATGAGGAACTTCTTTCCTGTGAGGGTGGCAGAGCCCTGGAAGAGGCTGCCCAGGGAGGTGGTGGAGTCTCCATCTCTGGAGACATTCAAACCCCACCTGGACACGTTCCTGTGCAACCTGCTCTGGGTGGACCTGCTTTGGCAGGGGGTTGGACAAGATGGTCTCCAGAGGTCCCTTCCAACCCCATACCATTCTATGATTCTATGTGCTTGGGAAAAGGGATGCACGAAGAACTTTGTTGGGAAACATATGGAACATCCACATCTGGTAGGAGCCAGAACCGGATCAATCTGATTTTTTCTTAGGTACAGCAAGGATGTAGTGAGGCAAGAAGAACGGGGAACGTAGACAGAAAGTACAGAGATCATGACTCATTGTGACACCCACCCTCGCAGCTGCTCCTCTTCCAACAGCATGGGTTCAAAATTGTCAGGGTTCCTCCTCCTTGTCAGAATAACCCCTTGATTTTGTTGCAGAGCAGCTGCATTTGGTTCTACAACTCCTGCTTGCATTAACTTACCCAAATTAACTTCTACGTGCTGATTTTAAAGGGACTCGGTCTACTAAAAACAAACGAGAGCTGCAAAATTAATCCCTTTGCTGTTCTTCCTCACATCTTGACTTCTATTTCTGCTCCTGCCGCTCACCAGCAATCTGCTAGCAGGCGAATCGCTTCACAGTGTTTCTGCTTGCCTTCAAATTTCTCATCTGCTTGGATAATAAATTCACAGAATAATAGCTGTCTTTAGATACAAAGCGGGTCTGGGCTCAACAAGTGCCTCTACCTGCTGCTGCACAATATTACTGCTAATTGTCAGCTTGGGCTTCAGCATATGCATGGTCACATGCTGCTGAGATGATCTCAGCTTCTCATTACAACATCCACTTTAGGGGTGGGTTTTTTGGTATTTTAAACTAGTCTGCACTGGAACAAAGCAATCCGTGGGTCTGAAAAGTGATGCCGAGGCACTGGAAATCCTGTGGCACCTACAGGGGTGGGATGGTGGGGCTCAGGTTCCAAAACGACACAGACATAATTAACACACTGCTGTTGCACGAAGCGGGTGTGAGTGTACATAATTACACCTACATGGAACACTTCAAACCTGCATCATGTCCACAGTATACTGATGACTACACGTTCATCTGATGGCATCAGCTTAATTACCTCTCTAACTATTCAAGGAGAAGTATGCAGAAAGTTTCCTCCAGAACAGTAATTGATCGTTACTCTGGTGATGCCACGACACGCAATCAAATAATCAGCATGATGGAGGAAGCACAGAAAACAAAAGGGTTGCAGGGACAAGCTGGTGGGAAGCACTGAACAGAAACCAGAGCGACTCACCTGAAGACATGCCTGGTGTTCCTCAAATTGGCTTCTCAGCTTTGATGTGTGCACAGGAATATAGAATCATAGAATACTGTGGGTTGGAAGGGACCTTAAAGATCATCCAGTGCCACCCCCTGCCCTGGGCAGGGACACCTCCCACCAGACCAGGGTGCTCCAAGCCCCCTCCAACCTGGCCTTGAACCCCTCCAGGGATGGGGCAGCCACAGCTTCTCTGGGCAACCTGGGCCAGGGTCTCACCACCCTCACACAGCAAAGAATTTCTTCCCCAGATCTCATCTCAATCTCCCCTCTTTCAGTTTAAAACCCTTCCCCCTCGTCCTATGGCTCCTCTCCCTCATCAAGAGTCCCTCCCCAGCTTTCCTGGAGCCCCTTTATGGACTGGAAGGGGCTCTAAGGTCTCCCCAGAGCTTTCTCTTCTCCAGGCTGAACCCCCCCAACTCTCTCAGCCTGGCAAAGAAGTCCCACTGCCCATCACCATGGGGTGGCAATCAATCCAGGCCAGCCAGGAGCCAAGGTTGTTCCCAGCCACCCTGTGCACTCCATCTCCATCGATCCCGGTGAATGGCAAACCACCACAGGCAGATGGTCCACCAACCCTCGCAAACCCCAACTGGTTGCTGGGAGAGCTGATGTCCCCTAAGCAACCCAAGCTGGAACGCACATCCATGGCAGGGAAAAACCTTACCAGATGTGCTCACAAGTCAATCAATGAAACGCAGCCCGAAAAATCATGCAACAGTCCCCGAGTCCTGCCATAAAATCCTGAAGCCAGCACAGAAAATCACTGCTGGAACGTGAAGGAGTCCCACAGCTGCTGTCCACTGCGGTTATTCCCCTTAGTCACCTCTCTCACCACTAACAGCCAAGTTCCACAAAAACTTCTCACAGCCGTTGTGCTTATAGAGCTGATAAATACAGAATAGCCAAATTGCCAGTAATTTTACATTAAGAACACATAATTTGCAGCTGACCTTAAATTCACTTGTAGTTGCACTAAATACAACAAACATGGTGCATATTTGTCACCGTACAGACACTTCTATTTGTCTCTACTCTGTTTTCATTTGATAGGCATCTCCACCACATGCCTTCAGCATTAAACCAGTAACAGATGGACACCAGGACAGCTCTACACCGAAACAGAGCATCAGGTTCAGGCTCTGATTTTCATTACTTTGGATTTATCCTGGATTACTTCGGATTTACAATTTATACTTCTATGAAGTTACACCAGGTGAAGTTCTACCAAAGAACTTCTATATCAGATGAAGTCATACCAAACGAGAAAAGTTTTGTCTCAGAGTCAGACACATCAGTCATTGTCTTTAATGAGTTGTTGCAGTAATTACTATACGCATTTAATCTTGCCCTTGATGATGGTTGCCACCAAGCTCTTCATGAGAAAGTGTGAATCTTTATCATTTTTCAGGCTTGTTTACTTTGGAAATTACTCCAGAAGAGCAGTTCCTGTTAGTGTATCAAGACACCCTTCTCCACAAATAAACATGACAAGTGTAAGGTGAAAATAATTCATTCTTGTTGCAAAATTAGATCACAATCACTTTTCCTCGGAATAGTTATGTTTTTTGATGTTCCCCCATCCTCACACACTTCTGTTGCAGATGAGGTCCAACAGCCAGCGATGGGAGCAGTAACAGCTCTCATCCTTTGTCCTCATGGATGAAGGTGGAGGAGTTACTACCCATGCTGAGCGTAAAACTGCTCCCACCTACCCCTCTCCATGGCAGACACCAATTCACATCTCTCGTGGTATGAAATCAGAGCAACTAATGAAGGACAAACCACACATTACGATTTTTTTTTTTTTTTTTTCCCTGGCAAAATTAACGAGAGAACAGATTAAGGGATTCCAGATCATTTTGCCAGATACCTTCGGAGCTGGCTGTAATTCCCCTGCTGCCAGTGGCAGCTTTAAAGCTGAGCTGTGAATTTGCTTTGCAGTGGGTTGTGTGCGGTAATGGCACACGCCACCGTTTTGAAGTCCCTGCTGTCAAATCAGAAATTCAGAAAAAGCTGAAGGCAACTCCTCGGAATAACGCCGCGAGGACAGAAATAATGTGAAATGTGCAAGTGCAAATAAAATTCATAGTTCATCTTAGATGCACTCAGCATGTTAATGACTCCACTGTTTTGTTCATTTGCTACCTGTTTTCACTGCCCCGAGGCACACGCTATTAAGGCGTAACCCAGCATAATCTGACCTGAAGTCTTCAAATGTTACAACATTTGCCGCAGAACTGTTCTCCAGAAAACACTTCTCTGAAATTTCTAATTATTTAGAAATCTAGGCTGAAGACACTGCCATTGGATTTATAAACCATTTCTCTGCCAATCCTGGTGAAAGACCCTTTAAGAGACTTAAAATCTGTAATTCCCACCCTCCTGGAAACCAGCATTCCCAACTGCACTTCTTGGGAGCAACCACTGGCAGGAGGCTCTCGAGATCCATAGCACTGACACAAGCATAAAGAGAGAGGGATTTACAGCTGACTGCTTGCTCAGTCAGGGACAAGTCCAAAGACAAGAGCAAAGGCACAAGAAATGCCAGAACACCGAGGCAGGTTGGTCAGAGACAGATAAAACGTTTCAACTCAACTGCTTCAATATTTTCATTTGAACCAATTAAATCTGAAACAACACACTTGTTTAAATCAATGTAAGGAATCAATGTTTAAATCGATGCAAGAATCTTTCAAATCAATCATATAAAATCAATCATTTGAATCAATATAAGAATATAGAAAGGTTGTTTTTTCCTAAAATATTTTGTTGACTAAAAATAATTAGTTTTCAACAAAGCACTGAGAAAAGTATTTGAGTATTTGTTTTCACTCTACGCCCAGACTTGACTGAAAAGCCCCTTCCCTCTTACCTTCCTGCAGCATCTGCTCTGAAGTCTACCCATAACAATGAACCTCCCTGACACTGGGGAGAAATGCAAATCCCGACATCAAATCCAGAGAGTGATAAATAGAGAGCAATAAAACAAAGCTCTTCTTCAAATTCTAACTTTGGGGGTGTTGGTTGATGAGAAGCTCAACATGCCCCAGCAACGTGCACCAGCAGCCCACAAAGCCCCCCTCACCCTGGGCTGCATCCCCAGCAGCGTGGCCAGCAGGGAGAGGGGGAGGATTCTGCCCCTCTGCTCTGGGGAGACACCCCCCCAGTGCTGCCTCCAGCTCTGGGGCCAACAACAGCAGAAGGACATGGAGCTGTTGGAGCGGGGCCAGAGGAGGCCACGGAGATGCTGGGAGGGCTGGAGCCCCTCTGCTGTGAGGACAGGCTGAGAGAGTTGGGGGGGTTCAGCCTGGAGAAGAGAAGGCTCTGGGGAGACCTTAGAGCCCCTTCCAGACCCTCAAGGGGCTCCAGGAAAGCTGAGGAGGGACTCTTGGTCAGGGAGGGGAGCCATAGGACGAGGGGGAAGGGTTTGACACTGAAAGAGGGGAGATTGAGATGAGATCTGGGGAAGAAATTCTTGGCTGTGAGGGTGGTGAGACCCTGGCCCAGGTTGCCCAGAGAAGCTGTGGCTGCCCCATCCCTGGAGGGGTTCAAGGCCAGGTTGGACGGGGCTTAGAGCAACCTGGTCTGGTGGGAGGTGTCCCTGCCCAGGGCAGGGGGTTTGGAATGAGATGATCTTTGAGGTCCCTCCCAACTTTAATCATTCTGTGATTCTATGATTCTAAAAAAGAAAACACCTGAAAACAGCGTGTACACCTTGCTCCCGAAGAGCTCCTACCACTGTGTGGCTGTGCATGGTCACGTAGGTTTTAAGCAACAGAACAACATCGAAACAGAAAAGACCGGTGGGACATGAAATGACCGGGGAGTGTCGCTGCTGGAGACCCACCTGTTTTATTAGAGAGTCGGAAGGACACCATCTTGTCAGGGATGCTGCAGACATTCCTCACCGAGGCGATGCAGCTGTAATTCGCGTAGTCCTGAGGTCGGAGGTTCTTGAGCTTCAGGATCTTCGTTTCTCCCTGCGTGTGGCAAGAGAGAGGGTTAGGAAGAGAACGAGAAAGAGCAACAACCAGGGGTACACTGAGACTGGCTTTCAGGAGGCGAGAGGAAGATGAAGAGGTGGCTAATTAGAAGCAGACGTGGAAGTGGCCCAGAAAATATATTTTATTTAATCTTCAGAAAGAATGGCAGTTGGTATAACCTAAAACCGTAGCCCCACTTATTTATTAAAGGCAAAAGAAAAGAGAGCAGCGAGGGGGAAATCGGTTCGATAGAGTTGCAGCATTATTCAGAATAATACAACTTAAAGTACAATCTACATGATGAAAAAAGTCACAATCTACAGAAATCCCGCTGTCTTCCTTTGAAAATGAGCCACTGATGGATTTTATTTTTAGCCAGCAGTGTAAATGATGGAGCAGGGACCTGCATGGGATGTGTAATGGAGTAGTTCCTTCAGACACAATCAAGAGAAAACCGGGAAATATCAGATTTCTGCCGCAGTACTATGTGAAACGGGCACTGCGGAAGCAGAAACTCAGGAGAAAAAAAGCGAGTTGCTGAAATTTGTATGTAGAAATCTTACAGCGTTGTTAGTAAAAGGAGTAATGAAAAGCTGAAAGGAGTGTTGGAGATAAAATCCCGAGCACGCAGAGATGCCGTGGGACAGAGCAGGGAGGAGGAGAGCACCAGGAGCACAGCAAAGCTCAACAGGGTGGAGGGTTGCGGAAACATCAGAGAGGTCTATGTATCTCAGCACCTCCACATTATTCCCTCTAGCATTAAAATAACAAACTTCCTCCGCTTTCAGTCTCCTCCAGTTGCCTGTGTTCATGCTAATTAGCTAACAAAGTACTATGGCTAGAGAAGGCTTAGGCAGAACCCCAGCCCAGGGCGGTTGACACTCAGAATAGGCTTATAAATCATTAAAAGAGCAAATTTTGGAAAACGTTCATTATCACGTGTCCTGTTAATCCCGCTACAACTTTTAATAATACCACAGCTTGAGCAACTGAATTTCTTTTATGGAATTTCCTTGAACAATATCATGTCCACCAACTGCACGGGCCTATATAAGGCCATACAAAAGATGGTAGTTTGTGAAAATATATGTACAGAACTAGCAAAAATCATGAAAAGAGAAGATACAGCTAGCCAGACAAGAAGAGAGACAGCCATGAAAATCAAGCCTGGTAGCTTTGGAACTGAAGTGCTTTGTATGTGCAATCAGTCCCCCAGAAATCCTGTGATTTAAGCACATAATTAAGCACACGCTGATTTAGAGTTTGCAGGACCAAGCCCTTGGAAAGGTTGGTCCTAAAGACAGAGATCTGACTTTAGAAAGAGGTTTATCTGGGCTAGAAAAGGGCCCGATCCAGGTTAGTAGGGACCCAGCTACCAAAGTTGTCAAGTCCTGGAAACACGGAGCAGCCACATGCCTTCAATTCAATCTCTGGACTCCAAGTTGAACTACTGGGCTGAACTCACAATGGTATCTGCAGATTGCAGAGATTTATGAAAATGTATATATTTTCTTCACTGGTTTGGATAATTATTCTAATTATGTCTAATTGCATAATTATTGTAAATACAGCAAATTTAATCTGGTACTCAGGCTGCGCAATCACAATGTGCAATGAGGATGATGCAAGCTCCTAGGAAAAAATTCGGCATCGAGATTTTGGTTTTGAAAAGTTTAGTGTTTCCAATAATCCCAACAGATGAGAACGTGCATGTTCACTCAACTTTTCTCCCCGTGGCAGCTAAAATAAGTAGCTGACATTACCTGGCTCATCAAAAAATTTGTTTGAAGTTCAAGAATTTATTTGTATATGCCCAGTTTTCCAGGTGCCTTCTATGATTTAACAAAGCAAGTAAACCACTGGAAAGAAAAAATTAGCCTTTTTGGGGTACAATGCCTTAGAAAATTTAATTTACATCTAATTTGAATTTAGGACTGATAATCCACCTTCAAAGCAATCACCAAAAAATGCCACCTGAAATTCATATCTCACGATGCTCTGAAGTTTTATCTCCTCGATCCCTCCTCACATCAGCTCTTACTGTTTGTTACCGTACCAGAAACTGAACCAATTACATCGACGTTTATGACTCTTGAACCTTTAATTACATCTTTTTTACTCTTATAAACATATATCAGATCTTGTAGGCACAGCGACAAGAAACACTAATTCAACCTGACGTCCGATAAATGTAAAAAGGTTATGGATAAGCTTTCGACTATCAACATGACAATCTGATTTATTTATTAATTCAGCGCAGACAGAGGTTCTAGGAAGAATGCTCCTAGTAACCTAGTAATATTTATTTTTTAAAAAATATTGGATCACATTTCATGTGACACATTTTATTAGCTATGTTCTTGTTAGCTGACAGGGAAGGTAGCAGCATTTCCTTGTTGAAATATAAAACAAAAAGTCCCATATCAAGGGAGTCTCTCACTTTTTAATTAAAACATTAAAAAACTCCAGTTTACACAGTTGAGTCCAAGAAAACAAACCACAGATTTGCTAAACAAGGTCCGTACATGTTAAATTAAAAATAATCTCGTCACATTTAGGAAACCAATAACTCGACTATGTAATCTAATTCTCATCTCCGCAAGGTTCCGGGCTCCACGTTTCTCAGTAAAACACCAAGCCACTGTAGCAATATAAAGCTGTCAAGTACAATAAAAAGGAAAAAATGAAGGTGCTCGCACATCATTAGCTGAAAATTATTTATGAAAGTTGCAGGTTGCTTTCTGCTATGAAGACCAAATTACCAGACAGTTTTCACCTCTGTCTTTACTCGTTATTGCTTGAGACTTTCCAAAACAATTTTTTTCTCCTTTTTCCTTTTTTTTTTTTTTCCTTTTTGCAAACACCGCCACACACTTTTGTCCATAGACAATAAGATAGGCCACCTTTGGATTCTGAGAATGTGCAAATGTGCTAAAAATAAATTAATCTGATCTAATCTGACAGACTCTTTTGATGGCCCAGTCTGGCTCTGTGGCTGTGAGCGAGAGCAGGAAGACTGAAAAAATCACTTTTTTCCATTTTTACCACCTCATCTTTAAGTGTGTAATTCTGGAACAAAACCGTATATTCAAAGAAGCAAAAGGCAGAATAAAATAAAAAAAAAATATTAAAAAAAAAACCCACACGGAGTTGCAATAGAGTTGAGCCTTCTTGAAAAGCTTTTTAGGCTCTAACTTCTGTGTGGAATCACTTTGCATTGTATTGGAAAAGATTAGGAAATAGCAGTCAAATCAGAGGTTTGGGCTTGCAGCAAAATGACTTCAAAGGGGCTCCTGCAGACAGCACTCGCTGCGCATCTTCCCACAATTTCCCATTCCATAATTTGACAAAAAAAAAAATTAAAAGACCTGTTTGATATCGGGATGTTTTATAATAATACTTGGGTGGATTTGTGCTGGGTGTAGTTATGCGGAGGGCACGTCCGCTTACCCACACCACAAACCCCCCAGGGACACGCAGGAAGATCCAGGTACAATAAAACCCGTGCAAGCAGATTAAATAGATTCCTAAGGAAGGGAAAAAAAAAATCCTGTCCCCTCAGTCCTACCTGGGTAAAGAAGGGCTCGTAGATCTCCACTCCTTTGTCAGACCCTTGTAGCAAGACCTCCTGGCCGCGCCGCCAGCTGTACCGCACGGGCGGGTTGGAGTTGGCCACGCACCTGAGAAACACCGTTCTCTCATAGTAAAACTGCTCTTTTGCCTCCCCGATGCTCTGGTGGACTGTCACGATTGGATCGTCCAAATCTGGAAAGACAGGGGGAAATAAAAAAAGAAAATAAAATCAGGCTTCAGTTGATCCTACGATGGTTCTACGATGCGTCAACAGCGAAATAGAGGCAATACAGCTCGAAACGTCAGAAATCTACATTTTAGGGCTTTTGTAGCAGGACCCCAATTTAGAGTTTGTTTTCATCTGTACAGCACCCAGCAGAACTGGATCTTCATTTACAACTCAGTCTTTGGGATATAACAATATATACAATATTATATAAGATGATGTAAATCATATTTCTGTTCTGGTTCCGCTAATACTGAGGTTTCATCTGGTTTTCGTCTTTACTACTTGTTTCCTATGTGTGATTTTTATTTAAATGTCGCTTAGACAAAATAGTTTATAAAGCTTTGGAAATAAATAGACAGACTAATTTGCATCCTAATGGTAGGATCCACTAGAGCATAGATCATGTGAATGCATCTGTTTTCCTTTAAAGCAGCAATTTAATACAGTAATTTAATGCATATTCCCTTCTTTCAGTTACATGCATTTAACTTCAAGCAGGTAAATTCGTCACAGGCTTTGGAACACACTTCTCTTGATTAAAATACAGATTTCACATAACTACTCTCACCACAGCAGCTCAAAGAAAATTAGATCCCCACAACAGAATACACTCATCCTAAATAGGGAAGAAATAACAATAGCCCTTGGAATGTGAGTACACCTAATTAATTAATTTGGGCTTTATTCCATCAGGAACAAGTAGATTCCTGTTTGCAGGGGTTTACTATTGTTTATTATGTGCTTTCTCTGAAAGCCTGAATTATGCCAAAGGGGTGAAAAAAAAAAAACAACCCAAACCTAAACCAAAAGGAAAAAAGCAATGACCATCTTTTACTAGTTAAAAACACACAACCTCTGAATAACATGGTGAGCGATTCTCTGGTGAGCTTGAGGGAGAAGTGACCCTACCCGGGGGGGTGGCAGCCAAGGAGAAGTTGCTTCTCCAAGTCCAGCCCCATGTTTCAAAGGTAGGTCCAGGTTTGGCTCCTACAGGTACAACACGAGGACCGATGCTGTTACCCACAGAGAGGAGGAAGAACGTCCCCAATTATCCCCGTAACGATGCGACCTGCACACACACATGGCAACAGCACGTTCCCACATGCGACTCAGCCTTGGCGAAAATAATTTCAGAACCTTATCAGCAGCGCTTCTTCCTTAAAACAAAATATAAATAATGCTGTAAGTAGTGCTCAATTAATCACTCATCCACAAATTTAACCCTATTTTTGTAAAGTCTTGTATGAGTGACTATCCAAATGTCAACTCATTAGATTTATTTGAGACCACGATTCAGTGGAATGCAGAACGAGGTGGTCCAACCTTGGCACGACCACCAGTAGTCCAAGGGAACATCGGCACACTCAAAGGCACCTGCACACTTGAGTCTCTTGTCAAAGGTGTTGGAAACAAGGACAGTTGTTTTGGAGGGACCATCACACACGTTTTTCTCCCATGTCCTTTCCCCAAGTGCAAGTCAAACACCCCCCAAACCACAGTGCATTGTGTGAGGTGGACCATCAGCACAGCAGTTCTTAAAAAATGTGGGGGTTTGATAGCTTTTAAAAACTAGAGGTGCAGGGGATTGTTAAAGGAAGCCCATCGTTAGCCATCTGAATAGATTAGCAGGTTTCAAACGTCCACACTGAAAAGCAGTTGGCACTTAAAAATTCTTCTTTAGATGCTTACATTTTGATTTGCATAACAAGAATAAAGCTTGAGAGTCTCTTGATTAATTAGAAACTAAACCTGCTCCAAAATTTGGAATAATTCAAGCAATAATGCCTTGTAATAGTGCACGGATTTTAAGTAAATGTTACCTCCATTCTCCTCTACAAAACATTTAATTTAATATCACAGAAACAAATTATGAAACTGTTGCTCCAAATTAGGATGGCATTTTCTAATGAGATTTCATTTTTGTTTTAAAGGTTATTTTAAATCACAGTAGCATTTGAAAAGGGAATAGATTGCTGAAACGCTGTGTCTTCTACTCATGGAACGGAAAATAAAAAGAAGGAATTAGCTCCTTTCAATTTCTAGGCCAAAACACCTGTTCCCTGTATTTTGATGAACAACAGAACATTTCACACATGAATGCTTTCCAGCGTCGGCTTATGAAAGAACATCCTTCAACCACAAACAAGGATGACTGACAGCCAAGAGTCTCCAACACTGAGTCGGGGGACTGCTCCTCCGATCTCTCACCCTCGAATAAAGGTGCGTTCTCTTTGGTGAAATCCACAGAGGTCCAAGTCTTGATTTAGCTTCATTTTCATGAAGTTTAGACTGGGCAGATTATATCACTTAAAGCCCAAAAATGAGACTTTTGAGGCAATTAGAAAGTCTGCCAGTGTAAGGTGGCAACCAGCATCCTGACACAAAGAAGGCTGAGGCTGACTGGCTAGAAGAGTCCTTGGAGGTCCTGGTGGAGAAGCTGAACAGGAGGTTGCCAACCACATTCCAGGCTGCAACAGCAAGACTGCAGTCAGCAAGTCCACAGAAACGATCCTGCCCCTCTACCCATTGCTGTGAGACAACATCCTGAGCACCAGGTCAAGACATGGACATACTGGAGTGAGTGCA
The DNA here is from genome assembly GCF_964106895.1 of Numenius arquata. Taxonomy (NCBI): domain Eukaryota; kingdom Metazoa; phylum Chordata; class Aves; order Charadriiformes; family Scolopacidae; genus Numenius; species Numenius arquata. Next base: position 68,728,657 of record NC_133581.1, on the reverse strand, counting down.
CAGGAGGCCACCAAGATGACCAGAGGGCTGGAAGTAGCGCCATACAAGTAGAGGCTGGGGGAGCTGGGTTTGGCTTTGCCTGGAGAAGATAAGATGAAGGGGAGATCTAATTTCTATCTTCGGCTGACAACAGGAAGTTATAGAGAAGATGAAGACAAACTCTTCTTAGAGGTGCAGAGTGAAAGACCACAAGGTCTAAGTTGCACCAGGAGAAGTTCCTCCTGGTTATAAGTGAAAACAAATTCCCCAGGTATCCAGAGAGGCTGCGGGATACAGTCCTTGGAGACATTCAGAGCTTTACTGGACAAAGCCCTGAGCAATTGGCCCTGGTTTGAGCAGGGGGATGGACAAAAGGTTCTTTCCAACCTAAATTATTCCAAAATACCATAAGCTGTGATGCCATTCCTCGTTTGTGCTACCTGCCCTCTTGCAATGAATCTGTTCTGGATCTGTCTTCACACCCTCCAACACCAGTTCTCCTCTAGAACATAGAGAACCAGGCACCCTCTTTCTCCATGGTGCTGTACTATGGCAGGGGATGGCTTTTTGATAAGAATACAGGGAAACCTCAAATAAATGTCAGTTGGGAACCCAAATGCGGCAAGCCCTCTGCCAAAGCATTTCATAATGGTCAAATTAATAGCAAATTTGTGCTGCAGAACTTGAGTGATTTTTCCATCGGCGGCACTGGAAAGATCTCGGCAGCTGCATCAAAGCAAAAGCAACAGCAGCACTAATAGGAAATAGGAGACAAAATAATGCCTGCAATTGTTGTGAGATTTTAGGGAACAGGCAACTCCTTGCCCTGCTGCTGGGCAGGGTCAGACAAATGTTTTACTGGATTCTTATACAAGATTGTATTTTGCTCAGGCAATGCCAGAGCTGCAAACATAACCCAAAATAGGCTTTTTTTTTTTTTGTAATACTGCCAAGGTATTCTGCACAATTATTCCAATGCAACTGTTGAATTCATTGCCTGTGGACAGGCTATTTTAAAGCCATCTGATCCCGGTGGCATTAATGCCCCTCTTGTCAAAGCTCTCCAGAATTCCGGTTTCAATGTCTAATTGAATTGGTACTAATTGATATTCAACTTTCCAAATAGGTTTTGAAAAAAACCAAAACACCCCAACTATTTCAAGCTCTGCGCATATGTGTGAGTATCTGTGGGTGTTTGTTCCCTGAAAGCACTGGAACAGTCTGGGAGGGAAGCTGGGACCTCAGGTATTCCACAGCAAGAAACCTGGGAAGAGGAAAGAGAGGAACACTGAAAACACAGGGAGATCTTGCTGCACCGGAGAAAGATTTTTAAGAAGCTCACCAAGATGAGTTTTTGAAGTGCTTTACAAGACAAAAAAAAACCTCAAAAATTTCCATTTTGGGTTGATCAAATTACGAAGAGTTAACTGACTAATCATTCTTTAAATTAAACTGAAGTCATGGGTGTTGCTACGTAGTTAAAGCCTATTAATCAAAATGAAAATAATTACAGAAGTATGTTTTCCACAGAGGTTTATGCCACCATTAAGTTCAATTTTTCAGTCTTTAATCTTTGAATTGAACCAAACAGTTTCCAAAACGCAGATGGCACCGGCATGCTAAATGCTGTTATTGGAAGAATTCCCTTCACACATTCCTGAGCTCTCAAACAAACAGAAAATCCAGGAGAAGCTCCTCAAAATGGGTTTAATCTAAATGCGCTGTGAATTGCACCACGACGGCCAGAGATGTTGGTGTGGAAGGTGCAGAGAAGTGTGGCAGATGCTATTAATATCCGCTTTACGCTGAATTCAAAGCGCTGGAGGCATCACATTATCTCTGAGTAGGAGACATGGACCATCTCCTGCAACCCTCACCTGAGCTCCGGGGGAGTTTCACACTCAGACACACAAACGGGAGAGCAGGATCACACATTATATTTGCTATATCATCTTTTTCTTATTTTTTTTTTTTTCCAGCTGCTGGGACTACACAGCTTGCTGATTTCATTTGTTAATTAGCTGTCTTTGTCTTCAGATGCTCAAAGCGAGCAACGCTTGGAAGTCAGGATAATAATAAAACCCGCATCTGGCAAACGGATTGAAACGGCTTCATCAAGACACCCAGAGAGGAGACAGCAGTGACGCATATATTTAGCCTGCCCTAACTCGTAAGTTATTCTTAAGTATAAAAGCACCGTGTTTTTCAAGCTATTTTCCTTGCTATAGCCTCCTTGACCCAGCACAAGCTATCGGTAATTACGCAGGTTTGAAGTGCTTGGTGTTACTGTATCATGTAAAGCAGTTACACATGATTCAGAAAAATGCACAAAAACTCAACAAAAACCTATTTCTGGCGTAGCTATGGGAAGGATAACGAGCTGCCTTGCATGCCATCCATCAGTACATGCAGTGCGTCAACCTAGGAGCTCCAAACAAACTGGAAACAGGGGAGCCAAGTTACCTGGAGCTGCACGCAAGATATTTTCCCTCTCTACAGCCCTTTAAAAGCGATTTATTATGCATCCGCAGTGCTGGATTGCGTGTGCAGTAGGGATACAATAGCAGAAAGCATCATTTACAGGGCCAGATCCTACAGGAAAGCAAGACTTTCTGGCTTTGCTCCCACCAGACTAAGAGCATGACCCTAGGAGACCCCCGATGAGCTTACATTGATTTCCAATCCTGTTTTGGGAAGATCAAACATATGCCAGAAGGCTGTTAACGTCCTCAAATACAAAAGGACAAACAGAATGACCTTAGTAGTCAACAATCCCCTGTGCAGCTCGAGACCATTCCTGTCTGCCATGCTTTACCCCAGGTGGGAGTTTATCAACACAGCATCCAAGAGGAGGAACGTAATGAACACTCAGTGATATAGTTTTAAAGACAACGTTTGTTTTACACTTTTAATGAAGTTATAAATACACCTGATCAAAACTGCACGAACTGCTTATAGGAGCATGTCCTAACGAGACCAGGAGGATGGCACAGGGTGCACAGCCCTACAAGAGGGCACCGATGGATGTGTTTATCCAAGGACACCAAAACTAAGCCAACACGCATTATTTATGGCACTGAATTATCATCAGAGTCCTTGGGCAGCCCATACACCGGGGCTGAGAGTTTTTAATTTACAGCACAGGGAGCAGAAAACAGCCACACCTACTACAACACTGAATTTCTACATCTGTGTGCACGTGCTTACATGACTAAAGAGCAGTGGATTTTCACAGAATCACAGAATTGTAGGGGTTGGAAGGGACTTTTGGAGATCATCCAGTCCAACCCCCTGCCAAAGCAAGGTCAACCAGAGCAGGTTGCACAGGAACACGTCCAGGAGGGTTTTGAATGTCTCCAGAGAAGGAGACTCCACCACCTCTCTAGGCAGCCTCTTCAAGGGCTCTGCCACCCTCACAGGAAAGAAGTTTTTCCTCATGTTCAGATGGAATTTCCCATGTTCCAGTTTGTGCCCGTTGCTCCTTGTCCTGTCACCGGGCACCACTGAGAAGAGTCTGGCCCCATCCTCTTGCCACCCGCCCTTTAGATATTGCTCAGCATTGATGAGGTCCCCTCTCAGTCTGCTCTTCTCCAGGCTGAACAGCCCCAGGTCTCTCAGCCTTTCCTCGGCACAGAGATGCTCCGGTCCCTGATCATCTTTATAGCCCTCTGCTGGACTCTCTCCAGCAGTTCCCTGTCCTTCTTGAACTGGGGAGCCCAGGACTGGACACAATACTCCAGCTGTGGCCTTACCAGGGCAGAGCAGAGGAGGAGGATGACCTCCCTCCACCTGCTGGCCACGCTCTTCTTGATGCACCCCAGGAGACCATTGGCCTTCTTGGCTATCAGGACACATCGCCGGCTCATGGGCAACTTCTTGTCCACCAGGACTCTCAGGTCTCTCTCTGCAGAGAGCAGCAGGTCAGCCCAAAACCTGCACCAGGGCGTGGGGTGATTCCTCCCCAGGTGTAGCACCCTATTTCCAAAGAATGAAGAGCCGGATGCTCACACAGAAGGATATACTTCTATAAACTTGTAATAGAGGTTAACAGTGCAAGACTGTACCCTCACACGGTCGGAGAGAGACACCAGCAAAGACTTCTTGGCACAGTCTTGAAATAGATAGGACTGCTGGGATCACTGCCTGCAGCAAGAGTAAAGATATAATTTTCTTTCATGTATAGAATTGGTGACCTGAGTACAGGATCTTAATCTGGTATTGGCCATCGTTAAGCAACATTAAGAAATTAAAGGGCAAAGAAAAGAGCAACAGCAAAGTACTTATGCACTAGAGAAAGTACTTATGACTTCGGCTTGCAGTAAAAGACATAGAGAGCAAGACGCATTTAATTTCTCAGAAAAGAAGACTGAACAGTAACTTTATTATAGGATGTAAGCACCTCACGGTGGGAAAACAGCAGGTACAAAAGAGCTCTTTTGGCTACTGGTAATATGTACGACAAGCAACAATAGCTGCAAACTGGAGGAAGCCCAATTCAGTATGGGAAAGAATCAGACTTTTCTTTTTTTTTTTTGAGGATAAAGCAGTTGAAGAGAGGAACAGACTCCCTGGGCGCATAGAGCATTCCTCACCTGTTCAAACCAAGACCAGATGTTTTTTAGTGACATACAAATTACATCCAATATAAGAATAGCAGAAAAAACCACAACCAACCAACAGAAAGGGCTGTAAGATAAAAGAGGTCAAACTAGACAGGTCGGGGTTGGAAGGAACCTCTGGAGATCACCCAGTCCAACCCCCTGCCAAAGCAGGGTCACCCAGAGCAGGTTGCACAGGAATGCATCCTGGTGGTTTTGAAATATCACAGAATATCTCATATGATACGTCATGGTCAATTCTAGCATTAAATTTTATGATAAAACGTAAGTAAAGAGAGAGTTGATTAAAGAATTCCAGATAATTATCATTAAATCAAGTATACTCGAATCAAGAAATAGTTATTGAAACTCCCTTTTCATTCCACTTGCATTAGACTATTCCGGAGTGTCCGCACACTTTGGTTCCCACCCTGCCCAACACGGCCATGAAAAATACTGACAAAGCACGACTATCCATAAAAAAAGCTTGGAGGAAACAAGAGTTAAAGCCCCTCTTACACTGCAGGGACTGCAAGGATGGCTAGAGAAGAGAACGGCAGCTACAAATGCACTCATAACGTATGACTCTGCTACAGGATTTTCACTTTCCAACGATTTATCTTCCTTTTATGAACTGAGATTCAGATATAAACACACACTAGTTGGACAGTCTTCAAGAAACACAAATCCTTCTCCCAATTTATACAGTTCCTTGAGGAGGAATTCTGCAATAACTGCTTTGTCATTATCCCTGGTTTGTAAACAGGTAACCTTGATTTTTAATTTTCTCTGTACCTACAAAGAAACAGAATGGAAGATTGCATTATGAAAGAAATAAGGATTTACCAACCAAGCCAGGAGAAAGAGGCACTAATACTAAAGGCCACCTGACACGCACGACACATTAGTAAGAATAATTGTTACAAATAGGACTTTTCAACATAATAAGTAAGTAATTATTGGTTGTGTAATCCCAAAGGTAATTAATGCTTGCTCCTTCATTTTTTAAAGAAAATAAACTTAATTTTGTTGAAGTAACGAACATTAAACTGGGTAAAGAAGGTCTAGTTCTAGACCGCATTCACCTCCAGTTAATGGCGTCCGTAAAATTCTTCCAGACACTACTCACAAAGTTTAAATCCCTGTTAAAAACTACATTCTGAACACACTCAGTGCAAATAGCGGTGCCTTGAAGAGCAGCAGCTCCTGATAACACCCCACTGTTCTCTTACTGCCTTCTTCTGGACTTTATATGGTCTAAAGTGAGCAAAAAAAACATTTTACTTCAGCAAAAAAAATATCTGACAGTCTGTACCCATATAACAGAAAGTGCCAGGTTTCCTTCCCCTTGCCCCGTATCCGCTCTGCTCTTCCAAGACTCACATTTATTTTCCAGCCTTAAACTCTTCACCATTAAATATGTCAGTACAGAAATCTCAACAGTGCTCCACATACTTTCTTGCAATCTCTACTCTTAAAGGAGACTGTATTTTTTCCCAGTTTTACACAAACAGAATACAAAATATGCATTTTAAAAAAAGAGAGAAAAGAAAGAGGAAATAAATAACGGTGAGCAGATGATGAAAAAAGGAGGGCATGTAAGAATCTCCTTGGAGGCAAATGAAGATGACAAATCCAACAAACCTAGAGCAAAGAGGAAAAGGAAAATGAACCTGCCCAGAATATTTAGTGCCTGCGCCTGATCCCAGGCAAGTGAAGTCTTTCTGCTGACTTGAAAGAAATCCCCCAGCCAGTCCCTTTGAGGACCAAAGGCTCAAATCCCATCCACCTTGGAAGGGACCCTCAGGAGGTCATCTAGTCCACATCTTGCTTCTCTCCACACCAATGATGCCCATCAATTTTGCATCAGCAGCAAAAATTAATACCAAAACATTAATACAGTATGTAAACGCAGCTGAGTCCCAAAGAGCAACTAAGAACGGCTTCCTTGGATAATTGCATCTGACTGCCCATCTGCCAACCTCCCTTCCCCCAAGCCCGCTGAGCTTTTTAGCATCTTTTAGCAACATTTCAAATGGGGATTGAGATTCCCAAAGATAATTAACCTCCAGCACATCATATAAAATTGGGGTATGCAGGTGGGGAGAAGCGGGAAACACTGCACCATGAGCTCATCGTGGCCAGCAGGCACGCAGTGAGCACCCTGGCCTCTGGTGCCCATGGGTGTCCTCTGCAGAGCCCATCATCACCGAGCTATCAGGGAGACTACAGGGAAGAGCGTGGTGAAGGAGCCGGAGGTGTGGGGAGGAAGGACACAAATCTGTAAGAAACTAAGTTTTATTAATTCTGTTACTATAATAATACAAAATAATGTCTAGTTACACAGGTGAAAGACCTTGAGCTATTTGGTTAGATGCCTTCTGCAGTGCTCCTGGTAGCCCTGAACATGATGAGCCTTCCCCTGCACGTTTTGCTCCTCAGGTAAGGGGAGGAATCATCATGTGCTTCCCTCAGGAAGGAGCACATGATGATCCGAGGGCTGGAGCACCTATCCTATGAGGACAGGCTGAGAGAGTTGGGGGGGTTCAGCCTGGAGAAGAGAAGGCTCCAGGGAGACCTTAGAGCCCCTTCCAGTCCCTAAAGGGGCTCCAGGAGAGATGGGGAGGGACTCTTGATCAGGGAGGGGAGCCATAGGATAAGGGGGAAGGGCTTGACACTGAAAGAGGGGAGGTTGAGATGAGATCTGGGGAAGAAATTCTTGGCTGTGAGGGTGGTGAGAGCCTGGCCCAGGTTGCCCAGAGAAGCTGTGGCTGCCCCATCCCTGGAGGGGTTCAAGGCCAGGTTGGAGGGGGCTTAGAGCAACCTGGTCTGGTGGGAGGTGTCCCTGCCCAGGGCAGGGGGTGGGACTGGATGGTCTTTAAGGTCCCTTACAACCCAAACAATTCTATGATTTCTGGTTATAATGAGACAACCCACACTACGTCTCTTCAGAACAGCAGCAAAACCTCACCTTCCAGAGAAGCAGCCCACAAAACAAACCATGTGCCAGAGAAGCTTTCAGATACCTACAGCTGGCAGAAGGGGAGTGCTTCCAGTTAGCAACAGCAAATTTGAAAGATATCACAAACCATAAACTCGGTGCTTTATATAATCTAGGCTTATTTCTGTTATGGCTCAAATCAGATTCCTACAAACAGACTGAATTTTCGAGCCGTTAATACGGTCTCTCTCTCCACTCCGGGGATATTTACAGCATCAATTATCTTGAACCTCATCTGACATGTACTCATCTCAGACTGATCTAACTACAGCTATTATCATGTGTTAGAGACAGTTTTAATTTGGAAAAGGAACAGGATAAAAGGCATTCAAATAACCTTACAGCACTCTTACTAGATATTTTTTTTTTAAGGAGGAAAATAAAATCTGCATACACAGCCAGGTAATACTATGGAATTAATACTCTAATTAATTGTGAGCTTTTTTCCTTTAGATAAAAATACTGATGTCTGGAGTAGTATTTTGAACAAATTCCACAAGGTACTTCCTCAGCAGCTATTCAGAGATAATTAAACATCATTGAAATGAGCTCAACGTGAAAATACAAATCTTGCTCGGCTGAACCTAATAGAAATTCTGTATTTCCATTCTTGCATGCATGCATATTTAATAGTCGCTTCTTAATTTTCATGAGCAAGGTTGTCAGTATGTATTAGTCAGTTATTTTAGTGTTTACTGTAAAAGGTTCATGTCTTTGGACACCCAGAAATAGCAAGGGGGGTGTGCTGTAGCTGCTCTCGCTCCTGCTGACCAGCACCGTTCCCGTGATTCATTGCTTTCTGCCTGTCTACTTCTATTAGCTCTTTTTTCACGCAAACTGTCTCTGTCAGTGTTCTCCGTTAATACATCCCCTAGTATCATACTGTGCTGGAGTCCTCAGCACAAGAAGGACACGGACCTGTTGGAGTGGGGCCAGAGGAGGCCACGGAGATGCTGGGAGGGCTGGAGCCCCTCTGCTGTGAGGACAGGCTGAGAGAGTTGGGGGGGTTCAGCCTGGAGAAGAGAAGGCTCCGGGGAGACCTTAGAGCCCCTTCCAGTGCCTAAAGGGGCTCCAGGAGAGATGGGGAGGGACTCTGGATCAGGGAGGGGAGCCAGAGGACGAGGGGGAAGGGTTTTAAACTGCAAGAGGGGAGATGGAGATGAGATCTGGGGAAGAACAACTTTGCTGTGAGGGTGGTGAGACCCTGGCCCAGGTTGCCCAGAGAAGCTGTGGCTGCCCCATCCCTGGAGGGGTTCAAGGCCAGGTTGGAGGGGGCTTGGAGCAACCTGGTCTGGTGGGAGGTGTCCCTGCCCATGGTGGAACTAGTTGATCTTTAATGTCCCTTCCAACCCAAACCATTCTATGATTCTATGATCGTAGTTGTAGTACCAAAACTGAAGTGTATTATTCTCATGAAAATATTCACCCATAATTGCTATAATCATACGCACATATATAACTTATGCTAATGGGGAAAAAAATCCTACTTCTGACTCCTTTAGAACACCCTCCTTTCAGAGCATCCTTATTCTGGTAAAACCTTTAGCAGAACTGCAGACAGAAAAGCATAACTGTGCCAGCAGTGAGCAACCTGCAGCCACCGCCAAACCCCTGCTCTTATCACCCTCCCTCCCAGACCCGGTGACACCAGACCTACACTTACAAGCACATACAGACAAATAGCCCACGATAAACCTTCCTTCCCACTCCAGAAAATAACAAGTGTCAGGAACACACTGGGAGGCAATCAGACTGGTGAAAAACAGCAATATGAGAGTCTGAGAGCCCTTTTGTGGGGCCAGAGGCTCGACGTTGCATTTGCTTTATTCTCGGCTTGCTTTTATTGAAATTGCTGTAATTTCAATAAAATTTTCTAATGATTTTGAATGTCGGTTCTTACTGTAGTTTTGTGCCTTCCGTGTCTCCCTGTTATCCATCACTTTGTAAGAAACAAGCACACACAAAAGAAACCTTTTATAATCCCGGATAATGAGCACCACTGTGTTTTGGTGATATTTCGGGAGAGCGAACGGCGGATTCAAAAAGTGCAGCATATTTATTGCCAAGATCAACCGTCCAGTGAAATCAGAGCCTTCTTGTAAGCGGAGTGATTGAAAACAAAAGCATGGTAGAGCCAGAACATGATTATAGAGAAGTTATTTGGTGCAAATAATCAACAGACAAACTGCACTTGATGGATACAAGTCACATCCCCAGCGCAGTCCGGGAAAAAACCAAAATACCACAGCGGTTGGACAGGATGGAAAGGACCTCCCCTTTGTCAGGAAATATGAGCATAAGTATCCCGAAGCGATGCCACGGCAGTGGTCTTGCAGTTACTCCACGGCTGTTTAAGGCAATGAAGAAAATTGCAACTTCACTGCTCTGTTCCCAGGTGACTCCGTGTTAGAAAAAACCATAGAGAAGGGGAGGGAGAAGAGGCTTTGGATCTCAGCTGTTCTGTCACTGAGCAAATGGTCCGCAAAAGGTGCTGTGCAGATCTTACAGAATTTACAGAACAGACTAAGACTCACCTGAAGAATAAAAAAAAATCTTCTGTAAAACCAGGGTAAATCTTCCTTTAAAAAAAAAAAAAAAAAGGGAAAAAATTAAAATCAAGATACTTACTACACTATTCAATGTTCTAATTATGATTTGCAAGAAAAAAAAAAAAATCAACACACTAAAGGATCCATCCCTTGCAGTCAGATTCATTTCCCTGGACACACTAGAATCTAAATCTGAAGTTGCGGGAGAAAAGGGAAACAAGCGGGAAGGTTCTTGTGCAACGCAAATCCGTGGCAGCAAGTGAGGCTCAATCAAATGCAACACTGTCACTGCCCTATAAGTTTTTGAAGGGATTTTTGGGGATGCCCTACCAAACTAATCCTGGGCAAAGAGAAATTCTCTTTTGAGCTTTTCAGTTGCTCTCCACAAACCTTCTGGCATTTTTTCCTGATCCTTCTAGAATTTCAAAGGCAGACTAAATTAGCTGGTTCCTTGTTATGAAACTGCAACAAAAAACTTTATGTCCCATAGAAATGGACGCATGTAAAGCAAATTAGACCAGAGGATGAAGAATTAAAGAAAACCGCGTATATTTCAATCAGTATACATCCAGGAACTTATTCTGAGATGCTTTACTGGCAGCAGGTTGGTAAATTTGATGCTTTAACCATTCTTTCTCAGTCTGTAACAACTAGCAATATTTTCAAAATAGTTTCCCAAGAACGACAAACCTTTGACAGTGCATTTATAGCTCCTCAGGTCAAAAAGAGAGGGAAAAAAAAATGCACCAAGTCCAAATCCAGGCATTAGCAGCACTATCTATGCTGATGCATTAACACATAGTTCCCAAATCAATGCTAATTAGCCAAAGATCATTCCAAAAATGAAATTGAGCTTTTCCTTGCAAGAGTTTTGGAACCGCAGTGAATGACACTGAAGTTGGCAAACGACCCGAGAAAGATTTGGTCAATGGAAGAGGTTTACATGTAGAGTTTGTCACCTTCCGTTCATCTGCTTCCGAATGAAAGTCACCCAGAATTGTCATTAGGGCACTCAGTATCTGCCTGCTCAGAATAGTGGGGGGACCGGGAGCCGACACAGAAATGGACACGCCGCACGATTCCACGTCTGGGAAGACGGAAAGTCATGGTGTCAATTCCTTTTACTTCCAGGGCTGACTCTCTCGTCTCTCCCGTTGAACAGTGCACATCACGTGTGCACAAGCCTTTCAGGTTGCCAGACTCATTCCCTTTGATGCTGTGCAAAAACCAGTGAATCCAGTCCATCAGCTACTTAGTATAGGATCAGCTGATGTTACTATACGCAAAGCACGTACGAGAGGAGGTTACATCTACATCTCTTTGGTCTACTGTGAATAGCAATTTTATTTTTGTTTGGTGAGAACTCATAGGTTGTGAGCTGAGTTTGGATTTCATCGTTCCTCTGATCTGCCCTGCATCACAGCCATTTTGCTTTCCTCCCATTCAAGGAAATTGGAGAGATCTGAGTAAATCGGTGAAGATAAAGATAAGGGAAAGCTTTTCGATCCAGTCTATCTAAAAACAGGAGTAAGAAAATCTTTATACGTGGCATCTTAAAATCTCCAAAGACAGTTCAATTATTTTTTTTCCATCTATGGCTAATCCCAGTTGAAAACAAAAGTGCAATATTCATTTTGCAGTAATTCAGTAATCACAAGACTTCACAGAATCATCAAATAGTTGAGGTGGAAGAGGATCTCTGCTCAGCCCATCCAACCCCCTGTGCTCAAAGCCGGGTAAACTAGAAGTGTGTTGCTCATTACTGTGTCCAAGTTTTCCTAAAGATACCGGCTCCAAGAGCTTCTTGGAAAAGAAAACTACACTTGGATCCACATACACTTTTGAGTAATGGTTCCCCTTATCATGAAATTAATCAGGCAATAAGTTAATAATTAGTTTTCCTCATTTATTTAAAAAACAACAGAATTAAATTCCTAAATAAGGCTTAATATTTTTTTTGAGAATAATGAATAGTCTTTAAAATGGCCAGCAAACACTAATGGACTGCACTGGAACCTTTGTGAAGTTATTGCATTATTTTAATGGAATTTCATTTTTTTGTTCAGTGTTTTCTAAGGAAGTAAAAGGAGAGAGAGAAAGTGGTAGCAGCCACTAAGAAAACTTTGAGAATGGAAGGTGAGGGAGACAACAGAGGAGTTTGCAGAAAGGTTGAAGAAGCAGCCCCTGAGAGCCATATGCCCCTTGATGCATTTAAATAAGAGGTTAATTCAAATGCACAGCCAGTTGAGTCGTTGCAAAGTTTCTTTTCAAGATACCGATTCCATTGACTCATAGGGATTAAAAAAGCAACCCTGTGAAAACAGAGTATTTTTTTACTAGTATTGACTTTCCTCAAGGTGACTTTGCCTTCACTTAGTTCCTCCATAATTAAGTTATGGAAATAAATAAAATGATAATCGAAGCATGTGGCTAATATTTTTCATATATGCCATTCAAGAAAATAAGAAATGTTGATAAAATATTATATTTCTTTTTGGGTTTCTTTGGTTTTATGGTGGTGTTTGGTTTTTGTCAGGTTTTTGTTGGTTTTTTTTTTTTAGCAACAAAGTCAGAGATCAAATAGCCATGCAAAGAAAGCCAGCGTTTCCTGTGAAATACCAACAGTCCGTTATCCTTAGTATTCTAGACCAGACTTCCGAAGATGTAGGTTTTTTTTAAGATGACATATGTGTTTTGCCTATGTTCCCCATCCACAAAACCCATAAAAAACAGCAACAAAGAAGGTGACAGCTTGATTCCAGAAGATCCTAGTTAACTGATGAACTCTAAACACATCATCACTTCCAGCTGCTTTTACCACCTACACCTCCTGTAAGTAATGCATAAAGGTTCCTTTAAAAAAATAAATCCAAGGCTGGTCTAGCCCAGAAAATAATGACCGAACTTGTAAAAAAACATCAGGTCACCACCAAATCACCCACCGATGGGAATTAGGGGTGGCTGAATGCTTTTGGTTGGACCCCAAGCCCCTTGATCTCCACGCCGAGGACAGGCTCAAGCAGGTTATGAAAGCTCAGCAGCTGCCAGCCCGAAGACAAGACACGGTGGAGGATTTCCTCAAGGAAGGAAGACGATGCCGTGACTAACAGCGTACCCTGAAGGAGAGAGGGATGGGGGGAACGAAGGCTGAATTTCAGATGGTACCCACTGGAGCATCTTTAGATGCAGTTTGTGATTTCCTTATTTAAAGGGGAAGTAGTCTCACAGGCCCAGAGCTGTCCTTTTTCTTCTTTCAAAAAAAGGAACAAAACCACCCATCCTTTTTTTTAGTAATTTATTCCCTTGGTATCTTTACATGTTAGGGTGGTTACTTGTCTCCTTCTACTCAATGTTTCCCAAAGCGCACTGACATTTTCAGCATAAAATTTCAGTGAGAGACCAGGGCTGCAAGATTCTCCTGCTCTGGTTCAAGTCTTTTCTGTTCTGGCCAAACAGCTCACCATAAAGCTAACCCCAAACTTCCAGAATTAGAAAGCAAACCCTTTGACAAAGCTTTGACAGAGCTCCTATCCAGGAAGGCTGGTGTGAGGCTGTGCTCTGCCAGTGACACCTGCCCTCAGAAAAGCAGCAACTCTATCTTCTTAACAGATTAAGTGACATTAACATGGAGGTGGTCCCCATGGGCTGTTAGTAACTGCACCTTTCCTTAATGCCCAGTAACTTCCCCCAAAACAATCCTGCACTGTCACCTCATAGAATCACAGACTGGCAGGGGTTGGAAGGGACCTCTGGAGAACATCTAGTCCAACCACCTGCCAGAGCAGGTCCACCCAGAGCAGGTTGCACAGGAACATGTCCAGGCGGATTTGAATGTCTCCAGAGAAGGAGACTCCACCACCTCCCTGGGCAGCCTCTTCCAGGGCTCTGCCACCCTCACAGGAAAGAAGTTCCTCCTCATGTTTAGGTGGAACTTCCTGTGTTCCAGTTTGTGCCCATTCCCTCTTGTCCTGTCACTGGGCACCACTAAAAAAAGACTGGCCCCATCCTCCTGACACCCACCCTTTAAGTATTTACAGGCGTTGATCAGTTCCCTCTTAAGTCTTGACCCAAGTCCCTCAGCCTCTCCTCATCAGAGAGATGTTCTAGTCCCCTGATCTAACCCCAGCATCACAGCAGCGTAGAAGGGAAGCGATGCTTGACTCAACCCGTCGGAGCGCACGCGCCAGGCAAAGCAGCGCCGGTTGTGCAGACTGCCTACAAACAGCTGTTTTGCTTCCAAATACTTCACAAAAACATAAACACCGTGAATTATTCCTCATCTTACACCCAGGTGTCTAATTGTTTAGTTTAAGAGTTACTGTAGACTTATTAGAAAAAAGGGAAGATGCCACCCACTCTACGCTACGCTGCCAAAAGATGTTGTACCGAGTTTTTTGTAGGCGATGCTGACTTCGCTTACAGGGAATTACAACTTAGGGCACAACAGCAGGAAAAGGCAGGTGAGTCTCATCTAAATGCGGTACCTGCATCAGGTTTAATTGCTCGCACTCTCAGCGTGCCCGTTCCTTTCTACCCGGTGCTAAAAAGAAAAAAATAGAAATTGAAATAACTGGTTCAGGTGAGGACATTTGCATGTGGACAGGAGTATCCCACCACGTACAAACGGATCAGATGTGCTAGCGCTCCCAAGGAAACTGTCGGCCTTCATCATCCTGTTGATGAAAGAGAAACACAGCGCGTGCCACCAGCGGTCCCCAAACTCTCTTTAAGATTTCTTTTATAAATATCCATGTTTATCGTGGGTAAATTCCAAAAGTTCTTCTGTGACCTGAGAAGTTAAATGCTACCGTGCCTTCGAAGAACATCTTGTTTCATTTAATTAAGAAGGCCTAAATACTTGATCCAAGACTTGCTTCACTTATATCCTCCTGCCTTCTGGAGTCCAAAAACCCAGACTTGGATATCTGGCCTCTGTGTTACTAAATATCTAAAGCCCATGAGGCAACCCGACAGAGGGCTCAGCAGGGGCAGACGTAGTTTGGGGAGCCTGGATTTCCTAAATACCAGTGCCTCCTGGAAATCCCAGCAGCAGAGAGTACCAAAAGCAATGAACCAGTTACTTCTTAACAGCCATTGCTTCAAGTAATTACTCAAAAAAGTGTGATAGGGACCCACGACTCTCCTGTTTCAGACCTACACCTCCCCTTCCCAGAAGCCTGCCCAAAGGTGGTTCTGGGAAGCAGCACTTTCCCAAAATGGTTGCATCTGCCAGAAAATAATACAGTATCAATTGATCCGCGGAGAGACGGTGAGTTATATTAATAAATCATAGAATGGTTTGAGTTGGAAGGGACCTTAAAGATCATCTTGTTCCAAAGCCAACATCAAAACCATTCCTTCTCCTTGCCCAGGAGAGGACTAATTTTCCCCTTAACTCTTCATCGCAGTTAGAAGACCCAACCATCACCGTGTCAGCTTTACTGGGCTGTGGATAAACTGAAGCAAGGGCACAACCCTGCATAAGCAGCAACCAGGACCAGCCCCAAAGACAACTGCTCAGTCTGTTTTTCCCACTTTCACCTCTTCTCATCTTATCTGATGGAGAAATGCTATGGTATGGAGATCCTCCAGCCCTGCAGAAGTACCTTGTCACCAGTACAGAGATGGGTGCACTCAAAAGGGCTACCCCATACTGCTCCGTGAGCACCACAGCGCAACGCACAAATATATTCTGTTTATGGATGCAAATGATGGGCTAAGCTTATTTTAAAATTGCCTGTCCTTCACTTCTTTATTATTATTTTTAAGACAAAGGGGGGAAAATGAAAGCATGTAGCTGGTTTAAACTGACACTTCAGTCAAGGGTAGGGACTGGATGTGTTATTAGCAGGATGGTAAACAAGCCTCCTTTTTTGAAACCCAACCTGCTTTGCCATTGTCCCTATTGTCGATTCGAATGTTTCTACTTCAATGTGCCTTAATTAAAATGTTAGCGGTCAATATTTCCTTGAAAGCATCTCGAGAAGTTTTTATTCACGCCTAATTGCTTTGCAGATAATGCCAGAGGAAAACAATCAAACAGCTGGCAAATAAGCTCTCTGGTGGGATATTTTAACGCATTCCATGTTCATCTGTGCAATCTAAAACCAGCCCATGCCATTCCCAGTCTTGCAGACTGGTGTTGGGCTGTGCCGTTTCCCAAACACCGTGGGCCCAACTCTCTTCTAATTTATTTCAGTAGATCTCCTGGATCCGGCAGGAGAATAATCAGCAAATGAGCACTGTTAAGTACAGGGGAATTCAAGTCTAAAGCTTAAATAACACGTACAGATTCCTCTCAGCGTTGATGAATTTATGCAAAGATAAAGTAAATAATGGCCTCTGAGCTGGTTTGCATTTTCTGCTTTCAAAAAAGACTAATTATTATTTCACCCACACAAAAAACAACACCAGCAGTCTATCTGCAACTCTCGAGCTGTATTTTTAGAAAGCATAATACTTAATATAATCCAATATGATATATATTTACATTTTTGGGGGGGTGGGATATTTGAGGGGTGGGGAGGGGTTGTTGGTTGGTTTTTTGGCTTTTTTTTTTCCCAGTTCATTTATTCAATTACCTAATCTCTATATGTTCCCATGCATATTCTGCATTTTTCCTTCCTGCAGAAAGTGAAAATCCTTTTCCTTCCTCAGCCTATGATGTCCTTGTGAGGGAACCACATCACAGCCCTGGTCAGGACTGATGCTGGGAACGGATTCATGGAAAAAAGGGACAGAAAAGCCCTGGTAAGCTCTGGCTCATCCCTCCCTGTGCCCGGAGGCAGGACTGGCTCTGCTGCTGCCAGCACCAAGAGATGCTCCTCCAGCCTGTCCCCAGAGAGCTCCCTGCAGATGCTCCCTGTCCCCTGGAGCTCCTGTTTCAGTATCTGCCCATCTCCACCATCAAACAGCTTTTGTTGCTGTCTAACCCAGATCTCTCACTGCAATTTAAGCCAATTACTGTCTGTCTTATCCTTTGGGGATCTTCAGAAAAAAAAACCCTCTCTTTCTTTTCTTTTGTCCTTCTGAAGGCTCCTATTAACTGCACCCTTCCTTGGCCTTCTCTTCCATGTGAGCAACCGTCGTGAATCATTTCCCTCCTGCATTAGAAACCCCCCCCAGCTCATCTGTCACTCCTCTGCCCTTTTCCATCGATTCACATCCTCCCTAATGTAGGATGCATGCTCCCCGGACCGGGGAAGCACTAGAGCAGAAGAGCTACTTCAGCTCCTTACAGAAATATCTCCTCACCTCCTTCCAGGTGCAATATTTCTGGCTTTCCAAAACTCCACAGCGTGGTCAGACTCACTGCAACTCCCAGACCCTCCCTGCTGGCTCTTTGCCTTCGCAGAAGCTAAGGACGTAGCCAAGAAGGTGGCCAAGGCGGCCAATGGTCTCCTGGGGTGCATTAAGAAGAGCGTGGCCAGCAGGTGGAGGGAGGTCATCCTCCCCCTCTGCTCTGCCCTGGTAAGGCCACACCTGGAGTATTGTGTCCAGGTCTGGGCTCCCCAGTTCAAGGACTGGGAACTGCTGGAGAGGGTACAACAGAGGCTATGAAGATGATCAAGGGACTGGAGCATCTCTCTGCTGAGGAAAGACTGAGAGACCTGGGGCTGTTCAGCCTGGAGAAGAGCAGACTGAGAGGGGACCTCATCAATGCTGAGCAATATCTAAAGGGCGGGTGGCAAGGGGATGGGGCCAGACTCTTCTCAGTGGTGCCCGGTGACAGGACAAGGGGCAACAGGCACAAACTGGAACATGGGAAATTCCACCTCAACATGAGGAAAAACTTCCTTCCTGTGAGGGTGGCAGAGCCCTTGAAGAGGCTGCCTAGAGAGGTGGTGGAGTCTCCTTCTCTGAAGACATTCAAAACCCTCCTGGACACGTTGCTGTGCAACCTGCTCTGGGGCAGGGGTTTGCACTGGATAGTGCCTGAAGGTCCCCTCCAACTCTAACCATTCTATGACACTGATCCTGCCACCTTCTTACCAAAACACATTTCACAGATCACTTTTCCAATCTGCCCAACCTGTTTCTGATGTCAAAGCCGCCTTCTTGAAGTCCTCCTCACCTGCTGCCATTTAACAAGAAGCTACAAAAAGCCTTTTGATACATCAGCTCTTTCAAATATGGGTTATGCAACATTTTGCTTTTTCACTAATCAATGGCTGGGTAATTTATGAGCGGTGCCTCCAGCACACGGGAGCAAGATAAAACAGGACACATTAAATTTTGACACAACACATGCTCTTACATCCCATTAGAAGGTATGGGTTGCTCCAAATTCCCAACTCATAGTATTAAGGCATCACAGGAGGGAACTTTAACTGCAGTTTTACCAAGCATAGGCCATGCAGATACTTTTACAAAAGAAAAGGAAATGTGAACAACACAGGAATTTTTTTCTTAAAATCTGCATGTATTAGAAGTTCTTGTATGCATCCCAGCGGCCTACCAGATATTTCTATTATTGTCGTGGTCTAATGGTTTAACCCAAGCCAGGAGCCGCTCAATGCAGTTCTCCCCCTTCCCTGAGAAGGGCAGGGAGAAGAGGGAGAAAAGGAGGGGAAAGGGAAAGGAATAGAAAGAATAACAGAAAAGGAAAATAACAATAATAATAACAACAATAATAATAATGACACAAGTCACTCTCACCATCTGGTGAACTGGCACCACCCCACAGTGATCACCGATTCCTGCCCTCCCCTTCCCAACCCACATTTATATACTGAGCATGACACCTATGGTACGGAATATTCCATTGGTCATTCTGTTTTTCTGTCTATATTCCTTCTTAGCCTCTATGGGAAACTAAAAAAAGTCCATGAAAAGCATAAACATCGCTTAGCAACAACCAAAAGAATATGCATTACTGACATTCCTTCCACAGCACTCACTAGAAAGAAAATTAACTTTCCCATATAATACGCAGGGACATTTGCATACCCACAGCGCCACAGGTCACGTCACCTCCCTCGTGCGTGGAGCTCGATGGCACGATGAAGGCAAGAAACACAGGAGAGCAAAAAGGAGGGAAGGAGCATGAACAGATTTCTTGAAAACTACAGATCAGTAGGTAACCAGGCTTCTATTTTACTGGAAAATGCAGATTACAGGAAAGCCTGCCTTAATGCTGGAAGGCTATTTAAAAATCCATCAGAACTCTAAAATATGCTATTAGGGACTCTGCAGTCCCAACACCTACTGCATAAAAATCCCAAGCTATTAGGCAAACCAACATCATTTCAGATCAGGCCATCAGCAGGTTGCCAAGTCTTAAAATAGCAGCTGCATTTAAAATTATATTTAAACAAGAGAAGCGGGAAATTGAGCTCTGATGAAACCCGGCGCCTGGCCTGCGGAAGGCAAGCTGGGATGATGCCTCCAGGTATGTTGGCATTGGAGGGATGTCTAAAAAACCTTGGTGTGGTCCCTGACTAATGGGGCTGCAATTAGCACGTGAAATCCATCTCGGTGTAACGATGCAAGGAAATCACAAGGCTGCGGCTCCCAGAGCCTGCTGAAATGCTGCTCTCCAAGATTTCCCTCCCGAAGTCTCACTCATCTGCCAAATCCTACCACCCACCTCGTCTTCCATCAGACCGTTCGCAGCATCTGCTGGGGTTTTGCATCCTTCTGGCTCTTGTATTTGCAGGTGACGGTAAATGCAAGCCTTACCTCAAGCATTGCCGGCAATAAAAGTACTGAAAAAACAGACGAATCTGTAGTAATCCCACTGTCTTCCCATCCCATCTGGGGAGCAGGCTTTCATGGCGTGCTCCATCAGCCTAGTGCAGCAGACACGAGACTTGCTCTTGCTTGTTCTATGTTGCCAACACCCAGGAAATTCTGGGTTTTGTTATTAAAATGCGATACAGGCACCGATTGCCACATGAGCTGTGCTTCTGACTTTCAGCTCTTGTTCCTTAATTCGACTCCCTGGCACTTATAAAATTAGCAAAGACAGAAGGCATGAGACCGGTGATAAATTCCTGCCAACAGAACCATCCTGGAAATGTCACCAGTCCAGCAAATCACACACGTAGACTCAGCGGTTTATGGTAAATAGGGATTGCACCACCTCTATTCCCGCGCTATATTACTCATCCCCTTTCCCATCAGAAATTTGGAGCGTTTTTACCAGGAAACAGAAGGTATGCCAACGGTTTGCATTACAAAAATGGACACACAGACCTGGCAGACTGTCTACATGATGCCCTCATTTTGGACAACAAGGTCTCATGACAGTACACTCAACATGACTTTCCATCAAGCACCCTGAGTTTTTAGAAAACAAGCCCAATCCAGCACAAACCCACCAAAGGTGAAAGCAATCACATGGGGCAAAACAACATCTTCCTCCTTTTTTCTTTCGGATTGAACTCAAAAGGACAGGATGCAGCACCTGGCGGGGCAACCAGCTCCCTGGCCATGGCTCAGGGTCATCTCCCAGCATTTCCAGTTCGAGTTCCCAACAGGTTTTAAAGAGAAAAGCTTTTGTTATGAGCCATAAGTCACAACAGACCTGCCCGGAAAGGCACAAAAGCAGCAACAAGGGGCTAAAATGCAGTTTAGGAGAAGGACACACACATTTTTAGGCCTTATGGCTGGTCAGCTCAGGGGTTTGCACACAGTTGAAAGTCAGACGTGCAGCTATGGAAGTTAAAAAAAAGAGCAGAAGAGAACAGAACAGAAGGTTCCCAGGAGAACCCAGCTGCTGACTCCATCCCAACCACCTCTTCCACATACCAAACTCCTCTCCAGCCCCAGCAGACCTTTCGTAGCTCAATTAAACCAAGAAAGTTTACCATGAAAAATCTGATTGAAAGCGTACCACAAACCAGGAATTCTGCAGCTCATGAAGCCCACGAAGCATTTTATCATTCTGGATCAATCCTGAACATACAAGCATTTTGTTGGCATTTTACAAGCAGTAAGTACAACCTTTCATCAGCGTGAACAACATCAGGCTTTTCTTTTCTTTTTTTTTCCTCCTGCTTGTACAAAGATTTTCACTGTGTAAAATAAAAATGCACACAAGCTCGTAAGGAACTGATAACATTTAACAGTCACTGCAAAGCTATTTAATTCAGTCTGAATAGCGTTTCTTCTGGGGGTGTAAAAAGGGATTGAAAGTACTGTGAGCGCTCCACATTTGCATTAATATTTCATGGCACGGCTACCTCACTCCTTTCACAACACACGGCTACATCCATCCTTGCCACAGACCACTGCAGTGAATAATGTCACTGACTGGCGGGGGTTGGAAGGGACCTCTGGAGATCATCCGGTCCAACCCCCTGCCAGAGCAGGTCCACCCAGAGCAGGTTGCACAGGAACGTGTCCAGGTGGGGTTTGAATATCTCCAGAGAAGGAGACTCTACTACCCCCCTGAGCAGCCTGTTTCCAGTGCTCTGCCACCCTCACAGCATTCCTCTTGAGATATCTCAAGTTCTTCCTCATGATTAGATGGAATTTCCTATGTTCAAGTTTGTGCCCATTACCTCTTGTCCTGTCACTGGGCACCACTGAAAAAAGACTGGCGCCATCCCCCTGACACCCACCCTTTAAGTATTTATAAGCATTGATGTGAGACCCCTCAGTATTTTCTCCAGACTAAAAACACCCAAGTCCCTCAGCCTCTCCTCATCAGAGAGGTGCTCTAGTCCCCTAATCATGTCCATGCACGTAGGCTTTGCTTGATCCTCATAAACATGCTCTCACCTCCTCACCACTTCAAGAAAACATCTTTCATTTCCAGGACGAGCAGCTGAGGTGAAAGGGTGATTTCTACCAGTACAACCTACAACAGTCCCCAAGATGCCACAAGGAGACCCACCACCAAGGACGGCCTCAGAGACACCACTGGCACCTCATGCCCAAGGCTTTCAGGGAAGGTGCAAACACTACAAGCTTCCACAAACCCTGTCTCACAGCTCCGCTGTTGCCTGCAAAACAAAAAACGTTGCTGGAAATTGTCCCGGGCCAAAATCCTGGATTTTGATCATCTACTCAGTCAAATCATTAGATCAAGGCCCCCAGGCATTTGATACCCGGTTTCCAAATTAGAGTAACAAGATGATAAGAATAAAAATCCAAACCTACAGGGAAACAGTACAGTCAGAGGCTCTCATGAAATATGGAGTAATGTGTCCAGCTTTGGAGTCCTCAGCACAGGAAAGACATGGACTGCTTGTAATGGGTCCAGAGGAGGCCACAAAGATGATCAGAGGGCTGGAGCAACCTGGTCTAGTGGGAGGTGTCCCTGCCCATTGCAGGAGGGTGGGAACAACATGATCTTTAAAGTCCCTTCCGACTCAAACCATTCTATGATTTTATGTTTACACCATTTATATTTCCGCTTTTTGTTCAGGAGAACGGTTTGGTTCAACTCTGGTGGCTTTCACACAAACGTATAGGGAGACCTCGCTCCACAACCACTCTGTGGGAGCTGAACCCTGTGGCAAAGAGCCCACACTGCTCTCCCACACCAGGGATCGGGACTTCAACTGAAACCAGCACCAACAACATAGAATCATAGAATCATCTAGGTTGGAAAAGACCCTTGGGATCATCGAGTCCAACCATCTACCCTACTCTATAAAGTTCTCTCCTACACCATATCCCCCAACACCACATCTAAACGACTCTTAAACACATTCAGGGATGGTGACTCAACCACCTCCCTGGGCACCCCGTTCCAGTGTCTGATCACTCTCACTGTGAAGAATTTCTTCCTAATGTCCCGTCTAAACCTACCCTGTTGCAGCTTGAACCCATTCCCTCTTGTTCTATCGCTATTTGCTTGTGAGAAGAGACCAGCACCAACCTCTCTACGATGTCCTTTCAAGTAGTTACAGAGAGTGATGAGGTCTCCCCTCAGTCTCCTCTTCCTCAAACTAAACAGTCCCAGCTCCCTCAATCGTTCTTCGTACGATTTATTCTCCAGGCCCTTCACCAGCTTCGTTGCCCTCCTCCGTACCCGCTCCAGCATTCCACACTCTTCCCCATTCAGGGGAGGCAGAAACCTCTATACTCAAATGTGCAACAACCATATAAAAAGCAGGAACAAACCAGGTCTCTTGCAGTAAAAAGTACAGTCTTCAGTCAAATTGTTTTCCATAAAAAGAGGATGAAAAGTTACAGAAAAGTTCCTGAAAGATACACATGCATTGAAATTTAAAAACAAAACAAAACAAAACAAAAAAACCCCAAAAAACACCCAGACAAATCTTTACCAAAGGCATCTCTGCTTGTACGCCTGAGGCAAACCTCTTTTTGGATAATACAGGGTAGCTCATTGATTTTTCATTGCCCTCTGAAATTCTGCAAGCCTCCCACCCTTGTCTGGGCATTCTCCCTTGCCCCCGTGGATGGCACGCACACGCATAGCGGGAAACCAATTTCAACCAAATACTGCTAAGCAGCCTCTGATCTATCTGTGAGATGCCATCGGTCTGCCCTTCAGCTTCCCAAATGCATTGAAATCTTGTACCTCCTCAGGCGATAATTAGGCAGAATAATTCTTTGTGGTCCAACTGTCCAGCCAAAGGATCCCTCAGAAAGATAGCAAAGGATAAAGCGGATTCTCCCAGGGTAATGGAAAACGCAGGCACAAGTAATGGCCAAAGCAGTGACAGGGAGAGGAAATCCACCCCTTTTACATTTCTTTTAAGGAAAGGCATAATTTCCTCAAGATCTTTTATGTGTTTCACTGCTCTGATGCTTCAGCCATTGCAAAAATTCTCAGACAGGGGCTTGAGTCCTCAAGCCACCTCCTGGCACTGCACCCAGAGGATGGGTTTGAACAACCTCCTTTGACAGCACTGGGGGGGCAGCCGTTTTCCTCCTCCACCGCTTTCTCCCCATGCTCCCAGTAAAGCTGTGGTTGTGCGGTGGCCAACCTACATGAAGTGTCTGTGGTACCGGAGAGCATCCCTGGCTGCTGCTGTTTCTCTGACCCCAGACACCACACACAACACCTTTATCTCTGTTTGAGCAGAAGAGAGTTTCAAAGTGGTGCTGGAAACAATAAGAAATGGATCAGAACATAGCAGGCAGCAGGTTTGGGCATCAGTAAAATCATAGAATGGTTTGGGTTGGAAGGGACCTTAAAGATCATCCAGTTCCAACCCCCTGCCCTGGGCAGGGACACCTCCCACCAGACCAGGTTGCTCCAAGCCCCCTCCAACCTGGCCTTGAACCCCTCCAGGGATGGGGCAGCCACAGCTCCTCTCAGCAACCTGGGCCAGGGTCTCACCACCCTCACAGCAATGAAATTCTTCCTAATATTTCATCTAAATCTCCTCTCTTCCAGTAGGTAGAGAACCACACGTTCATGGCGCATATTTCCTGCACGCTTCTCTGCAGATATTTATATCAGTCTCCCGGCCACAGCAATTAAGATGTAATTCAGGGATTGAAAATATAGTTCAGTTGCTTCATTATTTTCTGTGCTGCCTCTTTGACTTGTGTTTGCCTTGTACTGGCTGCAGTGAATCATGCGTTCTTATTGCAATGACATTTCTAATTTCCATCTCTGGTATCTACTAAAATTCATTGATATGTTATTTGATCTTTTTTTTTTTTTTTGGCCTTTCGTTCATTAGGAGCCCAGTGACATGCTTAAATCCTCATTCACATGGTTGGATGAAAGGCCAGAAATAATGAATGCATATTTAAAAAAAAAAAAAAAAAGAGGAAAATTAATATAAAGCAATAGCATAAGCATTGGCATACAAGGAAAGCAAATATACTCATCTTTCATCACTTTTTTTGCATGATACAATAAAAGACGATGCCTTGAAATGAGATATTCTGCAGATGGAAACCGTTTAAAAGCTTTCCAGTATTGATAATTTTAATCTTTCAACATGAGAGAAATACAAATTTAATTTGTGGGTTTCTGATTATTCCCTCTCCGAGGTCAAATTTGTGCATTATGACGTGAAAGCCTCTGCAAAGGGCTGTGCCGGGATTTGCTGGAAGAGGAACATCTCTCGGCAGACAGCTCCCAGGAGCCCTTCTGGTTGGGTCTGCGCAGGACCCACAGCAGCTGGAACACCCGATGATGGGAGCATCTCCATCAGACCCCAGTTCATTCCCAAACTTGTAGTACCCAGTGCCCTCAGGAGGTGCCAGAGCATCAGCATCACATCAGATTCTGCCCGTGTGAACCCCAGAGCAAAAAAGGATTAAGCTCCTACTCAGGTGTCGCAGTCACACTAATATTATTAGTCCAACAGCTATGTCTGTGTTATTCAGACAAAAAAAATATTAAAGGAATTCTATAGTGGTCAGGACAGAGGTTCAGCTCATGCGTATACATCACTCACCCTCTCAAAGCCAGTCTAGAAGCAGCAATGACATGTGAATCTACAGAAATGGGTGCTGCCAGTGCCTGTATTTTAAAGTCTGGACACTCTTGAGGATGGAGAAAGCTGAGTGAGCGCAAGGGATTTCTTTCATACTCTCATGCAATGGAAACTGGAAAACAGGGGATGCTGAAAGACTGAAACGTGGCAATTAGCTAAGGAAGTGCTTTAAGACTCACCAGAAATCACCACCTTCAGTACTCGCTTTTACCACCAATTTTGTATGCACAAAACAGATAGCCCATTGCTATATATCCTTCCTGTGAACTTATGTGTTAATCGCTTCAGTAGAATTAGTTTAAAGAGTTATTTTAAAAATATTTTTCCATATAAAATTCCCCACACACTCTCCTTCCCGGTGTCAGGCAGACTTGGTCACATACCAGCAGTGTAGGGAGAGGGAATGGGAGGGCAGCAGCCTTCTTATCATTCAAGAAGAGCACACAATTATCTCATCCAGACAAAAATAGCACTCCGGGAGAAAGCATCGCTGCCTCCTCATCCCGGCAAGTTTCAATCCAGCTCCTTTAGGACTGCGGTGAACCAGGGGAAAGGCTGAGAACAACAAGGAGCAACGTGAGGAGCAGGTGGTGGTTTCAGCCAGTTCCCCTCCCCATTCCCAGTGCTGTATCTCCATTATCACATATATTTTGCTCTATATAAGTAAGTATATCACACTAGTTGTGTGCACACGTGTGTACATGCCATTTATGAAGAGATAAAGCAAAGCCGTGGCTTCCCAACATTCAAGCCCTAAGGATCTGCACTGCACCAGAAGGTGGCGCACGATGCAATGGCCCAACCGAACAATTACTGGGAGGTAAATAATTACCAACGCTGCATTTCATTCTGCATTCCAGAAATAGGATTTGTGCGGGCAGAAAATGACGAGTGAACTGGGAGCACCAAGCGCAGGGACAGAGCAGCGTGACTGCCATTAACGCTAATTGTCCTGGTGGACAACAGGATGACTATGAGGCAGCAATGTGCCCTTGTGGTCAAGAAGGTCAATGGCATCCTGGGGTGCATCAAGAACAGCGTGGCCAGCAGGTCGAGGAAGGTCATCCTGCCCTGGTGAGGCCGCATCTGGAGTACCGGGTCCATTTCTGGGCTCCCCAGTTCAAGGACAGGGAACTGCTGGAGGGGATACAGCAGAGGGCTACAAAGATGATCAGGAGACTACAACATCTCCCTTATGAGGAAAGACTGAGGGACTTGGGTCTTTTTAGTCTGGAGAAGAGAAGACTGAGGGGGGATCTGATCAATGCCTATAAATACTTCTAGGGTGGGTGTCAGGAGGATGGGGCCAGGCTTTTTTCAGTGGTGCCCAGTGACAGGACAAGAGGTAATGGGCACAAACTTGAACATAGGAAATTCCATCTAAACATGAGGAGGAAGTTCCTTCCTGTGAGGGTGGCAGAGCCCTGGAACAAGCTGCCCAGAAAGGTGGTGGAATCTCTGTCTCTGGAGACATTCCAAACCCCATCTGGACATGTTCCTGTGCAACCGCTCTGGGTGGACCTGCTCTGGCAGGGGGTTGGACCGGATGGATCTCCAGAGGTCCCTTCTAACCCCATATCATGTTGTGATTCTATAATGACAGAGATGGGGAGCAACACAACTACATCCCTTTGCACAACACTCAGCATTTCCATGCACCATTTTTCTCCAGATGGATAAGGGAAATAAGCATCACGATCTCTGAATTGCAGACCCTGCGTTCCCTCTGAATAACACTTCTCTTGCAGACTCGTGATTGCACATGCCACTAGGAGACACACTCGAATGCTGGAGAAGATGAGCAGTTTGATATTTTTGTCATTTGACACATATTATCAGCAGCATTTTGTGTCATCCCAAGCCAGGAAAGCTGTGATGCTCCTTGTTTGCTAAAATAATCTGTCAACATGTTTCAGTCAATCCCACATAGTGAACATTGAAGCTGGGAGGTCCTGTCCCTCCTGACTCCAGGGTTGAGTTGCATCAAAAAGCTTGGGAGACAAGCACAGCCCCAGGAGGGGTTTTGTCAAACAAAGTCTACAGTCTGAGACAGGTATTGATGAGGTCTTTAACGCACAACACCTATGAAAAGGGTACTCTTCACAATGAAATGATTCCTTATTAATAAGGTGAGGGTGGTGAGACCCTGGCCCAGGTTGCCCAGAGATGCTGTGGCTGCCCCATTCCTGGAGGGGTTCAAGGCCAGGTTGGATGGGGCTTTGAGAAACCTGGTCTGGTGGGGGTGTCCCTGCCCAGGGCAGGGGGTGGAACAGGATGATCTAGAGTTAGAATCATAGAATGGTTAGAGTTGGATCTAAGATTAAGCCTGGAATTGAGAGTAAAGATAGATCTTTCTTTGAACTCTTCCTTACTGACATGAGAAGATTAGGATGTCATCCTGAGCGTTCCTTGCTAACACCATCCTGATGATGTCCACAGCCAGCTCAGAGCAGTTGACAACACCACAAACTTCCTTGTAGTAATGGAGACAATGCACAGCTAAAGCACTTGCTGCAGCCATGTGCCATGAGACCCATCAGGGAAGCAGAAACCATACCAGTAACCCATAAAAAATTCAAATGAGATTTGAACCTGGAAGTGAAAGAGTTAGGAAACCGTCACAGCGGCTAAGCAGAGACCCAAGACCACTACGACCCCGCAAATATTACACATAATAGACATGGACTTAGTATGTGTCACACAAATAGAATACCCTCTGGCGGATCTAACCAATCTTGTGCAAAAGGGATGGTTTCTGGAAATAGAGCTGCAAGCAGAGATTTAAGCAGATCTCTGAGCAAAAGAAACTGTTGTTTCCCCTAAACCCCCAGATCAATCTCTTAATCCTGGAGTTTCTCAACAAGCAGTGTTCTCTGCACAGTGTATGTCCCTTATATACCAGGCAATAAAGTTTTAACATATCTGTGCACTAAAATCTGTTTGATGAACATTTTTCATCCCGACTTCCAAATTAATTTCAGAAAACTTTTAATATAAACCTGAATTTTCACTCCACCTTCTTTTACTCAAGCTGCACAGCCTGCCCTTGTGTCCATAAGTATCCCTGAAGCAAGAAGAATACAAAAGTACATTTTCAATGAAGCTATTAGTACTTTTTTTTTTTTTGTTAAAAATTTGGTAGATTGTCCTTCAGGAATGGGCAGAAAAGCTTTCTTGTAGGAGGTCTGCTTCTTTAAACCAAAATACTTAATTTATACCATAAGTTTCCTTCCTTATAAAAGGAGAAAGTGTCCTCCATAAGTTAAGCAAAAATTTTGCTAAGCATCAAGTACAAAAGCTTTTTCTTCAAAGAGAAAAGATGAGATGTAGTTTAAAGAGATACTTCCAGAGAGAGAGAAAAAAAAAAGAGTTCAAGTCGAGGATGAATACAGCTTGGATATACGAGGCAGTTTCTTCTCTTGGTGGCTCAGCAAGGATGGAAACCTCCCTCCTGAGAATATGCTGCCACAGGGACCGAGCGCATTTGTTTCTATCTGATGTGAGAGACAAGGATCTTCAGCCAAAGCCGGGAGAGCAAAAAACTATTTTCTTCGCCACATAAAATAAGGACAGAAAGTTGCCTTCTAAAGAAGAGATTGTTACCAGTCTATTCACCGCAGTCCTATCCCTCCAGAAAGCAAAAAGGAGATCTTTCTGAAAGAAACTAGCAAAGAAAACCAAGAAGGTGAGTTGCAAAGTGTTGGAAGGAGGCTCTGTGCCTGCCCAGGAACAGGCTTGGACTGGACTCCTCGTTCTTTCTAAGAGGAGCTGTAGAAGAAATGAAAACTTTGGCAACACTGAACCACTGGGGTTTTTTTCTCCACCTTTTTTTTTTACATTCAAGTATTTTGACACCAGACCAAAACGGACTGCTATTTTTCAAAGGTTTGACTTAGATCTGCTTATGTTAAAGGAGCAGAAACTGTAGCCTAGTTTAGCATTATCCACAATAGCTTTAAACAAAACAGGTACGGTCCCACTACCATCACCCGCCGAAGCACCAGCAAAATTCCCTCTCCTCATGGTGGGTCACGACTAAATGAACTTTGATGGAAATGTGGCACCTGAAGGACTCTCCTGGAGCTTTTGGAGATTTAGTCATCCAGGAGGCACGTCTGATGTGACCCAAGTAAGACCAGCCCATGGGGACACAGTTACATACCTGACTTGAACTGCTCATTCTTCATTAAGCAGAGGATTTACCCCCCTGTCTATCTTCAAAATGATTGCATGTGTTTGGTTTAAATCCATAGCTGTGCTCCTTACCCATAAACGCAGTTGTAAAATGTCCGGGGTTTTGTTTAACTTTTTAGAGAAGAAAAAAATACTATACCCTCAAGCAGCATATAATTCACACTAAGAGCCAGGTAGTTTTTAGAAAGTGGTTAATCAGAATTACACCTGAATGCACAAAAATAATACCGAGTAACCTTTAGGTCTGTATTGAACTTGCAGAGATGAAGGAATAAGATGCACATATCCATGACCACTAATATTATTTACTTCCAAATACCAAATGAACGTGTCCATCTGGAACCTGGCAAGGGTACAGCAAAGGGCTACGAAGATGATTGGGGGGGACTAGAACATCTCTCATGAGGAAAGGTTGAGGGATGGGGCCAGTCTTTTTCCAGTGGTGCCCAGGGACAGGACAAGAGGAAATGGGCACAAAATGGAATATAGGAAATTCCATCTAAACATGAGGAGGAACTTCCTTCCTGTGAGGGTGGCAGAGCCCTGGAAGAGGCTGCCCAGAGAGGTGGTGGAGTCTCCTTCTCTGGAGACATTCCAAACCCTGCCTAGACACGTTCCTGTGCAACTGCTCTGGGTGGACCTGCTCTGGCAGGGGGTTGGACTGGATGATCTCCAGAGGTTCCTTCCAACCCCTGCCATTCTGTGATGTGTGAGCTGAGACCCGGCATCCACCCTTCGCAGATGGTCCCAAACAGAACGAGTGGTGGGTGAGAGACAGGGATGGAGATTGACACAGGAGTGCAGCTCACTGTCATTTCCCAACCACACCATGGGCAAGACCCAAAACACCCTGATCATGGCAGGCACCAGTCACTGGTGTCCACTCACAGGTTTCTGTAAATGCTCTACAGCCACCTAAGAGCTCTAGTTTGGATCTTCTTTACAGAAGATGCATCAAGTACCTCTTGAACCCCTAAGACCAAGCAGTCAGAAGATTTGGTCAAAGTTATCTGAGATCATGAGAAATTAATAATGATATTTTGAGACTTCTTTCACAGATAAGCCACCTGACACGTGCAGATCCATAAGAAGCATCTGGCAACCTCTGATGAAGCCTTTCTGCAAAAACAAAACTAATGGCACTTTCGAGACTGCAGAAAGTCCATAAAAACAATGTAACCACCCCCTCTCCTCTCACACAGCCCAACTCTCTGGCTCGTTCACCACTTATATCTGGCTAACTAATTATTGCAGTAGCAAACGCAGCTCCAAGTGCTGCTGAACACCAGAGCTAACTGGAAAATGAAAAACAGGAAATTACCGGAGAATGAGATTTCCCACCCAAGTGTTGATATTAAAATTTCCCAACCAGCCAGCAAGTCGATAAAGGAGATTAATGAAGAAACAAAGATTTTTTTTCTGTGGGCTTTTTTTTCAACAATTCATTTTCAAGCTACACAGATATAGTGCCTTTTCAAATTTTAAATTAGAGGCTGAAGACTTAAACTAACCCTTAGGAAGTGCTCTTGATCCAAAACTAATGTGGAACACAACTTTAATATTGTTTTCTCTCTTTAGCTTTACAAGTCAAGATGCTTATAAAAGTGATTTCTCACCCATATAGTATTTGAGAAATATAAACATGTCACTTCTTTCCTTAACCACATTTGAGGGTTTCATCAAAAAATGAAAACCATTTATTTCTTGCTGTAGTGATAAAGTGTTGCTTTCAAAAGGGAATATCACCTGATTTCCACAGGTTTGTTTTTGACAGTTGCCTAAATCTGTAAGAAAACTGTCTTTCCCTTTGTAATTTTACTAAATATGTGTTCACTAAAAAAAACCAAAACTTGTTTTGATAGAAAATGTCGGCTAAGTACTCATGATCCTTATGGTTCCTTTTGGGGTCTTTGAGCAAAAGCATCTCATGGGCTCATATTCAAGAAAATATACCCACCCCCAATACTCCTGTTCAACACTGCCCAGAGTTCTTGACATGGAACACACAACATATGAACTATAAAGTAAATATTCAACAAACGCAAAACCAAACCAGAAAATTTCAACTAAGAAAAGACAAAATTATTTTAACCTGCTTGGAAATTTTGACAGGAACATTTCCATTTCCAATACTTTGATTTCTTACCAGCTTTTCTTTGGGGTACAGGTTTGGGTTTTTTCCTATTTTTTTCACAGCCAGATCCAATCTTTGCTGGCACCTTAAGCTTACTGCAGCAATACTGTCTGCCTGCAAATATTTGACCATTAACATATGAAAAACCCAGTGAAATATCTGCCTGTATATGAAAGGAAATCACCCAGGATTTAATCGCAGCTGGAACCTGAAGTTTGTATTTTCCAGAAAGACATCATCTGTATTTGAGGCATATTAAGAAGCATCATATGATGTAAAAACCAAAATTAAATCCTTAATAAATCCCAGACAGCAAATCCAAGAACACACATTAATAGCTAAACTAAATATGATACAAGGAAAGAAACATAATTCAGGAGGAAGTCTCAATGAAATTCAAGAAAAATCAAAATTTCCAAATACTCTTTCTCAACCCTTCCTGTTCAGACCACGTCACATCCCAGCCCTGAGACTGCTCTTCCTGCAAACATCAGTTTCACAGCCATGGCTAAAGTTAAGAATTAAGGAGAATCTGATACATGGATGCTGGGGTAAGAGAGAAGTGCTTAAATGGCATCCATGAGACATAAATGTTTGCACGACTGGCCACGCTGAGCCCCGAGAACTGCCTGGACCAGGTGTCCTGCTCACTCCTCCCTCCAAACATCCATCCAGGCCCATCACCAACACTGGATGCTCAGAACTTCTTTTTGCATGATGTGCTTATAATCAGGCATTAAGGTTGCCTCTTCATTTATTGGACTCCAACGTGTTAATGAGCAATTAATTACTAATTCGGTTATTGTTCATAAAGGATTTACAAATTTGGCACTGGTATGTTACAGCTCGTTAAGCACATCCTGAAGCGAAATGCACACAGGAGGCAAGAAAATCCCCCAAAAGGCAGCTGTCCCTCTCCACCAATCCCACAAAAATTGTCACCACTTGGGTCTCTGAGTTAACATATATCCTGAGATTCACCTGACAGACAGAGGGTACCTTTTGGGAAACACGAGCCCAATGCTTATATAGTCATAAGGCCGTCAGGCTTCTCTTTGAGGCACTCAGGAGACTAAAGGGCTAACAGTTCTAGCTATTTTTTAACTATTATGTGGCACATAAACATATTTGTTTACACAACACTACTTGCATTAGAACAGTCTCCAAATGTATATACAAAGACTTTCTATCTTTGGAGCATCTCAAACAGATTTTGAACAGTTTTTCTCAATCTGAAGCATACACAAAACCACAGTTTGAGGCGTTCGGGTCTTCTCACTTTCCAACAGCTGAGTCCAGTCACACCATTTATGGAGCCAGATACAAGGTTTACCATTAAACCTACAACAACAAACTATCTGATGACAAGCCAGAGCTGTGCTTTGCCTCACCAGCCCGTTCACTGACACTGGAGTCTATGCAAGTCAGAATGGGATTTATTTACTTTTTTTAATTCCATTTTGTGCATTTATTGCAGTACGGTGTTTTCAATTGTTTCCTCTTTTTCTGTCAATACTTCATATATTTTTTCACTGCCCAACATTTCAAGTGCAGCTTCAGAACTGCGTATCACAGGATCATGAAGAGATTGCCATTTAAAAAAAAAAAAAGAAAAAGCAGCAATTAAAGCAAAATAGCAAAAACCATCTGTAGTTGTTCCCATATCAGTTTTGAGAGCAAGCGCAGACAAAAGTACAAGAGATCCATGTACTAGATCTTCACCCTACAGCAAGATCCAGACAAGCCTTCCTCCAATATCTAAGCAGGCTGAGTTCTACCTGAGTTTCATCTTTCTCACCACATTATCGTGATTTTGTTAAAAGACATTTCCATACATGAGCAGCCCCACCTGACTTCATTGAGGGCCTCCACAAGTCTTCTGGCCATAAACACTCCCAAAAACTGCAGAACCTGCCCTAAAGTACTGTTAAAAACTGGGCTTCACAAAGAGCTGGTCATGTCTTTGTAACACCAGATATTACAAGAAATTAAAAAAAAGTGTAGTAAGAACTTCCCAAGAGGCTTACTTACAGTACACGTCCACTCGTATGGACTTTATGGCTGGCGAACCCAAGCCGTTCTCAGCCTTGCAGTAGTAGCGTCCCCCTTGGTGTCGCTGGATGTTGGATATCCTCAGTGTTTCATTGAAGACACTTGAATCTTGAAATCTGTCAGAGGCACTTCCTGCTGTTTTGGTCCACCTGATCTGAGCAAGCACCAAAAAAGATTGTTACTTTAAGTCTGTAAAAGCAAGCAGAGTATAGATCTCTTAATCAAACCAAGAACGCATGGTGGCCACGATTTTATGTTGGAGGAACTTCTCCAGAAAACTGAATAGCTCACATTTACAATCAAACACCCTGGAGACCCTCAATAGCGATCTTGTGTTTATCACCCTCTCTTAAAAATAGCTGATTACTTTTGATGGAAACACCCCATAAAAAAATAAATGCCACCAGCAGAGATATGGAGAACAACTCAAGTCAACCAGTGACACACACCTGGAACAGCTGCAGAAAAGTTCCCCATGAACAGCAACAAGCAGAGCTCACCAGAAAAGGTGTCATTTATGGCAATTACAGCTTCCTTTACTCCGGTAATTATTTTCTAAAAGTGAAGACATTTAAAGGGAACTTTTTAATTCCAAACCCACAAAAATGCCAGTAACAGCCCACTACAACCAGCAGCTGCACAGAGGTGGATACACAGATTGCTAATACCCACGCTTGGTGACCCAAGTCCTTGCCTGCATGATCCTGTGGACTAAGTTATCTCATAAAATGCATCAGACCTCCAGAGACTCCCCAGGTACCTCCTCATCTTTCAGTTCACAGAGATTCAATGACCCAGACAAACAACATTCAGTTCCAGACCAAAACTGGTTGTCTTTTTTTTAAACAGTAGATTTTTCTTGCCTATAGAGGCCACAAATGGGATTCTTGCATAAAGAGGAGTTTACATCTCTTCTGAAGCTTCTCAAAGCAGTTTCTTCTCAACCCCATCCACTAATTCTATGCCAGGATGAAGACCAAAAATTCTGCAGTCATGGATATGCCTGAGGGACAGGGTGCCATCCAGAAGGACCTCTACAGGCTCAAGAAGTAGGCCTGTGTGAAGCTCTTGACGTTCAACAAGGCCAAGTGCAGGGTCCTGCACCTCAGCTGGGGCAACCCCTGGTATCCATACAGGCTGGGTGGAGAATGGATTGAGAGTAGTCCTGAGGAGAAGAACTTGGGGGTGTTGGTGGACGAAAAGCTCAAAGTGAGCTCACAGCCCAGAAAGCCCCCCGCACCCTGGGCTGCATCCCCAGCAGCGTGGCCAGCAGGGTGAGGAAGGAGGTTCTGCCCCTCTGCTCCGCTCTGGGGAGAACCCCCCCAGTGCTGCCTCCAGCTCTGGGGCCACCAACAGCAGAAGGACATGGAGCTGTTGGAGCAGGTCCAGAGGAGGCCACGGAGATACTGGGTGGGCTGGAGCCCCTCTGCTGTGAGGACAGGCTGAGAGAGTTGGGGGGGTTCAACCTGGAGAAGAGAAGGCTCCGGGGAGACCTTATTGTGGCCTTTCGGTACTTAAAGGAGGCTTATAAGAAAGATGGGGACAAACTTTGATGGCAGGCCTGTTGTGACAGGACCAGACTTAATGGTTTTAAATTAAAAGAGGGTAGATTTAGACTAAATATAAGGAAGAATTTTTTTTTGGAATGATGGTGGTGAAACAGGAACAGAAACACTGGCCCAGGTTGCCCAGACAGGTGGGAGATGCTCCATCGCTGGAAACATTCATGGTCAGGTTGGACAGGGCTCTGAGCAACCTGATCTAGTTGAAGATGTCCCTGCAGGGAGTTGGACTAGATGCCCTGTAAATGTCCCTTCCAACCCAAACCATTCTATGATTCTATAATAAAAATGAGATTGACACAAGATAAAATAATAAATATTTGGCTATGGTCCCCAAAGATTGTCCAAAGGTAGTCAGCAAAACCATGATTTAAAGAACACCATTTAGACACTGATCCATTGGGACCTGCTGGGCAGACTGTCTACAAGAAACCTGGAGCTGCTATTGGCTTGCTTTAGACAAGGTGTTGCAGCCTTGGCAGCTGAAGCAGACCATGCCTGGACCAGTGTTGAGTGCCTGTCTCCATGCCCAGCCAAGGATACGCTGTGCTTCCAGCCTTCCAGGAAGGTCCCATGGCTGAGCCATGCAGCTCTTGGTGGACGCCAAGGTGGCCCTAAGGCTGCCTTGGCTGGAGGCAGATCTTTCAGGGTGCAGAAACACTTGGGTTGCACCATACTCGGTCCTGACCCAGAACTGGGGTCTGGATCCTCATAACCTACACGAGAGCATGGGGTTGGTAAGGGTCAGCCTTCCTCTCACTGGGAGCTTCTCCTGGACAGGAGGGATCTTCTACACAAGGCACTGAACTGAAAAATTCATGACCAGCTGTAGCTCATGTAAATTCTCCTCCGCTTGAAATGAGAGCAGGTGTGGGCTTCAGAGGCTGAAATTATAGCAAACCATACTTAAAAAAAAAAAAAAAAAAAAATTCATCTCTCTCTGGCTTGTTTAATTCATAAGCCTGAGTGGCTCTGCCCTCCTGCCAGGTGACCTCCACAACCCTCACACCGTTGTGCTGCTCTGGGATAAAGCAAATATACGCCAAACTCCCCATCTACGGCATTCGGTCTGCGTGTGAGAGAGACGCTATTAGCGCTGCTATATTTACCAGTCTCAATCTGTCTGTACTTCTATTCTAAACTCTTGGCTCCGGGGCTTTTAGAATCATCCATATAAATGTGCTGCAGGATAATTTTGGAAGAGGCGCTCAGCTTCTACATGCTGCAGGATACAATTTCATCACATACGATTTCAAATGCTTGAAAAGTGTTTTAAAATAGTATTTAAGATGTTCACTGAACCTCTTGTGTGGTTTATTTCCCTTTATGCAATCAGAATTGTAAAAGCAGCTCTGCTTGGGTTTTAACTGGAAAAAAAAAATTAAGAGCATCTTTAGCATTTACTTCTCTCTTCGTCCTTTTCCTCTCCCACAAAAAGTTTCCAGTGGAATGCAGTCTGCCCTATCAAGAGAACACGTAACTTAAATAACGTGTTTTAAGTACTATCAGCATCTATGTAACTGGTAACGTTACATAACTTATACAAAAAAATTAGAGCAAAGCTTAATTAGACACTGTGAGAACCGGGACCTAACAGATACCATCAGAGTTTTATCATTTTATGAATGCAAAAGCCTTCCCCCTCCACTGCATCTTAACATTAATGTATATCTACTCTTTATGATACGGAATTTTAACAGGGTCCTGTTTGGCTGTAAACAGAAGTGGACTTTTCCGCTTTAAAAAAAAAATAAATATACTTGTATGTTTTAGAGGCAAGAAGGGTAATTTTAACAAATAAAATAGTTTTGTAGTGTATGTAGAGATCCCTGAAGAATGAAAGGAATACTGTCGAGCAGATTCTCTCTTATAAGACATCCTCCAGGAATGCCACGGGTCTGATTTAACTTCAGTTCATTATTTACCCCAGCTTTAACCCAACATACACACATCCCCACGCTGAGCAATAGCGCATCGAAATTTACGGAAAGCACCAGGAAGAAAGCTGTCTCTCGAACACTATGCTAATGCAGTGATCCTTTAAAGGCCTCGACACAAGAAAGCCAGATGTCTGAGAGACCTCTTCAGAGAGTCTGCAGTGGTTTAACCTCCTGCAAGCTCCCGTCCACGCTTTGGGGTGACCTCTAATGGTGATGAAGAGGCTGAGACCATCAAATCCATCCTTAGAGATGGAGCATTTCACGGCTCTAAGCGTCCAAACCCTCACCAGTGCTTCACACAGTGACCTTCAGAGCAACCACGGCTGCAGCACTGACATCATCCCAACATTTCCAAGGTGGGGAGTGGAGGCAAAAGGGGCCACGGGCTCATGGGACAGTGTGGCAGGTATCTCTTTCAGAGCCCAAAGCAGCATCCATGCTTCTTTAAGGAAGAGGATTCAGAAAGCCTCTTGACTACTACCTTTAAAAAAATCCTACCATTAGACTGTATATTCACATAGTTCAGATACTCCAGTATTTTCAAATAACTTGGCACAAAAAAGTTGCTCACCCAGAAGGGATTCAGAGAATGAATGGTTAAAGGTCGTTAGTGTAGATTTAGTACAGCTTGGCAAAGAACAGAGCTCGGAGCCCAGGAGCCCAGCATTCCAAGATAAGGAGCTGGCCTTGTGTATAAGACAGCAGGAACAGCCTGCATGCTAAGGAGGAACCCAATTGTCTGGGTGAAGTGTCCATCTGGTCGGGACCAGTTTCGTGGTTTGGGGTCCAGCCAGCCCAGCATTCTAAGCCAAAGGTAAAAGGACACGGTGAAGAAGACTACGAGCCTTCCTCCAGAAGAGCCCGGCCCATGATCACCAGACAACAGTAGGCATGCAGCAAGGGGAGGAGACTTATGATAATGAGTTCCTAGAAAGAATTAGAATAGTAATGCCTTTTCTTAGAATTAATTATAATAACCCAGCCCACATTAATGAATATGTATGATTTTTATCATAAATAGACACTTGTTTTACAATCCGGTGCGCACGTTTGGAGGAGCAATCCCCCTTGCACCCAGTGCTGCAATAAACATACCTGCTTCATAACTCTCCGCGAGTTGTAGAGTCTGTTTCTGCGCCTCAGAAGCGTTTTATCAGTGTTTGCTCTTCATAATCTGCTTTTTTTTTTGTTTGAAACCTCCCAGTTCCTAGTGCAGAAGCAGCACCGCGTGCTCCGCGCCTCTACTCGGGCAGCGGGGATAACACGGGAAGTAAATAAATTCTGTTTTGCCCAGAAGTCAAAGCCATTCTTGCTCGTAATGCAAAATTTTAATTAAAAAGTTTTGTCCACACATCACGCCGTACACATATCGGAGTAATAAATGTTAATCCATTACGCAGATATGCACTTTCTGGCTTTTAAGGATGGAATTTTCCAAAGGGCTCACTGTTACTCCGATGCACATTTGGGGATCCCACCCATCTACTGTCACTGCTCTGCCACAGGATTATGGTCTGTCTTTATAAAAGCCTTCTTTTCTTTTCTGTTTCCTTTTCTTTTTATCTTGCCAAAGATGCGGAAGTAAAAAAAAATGATTTATGAAAAATTCAATTAAAAATTATTCTGATTTATGAACAAGTCAATTAAAAATTATTCAACTTTTTAAAATTAGTATGTTATGACCCATGACCCATCTAAACCATACCATGACCTACGTACTTGTCTGATTTGTATATGCCCATAAGTTCTCTAACCATCAATATCTTCGATAGTATTTTATTGGCTTAAGCAGATGCCCTGAGACACACAGTCATATTTCACCCTACAGCTTCAGTTTTCTTAGCGAGCGTTCCTGCAACTTCAGTAGGAGTCATAGAATTTACGTTTTTAGACTAAAAATGCAGATTATAAATAAAAAAAAACACCTCCCAGAATATTTTGCCTAACTTTTCCCAGCATAAACAAAGTACTCATGCCCAAAATGAAAGCAACAGAATAAGAAAAATATTTAATTTTGATGCTGTAAAAATAAAACACTTTGGTTTTAAATACTGTCTTTCTCAAAGACAAAAAACATTAAAATATCTTTACTCTGAATACATTTCGCTTGGTTAAAAACAATAACCACCACCAACCACCCCCACCAAAAACCCAAGCATTTTTCAATGGAAACTTTTCTTTCTTCCATTGAAATAGTTGGTGGAAAATAAGGTTCTGACAACATTTTTCTCATACCATGACACTGAAATCTGCCTAATGCAGCAACTGCAAGTAAATACGTTCCTTAAAATATACCCAGTGCCGGGGCTGGGGGTTGGTGGCACGTCCCACTGCCACTGATTGCGGTCACTGCCCTCTGACATCGCTGGGAGAGCAAGGATGAGGAGGAACCTCCTGATCACGGCTATAATCCCCAAATCCCTGCCTCAGATTAAATCCTCCTTTGTACGCAAACAGACATTAAAAAATGTCTTTTCACAACTTTACTGGGATATGCTGGAACGTTTCTTCAGGCCTAGATACATCAGAGGCTTTGGGAAAAGCCATCTTAAGGACACCCACCACTCCTCCTCCCAAATAAAAGGAAAACAATGCCTTGAACTTATATTTCCATGAGATCATTTTTGTTTTCAGGAAAGCAAAGGCTGGGGTAGCAGCTACTGAAGGCAAGAAGCATTTGCCGCCTTCATGGTAAACACAGAGGACATACTACATGAAAGGCCCTTTTTGGGCCAGAAAAGAGAAATTGACTTCTGCTCCTTTAGTTAAGGAAATTATCGGAAGCATGTTTGAGCTTATGCATCAAACTTGACCTCTTCGTTCCATTCAGAAGGGATACGACCACGCTGCAGACCTCAACACCCTGTGAGATACACCCAATCTAATTTTAAATGGGCCAGACTGGGCTCTAGCCACAGCCACGAGGAGATCTCCAGATGCTGCGAACCAGATCACACAAGGAGCTACACCATACCTTTAAAACTTCTCTACAACTTGGCTCCAGTTCACATCTGAAGTTCCATTACCCCCTTCCTACCCTCTGATTTGAAAAATCATAGAATCATAAATAAATTGAAAGGATCCCAAAATACCCTAAAAGAACACCAAAAAAAAAGACAGAAAGAACCAAAAGAACCAGGAGAGCACACTGCATCCAAGTTTTAATTGCCTGACACCAGGAGAGACCACTCATACCTATATGCAATAAGTCAAGTGGAGCATACTTTGACCCAAAATAGCCTTTTTTTTCCCCACCAATCTCCCCTTCCCATCCTGCAGTCACAGAGCCAAATGGCTGTAAGGCAGTTGTAAACCACCATCACAGGACTGGCAGGGATGGATTCCACACCAGACTTACACGGGCACAGGTTCACAGCAGAGAGCAAGATGTTCAACTCCAAGCGTTCTGCACAACGTCCTTGGCACCAAGACCATCACCAGGTGATTCCAACAGCTCCTCGTCTGAACAGGTCCCCTCTCACTTGCATCCAGGCAAACACTCCTGCAGGGCCTTTTGATGACTCAGGGGATAGTCACATCGAATGTACACCTCCAAGGGTTTCTAAATATCCTTCCCCTGGTCACCTGAACCAAACCACAGCCACTCCTGCACCGTGCCCACCAGAGAGGAGATACAGCACTGATCTGAAACATCACCACTCTGCATGATGCTGCCTTGCACTTACTTTTAGGATGACACATTGCATCTCCCGTGTGTTCATCAGGTCATCCTCACCACACACACAAGGAAAGCATTCACACATCTAAATTACACCATTAGCCACCTCTAGAGATAAATATAATGGGAGGGGGGTGACGTTGCATTTCTCTGGAGGTATTCAGATATGGTTTAGTGATGGTTTTTGTCAGTGTTAGGTTGATGGTTGGGCTCACTGATCTGAAAGGTCCCTTCCAACCTGGGCGATTCTATGATCTGTAGTAAACCAGAGGCAGCGTGATGCAGCACGCCCGATGAGACGGAGGGTACAAAACATCTGTCGTTATTGGGATGGATATGGCTACAGGCCACCGATATGCAACAGTGGTACGAGAAATTCTCTTCCTATTTATTTCATACAAGAACATCTGAACGCTAGACTTGAAAATGGCTTCAGGTAAAAAGCACTGTTCATTGTTCAAAAAAAATCCTTACGTAAAGTATCAGAGTGGCAAAGGAGCCAACGCAAAGCAAGTCCAAAATGATGATCCCCTGTCTTGGACAGAGCTAAGAAGGCTGTTATCAGCACAAAACAAATGCAGAACTGCAGAGTGTTTGGTTTCCAAACATATTTCCTCAAGCTTGCAGCAGCCAAGATGCAATCACCTCAGAAGATTGGGTTTCCTGGCTCCGCACCTGGACTGCTCACACTTCACAGAAACACCAGGGAGAAAACGGAGCATTGTGCCCGCTGTCCCCACACAACTGATGCTGTTGCCCTTATGGGACAACTCGTGTGCTTCTGTTCACGCACATATTAATGCCTCAGCAGGCTGGCATGCAAAAGCACAATTTTTTACTCATTTAACTAAAAGCAGTCTGTCACAGTAACTGTTAAGATGCAGGACATGATCAGTTCTGATTCGGTGCCAGAGATCACAGAGAAATTGCTATTTTCCAGCTTGATTGCTATAACACATAGGAAAAAAAAAAAAGACTTCTTTTTATTCTCTAACAGAGGAAAAATTGTGGTTATTAATGACAGAGAAAATCAGCATTAAAACCACAAAGTTACAAGCAATCAAGTCCTGTCAGAAGAACTTTAGTGTTTTGTTCATAGTTCACTTTAGCCCAAAACATACCAGTCATAGCAACGCCGTGGCTGAAGTCTGCGGATGAAGGTCGGAGCCTCGTTGACTCCAAAAGGGTAAAATGCAATAAATGAAAAGGGTCAAGAAGAATAACTGAAGACCTCAACATCTGATAAAGAGAGAAAAACTATATCTAAGCTGACTATTCCTTCATCTCTGAACTCCCTGCACTTGTACAAGACAGATGATTCCTATTTTATACCTAAACCCAAGTCACTCAGGAGTTACCCAATCCCCACCAGTGCAGCTTAGCATCCCAAAGCCAGGAGTTTTGTATGAACTGACATTCTGTGCACACAAATCGTAGAATCATACAATGGTTTGGGTTGGAAGGAACCTTAAAGATCATCCAGTTTCAACCCCCTGCCCTGGGCAGGGACACCTCCCACCAGACCAGGTTGCTCAAAGCCCCCTCCAACCTGGCCTTGAACCCCTCCAGGGATGGGGGAGCCACAGCTTCTCTGGGCAACCTGGGCCAGGGTCTCACCACCCTCACAGCAAAGAATTTCTTCCCAAGATCTCATCTCAATCTCCCCTCTTCCAGTTTGAAGCCATTACCCCTTGTTCTGTCACCACATGACTTC
This sequence comes from Numenius arquata, assembly GCF_964106895.1. NCBI lineage: Eukaryota > Metazoa > Chordata > Aves > Charadriiformes > Scolopacidae > Numenius > Numenius arquata. Next base: position 68,685,878 of record NC_133581.1, on the reverse strand, counting down.
TCCTGGATACACTAGGCAAATTGCACCTTCTCCCAAAGTCACAGTACTTCCAACTCCTCATTGTGTCAGGAAACTTTTATGGAAACCATGGGAAACATGACCACACCGTCCCACCACCTCAGGCCACGCAACTTGAATGTCATACACAGCAGGGCAATGGTCGATGACATTGCATCATGTCAGATGTTTGCATCTGCAAACAGCAGATATGCCCCAAACAAAGAAAATACCTTTTTTTTTTTTGTCGTTTTGGTCTTTCACATAATTTCTCCATTTAACTTTCAGAGAGGTTTTCTTCCATGAAAACTACATTTTCAAACACAATTTCTCCAGTGCTACAATTTCAAGGCAGCAAAGGTTACTTCACTGTTCTTAAATTTAAAAGGCTCGTGTCTCAGTTGTTCCCCCCAGACTTGCACATGGTGTCATCAAAACTCTTGGAAATTAGGCACCACACAAGTCTAAGTTGTCTGAATTGCAAGAGTTATGAATTTGGCTTTGAAATTGCAGAGTAAGGACTTCTTAAGCTCAAAGACTTAAAACCTAAAGATTACCTAGATATAAGTGAAGAAATTTTAAGTGATCACTGAACAATTTAAGAGAAAATTAATGAGTGAATCCTGAAGACAATAACATTGCAATCATCAGGAAAATGGTAAAAAAAGCCCTGCTTCAGATCCTTCCTGTAGCATCTTGCTGAGTTGAATCAGCCTGAGTTGTCGTGTCTGGGGAAACATCTATACTTCTTTCTCAAATACTTTCTCAAAACATCTTTGAGTAACCTGCTAATTGATTAATTGTTAGCAATTTATCCTAGTTTGACTATAATGTTTTTCCTTATGACTTTAAGATGTCTCACTGCTTCAAAAAATTAGCACTTTTATTCTGAATAATCAATATACATTTTACCATAAATATCTCACTGAAGGATGGAGGTTTTTTCATTCTCCATGGCAAGAAAATACCTTCTCCAGCATTAACCAGGAAGGACTGAGCTCAACGAATTTCACAAAGCCTTGTTTCTGTAGAGGTCAGTATCATTTTAAAATTGCCAGTAGCTGCAGGACTTACAAAGGTCTTGCAGGTTTATGCCTTCCTGATGGGAATTTATTTACTGTCTATCAACTAAATTGTTCAATGAGTTTCATGAAATGATCCAAACATCTATGAATGGTGTATTTTCATTATTCTCTCAGCTATTTTTATTCAGCAGCATGAATCTGCTTCAAAATGAAATACAACTGTTCACTTTTATAATAAAGAACATAAACTAAAGAAAGAATGAGGCACCATTTGAATTCCTAGTTATTAATTTTTATGGTGGTCTTCCTAATGTCAATGTATCATGTTAAACCGCCGGAGCCATAAACACATCCTTATAACTTAAATGCGTGAAAATTCATTCACTATAGTTCTTAAATGGCTTAAAGGCAAATAAGTACAAGGCATTTTGTAACTTGTAGCTACCACCACTAGCACAGAGCTCATCTTGGTGATGAGACCAGCAGAGAACTCTGTGAAATTCACATCTAGACTCTTATTTCCCCTGTGGGCCAATCTAAATCATAGGACTCTCTTTTTTTCTCCAGTGATAGTACAGGTTTCTACAATTGCCCTTGGAATAAAGTCTAAGGCGGCAGTCCCACTCTGAGGGTTGCCCCCCAGGAAGATGTTGAAGAACTGGCAAGGATATAGAGAAAAGCCACGGTACTCATTGAAGTAATAGAAAACATGCTCAAGAATGCAAGTGATAAGCTCAGCAAATTTGCAGTATCAAATGAAAAATCAGGGAAAATCAATCAACATCTTTAAAACATACATGAGGGACTGAAATTCGATAGCAGATCAATTTTCAACATAAGAGGCAGTTAAGACAGTAACAAAATGGATTAGAAATCACTTTCCATTTGCTCAGGTTTAAGATGTTCATGCAAAACATCATCTCTCCAAGACATTTCACTAAATTAAAGCCAGCAGTGCCAAAAGGGCTTTACCAGGAACACTGGGGGATGTGAAATCTCCTCCTTGTGCTCACCACCAGGAATCAGCTCTACAGCCCAATCCATCACCTGGTACTGGATCTCCATCACCCAGCACTCCTGCAACCAATGCACTGTCTTCACAGTGTCCAAAAACCATAACCTTATCCTAAATAACTCTTTCTTAGCCCAGTTTTGCAAGCAAAGTGTCTTACATGGCTGATGGTCTTCCCTGCAAAACCTTTCAAAGCCCAATTTTATCCAAATTCAGTACAAGGACACAGCCAGCCCCGGAGCAGTACCAACCTCCTAGAGCCCAGAGGTGATGGCTTCGTCCAGTTTGGGGACAGGGACATGGCAAGGTGTTAAAGGAGGACAAAGGTCTGAGGAGCTGCTCTTCAACCACAGCACAAGCAGAAATGGGAAAACAGAAGCCACCAGTTCCCCCGTTCCCACTTGTCTCCCTCAAGAGCGAAAAGGCATAAAAAAATGTGTTTCTGTCATTAAACTCAGAAGACTGGAGTCTAAACAGAGAGAGGAAAAAGTGGCTGCTAAACAGGATTTTTCTACTTTAAAGTCACTCTTCATAATAGAATTGCGTTTCAAAGTGACAAAGCCATCCTGAAATCCAGGCAGGTTAAAATTGATGCTTTTTTCCTTTATAACAATCCTTTCATGTATTACTTCTGCTTCTCATTCTCTCCATCTCTACCCATCTCTCCCCCCTGCAAGACCCCTGGGAGAAACAGAGTATTCAAGAGAAACAGCTTTACAGAGCACACCCAAAATGCTGTCAGAAAACAAGAAAACTGATAAGAGACAGAAGAAAATGTTTCCCTTCTGGTCTTTCAGGAGTACGGATCCTGACTACTCCCTGCAACAACTATTAGGGGAGATATTTTTGGGCAGAGCCAAAACTGACTGACAAGTGTCACAAATAAATGTAGCTGTAAAGGAGAAAACAAAAAGCAGCAGCCGCTGACGCCAGCACGGCTGCACGCCCAGCGAAAATAGAATTGCCACCGAAAGCTATTTCTGTGCAGATGGCAAATGCTATGAGGCAGAGACCCACATACTCTTAGCGTGAGCCATCCACAGAAGGAAAAATACACTTGTTTTCCTTCCGTGCGGAAACTAAGAAAACAACTTTCTTTCCAGATCATGCTTTTACCTCCAAGTAAGTTGCCCACGAGCCAGCAATGTGCCCTTGTGGCCAAGAAAGCCAATGGTCTCCCAGGGGGCATCAAGAAGAGCATGGCCAACAGTGGAGGGAGGTCATCCTCCCCCTCTGCTCTGCCCTGGTGAGGACACATCTGGAGTCCAGGGTCCAGTGCTGGGCCCCCCAGTTCGAGAAAGACAGAGAACTGTTGGAGAGAGTCCAGCAGAGGCTATGAAGATGATGAGGAACTGGAGCATCTCTCTGTTGAGGAAAGGCTGAGAGACCTGGGGCTGTTCAGCCTGGAGAAGAGAAGGCTGAGAAGGGATCTCATCAATGCTAAGCAATATCTAAAGGGCGGGTGTCCAGAGGATGGGACCAGACTCTTCTCAGTGGTGCCCAGTGACAGCACAAGGGGCAACAGGCACAAACCGGGACACGGTAAATTCCATCTGAACATGAGGAAAAACTTCTTTCCTGTGAGGGTGGCAGAGCCCTGGAAGAGGCTGCCCAGAGAGGTGGTGGAGTCTCCTTCTCTGGAGATGTTCAAAACCCACCTGGGTGCAATCCTGTGCAACCTGCTCTGGGTGGACCTGCTCTGGCAGGGGGCTGGACTCGATCTCCGAAGATCCCTTCCAACCCTGACCATTCTGTGATTCCAAGGGCTGACTTTTGTGGATCCTTAACTCTTCACTCCCACAGGAACACACAAGGCATTGCCTTCTCTCCTCCTGTCAAGCTCAAGGATGCAGAGATGCCACCACTCGCACCCCAACAGGAACCCAGGCACGTTTCTGGCCCACCTCTGCTTGAACAAATTAAATCCACTTAACCGAACATCATAAAATGCTGGCTTTAAATGGCTCTTTTTTCCACTACATTGTCTTCTGCAAATAGCACCGAGGTTATTGACTTCCTGCGATGCAATATCGGTCTGTTTACTTAAACTAGTTCCCATTTTTAAAACTTCATAAAATGTAATCCAGAGAAATCATGCTGTACTTCAAACACCACTGATGGCAGACTTGGTGCACGAAGAGACTCTGAGAAAAATCCCTTCTAAATATCGGAAGCTGATGACCACCAAGCTCTGCCTTTCGGTTCGCAGTGGACCTTATCAGCATTTCCTCCAGCAGACCCTGCCTTGCATCCCTCTGAGACTGAAGAATGCACACCCACCTTACTTCCAGACATCTTTCTGAATTAAACCCTAAATCTCAGTGATCCGGTAACATTAGCTGTGCTTTATCTTCCTTCCACAGCAACCAACATTCACAGATGCCGAATTACACCTTACAATTTCATTGAGCTAAAAGTGAGAGTGAGATCCCGAGATTTGACTTGCTTTAGCAGTGATGACAAAGAAAGGAGATGACATTTTTATTTTGCTTGAAAGGTGGGAGAAGAGGGAAGGGGAGGTAGCTGGGAGAAAAAAGGAAAAGAGGAGAAATCTTGACAAGAGGGAGTTGGCAGCTCGGCCGAGAAGGCAGCTCAGTATGAAATACTATCAACAGAACTTAAGGCCAGAAAAGATCAGCAGCTGCTGAGCACAAGTCACAGATTCTGCATCAAGCCCACGATTTTTTGTAACATATGAAATCAGTGGCATTGACTGAAATTATCAACAGCAAGCCCGGTTTGTTGGTGGGGTTTTTTTAAAGAACACTTTTTTTTCTTTCAAAATAACACATATAATTGTGTTGTGTGACTAGAAGTCACAAATTATTAACCAAAACAATGAAATGAAGCTCAGGGGCCTAAACTGATTCCAAAAGAGAGAATATTCACTCATGGGAACTAAATCTAGCCATACCAAGTTACGGAAGTCATCAGACACAACCTTTTGGATCCAAATTCCTTTTGAATTCCAAAACACCCGACAGCCAGAGGCTGGAAGATTAAGCACATCCTACTTATACACTCCAGGTGCTGGACTGGAGACGGGATAAGGGACATCTGGACTCAGTCAGGATGGAAGTTCCTAGGTTTCTTCTTGAAAGTGCCAGTGACACCAAAAAGCATCTCTGTGGCCGTATTTTTGCTTCTGTGTACGCTTTTTTTTAACTTTTGTTTCAGAGGATGAAGAATTGGCAAAGTCTCCTTCAGACAGTGAGAAAGTCTAAACCAATATTAACCGAGACTGGAAAAGGACTGAGTCTCTTCCACCCTGAACGTGGCACAGCTGAGAAGGGTTCTGGCAAGACCTTTCTTCAGGGAAAAGAAATCAGCACTTGATTGGATCCTACTAACTTTGAGATTTTAGCTTATTTCCAATTCAGAACCCAACGAGAAGGAAATTTATGAAAAATCCAGCAATCACAAATAGCATCATTCATGTCTTGTTGAGCTTTCCTGGCATACCTTTAAATGACTCCCACGAGTGCCAAGGGAAAGGATCTGGGAACAGTTCCCACATAACGAGAGAACTGCAAATAGATATTAAGAAAGAACAAAATACAAAAGAACCTGGTTCAGCTCGCAACCAGAAATAAAAGAACAGGATTAAGGGAGAAGACTTGTAGAGCAAAGGAAAACATGGCAATATTAAGCAACAATGAACTGAGATGATTTCCAAAGGGAAACAAAGCAAGCTTCAAATCATGGAATATGTAAAACTTGTACAGTTGATGACACAGGAAAGAGGGGCTACAGCCACTAACGCAACACAGTGACGATCCATCCCCAAACGCTCTTCTGCACTGTGGAGTTTACTGAGGCTTTGGACATCTCACTGCACTTCACATTACACCCCATAAAAAGCCCACACCCCAAGAAACCACCAAAATCCAGCCTACGAAGGTCGGGAAATCAATGCCAGAGACCAAGACGTACACAACTTGCTTGAATGTTCTCCTTCCTTTTACAAGGAGACTACAAAAATAGAAGAGGCAGCTGAACTAAGCTTCAGCCCCCCAGAAGTTAAACAGCCAGGTCTTCTCCAACCACTGGCTGGCTCTTGGAGTCATCAGACTAAAACAGTTACTTATTTTTTTTATTGTGATTTTACTTTCTTTGGCTGTTGGGCAAATTTCCTTGATTTTACAAGAGATTTTTAGTTAATTATGTATTTACCTAGTTAGCATAATTGTCTTCAATTATGTAATTAGTGTTCATATGTGTAATCATTTGAACATGTAATTATATCTAATTACACCATTAAAACGTGCAAGTCATAAATATCTTTATCATTTTGATTGATAGATGTACAGAGAGAAAAAAAAAAAAGATCACTTGTTATTTTTATCTCCTGGATCCTGAAATCTGCAAGAGTAAGAGGATTCAGCCTATAATGTTGCTATAATTATTTTTAAGGACCTATCAAGACTATACCAAGGTTAGACCTTTCAAGCAGAGGTAGAACGAGTGAAACAACTCAAAACTAAGGAGCAAAAAAATATAATCACTTAGTGTAGTGAGATTTTTCTGTAAAAAAAAAAAAAAAAAAGCACCAATAAGAATACTCTGGGAAATACTTATTGTTTAGTGTCTAATCATGCACTTGCTGCTACAAAGAAGAATATCAGCCCACTCGGAAAAAGACAACGCGGAACAAACCACACACAAGTCGTTCCTGCTTGTTCTGATGGAAGATGCTATTGCACCCGAGAAATGAGGGTTTAAAGTTCCTTGTACTCTTTAGCTGCCTCTAAGACAACCAATACAGCCATACTTGGAAGAAGAGGCTCCTCCGTACTTGGAGGAAAGGCTGAGGGACTTGAGTCTTTTTAGTCTGCAGAAGAGAAGACTGAGGGGGGATCTGATCAACACCTATAAATACTTAAAGGGTGGGTGTCAAGAGGATGGGGCCAGTCTTTTTCCAGTGGTGCCCAGGGACAGGACAAGAGGAAACGGGCACAGACTAGAACATCAGAAGTTCCACCTAAACGTAAGGAGGAACTTCTTTCCTGTGAGGGTGGCAGAGCCCTGGAACAGGCTGCCCAGAGAGGTGGTGGAGTCTCCTTCTCTGGAGACATTCAAACCCCACCTGGACACGTTCCTGTGCAACCTGCTCTGGGTGGACCTGCTTTGGCAGGAGGTTGGACTAGATGATCTCCAGAGGTCCCTTCCAACCCCATGTGATTCTGTACTTATCAGAACAGTTACATTTTTTTAAATTCTTTTTAGCTTTATTCCAGCACCCGTGCTGTAGTACAGTACCAGAGCAAATACCTGGCGCGCACCAAATGAATTGGGACAGCGACAGCTGAGGCTTCTTTTTAATTGCTTTTGGCTGGGAAGGCAAACATTTACACACAGATTAACTATTTAAAGTTTATTTACAGTTCAACTCGTCTTCAGGTTCAGATTTCTTGCCTTTACAAACATACAGAACAGTCTATCAAAAAAAAAAAAAAAGAAAAAAAAACAAACCAAACCAAAACCAAACAAAAAACCCCTATATATGACTCCAAAAGCTGAGGAGGCAGAGGGGGAAGCCCAACACAACAACTAACATAACAAGAGCTCTTCGGCACCACTCGGGAATAAGCCTCAATTACAGAGCATCCTTCAGCAAAAGGCATGTTTTTTTCCAGCCTGATAAGCTCGTTCGCGCTCTGCAGAGCAGCCAGATACAAGTGCTGGGGTGGACAGCAGCGAAAATAAACCAAATACTTCCCAAAACGGCCACCCCCAGCTGCCAGGGGCTGATGGAGAGCTCGGGCTACGAGATAATTTTATCTACAAGAACAAGCTGGTGGCAGCACAGAGAATAGAGATGCACAGGAGGATCAAGAGGTATGATTTGACCGTCAGACCAGAAACAACCCAATTAGTTCAAACTCTATCACAGGTCAGATGGAGTAGGTTTTGCGAGTAGCATTTCTTTCCTTAAAATGCAAAAGCAACAATCTCAAGAGCCTGCCTTAGTCATTGAGGATTTAACTCCTGCTCCTCAGGTGCCATCAAGTTGCTGTGAAAGCACAGTCTTCAAGACCATATGAAGATACGTGGGAAACAGGACAGTAAGTTCACGGCATGAAGAACCACAGTGTGCTACAGAACCACCTTCCCTCTGCCCCCTGAATTTAGTGAGATATGAGAAAACAGCTACGAAGAACAAACAAGCCTCTAAAGTTCAACCAGCCATGGAAGTGCATGCTGGTGTTAAATGGATCTCCCCTCAAAGGGCATCAGCTCCAGGGACAAACTCTGGAGTCAAGCGCAGAGTGGACCAGCATCAAGTTTGTAGTCACACCACACCTTCTCAGAGGCACTAACGTATGTTTGGACTTCCAGGTCTAACATATAACATTTCTGGAGAAGAATTCAAATGGGCAGCAAAACAGATGTGGTTTCCAGCCATGACCACTTCTTGCTGCTCTGGGAAAATCCACGAGGACTTTGCTGCTCTGAGGTTTTACTGGCAGATGAAGGAGAACATGTCTTTCACGCTGTCCACAGCAATGTGAGCGATACCCTCCATAAAAAGGACCTTCAAGTGTTTGTTTAGGAGGTATCTTTCCACAGACCAGCCACCAGAATGCACCTCTCCCTCAGCCACAGCAGATCTACATATGCTGCTAGTTTCCCCATGTTACGAAATTATCTCTTTGCTCATCAGATGTATTCATTTTTCAGCAAGAGAGACCTCACAGCAACAGACCTCATTCCAAAACCACCCACCTTATATTTGCTTATGAGGCTATGTTCAAACAGTCATGGAAAAAACAGCTACTTCTGCAGCAGAAGAGCCACTTCTCCATCCTTTCAGCCCATGTCCTCCCTTTTAAGGGCCATCAAGAAAAAGGAAAGCAAAAGGTGATATATTGACAGAAAGCAAAGACTGCAGAGAGCAGTTTGGGGGAAAGATCCAAGGGAAAGGGAGAAGACAGATGCAACCCATTCAGAGGACAAGTGTCCACACTTCAGTAAAATGGAAAAATTTTGCTGCTTTCCTTCGGCGGTGGGAGATTTGCTCTCTTGTGGTCACTGGAAGCTTTCAGTGGGGGATTTTCTGGCAGCTTTTAAGCTTCCACCAGGGTCAGTGTGAAGCTGGTATGCTAAAAATCCCCCACCTGGCTGCCATTTCCAACTCCACATGATTCTCTGATAGTCTCATTTCGGTGATTGCTGATGCTTTAGCAAGCCCGGCCTCGATATTCTCAACCGAGAGAGCGCGGCTGAAATACACACTTCACTTGCCCTGATGTTGCATTTATCTTGATTTAGGCTGAACTCTTTCTCCTCACCGCTTCCAAGCCCTTTTTGGCAACCTGCAAACATATTTCTTGTTGAGAGACAGCAGCCACCTGGAACCAGAGCATCAGCAAGATACGACTGGTCCAATTATTCAGAATAAAACCGCCGAGGAGTTTAGTTTCTTTATCTGCTTGCAAACCACGTGCCTTTTAACCCAGCTTCCTGACGATGATGGGGTGAGGCTTTACATTTCTTTCAGTGGTGTATTCACAAAATATTCAGTGCTGTTTGCAGCACGCCATTTGAGTTACCATATCAAAATTACGTTCTACTAGACAGGATTAAATTTTAATAGTTACATTTTAATACTTAAAAGTCCTGCAGGCAACAGACCAGCACATCCCGCTGAGGATCACTGTGAAATCCGTGTGGTTTCGGACTGGTGAGGATGTGAGATGCCTTCCTCATTGCTGCTGCCCAAAGAGTTCTGCGCTCCATGGCAGTGTGGAGAAGAGGCCATATAACTCCCACCCAACACAGACAACTCCACCAAGCCCTTTTATAAATTACTACTTAACTGTGAGTCTTCAGTATTAGACTGCCACTAGGCAAGAACTTCAGGTGCAAAAATAGATTTTGGGGGAAATGGCTTCATTAGTGGTTTATGTTTTCTCCTGGGTTGCTTTTTGGGAAGTCTAAATTCTTATAACCTTCACCATCACAGAATCATAGAATGGTTTGGGAAGGGACCTTAAAGATCATCCACTCCCACCCCCTGCCCTGGGCAGGGACACCTCCCACCACACCAGGTTGCTCCAAGCCCCATCCAACCTGGCCTTGAACCCCTCCAGGGATGGGGCAGCCACAGCTTCTCTGGGCAACCTGGGCCAGGGTCTCACCACCCTCACAGCAAAGAATTTCTTCCTGAGATCTCATCTCAATCTCCCCTCTTTCAGTTTGAAACCCTTCCCCCTCCTCCTCTGGCTCCCCTCCCTGATCCAGAGTCCCTCCCCAGCTTTCCTGGAGCCCCTTTAGGGACTGGAAGGGGCTCTAAGGTCTCCCCTGGAGCCTTCTCTTCTCCAGGCTGAATCCCCCCAACTCCCTCAGCCTATCAATTTCTTAATCAACAGAAATAGCCGGGTCTCAACACCTCCGTACCTCCCTCTTTCCTGACTTATTTCACCACAACTGCCTGGCTCCTACTTCAAGGTTCCCACACTCATCCTCACAGCTGAGGCTATGTAAGATTAAGCATTGAGATAAAAATATACTTACTGACAATATCAATAAATGAGGTCCAGAAGCAAGCCAAGGCAACTTTTCAAACACAACAGGTACATCAGGATATCACTGAGCATTGCAAAAAACCCCACTCCACCAGTGTTTGGAGTTGACAGGGAGTTGATGTGCACCCAACAGAGCTTCATTCCTTTCTCCTTCCAGCTCCAACAACCAAGCTCCTTCCCAAGCAGTGAGGGATCTCCATCACCAGGCACGTTACAGAACCACCTTCATTATTTAAAACGCATACCATCTTAATTACTCAGTGTGATTAGTGTAGCTTCCTCTAAATGTTTCAGAACAGAATCCTACCTTCACCTTATTAGCGGGCGCAAAGAAAGAATTAACATCTTCTGGCATGCCATCCATTAAAATATAAAAAGCAACATTTCAGAAAAACAAAACAAAACCCCCCACGTGATGTTCTCTTTGATCAGCTGCAAGTGAAACATAAAAGGCTCCTTTGAGGTAAAGTGGCTGCTACATTTTCTATTTTAATTGATAGGAATTCTTATTAACTGCCAATGTGCTCAAATAAAGCAATTTGTGGGGAGGGGGTTACTTACACTGAACAGCTGTTTTCCCGCCGCATCCTGCATAGCCTTATTACAATAATTGTACTCTTGTTAGGAAAACTGATGATGATTTCATGTGACACTCCTCAGTTCACGGGAAGACTTTACAAATGTTCAGTGAACACCTGATCAAATCCAGCCTGACTCATGACTAAATTAGCCTGCATTTTATGCTGAAAAAGCCCTTCATAAAAGTTAGACTCAATAAAGCTCACATTTAGCTACGAAGGGCATGTATTTCTATCGTTCTGCAGCATTAAAAGAAATACGCGATTTAAATTTACATGCCACTTTCGGTGCTGAGGCTATGAACAGTTTATTTGATGGTTTCTTCCTAAAGTACAGCACCTGAATTCACACCTCTGCAGAGCACTGCAGATACAGTCGGTGCTCACTACAACCCTCCCCTGCTCTGCCCGACAAGAGAAATAAGCCTTAAATGTGGGAGGAAAAAGTCCGTGTCAGAAATCGCAGCATCCTGACTGAGGGACGGCACTGAAAGACAAGCGAGCAAAAGACTCCTGGAGTTGTACCAGGCTCCTTGGGGCTGAGCACATCGCAAACTGAATCACAGAATGGCTAGAGTTAGAAGGGAGTTCCAACTCCCATCCTGGCCTTGAACCCCTCCAGGGATGGGGCAGCCACAGCTTCTCTCAGCAACCTGGGCCAGGCTCTCACCACCCTCACAGCAAAGAATTTCTTCCCCAGATCTCATCTCAATCTCCCCTCTTGCAGTTTAAAACCCTTCCCCCTCATCCTATGGCTCCCCTCCCTCATCAAGAGTCCCTCCCCATCTCTCCTGGAGCCCCTTTAGGGACTGGAAGGGGCTCTAAGGTCTCCCCGGAGCCTTCTCTTCTCCAGGCTGAACCCCCCCATCTCTCTCAGCCTGTCCTCACAGCAGAGGGGCTCCAGCCCTCACAGCATCTCCGTGGCATCCTCTGGCCCCGCTCCAACAGCTCCATGTCCTTCTGCTGTTGGTGGTCCCAGAGCTGGAGGCAGCACTGGGGGTGTCTCCCCAGAGCGGAGCAAAGGGGCAGAATCCCCCCCCTCTCCCTGCTGGCCACGCTGCTGGGGATGCAGCCCAGGGTGCGGGGGGCTTTCTGGGCTGTGAGCACACATTGTGGAGTCATTCTTCTGCAATATAAACCTGCAATGCAAACCCCGGAGGAGCAGCAGCCCTGGCTCTGCTCAGGGTGTGCAAGCACCGAGCTTGAGAAGCAGAAGGTATCTCCTAGCAGCCTCTCAGCTGCAAGGGGAGAAACTACTTGGTGACAGCGTGGCCATCAGCACAGCACTCCACTCCTACAAGTGGAAAGAAAACACAGCAAAACAGAGCCAGGGAGAAAAATCTGGGTCTTCCAAATGCAGATCCTCCCATGCACTGCCCTCCAGGAGAGCCAAGCTATCTGTCGCCCTCTTCATATGCAACCAGCGCTCGCCTTAGCCCCTTGATTTCAAATGACACGGTCTGATAGCACTGCACGGGAGAAAGGGTGGCAGAAGGATGGTGAGGGGGTGGAATCTGCTATGGTTCTGCAGAAGAAAGCCTCATTAGGGCATGTTGCATCCCCAAAATAATCAAAATCCCAGAGCACACAACCCTCAGATGGTTGGACCACACATGACAGCAGCAGCTCCTGCCTCGCCCCAGCTCCTGGAGCTTGGTCAGGGCAGGGGGACAAATGTGGGGACCCCATCACTTGCCAGAGAGCATTAGTCCACGCTGGTGGGGACAGAGAGCTATTCCCACAGCTGCTCCCACTGCCACAGTGAAGCAACCGGACGAGGACTTGGGCATCACTCTCCCTCCACTCAGCGCATTTTGCATCTCAGAATGTACCTCTCGTGACAGGATAACGTGACCCGAGGTGTGACAGCACATGGAGGTGAAAGACACAGGGAAAAAAACACCCAGAGCAAAAAAAAAGCCCACCCAATGTAGATGAGGTTATACTGACAAATAAGGTCTACATCATTCAGCCGTTAGTGGACAACCAGGAATACAAAATCCCAGCCAGTTCCTGCTCTTTCAGAAGATACTGCTCCCTCTGAACCCCATGGTCTAAAAATCACTCCTCACCTTGGGACAGTCACAGTAGTTGCTGCCACCGGCTGGATATCCAACCAAGGAAGGTTGGGATAGGTTACATCCCTCCACAGGGTGTGCAGGACAGCCTCATTAGCGTACATAAAACATCCCATATTAGCTAGATAGAACAGCAAATAAGTTATTGGTGTCATGGGGGTAAGTGGCCTTAGTACCTCCTTACACGTCTCTTGTTGAGCTGAGGTGCAGGTACAGCACGACGCTCAGTTCCTGGGAGAATATCTGGAGAACAGACGGGTCCGAAGGGTGACACTGCAGGGTCATGTCCTGCAGGATACACATCCAGCCTCGGCAAATCGGAAAGCAGCTCTGCAGACAGAGACCTGGGAGTCCTGGTGGACAAGAAGTTGCCCATGAGCCAGTGATGTGCCCTTGTGGCCAAGAAAGCCAATGGTCTCCCAGGGGGGTATTTAAAAGAGCGTGGCCAGCAGGTGGAGGGTGGCCATCCTCCTTCTCTGCTCTGCCTTGGTGAGGACACATCTGGAGTCCAGGGTCCAGTGCTGGGCTCCCCAGTTCAAGGACTGGGAACTACTGGAGAGAGTCCAGCAGAGGCTACAAAGATGATCAAGGGGCTGGAGCATCTCTCTGCTGAGGAAAGGCTGAGAGACCTGGGGCTGTTCAGCTGGAGAAGAGCAGACTGAGTGGGGACCTCATCAATGCTGATCAGTATCTAAAGGGCGGGTGGCAAGAGGATGGGGCCAGGCTCTTCTCAGTGGTGCCCGGTGACAGGACAAGGGGCAACAGGCACAAACTGGGACATGGGAAATTCCATTTGAACATGAGGAAAAACTTCTTTCCTGTGAGGGTGGCAGAGCCCTTGAAGAGGCTGCCCAGAGAGGTGGTGGAGTCTCCTTCTCTGGAGACATTCAAAACCCTCCTGGACATGTTCCTGTCCAACCTGCTCTGGGTGGACCTGCTCTGGCAGGGGGTTGGAATGGATGATCTCCAGAGGTGCCTTCCAACCCCTGCCAGTCTGCGATTCTGTGACAGGGACCGTGAGCTCAGCTCAGCCTGCCACAGAGAAGAACTCGTCATGTCACCCTCATTCCCAAACAGCAAGGGGCTTTGCAGAATTTTGTTCAAATATCCAAACAAACCGCTGGGGAAAATCCTGAAAGCAGTAATTTGTGAAAGTAAGGGCTGCATTTGCCCACCCACCGTTCACCTCACCTGAGCATGGATGTGGCATTTTAAAAACTTAATCAAGGAAAATTAGTTTCTATGGCAACTAATGGCGCATTTAATAGATCAAGTGATGAGTGCCGTGTATAAGAATGCTGCAAATTACGAATAGCAGGGATACATCAAATGTTACCCCATCCCTGCACAGATAACGAGTAGACACCCAACCATGTGTTGGGGTGCTCAGAGCTTTCTGCATAATTAGGCGTGAGGCTACCTTTAGGGGAACAGCAGCAAACACAAGTGTTTGTAATTCTCTTTCCTTTCAATAATTTCTGTAGCCTTATGTTATTTTCCCCAAAGGCCTCACTGATGCTGATTAAACCTCAACAAATTTTAAACAAATTTTGAAACAGTTTCCATTTTGAAAGCGCAACCACTCCCAATACATGAATTTCCCTATCTCCACCCGCCAGTAACGAATTTTAGGGATAATTTTGTGGCACGTGGTGGGAAGCTGGTGAGAGGAGACAGGATTTCAAAGAGAAGCCCTTATAGAGCAGCATCACTTCGACACAACTTGGAGAAGATCACAAGCTGCCCGGGAAAGTCCTCAGCCTGTCACAGAGCTACACTCATTGATCAAGAAGTTAAAAGCAACGCCTGGAAAGACAAAAAAAAAAAGGCATAAACGTGCGCTTTGGTGAAGCGGGCAGGAGCGCTGACATGAAAGAGAAGAAGAAAACACTCATTCCTCCTCCCAGACACCCACCATGGGCAGCCTCAGATCACGCAGGGTGTCAGGAGAAGGCTAACCAGGCAGCAGAGCAGCCTGGCCCCACGGCATGCAGACCCACACCAGCCCCACCAGCTTTGGTTCTTCAAAGCCATGAGCACACCCTTGTGACAGAAGCCTGGGCTACCCTGGGGCAAGCCAAAGGCACTCTTATGGAGAAAGGCACACTCGCTCCGGTCTCACCCCTGCCCTTCTCCCCAGGAAGAGTTTTTGGATCTACAAGCACTCCCTTGCAGGCATTGCCATGCACAAAAAGGAATACTTATGTGTAGGTGTGCCCTGTATACAGAACTTGGATATTCAGGAGCCACCTTGCAAAACCAAGGAGGAAGACGCCTCTGCAGCCTCCTGAGAGACTGTTTTTCCTCTCTCTTTTTATGTCCCAGGGGAGCTTTTAATGTAACAGAAAGGAAAACCAGACAGACACTGTGCTGGTAACAGTAGTCCCACAGTAAAGGAGGCTGCAGCGGAGCAAGATCTCCTCAACTTAGGGATGGTCCATGGGATGGTGAGGGTTGAGAAGAAAGATGGTGAGCGCCTGGGGTGGCAGAGCACATAGAAAAGCCTAAGGGGACTCCTTGAGGACCACGTCCACTCACAGCAATGTACAGCAACACTCTGAGGGTCACCTGTAAACACCTCTCGAAGCCACGAGTCACTTCTAGGCCTACAGGAAGGCTACGACTAGACAAACATCAGACAAGAAGTCCTGATTTCCCCTACAGCCAGGCTGGTTCAGCTGGGTCCTGATGAACCTCACCCAGGCTCAGCTTCTGAAGCTGACCCATCCTGTAGCGCTGGCATCTTCTCCAGCCCATCACTAGGTCGGGCACAAGCCCGCCTGCTGTCTGGCTGAGACTGTAAAGAGGACCCAGAGGAGGAAAGTTCACTGGAGAGTTTCCTCTACCAACCATTACATACTTGGCTTTCAAACTGACTCTCAACAGTTGTGGAGACCTGCTGTGAGCTCAGCATCAGGAAAAAAAGGTGAATGCAGCTAATTAGCCCCAAAACAAAAAAAAAAGTTCTTTGTTAAGTAGAGCACATGATTTTAAAGAGACTTTAATTTTGTAGGTGTAATTCACTGTAGCTCCAGACCCTGAGCTATTAAGGTGCTCAATTACCAAACTCAGCTTGCAAATCAGGAAGAGGACTTTCTGCTTGAGCTTTTGCACCCACTCTTAAATGCCGTTCCCCAAACTCAAGGTTTGCAGAAGGTACTTCCACAGGTTTGCTTTGAGGACACTAAATAAAGCCTGTTACTAACACCAGCCTTATGTGTTGAATGATCTTTTTCCTCGAGCACTGCCGCCTGGCTCCCGGACCTCGCTGAGCAGAACAGCGGCAAATGCTCCGTTAATGAACCAGTACAACGTTTGTCAAGACTGAAGCCCAAAATTCACCTGTCATCTCCATGCAATGGGGACTGCACACGAGTTTGCGGGAGGAACTGGTGCTCTTGGCATCCCTGCAGAGAGGCACCACTTTCCTGCTAAGATCCTAGCCCCCACGCCATGAACCGCTGCCATACCAGCATGGCATTTCTACTCCACAATACATCTAGGAACCTTTATTTCAGGCAAGAACCCCTAAGGGTCCCTTTTCCAGTTGCCGCAGAGGTGTGAGGAGCAGCACAGGACAGCAGTTGGCCAAGACTTGAGTTTACTGCAGAAAATAGGGGATGTACGTATATCCCAGCCTCAGAGTTTTTAAAAAAGAACGCAACAAAGCAGGCTATGGCAATTCATTAATCCAAGTGATCTGGTAAAACCTTACAAAGACTTCAAGCCAGCAGTAACGCTGACAGTGCAGACTCTGTATTTCAGTGGCCAGCATCTCCTGGGAGTCATTACTGCAGCGTGACTTAGTTACTCGCTGTTACTGCCGTTGTGGGAGAGGTAAACGTGATACAGCCCCAAGAAGCAAAAACACAATCACAGAATGATTTGGGTTGGAAGGGATCTTAAAGACCATCCAATTCCAACCCCCTGCCCTGGGCAGGGACACCTCCCACCAGACCAGGTTGCTCCAAGCCCCCTCCAACCTGGCCTTGAACCCCTCCCAGGGATGGGGCAGCCACAGCTTCTCTGGGCAACCTGGGCCAGGGTCTCACCACCCTCACAGCAAAGAATTTTTTTCTGATATCTAGTATCTCACCTAAATCTACCCTCTTGCAGCTTGAAACCATTACACCTCATACTATCACTACATGCCCTTGTATAAAGTCCCTCCCCAGCTTACTTGTAGACCCCCTTCAAATACTGGAAGGCATCTATAAGGTCCCTGCATCCCACCAACAGATCTGGAGATCGAGGCAGAGGTCCGTGACACACCAGCATCTGCAAAGGCCACTTGAAAGAAAGGATACAGGACAGATGGTCTCACCACCTGACTCAAAACACACTTTCACCACTTCATTTTCTCCTCAGTTAATGCATGTTTTCTGCCCACTCCTGATTTTGAGGGGGGATTACAGTGACCACCAATAGGGGATTTTATAAGTACCCAGTGCAGGGTTGCTGACTTCTTACCGCATTCAGAACAAAAGGATTTTCTGTGTTTGCCAATAAAAATTGAAAAAGTTTGAGAAACACATGCAAGTTGAACAGCATTCTTAGAATAGATACATAATTACATATTTTATAAACTCACTTCCCAGGGTCTAATAAAATATCATTTTGAAAATAATTTCCATAAAATTTGCAAACCAAATACGATAACCTTCTGTGCAAAAAAAAAAAACAGTAAAAAAATTGAAGTACAGAAAATACTGGCAATTACCACAAAATGTGGATGGAAGTCTCCTGCAGAAAAAAGAAAAATAAAAATGTATTTTCACCACTTCCATCTGCAAGGAGAATAGGAAGCATCCAGCCCGACACTTCCCCTCAAACCCGGCTCATATTGAAGGCTGCCTGAACATGAGAATCCAACAACAATATATTGTCAAATTCTTATATAAATTCTGCACGTATGAAAAGGAAGGCTTAAAAATGAATGCTGTAATGCCCCTTCCAGTAGCCACTGCCTCTTGGTCACAACAGAAACCCACTGCAGACCTCTCCCAAAGAACCAGGCCCATAGAGCAGAATGCATTCAAGAAGCGAAATAAATAAAAACCGTACACTATCTGTATTTAAAATACCCAAGAGTAGTTACTGGCAGGTAAGACTAGCTGATTCTACGTGAACCCTGATCTCCTACCTGACCCTGATCAGTGCTTTTTCTCAACAGCCCCACTGAGAAAAGCAACATAAACCGTGGTGAGATCCACCAAGTCTTAGAATCATAGAATGATTTGGGTTGGAAGGGACCTTAAAGATTATCTTGTTCCACCCCCTGCCCTGGGCAGGGACACCTCCCACCAGACCAGGTTGCTCCAAGCCCCATCCAACCTGGCCTTGAACCCCTCCAGGGATGGGGGAGCCACAGCTTCTCTGGTCAACCCGGGCCAGGGTCTCACCACCCTCAAAGCAGATGAGATATTAGGAAGAAATCCTTTAAGTCTTGCTTAAGAGAAGCCAAATTTCATGGGCAACGAGTCCAAGGGTCTGCAGCTCCCATGGAGTTTCATGGCAACGTGGCAATGCAAGAGCTATGGTGTCTTAGCCTCTTTTCCTTGCTTTCTGGAGCATTAAATTTGAATGGAAATTTAATAGGAAGGTGATAAAAAGGTTAATGTTCAAACACAGCCCTGTCAAGCCTCCTGTATTCTGCTCCGAAATCACCCATCTGAGACCACCAAAACTACCCCCTGCTCTCAGGCAATTAATCTGCAAAAACTACTTTGAGTCTCAGAGCACTGTAATATGAGAGCGAGCGTGAGAGCAGACCGAGGTGCCAGCTGACAAAGAAATTCTATAAACAGGTAAAATTAAGAGAAATCAATTTTCCATCCTGAATCCCAGATGAGAAAATTGAGGTTTTTATGAAAAAAAAGCAGCTGTGTGGTTGCTTTCTTGAGGAGACGTGTTGGTTGAACAGACTTTATTTTCTTTTGATTCAGCAGCATCATAAGCTTTGTTACTGCTCGAGACAGCACCTTTTATAAGTGGTCCAAAGTGTTTCCTGATGGATACCAGCCCCACTCGCTTTGAAGCTGCCTCAAGCCTCCAGGGCAGCAGGTTTGAGAGGGATCTTTGATTTCAGCTCCAGCAAACCTCACACCTTTGCCGGAGCAGATGGAGGAGATGGTTTGAGAAAGAACCATTCTCCAAGGAAGACCCACTGGAAGCATCAGTCTACCTTCACCCTGCTCTTTTCTGCCCGCACGTATGTCCTACTTGTCTCCACCCAAATGCATAGCCGTGCCAAAACCTGCTGCTTTGGATCTTAAAAGTTGTTAAATAAGCGTGGATGAGAAAAGTTTAGGAAGGCGGAATGAATCCAACTTTACTAACAGGCACCGAGAAACGTGGACTTGTTTCAGGGAGGTGGCTGGAAAAGGCAGCCAGCCTGGGGCAGATCCCGTCTCCCCCATGCTGAACAGCATCATAATTTTAATACCACCCTAAAAAAAAGCCCTGAAAAGCAGCAGGGTGTCCTCAAGGTGGGAAGTGCTCCCTCCATGCTTCAGTTAAAACATTATCATCAAATTTTGTGAGCAAGGTCTGTATCAATCCAAAGTCTCCCACTTGGCTCTTCCAACCAGGAGCCACCAACATCTCCCCATCATCTCCCCTGACAACATTCCATGAGCCACCAACATCCCACAGCATGGGCAATGTTGGAGCGAAGAGGACAACCAGCCACGGGAAAGAATACAAGAGCGGGACAATAAATACATCTCATACCTTGTGGGACACCACAAATTAAACTTCATAACAGCAGCACTGATTTGAAAACTGCTCTCATTTTGGGGTGTTATCAAAACATGTGGACGCTTGGCCCAGCCTTTCTTTTTTCCTTTCATATTTTTTTAGGGCTTTTTTCTTCTTCATCTGGCAAAGACTAGACAGAGATCACTTAATTTAAAAGAAAAATGGCTTGTTTTATACCATGGCTTTAATGTGTGACTGCAGCTGAGAGAGTGCAACTGTGCGCAGTTAAAGTAGAGTTTTCTACGACACAGCCTGACCTACGCCTTCCCTGGAACCAGCACAGGCTAAACTTCAACTTCTTTATTGTCAAATCTTCTCATTAAACTCGGAACAGCTCTGGAATAAAGGGCAGAGAATCAGCACATCTCTCCTTCCTAGAGGAACATCACTCGTCTGCAGACTGGAGCCCTCCGGTGCATCCCGTCTCCCCAGCTCCCACCCCGGCCAACTGCGCTTCACAGCTCCCTCCTGTCCCATGCCATCGCAAGAGGGAGGTCTTTAATTCATCGCCTTTCCAAGAAAATCCTTGCAAGGCAGTCTAGTGTTCAAAACCTCATACAAATCTGTACGACACGTGGTTATCTCTGCTCACACAGATGCACCCGCAGCTCTCGGTACCCTGCAGAGCAAGAGAAGGGGACGCAGCAGAAGGCAAAGTGGCAGGAGAGGGAACAGAGAGCGGGGCTGGCTCAAAGAACCAAGGGAAAGATGGAAAAGGAAAAGCAGAGCAGGTGGAGAACAAAGCATTGCACTTTTCCAGGTCTTAAAAGGTCCTGATCTGAAATACCCTGTTAACGGGGTACCCTGGGCAAAGGCAGGGGGGTGACAGGGGGACGCAGCAGGGCAGCGGCAGCCCAGGCTGGCAAGACTTTGATGCTGTAAAATAGAGTTACACTTGGAAAAGTATAGTTTCTTTCTGGGTTTTTTTGTTTTGTTTTCTGCAGGGCTGCAACACTGTGGTTCCAATGACATCCAAAACCAACGACTCCCCCAAGCCCTCCTGTGCCTCCTCTCCAGCTGTTCACTCTGGTGCCTACTGTCCACATTCAGCCTCCTCATATTTGTTCTTCCTTTCCTTCTACCAACCTCCGTGGACCTCAAACACTCACGTATCAGGACCTCATGTTAAAGTTCAATATTAACACGCCGATTTTAATGTCACACTCCTGGACAGTCATTCGAAAAGAGTCATAAACTTTTCCACTGTTGATGTTTCTTCTGCAACATCCCAATACCAAACCAACAGCCGGGACAATTCCCCCCATCTCTACCACCCTGCACCAGTCTAGTCCTTTGCAGAAGATGGAACCAACCCAAGAAGACTCAGAGACAGACAGGGCCGAGGGAAGGTGGGGTGACCAGCGGGCACGGCGGGGGCTCACCTGTGGCCGAGGATGGCCGGTGACCAAGCAGGTCAGCTCCAGCGTCTCGCCCTCGCGGATGGTGTAGACCCTCTCCGAGTAGCGTTCCTCCTCGATGTTGCAGGCCAGGCCCGAGTGCACGATCCGCACGGTGGGGGGGGCTGCAAGACCCAGAGAGAGAGACCAGGTGAGCATCATCTCCCGCATCCCCAGGGGCTTGTTCAGACCCCCCTCCAGGCACCCTCACCTACCCCTAGATGGAAGATCCAGGCTGCACCTGAGCATTTTCCCCACGGAAAATACTCCTGTGCTTACTCAACACACGTACCCTCGGCTCCAGAAGAGATTTCCACGGTATTTATTAATGCCCACCAATCCCCTGGCACAAAACCACCGCAAGCTCATTTGCATTCCAGTTATTTCTGTTTCCGTTTCCAAATCAACTCCGCGTTATTGTTCTTTTTTATTATATATCTTTCTAAACGCATTATCACACTCGTTATGCAAATGAGAAGCCTCAATTAAACCATTAAAATTAAGCCGGAGAAACAGCGCGACGGATGCTGCTGCCTTTGAACGTCGATACCCAAATCCTGTCACAGTCAGAGGGATCAGGATTTGGACCACGGGGTTAAGTTCAAGCAGAAACCTTACTTTAATTTTCTTGTCTATGCAACCTGAAGTACAAGCTGTTACGCCGTTTTACATGTTGTACATGTAGGAAAACTGCAATGTTGTTGCTAATACCACAAATACAAATTACTGCTCTGTTTCAACAAGTCTCCAAAGAACGCTCCTGGCTCTATGATTTTTCTTTGTTTCTTTGAGTTGAGTTTGAGTTGAGTTAGAGTCCTACTGACAAATAAAGTAACATAAACTACACAGCAAATGAGATAAAGGGTAATTCTCGTGACTTATAAAGATCCAGTATTTCACCCTCTCTGCTCAAAAGTGTGCAGCTCCTATTCAGCAAAAGTGGATAAACTTTAAAATCCTAATCAAAGTCCTAAGTCCCAACCAGAAAGCAGAACAATTAGAGCTGAGCCCAACAGGACTCAAAGCCCTAGAGCTCCCAGCCCCATTTCCCATGGGCAAGAGCCATGTGGTGCTGGGAAAGCATCCGTGTGATCTCCCCTTCATCCCTTCCACCAGCAGCAACCACCCACCCACGTCCACAGCCCCATTTCTGTGGCTCTGTGCTGCACATCACCTCCCTCTCGCACCCGTCTACGGCTTCTTTGATCAATTCGCAATTTTTTGGCTAACACCCACGTGGGATTCCTGGTCTGTCTCTCTCTGGCACCCCTGCAGAACCTCCTCACCACCTTCTCATTACTGGTCCAACCCACAGAAGGCTCCCAGCTGACGCAGCCCTTGTGGTACCAAGTGCTGCCCAATGCCTACGCTGGATACCAGCCTGCTAATAATCCAAATTTCTGACCCTCACCCTTCAGAGGGTGAAGAAAATGAGACTCAAGCAAAGAACCCTGAGCAGGAGAGTGTCAGGTCAACTAAATGAATAGGAAGAGAACAATTATTTCAGGCTGTAATGACTAAGACTGATATTCCCAGCTACCTTGCATCGCCCCGTCCATCTCAGTCTACTATATTTAGATCATTTTTCAATGTGCTCGGCCTAGGGTAACCTCTTCAGTTAACCTCAAGAAACCAGTCCTCAGTGAAGCCTCTCTGAGCATGGAGCAGGCAGAAGAGCTTGTGCAGGGGATGGATGTTTCCTTCATTACTGGTGTGATACAGGTCCAGAAGACCATCAGATCAGCAGACACAACAGCTTGGTGGGGCCACTCAAGACTAACCATGTGGGCACAAGAGTAAACAGCCCCCCCTGCACTCACAGCCTCCCCATCAGGCAGGAGCGGCCCAGCAGCTCCAGCAGATCCTCCAGTGAGCTCTGCTCCTCAAGCCACCACGCACGAAGTTTCAAAGACCCATCAGCTCCCCCCTTCCACTCCTTCGCTGGCAGCACCCATTTAGAGAAGGTGAGTACAGGTTAATGACTGATGCATCCCTGCTCTTGGCAGTTTTATAATCCAGCAAAAACTGCTCCCTAGCATCAGTTATTTCCAAGTACAGCGCAAGGACTGAATATACACAGTGGACACATTTAGTCAGACAAGTATCTCCACCTGCCTCCCTACACAGCAGGTGCCCCAGCTTTAGAATCATAGGATGGTTTAGGTAGGAAGGGACCTTAAAGTTCATCCAGTTCCAAACCCCTGCCCTGGGCAGGGACACCTCCCACCAGAACAGGTTGCTCAGAGCCCTGTCCAACCTGGCCTTGAACCCTTCCAGGGATGGGGCAGCCACAGCTTCTCTGGGCAACCTGGGCCAGGGTCTCACCACCCCCACAGCAAAGAATTTCTTACCAATATCTCATCTCAATCTCCCCTCTTTGAGTTTAAAACCCTTCCCCCTCATCCTTCAGAGGTGAATCATAGTTTGGGTTGGAAGGGACCTTAAAGATCATCCAGTTCCAGCCTCCTGCCCTTTCCCCCTCATCCTGTGGCTCCCCTCCCTGATCCAGAGTCCCTCCCCAGCTTTCCTGGAGCCCCTGTAGGGACTGGAAGGGGCTCTAAGGTCTCCCTGGAGCCTTCTCTTCTCCAGGCTGAACAACTCAAAACTATCCTTCCCTTAGTAGCATCATTCCAGGCTGCTCTTCCCATGAAGCTAACTGTCCCTCCTCCAAGGACAGAGATGTCCTTATCTAGGAGTCAGTCTCATGTGTCACATCTTGAAAGAAACTGTTGATTCTTAATTATTATGTTTTTCTAAATAGAGCAGCAGCATTAAAGCTCAGTGTACTGCGGCATTCCCTGGGCAAGGAGAGCTGCTCCCCTTTCGCACACCTCAAGAGTTCAACTTTGTGGGACACGGAGCATCTCCCTTGTCTTGCCATGCTCAGCCGCTGTACAACGGGGCTCTGGGCCACCACTGGGGCTTCCAGCATCTCCCACAGTACAAATAATAAAATACTGAAATGCTAAGGCAGAACCACAGAGCAGAAAGGTAAAACAAGGTTCAGCACAGATCAGGAGACTTCTGGTAAAATTAGAAGAGTCAGCAACATTATGCCAACATCCTGCTGCCTTTTAAATCCTTATTACATTAATATTACATTTACATTCATATTATATTCATAAAACTTCAAATTACACTTGAAGTGTCCTTCATTTTCACGTCTATGCCACTGCTCCATACCCATTAGGTCTGGGAAGGTGATACAGAAAAGAAAAAATACCCCCCTGTGTATTATTATGGCGAAAGAATACACTGCTTTAAGAGAAGATCAAACGAATAAAGGAAAATAAAAAAAAAATACTCTTACTTCTTTAAGTTTTAAAGTCTCATGGTTCAGAAGATATTGCGTAATTATGAAATGTCACCTCCCTCTCTGCTGCAGGAATACCCATTACAGCTGCTTCTGAAATATGCCTCCAAGGATTTAATACCAGGCGAGACATTACAGTAATATATACTTGGCATTTATTTTGTTTGTGGCGTTTGGGAAGAATTTGTCCTATGACTATAGACAGTAAATACTGCATGAAGGAATCCATCGTGGTGCCGTTCCCAGCAACACGCAAGGAAAGTGTCGGGTCAGAAGGAAAAGCTATAGCCTCAAAACCAAGACCAACCCCACCAAGCTTCTGCTGCAAAGAATCTCATGGGCCACGAGATTTCTTTCTTCAAATGAAAAATGGTGCCAGCCTGACCTTTCACCGCATCTCGTTACATATTGATGCTGCATCGGTCCCCTTTATTGGCTGCTCTTTCCCAGCAATTTCAATTTATTTCCCTTCCCTGTCTCTTGTACACGCAAACACGCCTACACGAGAGATCAGCTTTCAACTTGCAACAAGTTCCCCAGACACTACAGACCTGGGGAGGGGAGGGAAAAGAGTCATAAAAATTTCCGTGAAGGCAAAATTAGAAATGTCCGAAGTTGAATATGTATGCAGGTATCTAGACAGATGTAATAAAAAAAGGACAAAGGACACACGAGAGGCTGCGGTGAATGATAAGTAACTTCGAAGGAAACACGCAGAATAAAATTTATTTTCCAAAGCTGTGCAGAAGTAAGTAGAAAAAAAAAGGGTTGTGTTACTTTGTTTTTTCAAACCAAGCTGGTCACCCAGAAAAAGCGAAAAAACAGGTAAACAAGTGAGAGTTCGTGTAGAACTCAGAAAGGAGATGCTTCATGTCTTACGGTACATTTTTGGAGCTCTGGCGTGAAGAAGAAACCTCAGACAACTAGTGGTCTCCAGCCTGCCTGTCTGGATCAACGTGCTGGAAACTCTCCTGACCTTAATCACAACTTTTACAATAATTGGTATTTTTCTAAAAAAGCTCAACTGCTGTAATCTTATTAATAAATGATCATTTCACCTCTTATTGAAAAAATATTTTATACTGTGTGATTGTGATTGCACTCTTTCCTAATGGCTCAAAACAGAAGACATGAAGAATCGACAAAGTATTTAATTCAACATTTCAAAGTTAATCTCAAAACTTTCTAGAGCATGAGATATTTGTTCACATGTGACTTTATAACACCATTAAATTAAAGACAGATCGAAGCACAACTGATTTTTTTTTTTTTTTATAAGAGGGTTGAACCTCCACACAAACCATCCTCAGCTTCTCGGTCTTCCAGTGACAGTTGGAAGGTGAAGCCTTTCTCCTCCTCCTTTTCCACATGTGCCCAGAACCTCCATCTTTTCAGTATCTATTGATTCATCCTGGATCTATGTGCCTGGACTTGGATGCACCAGACCCAAACCAGCAAAGAAGCAGCACAAAACCCTTGCAAGAGTTTGCTCTTGTGCTTCACCAGCACCAAACGAGGTCCCTGCCAGCTTCAGAGGACCTCCAGCAGCTCACTGCAATTAGCAGGAGAGCAAGATTATGCCAGCTCATGAGGTCCAAGTGACCACTTTATTACTCCAAATTACTTTAAATAAGAAAGAAGACCTTAAAAGAGACAAGGGTCTCAGCCCATGTTCATCAGAGGGCCGCAAAGATGCTGTGAGGGCTGGAGCACCTCTCCTATGAGGACAGGCTGAGAGAGTTGGGGGGGTTCAGCCTGGAGAAGAGAAGGCTCCAGGGAGACCTTATAATGGCCTTCCAGTACCTGAAGGGGGCCTACAGGAGAGATGAGGAGGGACTCTTGATCAGGGAGAGGAGCCATAGGACAAGGGGGAAAGGGCAGGAGGCTGGAACTGGATGGTCTTTAAGGTCCCTTCCAACCCAAGCCATTCTATGATTCACCTCTGAAGCATTATCATGGCCTTTTCCCCATCCCTCTCTGAACTGGAGCATACCCACCATTCCAGACACAGATACCGACTGACAGCAACCATATGCCGTAGATCATAAGTTTTTAATACTTGCCCAGCAGGAGGAACAATAAACAGCAGTGTAATGACTTGTAAAGGGGAGAAAAAAATTAAATAAATCTATCTGTTCCTAGAAACAGCATTATGGTTCCCCTAACTGAATAGATACTCTGCTGATAAGCTTTGTAGTGTCAGAATTAGGTCAGGCTGTGACAGTAGTGTTGGGAAGCAGCGGCATGATTTAATTAGCTCGGTGCCTTCTCGTGTTAGTGCTATCAATCAAGGAGGCTTCCCGAGCTCCGGAACCGCAGTTTAAGTCACAAAGATACGGGCAAATATCAAGCAACGTGGCAAAAATCAGTCCAAAGAAGGGGGAAGAAAGTTGACTTCGTTCTTCTCTTGGTCGTCTGGTGGGTAAGGTCAGAGGGGAGTACACAGTAGATGCCACCACGTGCATAAAGGGAAATGTAGGCAGGAAATATTTCGCACTGATACACAGGATCCTTTTAAACGATGGACCTTTTCCTGCTATCACTTACTTATTAAGGCTAAGTAACATATGACCATAATGCGATTTAAAAAAGAAAATATAAAAAAATAAAAAGAAACACCAAAATTAAGATATTAAAGAGTTTTAACCAAATGTAATAATTTAAAAATTTCCACAAGAAGACCTGGGCTTGCTCAGAAGCGCTTTGCAGGATATGGGTTGAACCAGGAATGTCACAACTGATTTCTAATGGCCTTTATAAGGGCAAGCCCCTCGCGCAGGTCCCCATCGCACAGTCTCTAGCCAAAGGCTTCCTTTATTAGGTACTTAGCATTTGTCTCAGCTGGGACTCGAAATGATGAATGTAAATCAATACCCTGAATATGTATTTAATAAAAACTAGTCATATAACATTTCTCATTCCCCACTTCCCCCAAAGAATACTAAATTTCCGAAAAAATTCTAAAAAGCTGGTCCGATAATAAATTTGCTAGTGGACTGAATGTCACCTAACCTCCAGTTGGAAAAGGACATCACAAATCCCACATCACCTACACAAAAATACTCTAAACACTGCGCTGATGGGAACTATCGCCACGGGGCAGTGCATTCATCATGGCAATACCACTGAGATTCCCAGTCACTTCATTTGCAATTAGGAGAATTAAGAGCTAATATGAGCACGGGAAAACTTCACTCAAGAGTTGCAAACTCATCTGGAAATACTATAAATTTTCTCTTTAGAAATACAGGGAGAGTTGATGAGTAAAGTGGGAGTAAGTGCTTCTGCTCTTGAACCTACATCTGCTCTAGTGTCCCTGTCCCTTTCATCAGGGCCATGTGGCAGAAGGACACCACAGCCACATGCATACACAGAGACCAGGGAGTGGCCGAGCAGAGATTGGTCTGGAGAACACCTGGTTCTCCAGGGAGTTCTGTACACACACAGGGATTTGTCCTGCCTGGAATCTGCTGAAGGATTGGGGTATGTATTTTCCTGGAGGAGAAGACGCATTTTATTCATGACAAATACATTCTACATTTTCCAGCAGAATGATTACAGGTCTCCTATTTCATACATATATATATATATAAAATTTTTAATTACATTTTAAGTAATCCTGCAAGTTCCACAAACCATGAAGGTCTTCTCATCACTCAGATTAAAGGAATTAACTACAGAACCCGAGTTCTGATATTGTCCAGAGTTTACTTCTCTCACCATTGTTTTCCAACAAGGTCTCGACCGCACCTCTGTGCAAGTGGAATTTTTCACCAGCAAATAACTGTGGCCAGAGATGATTTGCGAGGAACTGTAACTCTGAGGCTCTCCTTGCCTGGCAGCAGCCCCAAAGCAGATGGTTTCCGATCTAACTGGTGCTGTCTCAGCCTGCAGTTATGGGAGCACAAGTGTAGAGCATCCTTTGCAAAAAGCTCTTTTAATGTGAGTTTTCTATGAAACTCAGAAGGAAATAGTTCCTAAAAACAACAAAAAATTAGTTTCTAGTAAGCTCTAACCATTCAACAACTCAATACTTATTTGTTCTCAGTGTTTATTTGTCCTTAAACATTTCTCCTCCTTTGTTTAGCATTGCAAAGCAAAGCTGGGGAGCAAAGCTGCTCTCTTCACAAATGAACTGAAAAGACCCAAATGAGCCAGGGAAGACCCAAAGCAACCCTGTTGGCATTTCAGCCTCTTCTCTGCTCAGCCTGCCATGACAGCCACCACGTCCACCCAAGTGGGACAGCCCAGCTTTGAAAGACTTCCCAACCACCACAGGTATTTCCGTAGGTATGAGTTAAAGCCAGGCTCCTTCTTCTATACAGGGAATTAACTGATGTCAGTGCATTTTTATTTTCCTTAAGGATTTTTGTGGATTGTCCTGGAATATCAGACATATCATCACGCCTCAAAGAAAACCTTTTTCCTGATGCATACGCATTTCTTGTACTAACTCTGCCTCTTTCTACCTCAGTTGAGCCACCAGAGAGACCTCGCTGCGATTCCGTCTCCGCTGCCGTTTGCCCAGGAGCAAAGGGCTACCAAATGCAACCGCCACTGCTGGGTCACGATCGTGTCTCCCTGCCAAGGCAAAGAATTAAGAATAATTTCCTCGATGCTCTTGCAGGAATTTATCTCCTGACTTACCTCTTGCTCGCTCTTTCAGCCATCAAAAGGTCAGCTAATTCAATTCCAGGAGACAGACTGCTCTTCTCCGCGCTGTTGGACCATGAGCGTGCTCACGCTCTAATAAGATTTACAGATTTTGGCTGCCACGTTACCCTCCCAAAAGAAATCTGAGGACAACACAGGTACCTCCCACTCCAAAACACATATTCCATGCTTTCTGTATTAAAATAGTGGCCTCTGCAATTAGTACTTCTAAATTTCCCAGCCTCTTCCTTCAGTGCACTCAGAAAAATGACACTGCTGTGACTTTCTTGGTTAGTTCACAACACGCCAGGTTGATCCATCCTTTGCACGCAACAAATATGGCATCTTTCCAGGATGGCACTGATTTGGGGGGGGATTGTAAAGAGAAGAGGGAAACCTTCCCACACTCCATCTTTTTCCCCCGAACTGCTCTTTGAGCAGTTTGCAACCTACAGATTGCAGGCAGTGGGTTCAATGAATCTTCTAAAATAAGCAAAGAACTGATCTAACAAGTGACGGGCTTAATTGAAGCAACACTTTGTTGTTCCTGGCATCACAAAACAGATGATGTTGCCAGACCTGTTTCAACAGTATTATGGTCTAGCAGTAAACATGTCTTACTTATTTGGCTGTTCTGAGCACACAGTAATATGTTGACGTTCCCCTACCTAAAACGGTAGAGAAACATGAAAACCAAACACATTAAAAAACACCTCTTCAAAACGAATCTGGAATTCCTAACCGTTGGTCCCGTTCACACACTTTGACAAAAAGTCTTTCAGAAATGCATTTTTAACCAAGAAAACTCTGGTTCATGACAAACAGCACCAAGACGACGGATTCAGCCCTGAAGGAACAACATGTCTGTGTAACACTACAGAACTCAGGCACAGGTCCCAACACAACATGGCAAAGGTTGTGTCCCTCTTAGAAACCTGACGTTTCATTAAGCTGAGATTGTGTTGAATTACGGATGCAGCCAGAAAGGAATCAAGATCCACAGCAGGAGCTCTAGACAGTCACCAGGCCTTGCCCAGGACCAAGGATGTTCAGAGCAGGCCAACTCTGGACCTTCTTCCCATGGCCCATGCAGTTTTCCCTGTCCCACCATAACAACCAAAGATTCATTTGCTTCTAGTACCAGCTGGTGGAGAATTAGCCTGCCTCCACCTCCAATTCCCTCTGCAGCCAAAGAAGCAAGATCCATTGAGATTCACCCTGAGATGCAGAGACACACAGATCTATTAATTTGATAGTGCCACCACAACGCTACACCTTGCTCAAAGCCACGCCAAGGTCCACGTCACAGCACATTCATAACAGAGCACTTGCTGACGAACCAACGGAGTGCAACCAAGCAGATGACAGTTGGGGCTGGCATCCAATAAGAACATTAAAATGCCTTTCCCCAGGCCAATGCTTTAACATAATACTAGGACGTAGTGAACTAAAAATCACCGTCTGCTCTACAGATGCATACGTAGCTCCAGGATCCACAATGAGGTCAGCTGAGTCTAGGTGGAAAAGCTCCAAGCTCCGGCTTCCCTGGAGCTACCGAAGCCATTGGAACCCAGCCCATCCTGGTTTGCCGTCATGAAGCACAGCTTGGCAGTGTCAACACTTGGAAAAGCCATACCCAGCAACGCACGCCCAGCCAGGTCACCTCACCAGGAGGTTCATATCTGCGCTCCACCACCTGCAGATATGGGTCATGGCATCTCATTAGAGTAAGGATGGAAATACTTAAACGATGCAGAGCTCTGCTTAAACTCAGAAACTGGACCATGCTTGTACAGGAGCTGCTGGGTGCCTGAACCACCAGCTGTGGGAGAAAATATGGCTGAGAAGGGTTGACTAGAAGGAATCATAGACACATTTAGGTTGGAAAAGATCCTTAAGATCAGCAAATCCAATCATTAATGTAACATTGCGGGAGATGTGACAGAGGTCGTCTTGGGCACAGTGATCACAAAATGACAGAGTTTTCAATTCTTAAGAGAAGCAAGCAGCGGGGGTGAAAGCCCAGTGCAAGGTTTAATGTCTCATCTGGGCAAAAGCAATAAAAAACACAGTTTATGAGGGTGTCCCAAAGCATGAGGAAGTGCTGTAGGTGCTACACAACCCACACGACTGCCAGTAACAAGGATCACGTTGTCCTGAAAAAAGCCTGTTCTCACTTGGCTCCGCCACAAAAGTTTCACTCGATGCAGTACAGGACTCAGAAAGGGATACATTTTAGTTTGCTGACTGAAAAAAAAAGAGACAGTTTAATATTAAAGAGGAATTTTAAAATACATAACCTTACATGAATGCAAATGAAAAAAATGCTGCTTTATAGTGTGTTAAGCACAAATAAACAGCTTTTTAAACAGCAATTTGCATTTCTTGTGAGATAGCACAAATCTGTCCCAGTAAACAGCGACTATCAAGAATACAAACCTCCTTTCAGGAAGACAAATGATTTCTTGAATTAAAATTGTGTTTCCTGTACTTCAGTGTCTCACACCTCGTTTTCACATCTTTGTTTTGAAACACTGGGTGTAGGAGTAACTGCTGAATGACTGGAATATGTTCCATTATATAAAGCTAGAAACCTCTTACACCAGATTTTATGTATTCCAGGCACCACCAAATCTGTGTAATTCCTTTTAGCTTCACTAGGAAGAGAGTAACACAGTTAAAAACCAAACAAACATCCAAAAATACAACTCAGACAGCAGAAGCATCAAGAAAATGACTCATTTTTTTCTATTATCTCCTGTACTCCAAGATTTTAATTGTGTTCCAGGCTCATGCACCCCTAGCCCTAGGTATGGTGGGGTGGGAGGGAGCCTGCAGACCCCGAGTTTTGGTGGGTTTGGGGTCCTCTGCTCGGCTTCCACAGGCTCCAGCTAAACACCAGCCTGCCCAGGCTAAGCAGGATTAACCAAGCATGTTCTTACAGCTTGTGACCTCTGTTACCTCAGCTCTAAACACCAAGAGAAAAAAAAAAATTAAAACAAAAATAGTTATTTATGGGAACCTACTTGTTTGAAGCAACTGCCTAAATTAAATAATAAACCTTCAGTTTATTTGTGCAAGAGGTTGTCAGGTTCTTAAGACTAAGACCAATCCCTAGAGGAGTGGAAGCTCTCTTGATGCTCCACGAGGAGAGAAGCATTGCCCAAGGACAGAAGCAGCACCACACACAACCCACCAGTACCAGCAGTCGCCAAGAAGGAGCTCCCCAGTGCCCAACGGTGGCAGGTCCAGGAGCTCACAGCGCAACCTGACCATCACCAATCCCTGTGAAACCCACCAGCTCTAAAAAAAACGCTGCAAACTGGCCCAACCCTTTCAACATTAATTGGAA
Source organism: Numenius arquata (assembly GCF_964106895.1). NCBI lineage: Eukaryota > Metazoa > Chordata > Aves > Charadriiformes > Scolopacidae > Numenius > Numenius arquata. Next base: position 68,653,186 of record NC_133581.1, on the reverse strand, counting down.
CTGGGATTGACAGACAAAGCAGCAGAAACAAGAAATCACCTCCCCATAGATCTCATTTCCTCAGGAAGCCCAACTAATAGCTCGGTATTGATGTACCATTGGATATATGACTTTCCTTCCGAGTTAAGTCAGCGATCAGCACTTCTGTGATTTATTTGAGTAAGCATCAATGAACGATCAGCAAATCAATAAAAATTAACAATGAAAATTATTAAACTCCCACCTTGGCACTCAGACAACATTAGGTTGTGTATTATTGTTTACATGATTTCCCAGTCCCGTTTTCAGTAGCTGATGACATCTCCAATTTTATTAACAGAGGGCAATTAGCTGTTAAGTTTCATTCCAGAGTCGTTCTTTTCGTGCAAAATTGACATAAGCCGGTTAAAGCATTGAGAGTGGGAAATTTATTTCATTTCTCCTCGCCAAAATTAATCACTGCTCAGCGTTCCAGTACCCCGTGCCACCCTCCAGTTCAGCAGCAGCGTGCACTCGAGCGGTGCCACGTCTGATCCCTCTTAGAGTCAACCAGCAGTGATTTCCCGGGGGCTGGGACTGGCAGATAGGAGCCTGCCCCCCCAGCCATCGATACGCTGTTTGGGCATTTGCAGATGAATACAAGCAAAGTGTTATCGAGCAGAAGAGCTGGGCTCAGCTTTAGGCGCCACATGATAAGCGCAGCATTGGGGCTCAGGCTTAAAGAATAAAAAACCAGGGAGATAAGTTAAAGGGAAGAGATGAGGATACTCCTCACAGCTTCTCTACTGTCAATAACACCCTCTGGCACGCTGGAGATGTGGCTTTCCTGCACGTAACACACCTACATCTTCCAGCCACAGAGATCCTCCAAGGGCTGGAGCCCCCCTGCTGTGAGGACAGGCTGAGAGAGTTGGGAGGCGTTCAGCCTGGAGAAGAGAAGGCTCCAGGGAGACCTTAGAGCCCCTTCCAGGCCCTAAAGGGGCTCCAGGAGAGATGGGGAGGGACTCTTCATCAAGGAGGGGGGCCATAGGACAAGGGGAAAGGGTTTTAAACTGAAAGAGGGGAGATGGAGATGAGATCTGGGGAAGAAATTCTTTGCTGTGAGGGTGGTGAGAGCCTGGCCCAGGCTGCCCAGAGAAGCTGTGGCTGCCCCATCCCTGGAGGGGTTCAAGGCCAGGTTGGAGGGGGCTTGGAGCAACCTGGTCTGGTGGGAGGTGTCCCTGCCCAGGGCAGGGGGTTGGCACTGGATGGTCTTTAAGGTCCCTTCCAACCCAAACCATCCTATGGTAACTACAGTCTGTCTCTTAATTTTTTCAACCTTATATTCTACTATGAAACCTCACTGGAGACCTCAAGCGCTGCAAAAGGCAAAATGCCCAGAGTGTAAGCCAGTGGGAGACGCTGAGCAGCTCATCTACCCCGATGCCACTCCAGTCTGCATCCTACTGGGCGCACAAAAACTACCAACCTGGATGCAGGAGTTGGTGTCACCAAAGACCTTGGCCCAAGAATGATGTCGATTCCTTGCAAAAGGCATTTGGAAAAAAAAAAATAAAAAAAAAGTCTTATAAAAATTACTAGAAAGAGTTATTTTTTTAACTCTTTGCTATTTAATAAACATAATGACAAAGTCAAACACTTCCACCATTGTAAACTCTTGACATTCGGCTTTGCCCATTCCCACGCTTAAAGAACAAAGCCAACAAGTTGAAAAGCTCCTCTTTTAGCCGAGCTCTGCTCAGCAGCACAAGGCAAAACCATATTATTTATGAACAGAGGAAAGCCAACATCAGCCGTCGCTACAGAATTAATTTGCAAATCCTGTGAGCAGTCTGCTCTCTATTATAATTTCAATTCAGTGCAATTTTTAGTTCCTATCATCTGGGCTGTCTACTCATAGTACTGGATGTCCCACAGCTGCAGCCCAAGCAGTGACAGATCCTATAAATGGTGAGGCAGAGGAACTATCCACACCTAGCAGGTGTGGCTTTCTTAAGAAAAAAAAAAAATAAAAATCTGCTCTTCATGTTGAGGGATGCAGTGTGCAGGCCTATTTTTTCTGTTTTCAAATCTTTTCAGTTGCTCTGACAACAAGTTTAGATGCAGAACACATGAAAACATAGGGAGATGCAGGAGGTAGGTCACCAAAGGGCTTCTGAGGACAGGCTAACCCAGGACTCACCATCCAAGAAATCCCAGCCAGAAGCCACTCCATGTGCTCAGCTCCTAACGAGGACCTAAGGCAGAGGATGAAGGCAAGAAGAAGGATTCTCCTGCAATCTCATCTGGCTGCCTATGGACCCCCAGCAGCTTCCCCACTGCTTCCTTGGCCCTGTCAATGGGGCTTGGTTGTGTAAGATCACAGACCTCCTCCTGGGATCAAACCCACTCAACACCACCGAGAAAAAGAAAAGGAGTGGCAGAGGGAAAAAGAAACCAAAGCAACAACTTTCTAAAATTTTCTTTCTTCATCAAAAGAGAAGTTTTGAATCTACTTTTAAATCCAAAACATGGTGATTAACCTTACACTTTGGCAGATTACTGATTATTTTTTTTCCCTTCAAGAATTCTATAAAAATGTTTTCCACTTTTTAATTGGAACTTAAAACATTTGCAACAGATGAGTAATGAGTAAGTAGCATCTGCCTGCCTGGATTTTTGTGTAGATAGTGAGGCACAGAGATACAGCGACAGAGGGAGCCCCCTCTGAGGATGCTGAAGCCGCAACAGCCACAGGGGAGAATCGGAAGCCCTTTTCAGATCACAATCCCAATTGATCTTTCCATCAAAATACAGAAGCCACCCTTTTATATTTTGATATCAATATAGATATTATCAACATAAAATAATTTCCAGAGTCAAGTACCGATTGGTATTTCCATGTGAAACTTCCCCATGGCAACAGATTCTGGTGCCAGTCAAGGTACTTCCAACCACATTTCTCTCCTTACACCTCTCACAATCTGCATTTTCACGTGAACAAGGCCTCAGTTTGAAAAGTTTAATGGTTCTTTTTGTATATTCCCCCAGGCAAAGCAATAAACTTCTGGGTGCAAAACTGACTTCAATGCACAGGCGATGGAAGAACTTCACATGAGAAGGAGGAAGCCGCATCTAAGCAACTTCACTTTGATTTCCAGCAGCTGACAAATCTTGCCCTTATACTGTTTCAGTGATCTCAGAAAACAAAATGCTTAAGAAATTAGAGATGAAAATGGGAAAAAAACGTAAGCAGATCTCTTCAAAACTATTAGATTATTTGTTCTTTAAATGCACTCCTAATTAGTGTATCATAAGCTGTCCTTAATACATTTCTCGGCAAAGCAAACTGTCAGATTATATGGACTCTTGGAATTTGAAATTAATTGGAAGAGCTAAAGATAGCACTCAATAATGAAAATACCCACATATGCTTCAGAATGTTTGTAATAAGAAAAAGAAATGATTGTGTAAATTCTTCTTCCAACCCCAAAAAATAAGGATATGGCTACCTAACATCCTCCTCATTATCTACAGCCTCATAAATCACAAAACTGTTTCACAGTTTTATATCTTAAATTATAGCCGATTCCTTAAGCGTCTGTTTAATAGTAAGATCAAGATCCAAAAGGCTTAACATCTCGCCACATGTACACGTGAGCACCCCATCGACACAGAGAAGGACGTAGGTGCAAAAATGGTTTAAGCTGTTGCTCAAGGAACATCCAAGGCTTTGATCAAAAGATATTAAACTGCAGTGAAAAATAATACATCAAAGGCAGCACTAATTCTCCTCTGTGTGAGCTGCTGGCCTGGTGGCACAGTGGGGACTTCCCAGGCCCCCCACACTTGAGCTGCAGCCCCAGGGTTGCCCTGGATGGGCACCTGCATACAGACTCTGAGCTGGGTGGCTCCTTGTATGGAAGAAGCCACGCAGAGGAGAAAAAGCACCATTAGAGGCGGTTTTCTGGGTCTTGATTCCCTCTGGAGCAACATCAAGCATCTCTCTGAGGATGCAAGGGCTGGGAATAGCTTGTGGGTGCAGAGTACGGGAATGGTCTCCAATGAAAATGGGGACTTCCACACCCCAACTCTTCTTCTGAGCTAAGACCTTCTTGCACTGGACATGTGGATGCCTCCACTCAACACCCAAGAAAACTGAGGAAAATAAGATATTTTCCTCCATTATTCTGCTAGAACTTGGCAAAACCAGAGCCCTGTATTGGCTGTGCAGCTCTGAACCCTAAATATTCAGCAGATGGTTCTTCATTAACTGAACCCAAAATGGCAACGAACCAGCAGGAAAGGAAAAAGCAGCAGGTTGCCCCATCTGAAGGATGAAAGTGCGCTGCCCACACGTGCTGTTTGTCCACCCCGACAGCCATTTGTCCACCCTGTGTCACACACTGATGGAGGCTCAACGGTGCTGGTCTGGGCTAAGGGGAGCAGAGCAACAGGGCCAAACTGTGCTCCTTTCCAACATAAAACCAATTTGGAGGTTGCTGATCTAAGTAGAGAAGGTAAAAGTGTTCTGACGAAGAGGCTGGGACCAAAATAAATAATAAAAAAAAAAAGCCTTTGTAATTTGATTTAAAGTAAATTTGCACTGAAAATATTCAGCTATATCAATATTTAATTTAGCAAAATTTTCCACCAATGTTAACAGTGAAAATCAAGCCAACTATACTTGGTTTTTCTTAAGGAAAAAGATCTCCTGACCATTTTATTTGTACACACATGGTAGGGGATGAAGGAACAGTTTAGAATTACTGTAAGGGTCAGACAATATAAGCTATTTTAAATTACCTGGTAATAAAAGACTTGCTCTTTTGCGATTTACAACAGGAATAAACTCCAATGGAGTAAAACTGGCATAAGCAGGAAGAAAATACAGTCTTGTACATGTAGCTTAACCACCAGGATAAATTCTCCCTTTACCTGCACAATTGCATTTTCATCAGATTTCAGTAAAGTCTCACCTTATAGCAATAGGATCAGGATACTCAGCTTTCTCCTGTGACCCCTCTTTGGGTGCCCCAGGTTGATTTGGATTATAAATTGCACAGCAAACTAATAATTTTTGCTGGTATTCAACGGAGACTTGATAGACCAGATCTTTGGCTCCTGGCTTTCCCTAAAGCATGTTCCAGGGTCCCAATGGGGATGTGTCACCTGAGGAGTGCACAGAGATCCTGATTATAAGGACAGGCTGAGAGAGTTGGGGGGTTCATCCTTGAGAAGAGAAGGCTCCAGGGAGACCTTAGAGCCCCTTCCAGTCCCTAAAGCGGCTCCAGGAAAGCTGAGGAGGGACTTTTTACGAGGACATGTAGTGATATGACAAGGGGAGATGGTTTTAAACTGAAAGCCAGAGCAGTACACAGATTTTCACAGCACATTTTAGTTCCCAGGCTACACAAATGTGTGAACATGGTGTCAACCCACAGCCTGTTCTTAAGCCATGATGTTCTCCCACTCCTGCCTTTCCTCTTTCTGTTTCTCTGGGTGTATTGAGGCCACAGAACAATTTACAATACATGACATAAGACACAAGCACAGAGTCCTTCAGGACAAGAATCATAAATATTAGGTGTTAATACAGAAAACCTTTGAGATGCTCAAATCCAGTGTTTCTGTTGATACTTATTGACAGCAGAAAATCCATACGTTCTTTTTTTTTTTTGTTAAAATAACCAAGCATGTATTTGAGCCCAAGTCTCTTTTCTACAGAGACATCTTCACCGATGTTTTATATCCTCTCACCCCTTGCCCTGTGGAGCCTGCTCTCTGCCCGACCCCGATTTCCACTCCTCACCTTCACAATTCATCCAGGCACACACTTTTGTGGTTCCCAGCAGTATTTTCAGCCACTGTAACCGCTACTGAATGTCAGGTGTGGAAGGTTTCTCTTCCGACAACATTAGTAAGACAAGAGCTATTTATGAACCAATTCTGCATATCCGGAACCCGCTTATTCCCCTCATCCTCCCTCCAGCTCAGACACCTGAATGTTTACAGTCACTGTTGAAATCTACTGAACTCACCTCCTCAAAAACAGAGCTCCAAAAATCCGAGCGGTAAAAGTGCCAGCAAATACATATTTTATAAGATGACGCACCGAGACATAACTGAGCTGTACAGCTTTATGTAGAGAAGATCAGTCCAGACAGATTTCTGCCTGGATATTTTGGTACGGACTGAAGCCAAATGGCACAAAATCCCTTTGAGCTGCATAACTTTAGACCATTACTATCTTTGACGATGAGTAAAGTAAACTTTCAAGAGAGCAACTTTCTGCATCCACAGGAGAGCTGTCACCTCTGGTGTCCACCAGCTTTGACTACAGCCAAAGTCAATGGCAGAATATCCCTTCCAATACCACCAGCCCTCTCAGCTCTACAAGCCAAAGCACACACACAGCCCAGAGCCACAAGGTATGTCAGTTATGCCAGAGGATGTTTCAGATGGATATTAGGAAAAATTTTTACACCAAAAGGGTTACTGAGCATTGGAAGAGGCTGCCCAGGGAAGCGATGGAGTTGCCATCCCTGAAGGTATTTAAAAGCCGGGCAGACGTGATACTGAGGGACATGGGTTAGTGGTGGTTTTTGTTAGTGTTGGGTTGATGGTTGGACTCGATGTTCTGAAAGGTCCCTTCCAACCGAGACGATTCTACGATTCGATGTGTCTCAGCTGAAGAGCACACTTGTGCTAAGGGTCATTCTGTATGTGGTTCCTCAGGGGTCCCACAGATCACCCGTGAGACCACATGGGCCATGCTCTGCTCTACAGGGACTTTGACCCACTGGCTCACGCTTCCCTTCCTCCTTTCAACACAGCATCAACACTTGAGTGCTCTCACATTTTCATATGACTCTGGCCCACAGAGTATTTACTAAAATAGGATAAACCAGAAGTCCCGGTGTCGCCTGCTTATTCTGCATCGCTTTCAACATTAAAAAGGAAAGATAAATACATGGTTTGATATCAGAATAACGTTAACGTAGACGCACATATCAGTAAATATTTAAATTCTTCAGAAAGTTAAAAGAACAGCCTTGAACTAGATTGCCCGCTCCACACTCACGCTACAGGGACTGGGAGCCTCACACCCTACGCTGCAACGCTCATTGCATACAGTTGCAAGGAAGGTAATTAGTAGTCGTTGGTAATGCTACAGTTCATTAGGAATATAAACCCAACAATCGCTCTGTGTGCTCATTATTTAAGCATCCATAATACAACCATTATCAAGACAAACACTGGGCTGGACTGAGCTCTGAGCAGACTCAGCGCAGCAGGTCAGAAGTTCCCGTGAACTTGACCATGAACGCACGGAAAAGCAAGTTTTGAATAAGCGGATGAGGATGCTCCCAACAACCCCCTTCCGTCAGGATACAGGGATGGAGCACAGGCGAAAGCTGCAAATGTGAATGACTGAAATCATCTACTTCAAACATGCTGAACACCCTGCACGCTCAAGGAGAAATGAATTACCAAAATTAATCTGCAAATAATTTCAAATAAACAAACTTGTGATGACCGAAAGCTGTTTACACACAATTAGCAATCAGGAAAAAAAAAAAAAAAAAAAAAAAAGAAGAGCAAGCAGAACAGCTCTCATTAACTTCAATAGGCTCTAGATCAGGCCCTGTGAATGAGTTGGTTATTACAAAGTTAACGGAAAGAGTTATTCACCCAACTCCATTTATGCTTTTAGACAACACACTGATAACCCTCTCTCAGTGATCAGGAGATGCGTGGGAGTTACAAGGGGACCTCAGAGAGCCTCAAAAAGCTTCATCAGCCCCTCTTCGTGCAGCCCCACAGAGCAGATTGCTGCTCACTGCCACCCCTCGATCCCTCCACGCCTTTTCCATCCATGAGAACGCACTCAAACCATGCTCCACCATACCCAGCCTCGCCAGGGAGGCTCCACCAGGCACAGCTTCAGGTATTCCAGTCATAGAATAGTTTGGGTTGGAAGGGACCTTAAAGATCATCCAGTTCCAACCCCTCTTCGCTGGGCAGGGACACCTCCCACCAGACCAGGTTGCTCAAAGCCCCATCCAAGCTGGCCTTGAACCCCTCCAGTCAAACCAAGACTCGTACTATACCTGCTGTGATTTTCATCCAAAGACTTAGGGTAATTCAGTAAAAAAAAAAAGGCAATCAGCTTTGCATGAAAGAGCGTAAGAATAATGAATGGAGCCTTTAGTCGTTTCTGTTAAAGCTGTCGCAAACAAATTGTGCTCCTCAGTCAAATCACCTGCCACCGAGACAAAAAGTGACATCTCTGAATGAGAGCTCAGTTGGAGTTTATTAGCCAATAACAGCTAAAACAAGGCTGAGGAATACAAATCCAACTGAGCTTTCTTCCTCTTAATTTACTTTGTCAGAAGACAATCAAAATGAGAAAAAGGCGGCGCACAGTTTTCAACCAGCCTCGCTCTCCTGAAGGCACCAACATGAGCCCCTTCATTCACCTGCTGGTAGGGACCTGTGTGCAGAAGTGATCACCAAAAAGATGTCATCCTTACTTCAAGCCAGCTTTGAGGGAAGCCCACCAACAAAACAGCACGCAAAAATTGGGATTTTTCAGAGAAACACATTGCCCCCAACATGAAGGTAACATTCTTGGGGTTCTTCCAAAACAAAAAGTTGACATAATCAAAAGTTACAAATTGTAATGTTTCTCAACATTAGGAAATTTATTTTTAAGCAAATCTTGACTCAAAATATTTTTTTGTCCCCCAAATTGGTAACTTTTTGTTCACTAAAGAACAGAATTGGTTTGCAAAGGGCAAGCTCATTTTATGAAAATTTCAAAGTCAAAGGATATTTTTAATTCTGTGTATTGCTCCACAGCGATGCATGGGCTGTAGAACTGGGACAGGGCGGGGAAGGTGCCACCAAACCGTGCAGAATTACTGACATCTCTCACTGTTCTCTTTTTGGCAATCAAGTTGCTCAAAGATGGTGCAAGGTGCTGCACACTTTGAAACATCATCACATACACAATTATTCAGTTCCTCTCCTCCCAGGGGAGACAGATTTACTCGTGCAATATTCAGACCACCACCACCCCCCCTCCAATCAGTAATACTCTTCTCCTGTTTGCTTCTGAAACACATTTTCTGAAACATGTTCCGCTTTAACTCAATTTATTTTAGGGCTGGTTGCCTGGTTTCAATAATCCTAAAGCTAACACAAGTGTCATGAGATATTGATGGAAAAAGGGATTTTAATCCAACTGCTGTGAATTGTTTGGTCCCTTTAACAAGGTAACAACCCACTTTGGAGTCTCCATTGTTTGCAGAAAACACAACCATAGAAAAACCAGTCTCTACCAGAGGTCAACAAGGACACGGGCTTACCCTTCCCTTCAGGATACACACCTTGGAATCCAGAATGACCTATATAAAAGCTATAAAACAGGTCTTAAATACACATTATTATGATAAAACAAGATGAGACAGCATCAGTGTGACCAGCAGACTTACTTCCCTGCAGCTGTTCCTTCCCTGTTGTCATCGTGGTCCAAGTGTGATGTCTTCAGCTGGACGCTCAAGAAAAGGGACATCCTGTCTTAAAAGACTACTTGAGCTTGTTGAGCCACCAAAGCACCAGTCAAGCAGGGATACGGTTTCTGCCTACAAATCCATGCAGGAAATGTGTACTGAAAAGAATTCTCTCTACTGTATGAGAAAAAATTATAACCAAATGGCTGGAAATTACCTCTGGATGTAAACAGTAAGGTTTCTACTCATCATAGAAGGTCCTGGAATATCCAAGGCACAAGAGAGAAGCATAAAAACCTTCAGGTTGAAGTTTGATCAATTTATTAAATTAATTATATGAGAAAGCTGCCAGCAGTAGCAAATCACAGAATTTGGTAACTCAGAAGAATCCCTATGGTCCCGCGTTTCTCGTCGGGTTATATATCATTGACCACAGCGTGTCCTGCAAAGCATCTTTCCAGGCTGGTCCTTCCTACCCAGCACAAAGACCTGCCACGGACCAACAGGACTCCTGAAGGATTCATTCTCCCACCTGGCACCGACTCTGGCGCCTGGCTCATATTTTCTTGGAGTCTCTCCCAACCTGCCTCCAGGTTACCCTAAATCAGATTTTCTGTTGTTGCTCTAATGCTCTTATTATCCACCGTGGCAAGTTGAAATGTACTTTGTCGCCCTTCCAAAGGTAATTCTTATTCAATGGCAAAATTTACATCTCTTTAAAGAAGTGAAGGAATAAAAGGAAAAAACATCTAAGATGGCTGATTACATTCAGTTGGCAGGATAGAAGAGAAACACTGTTTTGACTTTTATGAACTGTCAGTCCCGATTTCTTTTTCCCTCCTCATACATAAAACTTTCCTTTTCAAAGTGCAAACTTTCACTCCAATACCAAATCTGTACCCTGCTGTGCAATTACTTAACCAGAGTTTAATCCCACTTCTCAACATAATCCAAACAGAACCTGCCTATATACAACTAGAAACCTTGAAGATAATTTATCCCCGTGATCCTTCATGAAAAAAGATGAGAATGCTCCCTAATATATTACCGAAACATAAATACAAATTAATCACCGAGATGTTTGTTTGTATGCTTAAGCACATCATACACAATTAATTTATCTTTAAGAATTACTGAGCCAGGCTCTCTCGGCATCAATCAGGAGTAATGCCATCGAGTTCCAGTCTACTCCCTGCACAGTGTGAGGCTTTGTACTTACACGTTGATATAAAACAGTGTTTCTTTTACTATAGAGGTACATAATCAAGATTTGAGGTTGTAGTATCAATTTTTAATGTATTCACAGGGTAATAACTTGTAATATTTAGTCATTCTAGCATTACTATTTCTTGCGGTGTTTGTGTGATTTATTAGATAAATATTATTTTTATGCATGTCTTAAGATGTAGCATCAAATTAATAGAAGAAAAACCTATTGAGGGCATCCTATTAAACACAAAGGTGCCACCCTGACTTGTCGAGCCTCAGCGGTGAGGGTTTCTAGGAGCTGGCAGATGCCAGCCAGCGAGCATCCCGGCCTCCTGCCCTTTCTGCATTCCCACCACATCCATCACCTCCTTTTCTGTGTCTCTTCAAAACTAAGACAGCCCCTGGTCACATCAGTAGCTGATAAGAAAATTTGTTATCCCATAGCCCACTAAGCCTCTTGACCAGCAATCTCATCAAGGAACCCAGCAAGATGCCCCAGGCTGCTGCAGGACACCTCACCATGCTGTGATGACAGCAGGGTCTACCCAGGGGCTTGTTGGCTACATGCTGCATTGGTGGTGGCCCACCACCACACCAGGGGCTGGGATCACATCATTTTCATTGATCAGGTCCAGGGGAGGGCCACAAAAATGTAGCAGAGGGCTACAGCTCCTCTGCTGTGAGGACAGGCTGAGAGAGTTGGGGGGAGCCTGGAGAAGAGAAGGCTCCGGGAAGACCTTAGAGCCCCTTCCAGTCCATAAAGGGGCTCCAGGAAAGCTGGGGAGGGAGTCTTCATCAGGGAGGGGAGCCATAGGACAAGGGGGAAGGGTTTGACACTGAAAGAGGGGAGATTAAGATGAGATCTCAGGAAGAAAATCTTTGCTGTGAGGGTGGTGAGACCCTGGCCCAGGTTGCCCAGAGAAGCTGTGGCTGCCCCATCCCTGGAGGGGTTCAAGGCCAGGTTGGAGGGGGCTTGGAGCAACCTGGTCTGGTGGGAGGTGTCCCTGCCCAGGGCAGGAGGGAGAACTGGATAATCTTTAAGGTCCTTTCCAACACAAACCATTCTGTGATTCACCGAGGGAAAATTTATAATAAATGTCTGGAATTAGATTTTTTTGTAGCTTACGGACAATCAGTTAGAGTGTAACAATTATTACTTCCAATGGATAAATATATATATATACACACATACACAATAATGCAGTCCCAAAGATCAGAGTTCTGCCTGAGACAAGCCTCAGCATTAACTAGCCAGACTCCTGTGTGTGAGCAGCACATCCAGACACCACTGAGCCCACTGGGATCCAACCTCCATTTACTCTTCAGCCTGCTAGGGACAACTGCCAGCATAAATTTAGGGAAAAAAAAAAAAAAAAAAAAAAAAGAAAAGCTGCAAATTCCTTCTCTGTGGACTTGCTGCGTTGCTCTGCCACCACCTCCAGCCTCAGAAGGGGGCACTGCTCCCATTTAAATAGCACTGCACTGAAAAGGTACCAACTCCTAATGGGATTATCCATTTGAAGTAAGGAGAAGCAATTATAAAATACTGTTGACAACTGAGCAACTTCCAGATCATCAGTTTAGCCCAAGAACATTCTTCAAGCTGAACAGTTTAAATTAAACACGACTGAAAAGCTGACTATTTCCCTTATTTTGAAACGGTTCCCCCAACATCTGCCCAGGTTTTCAGAGAGCTGAGGTTTCTCAGAGATGGCCTGGTTTGGCTTTTTCCACGTAAGAATATTTGGATGAAGCAGGTGGATGTTAACCATGCGGGGTTTGAAGTCAATGGGGGGTTGTTTGATCTAATTAATTATGAATATGACTTTTCTGGTTTTGTTTTTGGGTGTTGTGTTTTTTTGTTTTGTGGGTTTTGGGGTTTTTGTTTGTTTGTTTGTTTGGTTAGTTGGGTTTTTCTTCCTTTTTTAAAGCATTTTCAGGTTCTGGAACTCTTCTTGCAGGGTGCAACACGCAAACATCTCTTCCGTGCTGTTCCAGACCTGTGGGTGACTGAACCTTTCTAGCAGTATTCGTAATTATTCCCCACCCTTTCCCTCAGCAGCCATCAAAAACACTTTTTGCTCTCCAGAAGGGTAGGATACTTGTTTCCTCATTTCAAAATCTGAAAATTTGCAGTGTCAGAGCAATTTTATTGGTCTGCAGGGCCGGGACAGCAGGCAGGCAGCAGGATGCAGGGCTTTCGCTGCTCTCCATGGCCATCCAGGCAACGAGCTCCTGCCAAAGCCACCACTGCTGCTCCTTTCCCTTTGCCAAGGCCATCCCGCTCCATCCCAGGGACCTGGCGCTCATGCTGGTATCCCCAGGCTGCCCACTGTCACACGTCCCCGCAGGGTGGCAGGTTTCCTGGCCCCCAGAACAGCCGGCTAATAATAAGGCATCAGAAGAGCTCAGTGTTATTGTGGGTACAGACGGGAAACTCCAGACAAATGGACTTCTTCCAGCTGCCATGCTCTGGGTACATCAAAAAAACCAAGATCCTCACTACTACCTATTTAAATGCTAATGATCACCCACTTATTTTACAGGTACCACAGCAGATGGGATAAAAAGGATATAACCAGGATAAAAAAAGGACTATCCCAAGATATACCCCGAATTCTCGTAACGGCTGATGAATGCGAGAATCCTATCTGATACGTCACCTCTAAAACCACTTAAAATCAGCACAGCCTGCATAAAGGAAAGTGTTATGTGAATTAACTTTAGGGGTTTTTACTAAACATGAAAAATAAAAATTCATGTATATTAAAAAAAAATAAAAATGTTAACACTCTAAGGACTAATCACTGGGCAAATCAAACCCACGATACAAATAATCCTCCGTACTTATTTTGCCCGAAGTCAAAAATCCATATGCATATTATCTTATTCCATGGGTCCAGTTAAGATACATAACTTGCTCCTTCAGCAATTTCAGTCTCGGGAGAGCCAAAGCACCCAGTTTCTGCAGAGAGCAGGAGGATACAAAGCTAGCACAGAGCTTTCTGGTCCATCCTTTGATCCCAAAGTCAGGGCTGGGCTTGTTCACATTCACCCTACACATTCCACCATGAAGTATCAAGGGGAGGTGGTGAACAGTGAAGAAGACCCACCACCACGGTGGTGTAACACTCTCCTACCCATCCTGAGTACTGTGTCCAGTTCTGGGCTCCCCAATTCAAGAAGGACAGGGAACTGCTGGAGAGGGTACAACTGATGACTACAAAGACGATGAGAGGCCTGGAGCATCTCTCTTATGAGGAAAGGCTGAGAGATTTGGGTCTTTTCAGTCTGGAGAAGAGAAGACTGAGGGGGGATCTGATCAACACCTATAAATACTTAAAGGGTGGGTGTCAGGAGGATGGGGCCAGTCTTTTTTCAGTGATGCCCAGTGACAGGACAAGAGGTAATGGGCACAAACTTGAATATAAGAAGTTCCATCTAAACATGAGGAGGAACTTCTTTCCTGTGAGGGTGGCAGAGCCCTGGAAGAAGCTGCCCAGAGAGGTGGTGGAGTCTCCTTCTCTGGAGACATTCAAACCCACCTGGACATGTTCCTGTGCAACCTGCTCTGGCAGGGGTTTGGACTAGATGGTCTCCAGAGGCCCCTTCCAACCCCATAGCATTCTGTGATCCCTGCCATTCCTCATGCTCAGGGGCTCCCCAAGGGCTGGACGGGGCAAGGAAATGACGGAGGAAGGGAGGAAGGAAGGAAGAGCTTTGCTTTTGTGCAACCACAATGAACAAATTATCTGTGCAACCTCCTCAGGAAAGCCATTGACATTGGCTGGAGAGGCAGCTGCTCGCCCATCCTTGCAATGCAGGAAAGGGCTTGGGCTGGAGCCATGAAAACATGTGACAGTGGGAAAATCCGAGCAAAGAAAATAAAGACAAGCCTGTTTCCAATGATCCACCAGAAATAGCTTAATAAGGAGGTCGCTGTTCCTCTGAGGAGTCAGGCCATTGCTTCAGGAAGCTGCAATAAGGGACAGCAGGGTGAAAGCGGGCCCAGGAGACACTTCTATTCCCCTATGAAGGTGGCCCTGGTTACATCCACAAACCCCAGGGCCAGTGAAGGAAAGGGGGCCTTGAGGAAGAAGCACCTTCAAGTGGTGGCATCTTCCATTTCTTCTGTCAGGGATCAAGAAAATCCCCTCACACAGAGCTGGCCTTGTTTACATTAAACAAATACCAGCTACTCCTTTACTAATATGTTTTTCTTCTGCCAGAAGAATACAGAAAGCCTTTTAAACGTGCTGCTGTAAGAACCTGTGAAGAAACAACAGCTCTGTAGGTAATGGGATGCCTATCTGTGAAGTCCCATATTCAGGTCAAAATACCACTATGTAATAAGCCTGCACTTAAAAACATGGATAACAGCATTATTTGGAGAGAAGAGGTATTACAGATACAACTGAAAATGGAAATATTAGAGGTAATGCACTGCTGCGCGTTTACCTTTCTTGAGATGGAAAAAAACAACCACCTTATTATGCTCCGAAGCCAGGCTTGTGACACCTAATAATTACTGAAAACAAAGCCTAGACAGCACATCCATTTCCTGACCTATGACTCCAAAGATTTAGAAATGCTTCCCTGAAAGTTTTTAAATCTGCCCGCAACTTTTGGTTTTGCACTGCAGTTTACTGGCCCCTTTTAACCATTCAGCCTGGGCAGAGCAACAATAGCACCTACTAACCGTGACCAAAGGGTCAGATCCCTCCAAAAGAACCTCCATGGTTGGGGTGACCTGCTCATCTTCTCCCCAACCCAGCACAGCCATATTAAGGAGACAAATCAAGCGCTTTGAATCTCTAAAACCCATATATACGGAACATTTCCAAGTTCACCAACCCATTTTAGCTCTCTATTGCGCCAAAACCCATTTTTAGAATTCTAACAACCAAAAGAGCGTGGAAACGACCAGACTGGTGCCGCCCTCACCCCTGAAGCACAGGGACTTGCCACCATCACCCCAACCCTCCTCTTGCTGCTGCGGCGTAGCGTTGACAGCCACCTTCAGTTCTAGCCCCTTGCTATGAAACCCGGATCTTCACAAGAGCCTTCACCCTCTCAGATGTCCCCCAGGACTCACCTCCCCTGTGCCTGGCCTACACTCACCATCTACGGCCTACCAAGACATAGACCATCTATGTCCATTTGCTATTTTTCACAAAATATATTTTCCTAACCTTTTTGGACCGTAGTATGCAAGTAGACTGTCTTCATCACCGTGTACTAAAATTTGTTTCCAGCCCGTCGTGTGGACACGGTAATTGGTGGTGAATTCAGTCACCGGCACCCTTCGTCACCCCATTAGCACCAGTTCCTACCAGCCACCATTCCCCATGAGCTACTCAGAGCTGCCAGTCCTTAAGCCCTTCCCGTATGTCAGGTTTTTCATAGGCTGCAGGGATCACTTTTTAATTAGAGTGATATTTAGTTCTAGGTCAAATGGCTTCCAATAATCTCAGTTCGGCGTCTCGGTGAATTTAGCTTCGCCAGTTAAGCTTCCAGCCTCGCAGGGGGAGGAAATTAGGTCTGCGTGACAAGACCGCTTTTTCACGGCCACGAAAATGCCACGGATAATGCTCCTAACCTGTTCATCTTCACCGACTCAATGCCATGCTTAGGCCTATGGACGCAAACCAACTTTGATTTCATCTTCAAAAATCAGCATTTTCCAGAAAACACAGATTTTTTATCAAGAAGTTACTAGCAACGTTTAGTAAGAAATATCTGTAGAATGAAAGCAAACCAAAAAGCAGGTCAATTTAGTGAAAACAGAATCATCATTGTGCAGTCCAAACAATGGATTTATGGAAATACTTTTATTCTAGGCTAAATGCCGTGCTAAATAACGTAAAGATGTTCACTTTCACACAGTCCCGTTCCACCATCACAGTCCTGCAGCAGGAATAGTTCAGGTTTCTTTATAAGAAGAATTTCAGTATTAGAAAATTCACCTGAACACGTGATTTTTTGCCTGGTTTAATATTTTCTTTGTTAAAACCGCGTGCCCTACTTCTACCTCAAGTTTTTTGTCAGCGCAAAGATCTTTGCTGCTGTAGCAGAGGACTGGCTCTAAGCGGTGCTCATCGGTGATTCTTCTGATGAAGGCGCCACGGAGAGAGACCGAGACATACTTTGCAATAAAGCCAGAGGGTGAGTCGGGATGCTGAGGGTTTGCGTAGATTCAAACAGACCTACAGAGAAGCCAGAGCACAGCCTTGGGAAAAACGGGCTGCTAATTTGTCAGAAAAAATAGTTAACTGAATAAAGTCCATAAAACAAGAGCACGGTTGAGATTTACGACAAATACACAAGTGGCACAGCATGACAAACGACTGTGCAACGCTAAGAGAGCTCATGTGCTGAAGGATAAAAGCGACGTATTCCACATCACACACAAATTGATACAAGCTTAAAAAAAAAAAAATAAAAATAGAGGATAGCTGAAAGCAGGGAGAACGGCAGCGAGCAAATTCGGGTGACCTCTTAGTCACTGCAAGGGCTCTTCCAGCCACGGCCCCATCAGATGGACCCTGCCCAGAGAGCAGGTCTCTCGCTGCGGAAGGAGGAGAAAGCTTATCTGCATTTCCCGCCAGCGCTTTCCGTGAGCAGTAGGTATTACTTTTTGTGGCTCAGAGGCATTCCATTCAGACACAAGAACTCTTCAAAAAAAAAAAAAAAAAAAAATCTTATCTGCTCTCTTCGAAGAGCTTAAAAAAAAAAAAAAAAAAAACAACCACCCAGCAGTTCTCCAAACTGTGGTTCAAAACCAGAAGTACTTTTGCATTTCTGTACAGATATGAGCTCATGCTCCGTTTTATGTATAAATAACGTGTGTATATTTATAGATGTGCTCACAGCCAAGAAACTAGACTATTTTAACGGTTCTGCACCATCAGAAAATAGTATTTCAAAACCGTGCCATTCTCAACAAAACCTGAGCCAGTTTGGACCTGCCAATGTTCAGGACAAAGCCTAAAGTACTGACCACTCTTGCTCTCTCCGGAGGGAACGACTTGAATCACCATCCCTGGATGTGTTAAAGAGCCGTTTAGATGTGGTGTTGGGGGATATGGTGTAGGGGAGAACTTTGTAGAGTAGGGTAGATGGTTGGACTCGATGATCCCAAGGGTCTCTTCCAACCTGGACGATTCTATGAATTGATATCTTAAATATCAGACATCGCTTTTGTCTGAAATCACTCATTTCCTTAAAAAAAAAAAACAAAACCACAACCACTGATTACAATGAGTTATCCCATGGGAAAAAACATGCAGGAACCTTCATGTCATTATTCAAATGGCTGTAATATAGAATATATTCCTAATATTCTTGAAATGAAACTCCATGGATCAAAATGCACTGTAGTTTACAGCAAAAAAAAAATGCAAAAAATGGCTTGTAGCAGGATTTCTAGGATTATAATCCTCAGTACGTTGTTCTTAAGAGCAGCATTGCACACTACTGACAGGTTCTTGAGGGCTGAAGACATTAAATCAGGTACTCACAGGTACTTCTTGAAAAGGTAACCTCTTACCAGGATAGGGCATTTGGGCTCCAAAACTTGTAACTTCACAGGGAGCAAAATTTCAGAAAATTAACCTAAATTTATTTTATTTTTTGCTGAGCCATTTTCTTTCTAAAACTCTTGATACTATGGCAAACATAACACACCAGGAAAATATTGCTTATATTTTCCTTGCTGCTGCAGCTTTAAAGTACTTGCTACACAAAACCCAAGTCAGACTCCACTTCTTTTAATTCTCCCAGTGAGAATTAACCATTTCCTATCTGTCTTCCATAATGCACACACTATTTACAGGTTACATATACCCTGTAAAGAGCAGGCTGCCTATGGAAGTCTAGTAGCATGTTGTGCCTGAAAATTTCCCGAGGTCTGGAGCCAGCCAAAGGTGTTTAATTTTTAATATTTTTAATATCCACCCAGTGTTCCATGAGAAGCTGCACAACAATAAATATTGACGTCTGGTGTGTTAATGGCAAAAAACCAGCTCCTCCTCTTCTCATCACGTCTCTTAATGAGAGAAGGCAAAACTCCTCAGCAGGTAAAAAAAATAAATAAATGCAAACATTTTTAGCTTTTCCCCCATCCCATGTGCCTGTCACATAATTACACATAATCCTCCTGGGATTTGAAGCACAGTACAATAGAGGAAGGACTTTAGATTATAAATACCTGAGGTGAAATAATGACACGGAGAGAAGTGGGTCAAATTTAATCTGTGGATTAAATTATCAGCACTGGGAAATTATTTTCTCCAAAACATCCATAAAAACCATCTTTTCTAATCAGCGTTTGTGAGAAGCTGAAGGGTAAACAAAACATTTAAAGATTTCAAAACTATTAATGCTCTTTCTCGGTAGATTAATAATTGTAGAAAATTATCAGCCTGCTATTTCAGATGATCCTAGCAACTTGGCTTGGAGAGGAAAAATAATTTATTTCACAGCTTGTCTTCAGCTTCTAAAGCACGGAGGTTTAGCACTCCTACACGGGAGAGAGGCAGGGACTGTGCAGAAGAGAGAAAAACAGTGATTTCATAACCTTTTCTAGCCCAACCTGGGATGTCTCTATTCCTTAAATCCTTAAAGTTCCTTAAATTCCTTAAAATTGAGCCCACAACAGAGCTACAGAGCGGACCATCCCAGATGCATGTGATTAAGTACACACTGATACAATAAATTGCTGAATTCTGTGCTAATTAAACAGCCTACATGCCTCAACAGTTAATTGCTAGAGGCTTCTTATAATCAATCACCACTCACCGGAGTGAGTCATCCCTGGAGCATTCCTCACCAGCAGCTGCTTTCGGGGAAGGCCACCCTGGACACAGCCTGCTCTGCCCTACATCCCCATCACACTTTGGGTTGCCCCACCATTTCTTGACCTTCTCCTCCCTCACCACCTTCCCTGGCAATTACATGGCGCTCGAGGGCCAGCTCCTGACCCAGCCTTGGCAGTCCACCAAGGTTGCCCTCCACCAACCTGCCCCTGGCCACAGCTTTGGTGCCACCACTCACCGTAACATCTCAGATGGCTTCCCATCATCTCTCCTCCTTACTCCCCTGCCAACTGTGCCATTAGATTTATCTTAATACTCTTAAGTCCTGAACAGCATCAGTAGATGCCATTGGCATAACTCATGGTCATAAAATGGCTTTTTATTTTTTTTCCTCCTTTCTGTGAAAATGAGGAACTCTTTCCTCCCTCTAATACACGCAGAGGCATCCCCAAAGCAACACACCCATCCATGGACACTGCCTAAATCTGCTCCTCACAGGAGGAAAACCAGAGAAAGGGAGCCAAGGGTCCTGCTGCTCTCACCACTGTGGTGGTTACAGCCTGAGAATTCAGCAAAGGGAAAACAGCGAGGAGGAACACAGACTGGACACACTGGTCAGTGCTGGGAAATCTCCTGGTTGGTACATCTAGGGAAAAGTTACCCAAATAATTTTTTTTTTCCCTAAATAAAGGAAAACAAAAGGGTGTCACACACAACATTCTCTCCTGGATATCACCCACCGAGCCAACAGCTACAGGAAGCCTTTGGCATAAACTCATCAACAAGGTGGTTTGTATTCACTGGGAGCCCAGGACTACTGTTACCATCCATTACACGACTGTAGTGCACTCTTCAAACACTCCCAGGGACAATTATACTCGTAGAGCTTATTTCCTTTTCAGAGAGGTGGGGACTTTCAAGTCACTAGATGCAGAGAGACAGAATGCACCACAAAAGCAAATTACCATCCCTAGAGGGATTTAAAAGCTGGGCAGACATGGGTTAGTGGTGGGTTTGGCAGTGGTGGGTTGATGGTTGGACTCAGTGTTCTTAAAGGTCCGTTCCAACCTCGACAATTCTACGGTGCCATGATGGTCAGCATATGGCCCTGATTCCCAGCTTGCCATCAGCTACTGAATTCGTGGCCAAATCTGATTTTATGCTGGTTTTGTGTGTGGTTTTCCCCTGTAGCAGTATCGCAGTCGTAATGATGGTTTAAGACCATCAAACCAGGCAAAGGCTGTAGTCACAGGTGATTTTTTTTTTTTTATTTCAGAAGCTGAGAGAGCCAGAAGACCTCCTAACAAGCCATCTTTAGCTTCCAAAAGGAAGGAGCAGACTTGAAACGAAGACCAGGCCGGAAACCATCCCTCTGAAATGGACCATGGGGAGACGGGCTACCCTCCAGTGCCTGGCTGCTCAGTAGCTAGATGAGGCCATTGGGGACCACCCTCTTGGAGATACGGATCTGGATGACACCTCACTTGCACTCACTCTTCTAAGCAAGGTTTGGCTGTTACCCACGATGCCTATGTCTAGTGCCTCCCAAAAGATCATAGAACGGTTTGGGTCAGAAAGGACCTTAAAGATCATCGAGTTCCAACCCCCTGCCCTGGGCAGGGACACCTCCCACCAGACCAGGATGCTCCAAGCCCCCTCCAACCTGGCCTTGAACCCCTCCAGGGATGGGGCAGCCACAGCTTCTCTGGGCAACCTGGGCCAGGGTCTCACCACCCCCACAGCAAAGAATTTCTTCCTAAAATCTAATCCAAATCTACCCCAGATCATCTAACTACCAGAGAGAAAACCAAGCGACCACATGAAGCTGAAACATCTGCTCATGATTTGTTCCTGCAGCTCCTCCTAACCCTGAATAACGCACCAAGTCTTTTTGTTTTCTTACTGCCTCAGCAATGTTCTTGAATTTCCTTCTATGTCCCCTCATTCTCCTTCTCTATGTAATCCTCCAAACACGAAAACTTCCCCTCAGATTATTAATTTTATTTTTTTTTTGGTGCCTTTTCAGTTTCCGATAAACAGAACTAAAGCTGCTCAGACCTGTGTGAACAACACACAACAACGAGGAAAAGTCAACGCCAGTTTTCCACCCTTGTCTCATTGAAAAAGTAATGAAAAGCAGCACACGAACTTCCCCTATTTTTAGCTCTGCTCTGCAGGTACAGTTTCCAGCGAGACTTATGCACCGTGACACCCCAAAGGGCCTGCGGGGCACTTATCTCAGAAATTATTATTTCACTTCAAATGCCTCGCATGAGGAGAAGTACATATGAAAAGCAGGCCCTTTTTTTTTTTTTCCCCTCTGAGGCAGCATTTAAGCAGACAGACAGCACAGCTGAGGTCACAGGGAAAAAAAAAAAAAAAAATACAGACAACAGAGAGATGTTCCCGTTCAAGTCACCCTTTCAGATTCAGACAACCAAAATATAGGCCTCCTTAAAGACACCAATTAATTTCAAACATAATGAACCATTATCTCCTTACAGCATTTCAGCAATTTCATGCGCTAGTAGGGAAGATTTAATGGCACCGTAACTTCATGCCATCGCATTTGTTTATAATGCACGTATCCTGGAAATCGTTTACAAATCCAGCTCTTAGTTTTGAAAAAGATATTTTTACAGCAGCTCTCTGCACCAGTGGTTTGGTATCAGATCTGCATCTGGCTCGAGTCTGGCTTTGCATTCCCAAAAGAAAAAATACTTATTTTGCTTCAGTAGCAGAAAACCCGTCAGGCTCTGCTGGGGACAAGTTAAGTCTTTTGACTACTTAATTTGGGGCCCAACTTTTTAATCATTCCACTGCAAGCATAAACTTTCATGAATTATGAGATTGTCTCCCCCAAGATGCTTTCTCTATGTCACGAACAAAAGTAACAGGACAAAAGTGCCACAGAAATTCAATTCTTCATCAAGAAGCTGAGAAGAACCACTCAAGAAGATGGAAGATGGACACCGTAGGGTCCCCAAAGGACAGCTCTGGCTGAGCTGGATCTCAAAAGGCTTTGCCACCATCCTTTCAAGACCAAGCTGTAATAATTCTTCTAGAGAGAGACCTTCGGGAGTAGCTACTGGTCCATCATATCTACGTCTTTAGATGCTTAATTAGGGTGGCTCATTTTGTGGCCTGATTTTAGGCAGTCCTGACTAGATACCCCCAAAGCCAGGCTTGCTGTGACAGGCAGTAGTGAACGCTAAAAAAACCAAAGAAATTGCAATTCCTGTAAAAATTCAAGGCTGCACATTGAAAAGAAGGAATGAAGTGAGAAGAGAAATAACAATTAAGGACCAGAATGGACACTAGGTAACAGCTGCTTGGAGAATCATGATACCGTGTGGGGCTCTCCTACATTTCAGGAACGATTTTTAATTACTTCACTCAAGCCACGGTTAATTGTGCATTTCACACGTGTGCCTTTAAACATTTGGCCATTATTACATTTTTATGAACTTCAGCCCTGACTTAAATTTGCACAGACATATTAAAAACCCAGCAGCGCCACAGAGGCAATAAACCAGATGCTGAGGAAAGCCAAAAGGTAAGTGAAAAAGATAACATCATTAAAAGCTTACATAACACTTTATTTATGGACCTTATTCACAAAATACTGTTAATTTTACTCCACATAAAAAGACAAAGTTATGTGCTGCTTGCTCTGACGCTGTGAAAAAGCATGCCAGCCCTCCTGGTGGTGCCATTTGCCACGTGGATTTTGCTGGAAGTGGACTTAAACCCTCTGTGTCTTGATGATGCCACTGTTATTCACATCCAGGGTGAGCCCCAGCTGCACCTTCTTCTGCTCAGGGGTGACACGTCCCACCCCAGCTGAGACAGCAGTCAGGGGACCCGGCTGCACAGCACCCCGAGAAGCTCCCCGGAGAACAGTCACCCCCAGTTTTCGTTAAAAACTAACGTGGGGGGTTGACAACCCGTGAGCTTTTACAGACAAACAGGTGAGTCATCCTGCAGATGTCAAAAGTCATGTCCTCCTAGAAGCTCATAAAGACTTGTGCCTGATTATGGGGGTTTTTTGTTTGGTTGGTTTGTTGTTTTATTTTTAAAAACATGGAAAGTTGAAATTTCTGAAATAAGCCCCAAAAATGTACAGCACACCTTCATACAGAAGGGGTGACATTATTTGGTATTACAGGAGAAGAATCTGCATACAGAGAACAAGTTTACCTGAGCACTGGGCTAGAGGATTATCCTGTGATAAGTCAAACTATATTGATCCTAAAAAAACCTGTGAACAAAAACTTTGAAAGCAAAAGCCCTTCCCCATCAGTGCCCAAATATAACTTGTGAGGAACTGGGAGCAATCTCCTCACACTCAAAGAAGCCTCTGCTTCACTGTCCCACCTGCCATTTAGATGCATAGAATCACTTTGGTTGGAAAGGACCTTTCAGATCATTGAGTCCAACCATCAACCTAACATTGCCAAAACCACCACTAACCATGTCCCTCAGCACCACGTCTGCCCAGCTTTTAAATCCCTCCAGGGATGGAGACTCCACCACTTCCCTGGGCAGCCTCTTCCAAGGCTTGGTAACCCTTCCAGTGTAGAAGTTTTTCCTAATATCCATCTAAACCTCCCCTGGTGCAACTTGAGGCCACTTCCTCTTCTCCCATCACCTGTTCCTTGGGAGAAGAGACCGACCCCCCCCCCCGGCTACACCCTCCTTTCAGGGAGTTGTAGAGAGCGAGAAGGTCTCCCCTCAGCCTCCTTTTCTCCAGGCTGAACACCCTCAGCTCCCTCAGCTGCTCCTCACAAGACTTGTGCTCCAGACCCCTCACCAGCTCCGTTGCCCTTCTCTGGACACGCTCCAGCCCCTCAATGTCTTTTTTGTAGTGAGGGGC
This sequence comes from Numenius arquata, assembly GCF_964106895.1. Lineage (NCBI taxonomy): Eukaryota > Metazoa > Chordata > Aves > Charadriiformes > Scolopacidae > Numenius > Numenius arquata. The sequence continues at coordinate 68,628,809 of NC_133581.1, read as the reverse complement.
CCAAAACTGGACACAGCCCTCGAGGTGGGGTCTCCCCAATGTCCAGTACAGGGAGACAATTAATTCCCTAGTCCTGCTGGCCACACTGTTCCTGACACAGGCCAGGACCCTGTTGGCCTTCTTGGCTGTTTTCAGCCAGCTGTTGACCAAAACCTCCAGGTCTTTTTCCGCCAGGCAGCTCCAGCCACTCTTCCCCAGGCCTGTAGCATTCATGGGGTTGGTTCTCACATCTCCAAAGACAACTGCCACAGAGGGGTTTCTTCAGAGCCTGTTTCTCCATCTTTGCTTCTCTGCCCATGTGCCTGGAGCTGCCCCATCCAATGCTGCTCCTTGTTACCAAGCCTGCCTTCCCTTGGAGCACTTCCAAGGACAAGATAGAGAAGAAAGAGGTCATCAAAACCCCTGGCAAGACTCCTTGTGTGCCAAGTTAAGGCCGTGTAGTAGGTTTTGGGCAAGCTTTGGGCAAAGATCTGCACTTCTGCTGGGCTCAGAGCACGGTAGAGTTTCTCAAAGAGGACATGGGGAATGCAGGGGATAGGGACCAAGCATGGAAGGAAATAAATGGAAATCCCAGGGAGCAAGAAAAATCTTGAGAAAAGAAATGGAAAGCTTCTAAAAATGCAGGATAGAAGAGCAGTGATCGAAAGAAGGGAAAGAAGTGGAAAGACATGAAGGGAAAGCAGCAGATGATGCAGCTTCAAGATTTTATATATATAATCTAAATTACTTATTCATGCATGCTTTATTTATTCTGTGTCATGATGTAGTACATACATTGATACAAAAGCCATGCATACCTATATGAATATATGCGCAGTCGCCGGCCATCACTCCCAGTAAAATGCCAGTGTGGCTTGGGTTGAATTATAATACCCATTCCCTGCTGGAGAAAATACAATCTGCAGTTTACCATGCTCAGCATTAAGGTAATCTTCTGATCTCCAGAGAGCAAACCATCCAGTGGATTCTTACTTGCATGCCAGAACTGAGGAAGCAGCTTATTCTCCCAGCTAATCCCACCAGGAGCGGTACCCGAGCCAGATGCCAAAGCCTTGAACATGCGATTGCTCCACTCCACTTGCAAGGCAAAACCTGGGATGCCCAAACCACCTTCCTGTTTATCCTAGCCTGCATTTTTAAGTGGTCTGAAACACGGCACTCTGGTAACATCCCCTCCCACAAGACCGATTGCAGATTTTCAACCACGTATTTTCCACAGTAACTTCTCATTTAGTCATTTCTTTCAAATTATTTTCCAAAAAAAAAAAAAAAAAACCACAAAAGATGATCCTGGATTTTGAGCTGTTTTTATATGAACTAGAGTGCTTTACACAGCACGGACGTGAAATATTTTCAAGACAGTGCAATGCTGTGTTTCTCTATTGTGTTACACTCCTTACACCTTGGCTTCATCCACGGTGCCAGGTAATTTCTTTCTCGCTGGGCACACTGAAGCCAACTGTTAGCGTCCCGTCCAAATTTAAATGCCTCCAGAATAGTCAACCTTTGCCAAACAGAAAATTTGGAGCTCGTAACCCATCTCAAACCAGAAACTACCGCTGAGCAGAGCTCCCTGCAAACCGAGACGTATTTTGGCTGCGCTTTGCTGAGGAAAGAGGGCAGGAAACAGCCCTGAAATGAGATTGAACTAAGGCAAAATTGAGGACAACATCCTTGCTTTCTTCTCCTAGATCTTAAGACTCCTGTATCTGGCACAGACTACCAGCTGCCTTTAATTGGTTTATCCTGCACACTAAAGCAGACTGATATTACACCTGCAATTACTTGAAAGACTTATTATTAAGAACCACAGATCATAAAACATTGGGGACTTGAGGGCAGGCTGTAAATCTGTGCTCAGATAGATGGGGCTGTGGCGATGAGAGTTTTAACAGCACCATTCCCTAAGCCAAAGGAAGACTTTGTTCTTCTGCTCTAGGGAAAAAACACCCTTCATCCTAGTGCAGACCTCCCTCCCTGCCGCAGGAACACCGCAGCCATCCCCACACTGACAGTGCCTTTCAAACGGTGGGGGAAATGCAAAAGCTGCAGCTTAATTGCTCTTAATTCTGTTTTCTCACAAGACAAAACAAACCTAACAGTTTCACACTTTCCAAGGGGCTTGAATTCACACAACATTTTTTTTTTTTTGACATATTATTTTACGTGCTGGCATGCAGTATACATGTTTTCATCTACTTTTAATTGCTTATTTCCATCTCCTAATTTAATTTGTACCACCATCCAAGATATTATTTTTTAAAAAACTACTCATTTTTTGTGTTCATGCAGCTTTGGCAACCCATTTGGCATGGATATGTGCTTTGTTTCTTTATGCTGATATCTTCTTTGTGGCAGTTATTCCAATAGAGTCGCTCAGTGGGACACATTCCAAAATATAATGAAAGTGCTTCCCAGCTTGGGTGGCAGTATATGTATTAGGATGGAAGAAGGCCAAGAAGGTAGATGGAAATAAAGGGGACTACACAGCTCCAGTCCTTTCCTTTCCACTGAAGTGTGGATAAATCACTGAATTACATAATGGTTGAGGTTTGAGGCTCCTCTGGAGATCATATGGCCCAACGCCGCTGCTCCAAGCAGGCCAACTAGAGCAGGCTGCTCCAGGGAAGAGTCACGACTTGACTGTCCCCAAGGATGAAGACTCCACAACCTCCCTGGGCAACCTGTTCGACAGGAACATGGAAGATTTCTGGCATTCCAGCTACTAATGGTCTTCCCACCCCAAAGTCCACGTTCTCAACCTACAGGCTCATGGCTCACTGTGTCTATAATACACTACAAGAACACAACCACCTACACAACTGACCACCTGGAGCCACACTTTAACACCACTCAGCAGTGTCTGCTCTCATTAAAAGGTCCATGAAGCCTTGGAGAAAACCAAGAAACAAACTTTACCAGCTGGTATTTTGCTGAGCAGAAGTGCTTTCTCAGGAAGACGAGCGTAGTGGGGGAGATGCAAGGACTGCACATGTTCTGCATAGAAGACTGAGTCATACTGCACAAAAAACCCACATTCAGCTCCACAGGGGAACTCGGGACCTGTCGGTAGGACCAGGATCCCCTGAGGACCCTACCTGCTTCAGTTACCATTCCCTGCTTGCTCATAACCCTCAACTTCTCCAAAGGTCTTGAGCAAAGCAGCTACAAGCTCCAGCTCATCTAAGAACACAAGATGACACGTAAAGCTCTACAAAAGCCACAAAACCTTTGGCCATCTTAAGTGATGTGCACAAACAGCCAAGACATGACCTGGTACAGTGAACTGCCTTCTGTCCTTCCTTTGTTGAGTTGTCAGTGTATGTGCGTGTATAATCGTATTTTTTCTATGCTGTTCCTCATACAGCCCTCTCAGCACTTTCTCAAAGCAATAAATTATAGACCACAGCCTTTCCTCCGTGAGAAAAAAAAAAAATCTCTACAGGCCAAAGTGGGAACACGAAGGCTGGTGCTGACCTTTCAATTCATTTATATCTCCATGGGCACACCAGATCTCTTGTATTCTTTCAAAACCAAGCTCCAATAAGCAAAGTGCTATGTAAAAATGAGACCACCTCCCACGAGGCTTTATTAGCGTGCCCTCAAAAGCTCCAGGCGACTTAAGCTGCGATGACCCCTACTGCAAATAAAGCAGGAGCCCTGAGAGCGTTTGGAACGGCGTTGTCAAAGAGAAGCAGCAGCCTGGAAATTGCTGCAAGCAAAGGAACAGCACAGCGGGGAGCAATTGGTGGGTTAGGAAAAATATCTGCAATGCTTTCTGGTTAGCAAATTGCACACCTTGAGCCAGCACCAACCTGCTGCCCGCTCACCATGCCTTCAGGGGCAATTTCACCAGGGTCAGGCACCAGGGACCCACCACCCACCACGTTTGGCTTCTTCACAGATCCCCATTTGCAAAGCAGTGGGGTTTATAGCCACTTTCTGGTGAGGAAGAAAAGCAGGTTGATTAAAGCTGGATTTAAAAATAATAGAAGGATTAGGTAATCTGGGAGGATCAAATTAAGCTTCTTTGGGAGTGATCTAGGTGGACCTTCTTTGGTAGAGGGGTTGGACTTAGAAGATCTCTAGAGGTCCTTTCCAACCCCTGCCATTCTGTGATTGTAAGCTTCTTGCTACGTCCAGCCAGTAACACAGGAGTCAAAATACCCAATTTCCCAATTTTTTTTCCCCTCAGCACCTTCAGCCCACCTCCTCCTAACTTTAATAACCTATTCCCAGGGAAAGGAGAATGAGACTGGATTTAGGGGCTAATTCAAGCAGAGGAGCAGGCAAGGCAGGAGCAGACTGTGTAAAAGACACAGACAGAAGTAAATCTACCCTACAGCAGAGATTAAAGCTAATACCAGAAGACGTTATTTTGAACCTAACGGACTCCGAGCTGTGTGTTAGCAGTGGGTAACCCGGAGGTACAGATGTACCTCCTGGAGGTCTGGACTGACTTACACACGGAAGGCCTTGGAAATGCAGCCTGTTTACTCTAGTAAGGTAAACCCTTTCCTCCCAGGAATAAGCCAGTTGTCATTAAAAAATAAATACACATTTCCTCTCTGTTGTGTGTTGGTTTTTTTTCATTTCATGTCAATGGAACGTTATAGTTTTCCAGAGAAAAGACTTGGGTGTAAAAACGACAGTCACACTCTGATAAATGGGAACACAGACAAGTTTTCCAGCTAAAGAGAAACTGAGAATATACAATAGGGACAATATTATTTACATTCAAACATACAAACAGTAGCACAGCATCCCTTTCCTGGGGAAAGGAACAGCTGACACTCAGTACCTCTCTGGCTGCATGGCTTCATGTAGGACCTTCTGGATGGAAACCTTGGAGCTGGAGAGAGCAGATGCCTCTCTTAACCACGTATACGAGATAAATTCAAGTATAAGTATCCAAATGTAAAGGGAATAGGAATAAAAGATGTTGGAACCTCACTGTCCTGGCTCCAAATCTTAATATGACGTGTATTTCCAATACATAACCTCTTCTACCCATCTAATAAGTCCAGAGCTGCTTTTCACCCCACTGCTACTACTGAAAAATTGTTCCAGAGCCTCACTGTTCCCATGACTATAAATCTCCTTCTTAATTGCAGTCTCAAATATCTTCTTGCTTTGTTTTATATCGATTTGCCCTCACATAAGTGCTGTTCTCAGGCTTCGAGATCTTAACAACCACTTATGCCTTCTCTGCTAAGAGCCCTGGATCCCTTCTCAGCTTGCAATTCGCTAAACTCACGCAGCCAAACCCACAGGACACGAAAGGTTTTCCAGCTCCTGGCTCTTCCCAGCCATCCTTCTCTCCCAACACAAGCCCGGCTCCCTTTTGGCACTGAGCAAGGGCAGATGTTAGTTGAAATATGCAGGTGGAAAAAAAAGACCAGATTTAGCGGAAGAGGAGATACATCTCACTGCAGGTGGCCCTACCGTTGGCTAAAACACACTAAGTGCACTCAGAGATTTCCCGGTCCAAGGAGGTTTTGGGAATTCAGGCTGGAGAATGAGGCAAAAGACTCATTAGGAATACTATAGGGCAGTAAGAAAAAGTAAATTAATAGGAAGTGACCTGCAGGACTTATGACTTTATCCAGTCACCCAAGATAAAGAATTATTACCAGCCAGTATTAGTACGACTAGGAAGTAGTGATATTCTAAGGTTTTTTGTGATGCATGAGCACAGAAACATATAAAAGAAAGGCTGAGCGTGCACAGAGAGATGCTTAGTCAAATCCGATGTATATACAGATCAGTCGGTTGCAGATGCCATAACAGAGGTCATACGTGTGCCACTAATTGCTGAGAGTTGTGAACCTTCACAGCCACGTGGGCTTGGCTGACATCATGATGCTGTTTGATTTGCCAAAGTATTTATTTCATCACTGCTTTAAAAGAAAAGAAAACACTTGGAGAGAGAAGATTGGGCCAAATTTTCCACCTACAAGCTATCAGGTAGCAGTGGGCAACCACAAGACATCTCAGTCATCCAGGCTTTGACAGGCTGAGAGAGTTGGGGGGGTTCAGCCTGGAGAAGAGAAGGCTCCGGGGAGACCTTAGAGCCCCTTCCAGTCCCTAAAGGGGCTCCAGGAGAGATGGGGAGGGACTCTTCATCAGGGAGGGAAGCCATAGGAGGAGGGGGAAGGGTTTGACACTGAAAGAGGGGAGATTGAGATGAGATGTGGGGAAGAAATTCTTTGCTGTGAGGGTGGTGAGACCCTGGCCCAGGTTGCCCAGAGAAGCTGTGGCTGCCCCATCCCTGGAGGGGTTCAAGGCCAGGTTGGAGGGGGCTTGGAGCAACCTGGTCTGGTGGGAGGTGTCCCTGCCCAGGGCAGGGGGTGGAAATGATCTTTAAGGTCCCTTCCAACTCTAACCATTCTGTGATTGTGTGCCCACCACGGTGCAAGCTGCCTCCAAGTGAGCTCTCTGCCAATGGCCATCTCCCCTCAGGAAGGCTGCCAGCAGGTGTATGATAACGAGAGGTACCTGTGATGATCACACCGTTTCCTACATCAGCAAACTTTAATAATGACTGATAAGCTTTTCATTGAGTGTGTCCTTTTTCATGCTGTTCGGAGCTTCAGCAAATTTCTACATTAGCACATACATTAGCTTACTCCACAGAAAGACAAGAGACTTAAATAAGCACAGAAAGCTCCAACCCTGCTATGAATAACAAATAGATGGTTTCATTTTCCCCCCAAGTATGTTTGCAATGCAAGACTACAGCTTTGTTCGCTTTTCAGAGGACAAGGATGTAAACGACAGTGTCACCTCCAATCCTCCGCAGACCTCAGCCGCGAATGCCAGATCTTTCTACAGCTTTAACTTCCCAGGTGTCACAACAGCCACATCTAGGTTGCAGTCCTTCATCTCCCTGTCACCAAACAGCTATTTTTCAGAAGACAAAAAGCGTACTTTATGGAGAAACAACACTGCATGACTGAGATTTCTGTCTCCAGTAAAGAAATACCCTTTCGTGCCTGTAAGGAAACAGCACAGGGGGGATTCACGCTGAATATTACCGATACGCTACTTTGCTCTGCTGCTTTCTCCATGGTAGTGTCTAATTTAGAGAGGAGCAAAGAAGAGTCACCACTGTTTTTACTGAGGAAAAAACAAATTCAAAGACTTTTGCAGGCATCCGTGCCATTGTGCCGCCATCGGGGCTGCAGAACAGAAGCTGTCATTGAAAAACCGATTGCAGGGACACTATTACTACATAAATCAAGGAATAATTTTGCCTTCCCATCCACATCCTTGCTCTTCACACGTAACTGGTGTTACCAGCTCAGGCCTATAAGCCTCCCCTCTGTGTCCCCTTTTTTAGTTCTGCTTTTTTGGGGCATCCCACCCTGATCGCGCCCATCACACCTCTGAGTCCATCCTCCACAACAGCACGTGTCCCGCACATCACCAAGCCCCCCTCCATCACCCTCTTCTCCAGCCCTACAACCTGCTGTTGTCTTCAGCTGAACTCCCCTGAGGGCACAGTCCTCCCCTTACGTCCGTGTGTCCTGTCCTGTTTCACAGAATAAAGACCATAGAGGGTGGATGCAGAGAGACAGCAGCTTGCTAAGTTTTAGCTCTTAATTTTAAGTGTTCTTTAGATCCCCTAGTGTATAATTCCTGCGCTAACCCAGCCCCGTAGCATTTTAGGCCAAGTTTTAATTATTTCTTTTCTTTCTCACAGCTATGTCATCACAATAAATGTGAGATAACATGGCATCTGACAGTGATGGCACTGTTGCAGGGATAACAGAGGCTCCAGATATCCAAGCTATCCCACACAATTTCCCACAGAGATGCTGTACAACCTTGGCCAACCCTCAGGTCTTGGGCAGGAATCCACACTCAGCTGCATTTTCAGACTGTCACTCCTAAAAATCCCCACTTAGTGTCATTAAGAATTCCCCCCTTCATCTTTTTTCCTTAACATGGACTAATTCCTCACCCAACCTTCCCTTCACCTCCATCTGCCTCATCTCAAGACCTACATCAACACCATCCTGGGAAGCCTCCTCCTCCTGAGGTCCCAACTGCTGCTTTGGAAACCCACATGCTGAGGTCTTTCCACCAGTCTCTTCAACTCTGATCATCTTCTCGTGACTTTGGAAGTAACAACATGGGTGAGACTTGCTCATACTGTGGGAGATGGGTGAAGGCTACTGCCACGTCATCTCACCTGAGCAAGGGTCTGGATTTCTGGGATCCCCAGAAAGTCCTCCTGGCTTTGGGCATACTGGTGATTGCTCAGCAGGAGAAGGATCCTGAACACGGTGAGGTTAAGCTGAAGCACACTGAGAGCATCTCGATGTCAATTCAGTAATTGTACTATCTGGGTCTTGAATTTGCCAGAACTCAGACAAAAGTCCCAGAGGCAGACAGAGGACCTGGATACCTGATGGCTCCTAATTTTTAAGAGGCACTGACAAGTTGCTAGATTTAAAAACTGACCTACTTTAGCGACTGCTTCATATTGAATTTTTCCCCTTCAGGATGCCAGCTATTCTTCTTTTGCTTTTTCCGCCAAAAAGCATTTTTTGTACTTTGAAATAAATATAAATATATATTAAAAAAAAAAAGACGTGCCACTTCAATTATGGCAGTTTTCCTGCTGGGTTAAGTGCAAGATATCAAGTATTTTTGTGAAATATAGACCAGAAAAGTACCAGAAAGATATACGCAAATGGTTTCCGCTGACAAGTCTCTCATTTCCCACAGAAGCGTTTACATATTAAATAAGCACATACCTTTGTGACAGGCAGCACTCCAAGGGAAAGTTTAAGAGATGAGATATTCCTGAGCACTTAGAACGACCTGGCAATCACAAGCTACTCAAATGGAGAAATATTGAGAGAAATAAAGGAGATATTGCTTCATCTGTCAGGATATCAGGTAACCCTGAATTTGACCAGAAGTGAGGACCGTTTCCTCAATATCCCTGGTTCACTGCAACTGCCAGGATTAGACCACTCTAACTGGAGTGTCATGAGAAGGACTGGTTATCCCCCTTCTGTTAATGACACCTGCTAAGGATGAACCAAGCCACTGACTAGCAATTGTGTCTGCAGTAAAACAGATATTTTGTGTGGTGTGTGTGTACATATATATATATATACACATAGTGTAAATAAATACCATTGCCTTACACTGAAAACTAACTTCTGTTGAAATGGCCAGCATGTGTTTTGCCATAAAACAGAGGAACTGAAAGAATTGTTGCAAATATTTCTCCCAGAAACTTAGGCTCAGTCTAGCGGTACCTGAATTTGATTCTCTCTCTCCTACGCAAGCACTCAGATTGCAAACATTTGTTTAAACTTGCACCACCACCATGTTTTACAGCCCCAAAGTTCCTTCCCCATGGAGTAGAGACCTCAGTCCAAAACAGCATTTATTTTACTGCTAAGAAAACCGTGGTACCAGGCAGTCTCTATAGCTGTTACTGAGCTTTGGAGCAGGCACAGACTTTAACTGCTCATCAAGGAGTTCTATAGCATTTGCTATTGGACCCGAACTTCCCCAAGACCCTTGGAAATGCATCTTTTAAAAAGTCATAATAATATATGATTAATAACACAATTGCTAGTCCAAGGGAGGTGGTTGAGGCACCATCCCTGGATGTGTTTAAGAGACATTTAGATGTGGTGTTGGGGGATATGATGTAGGGGAGAACTTTGTAGAGTGGGGTTGATGGTTGGACTCAATGATCCCAAGGGTCTTTTCCAACCTGAATGATTCTATGATGGATTTTCCCCTGAAAGCATGTTTTCTCAGTTTTCACACTAAAGACAAACCGCATCCCAACGCGCCCCACGACTACTCCACGTGCAATTCTTCAAGGAGAGCTTGTTCTGTTCAATCAATCGCTTCACGAGAAGAAAACAGTTCAAGCCAGTTCTCCAGCTGTGGCCCGAAGCACAATGCTTCAAAGAGCATCAGTATATCGCTCCTGCAGGCAGCTGCGCTTGTTAAAAAAAAAAAAACTACCTGTGGAAGCACTTTCCTGACTCTTACACCTCTAGAGCACTCTGGATGAAAAGCTTCAGATTCTCCAGCAGCAATAGAAGGGTTTTGGCTAACCCCTGAGCCTCCTACAAGCCGTAAAACAATTTGCTACGCCATCATTAAGGACGATATGGCTTAATTAAAACTGAGGAGATCCATCACATTGATATTTGGAGAAGTGTTTCCATTAGAGATATGGTTGCACATTTCTGTCAACAAGGCTTATCTCAGAAGTTTTACACCTCCTTCGACCAAATTAAAATCACAGGTTGCCACCGCTCAGCGTGTCTAGATCTGCAAAGATTTTAAGAGATTTAAAAAAAAAAAAAAATCACATTTTTCAACTAAGCACTTTAATTCAGTGATGGATACCGTTACAAAACCACAGAAGCGCAGAGATGCCGGGGACAAAGCAGACATGTTCTACAGGAGTAGAGGAAGGAATGAGAAGCAGTTGGGTTTGGGGCTTTTTTCAGATTTATTTTCTCATTATCAGCTGTGGGTAACGGTCAGCCTAAGGCAACAAGGTGCAGGAGCCCACTTTGTGCCGGCTCCGTGCTCAATGGCAGCTCCACACACCATCCCGCTTCAAAGCTTGTCAAAGCATTAGGCAAATCATCAATTACAATTTCATTTCGAGAGAGAAAACCACACTAATGAAAAATGAGGAACAAGAACAACAACAAGAGAGAGAAGGAAGAGGAGGAACAAATAGATTTGTAATGGTCTTCCAGAGACATTAATTAAAGGAGGAATGCTCTTGCAGGTAAGCGACAGATATATTGCGGTTTTCATAGCATTCCAAGTGCGGGAGTGTTAGTTGGCTGCTATGTAATTATTCTTTAAGGTCCTGGTACTTGAAGTCTTGGTAGAAACAGTAATTAAAAGCCAAGGAGAAAATTATCTGCAAGGTGTAATTAGACAAATTTGAGATGGGCAGAACGCAGGCGTTGGGCAGGCAAAGCGTGGGCAGACGCCTCCACTGCTCCACCAACCTCTGGTATGTGTTCCCCCACGCAGGAAGCCCACCGCTTCCATACAAGTCTTGCAGGGCCTTTAAGACATAGACCATTTTCTTCATCATAGAACTGTCTGGGTTGGAAGGGACCTTTCAGATCCTCAACCATCAACCCAACACCGACAAAACCACCACTAACCCATGTCCCTCAGCACCATGCCTGCCTGGCTTTTGAATACCTCCAGGGGCAATGATTCCATCATCATTCCATCATCTCTCCATCTAGCACAGAGCAGCCCTACTTCTTGGTTATAAACACAATCAAAATAGAAACTTATAATAAAAAAAAAGAGAACGAAGCAGCCTGCGGGCAGACTACAGTAATCTCAAAAGCTTCCAAGCAGCACCCACTCTGTCATAACCCTAATCCAGTCCCTTTTGGCTTTCAGTTGATTATTAAATCTACCTGAACTGGGGCTCAGCACACCCCGAGCTGGGCTGAAGCAGCTCAGAGACATCTCAAGCACCAATGCAACCAGTTATCGTTCATAAGGAGCTGCCACACATGAGCTGATCCATCACAGTAAACCTCTTCTAGGCTTAGCAGGGACTTGTTAAGCCACAGTAACGGGGGTCACAAGGCTTATCTTACAAGCTGTCCCAAGGCTTGCTTACTCACAGACTGAATTCATAACTGAGCTTTGGTTGGTCTTTCCTCAGATTCATCAAAAAATACATTTATCAAAGAAATAACACCATCTATTCACTATAAGAAATAATTCCTTATTCCAAACCAAGCACATTATAAGTATTTACATGTTGAGCATTATGCAAGAACGAGGTTTTCCCAGTTGCTGTGGACAACTATCACAATCATCTTCAATTCCATGCCCACATGCTGCTCTTCCACAAGTAGTTGCTCTCATTCAGTAAAGAACTTACTCCAGATTTCTCCATGTTCCCTTCCTGCACCCGTGCCCAAGCTGGTATTTCCACTCCATGCCCACATTTTCGACTATGCAGAGATATTCATATCCTGCTAGGTTTGTTTTTTCCTAAGGTGGTCTCACTGTAGCTGAAATTAAAGCTGAAATTTTAAAGGTATATAAAGGTGCAGTTACTTATCTAGATGTGTCCACGTAACTATTAATTTCAGTGGAAAAAGTAAAGATGGGGCAACTAAGTGCTTCTGAAAATCCCTTCTGTGTCTACATACATCTCCTTTGGGCCCAAATCCAGACATTCAGAATCCCAGAATGATATGGGGTCGGAAGGGACCTCTGGAGAACATCTAGTCCAACCCCCTGCCAAAGCAGGTCCACCCAGAGCAGGTTGCACAGGAACGTGTCCAGGTGGGTTTTGAATGTCTCCAGAGAAGGAGACTTCCACCACCTCTCTGGGCAGCCTTTTCCAGGGCTCTGCCACCCTCACAGGAAAGAAGTTCCTCCTCATGTTTAGGTGTAACTTCTTACGTACAAGTTTGTGCCCACTACAGAATTCAGATTTTGTAGTACCTGATAGAAAGCAGGAGCTTTGCTCTGGAAAAAACACCCAGGGGAGCATGAGGATCTGTACGGGTGGCTACAAACCTCAGCAAGAGGTTGCCCAACTGCTCAAGGTGATGCTCTGTGCCTTATCAGCTACTCTTCATCCTCTAAACACCTCCTGGCTTCTTCTCAGGTCCTCCCACCCTACTCTTTGATGCCCTGAACATGATGTTTGTGACACTTCTCTTTGGTTTTGAATTAGAAAAAGCTCCCCCAAGACTCCCCTGATCACACATTTAGATTTTCAGGTGCTTGTAGCTTGGTGAAATATGAGCATCTTTCATCAGAAAAGCACATGCCTCCGTTAACGATCAAGGCATCGCTCTACAGCATGAAGGTGCCAGAGCTGCCTTGGGAAATGGCTCTGAGAATATCTTTAAGATCAGGAAAATGACGCCATTTTCCTTACTCATTTTGTCAAATGCCTGAAACATATTAGCTGAAATATTCCTGAAAAAACCTAAAGGGAAAATTGAAGCCTGGAGAGTTGAAAATGTCACTCAGTGATATGCTATCAGAACTCAGATGTGATAATGGGATGTAGCAGGTAAACGCAACCATCTGGGCCATTATAAACCAGTCGAGCAATCATTCTGCATGAGGTTCAAGTGATAGCAGGGTGGTTTTGGTGGAACCCCTCTGGTTTTTCCTCCCGAGGAGTCTGGGAGCCAAAACCAGCCATCTCAGCTGGATCACTGTGTGCAGCAGCATTTCATTCACCTGCTGGATATCCTCATTAAACCTGAGCTGCCCATTTTTCAGAATACACATAAAGATAAAATATAAGGTCATCTGCATGGTTTTGTATCCAACATCCACACAGGCAGTCACAATATATTATACTTAAAAATGGCAGCCGTGGGCTTTCCTCCCAGAAGTGTCCTTGATCTACAGATAATGCCTTGCTGAAAGCCCGTATCTGGGTCTTAACCAACAGTACTCCGGCATATTGACTATATATCACGCTTCCAGCAGCCCTGCTAAATCTGGACACTACACTTCATCCCCTTTATGGAGCTCACTTGGGTGGCTCCCAAGCACACTCATGCAGACCTCCATACAGCCTTGTACATCAAACTGGCACAAGCATTGGGGTTTCTGCGCTTCAGCCATCTCCAGCTGACACGGGGGGGGGGGGGGGGATATTCACAGGGCAGATAAAAAAAATAGTCAATTTTTAGCCAAAAAATGGGTGGGACCTGCTTTCACAAGGCACTTGGGAATAAGAGTCCATCTCCAAAGAGTTCCCAGCAGGGGAAGACAGAGCTTACAAGGAAGATTACAAGAAAGGATAGATTTAGGAAGAGGGTAGATTTAGATGAGATATTAGGAAGAAATTCTTTGCTGTGAGGGTGGTGAGAGCCTGGCCCAGGTTGCCCAGAGAAGCTGTGGCTGCCCCATCCCTGGAGGGGTTCAAGGCCAGGTTGGACGGGGCTTTGAGCAACCTGGTCTGGTGGGAGGTGTCCCTGCCCAGGGCAGGGGGTTGGAATTGGATTATCTTTAAGGTACCTTCCAAACTAAACCATTCCATCCTTGGGTGTTTCATTCCTTTTGCAAGTGCATGGGGGAGACCCACCATCAACTCTATAGAAAACAAACTCCAGGATTGAACATCAAAATTTGTCACAAGCATGGTATCTAAAGTGCACTTTCTGTATTTTTTTTTTATATTTTTTTTTTTTAAACAGAAGTGATAGAGAAGCCTCCCAGAACCTGGGCTAAGAAGGGACACCACAGGGAGAGCTTCAGCAATGCCAGGGACTGCCTGGGTACTGCAAAAGCCTTGCCCTTGGGTCAGAGAAGAATTTGCTTGGACTATGTATCAGTAGACCCTTTGCACCTTGACCTCCTCAACTATTTGGGCAGAGAAATGACTTGACTTTCAAATAAATTCATCACATCTGAGAAGCATAAGGCTTCTGTTCTCAATGTCCTCACTTTTTGTGTGCCCCTTTCTTAGGAAAGTGTGCCCACTCCGTACACGCCAACAAAATCCGTCTCCATGACTAATTTTCAAGTTGAACTATCTTGATAAATAGACTGACTCACTGCAGAATTTAACCATGCATTAGGTCCTATTAGTGAATTAGGCCCTTTTGTTTTGCTCCAGAGTGCTGTCAAGAGCTGTAACAGCTTTCCTGATTAATGAAGGAGGAAGAAAAGTTATTTCAAAGACAAGGGCAGATTGGAATTTTCTTCCCCCCACCCTTTTTGGTTTTTTGTTTTGTTGTTTTGGTTTTTTTTTTAACCTTTTGAAAGATGGCATATTCCATCAGTACAAGCAGCAGAAGATGCCACAGGCTTTGGCATTGGCCTGATCCATGACACGGATGCAGGATAGAGCTGGGGTGGGACACCTCTTATTTGCTCTCCGTCCACTCCAATCCTTGAGCTTTGATTCACGTTGTGTGAGCTCTGGCACAGGATCCCTGGTGGCTTCTGACAAATGACTTGAGCCTCCCCTTGTCCCGAGCCTGCCTGTAGGAACCCACAGGTTATATCACTTTGTGAAGTGACAGAAAAGAGTTTATTGGTGTTACATGAACAACCCAGGTCTGGTTATCTTGGAGTTATTAGCTCCCAAGGACACACCTGAATACCTTGAACCACATTTCTGCTTTGCAAAACCACATGGGTTTTACATTCATTTGCAAACCCATTCCATAACATGTATCACCTTATAGCACTGATTTCCACAGTGGAGATTGTTACAAAGCAAGAGCAAATTTTAGTGATCGCACAAAATGGCAAGTTTCACAATATGACGATAGCATTGATCTTCAGGGTTCTCTGTATTGAAGGAACTCCATTAGCTATGTCAATAGCTTCTTTGTCTTGCTTTATTTTTAGCATTTCCTCCATTGATCAGACACTGATTGGACAAGGGTTATGCACCTGGGTCTTTTCCTGGAGAAAGGAAAGGATTTTGAACCTAAGTCCTAAAACAAACCTCAAAACATGAGCATATTGTGAAGCATTTATCTCCTCAGGCCTCCCTATCTCCCCTTCAAGGTGATGTGCTGGAGAAGAATGGGATGAAACTCAAAAAAAGCTAAAGCTAAACCATTTTCCCTTGGGAACTCCTGCCTGAGGCCCAAATTCAGATTCCAAAGGCACCAAATCCATCCTGAACAAGGAAACCCCATACTCCAAGAGAAGAGGGTGAAGTTTCTTCTCCTATTTCAAACATGTGCAGTAGAAATAAGGGACAAGGGTCAAAAGTGCAAAAGGGCACAAGAAAAAGGCACCAAGGGGATCTCAGAGCTACAAGCCTCTTCTCTCATGATTTTTTTTTTTTGCAGCATTTTCTCCTGTTTATTAATAACCTGCTCATGAGATGTTGCTAGGGACAGTGCTCCTCACAACTGATTTCACTTCTCAGCCATGGTGGATCAGCCTATGGATGTAGCAGGAACACCAGCCACGTGATGAAGATCAGGAGACCTTCAGCCATGTCATGTGCAGGTTTCCACACGATATCTGAGCAGTGCTTGGGCTTTTTGGCTTTATGAAACCCACTGGGGCATCTTCCCAGAGCCCGTGGTTGAGATGGTTGGACATCAACTCTGAAGGTCTCAGCATAACCTTATCTATGGCCAGTTTTGTCCATTTGCACATTTACCAATTCTGGCCTTTTGCCTAAATTGCTATCTTTTCTACCACATTCACACAGTGATTTATAGACAGATCTTCCACACCTGATAATCACTGGCTCTAATTCAGAAATCCCTCATCTCCCACACATTGCAAATCCACAGGTCCACAGACAGAATCAAAGCCTTCCTAACTGTCTGCTGACGAATCTTGTTTAAGAGAGAAAAAACACACTAAAAAGTCAAAAAATGTGTCCGTATTTTCCTTCTCCCACTTCAGGAAAAACAACACCACTTATTTTTTTTCCTATACAGACTGCTGCCTATCCACATTCTGCCACTCTTTGTGTTAAATCTAGACATGAATGAAAAGACACAGGTTAAAGTGCCAGACACAGCTCCAGTACTATATAAATAATAAATAACAACAGTGTGACATCAAATAAGGCAGTTTAAGAAATGCAGCTAACAGGTTTTTCTCCCCTGACATTTTTTACTATGAATTTCTTTGCCTTTGTCATTTGACTTAATGGCACTGCAAACTACAGAACTGTAATTACTCTTTAGTTTCTATTACGATATAAGCCTGATGCTTCACCAGGATAATACCTGAGAGAGGGGGAGGTAAGGCAGGAAAGTGAGAGGGAAGGCTTTCAAAGCCAGAGTGGTTTCCTGTAGGTGGCTATAACAGTGACAAACAAGTAGGAACAGCAAAGTAATGAGTCAGAAAAAGGAATTCAATTTCTTTAGCCCTGCAATGGGAAGGTACATGATAAATAGAAGGGAAAAGAGAAGACAAACAGGATGCAGTTATGCCCAGAGGATGTGATTATAGACAGGCAACTTGGGACTTTCCAGCCTAAAACCTTCAAGCACTTAATGAAGTGACTGGATTTCTGGGTCCAGCTTCAGCACAGACTTGGATCCAAAATTACTAAACACATTTAGATACCTCCCTCCCACCGACTATCACAGTCATTCATTATAAATCCCAGACTGGCCAGAAATCCTCTGACCAGACAGAATTCTTGCCTAAAGCACATCTCAGTTGTCTGGAAACATGCCACAAGAAGTGGGTATCATTGGAGAGTCCCAGGCATTTATGCACATAGTATTCATTTATTATGTTTTATCTGCAAGAAAGGTAAATGCTCATTTGCTTTAACCCAACAGAGATGCATTAAGGCACTGGAGCTCTGCCATTACAGAGCGGGAAAGGTTTGGTCACAAGAAATGGTCCTGTAGTTCTCAGCTTGGAGAGATAAACGAAAATATAGTCCATCAACCTACACGGCACCAGTAAAGTCAGCCATTCAGACTGAATAAACCAAACCCAAAGCAGTACTCAGCTTAAGATGATGAAGGAAACACACTTAGGCTGAAGTGCCTCAGCAGCCCATGCATTTTTGGTGCATATTATCCAGAATTATTCCTATGTACCTGTCAGCCCACCAGTTTCCGTGAAGTTATTCCTGATGCACTTCAATAATGGAAAATGGTCTTTCTGCTTTCAGGATTTGCCCTGAAACTGCGTATTTTTCAACCTACATCATTGCCCCAACTCCAGTTTTCAGATTCCCATTTGCCATCTTCAAGAGGACAAAGATAATTTGATTTATAGCACTGCTCTGACAAAGAGAAGGATTTAAGGGGGGGGTAACAGTAATCCACCAGCACTGCAAAAGCATCAAGAGTCATCCTATGCAGAGACTCACTGGAAAGTTCCCAGCCTCCCACAAGGCACCCAGCTACTGTCAGTACAGTAACCTACATCCTGAGATGTTCCATCATCAGACAATCATGGACTTTGTGACTTTGACAAATTCCACCTCACTCAGACATATATTTTAATGGTTTTGCTTCCTTAAGTAAAGGATAGTCTCCTTCACTCTCCCCACAATTAGGAACATCTTTTTGAGAATGTTCTGAAACCACAAATGGAATTCAGACCTTGACTGAGGGTCAAGTGGAGAACAAGCAAACATCCATCACTTCATCTCACTGGCTGTGATTATGGATGACTTCCAAAAAAATAGCACACAACATTTTGTTAAAAAAAAAAAAAAAAGCACTTTCACTTACACTTGTTGCACTTCACCCTTGTCCTGTGATGAGGTACGTATCTCTTTATCCCACCACCTATTCTTAGATCAACAGGTAAAACACCTGGCAAACATAACAAGTCAAAATAACCAGCAAGACAACAACCCATTAGCTTATGAAACTGCTGGCCAGAGCTCCCTAGTCCACTTCTTATTAGCTGTTTAGCAGCAAATATCACATCCCAGCCTCCAGTTTCAATACCCTGTGTCATGTTCTCACAAGGGTTTTTCTGCAGATGTTTATTCCAATCCATCAGGCCGTGTTTGCACTTGTAATTCCTATCGTCCGTCTCTGTGAGACTTTTGCCCCAAGGTATTATTGCAACAAGTGCCTCAGTGTTAAGTGCCACACACTCTGTTCCCAGCATGGATTAGCCCTGTCCCCCTCGGACACAGATGCCCAGGCAGGTTATGTACGACACGCGTTGGAGTGAAAAGCGTAGATGTTATTTCTGAGAGGTCCTCGGTCACCTTTGGACTCTGATATCAGCTGGTGGGAAAACTCAGCTTGCAGTAGAAGTTATCAAAGGCAGCAAGGGATGCTAAAAAGAGTCTGTGTGGGACTCACCCCACTTAATCCTCACCATCCAAAACACAGGGTCTAACCCAACACGGTGCCTACTCCTATAACCAGCATAGAAGGAGGGGCAACACCAGGGGATGATTCATCCCACTGGTTTTAAAAAGGATCACTCCCCTGTTAAGGTCAGACTCCAAGGAGACGAGATGGCAGCACGTGCCAGAGGAACAACAGGCAGAATGGATCCAATCTGGCAGCTCTCTCCAAAAACCTCCCCTTAAGGTTTTGTTCAGCACGAACATGGCAAAATGGCTCTTCCCTCAGTTTATGAGCAAACCTTCTACTAACACAACATTGTTTCCTTAATATTAAGGAACCAATCCCTCCATGGTGCAACTTCATTTTAACTTGGTCATAAAGGAAGAATAACTTTGGCCTGGGACTTGTACTTGAAGCTTGTCTTCTCCACCTAACGAGAATAACCAATGAAAAAATGAAGCCCCAACTGATTGTACACTTTCCAAGTCCCCAAATACACACCCAGTTCCCTGTGTCAGTGTAGTCAAACCAAATGATGTGTTTTCTGGAACTACAAGTTATTGGGAAGGCTTTAACCTTCGGTCCTGGGCACTGGAGACAGTGGAAATCTTTTACTAGTAAAAGAAATACAGAATAAGACTCAAGGGAGGTATGAGCCCAGTTAAAGAGCATGAAAGGACTTCATAATTGCAGTAAGAACAAAATAAAGGAAAAATAAGATACGGTCTGCAGAAGAACCACAGCTGGCACCTTCTCTTCAAAGGGAACCTTCGACAAAGGTTCCGATTCCATCACTCCATCCTAACCACGGTTTTCCCACAAGTAAATATCTCCGTATTTTTTGACACCATAAGTATAGTACAAAGGGGTTCACACAGTGCTCCATATTGAGATCCAACTATTTCATCATTAGACCCAATCTTTATCCCCCATATCCTACCAGTTCCGAATCCCTTTAAAAGTCTTTATTTCCTTGTCATAGAGAAGCATCTTGCATTTTCTGTCTCGGGCATTTATAAACTCTTTTCTAATGAGAGAACAATCATCTAGTGAACTTATAGATCCAGAGAGAAAAGAATCCCTTCCACAACCCCCTCCCACAGGTCAGGAAGATGTTCCCTGTTTTGCTTCTCTAATTTAGGCAATCCCAACAGATCTGAACATCAGCCACAACCATGGATTAGGTCACTAAGCATGAAACAGAAGTGGTACCATCAAGCCTGGCTCTTCATCTTCTTTTAAGGGTATGAACCTCCTCTGTCTCCAGCAGAGCAGCACTCAATTATTCTTTGTAAAAAAAGACATGATTTGTCTATAGCTATTTTTTTTTCTTCCACCGCTGCTCCTTATAGCTGTTTTTATGTCCTCACCGGTTACTCGCCTTGTTCCTTTGATGCAAAGACATAGCAGATAACGTTAAGTGTTCTGAGGTGAAGTTTGGGGTGCCTGCACAGGAATGTTTCATATCTATTTATCTATACTCATATATGCTTTTCAGAGACTGTGAAAAGAACCCACGGGTGGAGTTCAGTAATATGCCCTTATGCTGCTGGGTTTCCTTGGATCCATTAAAACCTGAAGTGCAAATAGCTCATTCCTTAAAGATCTTAGTATCACTTACTAAAAGCTGTTATCTGTTTACCTGGCACTACCTGCAACTAAGCTTTTAACAAATGTTTTCTTTCCGTTTCATTTTTATCCTAGCACCTATTAGATGCTTTATGATTTCCTTTATTTATTTATTTTTAAGCTTGGATGCACTTTTTATACTGCCATATTTTCAGAACAAATTGACTTTCAAGTCTGGGAGCAGCCCATTACACTGAGGGATTCATGGGCATCTTTTTGCCAAAACTGTTTTCATTTAAATTTTAATGCAATCTTCATTTATCTTCCACTCAAGATTCTCTTTCTTCCAGCTTATCAGAGCTTGAGCATCTGAAGAAATAACGCCAACAGCGTGCCAAGACAACTGCAGTCCTCCTGGATAAGTCAGTTATTAGAAGCTGGAGCCAGTGCCTTATCAGTTGTCTGGTTAGAAAGGTCCAGACTCAAAACCCTTAAAGATGACCACCAAACTGTCCACTTTGATCAAGCTTCTCCAATTCATTCGGTACCTGAGCAGACCACAAGGTAGATTTTGACCCATCTCCATGGGAAAACATTCTTTTCACTTGCTGCCATGTCAGGGTGGAAACATGAAATACTAAGAGAGACTCCCTAGGGCAGAAGACCTTCACTCTGGCATGGCTTCAAGATGCATGGCTGCTTCTAGCAGTGCTTTGAGGCCAGCAGTGACCTGATCCAACTCCTGCTGAAGTACCAGATGCAGAGGGACTGGGATTGCACAGTGAAATCTCAGCGTGACTGCAAACAAGTCCACACTCTGATTTTAACAACAATCATGTTTCCACTTCAGGACAACACCTCCGCCAGTGGGAGCTTCACCCCCTCATCACTTCCACGAGCTCTTCTAACCTCCTCTACACACTACTGCTCGCTTCATTTCTCCAGACTGGAGCTTTTCTCCCACCAACAGCTTTCACCCAGGTATCACCTGCCCCTAGAGAGTTGTCACACTGCACTCATCGCCAACGCACTGGACCAGCAAGAAGAGGGAAGGATTGGTACAGATGAATGAAAACAAAACACAGAGGAGTAACGAGTCAACCAGGAAAAAACATGCCCCTTTGATCAAAAACATCTTCCTAACAAGGGGACTGGAAACTCAGTCAATTTCACTAATCATTAGCACATTGATCCATCAATCGTCCACCAAATGACTAAGTGAACAGAAGCAGGTCGGGATCCATGGTGGAGCACTGGTCTTGGGGGTGTTCAAGGCCAGGTTGGACGGGGCTTTGAGCAACCTGGTCTAGTGGGAGGTGTCCTTGCCCATGGCAGGGGGGTTGGAATGAGATGGTCTTTTAGGTCCCTTCCAACTCTAACCATTCTATGAACAACTCCCATCTGGTTCACTCATATATGGATGTTCCTCATCACACCATCTGCAATTACCAGCAAACCCAGGCTCACGAGCCATGCTGCTGAGAAGACTGTCCCCATCACAGGCCAGAAAATCCCAAAACAACCTAGTGCCCTGGATGCATGATTAAGACCTTGGATACCAGGGGAGCATGGGATGTAAGATGCTCTAAAATCCTCTTTGGAGCACACTGGCAAAAGGAGGGTTCCTTTCCCTCCTCCCATCCTCTCCCAAACCCCTTTGCTCCCCATCTGAGCAGCCTGTTCTGCTCCCGCCTGCCTTGTATATCTCGCTCAGCAAAGAGTTAACTTCTGTGCTCAGACAGACCCTCCTTTGTGCTCCACCAGTAACATTATCATCCTGCAGCATGTACTCATACCAGACACGGCCAACAAAGGTCTTCATCTGGGGACTGTGCGCGAAAGGAAAGATCACGCTCTTTGAATAGCACTTTGTGACACAAACAAATGGAAGACACGGCGGGGGAACAGGCAGCCCTGACTCCTGCGACAGCGCTGTGTTAGGACAGCATTTCTCCCAGCCATTTCCACCTCCTAGCAGGCAGACAGGGATGCCATGGCTATCGCAGACCCAGCACCTACTGTCTGCTCCCCATCAGAAATTGCCAAATCTGACACTAACGGCATTAGGGGCGCTAGGAAACTAGTAAAATTCCATACAAAGTTATGCTCCCCTTCCTTGCATTTTAAAATTGCACCTAATACCCAGGTAGTCCTGCAGACTCGAGGAGATTTGGCTGTGAGGACTAATTGAGGACCTATAGATTATATCCTCCATACTGCACCCCCCGAGAAATCCAGGCAGTTCTTGCTTCCCATAGACGTTGTTCCCTGTACATTTTCACTGCAGAGCTGGGTGTTTCTCCTTATCTAAGGAACCACCAAAGGTTTCTACCAAAAAAAAAAAACCCAGCACCAGTCAATCAACTTTGGGTCAAGCCAAAAACCAGTCAATCCACTTTGGGTCAAGCCTTCCTGCACTCCCATTCCCACAGGGATGGCTGGAGAAAGCTTCATACCCTTAAGAACAAGCTCGCCTCATGGTGGCTTTGGAAGAGCCAGACTCCCGACCTGTTTTACATCTCACTTGCCCAGATGCAGCGCTATTAATCACAGAAAAAGCGTTGTTGCTTCCTCCGAGTGCCACGCTATCGATTTTACTCGTGTTCGTGGGATTTACTGAGATAGAAGCGAGAATAAGGTTGTTCTCTTTGTGCAGAAAACAATTTACTTTGCCACCCAAAGTATTTATGAGGTTTCTGCAACATTATTTAAGATATCTGTATTTAACATTTCTCCTTCACATCATCATTTATCCTTTTTTTTTTTCTATTTTGCGAATAAGCTCCCTTGTCATTTTGTTGTTTATCCTGAGTTTAAATTGCATTTTTTTTTTGGTTTGTTCTGTTTTCCATTCTTAGCATTAGGAACCAAGACTTCTATTCTGCCCATACAAGCACATCACATAGACATATATTAAAAGTAAAATGCCTGGCACAACCAGAAGGCCACGTATGTAATAAATGACAGCGAAGCCATGGGGATGCTGCTGGTAGAATAACTGCCATTAGGGAGGCAAATATGGTTTTATGCTTCTTGTAGCTAATTATGTCAAGATTTAAGAATATTCTGTGAAGGACAGAAAGGAGGACATTAAGGAGTGGAGAAACCTCTGTTTATATGTTACTTTGGAAGAGTATATGTGGAATAAGGAGGAAAAAAAGTGTTTTAACAGTGACAGGAGAGCACAGTACCCCAGGATAAAGGCTTTGCTCCTTCCAACACCTTTCCTGGTGGAAGCCCTAGCTCTCCATGCAGCAGTTGGGCTCCTCCACCCCACGGGATGGACCTTCACACCAAGGCCACCGGGGGTGAATGTGCCCATTGTGTGGGACACCAAGGGCTGGAGGAACAGCCCCCATCAGCTCCCACCGCCCCGGCTCTGCTCCAGGCTCACAAAAGCACCACAGAAGCTCAGCAAAGCTGCAAACGCAAACACAGCACAAGAAAGCAGTGTTTTGTTCCGCCGGAGAGCCGGGATTGGGATTACTCATGGACATCTGAATGCTCGTTATGCTCATTTGAATATTGTGGAGGAAAGGAGGGGGGAAAAAAAGTTTCCAATTCCACATTTTGCAGGGAAGCAACAGCTGCAGCTAAAGGGAGATGGAGACGGGCATTTCTGCAGCCAATATTTTCAATTCCTGCCCCCAAAGGAATGAGGGCAGAGCAGGGAGTTGCTGCCCAGCCCCACGGCGGGGGAAGGAAAGCTATTTGTCTGCTCAGATATCGGAGGGCATCGCTAATTAACAACTGCATCTCGAATGGGGAAGTGGGAGGGCAGAGCAGCAGATAAATCAGGACAGACAGTCGGTCTGGCTGCCAGGTCAAGGCAGAGACAAAGAAACCCAGCAAGAAGCTTGCAAATTCCTTTAAAATAGGAAAGCGGAACCAGGAAATAACATACAAAAGCTTAAATAAGCCTTGTAATGAGAATTGCAGCAATTTAAATTGCCAGTGGAATGGTCCTGCCCTGCAGGAAAAGGCCACCGGCGGCTCTCGCTCCCTCCCCAGCAGGCTCCAGAAGCATTCAGGTCCCGAGAATATCTGCAAAGCCTGCCAAGTGCAGATTTTGCCACAGTAATGTGATAAAACAATGGGTGACAGCAGAGAAACATTCAAAATAAAAGATCTCGGCCCCATTGGGTAAGAGCAGCACCACTCCTCGAGTGGTCAGAAGGGCATCATCGCTTTCCAAAGCCAGCAATTTCGTCAGATTGTATTTTCTCAGCGATCACTAAGGTGGTGGAGAATACAGTCTCACGCCCATAAAAAAAATATCACTCAAGTGCCAATAGACAAACAGAGCTGGATTTTACAGTTTTCAGTGATCTAAAAATAGCAGCATCTTGGACACGTCATCCCAGAAACCAGCCCCGGGCTGGCGTAACCCAACTAAATTGTGCAAAGACCACCTTTAGAGCAACCCAGAGGAAGGAGGACCTCAGAGATTCATCAGAAAATGTTCCTCTGCTCCTGATGATACAGGAATATCTTGTATGGGGAAACCAAAATTAAGAAAGCCGTAGACATTATGGGATCCCACAAAAACTTAGTTTGCACTCTCTCCCCATGCCGTTTGCCTTCTTCATCTGCAGACGGCTGCCAAAATATTGCATTGGGTTTATGACAGCTTCAGATTAATGGTGGTACCTAACGACATCCAAGTTTATAGACAACTGAGGCAAAGTACCTCACTAACCCTTGCAGCATCACTCAACAAAACCCAGAACTCTGGCTGTTTTTTCATGAGAAATGCATTTTATTCACTTAAAGCTTGTTCGGTGCAAACTGCCAAAAGGGGATGCAACAAGAAGGAAGAGAAAGAAGAGGGGGAACAACTCATGCCACTACAGGAATTAAGAGTGAATACAACAGGGAGGTTTTGGGGTGGGCAGACTTTGTGCCCTTCTTCCCAGCCCCGGAGCACGGGTGACAGCAGTTATTTGTCCCTGTGTGGTCTTAATCAGAACCGAGAGGAATAAGTAGGTTTTTCCTTCTGAGGCCTCTTCAGGAAAAGATTTACAAGTACCACCACAGCTCTGATCTTGATGAAGCACAGCAGCTCGGGCCAAAATTAATCCAGTCCCAAATGATACTTAATAAATCAGTTAAAAATGCAGCCTCACGACCTTAGCCGTGGAGAACAGATCTCTTGGTCCCAGCCTGGGGAAGGAGATGCTCCCACAGGCACCCCGTACCAGCCAGGATGATGGCAACCTGAGCCAACCGCCCAGACAGCACTTGTGACAAGTCTCCCATAGTCTGGGGCACTGAAAAGATTAATGCAACTGTGGGAAATCTTCCCAGCAGCATCACCATCCTGCAGGATGCTGCTCTGGAACCAGTTTACCATGCTAGAGCAAGCACGGTCCCTGCAAGCACCTGCATCCTTCAGCTCAGCCTGGCAACCCGCCCTTTAATAGCGCTGACTCCAGAAAAAACATAATTTGGCTTTTCAGAGTTGTTTTTAAAAGCAACACGGATTAATTGCCGCAGTCTCCATACCTGGAAAGCTTCAAGCCTTTAGACTCTAAGCCTCACGTAACCAGAATCACACTTCGGGGCCTCTAGATGCTCACGCATGGAGATCAGTGTAGCTGAGACCATGGACATCAGATCAGGATCTCGTTAATTGTTTTCAAAAGAGGTTATATAGCAACACATACAGATTTAGTGGTTTGGTGGTGTTTTGGTTTTTTTTAAATCAGGCACAACACAGGCACAGCATCCTCTCTGCAAAACAGGAGGCAGGAGGACAGTGGAAAGAGATCTCTCTTCTGCTCACAGTCCCACCTTCTCAGCATCTCCCTTACAACCTGGTGGGGCTTCCATGTTCAGCTGTTTTCAGCGGTCCTCAAGTTCTGATTTCATTAAAAAAAAAAAAAACCACACAATAAAGTTACACTTGGCTTTTAACCTCCCCTTGTCCGCTCAGGTACCAACAGCAACACACAAGTCCTGAACCAATGAGGAATGAGCGTTCTGTTTGTCCTCCCCAGAAATTGTTTCTTATAAAGTCCTTTCTATTGAATTATCAGTTTATATTACTTGTAAGTGCTCAGCCAAAGCTACAAGTTGAGCAGTCTGCACCGATTCCTTTGCATCCGCATCCTGTTTCTAAGTGTTCCTCACCACCCACGTAGGTAAAAGGGTGTCTCTGCCCCATCTACACTAACGAGCTTCTTCTGACCTCCTTAACTGCTGCTGTGCTCCCCGAAACTCTCTCCCCCCCAGGAAGATGCTCAAGGCTGTTTTCAGATGTGTTGTGACACCCGTATTCCCATCTGGCATGTGTTTGCTCTGCCCTCAGGCTGGTCGCTGCCATAAATAGGCTTCCCCCCCACAAAGGACACAAAATTTAGCACCAAAAGATTTAGCACAAGGGGTGCTGCTGACTCTGCTCCATCAGCATGTGCCTCACTCCCACCTTACTGCAGGATCCCACCCGTCCTCGACCCATAGGCGCCAGCAGGCGCTGGTCCAGGCTGGGTAGACACAAGGATGCCTGAGCATCAGGGTGCCAACCACTGCTCCCCTGGCCATACAGTGGCTTCAGGGACCATCTGTCTCCAGTCTAAATGCCAATAATTCTTGTTACCACACAGAATTAAGCGTTCTCCAATGTGGTACTGCAAAACAACATGCCCAAGACAGGGGGCTGCAGGCAGCAATTCCCCACTGCCTGACTCTGCCCACAGGCACAAGCATGTAGGAACTTCTCCCCCTGCTCCACAGTGCTCAAGAAAGCCCAAAACATCTGGCATGGTCAAGGAGATAAGTTAACAATGTCTTTTCCATGCAGAGAGGAGGCAAACTGTAGGGACCAGCTCTCCCAGGGAAGCCTACAATCCCATCCCAGAGCCAGCTCCCAGATCCACCCTGCTTCCCTCAGCCCCAGCAAGGATGGCTGAAGCCAACATTCATTTCCAAGGTCTGGAAAAAGCATCCTGGGTCACCCTAAGGCCTTCAAGCCCACAGTGAAAGATCTTCCATGCACTGCCCGCTCAGCAGATCTCAGCACAGGTTGTTTCTTGGCTCCCTTGAACACGTTCAAGCACTTTCTGCCACACCATAACAACAACAAATAACTCTCTGGAAGCACCACATTCATATTTAACTTCATTTGTGAGAGGGCAAAGACAATGTTAGAGAGTCTCCTGCCATGGGCCACCCAGATCTAGGAAAGCATCAGCCCAGATACCAGTGTGACATGGATAAAACCTAAAGAAATGGTGATGAAAAGCAAATAAAAAGGTCTGGTCTGTAACTCCTTTTTTTCCCCCCCAAGTACATCCTGGGCCATATGAAAAATTCAGCAGTTTTAAGATATTAATTGCTCCAGGAAAGAAGCAATCTTCCGATGGAAACACCAGGTTCCAGGCTTTGTAGTGCAAGTTATTATACATGTAATATGCTGCTTTTATAATCAATTGCATTTTCCAAAGTGGATCATAAAGGTCAAGCAGCAGTATCTCTGCGCATAATTAATGTTTGTTTTGATATAGCCACAACTGGTTGTTTGGTTATTAAAGTTTGTGATTAACTGTTAACCTTGGCATACAGCTTCTTTAACTAGTGGCTTCTTTAATTTAATAACTGTATTAAAATAGAAATTGTGTCAACCACAGATTAACTTTGAAAGCCTCAATGGGCTAAAAATAATGAACTAATCTACACTTACCAAAAGAACAGATTCCAGATGATTATTACCCTTTTCAGGATGCGGGGGTGGAGGAGGGAAAGTTTGATCCTCAACTTCTAACTTTAAAGGTGATGAATTTGCACATAACCCAAGACCTGCAGGCGACAAGACTAAAGTGTCCAAACTTTATCTACTAGAACTGCACCCAAGAACTGGAGTTTCTCCAAACCCCATCCCAGCAGCAAGGTGATAGGACTAGCCAAAGTTCACCGAGTCCAAGCTGCCAGCTACCAACGTGGCTTTTGAAAGGCTGAAGCTTGAAGTAGGACGTTTGCTGAAGGAAGTGCTGCAAGTTGCAGAACCACCAAGTGATTTACACCCTTGAGACCAGCCAAGTAATTCAATTATCTCACAATAAGTTTTGCCATAAGAACACTAGCTGAAAGCGAGCTGGTGGGGACATGTGGGGTCCTCTGTACTAGACTGGTACCTTGTATTTCTGCGTTTCTTTGCACAGAGAAGCTGTTGAACAATTACCTGCATCTACAGAGTACCCAAGCTCAGAGGACCGAGCCGAGGAAGCTGGACACAGCAGGTTGTGGTGCACAAGAACAACACATCAATACAAGCCATCTCCCCTGCCTCCAGTTGCCACCACCAGAAACACGGCTGTCCTACTATGAAAAGACTCACTATACTGTCATTAGTCTGAGAGAAGAGCAATAACCTATATCCTTGAGCTGGTAAAAGGCTCCTTTCTACTAATAAAAGTAGAAATCAGCAACACCCAGATGAGCAATTATCCATTTACATACTTGAATGGGGTATCATAGAATCATAGAATGGTTAAGAGTTGGAAGGAACCTTTCAAGATCATCTAGTTCCAACTCCCCTGCCCTGGGCAGGGACACCTCCCACCAGACCAGGCTGCTCATCCAAGGCCCATCCAACCTGGCCTTGAACCCCTCCAGGGATGGGGCAGCCACAGCTTCTCTCAGCAACCTGGGCGAGGGTCTCACCACCCTCACAGCAAAGAATTTCTTCCTTACATCTAGTCTGAATCCACCCTCTTGTAGTTTAAGACTGTTCCCCCTCATCCTGTGGCTCCCCTCCCTCATCAAGAGTCCCTCCCCAGCTTTCCTGGAGCCCCTTTAGGGACTGGAAGGGGCTCTAAGGTCTCCCTGGAGCCTTCTCTTCTCCAGGCTGAACCCCCCCAACCCTCTCAGCCTGTCCTCACAGCAGAGGGGCTCCAGCTTAAACCAAGGACACAAGCTTAAACACACAGGACACAAACCTTTGGGTAACCATCATAGATAGCAGTTGCATAAAAGAGTATGTGTGGAGACACAACATTTTGTGCAGTTAACTCCTGTTTCAGTCCCTAACTTCCAGAGCAAACACCACATAGGATCACATCCCCAGTTGTGACCTAGGACCAGAGCCAGCTGGCTTTCCTTCAGCAGAGCCCTTGGTGACATCCAGGGAGCTGGGACACACTCTGCTCCTCTGGCAGCCTAGCCAGGAAGGGCCACACACATCCGCACGCTCTTGCATGGCCCTCAAGATTTGTGAGCCACTGGCAAAAGGAGGCAAAGTCTTAGAAGTCATTTTCTGCCGTAGCCTCCAAGAGAAGGCTGCCAGAACTACAACAAATCCGTGGCAAACAAGGCAGCCTGGTGACACCAGCAAGGAACAGAAGGACTGGCATCCCCGTGGCTTTCCCAATTGAATTTCAATAGGGAAGCGGTGGGGTGCCAATCTTCAGCCAGGCAGCACTGAAAAAGCTTCACCTGAAAGAGCACTCTGGGAGAATCATCTCACCTCAAACACTCGCCCTGTCTCAGGGTTGAGAAAAATGAGTTATGTGCCAAGGCTTGACAAATTTAACCCAAAACATGCTTTTCCCAGATGCCTCAGCTGAGGTGTCAGGTACAAAAATACCCACTCCAGCAGTCCCCTCACTTTCTTGCCATCTCCAGGGCAGCTCTTCACCCTCACACCTTCTCCAGCTCAAAGGTGCAAAGCAAACGTCTATTGCTTATCCTGGGCTGCACATAATTAAACTCTTGTTATGAGCTTTCTAAATGAGAAATATTTTTGATGTAGTGCTTCTTATTGCATTGCTGTAGCAGGACAGATGGGTAGTAGGGACAATGGTATTGATTATTCCTTCTGGGGACCACTCTGGTGCTAAACCTGATGTCTCACTTTCCAAGCCCTGTCTGGCCCACCATACAGGGAGCCACCCAGTGCAGAAGAATCCAAGAAAATGCATTAAAATGTCTACAAAAGAGACTATTCCTTCCTTTGATCGTCAACAGCCCCAGACGCTCAGGCTGGAGGTGGCAAGTCACCCCACTGCAACCAGCAGGAGCTGGGTGATCCATCCAGGCATGGTCGGTCAAGGCTTGGGTCAACCTTTGATGTCAATCAAACATTATCCAGAGTGACAACCTGGTCATCGTAAATTTTTTTTATAAGCCTCAGAGAAGGCGACTCTGGGCTCTGCGTGCACATTCACAATCACATACACAAGGTCTTGCTGCCAAGAGGTAACTGGTGAGACAGTCGGTGGGACGGCGAGACAGACCGGCCCCTGAAAAATCTCTGCTGAATCAGGTAGTTAAAAATAAAAACCCATGAGCTCTGGTGCCCGTCCAGCATCCCAACCGGTGGGATACACTGCTGCAGCTTCAGCCAACTAACGCCATGTCTCACCTCTCCTTTAGCTTTCTTCAGCCCTTTTTCCCTTCCCAGGGAAATCTGGCCCATGTTTACTAAACTCTCCTTTCACAAAGTGCTATGGGAGGAGAGGTGGGGTGGACACAGCTCGCAGGGTCTGCTCCTGCATCACCTCATGCCACTGCAGTTCAGAAACTTCGAGACGTTTCCCTTGGGAACACCACTGAGCTGCTGAAATGACAATGCAAAGACATTGAGAGGAAAGGAAATAACTGGTCTTCTCCAAAAATCACTGGTGGTTGGAAACAAGAGCTTTCTAATTTCTACTGAAACACACAGAAGACTGCCTACAATGCAAAATTCACTGCCTCCTGTCTTTTTAGATGATTTTTTAAAAAATAAAACTATCATAAAACCTTTAGTTCTTCAAAAAGAAGCGAGTTAAACCAACTCAAGGCCACCGTGATCATTTCTTGAACCCTTCTCACTCAGAGTCAACTCTGTTCCAGACACACCAAGAGCCAAAATTCTCCTATTGCTCGCTCAGGATCAGGAGCATGTGGTGGCAGTCCCCTGTGATGGCAACTCTGTGCCACCTGCAAGAAGAGATGAAAAACTATCTGCTGCCACTCCGCCTTGTCATAATCCCATTGTCACAGCAAAGCCCTGCACGGGCACGTCCCTTAGATGGAGGTAAAAGCAGCTAGGCAATGAGAGGGAAAAGTTAGAAATCACAGAATGGTTTGGGTTGGAAGAGACCTTAAAGCCCATCCAGTTCCAACCCCCTGCCCTGGGCAGGGACACCTCCCACCACACCAGGTTGCTCCAAGCCCCCTCCAACCTGGCCTTGAACCCCTCCAGGGATGGGGCAGCCACAGCTTCTCTCAGCAACCTGGGCCAGGCTCTCACCACCCTCACAGCAAAGAATTTCTTCCCCAGATCTCAGCTCAATCTCCCCTCTTTCAGTGTCAAACCCTTTCCCCTTGTCCTATGGCTCCCCTCCCTGATCAAGAGTCCCTCCCCATCAAGTTGTCCATGAAAGAGCAGTTGTGCCATGCAGGTAGAGCCTTGAAGCCTTGGACCCAGCAGCACCCACTGTGCAACACTCAAATGGTGTAAGATTCAGAAGGAAAAGGCAAAGACAGACCCATAACTATATTTATGAAGTATAAAATGACTGGCTCCTACCCGATGTGACACAATCTCGAGCACCTTCACCCTAGGCAGGGGGCTCACTCGCAGGGATTAACTGTGATTTCATTCCAGCCCACAGAAACACACCGCGAAGG
Source organism: Numenius arquata (assembly GCF_964106895.1). Taxonomy (NCBI): domain Eukaryota; kingdom Metazoa; phylum Chordata; class Aves; order Charadriiformes; family Scolopacidae; genus Numenius; species Numenius arquata. Next base: position 68,596,845 of record NC_133581.1, on the reverse strand, counting down.
GCAAGTGGTATCACCTCCCAAATCCACATTTTTGGGCAAAGTATGACCCGCTATTCATTTAGAAACAACGGGCAGGTGGTGTGAGTCATTGCCTTGCCTACCACCACATAGATCTCTTTAAAAGCAGCTCTTCTCATGATGGTCTAGATTTTATTTTACCCTGTCTGGTAGAAAACTCCTCTCTTCATGCCTTTATTTTCTGATAAATTTTTGCATATAATTCCCTTTACGTCTTCTCTGGGCTTGGTTGGGGTGTGTTTTCCCCCCTCTCCAGTAATGCCAGTTTCTCATCTGACTAAATCCTATGATGACTACTACTCAAAAGGATAGTTCTTTGATCTTTTAATAACTTTTATAGCATTTTTATTTTTGGTTAGGAGAGCTGCTGTTTTCTCTGACAGTGATTCAGCAAACTGCTCTGGCTCTGTAGCAGGAAAGCACACAGGCAGTTTTAGCCAGACTGGGCACCCGCTCAATACCAGCACTTCCTAAACTGGGACATGAACTTGATCATCACTGCAGTAGGATACTGGAAAGCCTTTCAAAAATATTCCTCTTTCCCATCTGTCTCCATTTTATCACAGCCATCACTGGTAATTTGTGATTGTTTAGCCAAATTAATCACTCTCTAGAAAGCTGAGGGAGGCAAAGCCCTTGGACACCTGAACCTTCGTTTTCCCTTGCTGAAGTACCTGCCAATGATAGATGCTTCAGGATGGGGAACCTGCTCGGTTTTGGAAGCCATCAGAGCTAGATCAGGTCTCAGCCTCCAGCTCTTGATTTTTTAACTCGAGACCAATTGCCCTTTTATTGTCAAACAGGTTCAATAGAAGTATTTAAGCTATACTGTACCCTGCTTGTGGACCAGGATGCTTCTCTGAGTCCCTAAGAAGTGTTTCCTGATGACTAGCCATTTTACTGAGGTCTTCATAAGCCACACCAGGGGGGGAATCAGGCTGCTCCAGAGACTCCCAGGCACTTTGCTAGAGAATTGATCCGGCCATACAGAGATAAGACACCTGTAAGTAGTCAACAGAAGTTGTTCCTGCAGAAGTGGCCACATAGGACAGTGTTTCTGTGCACAGTTAAGATACTGTTGGGTGATGTTTCATGCACAGTTTACAATAGCAGTGGATCACTTGCTGGAGCAAGACCAAGGGTGGGTGCAAGAACTGAGCAGAACAATGTTTTGGGGAAGGTTCGCTTACTCTTGATGCTGCAAAGAGCCTCCTGCCACCTCCCCGACAGAACCTGCCCATCCCATTCAGTAGATTGATGCCCACTCCCGCATTACCCCACACCAAGATGCCAATAAATTAATGTTCTTACTCTCCACCCACGAGCACAGGACCAGTCCCAGCACTGGCTGCTCACCAACAGGCACTGCCTTGTCATGCACAGCACAGGGTTTCTGTGGGCTTTGTATCACACTTCCCAGCAAGAAGAGCACACTGCCAGGACCCCCCAGCTCCTGTCCCCAACACAGCTGCCTGGGAACACCAAGGTGACCAAGTCCAGCTGGGACTCATAAAGCAACACAACACACCCTTTCTCCATCCCACAACTGTATTTGTGCAAAAGACAACAACATACTCTCCTGTCAATAACTATTTTTTTTTCATTGGGCTTCCTGCCTCGATGTTCCCAAGTCCTCCTGTCCAAGGAGCTCGTTCCACCTGCACAGCAGAATCGTGCCACCACACTTTCAATGCAGTATGTGGCGAGAAAAATCACCTTTTGCATATAAAGCCCACTTTTAGAAGTCTACAAGGCAGAAAGCCTGCAGGCAGGAGAGCAGAGCCAAGTCAAGGACTCCAATGCTGCTCACATTGGACTAACAGCAGAGCTTTCTCTTAGTATTTCACCCTGTCTCAAGGGCTCCAAACCCTCCTGGAAGACCAATGCAATTCTTCTGTTTGTTTTAAGGTAGGGAGCGTATCAGGAGGGATCTCAACCTGCCCCGTGCAGTGTCAGTCAAAACTCTTTCAGGTTAACAGAGCTTTTCCTGAAGATTATTCTGCTCTCACCGGCAAGGCGGGTGACAGCCTGGGAGGCATAGCAGCACGCTGCCGGGGAAGATAAGCCATCAGCACACTGCAGGGCCACCGGCACCGCTCTGCAGAAGGCCCATGCCCAGCTTTTATTTCCTACCATAGTGCTAAAGTTCCCCTTTCTTCCTTTCCCCCCACAAAAATAATAAAATATAACTCCATTGGAGCACACAGACTGAACCTGTTACACCTCTCTAAACCACAAGGTGAATGAATACACCTGACAGTTTGACCAGAAAGCTGCAAAGCTACCAAAGCCTTGTCCCCAGGCCCTCCTGCCACCACACTGACCCCCTGCTGAAGACTCGCTGCCCTCGAGATCATTCATGCCACAGTGGCCCCAGGATGTGCGCATTGCCTGGTTACTGCCAAAATACACATAATGCTTTCCCAGAGACACGGATCTCACTTTTTTTCCCCTCTATACAGCAGTGGAATGTCCTAGAATCATAAAATGGTTTGGGTTGGAAGAGATCTTTAAGATCATCTAGTTCTAAGCCCCTGCCCTGGGCAGGGACACCTCCCACCAGACCAGGTTGCTCCAAGCCCCCTCCAACCTGGCCTTGAACCCCTCCAGGGATGGGGCAGCCACAGCTTCTCTCAGCAACCTGGGCCAGGGTCTCACCACCCTCACAGCAAAGAATTTCCTCCTTATATCTAGTCTGAATCCACCCTCTTGTAGTTTAAGACCCTTCCCCCTCGTCCTATGGCTCCCCTCCCTCATCAAGAGTCCCTCCCCATCTCTCCTGGAGCCCCTTTAGGGACTGGAAGGGGCTCTAAGGTCTCCCCGGAGCCTTCTCTTCTCCAGGCTGAACCCCCCCAACTCCCTCAGCCTGTCCTCACAGCAGAGGGGCTCCAGCCCTCCCACCATCTCTGTGGTTTCCTCTGGCCCCGCTCCAACAGCTCCATGTTCTTCCTGTGCTGAGGACTCCAGAGCTAGACACAGTACTCCAGGTGGGTTCTCACGAGAGCAGAGGGGTAGAATCGCCTCTCTCAACAGGCTGAAGTCTTCATTATCCCTGAGGCAGCTTCTTCTGGTGGTTAAAGCTGGTCTCTGGGTTCAAAAGATTCATTGTTCAAGCAGGATGGCAAGGAGACAGATGGATGCACGGAGAGCGGGCCAACTGCCTCGCTGCCTCTGAGCCAGGCAACAGAGAGGCAGTGGCTTAATATAGGCTCCATCTGCCAGGCCATGTCTTCAGAAAGGGGAACAGGTAGGAAAGCATGTAAACAAGCTCTTTGCTAGATGTACATGACCATATTCCCCACGCATAATTAGGGTTTACACAGGCAACATGCTCTTTATGCAGATGGCGGGCCAGGATGTCTCCATAGCTGTGGGCAGAGGTCTCCACCACACTGAAAGTGCAATGGCTGCACCCTTCTTTGCTCACTGGAGCAAAGAAGATGCTCTGCCCCAGACTCCAGACATGTCTTTGGGGTGGAACCACCTCTCCCCAATGCCTTACTGCCAACACAAGGCCTCCTGAATCACCCTGCAACTGTGGCATCTCCTGCTGCCTCCTACCCACAGCAGCCCCAGAGCTGCCTGTTCCCTCTCTTCCACTCCAGGAGGTGTAAGGTGGCTTCTTCAGGCTTTGGCATCCACCTCTTAGAAGCCAAAATTAAGACCAACAGGTTCCTTCATGGGTGTCAGGAGATGTTTCCATGACCCAAAAGTACAAGAGCTCCATCACCACCTTGGTGAAGCTTTTCCTGCTCTAGGTTTTACTGAGATTCCAAAAGAGACTGAATTTTGGGTAAGCCCAACATTTTGTATCAGGGTTGAAAATGATGTTTCAATGCATATGGGAGGCTCTCTCAGAGAACGCCTCCAGGGGAACACCCCCTATCTCAGAAATCATGGCCAAACTCTACTGCTTAAGACTCATCTTTCTCCTATGTTTGTTTTCAAAACATCGACTTGGGTGGAATTTAGTGCTGGGTTGGCAAAAGCCTCATAAAAGGCTCATGACTAATGTAGGCAATCATGCTGGTGTCACCTACTTGTCATCACTTTAAGGCAATTTAGCAAGCTGATGGCTGTGTGAAGAACTAATGACATTATTTTAATCAGTAAAAAAAATCAAGCACAGGAAAATAAGCTTTTGGCATCATACTAAGGAATTAAATTAATGTACAAGGTCTGCATGATGCCATTGCTGAGCTGAAATGCAGTCTTTTTTGGATGCACAGTTTTAAGCATTGAAGTATTACTAATACACTTGCAAATTTGAGGTGAAATTGGCATTTACATTTTTCTTTGCTTAAGGAAGGATGTCTTTGTGCTGCACGCTAGGAGTCTGCTGGGGCCAACCCAAGAGTAGATGCACACAGCGGGACCCGAGACACAATGCAGGGTTCACAAATTCAATAGTGACACACGTCCCCACGGGACGATTCCCTCTTATTAGCCTGGCCGTGCCTGGGTCCCAGCTCTGCTTTTGGTGAGCTGCCTTGTAAATCACCGAGGAAGAGAGAACGCCACGGAAATACACAGATAAATTCCAACCAGCTCGTACAGAGCTAACCCCAACACTTGTGATGGCAGGGAAAAGCTTTAAAAGAAAACAAAAAGAGAACCCCATTCCTAAAGACGTCCTTCAGATACCACATTCTTACCAAGTCTTGGGAGAAAGGAAATTAACTGTCTAATTCTCCTCCTTATAGTATGATAAATTTTTGAAATAATGTTTTACTTTGAATGCAATAGTATTCAAGTTTAAATAAAGTTTAGGTTTAGAGTTGGGTTATGGTTGGACTAGATGCTATGGATGGACTAGAGAGTTACGTTGATGGTTGGACTAGATGGTCTTAAAGGTCCCTTCCAACCTAGACAATTCTATGATTCTATGATTTCACTGACACTAAAGGAGGAATTTCTGCCCATCATTCTTGCACATCTTGCTCAGTGCCACATCCTGGCCCCCAGCATGCTCCTGCAGCTATAGCAAAGTGACCTGTTGACTGCTGGCACTGTCAGGCTATCAAACACAACACATTTTATTCACATTGGCTTATTTGCAAGTCGTTCCCTTTCAATATTTTTAATTTTTTTTTTTACAGCTTGCTCACAGTGAAAACCCAGATAACACTTATAAAAGACGTTATTACAAATGTGTTGTAACTGTTCAGTTTAATTCTTATTTTGCTTTTCCCCACTCATCCATCTCTGCCGCATTGCTTCGAGGTGTTAACGGACTTGTCCCCACAGTTGAGCTCCGCTCCCTGCCTGGTGAACACCAATAATCCCAGCCTGGAGCACAGGCCTGTAGTAGTTTATCCCAAATACCCAGGTCTTCGCCCAAATCTGTAGCACAGGAAGGGACTGAAAGCAAAATTGCCTAGTTCAAAGTGCTTGTTCTAACCTTGGAGAACTTATTATAAAGTTCTTTATTATAAGGTTTTGTTCCTAAGGATTTTAGTTTAAAAATATAAACAGCAAGAATTAATACAGACTGCATCCTGTGTTTCTATATATCTTAGAGCAAGTTCTTTGAGGATTTTTTTCTTTTAATTTTTTTAAACCAATGTAAAAAACATACTAGTTTTTCCCCCAAGGCAAAGCAATTTCCGGCAGGCCATATTCTCATGAAAAATCTTCAGCACGCAGACCAGAACTAAAAGATATCAATAAGCCAATAAAGATATCATTAAAGTGTAATGGATGATTCCTAGGATGTGGTTTAGCGTGGTGAAAAGCCCAATGTAATGAAGCGAAACTTAATCAGAAACTAAAAAAAAAATAGTGATTTTTTTTTTTTATAAGTAACTGAAAAGATGTATTGAACTGTCCAGTTTGGTGCTTGTGACCCAAGAGCAGGCTGGCACAGCACCAGGTTACTAATTATTGGAATAAAGTGGTTGGATGTTTTTACATCTCCTCAAGTATTTTGGAGCAAGCCTAACTCTTGGATGTCCTTCTTGGCTCGATCTCAAACTGCCTATGCAATGACTTTGCAAACAAAAAAAACCTACCAAAAAAAATGCCAGAAGGTCTATCCCTCTTTCCAAGGGGATTCTGGCTCCACGACTGATGTCCAGACACATACAAAAGCATCTTCTGGGTTGAGAAAAGGCACTGTGGGATCCCCCCTGCCCTGGTGCAAACGCACAGAGGTCAAACACAGCCAGGGAAAAGTGCAGCTGAAGAAGAGTCTTCAAATGTGTGAAAACAGGAAGGAAAATTAGAAGGGGAAAGCAAATAGGGTGCGAGAGCAGAGAAGAAAACAGCTGGAAGACCCCTGAGGAGCCAAAGAGATGACCTTTGATATCAAGCTTCCTCATCTATCGCCATAAAGAGCCACCAGAATAGCTGGGGTTTGCTTCAATTTACTGTCACAGACAAGAACTGGAGAAGCAATCAAAAGCTGGTTTGGTTTTCTCAGCAGAAGAAAAAAAAATTGTGGTAAAAAACAGTTTCAGGCAAAATGAAGTGTTCTCAGCAGTCCCAGACTGAATCTCTGTTGTGTTTTCATTCCTGGGACTGCTTTGAAAATAAAAGCTCATTTTGACATGAAAAATTAATGTGTTCTCCTTTGAAACAGAAATAAAAATTTCACTTTTAATTGCTACGTTATTAACTTTGTCTTGCTGCCTGCTGAAAGTAATCTGAATTCGTGAGCAATTTGGTTCGCTTCTCATGCTGAAAGCCCCTTGTAGGAAACAGTTCATTTTAAAAAGATCCTCAGCTATCACTAAATGTACACGATTTGTATCAAAAAAGTGCAAAGAAGAATTTGCTTGTACCTCGGACAGTTCTATTAGAATTAAATAATTCTTGTGATTTTCTGAGGTCAAATTGCTGGGAATTATAGTTTTTATTCTATATCCAGTCATACACCCGCTGGTGCAGTTGGGGTTCACCAGGGAACCCAAAGGGAAGCTCCCTGTCCTGGCTCAGCAGTGTGGGGTGTCAGGGGGGTGGCAAAGGGGTTAAACCTCCCTTTAGATGCTGCTGGATATAACCATTCTGCTGGAAGGGGAGAAGAAAAAAAAAAAAAGACGACTGGACCCCACCTATTGTCTCAAGTTCAACCAAGACCCAACAAAAGGCAAGAAGATCACGGAATGGCATCATGCAAATGATTTTCAGTTAGATTTGCTGTGTATTTTGGAGTAATTTCTTCCCCTCTGCTAGAGCTGGATTTATAGCCAATTCCTCTCCTCTTCTGGTTTTGAAATACCAAGGCCTAAAACCTGCTCAGCTTCTCCATTCCAGGAGGCTCCTCCAAGAACTGCACCTTCTTCCTCCTCCTCCTCCTCTCCAGACCACTTTCTAAGGAGAACTGTTCCCTCCAGGCTCTACCCATGGGACACACCAGGGCTCCCCACACAGCCCCATTCTATTTCCCATCCAGATTCCTCATGTTCTCTAACAATAAGGCTACATTATGGCATAGTTCTTAAGTCCATGCCACCAACACCCCCAGCACCACTCAAAGGTGGTCTTCTCTAACACCATCATATATGAAGGGGCCCTGTTCAGCCAGTTTAATGACTCGCCTTCCTTTCAACCCTTTTTTCTTGATTTATGTCTTCACAAGACTTATTCCCCCCCCCGCCAAGACAAAGCATATTAAATTTAAAAATTTAAAAATTATATAAATAAAAAAGGCAAATAAAAAAATTAAGGATTATTATTTGGGCAGCTGCCAGAAAATGTGAGAGACCAGCGAGGCATAGAAGGCATTTTCTCTTCTCTCTAGCATTCAGGAGCACTTTCTGTCAACATGATGGATAACCCAGACCCCAATTACAGTTGTCACCGCTCCTCCACCAAACTGGGACTCGGCACGTGGAGGGGGTGGAGAGGAGTCCTACCACTCTCACACCAACAGAAAACCAATCCCAGACTCAAAATGAAATATATTCCCCCCAAAATAATGACAGTGCTGGCTGTACCAAGCAACCTGGCCAGTAAGGAGGAGGAGACACCAGTGCTGGAAGGCGGATCGCAAGCCAGGAGCTGGGTTTTGGGTTTGCCAGCTGAGCAAACACGCTCTGCCAATGAAGAATGAAGAAGCTTCAGAATTTCCAGAGGGAGAAGAAAAAAAAATAATTAAATTGGAGAAAAAGAGGCTTTGTTTGCATATTTTTTGGGTTTTCTGCTTTTTTAGATACTGAATAGAGGCAGGTTGAGAAGTAAAACCTCTTTTCAGAGTGGCAAAGTCAAAATGTTTCCATTAGGAAATGTCAGAATGGAATAATCCATAAAACAGGTTACTTTTCAGGGTTACTTTTTTAAAATCAGCTGAGGAGTTCAGGATGAATTCTTAAATTATTCAAAGCACATTGATTGAAATATTCCACCTCGCCCTCCTCCTGACGTGCTTAAAGCTATACGTGTAAATCCTGAGCTGCAGCCGGAATCTTATCTGATTTCATGGGAATAACATCCAGAAGGTGAAGGAGGACCTTGAGCCCAGGCTGGGGAAGGGCAGGACCAGCCCCAGGCACAGAGGCAGCACCAAGGAAAAGGGTTATCAGACACTGGAACAGGCTACCTACGGAAGTGGTGGAGTCACCATCCTTGGAGGTATTTAAAGGACACATAGATGTGGCACTCGGGGACATGGTTTAGTGGGACTTGGCAGTGGTAGGTTAATTGTTGGACTCAATCTTAAATGTCCTTTCCAACCTAAATGGTTCTAAGATTTTATCTCACCAAACATGAAGAAATTGGCCGTCTTCGAGCTGGTCAAAGAAAAAAGTAGTGGAATATGTTTTACCACAGTTTTTTTTTAGCATGTTCCAATCTCTCTCCCTCCAGGCTGCGCACATATGTGGATTTCTAAGCCAATACTTGAAAGGGAAATAATTTTTACAGCAACGCCAATGAAAGATCTAACAGTAACTTGCATTTCCGATGACTAAATCAGAGGTATTTCACGGATAACTGAGGAATATTATCAGGAATGAATGAGTCCCAGGCTCTCTTAAGTAGAAGGCATCTAGTAAAGAAAACAGCCCTAACTAGAACTGCAATGAAATGTGTTTTCCTTCATTTTACATCCCAAGAGTCTCTCTCACTCACCAGTGGACACACTCCAGAGCAGAATAGCTGCTGGAAGCACCAACAAACTGATGTCATCGACACAAAGCTCTGGCTGGGAGAAGTGATGGCCATGAGCTTGAGACCTTCCAGGTCCCGTTATCTTGAGCTGCTAGAAGAAAGGGGAAGAACGGCCTGATTCCTCTTATATCGGTTTGGGGTAGAAAAAGCTATATTGCTGCACCTAAACCATACACATTAACTACAAAAGAGAGTCTTACCCAAAATCCAGACTCAGCTCAGAGTCCATGACCGTAGTCTGAGATTAAAGAACGTTCACATCATTTTTTCCCCCCTGCCTCTGAACCAAACCTTTGCATTTTGCCACAGAAGAGTCAGGAGCCACAGAAGTTTGTCTTACACAGCTTCTCCTTCTCTGTGCCCTTTGAGAAGGGGACACCTTGCTCCCTCTTTCTTTCTGGGGACTTCAAGGAAAGCCAATTACTCATTTTGCAACACTGCATCTCTATAATAGCTTCAATAACAGCTTACGGTTACAACCCTCCCAGGTATTGATGTACTTGTACAGAGAGGACACGGACTCCTAAAGGAGATGCACCAGCAGAAAATACTACAGACAAGAGGAACCCGCTCCTTTCCCCTCCCCAGCCATCCCACAGGACACTGGGGCCACCTCAGTCTCACCTAGACCTCTAAGCAGACAGAGTAAGGCATCGGCAACCCCATTTGATCCACTCTTCCCAGTGCCACCTCCTGTAATGCTGAAGGAAGGACTTGGAGAAGGAGATGGATCGGCCACATACCGTTCCTCCCACAAGCACTACTCAAAAATATATCATTGGCTGCAATCACCGGGTAGATGTGCTTCTCCTGGAGTTACATTATGGCATTCTGGACTTTTACATCTGGAGGATACCAATTTACATACAAGACCTTTGAAACTTTTGTAATAATAATAATAATGCTTAACATCTAGTACTTGTCTAGGACCTGCAGAACTCCACGAGACACGAGTCTCGGTCTTTCAACCTCTCTTGCCATTCTGGTATCTTCCAGCTGAAATAAACCACAAACTGCTCTAAAGATTTTCTCATATTCTACCAATCCAACGATACGTCCTCGTTCCCACTTCCCTCAAAGAAAGGATCCCGATGTCATCTACCATCAGGGAAAGTCTGCACGAGGACCCGGAGCAGAGCGAATTCACAACCAGGGCACTCACAACACATCAGCGCAGCTCAGATATCAGCAAATAATCTTCAAGCATCAACAAATATTTTCCCAGCGCAAGTCTGCTGACTACTTGTCAGACCGGGAAAACATCAAAGCTTGACTGCAATTCATTTGGAACGGGACTTCAAGTACACGCTGAAAAAGTCTAGAAAGGGTGTATATATGTATGTGTGCGTGCCTGCCTGTATATATATATAAAAATAATATCTATATATAAAATAGCATGCCTGCTGAAAACATGTCTGCAGCTGCATTTTATAGATAACAGAACCTGACTGAAATGTGGGAGTCAAACAGCCATCCAAATCAAGAGAAGTCAAGGAAAAAAAAAATACCCGGCAGGTGTGTAAGGAAATTACAACACGGAAAGACATCCCTCAGAGGAGCAGGATGGGTGAAATTGTTGCAGGTAAAAATGCAGAGACTCATCGTGTGCTTTTTTAGCCCTGTATATAATCCCCAAACATAAAAGAAAAATCAATCCAAGGTAACAAAGAAAACGTGACTGAGGAGCTCCGGGGAGAAGCGCGGTTATGGGCTACCGATACCTTTATGACATTTTTTCCAATCAACTCCACAAACGAGACGCACATTATCACTGCAATTAAACCACTTTTCTGTATTTCATTCAAACCATTTCTTTCCCCACAAAGCATATGCTCTACAGGGATGTCTGAGTATACACTCAATTAAAAAAAAAATAATAACAACCACACACAATCACCATCAGGAATTATCAGAGCATCATCTTCTGAGTCCCATTAGCATTAGCTGCTGCTTACACAACACACCCAGACCTACAATTTGGAAGTAGAGGGGTCTAAAAACTACTGATTTGATGACTTTTGTGATAATTAGGTATTCGCATACCCTCGGGGGCAACGCTCAAATCGTCTCAGCTCCCAGGAACTGTTGGGGACACGAATGGTGTTCAGGTTTCTAGAGTTTCTAGCTTTCATCAAGAGTTTCTTGGAAAACCCTATTCATTCTCCTTGACCAATTGTGTCAGAAATAAAACATTTTAACTAAAAATAGCTGGGCTGGACTACTTGCTAATTTTAGAGGGTGCATTTGTGGAGACATAATAAAAAGATCAGCAAGCAGCACAAATGTGCTTCACTCATGCTAATAACCGAGTAGGACATTAAACAGAATGACAACCATAAAAATCAGGCAACTACCTTTCCGCACCTAGCGCACAACCTGCTCTCCAGATCACGTATATATTCACTTACAGCTCAAAATATCCCTTTTTATGCACAGCCTTCACATGAAAATAAAAGTCTTTGTCAACATTACAGGAATTTTTCATTACTTGATCCAAACAATATATTTCTAGCAAATGTTCCCCTTGTGGTACATCTAGAGCCAGCTGCAGAGGATGCTGTGCTGTGATGCTACAGAAGCCACCAGCTGAAATGATGCCTACCCCTCCCATTTTATGGGCAGAGGGTGGTCCTCCCATCTTCTGCACCCGCTATCAACCAGCTCATATGGTTGTTGTCAACCAAAAGCCTGAAGCGAAAACCCAACCCTGGTGAGTCTTTCTATCAGAAGGTTTTGTTGTTGAATTTAGCTGAGCTACGGTTTCACCAGGTATGCTAAAAAAAATCTGTCTTTAGGGACTAGACAGCCACTAGTCTATATTTTTTGATCATCCTCAAGCATTGAATGCTTTATCAGAGGAGAGGATTTCTAGTGGGATATTGTGAAGTGTTCCAAGCACATCTCCCAGACCCATGGTTCACCAGGGCAAGCTGGGCACCAACTGAGAGTCCCCTTGGCACCTCTTCAGCAAGGACCTACATTCACACCACCACCGCCCCGTTAAATTGCTTCTAGATGGTTCCCACCCGGCCTGTTTGAACAGGAAAGAGTCTGGGGTCATCAGAAAAAAAAGACACCAGACAATCCCACTGGCATTAGTTGGGAAGCAGAGATGAAGATCTTCCTTGTTCATCAGCTGAGATTCCCTTCAGGTTGCAATTTGTCAGAAAGGCCTGTTCTTTTTTCATTTAAGAAAGGAAAAGCAAGCAAATATGCACTAAGCAAACATGTTTCCAAGCTAATTCAAGATAGAACAGAACGATGATCAAATTGTGGTGATAACGGAGACTGAACCCACTAAGTTTAAATAGCTCTAAATCATCAAACCACCAAATTAATACAACATATAATCAAACTGAGTTACGAGACTGAAAATGAAAAGAAGTTATTCAGCACTGGTCTTGCTGTAGAGGAAAGATCTGTTAAATCTGAGACCTGCTCAAAGGACTCCTCAGCTGAGGAGGTTCTGTCATGCCTTCAGCACCCCATGAATTTGAGACCACCAGCTAAAATTATTCTCTGCTGAAACGTCTTCTCAAACACTCTCAAAAATGCTTTTATGCAGGACAATTATTCTAACCTCCTTAGTATTTCACTAAATATCCTTTAATAGTTTTGGGGTTTTTTTTAAACTAAAAACAAAAAAAGTGCACAACCATCCTTTGACCTCAAGCTTCTAGGCCTTTGATAATCATGACAAAGGCTTATGCCTAAGTCATTAAAGTTCTGCCAGGCACAAATGAAGTTTGCCAAGTTTCATGTGCTGGAAAACACTGAGTGAGTTCACTCAATCTGCCCCCTTCCCGAGGCTAAGAAAAACTTCAAAAAGTGTAAAAAGTAACTGATTTCTAAAAAAAAAAAAAAAATTGTTATCTAAAAAATAAACCAGTTTCTGAATGAACTATAGCTCCTAATTTGGTAAAATGCCTATGTCAGGCTGAGAAGTAATTTTTATGTCCTTTAGAGACAGTCTTGGCTGGGACTAAAGCAACCTGCCTCAGCCCTGACCCGCTGTCTCAGCCCCAGACACATGCCCCAACCCCAATTTCCTCCTCTGAAAGGGAGGAAATTACCCTTACCCTTTTCTTCCGTAAAACATTTTGATGTATGCAGACAAACCATCTACAGCACCTCAACACCGCTGTATTTATCACTGCACTAGATGGATGCCTTTCTTAAATACTTCAGGTTTTTTAAGTATAAGATGGCATTTCAGATGCCAGAGAGCCCCAACCCTCGGGTTCTCTCACCCGTAAATACAGACTGGTCTGTAAAATGAGCACATCCAGCCTTGCTCACGTCAAACACCAAACTTCTCTGCAAAGAGGTGACCTCCACATCGCATCCTCCGATCGCTCCCCACTTCTCTCCCCAGCATCCTCAGCTCAAGGCTCAAACTCACTGCAAGAAAATACCCAGGAAAAACAACTTTCAATGTCCTTAACTCCACCAAAATATACCTGCAGAAAATTCCATTATCACAACACATCAGCACTAGGGAATAAAGGGCCAAAAAGAAAATAACAAAAATCCCTCCTGATTACTCAGCCTAAGAGAGACTATTACAGGCATATATAAAACCATGTGCTTTTAAACTGTATTTATATGGGTAATTAAAAGCAATAGCACACAAGAAACCCCCCAGCAGTGTAAGGCCAGGACAGGCTTCCCTTCGCCCTCCCCAGCAGAGCAGAGGCACCCACGAGAGTTGACATTTTATTAACAGCTCTATTAAAACAAGCGGGAGCGCATCCAAGCAAACAATCCCCAATCAATAGCAGCGCTTAAATTAAGACCTCGGCTGAGTCGGAGGGGTCGGGGCAGGAGCTGAAAGGCGGCCAAAGCTTGGTGGCACATGGGCAACATCCCCACCACGGGGGGTGATGCCTGACTCGCATTTCTGCTCCGAGTCAACAAAAAGTTATTTAAATAAAAATAACCCAGAAACACACCCCAACATGCTGTGGAGGAATAATCACCGTGGAGAAGCATCACGGAGCAGGGGGATGGATTGAGACAGTGTAGAAGCTCAGGGACAAGATCCTGGTGGCAGTGTTCCCATGTGCCTCGCTGGGGTCAGAGCTTCACCTCCAGCGCTTCAAAGGATGGGGACAGAGGGGTGGCCAGCTCTGGAGGCAATGGTTTGCCTGTCCGTTCTCCACACAGCATGTCCACCCACTTCACATTGCCTCCAGCTCCCCTCTATTCCCAAAGCATTTGCAGCAGCCAGGAAAGCACCAGGAAAGTTTCCCATGGAGTTCCAAGAGCCCCAAACTGCCATCCTCATGGCACCAGTTGCTCCTCCAGGCACTTGCAGAGCCACGTCCAGGAGGAGCAGCTGCATCTGCCCTCCCTGAGGAGCATTTCATAGAATGGTTTGGGTTGGAAGGGACCTTAAAGCCCATCCAGTTCCAACCCCCTGTCCTGGGCAGGGACACCTCCCACCAGACCAGGTTGCTCAAAGCCCCCTCCAACCTGGCCTTGAACCCCTCCAGGGATGGGGCAGCCACAGCTTCTCTGGGCAACCTGGGCCAGGCTCTCACCACCCTCACAGCAAAGAAGTTCTTCCCCAGATCTCAGCTCAATCTCCCCTCTTTCAGCGTCAAACCCTTCCCCCTCCTCCTATCACCACATGCCCTTGTAAGAAGCCTTATAAAATGCCTTCGACCTTTGAGCTGCGTGAACTATTTCAGTGGCAAAATGTTTGCTCTTCAGAGGTATGTTTATGATGCAAGTAATCAAAAACAAATCATCTCTGGCAGGCACAGTTCAGCAACGCACAGACAAGATGTGGATCCCTCCCATGAGCAGGGAAATCACACTGAACCCCTTTGGGGCTGAAACTGCCCCAAATCCGGCTCCCCTTCCTGCTGCCCAGTGCTTCGGTAAAATGAATAAACCCAACTTCACAACAGCATCCTGAGGATAAAACCCACACATAGCTGTATGAAGGTCAGGTGTTCCAGGGATGACGGATGCAGCCGCATGGCATCATTTGGGAGAGCTGGTTTTGCTCCTTTTGTAATTACTCCCACCCTATCCTCCATCTTCATGTGCAGCTCAAAAAAAGGCATTGTTTAGCATTAAAAGTTGACTCCAGCCCCATGAACAATCTCAGGTAGCAACCGGAACTGCATTTCCAAGCCCTTTGCATCCCTTGGCAGCTGCCAGGAGACACAAAGGCGTCTGCTCCTGCCCCAGCAGAGCGCTACCCAGCTGGCATCACACAGATATTAACCATCACTTAAAAGGGATGGGGAGGAGGTAACTAAAAACACTCTTTAGACTATGAAATTTATTACACTTTGCAATAATTTCCCAGTGCTGTAGCACACTGTGTACCCACCCTGGGCCAAGGCTGACTTCATCAACACGCCCAGGATCATTTGCTAAAGCAGACCAGGATGAGGGCACCTGAAAGGGCACATGCCCACGTGAATTACAATTGATTAGCACTTCACCAAATTAAAAGCCCAACAAAATAAAAACCTGGGTCATTAACTAATTCGCTGTGAGAGTAAATCAAGCTGTGCTACATTATACTGGTGTTTTAGCAAAGAAGAATTTTCTAGATTTCTAGATAAACAGCCCCCCCCCGCACACACACACAGAGCACGCACGCTCATCCCGCTAGCCCACTGGCCTTCCTTTCATCCTCCCTGCTAAAAAAGCAGCCAGTCCCACTTTGCATCTCCCAACACCCATTAATCATCTTCTCCCGACTTTGTTCAGCAGAACATTAAACGATTCAAACTCCAGCGTTGCTCTTTTTCAACACCCAGGCATCCTTCTCATCCGCCAAGGATGAACGAGTTTGGCTGCCAACTAAAGTTAAACAAAGCAAGAGGCAGGTTTTCAGGTAGGCAGAATATAACGCTCCACGCTGGGTTTGGGCCAAATTACCAGAAGTGACCCCAACCGCGTTTCTAAATTGCCATCTGGTCCCACAAGCGAGAACAGCGCACTGATCTTTCGAGGCCAGAGTAAAGCGGATGGCATTCAGCCTGCACTTAACTTGCAATTAAATTTTCAGTGGCTAATGAAGCATTTCTGCAGACATAAGCACCCACGTTCCTTGTCTTGGCAACGAAGAGAGGGAGAAGTGTCTCTTAAGAGGGTCTCCAGGGGAAAACCCCATTAGAGCGAGGTGGCTTTGAGACAGCCTTTCACTGACTTAGGGATGGGGACCTCACCAGCTGAAGGTGAAAAGGCTGGTTTGGTCAGTTGGGGTTGGACCTCTCATCTTCTCAGCTGGCCATGACAGAGGTTAGTTGGGGCAGGGAGTCCAAGCTGGCTGGCTCCGATGGAGACACCTCAACTTGGGCATCTCAACCTTAAATACTCAATTTCTCTCTAGAAATCCCAGAGGATTACTGGAGTAAACTCTGGATGGACAACCATCTGATGGAAGTTTACTGCATAGACTACCCTCATATTTATATTCTCTTTCCTGCAATCCCTGTAGACCCTACCTGGCCTGGAGCAGAGCTTTCTGCCCCTCTGCAGAGCTCAGCAGCCCCCCCAGAAATACCACAGCTCCAACAGGGGCTTCCCAAAAAGAGCCCAAGCTGCTGGGAAAGCCACCACCAGCTTTGGCTGGCAGCGCTTGTGAAAGCCTAGTTGTCACCAGCAGGTCTGAACCGAGCACAAAGGTGCTGATCCAGACGAAGAAAACATTTTGGCTTTTTGCAAGAGTAGCACACTAAATATTTTTTTTTTTGTCAGCCACATCAATGAAGTTGCAGGTTCACAGAGGCAGAAGGTGAGAAAAAGCCCTCTGGTTGTGTACCCCCCCACTTTAGAGGTGCTGATGTTTGGAGAGGTGCAGGTTTGGGGCAATCACTTCATGACCACACACATCTTGTCGAGATTTTAGTACCCGATGGGAACAGAGACACATCCCCAGCCTCGTAGCACAGCCCAGCACGTTAGAAATGAAACAAAAAAAAAAAGCATCCCCCTTTCTTCCTTCAGCAGCTTACGAACGGAGAGGTGCATCGAATGGGAACATAATGCCGCCACTGAAACATTTACTTCCCCGAAAACAATCTTCACACAGTGGAACTGACAATGTATTTCAGTAACGCTGGAAGACAAGTCAAGGACAGATTAAAAAAAGGTGCCGCAGCCTCATTCTTCCCCCCCCCCCCTTCTCCCTCCAGTAGAAAATATTGCTTTCAAATGTAAAGTATCTACTTCACTAACTTTGTTATACAAAGCGTATTTGGGAAGCAACATGTTATTATCATTTCAAACCAACACAAGAGCAAAGCTTTAAGCCCAGGTTATTAGAAGGTGTGATCGGAGGTTTGCAAACACTGCAATGTACAGAAAGCATTTTTATAGCAAAAATAGTTATATAACCATATGCTGCTGAATGGAAAGTGTATAGAATAGTTAACATCCTAAATATGCACGGGAGCAAAGCATCCAGAACAAGTCCTTGGGACCCTCTGGTTAAGATATGCCCCTACAAAAGCACCTACTACCTGGGCTGCTTGGTACTACCAACCAAGAGGATGAACCTACCATGGCTGACCATTTCAGGCCAAAATTCTGCATTTGGAGGTGAGCAAAGGTATTTGCATCCCATATCAGCAGTTGTCAGCACGCTGGCAAAGCCTGAGGAGAGTAGCTATTGACTTTAGGTGCTACAGAGGGGCACAGAGGAGATAGGATCAGTTTTCCCGCAGCATCTCTGCCATTGATCAAGAAGGTGCTGAAATGACCTCTCCAAAGGAAATATTTTTTCCCTGCTTACTGCATAAAAGACACCACTGCACCCTCCCTTGCCCTCTTTGATGGAGATTAGCCAGGAGGTCTGGAGCACTCAGGCTAGTGTCGGACCTCTGAACCCACAGTCACTTGCTCAAGAGCTCTCAACCAGTTCCCTGGCCAACCCACAACACACATCGTGACCACCAACTCCAGCAACATCTGTGCTGATACATTTCATGGCAGCCATCTCTTTCCTTCTTGCAAACACCACATGGTTCATCTGCCATTTCTCAAACACCCTGATGATGGCTCTAGGTACTATCTCAGGAAACCTCAGGAGAGCAGGTCTCCTAAGAAAAGGAGGTGGATCCAGCATTGACATAGAGCATCATCTCCAAGCTTGTCACACAACAACCATATGTGCCTGCCAGCATCCTGCTGCTGTTCACATGGTTGGACACAAACCACACCCTCAGCACCATTCATCCATCAAAGTCCTAAATTGTGCAAATCAAAGATATCCCACCCCTCATGCTCTGACAGGGGAAGCCACAGTCACCTCTTACAGCCACGTGGCACAGCAAGTCCCACGGTTCCCCCCACAGACCTTTCCTGGGCTATAACACCCATCACACCATCAGCCTTCCAGGCTGGAGGGTGGGCACAATGACTCTGCCAACTGTGGTCTCCAAAACCAGCTCAAGACCCCTCCCAAGGGGCACCCGCTATGCTCACAAGGCTGAAGTGGCAGCAGAACACACCTTACCTGGGAAAGATGAACGTAAGACTAGAAACAATTTAAGATGACCCAACAAAACATTGCATAAAGTCACCCCTCCTGCTCGAGGTAAGAGGATTTTTTTTTCCTCCAGCCCTTCTTTGCCAGAGTTATGATGCAGACAGGCTTTAATGCAGCTCACAGCTGACAACCCACAGCAGGATGAGGGTGCCCAACTACAGCAGACCACCTGCTGTAGCTCAAGTCAGTATGAGGTTCCTCCAGCCCTCCTTTCCTACCGCAGAAGTGTGGAAACACTCCTTTGAGGAAACT
This sequence comes from Numenius arquata, assembly GCF_964106895.1. Classification (NCBI taxonomy): domain Eukaryota; kingdom Metazoa; phylum Chordata; class Aves; order Charadriiformes; family Scolopacidae; genus Numenius; species Numenius arquata. The sequence continues at coordinate 68,577,950 of NC_133581.1, read as the reverse complement.
TCTTCCTCCTGCACATCTCCAGGCTTTCCCACTCAAGCTGTGCAGAGGAGCCAAGGACAAGGGAGCTTTGAGCAACCTCAACAAGAAGGATCCTCTGCCCCCATCCATCCCCATCGGCGCTTCTTAATCCAAAGCCATCTGCGCAGAGAGCTGCAGTGCTGCCACAGATAAGATGGTGCCACCAGCCAGCCTGGGAGCTGCAAGCACATGCTCAGGGAAGAACCAAGACGTGGCTGGATTTGCCAGCAGTGGAGGAGGTAGCTAGCACCAGATGAGACGCAGGCAGCCTCCCACAGGCACTATGCACCCCGCTGGGGAGCTCAGCATCCCCAAGGAAGCAAGACGTACCCATGTGTCCTTGCACATGCTGCAGAACAGGCTCCAGAGCTCCACGAGCACCCCTGGAACCACCCCACCATGGAAGAAAAGGAGATTTTCCCTGATTGCCCTTGCCCAGAAGACTTTGAGCTTTCTGGAGCAGAGACCGTGCCCAGCACAATGTCACCAGAGCGAATTAGAGAACAAAATAGGGTCACAATGGAAGAAATTACCTGAATATGGAGAAAACTTGATTTGGAGGAGGATGTCCTCCTCTCAGACACCTCAGAGCCGGGCAGAGCTCAGCCACTGCACAGCAACGTGCCACACGAGCGCATAAATTCATCGCGGGCAGATGGTTGATTTGACTAAACCAGCCTCGAGTTTATGCTGGAGCCGATCCATCCGTCCCATGCCAGAGAGTTATGGCTCATGTCGAATCCAGCTTCCCTACTCCATAAATTTCAGGAGAAGGGAGTCTCAGGGGGGGAACCTTCCCTTCTCAGCAGATTCCCCGTGCATGAGCGATGGACAGGAGGAGAGCAAACAGCTGCAAAGCAGCTGTGCAGAGGACAACATGCAGAAGGCTACCAAGGATGGAGAGCAGAGGATGTGCAGGCAACCAAGAGTCCATCGCAACAGGGAGGGAACACGAAGCTGATGATGCCTTTGGAACGTGCCTCTCGTGCTACTGCAGAGCTCAGGTTTTGCTTCTCTATCTGCCATTTGCAATTTAAATCACAGCGCTCAGCTATGCAAATCCATATTTAAAAGAGGCAAGAGATAAACAAGTGTTACAGAGGCTCTCGTGGAGCATCTCGAAGCTTTGATAGTATATTTTTTTTTTAAGCGTATGCAAAATAAGAGAATAAATGATGTGGTGGGTTTGCATATAAAGGGATGTGTGATGCAGGTCCTGCCTGCACCTCTATTTTCTCACTGTTTCACTGATTGGTGCTCCATACCGGTTGTGTAAAGGCGTTGGTGTATAGACATGTGCACAACAGAGCTGATAACCAGCAAGGCTTTTTTTTTTTTTAAATTTACAATTATCGCTTACAAATATACATGATTTCAATGGCATGCATCCATATGAGTCATTTTTATTCAGTCTCTCTCCCAGCCCCAGCTTAATTTCATTTTCTAGAAATTTGAATAAAAACAGTCTGCTGTTTTCAAGAATGACAGTAGTGGGGGGAAAAAAAAAAAACCTTCAGAAGAAGAAACCTAGTAACTTTTTCCATATTTTATGAACCACTCCGTCACATCCCTGCCGGAAAATCCAATAGAGATGAGCAATCGCCAGCCTTCAGACACCTGGGAAGACACAGCTGATACTGAACCAAAGTGCTCACGGACAATGAACGGCTCCTGCAGCATCCCAAACCCTCTGCCAATACTTCACACACTATTCGCCAGTTGCTTGGGAGTGGTTTTCAGTGCTCCAGTGACTCCCCTACATTTATCAGGGAGGAAAGATGTCCCCCAGAGACATCCCTCACCTCCCCCCACTTCCAGCCCCATTTCATTTCACAGCCTTGTCTTTTAAACTTGTTAGCCCAGAAATAAGTAGTAGCCAACATAAGCTTTGGGTAAAAATTACTGTTTGGAGGAAAAATTACGGTGCGCATTAGGGGAAAGGAGGGAAGGTTGCATTAGCAGATTATTTTGAGGGTTTTCCCAAAACAAGTAATGTAAAAAGTCACCATTCTACCCAAGTCAGCCCGAGGAAGATCACACAGTGGCTCCCACTTGTGTCCGAGTTACAGTTCAGGCTTCATTTCTAAAGCACGTGGCTCCTTTTTCCGGTATTTTTTTTATTTCACCATGTGACTGCTTGGGCTCAACCATTAATGACACCATTTGTGATACAGTGCCAGAAACAACCGGGAAAGGCTGTGGCACACCCGGCTCTGCCACACAGCCCCAGAGAGCCCCGAGCCCTCATCAATAACCCCCCCCCGGAACAGTTTCCATGCCCCATGCTGACAACTTCTGGCTAATAAAAGTCCAGGAATTTCTCTGTCCCTCACCCACTTCCATTTCCAATATGACATTCAGGCTTCCAATTAAAAAAAAAAAAATCAAATTTGAAACTAGGAAACTCATTTTCCCAGCCTTACCAACACCCCATGGTCAACCCGCCCAAGGCGCCCCCAAGCCCTCATGGCCAGGACAACCTCAGCTGTGCCAAGGATGCACCACTGCACGGCCACAGCTTCATGGGACAGCCCTGCTCCTCACTCCAGGAGACCCAAATGGCAGGTACCAAACCATATCAGGGCTCAGAAGAAGCAGAAAGAGTTGGAACATGATGAATATCAGAGATTATTCTGAACATCCTGTCACTATCCCAGCCATAAGCGAGTGCTGGACCACCAGCAGACCAATCTGCCCATCTAACCATCTGAATGTGGCAAAAGATGACATTATACCTGCATTTTCAATTACAAACCCTGCTCATTAACCCCCCAATAAATTTTAGTGGAGATACAAGTGTTTTAATTATCCTAATGAGGCTGGGAGCCATTTTACAAGACGCACACATTGGTTTTCATGTTCCTTTGGATTGGGCTTCGTGCTTTTGAAGGGGAAATTTTGCAGCTCTTGCGAGTTTGCTGTTTCAAGCTCCTCCATCCCTGGGGAGATGCTCTGGGAGAACATGGAACCTGCTCTCAGAACTGTCACCACCGGCACAGTACGCTGCCAGAAAGGCCACCACATTAATGAGAATGGCAAGTGAGATGGCATCTGCTTTCCACCACGTAAAAAAGAACAACCAAAATCCCACCTTGGAAAAAGCAAGACAGAGTCCCGGTTTCTTGGAGAACCAGCAGTGTCACCCTGTCAGACCACAGCCTGGGGACACCTGATATGCCAAAGCCACCTCTGGCTGCATCAAACACCCAAACCCTACCTGAGAGCAGGACAGAGTCTATGGAAAAGCCGATTTCGGAGATTTAAAATACATTTTCCGGCCCTAACATGATGGGCTAGAGCCAGTTTTAGCTACAAACCATAAAATCCCTAAAAATTAATTTTTGTTTCTAGAGGAAATGGAAAAAAAAATAAAACGCTTGCCAGGCAGAGCAATCGTTTCCATTTATACCATTCTGTGTACACAGAGATTAGACGAGATTACAGGGAGTGGCTGCGGACGCGCAGAGAGAGAACCTAAGGGGACACGGGAGCGTTTACTCATTCAAACATTAAACAAGTATCACTTTCTTAGACTGTAGCCATCGAAGCCTGTGTTTGTGTACAGGCTCCTGGTAGCTTAGATAAGATCCGTGACCCCTAGAAGTGTAAAAAAAGCCCCTCTTTTGCTGTGCCTGTTTGTGGTTTGCTGTGTATACTGAGAATTTGTGTCTCCCAGACGTGTAAACTGCAGGAATAATATTTAGCAACTGTTATCACAGTGAAAAATAAAATAGAACTCTTAAAACGCCAGCATCTTTAAATGAAAGGAGTCTGACCTCTAATTGGGCACTGAATGCTAAATAAGCGTTCCTGTCACCGGAGCCTGATGAGTCAAAACAAGCAGCAAACAGCCACAGCAGCCCAAAAACAACTTCTTGGTAGGGTTCAGAACCACCTGCAGAAGGTCCAACCCAACACACAGGAGTCACCAGGACCCGGCCGAGCCCCTCGTCTTCACAGTGTTATGGAAATGAAGGAAAATGCAGGGAAATGCAGGAACACACACCCCACCACCACGCTCAACCCCAGGGATGCTGGAGTAGGGGTCCTGCACCACCCGGACCTGCTGGCAGGAGTGAAATCACCCCAGTGTCTCCCCAGAAGGATCTCACAGCCCTTCTGCCACCATTAATTCAAGCATTTAAAAAAAAAATTAGATGACACCAGCTGCTTCTGTAGCCCTGATGAACATCCACGCACCCTAAATTAGCACTTACTTGCCTGGTATTATTTTTTATTTCTTTGCTGTTCTGGGGAACAACATTACCACCCTGCAGCGCTGTCTGCTGATGGATGGCTTTATGGCTGTCACCAGCAGCAGTGACAACCTAATGCCTCCAAAACCCAGGAAGAACAGCACAAGGTGTTACATGGGAAAGATAAGCAGAACCAGAAATGCAGATGCAGCTCTTGGGAAGTTACTGTTTTGGTTTTTTTTTCACCCCCTTTACAAGTCATTAACAAGCAGCCGGATCCTATGGTGATAAGATGCAGAAATTAGCCGTTGTGTATCCTGAGCAGCGTCGTGGTCCTGCAGCGTGTCTGGAGAGTGAGGGGCACCCGCGGCTACATGGCTGGCTGGGATCCTGCCCAACAACCACTCCAGTGCCACCACAGCTTATTTACTGGGCTATTAGCGAAGCGACAGAGCACACAACCTGGATCAAGCACCTTTTTCGTTTTCTGTTCAAGTTTAAAACAATAAAAGTGAAAACACCACGGAACGAAGACAGAAGAATGTATCAAACAATATTCCCGCTCTGTGCGGATGAGTGGGGAGCTTGAGAAAGTGATTCATGCTTATCTAATTAAAGACAATACTAATATGAAGTTCGAGAGTGACCCAAGGCTGCTTGAACCCCCCTTCCCCAGCCTCTGACCCCTCAGCCACGCAGCTGCCTGGGACGGCAGGAGGCTTCACAGGATGGGGAGTGGGTGAGTTGCTATCTGTACACAAATATCACACTTTGCAGAGATGCAATTGGAGAAAAAAAAACAAAAAACAAGACTTGCCCACCATGGACGAGCAGTGCCACCTCTACCACGCTCCCAGCCCAGCACGTTCCTCCGACAGTAACCAAAAACTGGGTCCGTTCGCATGGGGAAGGGACCTCATCACCTTCAGCCTTAATTAGTCATGAATAAATAAAACACTCCCTACTTTGAGATTCGGCAGCACTGGAGCAGTGTATGGATACTCTCTAGTATTTACTTGACCCACAGCACATAACCAAGTCACCAGCCCGGTTTAAAGGGTAGTAATTATTTTAGTTGTATTTCCACCAGACACTGAAGTCCTCAGCTCCAAAGGGGAAGGACATACCCTCAAGTTCAGACAAGGGAAAAGTTCTTCTCTGCTTTTAAAACCCCTCATACCAGACTGCTGTCTGGACCCATAGGCACCGCAGAAGAGGCTGAAGCCACACTGAATATTTTGAGTACAACCACATACTTGTGGACTCTCCTCTACCAAACACAAATTGCCAACCCCAGCAGTTCCCGTGATAAAAAGGAAAACCAGTTCTTCTCTCAGCATGGGTACAAGGACAGCAAAGGAAAGGCTCCACCAGACCCACTTGAGGGGTTACTGCTGGGTTCACCGCTAATTGCAGTATTCTAGTCAGCATCTGTGATTGCTCACACGTTTCTGGGCTCACACCAAAGATCACTGGGTCCAGTTCTGATGTACAAGAGCCAAGCAGAGCTGGCCAATGTCACATCTGCCACTACGAGGATGGGAATCCAACATGCCAAGTGGACATGCATTACCTACAGCATCCAGAAAGCTGAATGACAGGTTGGGGTTTTTCTGCTGTCGATGTTGTCACAAGTCAGCCACAGCCACGCAAAATAAATACATAAAATACCCAGAAGAGATATGATTATTTTTCCTAAAGGAAAAAAAAAAAAATCAGTCTGCTTATAAATCCTAGATATGGAAGAAGTCATCCTAATAAAGCCTTCCTTTTCCTCCAGATAGTCCCGTTTGTATTTCTTCTTACCTGAAAGAAACAGTGAGAACTGAGCAAATCCCTGATTATGTCAACCCTGAAACACAGACAAGCCTTCACTCTCTTCACTCCCTATATATAAAAAGAGTTTTTAATTGCCACCTTCAGCTCCCTGCGAAGCCCAGCCCCTGTGCACACAACAGCACCTCCCGATGCAAATCACAGACTTCTGCCTTAAACAGAGACGAGCTATTTAATTACATTTTTATTTTAACAGCCTCCACGCCGTTTTCCCCACCAAACCAAACACAGGGCTGCGCATCCCCAGGCTGCAAAAACTTATTTGGAATGGGCAATATTCAGATATTTAGTCTTAAAGTCATTCATTCTTAAAGTCTTGCATTTAATTTAAAGCGTTACAGCTACAGCAATGAATAAATGAGATTATGGGGATAAAAATCAAAGGGTGCACCACCGTGTTTCTCCAGCCAAAGGTGCCAAGTACTGACAGCTCTGGGATGGGGCTCCTTGCTCAGTCACACACCTCGCCCAGCCTTTTTTTTAACATATCTGTAAAGGGGAAAAAAAATAAATACTAATCTCCTCTTCCACTACTGCAGCCTTCAATTCTGAAGATACCAAAAATAAGAAATAAACAAGCGTTTAGCTATTCAGGAGGAGGTGGGTGCGCTCCGGGTGTGCGTTCAGCTCCCAGTGCTGCTGCTGACTTTATGTCGGAGAAATAATTTAATCTCTTTTTGACCCAGTTCTAGAGCTGGGCAAATATTGATTTTTTGGTTCACTTGCCAAACTGGGGGGAAAAAAAAAAAAATGATTTAAGCTGAGCTGAACTGAAACAGTGTTTGTTGTTACCACCACGTTTTCAATTTTGTTGAAACATCACTATTTTGGTTTCTCTTATGCAAACTCAAAATATTTATGTTGTTGAGCTTTGCTTTAATCTTTTCATTAAATATGAAAAAAACAAGTAAAAATATTGCGACACAACAAAAATATTTTATTAAGATATCAACCGAATGGAACTCTTGCAGTTCTCCCAGTTCTTCCCCCATTTCTCCGCTGCAGCTACATCCAAGAGCTATTTTGATGTGAATAAATTATTCAGGTAAAATAAAACAAAGCGAGAGCTGAACCCTGCCCTGACAGCCAGCTCCAAATGCAGGCAAAGCTTTCTGATCCTTCTCCTATTTATTTTGGTTTTAATGGCCTTTAGGTATATGAACTATGTATTTGTAGTAGATAAACTACATTATAGATATATATATATCATATATATCAACTGGTACCATTAAGGATGGCCATCAGACAACAACAACGGGCAGTTGACTACCCCGTTTCAGCGCTGCAGCAACCACCAGCATCTCCATAAATACACCAGGAGTGTGAGACTGTCACGATCAAACCCCCTCAAACCAACCACCGGGAATCCTTTGATAAATATTCATTATTGCGGCGCTCATCTAAGAGGGAAAACTGCAGAATAATTAGGGATCCTTGCATGCAAGCTCAGGATGTCAGGCAAGATGTGCAATTAGAGTTTGCCACAGCACTTGAGGGGTATTTAATGAGTTTATTTGGTTGAACATTTGTTATTTTCTGAAGCAGATGTCAACACTTCTATTTCAAGAAAAATAATTCCCCCCCCTCCTCATGATTACGAAAATGTCTCCAGTTATTCCATATGCCAGGAGGCGAGCGAATGCCCTGCTGAAAGTTACGGAAAGGATCCGAAAAGTGAAGACAGGATGCTGAAAAATGGCATCAGAGCTCCCACCACACCGCAATATTCAGGAGGAGAGCAGCTTTGGAAAAACCACGGAAGCTTGTGGGTGGGAAAACATAAGTTCTGTCACTGGTCGTTTAATGTCATAATTACTTTTCACATTGATTAATTGCTCTCCAGTGCTGGAGTTAGAGAGGAACCACGCAAAGCTGCCAGAGTGTTCTTAGCTCTGTTATTGCACAACTATTTCCATGCCAAAAAAATAAGAAGAAAAAGCATGAAATACCCTAAAACTGCGTTTTTCTGCTCAGCCTGCTGAAGGAAAGGCAGCTGGTCTAGAGGTCAGAGACCACACGGAGCCCAACCATGGTGCTCCTTGAGGATTTGGGTCAGGCTTTTTGGCACAACCCTCCGCAGATCACATGGATGCCCCAAACGCCAGCAAGTTCAGCAGCACCAGGGGACATTCCCAGGAGGTCACCTGTACAGATGGGGCTGTTTGAATGAGCCACAAAGTGATTCGGCCTCATCTGAGTGATACTTTCCCAGCCACCAGGGCATAGCTCCAGCATCCCCAGGAGCTGGGGACCTGTCCCACAGGCAAAGCCACACATGCTCACCCTCTCCTGGAGATGAGCAGAGAAACTGAATTTGGCTGGAAATATAGACTGGAAATCGATAGCAGCCAATCTGGAGGAAGGATTTTACAGGGGTCCAGACGCCCTCATGATGGATACAAGCACCTGAGCTGGGGTAATGCATTTGCTTTGAGCATTGCCCACCTGCTCCCCACCGTGCCCCTGTCCTCCAGGAACAGGACAGAGCTGGGGTGGGGTAACTTTTCATCCATCCACTACAGGCGGCTTTTTACACCCCACTTCTGCTGGGGACCTGCATTTCACTCACCACAGCTATCAGCTTTCCACTTAACTTCACTACTATTGGTATTTCAGAAGCTTCCCCAGGTTTCCTCACCTGCTTTGTCCCTTCTAAAATCCACTTACCCCCAAGGAGGACTCAATCCCACTCTGCCACAGCTGGGTCTCTGCTGCCCCTACTTTTGCAGTTTGCTCTGGATTTTGTTCCCTCCTCCTCCAGTCTTTTTGCATTCCAGCTATTTCCTTTGACCTCAAGCTCCCACCAACTCCATTAAGTCCAAGCTGATGTGTTTTGGGGCACGTTACATACTGCACTTCCCAGACAATACTCAACCTATGGGAAAGGCCAGTACATAAGAGTTCTTGGAAGTAAATTCAAAGTTACTGCTTTTCAAACCCATAAGAGTCACATTGTCAAGCTCTTCTATACTATCATGAGAACCATAAACTTACTTTAAAAGCAGCTGAAAGCTCAGATGCTATCTGTGCCACCATCCTGAGCCTTTCAAACAGAGCTGACGGGGGTCTTGAGGAGAAGAGAAAACATACTGTTAAGTCCTTCAATAAATTCCTCAAAGTTATCTTTAACTACTTACAAAGTAAGTACAAACTTGATACAAAGTTATCAATAACTACTCACTTTTTTTCCTGCCTGAGCTCCACTTTGCAAAGAATATCAGTAACTTCAGAACTTGGGTTCAGGAGGTGGGACACACACATAGACATGAAGCCTGGTAGTAGTTTGGAGTCTTCCCCTCATCATTTGATAAAACCATTAGGCAACTAACTGAAAAAGAACCTTCTGGATCATTCAAAACCAAAATGGAAATATGCGAAGAACTACAAAAATGTACTTTAAGAGCATCACTCTGCTTCTCAGGGGTTTTTCCATCTCTGATTACAGGATCACCCCTTAGAAACACGTATCATGAGAAGGTGGCAGAGTGAAATGGCACTGTTTTTCATAACACAAGAACTAGGAGGCAGCAGTGAAATTGTGTGGCTACTGCTTCACACCATGCAAGGAAACTGTGTAGCTTTCTCTCAGAGAATATTTTGAAGACCAAAAATAGAAAGTGTTTCAAAAGCAGTGCAAAGATCTGAGGAAGGAAAGGCTCATTTGAGACTCAAATATACAGATATTCATGCAACTTCCACTTCAGAGGTATCAGAAGTCAGGAGCACACACTGGGAGAAAAACCATTTCCAGAACAGACCAGTCATCTGCCACAGGTTCCTGTGGAGGAAAGACACTGGACATAGCCTGACCGATGGAGGCCATTCTCATGCTCATGCCCTTGTTTAGGGTTAAGGCACAACCTCTGTTCTACCTGTTGCACATTAGCATGGAAGAAACCCCTTTGTAGAGGTGTGATGTTTACAGGAAACACATACGAGCAGCAACAATAAACAGCAATCTGAAGCCTTTCAGCCTCATCACCTTTCCACACAGCACTGGGAGATCTGATAGGAGAGATGATGCCAACTCATCAGCCACACAAGCTGGTCAACCATCTTCCCAACCTGCCCTGAGCACAAAGCAGGGGAAACAAAGTAGCATCAGCAGCTCCAGATGTCACCTTTGGGTGAGCTCATCTGGGTCCTGCAACGGATCCAGGTCTGAGAGCCTGGTCTTCAGGATGGCCTTGAAGGCTTGAGAGTGTCAACCCTTAAGAGCTTGCAGTCCTACCTGCAGCCTTTCCACAGATTCATAACTTCCATGGCCAAAGAACCACCCTGCCAATATAAACTTGGTCAAGGGAATTGAAGCTTTCCTGTCCTGGAGAAGTAAATGTGTGCTTCCTGCACAACCACCACATGGACAACTGCTTCAAATCCAAAGGCAAGTTGTTTGCTGGAAAGACCTACAGGATCTTCTGAAGGAGCCTGGTAGGAGGAAGAGGTGGCTTTCCCACAAGGATCACGGGAGCAGGGCACCTGTACAGCAGACAACCATGCTGTGCTTGGACAGCCAAGCGTCTATGGAAATTCAACTAACTCCTGCACTCCGTCTGATGATCTGAACTATTTTCCTGTGAAGTCTTAATTATATTCTTTATTTAGCACTTATGTAACAGGATGGTAATTTTAATGTTCAGGCTCCCGAGCTCCACAGCCCTGCACTCCAACGCAAGAAACAATGTGCCTTAAAATAATCCTCAATTTGACTTCTTTTTCCTTGCTCTCTCTCTTTCCCCCTGGAGACTTTAAAAAGGACTTTTCAGAACTGATTTACCTGAAATATGTATGGTTAAGAACTCTTCAACTCACAGCTGCTCTAGTGAGCAATTTCATTCATGTGCTATAAAAAGCCAACGCGCTGAACTAGTTCAACTTCGGCTGTTGCCATTTGCTTAAGCAGCATGATGTCATTCTGCACATTTTTATTCAATTCGCACAAAATGAGAGCTATTTCCCTCTGATAAAGGAGCGTGTCATACAAACAGAATTCCACAATACCTACCTACCGCAGCCGGGAACACGGGGAAAAAACAATGCGTTTATGGAGTTCTAACGCTTCTACTGCGCTACATAGTGATGAAGCAATTAATGACGCACCCTAACGAGATCCTCGCTTGCAGGACTCACTTGACACACGAAAAGCACAGAGCTGCAAAGCTCCTGCAATGCCCCAGACCCTGAAATAGCAGGTAAGGAATATCCCATAAAGACATTTACAACATTGGATCCCTTGTAAGTCTTTCACACCCCGCACAGAAAATAGAAAATAAGCCAAAGGCTTCCAGCCCTCCTTCCCCAATCCATAGCTCTATGCTGAGCTCAATCCCATCCAGGAAACCTCCTAAGCTGTCCCAGCTCGGAGAATCATGGCAATAGACCTATATAATTTATATAATGCAAGAGTCCTTGCACACGAGCACCACGCACTCCTCCTCCTCCCCTCACCATCACACAGACGCAGGAGATGCAGCCTGGCACGTCGCTGCACAGCCTCCAGAGCCAAGGGGCTGCTATAAAAAGATTTAAAAAAAAAATCAAATAAAATATCGAGGATGCCCTTTGCAGTCACAGCAGGTTCAGCCGTGCTCTGCCCCCAGGGTACTGCCCCCTCTCCATCTTTTGCTGGAGGAGGAAGGGGGAAACCCCACTGCAAAATGAATTTCTACCCCCTCACTGCTTATTCTGAGAAATTAAAAGCTGCTCACAAGAAGCCTCAGAGCAGACAAGGCCAAGAGGGATATTTTTAGCAACAGCAGGCAAGACCAGCCTGTAACTGCTCCCACCAAAATGTCTCGCTGAGCTGTGTGGGCCACCTCGGTCTGTAGCTGCTACGAGCAAGGGAATAATTCAGCAGGAGGTGGATGCTGCCATCTCAAAGGTATCTTAAAGCCTTGGACCCCCAAGGAATCCCCAAAATCCTTTGGGGAGACCACAGCTCCAAATCCTTGGGGAGCAGATCAGCATGGCTATGAAGGGCTCAAGGACGGGTTCCAAGGAACAAAGGGAACTCTGGTTCCCATGCAGGCTGGTGGAAGTTTTCACAGAATCCCAGACTGGTAGGGGTTGGAAGGGAGCTCTGGAGATATCTAATCCAACCCCCTGCAGAGCAGGGTCACCCAGAGCAGGTTGGACAGGAACGCGTCCAGACAGGGTTTGACTATCTCCAGGGAAAGAGACTCCACCACCTCTCTAGGCAGCCTCTTCCAGGGCTCTGCCACCCTCACAGGAAAGAAGTTCCTCCTCATGTTCAGATGGAATTTCCCATGTTCCAGTTTGTGCCTGTTGCCCCTTGTCCTGTCACCAGGCACCACTGAGAAGAGTCTGGCCCCATCCTCTGGACACCCGCCCTTTAGATATTGCTCAGCATTGATGAGGTCCCCACTCAGTCTGCTCTTCTCCAGCTGAACAGCCCCAGGTCTCTCAGCCTTTCCTCAGCAGAGAGATGCTCCAGTTCCTGATCCTCTTTGTAGCCCCTGATGTCCCCTCTCCAGCAGTTCCCTGTCCTTCTTGAACTGGGGAGCTCAGCACTGGACATGGGGCACTACCTGGTCACCCACCAGCATTTTGGAAAGGATCAAGTTTCCTGGATACATAAATAACTAGGCAAACTATAAAGCAAAGCCACTACATTTCCTAGGAATACTGCTACTCTTTATACAATATATAGCTTTTCTCTCACTCCTCAGTCATTGAAGGACCAGAGTGGACCATCTAACCTCAAGTCTGAAGGCAGGACATCTTCCACAAGACCCTTAGTGCATGTCACACCACATCCCAGCTGCTCAGCAAGCGTTGTCCCTACACCATCCCACACCCTCCCCTCTTTACTCCGTTTCCTGCTTCGACAAAAGCATCCACAAGCAAGAAGGCGGCATTTCCCAGTGCTCCTGGATTAAGTGAAGCCTTTCAAGGAGAAGCTGGTCCTCACCACAGGGGCTACATGTGATTTTAGCAGCACTCCACATTGACAGTACTGACAACACAGTGTATGTAAAGCCTCCTCCTGCTCGTGACTTCACTCAACGTACTGCCTTTGTAAGGTATAAAAGGCTGCTCTACCTTAGGGCAAGCGTTCAGGTTAGCTAGATGGAAGTCTAAATCTAAATCCCATTAGCAAATAAGAGGATCTACATACAAAAGGGCCCCATGTGGCAGCAGGATGTGTAGCTCTCCCTGCTCTACGTCTTCAAGGATACACTATGAAGGAGGACTACAGCATTTCAAGCCATCTATAACAACACTGCCATCGGTTGTACCTACTGGGATACGCTGGCAAAAAAAAAAAAACAATCATCTGAGTGACAAATGGGAGCAGGAGCTCCCCTGACTCCGAACATGGGCTGTTGCTAATGGAAATGAAGGTCCACAGCTGCAGGGCTGTGGGCAGGACACAGCATCCATCCCTCATCTTCCCAAACTTCTTCAGACCGCCTCGAATTCAGCAGATGGAGAGCCAGAGGTGCCAAGCCTTGGACCACAGCTCAGGGAAGGCAGGGAGAACTCAATCAGCACCTTTGCCAGCAGCTTCTGTGTGTTTAATGTGCTTTCACAGCCAACCCCCCAGGCACCACATACACCAACCACCTCCACACTCAGCTCTGCTCCTGCTCCTCAAGGATCAGGCTGAGGAGGTTTGGTTCTGCTGCAAACTTCACACAAGAAAATTTTTTTTTTTCCCCTGTAACTTTCTTTTCCACATGTAAAGAAGCAAGCAGGGGAGAGCAGGAACTGCAAAGATGCCCTCATTTCACACAAAGACCATCCCTCACACAGGGCTGCTTCAGTAATCCCTGGTGGGGATCCCTGGTGGTCTGCACAGCCAGGAAAGCACCCACTTGAGTAATTCTAAGGTGCTGGATCAAGGGACACCTGCAGCCACTCACTGCCATGGACCCAATGATGGGAAAACAGGCTCAGGTACCAGAGACAAGGATTTTTATCCTTGCAGTGACTCTGTATAAGTTTCTCACCATATATAGGAACACGAACTGGTAATTGCTGAGGATCTGGGAGAGTATTGGGTTCAGAAAGTGCAGCCCACATCAAATAAAGATCTCTCCAAAGGAACAGAAGCGCAAGTTGCACAACAGACTCTATGAACAGTTATAACCAGTGGCCTCAGACACCACTTGACTTCTTTCCACCCATAGCACTGCTTTTAAGACACCCATAGCCATCACCAACTCTGCTCCCTCCAAGGAAGCTCAGTGCTCAGTCCAGTGCTCAGAAATCCCATGTTCCCTCGGGGACAGATACAGCCTCTTCCTAAAAACAGCCCTGAAATCACAGAACAAGGGACAGAGGACACGGGTGGCAGGGCTGGGCACCCTGGCAGCACGGGTGCAATTGCAAGGGGAGACCTGTCCCAAGTAAAGCAGGACAGACCTCCGCTGGGTTAGTCGATGTGAATTTACAGGTCACCCAGACAAATAACCTGGGCAGAACACCAGCAAGAGCCTTAGGAAGGAAGGTTGAAGCACTGCTCCTCAAGCAAAGTTCTTCTTCCTAGAAGAGGAGCTCTGTAGGACACAATTCTGCACAGACCCCAATGCCCACCTCCTGAGCCACATCCAAATGCCACCTCTACACTTGGGGTGAACCCCTGGCATAGCTTCCTCCATAGCCTGAAGCTCTTCACTGCAGCAGCCCTAATTAATAGCAATCCTCAGAGACACAGATCTCCCAGTACCTTACATCTGCAGATCTAGGAGTGCTTTCCAAAGACGTTAACACCCCACTTTGTTTTCACAAGGGTACTTGGCCTCATCCTTCAAGTCAGGCCTACACTTAAATCTCCTTTCAAATAGGCCATAAACTACTTGCTCCCCTTTCACCAGAAGTGAACATCAGCTGCACCTACGCAGCAGCTCCAGCTTCCCCCCATGCCGTTTGCTGCTGTACCGCATCACACCGGGTCTCGCACATCCCTCCGCTCTGGGGGGATGCAGCAGGCTCCACAAGAGGAGAGGACATGGGGGGAAAAAAAAAAAAAATCAGCCCTGCCAATTAATCACAACCCTCCCAACTCCATAGGAACATCAGGGCAGGTGGAGCTGACAATACCATGCATAAATGTACCAAGCTACAAAAGCCAGGACTATCAGAAACATCATGAACATCAGAAACAGCACAGGGAGCAAAACCTGCCCATGATGCTCAGTGTGGTCCTCAGCACCTGAACTGCATAGATATACCCAGCTCAGAGTGGTATGAAAAGGTCAAAAACCACCTGGAAACATTTTCTTACGATCAGGGAAAGAATCACAGAATGGTTTGGGTTGGAAGGGACCTTAAAGATCACCCAGTTCCAACCCCCTGCCATGGGGAGGGACACCTCCCACCAGACCAGGTTTCTCAATTTAATAACTCAGGGTGTAGCTACAAAATTTTTAGAGTGTTATGGTGGGAGGGACACCAATTTTAAGATGCTTCCACCAACATTCTCACTGCTGCTCTGATCTGAGTTCAGCCAAGACAGCTGTGAGGACCCACTACAAATCTGAAATCTCTCAACACACCCAGGTTAAAGACAAAAATCAAGGGATTTAAGCAGAGCTGAGAGGGCAGAAAACAGTTGAGCCACAATAAACTCCTTCCATGCCTTTGCCTCCAACAGAAGAACCCCAGGAGCAATATTAACTGACACAAATTGCTGGCAACGTTTCCTTTTAATGCAGCATCTCTAAATACCTGGTTTTAGTTAAAAGTCATTTGGGATTTTAAGAGTTTTGCACAAAATGCAGCAACCCTTGCTAAAAGTTTAATCCACCTTCTATAAATAATGCGGGTCAAGAGAAGATCGCTGACCACTCCTTTATAGGGGCAGGGATATCGGTTTAAGAACATACTGAATTTCAGCACAAGGAACACAGCTTTTCTGAAACCAGGTATAGCTGGAATTACCGTAACATCGCTGCAAATCGAAGCATTCAGTGACTTCTCCCAGAGCACCCATGAACCCTGGGAGCACAAATGACATATAAAGTGTTTGGGTTTTGTTTTTAAAAAGCTGTCCCCGAGAGTAAAAGCCCAACCAGCCACACAAACACATATAGGAATGAGGGCACAGGGTGGGAAGGCACTAAGCATTTCGGGTTTCCTGCCCTTGGAGAACACCCTCAGATGAGGAAGAAGAGTGTTTTCCATCTCAGAGCCAGCAGTGAGGAACAGGGTTGAGTAACCCTCATTTTCCAAGGACAGCAAGCCAATAAATCACTTGGCCACAACTGTGTTAAAACCCAGAGCATTGCTTTTTACCCAAACATAAGCATTGCATTGGTTTGTGCCTCATTCCATATTCCCAGGGAGACTGTGATGCTCTCAAGGTCTCCAAGATTGCAACCACCTGATGGGTTGTTAAAAGATTTCTTTCTTGAAAACTCTACACCAAGAAGAGAAACATAAAGCCTGTATCTCCCTTAAAGTCAGAGGCTGAAACATGTTTCCAGGTTCCTCTAAATGACACAGCACCCAGGTCCTGTTGGTCCCTCCACACCTCTCTCCAGCCTAGAAGGACCCGTCAAGGACCTCTATCAGCCACACTTGAATGGTGCCACCTGCCATAGTGTTTTCTGCATCATGTACTGGACTTGTGGTTCTGTTCAAGCACACCCTTGGGGATGCCTTATCTCCTGAGAGACCATTCCCACAGGGCTGGCCCTGCCCCCTGGGACATACAAGTGACCCCCTCTGACCTGAGATCCAGTGCCACCATCTCACCAGGACTCAAACCCACGCAGACACACCTGGACACAGACTTGCCACCCATTCTCCTGCATGTCCCTTTGCCCAAATACCATTTTCAAAATCAAAAGTCTACTGAATGTAGATGTCTACTGAATGGCAAGGGGGTTGGAACTCTATGATCTTTAAGGTTCCTTCCAACTCTAACCATTCTATGATTTTATGTCCTCAGTCCAACAACCTGAATCACATGGACACGGGCACACATTCAGGAAGAAATCCTAATTACGGCACAGCAACAGCATGTCTGTTTTATGCCTGCATGCCTCCTTGGGAACTATTTTCCATTCTCTGCATCTCCAGTTTAAAGCAGCCTCATGCACTTCTGGCAAGCAGTCTGCTCCTCAGCCAACTCAAGATGTCCCTTGGACATTTGATCCCTCCCTTCCCTTTAAAATAAAACCTGTCCAGGCTGGGACTGTGTTCTCACCATCCATGTGTGATGATAAAAAAATATCTTGTAGTATCTTAGAGGAATTGTTAAATCTCTTTTTTCCAAGGGGGTTGGGAGAGAAGCTTCCTATTGTGTCTGAGATGCTCTCAAAGTGAGCTGCTTCAAAACATCATCCTTTTTCAGACCTGCTTTGTCCAAATTCAACTGCTCAAGTCCCTATGGCACCCTTTGCAGGCTCTATACATCATTTTCTCCCCAAAATCCATCAAAAGATGGAAGTCCCAAACAAGGAAGACTTCGAAAGTTGTTTTCCTATCATAGGCCGCTGTTTTTGCCGAGGCAGAGCTCCTTCCTGCAGGGGCAAGAGGTCTATGGGATGGTTTAGTCCTTCATGGCACAGAAGTTTGTCTGTGCCAGACTGCAGAGCAAAATGAATTAACACAATAGCCCTGAAATCTGTACAGAGAGGTGGGTACTCAACAGAACCATGCCCAGAGACTAAGGAAGGGAGAAGAACTTCAAAATTCATCCGAAAATAAAAACACATAAGCAAACCCAGAAACTATAGTTATTTTCTGAGCAGATCTCCTAGACTTGTTTTAGCTCCTGCTACTGCAGGGGTCAGAAGAGAGAAAGCATGTACTTACCCCTGAAGAACACGCACCACGATACCTCACAGCATGCAATAAGACAGCTTTACTGTTAGGATTATTGGTGTTTCATCATTTCATAACTCTCCAAATGCCTAAGAGCTTAAGTGTTGCTGTTTCTGGGCTGCTCTCCTTATCCTACACAACGCCCTGACCAGACCATACCAATTTATTACATTATTGTATCACTAAGGCCCTAGACTGTTCCAGTCACATACGTAACGTTACAACAGAGGTGCTCAGGTGATGGAAAGTTGAAAAAAAGGGGGTTTTTTTCCCCAGGCAAAGGAGAACAGATTCTGTTGAATTACAATATCAGCACATCTCAATAGCAGGTTTCTCCCTAGAAGGGCATGAGAAAGTCTTTCAGGGAGCTAATTACAGCACGTACTTAGCACTAACCACCCGTGACCTGAATCCAATACCCAGGCTGCTTCCTCATTTCCCACCTCTCACTCTGCTCAAGTTTGGGAGGATTTGCTCCCTATGTCTTGGATACACCTAGGAGATACTCCAAGACAATTCAGAAAGCCATCACCAACCTCCCTTTGATTCCCACATCATTTCTCCAGAAACCTCATTCACACCTTCCTATTTAAAAAGGCAACAACCTGAAAAGCCTTCCAGAGCCTGCTGTGTTTTTTGACTTCCCAATTTCTTTGGGGTTCTTTGAAATACATAAGAAAAAGGAAAACGTTCCACAGGACCTTCTAGAAATTACCCTGAAGTCAAAGAACAGCTCACCCACACCTGGGGCTCACCCTGCTCCATCCCTGTCCTCCTCCCCAGCAGCTGGAGGGATGGGACCAGTGCAGAAAAGTCCACAGGATTCACCCTAAAACAGGCTCCTGGTATCAGAACTCCTGCATTCTCCATGCCTTTGTGAAAGGCAAACGATCCTTTAATACTTCTCACAGTAAATAATAATGCTTCTCCTTTTGTTTTGTTTTTTTTTCCCCTTAAACTAAACACCACCATGACTGCTTCATAAGGATGTGCTAATTATTATTATTTACATGGCAATAAAGCCTTGGAAATTCTGCCAGGAGCTGTGATCCCACTGTGACAGGTGACACGCAAACACAGCACAATCCCACCCTAAAGGCTTTGCAGGCCAAGTAAATTTGCCTCAAAAAAAAGGAAAAAACAGCTCTAGTTCTCTGCCCCCTGCTAAAGCTCGCTCTATTTCCTTGGCAGGCTTTCCTCCCTTCATTTCCATCTCTCTCCTCACCTTCCCACCCTACAAAGTCCCACCAGTGACCTTTGCATCACACCCTCCAAAGGGCTTTTAAATTGGGAAACCAGTATCCTCCTTCCAGACCTTGAGAGTTGTAATATCCCGGGAACCTTGTGTTTCCCTGCGCAGACACCTCCGAGGGAGCATCCACAGAGTCACCAATTAAGGTCCACACACAGACAAAATAGTTTACCCAAGCTGGTCCATTAAAGCTTGGTGGAGTTTTGCTCTAACTCCCCCCCCCCGCTTAAGGTAAGTTTTATTAACATTTTTAACGTGTAATAACACAATCTTACAATTCTGAAGTTAATGACACAGCCCTACTCTTAAGCGGAAAAACTGCATTTCCTGCTCTAAGTGAGCAGCTGTAAACTTCAGGTTTTAATTGAGAAAAATCAATCCTAAGAGCATCTTAATTCCGCATAGGATTTTGCTCTTACTTCACGGCGATCTCCAAACTAGTTAAAACTGGAAACTTTTCTGGCACAACAGACACAAGGGCATCTCTCAGCGATGCAAGAGCCTGGATCCTTTGGGGGTATTTGAGGTGTCTGGCACAGGGCGGGAGCAGCACCCAGGCTCCCCGCACGCTGTGCTGGTGGGCAGGGAAACAGCAAACTCCCACGGGATGCAGGGGTTAAACCTCCATCACAGAGCACACGGGAAAGTCCCGAGGGGCACTGTCGAAGGTGGGATTTGAGAGAGAGAAGGCAAAGACAAGAAGAGACAGACACAAGAATAACCCAATCAAGACTGGTGAGAGACACACACAAGGATAAACCTTCCCTTCCAGTGCGCAACACAATAAGCACAACAGCTTTTCTAGGCAACATCTTACATTTAACAACATCAGGGAACCGGGGCCGAAACTTTAAGAGCTGTAATAAATTGCTTCCCAAAACCCCACAAGATCCTCCTCCTCATCCATCTATTACACATCTGATCTGCTCCACCAGCAAAGTTATATACTTTTAATAGGACTGAACCTTCTCACGCACACCTGATTTTTGTGACCAAATGTTACTGCTGCAGGTGTAAGTGGAGAATTTTAGCGAGGAAAGGGAACATCCAAAAATAGAGATACATTTCTGGAAGGCGCTGACCCAAAGGCAGTGTTACACTGGGGAGTAGCGTAACATCACCCAGCACCAGTCCAAGCCTTGCAGAGAGCTCCTCGATTTGGAAACATGTTAAACTACGGCCCTGCAGACAGTAAAAGTCCAATTCTGTCTTACAGACCCCAGGTCCTTCTTGTGCTTTGTGGTTCTTACCTGCATCAACCCTTCTGAGGGGGACGTGGCACAAACTCTACAACAGAGAGCAGGGAAAAGGGCCAGAAACACACAACTGCCATCCTCAGAAGGAGCGGTGCTATCAGCTAACATCACACAGGAAAAAAAAAAAAAAGCCAGTGCTTTATTTAATATTCTTCCATATGGTGCTTTATAAGCTAATAACGGCAGAACAAGCAGCCAAGTGCTGTACGTTCGCTATCTGAAGGATGCGAGGAAGGAAGGAGCAGATATTCCTTTCCTGCAATAGCAAAGCCACTGGTGAGTCATGAGAGGCTTACGAAATAGAGACTGTCTTGCCTAAGAAACCAGCAAGGGACCCGGTGGGATTTGCCCACGTTATGATTGTGGCATCGATTCCTTGATGTGCAGCCCTTGGCTCCCCACTATCCTTCATGGGAACGGCCCAAGCACAGCCCCACACCATGAGCTGGCTTTTAGCCTGGCCTCCTGCACACCAGACCCCCCAGGATTAACACCCTGAGCACATCTGGGCAGCTACACACAGTTTGACAGAAACATCTGTATTCCAGAGTCAAGGTATGGAGCCTAGTGACAGCAGGGAGCAGCTCAGAGCCCAGCCACAGATTTCCCATTAAGAAAAAAAAAAGTATGAGAACAATTCTGCTACAACAGATAAATAATGAAATAATTCTAGAAACGTGCGATTTTTACAGCAGAACACCAATTTGTTGAGCCCTGGTGTAAACAGAGCACTTCCTCACTCATCACACTAGTAGATTTACTCTGTTATGGATTTTCCTGGCTGGCTGGGTCATTTTTCTCCCCATTGGCACAAGCTACCTTGCTAACCTTTTTTCTTCCCCCAACCTATGAATGGCCACCAAATGGGACTGCCTGGCAATCTGACAGCTGCAGGAGCCACCCACCCACCCACCATGGCCACACAGTGAAAGTGTCCCTTGATGTGTCTTCAGTGACCCCAAAAGCACCATTTTCTTTAGAGAGGGCACAGCCTCAAAGCACTTTCACTTGGACACTCCCTTTGCAGCCTCACTCAAAAATACGTAACAGCATCTGGTTAAAATCAGTTTTCCAGGGCAATTTTAGCCACAATGTTTTGACAGCAGGATTTTCCAGTTCTTGTCATCCTGTGCCACAGTAGAAATCATGCCAATGCCTGTTCTTCCATTCCTTTTTCTTGATGTCCCCATGGCAATGGGGACATTACCTGTTGTCCTGGTTTGAGGGCCAAACCGCAACACCTACATTTGCTGGCTTTGGAGGAAACAAGAGTGAAGAAAATGGAAAAGCAGGACTGTCTTTGTAAGGGTGGCAGTTCCTTTGGGGCCAATGCTCATGGAGAACCACAGGATGGTTGAGGTTGGGAGGGACCTCTGGAGATCATCTGGTCCAACCCATCTGCTCAAGCAGGGCCACCTAGAGTTGGTAGCCCAGGACTACATCCAGATGGCTTTTGAGCATCTCCAAGGTTGGAGATGCCACAACCTCCCTGGGCAACCTGTAAAAGGGCTTTTCTGCGCTGAATTCTCCCCCTTGTCACCACTGCAATAAAGTGGTTTTAACCCCTTTTTAAACACAGGACTCTAAAAACAAACTAAGCTTTTAATAGGGACAATGACAGACAGGTTCCTCTCTCAACATATTTCACTGCAGGGCCGATTTGTGGAGCAGGTTTTCAACACCAATCCTAACGACTGTTGCAATTTAATTTATTCCTGTATTCGCTACGGCTGTGCAGTGCCACTGACCCACAGATTAATCTTCAGCTGGCCTCATTACCACTCACTCCCATCTGCTTTATTTCTCCCTGCCTGGATATGCACATCCCCCTCCGCAGCAGAAACCAAGAAACCAAGCTCTCCAAGAGGTCACACAAAGTGGGGACAGCCAACATCTGGTTTAACACACTTGGACCATTCAAAGATTACAGACCACCAAGACATCAGCATCTGATGGAAGCCAGGCAGGACTGCTCAAGCCTGCTGGGCAGCAATTATCTTTAGCAGAGATCATATAAATCAGTGCGAGGACTGAATCACAGCCCCACAGGTCAGGTATTTCCCTCTCCCATTCACAACGGTTGCATTCCAGCACAGTTGCTCCTCAACACCTTCACCAGAGCCACCATCCACCACACCAGTACAATGGTGCTTCACACCCAGAGTGAAAAAAAAAAGGCTGGGCTCCTGCCTTGGAGGAGAGACATCATCTAAAAATAGAATCATAGAATGATTTGGGTTGGAAGAAATCTTTAAGATCACCCAGTTCCAACCCCCCTGCCCTGGGCAGGGACAGCTCCCACCAGACCAGGTTGGTCAAAGCCCCCTCCAACCTGGCCTTGAACCCCTCCAGGGATGGGGCAGCCACAGCTTCTCTGGGCAACCTGGGCCACGGTCTCACCACCCTCACAGTGAAGAATTTTGTCACAGTAAACACCAGCTGCCAGGGCTGACAGCTCCAGCAGCAGGCTCCCAGCACAAGCTGAGCTCCTCCACAGCCTCTTTCACCTCTGATGGAGGGACAGCTTCCATACCAATAACAACATAGAGGTGAGAAACCCTGCTCACCCATTGCACAGGTACTGGTGAAACTTTGGGGTCATGGCAACGACTCCCATGCATGATCTATGCTGCATTTTTAACCAGCAGTTAGGGAAAAGCAAACAGAAACCAGCTGAGCCCAGAGCTCTCAACTTCCATCAGTCCTGGAAGATGCCAGCAGCACTGGTCATGGCACCCAGCAAGGCAGCTCCTCACTGTCCACCCATTTGCCCATTAATAGAGAGGATGATATAAGGGCAAGATGGTGATTTTTGTTTATAGCAAATCTGAAGTCACTCAGAAGTATTATTCATCTGATGCACAACAACCATGCCCAGAGGTCTCAGCCTTCTCCCACCCTCCTCTTGGCTGACTCACTGCACTTAGGTGGCTTCAAGGTTTCCTCTCTGTACCTTCTTGTGCCAAGACAAAACTCGGGTCTCCCATGGGAGACCATCCCATGCGATGCAAGCCACCAGGGCTCACTGCATCAAGAGCAACTTGCCTACAGTAGAGTCTCTGAGCACTAATAGAGTCATTTCATGGCCATGCATTTCAGTAAAACCTCTTCCAGCCTGGCCAGCTGAACCCCATGCAGATGTGGCACTGCGTCAGGAAACAGATGAGCTTTGGTCCCACCTAGAAACCAAATTCTGGGTAGAGAAGGACGCTATGAATCTTCCTCACTCCCACCTACAAGAAGGA
Source organism: Numenius arquata (assembly GCF_964106895.1). NCBI lineage: Eukaryota > Metazoa > Chordata > Aves > Charadriiformes > Scolopacidae > Numenius > Numenius arquata. The sequence goes on along the minus strand of NC_133581.1, from coordinate 68,554,351 downwards.
GTTTTGCTGCAGACTAGACATTTTTGCACCGAGACAACCATACAACAGCTCCAGAGGTTGGAGCTGCAAGTCTCTTAAATGCAAAACCTGGTTGCCATGTGAACACTGGGTCTGCCCCATCTTTGCAACACCTGCGTCGGTGGAGAAGGCTACACTTACCCATATGGATCAATCTGCCACATTTCAACAAGTCTGGCTACCAGCCCATGATGGACAAGTCACTGGAGTGAAGGAACCTGACAACTAAGCTTCAAGTACTTCTTGGCCCCATCAGTCAACTGAGAGGAGGAAGGTCTTCAAAAACAGCAATACCCACATCTAAATATCACCCTGCTGTGTTTCCACACTTGGTGTTCACCAGCTCTGTTCTGGTGTTCACCAGACAGCTTATCTCATGCTGGCAAGAAGACAGTGCCCATAGGTAGCAGAATACCCAGTTTTCTGGTTTTCCTACCCATATTCACTATTTCTTGAACAGCTCATGTAGAACACATGGCACATGTTCTCCAGAACATCAGCTGCAGAAGGAACATCAAGAAATACCCAAGAGTGAAGGAGTTCAGACCTTGGCTGGTGAGCACAGAAGGACTCAACATCTATTCCTTAAACACACTCATTTCTCATGCTTCATAATATCCTAGAATGGTTTGGGTTGGAAAGGACCTTAAAGATCATCCAGTTCCAATCCCCTGCCCTGGGCAGGGACACCTCCCACCAGACCAGGTTGCCCAAAGCCCCATCCAACCTGGCCTTTCCCTAAGTCTATGCATCACTCTTACAACTTATCTTAAGCCTTAAAGCAGAAATACCCAGAAACTCCGCTCCCTTCTCTCCGATTCATCCACCACAATGAGGAGAGGGCTCTCAGGGGACTCCTATGTGAGTGCTGGGGGGATAGAGAAGCCCATTAGTGAAATCCCATCAGACCTCGCTGGCTGGGAGTTTAGTTGCAGGGTATTGGTATTGCACTTCTAAAATCCCCTGAAGTTTGAGGACTCTACTTCCTTGATCACAGAGTAGCTGTGGGCAACAAAGCGTTCTCTTTATGAGAATATTTAGCCGCAACAGTAAAATTTCTTTTTTTTTTTTCCAGGTGCCTGAGGTAAAGTTAAGCTTTCCTATAAGGCAAAACATATACATTAATTAAACTAACTAGAAAAATGTGAGAGCTGCTGCCTCAGATGAGCACTCTCAGAGCTTATTAGCGGAAAGCTCTTCAACTTGGTTGACCACAGATCACAAAGCAGATCTTCTGTTTGTATGGAAACATGCACTTGGCTGAGAGCAGGCACTGGCTGAACATTCCCAGCACTGATACCATCGCGAATTAAGTGAATTCATGCTCCGTGAATATGGAAAAGGATTATTCTTACACATCCATCATTTCAGTCCTGTTTTCTGCTGACACAGACATGCCAGCTTCTACGTGGGAGGGAACACCTCAAACAAATGTCCACCCACATCTCCATCAGCATTTACAGTCACATGCAACGGATTAACTGATAATCAATTAACTGATAATCAATTAGTTGGCACCACAATACAACAGGACACCACAGGCTAGACAAAACCCAGCTGGCACCATGAGCTGGATCCGACCTCGAGCCACAGAGAACACCAAGTGCTTACAACAGCCTCGGTCATTGAAAATAGATCACTCCAGATGTCAGTACAACGGAAGCCGATGGCACAATCATATTCTAAAAGGAGAAATTACTGAAAGAGGACAAGTTTTCTTGTATATGATCAGAGATCAGACCACTTCTCATTGACCTGAGACTTGGAACACAACACACCAGACGTGGCTCACTGCTAATTAAGCTCAAGAAGGACATTTTCCTTCCCTCCTCCTCCCCCAAAGCTTTTTTCCAGAAAAAAAAAAAAATCCAAAGCCTGACATATTCCATGAATTTCTGACAGCATTTTTTAATAATTAGAAAACATGCAAATGTTTTGACTTTTTTTTTAAGTGGAACAGTTTGATTTTTCAGTTTGAAATGCCTGTTTAAAAATTCCCTTCTGTTTTATATTAAAGCACTCATACACGTAAAAAAAAAAAAAAAACACCAAAAACAAAAAACACCATCAACCTCAAAACAGAATAACCCCCAGCACTTTTCCACTTTGTCAAAGCATTCTGATCACCTGGGATAACTCCTGCTACTCTTGGAAGTTACCACTTCTCCAAAAAACCACACATATCTCCTTTTGCCCCAGGTCCAACCTCAGTGAACTTGCATTAGGCACACCCCAAAGACCCATCTATCCTTAAAGCATCATTTTTCTCTCTTTCTCACTGGGATCCAGTCAAACACCGCACAGTTTTACCTGGAGAAGCATATGGCAGATCAGGCACAGATACAACACTGGGACCAGAGCATCCCTATAGACCCACCACAAAGCTGCTCTGTGACCTTCACTCAAGAGCCCACAGAAGAACCAACCACTACAGTAAAGAAGTCACCTCCCTGACCACATTTTAATTTGATTATACAGTTCATATAAGAAAGCACTGGCTCCCCCCTCAACACCTTTTCCTTCCCCCCTCCAGGCAAATGAGGCATTTTAACGAAAGAAGAGGGGAAAAAAACCACTCACATTTGGAAGAGGAGAAGAACTGGAGCACCACAGCTTTGCCAACTGACTCCAGGGCTCCTCACAGCCCCTTTGGGAAGGAAACCAAGCTGCCAGCCTGGCTCTGCTTTAAATAATGATGAGAATTAATTCCAGCTGTGGGGCTGCACATGTGCCCCTTGTAACGAGCTGGGCAACCGGCTTTGTATTGGCAGCCCTGAAAAAAAAGTGAGGCTGGGCTAAATTTTTTATTTTTTGGAGGGGGGGTGTTCCAGGAAAGTGGCTGATTTGCAAAGTTTGTACTGTTTGGCAGTGATGTGGGGAAAAGGGAGAAAAAAAAAATGGGGGGGGAGTGGGGAAAAGCTCTGGCTGGCAGTAAGGAACTGTCTGAGCAGCAGCTGGGTGTATGGGATGCTGTCAGCTGTGCGAAATCGTGGTGTGTCTCTCCTATCTGCATCTTGCCCCCCTGCCAGAGGAGGTGCAGCATGAGGCTTGCAAGGGATGGAGGACTTTTGCCCCATCGTTCAAGGAGACTGGGGCAAAAACTTGTGCTAAAAACAGCTACTGCGGCAACGCTCCCTCCTTGCTTCAACTCTTGGAGGCTAACGCTGCCAAGATCACTTTACTGCTTTATATTCCATCAATATGATGCTAAGCAAAAAGAATAATAAAAAAAAAAGAAATCTAACACCCAGATGAGCAGAGTAACTCCACCTCCAGGAAAAAAACAGCTTTTAATCAGGTGGGCAGCCCAATGCCTTCAGCTCCTTCCACCAGGAAATACTCATTTATTTGCTAATTCATAATCCTGAGCCCTAAACTGTAATGACCTTCAAGTTTTTAGCTCAGGGGGAAGCTGGTGGCATGCCCAGGATGGACGGTGACACGATGGAAGCAGGTGGTTTGATGCAGGATACGGCGCAGGGACGCAGTGGGGACACAGGAGGGAACCACCACCATCCTCCTCCTCTTCTCGCCTTCCTCCCGCCCCTCACTCACACACTTCTCCCCTTTCCAGCACAAAGAGCCACCGAGAGCGGGCAGATTGCACAGCTGGGATGGTAAGGAGCCTTTTTTTTGACTCTCAGGGAAATCCTGGAGTTTCTCAGGTATCCAGCTACTTTTTTTATTGAATACTATTGTTAACAATGCAAATAATTTTCTTAGAAAAGAGGTCACGTTTACAAGAAAAGAGCTATTAAGGCAGGAGAGGCTGGATAAAGTGTGTGCTGTTGTTGTTATAAACATTATCTCAACAACTTTTTATTTAATCAGTTCCTCAGATCAGCTCATCCTTCTCCTCCAAACGGTTGGGTTTGTCTAATTAGGGAATGCAAATCACCCCAGCTCTCTCCATCGCACTACTCCCACCAAGCACATTTCAACAGCCAGCACTCCTTCCAGCACCCGTCATCCTGCAAGCGCATTCACCAGGATCTTTAGTTTAAGAGCAGTGCACTAAGATGCCAGATATTCCGAGGGGAAAAAAAAAACCCCTGCAGTCAAAATACCCCTGGCACAGCCCTCGTTCATGCAGGTGAAGACCTTCTCCCTGCAGGATGCCCCTGAGATGTGCCATCTCCATCAGGTTCATCCCACCTCAACCAGTCCCAGCTGGGAATGCAAACCAGACTTTTCCTTTCAAGCACGAGGCAAGAGTTAAAGCATCACTCTGCACTGTTTGCTGGTTTTCCCCCATGCTCAGGAGGGTCTTCTCTTCCTAGGTGAGATGCTCAGAGCACCGTGCCACTCTGGGGAAGGGGACAATATAGAGATGTGGCCCAGGAGCACAGAGAATGGGTGGGGAAAGCCAAAAAGCAGGACAGGCTGGAGAAATGGGCTGACAAAACACTCCTGAATGTCATTATGGACAAGCACAAAGTCCTGCAGCTGGGAGAGAACAACCCCATGTGATGAGACAGGCTGAGAAAGCATCTCCACAGAGAAGGTTTGGGATGAAAACCATCCACATCCTGAGCTGTATTAGCAACAGAACAGGCAGCAGGTCGAGGAACATCCCGCCTGGAGAAAAGAAGGTGAAGACACTAATCGCTATCATCAATCATCACACACCAAGTGGATGGTCGTAGGGAGACAGAGTCAGTGTCTTCATGGAGATGCACAGCAAAATGACAAGAAGTCCCAGGCAGAAGATGCAGGAAGGGAACTTCTTACCGGGTACAAGGCACAAAATTTTCACAAGGGGGTTTGGTCAAACACTGGGACAAGGTGGCACCCAGAGTGGTGGGTGCGTGAACATCTGCAGAGATGTTCACAACTGGATCAGGCAAGGCCCTGAGCAACCCATCAAAATGGTGGGGCTGGCCCTGGTCTGAGGAGGGGTTGGACCAGAGATCTCCTGAGCCCCCTTCTACCTTACATTGTGCTCTCATGGTGAAATATCATATACCACTTAGCGCCTAATTACAGCCCTGACAATCGGCATGCTAAATGCTGCCCTCTCCTCCGGTCCTCCTGGTGGTCCCAGCGACTGCAATTCCCACCTGGTGGGTACAATCCACAAAACGATTTTTCTCAATTGTGGGGGAAACAAATTACTTTAAAGAATCACGAGTTGTAAAGAAAATCAGTCATTTTAATATTTTTTAATGGAAGCTGTGCTTTTCTAGGAAGATAGAGACTCATTAATTGAACGTACAGTGCCCAAGTTACTTCCATGCGGTGCAGACAGGACAAAGCAAGGCACTGACTCGCAGTGGCCGTGGGCAAACCAATGCTGACCTGTAGCCAGGAGCTCACCAACACCTCACCAAAGCACCGATGCAACTTTTGGCATGCCCTGTTTTGGTGAGAGGGCGTCAGTGCCACCGAGCTCTGTGCAAGCCTGTACCGACAGTCAGGATACAGCCGCTCCCTGGCCCCAGCGGTCCCTCAGCTCCTCTGCTCGGCACAGACAGCATCTTCCAGGGCAGTCTCACAGCCCGTGAGGGACAACCTGCCATTTCATCAAGCCACAAAAACACATTTCCAAGTTGGAAAACGATGCTCGGGGGATTTCTGTGTTCGCTGGTGTGAACCTGGCTGTGAACTCCTGAGCAAAGCCTACCACGCCTGGAACTACACACACCAGAAAGCCCAGGGAAAGGGAAACTGCACGTGTCACACACACCCCAACACACACACACAGGAGTGACAGGGTCCTTTCGGTCCCTTGGTCCCATCTCCTCCTCCCTCCCCATGCTAAGAGTTACCCACCGACGTATTTCATACACCGGCCTCTGAAGGGTACACGGTGTTTTAATCATGTAACGTATTAATAACATAATTAAAGCCCAGACCTTTTGCTAAGTAACATATATTACTCCGATCACTGCTTTGATATATTAAAAGTAGATTAACTGCTTCCTGGAGTTTGAGGCCAGGAGAGACCATGGGTCTCATCCGCGTTGACCTGCCACACATCCCTGAGCCAGAGATCTCCCTCAGCAATCCCCACCTGTACTGAGCTCGCCAATGTAAGAAGCAACATTTGATTGAGTATCAAAGATGTTCGACATCAGGGAGTCCAGCACATCTCTCGGTGAGTTGCTCCAACAGCTAATTACCCCAGCTGTGAAAAAAAACCCTCATCCTTATGTCCACTCTGGGCTTTGGTAACTTCAAATGATTGCTATTGGCTCCTCGAACACCTGAAGTGGCTGCTTGGAGGTAGCTCTTCACCACTGCCTGCCTCTTCCTTCATGAGATAATTATAATTTACATTATTTTTCTCCCTTCTTAACTACCTCAGTCAGTTTTAACCACCAGAATGCATGTAGCTCCTCTAGTCATACAATCATAGAATTGTCTAGGTTGGAAGGAACCTTTAAGATCACCTAGTCCAACCATCAACCTAACTGATAAAAAACAAACCTCCCTGGTACCGAAATATGCCAGCAATGGGGACAAACAGACACCAAAATCAAGCTAAATGCTGCCACGAGCAACGTGGGCCTGTAAGGGTGTTCAAGGCAACCGCTTGGTCCTTCAACCTTCCATGGATGCAAGAAGCACTCATGGAAGGAGATATCTCCAAGGCTGGGCCACCGGCTCCTGGGAAGACACTGTGTCTTGAAAGAAAGTCCTCCTTCCAGAAGAAGTCAGGCTTCAAAATCCATCTGAGAATAGCAAACCGACTTCCCTCCATTTTCAGCTATACTTAGTGAGGCCATTATTTATGGAGATGGCAGGAAATAATTCAGCCGGCTCCAGACATAACGCGAAATTGGAAAGAGGATCCAGAAAGAGATAAATCGAGGGATCTAACGGGGGGCCAGTTGTGGGGACTTGGTGGTTTAAAGACTGTTTCCTCGCCACAAGATTTCCTCCAGATCTCCCTCACGCAGAGTCAAAAGGCAACATTTTGCCCGGAGATGCACAGAGCACCAGCGGCTCCCGGGAGGATGAGACGTCCAGCAGAGCACGGGGACAACTCGCTGCATGCCAGGAGGATTGCTCCCAGCTGCCATACACATCCCGGGATGCACAAAACCTGGTGGCACCGATTCAGCAGACCTGGAGTGGGGCTTAATCCCCCTCGCTGATCTTCTCCCACGTGTTTATTATTCAGCAGGTTTACAATTTGACTCCGTTTGCACCCCTCGACCCCAAAATGTCACACCCCAGGGCAAAACCACCCCCCCTGAGTGCACAACCCGGCCCTCCCGGACACCGGGATCACCGGTTCCTGTGATGCCGGGGGATGCACAGCCCCTTACCTGTGCCAAAACTCAGAACCACGGGAGAGGAGTGGATGCCAAGGGCTCCCTTGTCCCTCGGAGGCTGCCTCCCCGCCTCCGCACGCTCCCAGTTCATCTCAGACCACGGCCGAAATCCCAGTGTCAACACCCACGGCATGCCAGGCAGGAGGAGATCCCTCTCTGGGGCTCCGGGAGGAGTTCAAGCTCTCAAGGAACCGTTGGCTCCTGGAAAACCCTCCCAGGAGCAGGCAGTGGAGGAGCTCACAGCTGCCCAGAACCACCCCGGCCCCTGCGGCGCCGCAATAATTCCTCCCCTGTTCCCGGGGACCGATGCCATGCTTCCCTGGCACAATGTCCCGAATTGTGCCGGGGTGAAGCCAGCTCCACACCCCGCGGTGACATCTGGGGGCCAGTGATCCGGAGGGGCTGCCCTGGCCAGCAGAAACCAGCAATTGGGCTTTCTAACCAGGAAAAAGCTCTTGCTCTGAGTGTTTTGGGGGATATCGCACCCCCCCTCCCCCCGCATCCCTCCAATCCACTTATTCGACCAGGGCAAGCGTTAGGGAACGGCCAGGTCAGCGGCGACACACAGATACTCCCAGCTCCGACGCCAGCAGTCATTAATCCCCACCCCTCCCCGGGGAGCTGGGTGCACCACAAAATAATCATCATCATTATAAAGAGGCAGCCGGAGGCGACGGAAGATCTTTGCCAACGCTGTATGAGCCCATTCCACCTCCCCAGGGATACAAAGCATTTCACCAGACCCCAACCAAGCCCCCAGCCGGGGAGGGGGGGGGAAGGTACAGCTCCGGGTGTTGGGTTCCCCATTTCCAAACCTGCTTCGTTCTAAAACATGCAACGGCAATAAAAATTCAGTCCGTTGGATAACACCAGGAACAAGGCCAATCCCTCTCTGACATTTAATACCATAAATACCTGTGTTTCTACATCACTTTGCGCCAGCAGCAAAAATCCCGGGAATTCCCTTTGCTTCTGCCAGCACTTTGCCCAGCCGGGGGCAGAGCCTTGGCCTGTCTGAGCACGGTGGACACTCACTGCATTTGTGATCGCTTGCCCTCCAGCGGCATTTAGAGCCATCCTAACGGTATCCGCACCTGCAGGTGGGATGTTCAGCACTTTTCCTTATAGGATTTGGTATAAAACACAGCGGGGGGGGACACAGAGGGATGGCTCTCACACGTTTAGGGGCAAGTTTCTGCTTATTTCCAGCTGAACTCATGGGAAAAGAACTAAAAAGCCCTGCAAGGAGTGGGTAAAACATGCAAAACATGGCACCAGGGAAACCGTGCCGCAGAAGGGGATGCCCTGGGTGCTGGGGGGGCTGTACCCACCGTGTACAACACCCCCGTGGGTTCAGCAGCACCTCTCCCAGTGGGTACCACGGCAGCTCCCAGTTACTTTGGCGATTTGCCTGTTTCGGAAACAGTTCCCAGAGTCAAAAAGTGTCAGCTCCGACACCGGAACAATTGTTTCCCGTCGTTCCCCCCACCACTGGGTCCCCCCTGCCCCCCGGGCATCCCTTCATCCCCCCCCAGGAGGCGGTGGCAGCTCTTCAGGCTCATTCCCAGGCATCACTCCCTGCTCCACAAGGCACAAGGTGGGACCCCGGGGACACCGCACACCTCAGCACCTGAACCCTGGGTCCCCAGCGAGCCCCCCCAGTTCGGCCCCAGGGAAACGGGCACGGAACCCTGTTCTCCACTCTCACCAAACTCCCACATGCTGATGAGCTGCTGCTTTATCTGCTTCAAAACGCTCCGTGCCCACGTCGGCCTTCTCATTTAGCCATTTCTTCGCTAGTAACTTGAAGTTCGGTGAAAGGATAACGATCATGTTCTGAATACCTACATTTTCTGCTTTATTAACAGTGCAAGCTGTGCATAATTTAAAGGGGAGGAAAAGTGCACACAGCCCTTGAGGTTTTTTTTTCCAGATTATTTCGCCAAGAAAACAAGCTGGGCAAAGCAGAGAGAAGGAATTGGAAGACTTGCCGGGGATTTTAGCAGCTTTGCTCTCCTCCCATCCCCTGAGGAGCAGGGGACAGTGGGAACCTGTCCTGGCTCCGTCACCGACCTGCTCTTCAGCCCTGGGAAACTGTTCCCGGCATCGGTGACTCAGTTTCCCCCTTAAGTTCAGCTGTACGAGTAACTCACTTTTTAATCACGGCTTTACCATTCAGAAGCATCCGAGGAAAGTTAACGGTGAGATGTGCAGCCAGACATCACGGGACATTAATTTGCTTTCTGTATTAATTAGGAATAAGCAAATGCAGACCATTTATTTCACATTTAAAGGCACCCAAACGGCTCTGGAGCACTGCTGGTGTGGGTGGACGTGCGTGCTGCCATGGCAGGCGCTGTGCCGGCACAGGGCAGAGCCCAGCAGTCCCTCTCTACACCTCCTGCAGCTGGGGATGCTCCTCGGGGACCAGCATCCGTGCAGGCAGGAGGCAGGCAGGAGGCAGGCAGCACCGGAGAGCAGCCAGGTGGAGCTCAGGCAGTGCACATCCCCAGCGAAACCCCGTCCCGGGGACACAGGTCCTCCTGCGGACCAGACACAGCCTCAACGGGAGGAACTGGGGAGAAGTCGGAGCCGGAGAAAGAGAAGACGGCACCTGAAGAACGTGACCTGCAAAGCAGCAAGTTCTCCGTGCGGGGCTGGAGGGGGCGGCAGGGCTCGGGGACGGTGACCAGACACCGTAGCATGCTCTTTGGGCTCAGGAAGCGGAGAAACACCCCGAGCCTTCCTTACGGAGGAGGAGGAGGCTGCTGGGGCTCTGCCCGCTCTCAGAAGGGACATCGGCATTCCATTATTGGCACGAAAGCAGGGAACAAGTGGGTTAAGTCAGCAAGACATCTTCCTAACTGCTCCTCCGCTCTTGGAAGCAGAGCTGTGAGGATCTGGAAATCTTCCATGAGGGAAAAAAAAAAAAAAAAAAAGTTGTTCAAATCCCACAAACCTATTTTTCCAAAGCAACAAGGACTAAACGGGCTCCCTCTCCCAGGCTGGGGCTCGCTTTTGCTAATCAGGGCAGTCCCTTCAAATCCTCCTTTCTCAAAATGGCCCTGGTGCGCAGAGCGGGCTCTGCCGGGAGGCACAACCGGGGCTTGGCTTTTTATTTTTGGCAGAGCTCTGTCCGCTTTCTCAAATCGGGGAGTCAATGAAGAAACACAAATTCACATGAAACGGGGTTTCAAATATAGCGCAGCCACATACGACTGACTTCACACACTCTCCCGCCCCCCCCCCCAACACACACACGCTCTCACCAGCCCCTTCGCCCGTCGTCCTTAACCTTAAAAAAAAAGGCGTTACATTTTCACAGGATGGAGCCGCATCGCTGCCAACCGAAAGTCTTACTAGGAATCTGCGTGTGACATCGCCCGTGCACGGATGCCGGCGCCCAGGCCAGAGCAAAGAGCTCCCTTTCCTGCAGGCCCCCACAAAAACACGCTCTGCCTGAACAAGCCCTCTCCTATTCACGACAGCGGTTGCTATTCCAGCACATCCAACAATATGTGCCTGTGTGTCGGGGAAGGCAGGGAGCCCCGGAGCCACCGCCGGTGCCGCGATCCGCACGTTCGTAACCCAGCCGCTGTGAGCAGAACCCCTCAGACATTTTCAATTACACTGAAATTTCGCAAAATTAAAAATAAAAAAGGCGGGGGGGGGGGGGCGGGAAGTACATCTCGAGCTGGTGGGAAGGAAATATTCTGGTGGCGAAAACAGGCGCAGGGGCTCGAAGGAGCGGATGTCAAACGAAGCATTTACTGGCAAATTCATCAAGTCTCCTCAACCCCGAGTACCGGAGCCAACGCTCCCAGCAGCACCGCACCGGCACCGCACCGGCACCGCACCGCCGCCGAGCCCCGCCGCGCCGCTTACATAACCGGGGCATCGCCGGGACCGGGACCGGGGCATCACCAGGACCGGGGCATCAGTGAGGCCGGGGCATCATCGGGGCCAGGGCATCGCCGGGGCCAGGGCATCATCGGGACCGGGGCATCATCGGGGCCAGGGCATCGCCGGGGCCGGGGCACCGCCGGGGCCAGGGCATCATCGGGACCGGGGCATCATCGGGGCCACGGCATCGCCGGGACCGAGGCCGGGGCACCACCGGGGCCGGGGCGCCGCCGTGGCCGGGCATCGCCAGGACCGGGGCTGGGATATCACCGGGGGTAGGGCATCACCGAGGCCGCGGCATCGCCAGGACGGGGGCATCACCGGGACCGGGCATCGCCAGGACCGGGGCTGGGGCATCACCGGGGCTGAGGCATCGCCAGGACAGGGGCATCGCCGGGGCACGGCCGGGACCGGGGCATCACCGGGACCGGAGCATGCCCGGGGCCGTAGCACCACCGCTGCCGGGGCATCACCGGGTTCGGAGCATCACCGTGGCCCGGGGCATCACCGGGCCCGGGGCCAGCGCACCGGGCGGCGTCCGCGCCGCTCAGCACCGCGGTCCGGCGGGGCGCCTGGCTCCCCCCCGGCTGCTCCGGGCTCCGCCGAAACGGCGCCAACTTGAGGAAGGGGGGGGCCGGGGGAAGAAGCAACAAGACCCGCGGCCCCAGCGCCGGACCCCGCGCAGCCGCCCAGGACCCGGCTGCCGAAAGGGGGGCGGGGGACGCCGCCGGCTCGGCGCCGGCCGCTGCGCTCCGCGGATCCCCCCGCGCCCCGCTCCGCGGAGGCGATTTGCAAGTCACTACCAGGAGGTGGGGGGGCTGGGGGAGAGGGGCGGCGGAGAGCCCCCCTACGCGCCCGCCCGCGGAGCCGCCCGCGCCGCTCGGCCGCGGGGACTGCGCGCCCCCGGCGGAGCACCGGGAAGTTTGCGGTTCCCCCCCCCCCCCGCCCCTCGCTCCGCGGCCGCGGGCGGCAGCGCCGCTGCTAACAAGTGCGGCGACCCCGCGGAGCTCCGCGGGCGCGGAGAAGCCCCATCGCGGCGGCACCAGCCGGGACCGGCCGGGGCACCCCCCCGCTCCCTCCGCGCTCCCTCTCCGACCCCCCCTCCCCCCGCCCCCCCCGTTTTTCGCCGTGCAATGTCAGCGTCTCATGGCAACCGCGCTGCCTCCGCTCTGCCTCCCGCGGCGCGCAGCGGGGCCCCGCCACCCCCGCGGCCGCGGAGGAGGACACCCCCCCTCCCAACACCCCCCTACCCCCCCCCTCCTTTCCTCCTCCCGCCCCAGCGACAGTCGCGACAAGGTCACGCCGCGCCCCGGACTCACCGTACACCCCTTGCCCGGAGCTGCCCTCCAGCAGAACCGTCAGCAGCCCCAGCAGCCCGATGGCTACATCCATCTTCAGGTGAGCATCCACATATCCAGCCCGGCGGGGGGTGGCGGGGGGCGAGGGGGGGGGGGGGCGGGGGGGGGAGGCAGCGCAGCTCCCGCCCGGAGCCCCGCGCTCCGCTGCGGCCGAGCCGCGCACGCCCGCGCAGGGCAGGGCGGCGGGGGGCAGGCGGCGGGCACCGCTCCGGTCCTCCTCCTCCTCCTCCTCCTCCTCCTCCTCCTCCTCTTCCTCCGCCTCCTCCTCCTCCTGCGCAGCGCGGAGCGGCGCGGAGCGGCGTGGGGCGAGCCCCCCCCCCTCAGAGCGGCAGCCCCCTCAGGGCGCCGGCCGCCGCCGCCGCCGCCTCCCGGGGCCGCCGACCGCCTCCCGGGGCCGCCGCAGCCGCCTGCGCCCCGCGGCCATCAGATGCCATCGCAGCTCCGCGGCCCACGCATGATGCGCGGGGGGTACCCCCCGCGGGGCGCGGAGGTGGCGTCGGGGGGCCCGCGGAGGTGCGTCCTCGCTTCTTGCGCCTCCCGGGAGCGGCCCTCACCGCGCCTGCGGAGCGGCGGCCGGGCCCATGGCGGGGGACGGAGGGTTGAAGCGGGCGGCGGGGGGGGGGGGGTGGGGGGAGCGGCGGGGTTCCCTCCGCCGTGCGGTGGGTGCGGGCGCGGGTGCGGGTGTGTGAGCGTGAATGGAGGGCGGCGGTGTTGCCGTCACGTTGTGCTATACGTGCCGGAGCCGGGGAGCCGCAGCCCGGCGACGTCAAAGCTGCGTGGCTCGCTGCTGCGCGCCTTCCTCCGCCTCCTCCTCTTCCTCCTCCTCCTCCTCTTCCTCCTCCTCCTGCTCCGCCGCCGCCTCCCGTGTCCCCGCGGCTCCGCCACCGCCGCCGGGGGTGCCAAGCTGGGGCGCCGTGCTCCGCTCGGAGGCGGGATGCGCCGTGCGGGGCGCCCCGCTGCGCGCTCTTGGGGTGCGCGGTGGGGGGCGTCCCGCTCCCCTGGCAGGCGAGATGCGCGGTGCGATGTGTCCCACTCCGGGATGCGCTGTGCGGTACCTCCCGCTCCGCTCCAGGATCAGCGGTGCGCTGCGCCCCTCTGTGCTCTGGGATGCGCGGTGCGGGGCGCCCCGGGCCCGGCTGTGCGGTGCGGTGCCCCTGCGCGGTGCGGACGGTGCGGTGCCCCCGCGCGGTGCGGACGGTGCGGGGCGCCCTGCATCCGCGCTGGCTGCGCGCTCTGCTCCTGGCTGCGGGGGGGGGGGGGATCTCGCCCGGCCGCGGCCCCCCGCGCATCTCCCGCCGGGCCCGGGGAGAGCCCCCAGCCTGGGCTGCGATCCTGCACTGGGGCTTCTCCGCATTCGGAGCCTGCTGTCCCCTTGTCACCTCCTCTCTGCTCAGTGCTGGGGGGTACCCCAGGGTTCAGGTCCCAGCTCTGCGCCACTGGTGACACACACTTGTGGGGTGCCGGGGGGCACAGCGCTGCTTTCCCCAGCCTCCGATGACCAAACAAGGTGTGCTTACTCAAGGTTGAGAGCCCAAGGACACAGGGCTAAGGAAAGTCACAAGCCTGGGGGCTTCCTCACCAGCCTGGGGGCTCCCACACCCTGCTGTGACAAGAGGTGACACAGGGAGGGAGCCATAAGGGGGACAAGCTGCTCCGTGTGTCTGGCAGGGAGCAATGGAGCTAAGCACACCCCAGCCACTGCCCACTGTTGAGTTTTTGCCTGGTCATTCCCCCCTTCAGTGGTGTTTGGCCTCCACCAAGTATCTGAGATACCTTCCTGGCTCCCAGCACCTTCCCAGGCTGCCCGATGTCCTCACAGTTTGGGGTCCCATGGGACTTGTGCTGGTGAAAGTCTCTCTTGCCGCCAAGTCCTTTTGGTTTGCTTGGTTTGCTTGGAGCAAACCAAGGACTTGTTGGGAAGTGACCACCCCTGTCCTCTCCCCTTCTTGCTTGGTTCCTGCAAGGATTGTACCAAAACCGTGGGCACCTTGGGCGCAGTTACATTCAGCTTCCTCCTCTGCCTGCATCAATTAAGGATTAGTGCTCAAGGCCAGGAGAAAGTGATGTGCTCTGGAAGAAGCAATTGCGCTGTCAGGGTTTCTTGTGACCCCACTGGCACGAGACGGGACACCGTTAACAAGGGTTGGACTCGTTTAGTGCTGTTGAGCGCTCTCCTGGCCACTGGTGACAGGGGCTGAGCTCCTCAGAGGTGATCCAATGCATTCCTTCTCTTGAGCTTCCATCCCCAAAGGGCTCAGAGCCATCCAACTCATCATTTGGATGTGTACTGATGGATGCAGGGGGCTGGATTTGGCTCTTGCATGGGCCGCTCCCTCTTCCCAGCCTGGTAAGAAAGTGGGAGATGGATGGAGGGATGGACGCAGCGCTGCTCCGCGCCAGCCCCATGCCCATGGAGCGCAGGCTGGCACTTGGCAGTGGCTGGAGCCCATCACCAACCCACTGCCAGCTGGAGCCTGTGAGGATGGCGCTGAGATTGCACTGTGATTGTGCTCAAAATACTGTGTCCCACCCCTCAAGGGACACGCTGTTCTGCGCCGTTCCAGATGCTCTCACTGCCTCTGGCTGCAGCGAGGGGTTGACGTGGTCACAGCCCAGGCCTGGCTGGCCCCAAGCGTCCAGAGAGCTGACCCTGGGTGCAACCATTCCCTCTTCCCACAGAAAATCAGGTCAGGAAGGGATTCGGGAAGGTTTTCTCTGCTGGTTGAAGGTTGGGAAGCATCGCAGAGATCCGTGCTGGTAGGTAGACATACACCAAAATCCGTGGTAGTGTAGCTTCGCTGTTGGGGCCACTAGCAAACACAGGGTAGTGCCTCCAGATGGACCAACTCCTGGGGACAGATTGTGCGTGGTCTCTGGGCGGGTGTCAGCAAAGGCTGGTCCATGTGGGAAGACAGAGCAATGTGGCTTCCTCGCTTACAGGGACGTACTGGAGGAAATGGTAGACTCTTGCCAAACAGCTCCTTACTTGACTGTAGGCTGTGACAACATGGTGACCGGGTTTCCTCCTGCTTCACCTGCAAAAAGCTGGCCAGGTGTGGTGGAGCTGCTTATCCAGAGGTGAACTGCTAAGCCCTGGACACGTCTCGTTCAGTTATGGGACATTTCGGGGTGAGGGAAGACTGGGGTCTGTACCTCCCTCCTGCACAGCAAGTCTCAGCTCAGTAGATCCAACCATCCAGAAGCCATGGGACCACTGGAGGATGGAGTGGGAGGTCCTCAGCTGCCCTTGTACTGCTCAGAGCCTAGCAAAGCTCTTCTCTCCATGAAATCATCTGAATGCGTCTCATCACCCTCACTGTTTGGCCTCCCTACTTGAAGGGGGTCCCAGATTGCATGCCTGGGCCCGTCTGATGCTCCTTTTTATCTGTCTTTCAGTTGCAAGGAGAGTTTGGGGTAATCTTGGTGGTGATCCCATTCAGCATCCATGGGGCTAAGAGCTGGGAGAGCAGGAAGACAGCAAGGTGGGACCAGTGGCTGGGGTTGTGTATGCAGTGCCCAGCACTGGACCTGTCCTTAAGGTCCCTTGGGGGAAAGGGCTCCGGCACCGGGGCAAGAAGTTGTCTGGACTGCCACCATCAAGGGAGAGAGAGAACTACGCAGCAAGCTTTCTAATTTATATTCAATGTGATGTTCAAGGTATGAAATAGTCCTCTTGGCAGCTTGGGTCACACAGAACCACAGAATGATATGGGGTTGGAAGGGACCTCTGGAGACCATCTAGTCCAACCCCCTGCCAAAGCAGGTCCACCCAGAGCAGGTTGCACAGGAACGTGTCCAGGCGGGGTTTGAATGTCTCCAGAGAAGGAGACTCCACCACCGCTCTGGGCAGCGTCTTCCAAGGGCTCTGCCACCCTCACAGGAAAGAAGTTCCTCCTCATGTTGAGATGGAATTTCCTATGTTCCAGTTTGTGCCTGTTTCCTCTTGTCCTGTCCCTGGGCACCACTGAAAAAAGACTGGCCCCATCCTCCTGACACCCACCCTTTAAGTATTTATAGGTGTTGATCAGATCCCCCCTCAGCCTTCTCCAGACTGAAAAGACCCAAGTCCCTCAGCCTTTCCTTGTAAGAGAGATGTTCTAGTCCCCTCATCGTCTTTGTAGCCCTCTGCTGTACCCTCTCCAGTAATTCCCTGTCCTTCTTGAATTGGGGAGCCCAGAACTGGACACAGTGCCCCAGATGCACCTGGGGAGCTGGAAGACACCACGGCCTTGGAACCTGCATCCCAGAGCTGGCTATAAAGTAAATATTTTCTCCAATTCAGACACTAAAGTCTTCTAAAAGCACAGTTTTCCCCAGCATTAGAAGAGAAGTTAGTCCTGTGTCACACAACCCAGGACACCGTGTCAGTAAAGCTGACTCTACTCTTCTGCCGCCAGAAATAAGGAGCCCCCAGCAAAGGACATCACAGTGGGCAGGTTTGCATTTCTCAATATCGAGAGGATTGCATGGCGGTTGGTAGCACCAAGAGTGTTATAGACTTCTCTTATGGCAGGAGGGAACGAGGTAAATAAAATAAAATGAAATAAATCAAACGGAATTAGGCCAACTGCTCGAATAACAGACATTCTGGGACTCTAATGCTTCCCACACTTCAGCAGCCATTTTTTTCAGAGGCTCGATTCCTTCGCAGCTTTTTCACTTCATCTGACACCAGACAAAAGCAAATTATTTTCTCCCTCGTCATTGGGAGCCGGTCTACAAATAATTGACATTTGACTAAAGGGGGCCATTAAGTAGCATTAAGATTCTGAGCAATTTGGCGGTGTTGGTGGGTTGTGTGTGTCATTCTCGTCCCTCCTTATCCCCCACACTGGCTCCAGATTTCCAACATCCAACACAAGTAAGGCAAAACCAAACAATTTAACTCAGTCTCATAATTCTGCTGAAGCTGGGGACTGCATGTATCATGTGAGGCATGTTTAGAGTATGAAGGGATTATATATATATAATTAGCAAATCATCCTGGAATGAGTATCTAAAAGAAGGAGCAGGAAGGTATTTGTCAGGTGGCCAATTTGAGCCTGGATCCTTTTCTTCTTGAGTTCTTGTGAAGACATGGCAGGAGTCGCCGGGGTGGAACAGAGCCTGTCCCTCTAAGGTGGCCCAGAGAGGAGTTTTGTGACTCCATCAAAGCCAGAATTTCCCAGCCTTTCTATTTGCGTGGCCACAGTTCTCTCTGTGGGGCTGGGGAGGAGTTGGCTTCCCAAAGGGACAACCTTTGCCCGTGGAGGTACGATGGGCACACGCAGGAATGGCCAACAAGAGGCATTTGTGGAGTAAATGGGAACATTGCCCTTTTCCGCCTCCCAGCCCAGGCCACGAAGCCAATCCAGTCCCTGTGTATGTCGTGTGGGATGGGTTCCACCAGCAGGAGCTGTGTGTGAAAAAGTGTTTCACATCGGTTGACCATGACCAACTGTGCTCTGCTGGAGATGCACCTGGGGGACGCAATGCCAGGCTCAACCATTGTAAGCGGCTCAAAACCTGGAGCATTTCTCGCTGTGAAAGTGGTGTTGTTCTCCACAGACAGATAAGAGTCAGCTCTCAGCTCTGCTTGAACATTGCGGTATGTAGTATTTTTGTAAAAAGCTCCAGATTCTGCAGTTGTAGAGAGAGATCCTCTGTTTTTATGTAATTTTTACGTTTCTCCCAGACACACCCCAGAAATCTCTGCCCTTCCAGTCAGATGCTGGGAATGAAACCAGCCACCGAAGGCCCATTTGAAGTGGCGGCTCCAGATCCTCCAAAGGCTTCGGCAGCATCTGCCTTGTGCCTTTTCACGCTTTCTTGGTAAGATGTAGTTTGTTTTGAAAATTGAAACAGGCTCATTTAACATTGTTTAGGGCCAAACCTCCAAGGGATGGAGTTATTAGATAAATAACTAAGTGTGACGGACCCTTTAGACACACCTGTTATCTTCACTGGTGCAGTTTAAGTCTCAGAACTATTATAAATTACATCAAACTACCTAATTTCAGGCTAGGTCTGCTCTCCAGGACTGGGGTGAATAGAGAAGAATCCTCCTGGAATCCAAGAATTTACATGGGTGAAACAGTTTGGGCCGCTGGTGGGAGATGGACTGGTCCAAGGCCAAGCTGAATGTTATTGTATGCCTTGGGTTTACTCTCCTTGGTGGGTGCAGATCAAACGCTGTGACTTTTGGTATCCTTGCACCCCAGGATAATGCCAGTTAATGCTCTGGATGATGTTTCGTGGCTGAAATTTGTTGTCTGGGTTATTGCTCTGGATGCAGAGGAACGGCTGAATAAAGTGACTCCACGCTACGTGGCTGCAGCCCGTGTATCCCTCAGCCCTACAGCAGAAGGAGCCCAACCACTAGGCTCTAAATTAAGGTCCATCTTCTCCAGGACTGTAGCCCAGCCCAAGCAACCAGGCAAAATACTGATTTCCACTGATTTTCGGTAAAAGAAGTGGAAAGAAGCAAACTGATCTGCTGATCTGAAGTCGGTCAGGAAGCAGGGACCCCTCTCCTCCTCCCGGTACCCTGACGGAGGCAGCGGCAAGAAGCCAGGGCCCTCTCAAGGAGTGAGGTGGTGGGTTTTCTTCCTTCAAACAAGCTGTCGTTTTTTGGTGAATATACATAAAGTGAGGATTAGAGGGAAATTTTCCAAACGTCCGTCTCGTGGTTCAGGAATAGAGAAGCAGTGATCTGCAGGTAGGCATTGGTCTGTCTCTCGTTGGCTGGAGACATCTCTGTACACACATGTGCAGCTGGTTTTACACCACTGAGAGGGGAGATGTCTTGTCAGAGTGGCTTCAGGTTTACCCTCCTGGGACAAGGAGTTCAAATCCATGTAACATCCCTCTGGTCTTTCATTCTTTCTATAATGCATCACTCTCTCTGTTTCAGTCTCGGGAATAAAGCCGTGGAAAATGAAACCATTAATACCTGCCATGAGAACAGGGGTTTGCCATGGTCTTCCAGCTTCGATGAGCAGTTGAAGCTTCCATGTGCACCAAGCTGTAGGGGTGTACAAACACAGTCATAACATCTAAACCATGGGCTCAGTGCGCCAGAAGGAGGTGGGAGACACCTGGAACAGTAATTCTGTGTAACTAAAATATGGCGCTTTTGATGCCTCTGTTTCCTGGATAACTCAGTTTGCCCACGAGCTCTTCACTGTCTTTGGGAAGAGAGGCAAGTCTCTGTTGGGGGCTCCAGAGATGGCTGCGTGTCAGTGATGGGGGTGCTCCAATTAGATCCATGTCCCTGTCTCTGGAGGTAGGTAGAGGTGGCTTAAATGAATGAATGCCTATGTATATGTCATCTGCAATGAGTAACAGGTTGGTGGCTGGGGCTGCATCCCTTTTTTGCCTCTTTTTTCTTGGAAAAGCCACACTTGGATGCTTGCTAGGGCTTGCTGGGTTTCATAGGAAGCTCCCATGCTCACATCTACTGGTGTTTCTGCTCGGCAAAGGGAAGCCCTGTAAGCAACCCCTGCAAGCAACCCCTGCCTTCATTTGCTGCTCTTGCCTACATTTTACCCCCACCCTTATTATAATGAGCCCCTAAAAAAATGCTTGTTTTGCTGATGAGCTTCATCTCTCCATACAGCTTCCATGAGGAGCTGCAGCTCATGGTCATGGGCTGGGCAGGGGTGCCAGGGCTGGGGCTTGCAGAGAAGCAGGGCTGTGCTCTGCAGCTAGCACCAGCCACCAGCCATAACGTGGGGAAAAAAAACCCCATACCCTCTGGGTCCTTTCATTGTGAGCGGCTGGAACCAGCCCTGCTTTGGTCCATCAGTTTTCCTTCATCCTCCTAAAGGGCCTGAAAAATACCAGCTCAGCTGTGAGATGCTGCCTGCCTGTCTCTTGGACCATCTGCCAGTCAGGAGGAGCATCCACGTGGATGCTGGTTGCCCCCAGAGCTCCAAACCAGAAGCATCTCTCCTTGCAGAAGGTCCAATGGTGCCCATGGGCTTGGGGTGGCTGCAAACCACCAGCAGCTCTCCCTGCAGAAGGTCTGATGGTGCCCATCGGCTTGGGGTGGCCATAAGGGACATTGATACTTCAGAGGAGGAACTCCAAGGAGAGCCAGGAGGATGGAGACAGCTCGCTGCTGCAGAGCCAGCGCTTTGAGACAACTTTCCTTGCTTTGCACATAATTAGTGCTGGAGCGTGTCCAGAGGAGAGCCACCAAGCTGGTGAGGGGTCTAGAGAATGAGTCATATGAGGAGAGGCTGAGAGAACTGGGCATGTTTAGTTTGGAGAAGAGGAGGCTGAGGGGAGACCTCATTGCCCTCTACAACTACCTGAAAGGAGGTTGTAGAGAGGTGGGTGTTGGCCTCTTCTCCCAAGGGAATAATGACAGGACCAGAGGAAATGGTCTGAAGTTGGGGCAGGGGAGGTTTAGATTAGATATCAGGAAGAATGACTTTACTGAGAGGGTGGTCAGGCCCTGGAACAGCCTGCCCAGGGAGGTGGTGGAGTCACCATCCCTGGAGGTATTTAAGAAACATGTAGACATGGCACTTCAGGGCATGCTCTAGTGCCTGAGATTGTTGGGTTGAGTGTTTTGTTTTGTGTTTGGTGGGTTTTTTGTTTTGTTTTTGTTTGTTGTTTTTTTTTTTTTTGGTGTATGGTTGAACTTGATGATCTCAAAGGTCCCTTCCAACCATGAAGATTCTGTGATTCTGTGTGATTAACCTGCAAATCTCCTTCAGGTCTCCATCTCCTTGGACCAGGAGGAAAGGAAAAGGTCCTCCTAGATCCTCATAAACTCAGCGGTCCCGTCCATGACACGGATGCATTACGTCTGGAGGGACTGGCCAGCCGAATTAGCTGAAACCCTCTGGTTTTGGCTTCCTGCACTGGCAATACTGTTGCACCAACAAAATGTGTGTGTTCTCACTCTTGTGTGTGTGCACACACGCAGTTTTGGCTGCAAAATGCAGCACTAATTGTGTCAAATAATCAAAATAATACTCTGCCCTGCTGCGCTGACACTGGCTGGCGTGTGAACACCGATCCCCCGCAGTGGAAGGGAAGGACAGCGTGAAAGAAACGGGTCACGTTTAATTAACCAGTGACAAATAGGGCTGCTCAATGCGTTGGCTTACATTGTGGCCACAAGCTTCAAATTATGGGCAACAGAAGAAGTTGGACACCCTGGCAATAATAAACAAAATGCTAAAAATGCCGTCCTTCCTGTGGCTATTTGACAAACAAGTCAGTGCACAAAGATAACTCCAGTAAGGCTGACATTCAAAAAATAATGAATGTCTTCCGCATTATCAGCAGAAAAAAAAAAAAAAAAAAAAAGTGAATTCTTGTTAAGTTAAAGGGAAATATTAATATACAACACTCCTGCTGGTGAAGTTGCCCCTGTTGCACTATGGAAATGAATCCTGGGAATTATTTAAAATAACACAATCAGCCTGAGTTTATTTCCCCGAATAAAACGAAATCCCATTGGAGCGTCTCTATTCTTCTTCATAATGCAGGGGGAAACAATTAAGTTTCAGTAGCTCCTCGCTACAGCCACTACATATTAAAGGCGGGGTGGATTTTAGTAGCAGGAGGTTTGCCAGAGCAGAGGATGTCTTTGAGTGCACTCTGCTGGCCGCCGGCCGAGGGATGAAGCACCGCGGGCTCCCCCTTCCCTTTCTCACCCCAAATCCGTGCAGGATGGCAGTTCCCCTCCCGGAGAAACCCCGTTGCAGGTTTTTAACCCGCTGTGGTTAAGGATGAAAAAGAATAACACTTATTTTAAGTAATTTTGGGACTCTTAGAGGGGAGCCGGTGGGATGCTGGGTGTTGCCTCCAGAGTGCAGGGAGGTTTCCTCCCTAGGCGATGCTCCTGGACCACGCAGAATGAAACCCTCTGGGAATGCTCTGAGGGACCAGCTCCACAAGTCTCACACTTCCCAGGAACCCGGGGATGAAGAAATTAATTTTTCACCAGGCTGTTACGCTCTGAGCATCGCTGATGATTCATGGCCGCAGACGGGGAGCTTAGAGGTGTCTGGAGAAAGTGTTAATAAGATTTCAGCAGGGTGAACACCCTGTAACTGCATTTGGAAGATTTTCAGCCGAGGGGCTCAGCCTGCCAGCTGGTGTAAATCAGTGTGTTACCCTTTACACCTACAAAGCAGCTGCCCCCCGCAGCATTCTGCAGCTGGCAAGAGGGAGGTTGGGTGCTTGGCCACCTCTTCCAAAGAGCAAGAGATTTTGCAGCTGGTCTCCACTCTCAGCTGGACCTCAACAAGCATATTGAGGTTGATTATGCTAAATGGAGCACTCTTAAAGGAAAAAAAAAAAAAAAAATTTCAGAAGTGTGGGCACCCAACTTTGCGTCATCCTCTTTGAAACGATAGCTGCCGTCGGGCAGCAAGGTAATAACAGGAGGTATTTCGCAGATCTCAAGCCCAGTAATTGCTGTTCATGTAAAAGAACAGCAATCAAACCAAGAACTCCTCTTGAAGGGTTATATTGATTTTATTTCTTTTTTTTTTAAAGTATTGCTGCTGTGGACCTTGCTTTGTGTGTCCCTGATTACCTGCCCCTCCTTGAACCTCTGTCTTCTTGTGGATTTTCATGTCTATTTTTATTATTTTTTCTTCTTTTTGTTTTGGTTTTTTTTTTACTTTTAAACTGAACACCCGTGCCTGCCTTGATTAGGGCTAAGAAACCCCAGAGAAACAGGCTTTCAACAGCTGCGCAGTGCACTTTGTTGCCTGAGAAGTCCCCTTCTGGTAGGAAACATGGCTTCGCCTCTGTCAGAGGCTCTCCTGAGGAAGCCTGCTTGGAAATGCTTTGACTTTAAGCTAAGATTCATGGCTGGCACACGGGGCTAGAAATTAGCATGACAAGCTTGAAAGGAGAAAAAAAGCCTGGGAGATGCAATGACTTTAAGTGGTTTTTATTTCCCAGCCATATGTTGATGCCAACTGAGGGTATCGGGGGAGATGGAGAGCAAGAGGCCGTGTTTGCTCCCAGGCAGGAGCTTGTCCTTGACTAATGCTCCCCTGTGCTCGGGGCTGTACAAATGCAGGGGGAAAGATGGTTTCTCGTCTTAGAGAACATTTCATGAGAAATTGGATACCTTCTCATCCTCTGATTCCTCAAATGCATCCTTTCTTGCATCCCCGGCCAATAAGAGGAGCTATTAACCTCTTCGAAATGTTGATAAATGGAGATGATTGCCTTTTGCGGCGTGACTCTCACCAAGAGCTCTCACTGATGAGCTCACAAAGACTCTTTTGTTAATATCTTGCCTCAGTCGGCCCATAGGAGTTTCCACAAACTGCCTCAAAGACCATCATGAGTCCTTCTGACCATCGTTGTGCTTAGAGCATAGGCTAGGATTGGATCCAGCTGCACCCAGACTCGTCTCTGAAAAGGAGTTTAGAAAGCAAGGAGGTCCTCTCTGAACCTCGACTCAGTGGGAGGGTCTCAGAATCACAGAATGGTGGGGGTTGGAAGGGACTTCTGGAGATCATCTAGTCCAACCCCCTTCCAGAGCAGGGTCACCCAAAGCACGTTGCACAGGAATGTGTCCAGGTGGGTTTTGAACATCTCCAGAGACGGAGACTCCACCACCTCTCTGGGCAGCCTCTTCCAGGGCTCTGCCACCCTCAAAGTAAATAAGTTCCTCCTCATGTTTAGATGGAACTTTCTATGTTCAAGTTTGTGCCCATTACCTATTGTCTCCCTGGCCCTGTCCTCTGTGCAGTAAATAACCCAGTGTGCCTTGCCATCTCAAATCCTGTTAAAACACCATCATTTACCATCAAACTTTGTTAAATCCCGGTTTTATATCAGTAAATATATTGGTGATGCTCTCTACGAGTGAAGTAGAGAGAAGTTCTCTACTTCATCGCTCCATCCGTGGCACTGGAGCAGTGGGGTTTGTGCGAAGGTTAATGGACAATGGGCTGGAGTCGATGGGAGTGAATTAAACATCTGCCCCAACCAAGCCCTTGGGATGGAGCTTCTGGGAAGTATCTGCTTGGGTTATTTTACACCTCCTAAAGTGCAATAAATGCAGCTGCTGTGCTTTGGTGGCCAACGTGCTCTTGAAAACACAAAGTACCTACCCCTACAGGTGTTCTCCTGTATCCACTGGAAATACCACGGTGGGTCCTGGACAGGCTCTTGTTCAACAGGAGCTAATGTTAGACACTGCAAAACTCCTCTGCATTGTGAATCTAATTATTCTTCCTGATTCAGGCCAATAAAAGGAATTTGAGACTAAAATAGAATGGAATTTGGGACCAGATGCTTTTAGAAGCATGGTCTAAGTGAAATCAATGGAAACGTCCCCTGGCTTTTAAAAAGGGTTGTAATTGTCTAATATGCACCAAGTTTTCTGAAAAAAATCTGTCTTTTAATTTATATGCAGTTTATTAGGTTCTTCACACACCTGTCTAATAATTTTAACAGTAAAAGGCTGTTCACCACAATAATAGCTTAGGGCAATGAGTTTTGCAGCTGAATTCAAGACAAAAATTACTCCTTTTTCATCTCTTTTCAGAAAAGATGCTTTTCTATTCCTGTTTCAGGTGAGTCAGGGTTTTCTTCCCCTTCTGTTGTTTTCTAATGTCTCTTTTTCATCTTTGCAAGCTGCTAAGCAAGGTGGGCATGAAAAATGGAAGTGATCTGAGCTGAACCACAAACCCGTTTCAGTTCAGCCTGGGTGGAAGTGGCCTGAAGTTGCTCCACGTGGAGCGTCCTTTTCGCTGCCTTATTTTACCCCTTCTCCAGGGGGAAGAGCAGAAAGGCAGGGACAGGAGAGGGGATACATCCCCTGCAGAAACCCTGCTGGCTGTTGTTTATCTTCCGCTCCAGTCAAATTTCTTTTTCATTTTGCTGAATAGCCAGAATGTCGTGGTTGGGGAAAAAAAAATGCGCACCGTTCTCAATGCGACTGAAAAATTAATTAAATAAAATTTGAGGCAGCTCAAGAGCATTAGTGTGTTTAATTAGTGCTGAGGTCCGGCCCTGCTGCCTGCAGTGCCCGTGTATTTTGGGTGGGAGGTTTCATCCTGTGCAGAAGTTTGTCTTTCCGTGGATTAGCCCAAAGCTGTTGCTTTATGATTTGAAGTCGGGCTGGACCCTCCTTTTAGCCCCCCGCTGGGGGTCTTTGCCTGCTGCTGTGCAAAATTCATCTGCTTTCAGACATCTGCTGTGAGGAGATGTCTTTGCACCCCAGGAAGAAGAGACATCAGGTCCTGGGACAACTCAGAGCATCCCAAAGATTGGGTTTTGATTGGTTTTTGATTTTTTGGGGGCAGCACACGACTGACAGTCTTGGTGTCAGCTTGAAGGTGTTTTTCGACTGCTCTTGCAACCACCAGTCTTTCTTGAGTTCATAGGAGTGGAAGGAACACGGCATGAATTGGGGGCATATGTGATGGAGGACCAGGGGTGTGAAGTCTAATTGAGGACTCCAGCTATTCTTATAAGAAATTGCCCGATAAATTAAAATATCAAATATTCATCCAGTAATCTGTTTGACATTCCATTCAAACTCATGCATTTTGAGGGGAATACATATTTGGCCATTTTATTAATAACATATCTATTATTTATGTATTCATGTATTATTCATAAAACAGAAAAATAAAGAGTGTTTTTCTATTGAAGTGCACATGTGGGAGTAGAAAGAAAAAAAAAAGTCTACCATCTAATAATTATATGAGTATTACTGGAACTTTTAAAGATATGCACTACACATCAGATTTCAGATGGGTCAACTCTCTGTTCCTCGGGAGATGGTTTTGACTATTTTCAGTTTGAACTAGGAGTTTCAAACCAGTTGCTGGGATGAAAGGGTTTAATTTAGGATTTCAGCCAACTTTCAGTGGAAAAGGGCTCATAGCTTGCTACCCTTATTTCATTATTCAGCCTTTACTGTTCTTTCAGAATATCTTGAATTCCTTCTCAGACTTTGCATGCACTAGTGAGGTCAAGTCTGCACAGAGAGGCAGCACTTTTAATTGGTTTGATGGGTACAGGTGGAAAACAGAGGGAAGTCATCAGTACGAGCACATGATCTCAAAGGTCCCTTCCAACCAAGATGATTCTGTGATTCTGTGATTTTCAAACCTGAAATGTTACCTCTTCCGACAAATGTATTTCTTATTCCTTTAGACTAACACATCCCTATTTTGAAAAGCAGATCAAGAGCAATGTGTGGGATTAGTTCAGGTGCTACTTTTAGTGCCACACCACGTGGGAAGGCTCTCGATGAGGGGCCCTTAAGAAGGTTACAGATTGACTCTCATGGAAATTGATATGAATTTCTCCATTTCTCTCTTCTGAGTACAACGCAGGGGTCTGATGGGTGATAATGGCAGCGCTGTATCACAGCACCTTCCATCAAACCCAAAATGTCAAATGACTGTGTCACATAGAGACAAGAGGAAGAAATTGTATAGAGTATACGAGTTCTCTTATGTTACTGCTTGTGGGGTCTTTCTTGAGGAAGAAAAAAATTTAAAAATTAAGAGAAAATTGAAAAAAAAAAGGGGGGATGGTTTGCCCTATGCAAAGCTGAGAATTGGACCCTGCAGTCCAATCGAATTTGACAGCATCATCTCACCATAAAGGATGGAAAAATGCCCCCCACGGCTTCAGCTCTGTGGGCAGAGCAAGGCTGAGTGCCCTCATTCACACCTGAGTCTGGGAAGCCAAACCAAAAATAACCCCAACCAGTAATGCCCAGAACACTGGGCAAAATATGTTTGTGAAAATACATATAAGGATAAAACAGCACGAGAGGTGTTGAAGGACAGGATGACTTAGCCATAGGATAGTTTTGCCTCCTCTGTCTTTGATTGAAAGGATAATAAAGGATTTTCATAAAAGCTATTCTCAGGCTAGAACTGATAAATAATTGTATTTGACTGCATTCTGCACTCGTGAATTCCCTGGTGTGACTGAGGGTGGAGGTTGTGATTTTCTTTTTTGCTTTAATTATACAAATATGATAAGAGGTGCTTGTTCTCCTCTTTCCCAACAGGGAGAAGGAAGAAGCTCAGAACATTAAACAGTTTACCAAAAGTTGCACCTTTGATTGGCCTCAGGCAGCTGCACGACTACATCCAAGATTAAAATAGAGTAAGTATTAGAAAACAGACTATATGTTTAATAAACCCAACCCAGAATTTACTTTCCAGTTGCAGCTTTAAAGCAATCTGAAGCGTTTAACCATGTATGTCCGTGTGGAACCAGAGACCTCATGAGATATTGGTTAAAGCAATGGGTGCAAACATGGGGTTACCTGGGATAGGCATGGTGGGGCACAGTCAGTAACGGTGTGGAGCAGGCAGGCAGGTTACTGTGGCTGGGGACATGTCCTGTCATGGGCTGCATCAAAAGAAGTGTGGCCAGCAGGTCGAGGGAGGGGATTCTGCTCCTCTACTCCGCTCTGGTGGGACCCCACCTGTAGTACTGTGTCCAGCTTTGGAGCCCTCAGCACAGGAAGGACACGGACCCATTGGAGCAGGTCCAGAGGAGGCCATGGAGATGCTGCAAGGGCTGGGGCACCTCTGCTGTGAGGACAGTTCAACCTGGAGAAGAGAAGGCTCCGGGGAGACCTTAGAGCCCCTTCCAGGCCCTAAAGGGGCTCCAAGAAAGCTGAGGAGGGACTCTTGATCAGGGAGGGGAGCCAGAGGAAAAGGGGGAAGGGTTTTAAACTGAAAGAGGGGAGATTGAGATGAGATGTGGGGAAGAAATTCTTTGCTGTGAGGGTGGTGAGAGCCTGGCCCAGGTTGCCCAGAGAAGCTGTGGCTGCCCCATCCCTGGAGGGGTTCAAGGCCAGGCTGGATGGGGCTTTGAGCAACCTGGTCTGGTGGGAGGTGTCCCTGCCCAGGGCAGGGGGTTGGAACTCAATGATCTTTAAGGTCCCTTCCAACCAAAACCAAATTTTGATTAATATAATGACATCAGTTTAGGACATCATGCTGAATATAATTTCAAATGACAGAAACAAGTAGCTTTCCTAATTTTCATGGATAGTATGCTTATAAGCTGAGATGATATTTATCTTGAAATATGAAATCACCTCTGTGGAATCTCTTTGGTTTAGTCAGAGTTAATATTTAATTATTAGAATTAATCCCACAGTCGGGTGGTGGGTTTTGAGAAAGCTGCAGAGCGCTGCTGAGCCTTCCAGAGACCAGATGAGCCCCCAGCTCCTGGAACAGCAGGTGGGGACTTGCTTTCCTCTCCACCTCAAACCCTTTATCTTAGTCCTAATCTAAATGTAATCATTTTTCTCAGGTCTTTTGAGTCCTATATATACAGTCAGCCCCTTCAATAGGAAGGGTGGCGGTGTCCAAGATGTCCTATGTCCATGAAATAGCCCCAGCATGAGCTCATCCAGCATTTTTTCAAAGAGAGAAGCTTGTTGTAGGGCTGGTGTTTGATGTTGAGCTCACAGTGGACGGCTCTGAAACCAGCAGGTCTTTCTGAGCCTCTCCAGTGAGGTTTGGAGATGCCAGAATGACGGAATTTGTGCATTTCCTCACAAAAAGCAAATTCTGTGCCCATTTGGGGATTATAGCTCTTCCCTTTTTCTTTATGGAAGAAGAAAATAGAGAAAATAACCCTTTGGTCTGTGTGAGGCCGCATCTGCAGCACGATGATATTTGGTGAGAGCAAAACCGATGTCTGACTCGTTTGATGTTTTCAGTCAGTTTTTCCTTTGCAGATATCTGCGGTTGCCCACCTCGCACCGAGAAACAGAAACATCCCGTGGGTGCCATCCAAAGCCTGGCTGCTGGGTGCCCTTCCACTCCTTTTGATGGGCTCTGGGTAGAGAGTCAATAGCTTTTTAAGGCCATTCATGCTTTGGGAGTCAGGTCTCGGTGGTTTTAGCATATACTATACCAAAAAAACATGTATAAGAGAAGGGGCCTGGGCAACTCCAGCCTTGGTGGTTTGAACTCAATATTCTGCTCAGCCTCCAAACACTTCCTGAAGGAAAGAGTAATTAAGGCTATGAAAGCAAAGGGTAGACAGGATAAATTACATCATGGTTTTATCAATGTTAGATTACAGCAGAGACATTTTGTATCGGGGGGGGTGTGATATGAAAACAGTTTCTTAGATAAGGGAAATGCAGCAGATCCAGGCTGTCTAATTTAAGCAAAGCATTTGACTTTGTTCCCCACAGGAAATTATTAGCAAAGGTAGAGATGCTGGGGATTAATACCTATTTTGGAGCTGGCCAAAGGGCAGGTGTCTGTGTCTGTTGAGCAATGGTGTCTTGGGATGGAGGGAGGTGACTTGCTAGAGATGGCTACAGATATGTCTTTGACAGTTCCTGTTTAATAGGGACATTAATGACATCAGAGGAAAGAACTAGAGATTAGTAGTAGTTGCAAAAAAAAAAAGGAATATCTAACTCAGGTGCCTGTGCTGAGGAGTTTAGCTCTGAATGCAGCTCATGGGAGAGAAGGACCTCTAGATACAAGCAGAGTGTCCTGCCTGGAGGCCAAAGGGCTGCAGAGCTGCTGACTGGGTAAAGGCTGGGATAAATGGTACAAATACCTCCCAGACGTGCCAACTGATGAGCCACAGGGAAGATACCTTGGTGAGAGGTGTCACTAGTAGGGAAGACGAGCAGTTGCAAAGGTGTTGGGTAAATTGAAAGGCAAGATGTTTGGCAGAGGTCACTGTGGCTCTCTACCAGGGCATCTTTGTCCAGCCCATGGTGAGACAGATAAATAAGGGCTTTGCAAGAGTCCTCATGATTGTACATTTATTAGCACTGAACTGAAAGAGCCATGTTGTTGCCTATCTCCACTGGCTTATCCATCTCAGTGTACATATTCCTCCTCACTCTGTGAGATGGGATTTGGAAATGAAGAATTACTTTCTTATTAGATTAACTTTATATTTCATATAACCCAAATGAAGTAGCTTTATTATGATTTTGCAGTCAGTGATATTTGACTAGATATTAAATTACTTGAATTGGGGGGTAATTTAGGTTGGAAGTAACTTCTGGAGGTCACTTGGCCCAACCTCCTTCTCAAAGCAGGCCAGATGCAAAGTTAAATGAGGTATCTTAGGGCCTGGGCCAGTTGACTTTTGAGTATCTCCAAGGACAAAGATCCCTTCTTACAGTCAGGGCAAATTCACATATTTCTACTTCTAGGAACTTTTGCTTGATTCATCTGTTTGCACAGTTTTCGCAAGGAGCCGGGGTGTTATTCACACCCACTAAGGTCTCTACATCTTAAAAGGAAAAGCCCCCAAAACACTGGGAATGTGAAGTCAGAGCTGGCTTCCACAGAGTGTGAAGATGGTGACTGCTTCTCTACCGAGAGTTTTGGGAGATAAAAAGGCCAATCAAAATGGTGATTGTTCAGCCGTGATAATTGTTTCCTTTGGAAAGAGTCAAGAGTTGATTCTTTTGGGAGTTTATCTAGGAAGTGAGGTTTCATACCCAGAAAATTGACTAAAATATCCCATGTCCACGATGGAAGGTGAAGTATTCCAAAAGCTCGTGGTGTCGTGGCCATGCTGGGACAATGCACAGCTGAGGGGACCAGAGCATCTTGCCAAGTAGGGTAGGACAAACCATGCTCTGGTGCTGGGTCAATGCCTGGTCAGTCAGAGATTTCTGCAGAAATTTCTATTTAATGTAACTCTATTACAATAGTTAAAAGCCACTGGTGAACATATAGATGTAACATGAAAATCTAACATTTTTTTCTGCATTGGAAATGCAAATATGGTGGTTGGTTCATGTGAGCTGTAACGCACGTGTAGGTTTTTGGTGCAATAGTCATCCCAGGGCAGACAACTACCATTAATTATATGTTTTAATTATGTTCATCATCATTCCTCAGAAGAAACATGTTTGTGTGGTTGTGGCCCTGCACTGGGGCTCGTATGAACTTGCTTTGCTCCTGATGAGACTTTCTAAGTGACACCAACCATGTCCCTCTGCCTTCTGCCTCAGTTCCCTCAGCAAACCAGGCACAATACTTCCTCCCCTCCCAGGGTAAAATCACACAAAACACATTAACGTTAATGAATTCATTAGTGATAGCACTCAGGTAACTATGGTGATGAAGGCCATGTAAGTACCTAAATAATTTGTTAGAGGGGCTGTGCCAGAACATGGCCCTTCTACTACCATTTATAACAGCATTCAGGCATATTAGGCTCCTCCAGGACTGATGAATTGTGCTTTGCAACATTAAATCTACTTCAGAATACAAGCAGGTTAAATAATAAAAGGGATGTTCATTATACTGAAATTAAACAGGCATCAAAGCCACCAAATTCTTGAGTGATTGAGCGGTGGAAACCAACTACAATTCTGCCGAAAGGCCAGCTTGCTCCTATGGCTTGCAAAATTCGGTTTATTTAGGTGAAAGCTCTCCAGCTGGCCACGCAGCTCGCCTGGGAGCTGGGGTCAGCTTTGCTCCCCTCCTTGGGGAAGGGGGAAGGAACGATGATCCAGCCACGAAAAATAAGCCGTTACAAACTGTGAAGTTAAACAACACCAACTTGCATAAATAGCTGGAATGGGGAAAGGGGGGCTATTTCAATCATTGGCAGTGACCTAAAGCTGCCACCTGTTTCAGGTCTCTGTGTTTTCTCTTCATTTTTGTGTCGCTGATGCTGCTGCCAAAATGCGATGATTTAGGAACCTGGCTGAAATATTGGCTCACATTTCTTCCCCAGTTGCCTTGAATGTTTTCAGCGTGCTATTCCTCAGCTAATCTTGTCAGAAGGATGTCTTTCACTGTATTATATCTTTCTGGAAGTGAATGCAGCAACAGATTGTTATTGCCATTCAGAAACCTTCCCTCTCTGTGGTTATGGATGAGAAAACTCAGAGGCACCTTCCAGAAATGAAGCTCCTTTGAAATCTAAAATAATTTTCTGGTCTACTGGTACCCTTTAGTATAAAGATGGAGTAAAGTGGTGAGTGGGACTGTCTTTGCTAAACAATCTCCTTAAAGGGGAAAAGGCTAAAGAGCTTTAATACTTACCACCCCAGACTTGCTGTAATGCAGTTATTATTTTATAGCTTTAAATCTGCACTGCTTGAAAGCAGCAGAAGGCAACAGCCTTGTTCAGCGCAGAATGACTCAGTTAGAGCAATCATTTAAAATAAACCTGTGTGGCACAACAAGGGGGACTTTCTATTACCCTTTGGGGCCACCAACACTCCTAGCCAGCAGCAGCATTCCCCATTCCCACTGGGCTCTGCTCTGTGACCAGTCCTTGGGCTTGTTCAAGGGCATCCATCGCCACGTTAATCCAGCTCCAGCTTGGCCTCCATCCTTCCTTATAAACCAGGTGATGTACCAGCTGCTGTGATGAAGATGGCTTACATGCCGTGTACACAAAAGTGTCTTCAGCCCATCCCACCATCACTCCAGTGCCCCTGATGATGTGCCAGAAGAAAGCAGAAGACACTGAGCTCCATGAGCAGGACGTGAGAAGGACATGAGCAGAACATGAACAAGCTCCCAGGGCTTTGGGGGGGAGCATAAGGTGGAGTCAGCATGAGGCTGTTGGAGTAGGAAGGTGGCTTGGGGCTTTGGGTAAAGCATGAAGTGGAGTCAGCGTGAGGCTGCTGGAGGAGGGAGGTGGGTTGGGACATGGGTTCCCCAGCATTCACACCTGGCAAAGGCTCTGAGCAGAGCTTGGGCGGCCCAGCTCTGCTCTAGGCAGCCGTGTTGATGGGCTCCACTCAACAAGGGAAGCTGGGAGGTGGTGGCATGTGGCACTTTGCACCTACAGCCACACAACTTCAGCAGTTTGGGGAGTGGGAACAACTGAGTTCCCAGCAGAGAGACGAGAGCTGGAGTCATGGCGGAGCTGGTGGGAGGAGAAAATGCCACACGGATGGAAGAGGCTCTGGCATGGATTTGACTTGAGATGACAATTCGAGGTCTTGTGCTTTGCTGTGAATAACACTGAGCTCTTGCAAAGGAGGCAGTGCCCTCCTCTGGCAGTGCTCTCCTGGTGGGTGGATGCAGATGTGCAGAGCACAGCTGGGGAGTGGGCTGCAGCACGCTCCTTAGTGGCTGATCTTCACGTCCTGTAAAAATGCAAATAGTGCTTTTGTTTGGGGCACTTTGGGAGCCATGTTCCTGCCAAAGAAGAGCACAGGAGATTGCTGACAGCGGAGGAGAATATTTTTCTGAATGTCACAACAAGAACTGTCCTTTTATGGTCTATTATAGTGGCTATCATGGACCTCTTCAGATCTGTGGACCCATGTAAAGTGGTATGTAACATCTGCCATAAATGAGCACAATCCTCAGCCCAGACTCCATCTCCGCACCCCCATTCCCCTCTTACAGCTCCTCCAGCTGAGACATGCCATGAATCTCCATGAATCACAGAATCACAGAATGGTTTAGGTGGGAAGGGACCTTAAAGCCCATCCAGTGCCACCCCCTGCCCTGGGCAGGGACACCTCCCACCAGACCAGGTTGCTCAAAGCCCCATCCAGCCTGGCCTTGAACCCCTCCAGGGATGGGGCAGCCACAGCTTCTCTGGGCAACCTGGGCCAGGCTCTCACCACCCTCACAGCAAGGAACTTCTTCCTGAGATCTCATCTCAATCTCCCCTCTTTCAGTTTAAAACCCTTCCCCCTTTTCCTCTGGCTCCCCTCCCTGATCAAGAGTCCCTCCCCATCTCTCCTGGAGCCCCTTTAGGGCCTGGAAGGGGCTCGAAGGTCTCCCCGGAGCCTTCTCTTCTCCAGGCTGAACCCCCCCAACTCTCTCAGCTTGTCTTCAGATGTCTGCAGGTACAAAGCAAGCTGGACGTAACCTTGCTTGGTCCAAAGAAATGAAAATAACATAGCAAAGGGCAATTCTAGCTTCATTAATTAAAGCCTTGCCATGAACGTTGTACTTGGGTAATGAAGAGAGACACTAGGTAGGCACTGGGTGAATTAATATCCAAATGACATTATTGCTGAAGCAAGGCAAGCTTCACAGGGAGCGGCGGGCAATGGAAATGCAAAGCAGCAACTCATGAAAGCATCTCAAAATAAACTTCATTCATTTAGACCTCGTACTCGTTACAAGGGAAACCAGGCACAGTCTACTAAAAGTGCTGTGCGCTGGGAGCAATGTGGTGCTCACGGATCTAGTGGGTGGAAGCAGTTCCTTACTGCCGGGGGCTTCCTGGGGGAATTTCCATGAAAAGAGCATGATT
This sequence comes from Numenius arquata, assembly GCF_964106895.1. Taxonomy (NCBI): domain Eukaryota; kingdom Metazoa; phylum Chordata; class Aves; order Charadriiformes; family Scolopacidae; genus Numenius; species Numenius arquata. The sequence continues at coordinate 68,519,604 of NC_133581.1, read as the reverse complement.
TAAATGTGAACTGGGAGTTACCTCTCTGGGAGATGCTCTGGTAGGAAGGGAACATGTTTATTGGCTTCATTCACTTTGGGTTTGCGATTGTTAAAGGGAAACGCAGTGTCTGGAGCTGCAGTTTAATCGCTGGTTCAGCAGAGCAGCTAACCTGGGCTAACACAAGGCAGGAAAGACTTGGAGGCGCTGGAGCGTGTCCAGAGAAGGGCAACGGAGCACAAGTCTTGTGAGGAGCAGCTGAGGGAGCTGGGGGTGTTCAGCCTGGAGAAAAGGAGGCTGAGGGGAGACCTTCTTGCTCTCTACAACTCCCTGAAAGGAGGGTGCAGCTGGGGGGGGTCGGTCTCTTCTCCCAAGGAACAGGTGATGGGACAAGAGGAAACGGCCTCAAGTTGCATCAGGGGAGGTCTAGGATGGATATTGGGAAAAATTCATCATGGAAAGGGTTATCAAGCCTTGTAACAGGCTGCCCAGGGAAGTGGTGGAGTCACCATCCCTGGAGGTATTTGAAGGCAGACGTGGTGCTGAGGAACATGGTTTAATGATGGGTTTTGTCAGTGTTGGGTTGATGGTTGGACTCGATGATCTGAAAGGTCCCTTCCAACTCCATGATTCTATGATTCTCTGATTCTAGGACCAAGTGCCCTTAGCCAGTATGAGAGTGTACCTTAAAAAAACAATTATTCCTGTACTGAGTTGCCCTGCAAATCACCCAGCATTTCATTTCAGAGCCTGACGGGAAGATAACAGGGCCGAGGAGCTCTCAGAGCCAGAGCAGATCTGCTGACACCAAAGAGGGCATCAGCTACACAGCCTGGGACAGTGACGATGGGAGTGTGTGTGTGAGCACAATTGCCGGGAAGGGACTTAATCAATTTGTGAAGGACTGAGCCCAATCCTGACAGTCGACTGCTGGCACCTGGGAATGAACGCAGAGGAATTGATTCATCTCCCATTTCTGCGGGGGAACGCTTCCTATATTTTAGAGGGGAAGCAGACATGTAATGCGGTGGCATGTCAGCAGGCAAGGCTGAAACCATTTGCTCTGTCATTTTTAAGAATTCAGCAAAACTTGTTCTGACCTGAAATTTGATAAACAAGGACATTGGTGCAGCATTTGCAAAGGGCAGCGGTTAAAAATACCTGGCATTAAAAAAGGAGTTTAGCCCAGCTGAAGAAAGCCACGGGTGTGATTAGGAAGAATAAATGTCCTGGTTGAATTCATGCTAAGGGACACATTAACTGTGTCCCCAACAATGGCATCTTGCCACTGCCCTCCACTCTTTGCATGGGTCCTGGGAGGTGTTAATGGGTCCTGGGAGGTGTTAAAGGGTCCTGGTCCTCAGAGCTTGTGTCACCAAGCAGATGGCAGGACCTGGGAGAAGATGCTGAGGGGTCCCTCCCTACTCAGGACCCTCCCTGCTCCACCCTCTTGTGCAGGGTGGAGATGGAGGTGATAGCACCTGGAGGGTGCATCTGGAGGGTCCAGCAACTGGAGGGTCCATTGTAGGATGCAACTCTTCTCAAACTTCCCACCAAGTCTGGTCCCTCTTTTTTCTCCTCCCTTTTTTATTTTTTCTCCTTTTTGTCCCCAGACTCCCTGCTTATTAATCATCAGAGAAATGACTTTCTTTGGTTGTGACTACAGAAATTTTCAATTAGCCAGTGTGATTGGCTGCATGTAAGAGAATTAATGTAACATATGCTAAGTGTATGCATGACCTATTTAAAGTGATGGATAATCTTTCCTGGTAAAACTCTTTTAATGGTATGTGCCCGCTACACATCAGTGAGTGTAAAATTTTGATTCTAAGTAGCATTACAGCTTGTGCCACTGCATAGAGGAGCAATGCAATAACAGGAGCCAGGTATTTAATGGATTCAAGTCAGTAGCAGTTATTTTTAACAAAGAAATTGTAGAAATAACCCGAAAGTACCATGAGTTGAAGGATCGCAAACCTTGAAAGCAACCAGATGGCCAAAACCTTTAGGAAATTTGCCAATATAGTGACAACTAACCAGAAGCTGAACTTTTCAGCAAAAATGTTGACTGGATCTTGGGTGAGATGAAGGCTCACAGAAAACCCTGAAATCTTTTTTCTTCGGAACTCAAGCCCCTTAGATGCATCACAGGGGGTTGTTTTAAAATATTTATTGTATTGTGAAAATTTCCTGTTGTTTAGATTTGCTAAAATTACGTATTTGAGGGTCAGAGCCCCTTGCCCAAAATGCCCATAACAAGGCTGCAGCTTCTGCTAACGTCAGGGCTCACACAATCATTTTCAACCTTGATTTAAGGCCTTCAAGTGGTGTCAGAGCCACTGCAGGCTTAAATAAATTGTTTGAGTGGCTAACTGTTCTTCTCGTTAAAAATTTCACCTCATTTTGAGTCTGAATGTTTCCAGGTCCGGGTGCTAAATATTGTCCTTAATTATTCCTTTTCCTGCTGGATGAAAGAGCCCTCTATCATCAGAAAATATGTCACATGTAGGTACTTGTAAATGATGAGCAAGTCACCTCTACGCCTTCTATAAACAGACCCATCTCAAGTCTCATTAGGAGCAGGTTGTCTGGGTCTCACGCACTCCTGAAGCCACGAGGTTTTCAGCATAGACATCAAAATTGTTTCTACTCAATGGGAATGGGGTCATAAATGCTGGGTGCAAATGTGACACCACATCCCTATTAGTCCTGGTCTCCTCCTTGGCCACACAGTGGCTGAAGTCCTCTCCAGGCTTCCTGGCACTGTGGTAGGGGCTCAGTGGCATCTTTTCAGGTTAGTGCTCTGCGGAACATGGTCTCTTGTTGTCTAAATGTTGCTTATGGCAGTGATTTGTAGCTGTAGAGGTTCTGGCTACTTGTTCTTGAAAGTATGTCTGCAAAGCTAAAGGCAAACCCAAATCAGCATTGGGATCTGTGGAGCAGGACCACAGCATGGCATAATTTTCTTCTCATAGCATTTGGGAATGAGCAAAGTGGAGGGGAGATGGAAAGAGAGGGCCTTGAGATGCACAGACTCCTCTAAACCCACAAGGATGGGACAGGGCAAGCACGATCCAAGGCAAGTCCTTAGTGAGAAGCTACCCCTGCCATGAGCGCTCGCTTTCAGGACACACAAGATGAACTGAGGTGAGGAAGGGGAAGAAAGTCACAGGAGTGAAGTAACTTGCCCACAAGTACCGCCAGCATTGGATCCCAAGTCTTTGTCCAATGCTTTCCCAGCAGACCTGCCAACCTCTCAAGATCTTTATCTTCTTGAGGCAGGAGGTGCAATTTGGTCAGGTACCACCTAATGCAGTCCCAGATGGCAGGAAGAATTTGTTGTAAGCATCAGCACCCCAAGCTCATGTGAAAATAAAGGGCACTTGTGGGTGAGAGCCAGTCAGAATGTCTTGCGCTGGATATTTTTTCCATAATGCTGATTTTCTTCATATGATAAAATTAACATTATTTTTTTCCCTTAGATGTGCTTGTCTGAAGCACAGAGTCCAACCTCCTTTGGCTCATGCTAGAGGTCTACCAAGGGTGAACAGGTTTTGTGGAAAAGGCAACAAGAGAAATGGGTTTCTGCCAGTGTTTGCATCTCCAGGAGGAGACTACACAGCTTTGGAGGGAGACTGGAGTAATTCAAGGAGCAGAAATTCATTGAGAGTTACTGAGCTACACAGGTACTGCTTGTTCGGTTCATGAGTTGCAAATGGCTGGTGGATGGAGTACCCAGGCACGGATAACATCTTCTTCCATGTGTATATACTCTTCCCTTGACATCCACTTTTGGCCTCCCTGAGGGCCAGGATTAGCTGGACCTTTGGACTGAGAATGTGGCAGCTCTTCCTAGGGTGACATGCATCCCGGATAGTCTCTCACCGATGGGTACCTGGGATGCTCGGATGGGACAACTGTGCTCCACCACAACTCAGGGCTCCTCATCCTGCAAGTAGGAGGAGCAGCATCCCAGTGTCTGGTTCTTCATTGCACATGGGACAGTTTTCCCATAAGAAGGTTTTGGGTTGTTCTTCATTTAAGTATACTACATGAGACAGCATGAGTAATGGTCTTCAAGACAGCCTCCATGCTGGTTGCAGGAGAAGCAGGGACCATGGACTGTCTGCTTAAGTAGGGAAGATTAATGTTTCTCTGATATTGGACAAATCTACTCAGTTTTCTTCACAATTTCTTTCCTAAAGGACAAAGTTAACTTTAAAACAAACAACTAAATAGCTCTAGTGGGATATTAAATTTCTACCAATATGAGAGAAATAAAACAGCTGTAACTGTAGCAATTTATTTTTGTGTTATTGTTATTTCCCTTTACTGTGTTAGGGCTTGTGTTCTGGGAACTGATTGCACCAATTTCCAATGCTGTTACCTCTTGACGTTGTAAGTACCACACTACAAGCAGATGATGAAGGACTTGTCTTTACTATGAATATAATAGATGTGCTCTTGACTTTACTCCGGTTAAGATTCTAGTGAAGACAAGGCAATTTTTAGCTTTTGTAACCTCTTCCCAGAGGCACTTTCGCACAGCCCAAAAGAGACCAGCCATAGAATGGTTTGGGTTGGAAGGGACCTTTAAAGGCCATCTAGTCCAACCCCCCTGCCATGAGCAGGGACGTTTTCAACTAGACCAAGTTGCTCAGAGCCCTGTCCAGCCTGACCTGGAATGCTTCCAGGGATGAGGCATCTCCCACCTCTTTGGGCAGCCTGAGCCACTGTCTCCCCACCCTCAGCGTAAAAAATTTCTTCCTTATATCTAGTCTGAATCCACCCTCTTGTAGTTTAAAACCGTTCCCCCTCATCCTATGGCTCCACTCCCTGATCAAGAGTCCCTCCCCAGCTTTCCTGGACCCCTTTAGGGACTGGAAGGGGCTCTAAGGTCTCCCTGGAGCCTTCTCTTCTCCAGGCTGAACCCCCCCAACTCTCTCAGCCTGTCTTCATAGGAGAGGTCTTCATTCCTCTGATAATTTTTGGTGGCCTTCCTCTGGACTCGCTCCTGTCTTTGGGGTAGGAAGCAGAAAAGGGAAAGCAATGAGTATAGGTGGGAGGTTAAATCAAAATTACACTGTGAAATGAGACCTGTCATGAGGGAGGTCCCTCTCTGGAGCAGATCAGCAGCGATGTGGGCAATGCTGATGTTTCTCTTTCTTGCATTTGAGCTCCTGCAAGGGACTGTGGACAAGCCCGAGCTGTTGGTCACAGCGTGAGGGCAACAGAGAATGATTCCTGTGTCACACAGAAGGAGAGAGACAGTGATTAAACATCATCTTTATTGGCCATTTCCTCATGGGAAGTAAATCAGTGTGGCTTTGCTGACTTCATAGATTTATGCTACTTCAAGGAAATCGATCCGATGTATTTATGTTACTTTCTGCAGGAGGTTGTAAGTTCTCCCCAGCAGGGACCAAAGGGACATTTCGTAACACGACCGCATGGTCTGGTCTTGGCACACCATGTCCACGGCTGGTGGCTCCAGGTGGTTGGTGCTTACTTTGTCCTCAGGGCTTTGCCACCTGCTCTGGCCTCACTGTCAGAGGCCAATGGTGGCACCAGGGGAAACCTTTCATGGTCACTTTTCCTCCCATTTTTCAGACATTTCCAGACTAGTTATCTTCCTTTCCTCCTGGGTCTGTCATGCTGTTCATCACTGCTTTATTAATTACTTCACCTAAGTTCACCAGTCATTTTCTGTGTTCCATCAGCCATGTCTCCCCACTGCAGAGCTGTGCTTCACGGTGCCTTCTCCATCCCCAGCACAAGCCAAGTCAGAGGTAGCACTTCTAATTGACCAAGGCTCTTCTGCTGGCTTCCACCACCACCGATGCTGTGTTGAAAACACGCTGTTGATCCTGTACGTGTTTCGCACTTGACTATCAATTACGGCACAACTCAAGCACAGAAAGATCTTGGACTCGCAGCTTTTCAGGACGCACATCTACTGCACCACTCTAAATCACGGCCTTGACTGTTTAGTTGCCTCTACGGAGAGCAGAAAGAGCAAAAATCTAATTGCCACTTTTCCCTATTCAAAGTATGTTTTATAAGTGGATGTTTTCAGTCTTTTCTTATCAGCCAGTGAGGTCTTTGGGGACCACGAGCACTGCCATGTGACAGGAACGTTAGTGGAACACCCAGAAATTTGCCTAATTAAGATTTCAGGTCCTCCATCCTGATTCCCACTGCCAGGCCTGTCTAGCGTCAGCTTCTCTGCAGAGGAACACTCAAGAAAGCAGAGATGTAGAAACCCAAAGTGTGAAGAATAGCCCAAAGCATGACGACTAAACTCATTACTCTCCCCATGTGGATGATCTGATGCAGAATTGGCTTCATGTTGTAGCATTTCCATTCCCCATTGACTTACCTGGAGAGCATCCTTGAGATATTTACTGACACAGAAAGTCCAGAATGAAGTTCATGAGCTTTTTCAGGACTCTTATCCAACAAATGGCTTATCCAAGAGACAGACACTCATTTACTGTCATTTAAATTGAGAAGTTTTAATTAGCCTCAGGAATATAGTTTTTCCACCAGCCTTAACAGCTATTAGGATAGTCCTTGCTTTGCTAGAACCAACAGTGGGTGAGGGGATGGGTTTTACCCTACCATGGATTCCCTGAATGACGATGGCCATGCACTGAATCCATGCCTCAGTTTCTCACGGAGGTAGTAGAGAAGATATTCTTATTCTTCTAATGTTCTCCCTCATTGTTTTACAAAAGTAAAATCCTCATGGCAGGAGCTGCCTGCTAATGTGCACTCTAGCACCTGACCCAGTCTCTTAGTAGAGAGATTTTTTAGTAGAATTAATTACTACTAATAGTTATTTTGTGATATTTCAGGTAAAGTTTTCACACAAGGGTTGCTGAAAACAGCCAGTTATGCTGGGTTTTTCCCCTCACTTTCAAAGAAAGGTGGATCAATTTTTATTATTGAGGAATGAAATCAGACAACTGTAAAGTAGTCTTTAATTCTATTTCATGTAAACAATGTATTGATTTCAGATTAAGTAATAGTAACTGAAGACCTTTCTCTAAAAATGTTTGTCTTCCACATAAAACCTCATACTAAGACGTTTTATAAGGTTAATTCTGGAATTGCAAAGTGTCGAATTACTTGTCTTTCGCATGCATTCTTATTTTTTCAGTGACATCATAGAATCACAGAATGGTTTGGGTGGGAAGGGACTTTTAAAGCTCATCTAGTCCAACCCCCCTGCTATGGGCAGAGACATCTTCAACTAGATCAGGTTGCTCAGAGCCCTGTCCAACCTGACCTTGAATGTTTTCAGGGGTGGGGCATCCAACCACCTCTCTGGGCAGCCTGGGCCTGTGTTTCATCACCCCCATCATAAAAAACTTCTATATGTCTAATATAATATAATTAATATAATACATCTGCTTTAGCCCAAGTCCTTCATCTTTCAAAGCTCTGGGGCAAAACCTTGGTCTCCACCACTGATGGCGGGTTCATCCATCCTTGCTCTGAGCAGTAGGCACGGGGAGAGTCCCTCTGCACACTCGATGGCTTTATCCTCATCCCAGTGCAGGACAAGCGGACCTGGAGCCCACTCTGGTCTCCAGAGAGGTATGTTGTGTGTCCTGTGTCTGAGTGGCTGAACTTAACTAAAGGCTTTGATGGTCTTTGATGTGCTTTGGGTAGGGTTGAAGCCCATGGCCTTCTGGCAGCATCCTAAAGCTTTCCAGCTCTGGTGTTTTCATGCCGTAGAGGAGACTCTCCATTTGAACTCGATCTCAGAACTCCCTCTCTCAGCTTCAGGGAGCAGTATTTTCATCGAGAATCTGGCTGCGGTTTGCTCCTCAGCCCTCATTACCAGCAGTCAAGTAATCATGTCATTCCTGTGGCGAACACCTCCTCCATTAATGTTATTTTCCTTCAACAGACGGTGCTTTAAAGGCTGGCAGTGTGCCTAATCACTTGCTGCAGAAATTAGGGCTGAGCCAGAAAGGTGCCACTTCAGACCCTCTGCATGCTTCATGCCCACTGCTTAGTCCCAAGGGAGACACTTATTTACAGAAAAACCTCAAAATAATCATGTCCTAGTGCTTCATTGCAGCCAGCCTTGCAGTGAGAATCCACAGCGGCTCAGTCTGTTCAGCTTCGCAAAAGAAAGGTTAAGAGTTGACTTGAACACAGTCCAGGGATTCCTACATGGAAAGAGGATTGTGAGAGTCGCCTTAAATGCTGCAGGAAAAAAAAAAAAGGTAGGGGAAAAAACACTCATCAACGGATGGAAGCTGAAGCTTGACAAAGAAATTCAGACTAGAAACAGGGCACAGATGTTCCTCAAAACCATTTTTTGGGGAGCAGGGCCCCAATATAATTTTGTTCTAAAGCTCTTTTTAACTTGCCAGGACACCTGAAAAAGATCTTGAGCCCCACACTAAAGAATATAACACTGTTGCTGATAATGCCAACTTTCCATGTGAAGTATTTTGGATTGATTGCAATCTGTTTCATTCCCTGTACACCTCTGGGATACACCACCACGGTAGCTGAGCACTTCTTCGTCCTAGAAATCAGCTGAAATAGTCTTTTTTTTCTGACACGCTTGTACTTATCCTCTGTGAGAATTAGTCTAATCAGAGGAAAATAGGAAAGTTAGAAAGATGTTCAGGTTGCTCTGTCAGCATCATTCAGTCCCTTCCAGAGCCCTGGATTCAGTGATGTGTCCTTATCAGGCTGGGCAGAGAACATCACCGTCTACCTGATCTGTCTCCATCCTTTTAGATTATGTCTATGCTCTGTCTCCATCTTAATTCCCTGGATCATCTCAACAGTACTAAGGTCTGATTTTCAGCAACTGCTTATGCACATGGGGCTGATGTTACTCCTGTTGGTTTCCCAATGGATAATTCAGTTGCTTTAATCGTTTGCACAGTAAATGTTTATAAGCTCAGTGCACCATGACTGAGAGTATCCCAAGTAATGTGATCTCCACCACCTTTCTTATGAAAGGAGATCTATTTGAGAGCCTTGGAAAACCTTTTCCATACATTAAGGCTGAATCTTCTTCCATTTTTCATCTTCCAGATCCTAAGTTAAGAATTTTCTCATCCTCCTTCACCTTTGGTGAACCAGAAGAACCCCTATAGTCCTTCCCTCTGCCGTGACGGAAATTTCTCACACACAGTCAGCAGAACCCTGGAGCTCTACAAAACCCACTTCTTGGTACCCGTCTGCAATGGCTTGGTCCTTCAAAGAAGAGGACTGGTTTGGTTCATAGACTCAGCTGTGTTAGGCATGAGTGTTGCTTTGAATAACATACAGGGAAAGGACAGTCCTGCCTTCCCGGAGTCATGGGAGTCCTGATCTGGGAGCAGACTGGATTTCATTGGCATTTATTTTACATTGGTGCCCTGGGATTGGTGCCTTAGGGGCCAGTCTTTTTTCAGTGGTGCCCAGTGACAGGACAAGAGGTAACGGGCACAAACTGGAACAGAGGAAGTTCCATCTCAACATGAGGAGGAACTTCTTCACTTTGAGGGTGACAGAGCCCTGGAAGAGGCTGCCCAGAGAGGTGGTGGAGTCTCCATCTCTGGAGACATTCAAACCCCGCCTGGACGTGTTCCTGTGCAACCTGCTCTGGGTGGACCTGCTGTGGCAGGGGGTTGGACTAGATGATCTCCAGAGGTCCCTTCCAACCCCATGTGATTCTGTGAGATGATTCTGGGCTCGGTACTCTACTCTGGGCTCGGTACTCTGTTAGACAGGAGCTGTCTGTAGAGTTTCCCAGCCTATTCAAATTATGATACAATGGGACAATGAGTAGACACTTTAGATGCTGGCAGTCACCAATATCATTGCTCTGCAGCAGAAAATGTAAACTCCTCTTTGTAGCCTGAATAGTGTGGATATAAAAAAAAAGGAGTTGCTAATACTTTCCATGCTCATAAACGTGTAAGTTGTAATGAAGCCATGAAAATTGTACCAGCGCAAGGCGTGCTTTCTGGGAAGGATGAAATCAGATAAAATGGCAATTCAATTAACTCTCCGGATGAGGAATGAGTCTAGTGAGAAAATCAACGTATCACTGGACTGGTGCATTTCCAAAGGCAAGACAGGCGTAAACAGCCTAAAGCAATGTTTTATTTATATTTCCACAAATCTCTGAAAGAAGCAATATGTTTCACTGAAATTAGTAAGTAAGGTGAAAAGAAGGTGAGAGCTCTGATTAAATTAATTAGTTCACCAGAATGAGTGCCGGGTCCCAAGTGCTGCTCTGAGAACCTGTACGCATCCTTATGGTATAAACCATGGGAGAGGGAGGACCTGAAAACTAGGACTCTTCTGAAAGGAGATTTGTATTCCAGGACTTTATCCTTTTGCATCATGAAAAAATAGCATGCGTGGCTTTCCTTTGAAATCGCATAGTTGTTTAATGCTGTTCTGGTGAAGCTCAGAGGGAAAGAAGAAAGATTTATTTTCTGAGCCCGCATATCCAAACCTTGTTACAAATCTCCCACAACCCAACCCCACGGTGCGGTCCAACAGTGAATTTGGGCTGATATTGCTGAGTACCGAGAATAAGGAAAGAAAACTTCCTTGCCAGACTTTCAGTGCCTCTTTGGGTAGGGACATTGGTGGAAAGTTTATTTACGGATGCAGGACTAAAGCCCCGGGAAAAGCTAAACAGGAGGAAATGGGATGAAATGAAAGGATTTTTACCAATTTGGACTTGAGCAGATGGCCTGTGAGCATGAACCAGCTCAGTAACTTTGCTGTGATACAAAACACGTGGACCAAGACAGTATTTTCTATGCTAACAAAGCCAGCAATTCTTTAAAAATTCCATTTCTCCTAGAAATAGTTTTTTTCAGAGTTGCTTTGGCAATGGGGGGTGTCTATGTGTGACTTTCCCCACCACCACATCCCAAAATAAAACCTTTATTTGGGGCAGGTTGGGATCGCAGAACAGAATGAGTCCTTCTGTGTGCTCCTGGTGAGCTCCCTTCTTCGTCTTGTCCCGCTCTCCTCCTCCTCCTCCCCCTGCCGCCAGTGATGGAGATCAGCAGGTTCCTTTGCTATTTGAGATTTGTATGCTCTTCTGGAGAGAGGCATCAGCTTGAACAGAAAGCTAATAAGTGCTTATTTTATTGATTATCACAGTGGGATTAAACTAATCCTCTAAGGGATCAATTCACTATTGTTAACTTCCTAGTTCTCGACAAATTGACAATGTCTGATCCCAGGTAAAGCGATAATCCAGCCGGGGAGGTTTCTGGTCCCATGAAAGCTTCTCACTTCTCCCTGCGCTCTGATTTGCTCCCCTTCGCCCAAGGTCAACAGCAATGTTCCCCTCCATGGGCTGGGGTCATTCAGAAGTATGAATCTAAAGAAGAAAATGCAAATTTTAAACACAATGTAGTGCCAGTCACAGAGCGTGAGGAAAGAAACCCCTTTGCTGGGGCTGCCGGAGAGATGCTTTAATTGAATACTGGGAAAAAGAAGCTTTGTTTAAACAAATGTGCTAAGTCCAGCAAGTTCTGCGAGGAGGCTGTGTTTTCCTCTTCCTCCGCTGTGCAAATATAGATTTCTTTGGAATATTTATGTGCAATAACGGCTGCCCTTTAGAGGGTGCCCCAATATGTGAAACCTCTGCCATGCGGCTCGCTCCAGCGCCGCTCGAGTGCAGGGAAACATCGCAAGATAAATGTGAAGTGCCAGGACCCAGGCACCGATTGTTGCCTTGACTGAAAGGGAGCTGATGAGTCCCCTGGAAAACTGTTTAAGATGTGTCTCGCTGGAAGGTAACAAACCTCCCGTGACAGATGCAAAGACACAGCCAGATGCTCAGAGCTTTTCCTGCTGCTTTTTCCCATCTGCCCATTCCACCCCTAAGGGCCTTCATTCCTGATTTTTTCTGCAATTTTGTGTGTCATTCACCCTGGATCCAGGTGCCATGAAGCAGCATACATACCCTGTAGCTGGCTGGCGTGACACTGCAAGGCACTGGGAAGTCCAATGGGATGCAACCCAGCTGGGCTGCAACCTCCCATGGCTTAAGGTTGCCCACTGCCTCATGTAGAACCAGACTCCCATAAAGTAAGGCATCGTCACAGACTGTTACTGTTGGGCTTTCAGCAGGAAAGTGGTGCCACAGATTTTTGGAGGTCGGAGGAACCCCCGATGGTCCTCCTGTGCTCTTCTGTTCTCACTTCTGTCACTTCTTCTCCTGTCTCATTGACCGGATGGTCCCATCTCAAAGGCTTCTCATCGTTTTCATGCTACTACTGAATCTCTCCTGACACAAATTGGTCCCGTTCACCATCAGGTGGCCCAAGGGGTCATGCCACCCTGGGACATGAGCACAGGGACTGAGACCCCCATAGTAATAGCAGAGCTGTCCTTTTTCACAGAGAATCCATCTACTGTCAGGAAAGAGGGGCCACCAAGTGCCCGCCAAGCAAATTTCCCATATTCCCAATCCTTTCACTGGCTCTTAGAATGAGGAACACATAAATCCTAGATTCATTAGAGCCTTCTAGCAAGTTTGTACTAATGGGATTAATTAATCTCATTGTTCTATAAAGTAGGTTATTTAAAGTGAAGATGAGAAGTGTAATGACAAAATTACTTGCTATAGATGGCATTACAAAAATCACAGCAATACCAAGATTAAACTGCTCTTTCTGCAACCTTCCTAATTCTGTCTTTTCATTGAGTCTTCTGTTTGGGTTCATAGGTTTTATTTCCCTTGAAATCTTTGCACTCTGCCAAGTTTGATTAGAGAACTGAAACACGCTATTGTGCCAGGTCTCAGTGTGCAGTAACGGACTCATCTGGTCCCTGGGAGCTCATGGGGCAACGAGCAGGGGTCAACCTACCCTAACAATAGTGCTGTGACCTGCTCTGTTCCTGACAATGACAAAGCTAATGAGCAGGTTCGGGTTGTTTAAGTCATTCTCTAAGGGCTAATTGGCTTTGCCCTCAACCTAGCTGCAGAACAGACTTCCCCAAGCCATTTATTGCCTTACTCTGATGAGTAAAGACAGCTCAGTTGCAGCTGAGACTGTGATGGTTGCTCCATCTGGCTGTGAAGAAGCTGTCTGTAACATCTACCAAGTGCATCAGAGGTGGTGGTATCTTAACTGAAGAGAAACGCCATCGTACCCTTCTCTGAGCAGGGTCAGGCTGAACAGGCAGTAAGTCAAATTTCCCTTTTAAATTTCCCTTTAGCTGAGGAATAGATGTTGGAGGGGCTGGTCCCAAGTGCTAGGAGGGATCAGCTCTTCATTTTGAACCCTGCTGATTGTGGTCTTCTGGAATAAGATGGCTACGAGCCTCAGAGTTTTGGCTAGAGCAAGGACAAAACTTTCTGGGGAAGTAAGGACAACTGAATTTTTGTGTGTCAAGGTGGTGGCCAAGAAAGGAGGTAAGGTTGGACAGAGAGCTGGAGGGGATAAGGTGACCTTGCCACTCCTGGACAGGTCAGAGAGGCAAGGAAAGCAACTGTAGAGAGGAGCCAGCTCTCAGATTGTGAACACTGAAGCCATGGGCTGGTCAGTAAACTCTGCACTTGCTTTGCTTAGTGCTGGGAAAAAAAGTCTCTGGGGCCTTTGGATAGATATTTTGGATAGATAAATGCCACCCAGCCATGATGGAGTTGAAGTGTGAAGATGAATTTCACTGGGACCACAGTTTTCTGTGAGTAAAGGGATGTGCATGGCCACTGGAGACCTTGCTCTGCAATATGACTGCCAGAGATAGAAGCCAATAGATGAGAAAGAAGTTAAAAGTTTATCAAACTTGGCTGAACTAGAACATCCCACGTCTTTGCTCGGAAAGCTCATGAAATTCAAGCAACCAATTAGTATCACAGTTATGCAGCAGGAGCTGACGAGCCGTTCGATAAACAAGTGATCCTCGCAGTACACGGAGTCAAAGGCAAAAACACTTCACATGCCAGCAAAGCGAGGGCTCGAGGCAGTCCCACAGCAAGAGAGGTATTCTCGAGTTTTGCATTAATTGGATTTTTAATGGCTTTCAAAACTGACTTGATCTGTGAAGTACTCAATAATTACAGAAGATTAAGGTGACACTTTGAAAAATGGGTGGAACAAGAACATGAATGAAGCAAGCCTTTCTTGGGCCTAATTACAGATAAACAACAGATAATGCGGACTTGATAACCCTCCAGAATAAATAAACAGGAGAAACAGGCTCTACAAATCATGTTTCATGCTAGTAAATAACCTTTTAATATTGGTATTTGCTGGCACTTACCTCCACGTGAGGACAACGGCCAGAGATTGCCCTGCACCGCCCACAGCTGAGAGAATGAATCCACCACAATTCACTTTAGCTGCAATAAAAGACAAAATTCTTGGCCTTCTTTCCACAGAGGGAGGGTTTTGCATGGGGAAAATGTAGCACTTCACTTCCAGGTGAAGGAATCTATATGCAATAGATCCTGTCTCTACGATGGTGGCACGTAGGACACCGAGGACACTCACACCAGCAAAATTACTTAGGCCTATGAAAACTTTTGTGCAAAATATTTACACTACTGCCACAGTCAAATGTGCAACCTATCAGACTGTATCCACACACATGCCTAATTACCCATTACGCATGCAATTACATGATTTTAATGTGCTCTCATCATAATTACGGCAGCAAATTAGGGGGGCATAATTGCACATGCAAATGTGCATGCCTGCCTTTTTTCTTTCTTTTCTTCTCTGAGACGTTGAGATCAGAAAAAAAAAATAAAGGTAGGTCAGGGTTAAATTCCATCACCTGTTTTCTTAGGAGGATTTAAAATCTCAATAAGCAACTCTTAAATATGGAGAAGGGTGGCTTCAGGCCTTGCTGTCTGAAGATGGGGCAGGTTTCCACTGCTGAGGGTGGTTATCCCAAACCAACTATCCCCACTGATGGTTTATTTTGTGCTCCTGCTTTCCCGTTTTTTTTTACCACCTTTTCTTCTGGTTTTCTTGTACCTGGTGCTCAGAATGTGATTATAAAAAGCCTGTATACACCACCGGAACCATTTCTCTCTGGCCTCCTGGCAGCTGGATCCCAATCTGCAGTCCTGCTCCTAAGAGATGACCTTTTAAAGTCCTCTTGTCTAAAGGTTCCCGTGCTTCCGCCTTAATTCTGTTTCAGATCCCAGAATAGTAATTTTCCAGATTAAACTGGGGTTACTGGGTGAATCATTTTGTTTATTTGTTCATGAATGTGTTTGCTTTATTTCGCTTCCCTAAACCTAGGGATGAAAAGTGAGGATCAGCAGATTATAATGCGGGATATTTTTATTCCTCGAAGGAGATTATAATACACATTTCTGTTGCGCTGCGGCCGGGGGAGATTGGGATGCCGTACGCTGCAAGCCACGGTTGGAAGCGGTCACCAGCTCTGCACCGGTGGAATTACCTTCCATCTCCGAGTGGTTTTCGTTGCGGGGGCTGTGACAGCCCCTCTCCCTCGCTTCACAGGGCGTGATGAGCTTTGTGCCAGCTCTGGCTGCCGGGCAGCTTTAGAAGTGCGTATTGAAATCTCGTTCTGTGGATTTTTTTTCAGGTCTGGGAGCTGGAACAATAACAAAAAATAAAGTTTTTTGGGGGGAAGAAAAAAAATAAGGTAACATGAAAGCAGAAATAGTGCCTGCCTCTATCCGAGCTTGCCTGATGAAATATGCGTTGCATCCTTAACCGCTCCTGGGGAAGCTCAGTTAAATTGCTACCCTGGTGACCGAGAAGAAAACAAATAGCAACAAAAGCATCCCTCCGTTTTCCCCAGTTTGGGGGGCTTGGTGGGACACCTCTCCTGTGCCCATTCACACCCTCCCAGCGAGGTAGCTTTTCTCTTCAGGATGAAAGAAGCACAGAAGTGATTTCTGTGTGGTAAAGGCTGCTGGTGCACTCTTATACAATTCATAATGAAAAGAAATATATGGATTTCTTAAACCCTGAATCGGCCCCTTTGTCTTTCCTTTTCCAGCTGTTATGGCAGCAATGACATTTCCATACTTTCATCTCCCTGGCATGGCCTGGATGAAGCAGATCATTGTTGTGCTTTAGAAATCAGTTGCTAGTCAGGGATTTTGGAGCCCAGCTATGAGAAATAAAGGGAACATTTGATAGAACTTTTCCCACCCTGGTTACACCTTGGGACCAGCCAAAAATGTTGTCTGACACTTCAGAAAGAACAAAGAAGAGGTTTACAATTGCCAGCTCTCCCCCTGGAGAAATCAACGGGCAAGGCTTCCTTTCAGACATATGCTGATTAACCAAAAATACATTTCACTTGAGTCCTGGGTAACATCCCTGGGGCTTCAAGAGCAACTACTTGTTCCATGTACTGTGTGCTGGAAGATGTGTGGGCTCCACTGCTGTATGACTCACAGAATCACAGAATCACAGAATGACATGGGGTTGGAAGGGACGTCTGGAGACCATCTAGTCCAACACCCCTGCCAAAGCAGGTCCACCCAGAGCAGGTTGCACAGGAACACATCCAGGTGGGTTTGAATGTCTCCAGAGATGGAGACTCCACCACCTCTCTGGGCAGCCTCTTCCAGGGCTCTGTCACCCTCAAAGTGAAGAAGTTCCTCCTCATGTTGAGATGGAACTTCCTCTGTTCCAGTTTGTGCCCGTTACCTCTTGTCCTGTCACTGGGCATCACTGAAAAAAGTCTGGCCTCATCCTCCTGCCACCCACTCTTTTAAGTATTTCTAGGCATTGATCAGATCTCCCCTCAGTCTTCTCTTCTCCAGGCTGAACAGCCCCAGGTCTCTCAGCCTTTCCTCATCATAGAGATGTTCCAGTCCCCTAATCATCTTCATACTCCATTGTCCTTTGCAGAGGAAGCTATCTACAGAGGGGTTTCATCAGTGGTTTCACATTAAATTGCCTCCACAGTCTTGGAGGTGTCTTCATTGTTGTTTCCAAATTAGGAGGTGATGTGGCAAACCCTATAATTAGCAGAGGAGAGGAAGGTTGTATGTGTCCTTGGCCAAAGCACCTGATGGCTCAGTCTTCCACGTGCACTGGTTAAACACGAGGAGATGTTTCTGCAGGAAGACAGTGAAGTCTCACAAACTGCAGGTCCTACAAGCTTGTGGGTACTTGTGACAATGTGAGACACACGAAGCAGGGTCAGACTGGAAAAAGAATTTTAAAATTACTTTTTAAATGCTGTAAATTACAATACAGAAGGGAAGATAGCATCTTTACTTTAAACATAGAAAGTCCAGAGCCCAGCCACGGGGCAGCAGGATTTTGGGCGGCAAGGCTGCCTGTTGGGCGCTCTTGAAAATATTTTCTTATTAGATTTATTGCCACGTTTTCCCATGCAACATAGTGCATTTCTCTGGCTGATTGCAGTCTCAGCCCTCACGCTGTGCTGGGTTTAGTCTCGGGAGCAGCAGAGTTTTCCGACCCACAGAGGTGTCCCCAGCTGGAAACATCTCAGACTGTTTGTTGATAAGGTTTGGAAAGGGCTGAGACATCTTTTTATCCCGTTCCTGGCAAGAGGAGGTAATCGCCACCTGTACAGCAGGTCCATGCTAAAATAAATAAGTAAATAAGCTGAGACATGCATGTGTTATACTAGAAATCCATTTATTCCCTACATTTATTCATATATAAATCCATTTATTCACTACATTTAAATATAAGTAAGAGCAAGGAAGAGAAAGAAAAAAAAAAAAAAAGACATCATAAATACAATGGTTTTGTCATGTTTTCTGTGCATCAGATGTTTGTTTTACTGCAGAACTCCATGGGAAGCTTTGCTGCAAGCTGTCAGGGAATTGCCAGCAATTATTTGTCTGGTATTTGCTTAAATAGCCCTGAGGTTTAGCATTGTTTGATGCCTTCTGAAATGCCCCAGGAAGGCAAAACTCAGATCTATGCTTCAGCCCAGAGATAAATCTTATTTTCCAGAAGATGGGATGGGGAAATAATGCCACATCGCTCTCTCCCATCAGCAGCAGGAGAGCGTGGTGGCAGGAGACCTTCTCCAGCAGCAACATTGTCCATGTCAGGAACTCTTTATGAGGCAGCTTGGAAGGAATGAAGAGATCTGGAAAAAATAGGGGGGAAAATGGAAAAAAACATCTGTGGGGTACTTATTCCATCAATATCCCCCAAAGGATTTCTTCCTTCCCTCCCTGGAGGCATCTGGCCCGTCACTTGGGGACATCTGACCTTGCCTGGGGACATCTGACCTTCCTTAGGGACCTTTGGAAATTTGTCTGCGTCATCTGCAGAGACTGTAGAGGTCCTGGAGCAATATTACAGTTTTGCAGCTATGGACACACACACAAATATAGTGTTTTGGGGAACTTCTCAATTTGGTCTTCACTGGAAATGACTTTGGATGAACTGATGTTTGGAGCTGACGCTGAGAAAGAAATCAAAAAGCCTGAAATAGGCTTGTGTGTAACACATACACAGTTGTAAACAACTTCCTGAACTTTTCTCACTCCCCAATTCAAACTTTTTAAAATGTATGTAATGACCAATTTTACTGCCAGTGCTTTTGCTTAGCAACAGAGGGCAGGAGGATAGGAAACATGGTATATATGTGCTGAAACGGGACTCTGTTTTTTCCTGTAGTTAGGGCTTTTTAAATTTAAAAAAAATAAATAGCTTAATAGTATAAACAGAACACATATATATAGTTTATTTTATATTATTTTAAACTGATTATTTAATTTAGGCTTAGAATATTTATGTGTTTAGATTATTGAAGATATAGTGTCAGTGCAGCTGTGGGGAAGTGGGCTGGATCGCATCGTTCTGAGCAACTGTCTGCGGAGGATCCAGCTACTGGCACTGGCAGCGCAATAGCCTGAGTGCACACGGCTTGACTTTGAATGATATTTAATTAGTAATAACTTAATTGTGTTATATTGTACATTTTTAAAATATGTTTTCACTTGTAATTGAATGGAAGTAATTCCTACCCCCACAACCACAACCTGCCCACACTAATACTTTGGAGTATTAACATTAAAAAAAACCCCAATAACTGCACTCAGATTTGAGATTTTGTAGGTGACCTGAGGTTTATACTTTCTGCAATAAATTAGAGCCAATCCAGAAAGCACATATTTATTACTGTCCTTAGAACCATTAGTAGTGCTCCAGTCAATAAAAGATTATAACTCTAAGCCCAGGAAGAAGTTTAAAATCACAACGGATGATTTACTGGGTTGGGAGGGAGGAAAACAATGTCTGGGAGGGAAAAAAGCCCAGCGAGATGCTCTCACTGAGGTCTGTTCTACCTGGAGTAACAAACCTTCTGGGAGATTCAGCCTTTATAATTCAAAACAGATTATTGGCGTTTTGTCACACAAACCTCATCATGAATAAATGAGCTCTGAAAGTGGGTTCTGTTCAACACATTTCCAAAAACCAGTCACACATGAAATTGGTGGTGCTCACACGACACTCATGAAAACCCGGTTGAACGTACTCTGCAATATAGACCTGCCCAGCAGCTTTTGCAGGGAACTTTCACAGTTTGCAGGGCTTTTTTTTTTAGCTTTGATTGGAGGGCTGAAGTCAAATCAACATTTCTCGTTGGTCTTCCTACCTCAGTGCCCTGGTGAGCTATTGTTCTGATAGACACATCAGAGAACCTGCCAGGGGACACCAGGCATATCAGGAAATGTGAACCATCATTTTGCTACTGCATTTGAAATAACTTTCGCAAAAGCCGGATGGGTAATTTTACAGAAAGTGTTAATCACTTCACCTAAAAAAAAGTCAAAACCTCTAGAAGCTCACAGCAGGTGACAGGACAAGAAGAAACAGCCTCAAGTTGCACCAGGGGAGGTTTAGGATGGATATTAGGAAAAATTTTTACACTGAAATGTTTATTCAGCCTTGGCATGGGCTGCCCAGGGCAGTGGTGGAGTCTCCATCCCTGGAGGTATTTAAAAGATGGGTAGATGTAGTACTTAGAGATATGGTTTAATGATGGGTTTTGTCAGTGTTGGGTTGATGGTTGGACTCGATGATCTGAAAGGTCCCTTCCAACTGAGGCAGTTCTATGATTCAATAAAAAACAACAAAACCTAGGAAAAATCAACATGTGAAATAAAGACTGAATATTCAAACTAGACAACCACAAAAGAGATGCAAGTCGCCTAGCCAGGAATGGTACCTTGATCCACCAAGACAATCCGGGTAGTGGTTTCTCAAAATTGTTCAAATCACATTCTCCCATCAATGGAGTTTTTTTGGTGCAAGCACCAAGTAGGTGAGACCCAAGACTTTCATCTGCACAGCACATTGTAGCCTAGACGTCCCAAAGGCTGCAGGAGCAGAGGGACAAAGTGCCAGCCAGCAAACCCGGGGCTGCCCTCCCCTCCTGCTGCCCTGGGGGACATTTGGGCACGAGAGAGCAGCCAGAATATAGATACAGATAGAGGGATTATATATATATTGGCCCTCAGCCAACTTGTGCTTTGTTTGCTTACCTATGTGAGATTGCACCAGGCAGAAAGGGCTATGCAGTCCCACTGTGCTCATTGCTACCCCGCCAAAAAAAGGGCAAACCCACCATATTTCCAACCCGACATCGCATTTCCTAGAGCTACGCAAAGCTTCCATCACACAGCGGGAGCCCCAGTGACGCCAGCTTGCTTTCAAGTGCGTGAGCCTGTTTCCCAACCAGCTGAGATTTAGCGAAGCCAGTTTTGATCCTGTTAACTTGTCTTTGAAACTCGAAATGGCATCTGGCTCTGGCTGGGGAGATGCAAATTGCAGAGGCCAAAATTTTCACACCTCTTGCGTATCCTCGCCGGTGAAACAGTCCCTGGCTCATCTCCTCTGCTCTGCATGAAATGCTGCACTACACTCAACCTTCCTGCTCTTTTTAATTCTCTGTTCTCCAACAGAACAGTGTAAAGACATTTTTTTTTCTTTTTTCATTTTTTAAAAACACTGAGGATCTATGTGATGAATTCCTAATGAGTCAGTCACTTAACTCCCTTGGGTTCCTGCAATAAATGGCAACACAAATGGCTATGGTTCAGCATAACTGGGCATCTCATTAAAGACCTGAATATTAAAGGCACTGAAGAGCTCCAGCCTGCTCTGAAGTTGGTGGGGAATGTCACTGATGGTACACATCAAAAGCAGGTTGTTACACAGATGGCCAAAAACAGGTTTAAAAAGGGACTGGGGATTTGTCCAGTGTGGTTTTGGCTTTTTTTTTCACATTATTTTCAATAACTGAAAATGTCATGAGCTTTAGCGTGAGTTTTGTGCCCATAATTTGTGGAAAGAGTTATGGGGGGGGCTCTCGTTGCTCTGACGGGCATGATTTACCCATTACTGCACTGTCTGGCTTGGGTCAGCCAGGGGTGGTCCCATCTCTCTCCCTGAGCCTTGATCCTCTTCTTCTGAGCCCTCAAAAACTAAACTGAATGTGGAATCGCATCAACTGCCGGGCTTTTCTGTGAGAGAGAAAACCTTTGGTTCAGCAGCACTTTGTCTCAATGCTATCAGTGTAACAGGAAACAGGTTTACAATTATTTTATACTAACAGCAGAGCAACACAGCCTCAAATATTCAGTTTTGGGGAAAAAACATGAATATGTTCATTTTTCAGAACAGAACGAAATAAAAACTGTTTCCTGGGGCAGATTCCTGGTTTTGTGCAGTTTCCTAAACCTGTTAATTTAACCAGTGAACCAGAGACCTCAGAAAAGTAGCCTGAGTGCCTGGAACAGGGGATTGCCATCCATCCTGACAAGCAGAATCTTATCCCAGGCTCCAGAGCAACCTGGCCACGTTGGTCCCCAAAAACACTTCCTTGTGATTACTTGAACAGCCAGCCAGCTGGGATAAACACAGAGCCCTGGGCACCAGCCCAAGCAATATTTATGGAGGTCTCAACTGACCGTGTCAAAACAGCCTGAGATCACCAGTGGTGTCACCTCGCTGCTGCTCGGTTGTCCATCATGCTGTCTCCTTGCCCTGCCAGCTCGCTCACATGGCCCCTGAGTGGTTTATAATGGAGAAAGCCACTCACTGAAGTGGCTCTACCTTTCCATGGGGGGACAAATCCCTGGGATTCCTACTATTGGGAAACAGCAGAAAAAAGGGAGAGAGACAACAAAGAAAGAGACAGGGTGAAGTTTCCACATAAGGGAACATGTTCAAGCAAAGTCCACACGACATTTTCCACTCAAATATGAGAAGAAACTTCTTTCCGGTGAGGGTGCCAGAGCCCTGGAACAGGCTGCCCAGGGAGGGTGTGGAGTCCCCTTCTTTGGAGATTTTCAAGACCCGCCTGGATGCAGTCCTGAGTAACATGTTCTAACATGCTCTGGGCAATCCTGCTTTGGCAGGGGAGTTGGACTAGATGATCTTTATGGTCCCTTCCAACTCTAAAAATTCAGTGAAATTCAGTGAAATTTTCCAAAGGGAGTAGAGACACCAATAAAGTACCACCAATGGTATTGATGGAATTACTTGTGTTGACTTTAGGAACAACTGGGACAGTCTGGCATTCCCTTTACCCTTTTAAACTGCTTTATTTCTTAGTGTTAGGAGGAATATTTGAAAGAACAAGCTCAGTTCAAAATCTGGCATCAGTGCCAGTACAAAAACCTTGGGCGTATTTCCTATCACTGGCAAAATAAACTTCATGTGGACCACAAAGTGGTCTGAACCCATCTAGAACAGCATCATGTACCAGCAGGACAGGAGCAAAGCCATGAAGAGCATGTTTCCTCTGCTCACAAAGAGGAGAAGACATGGCAACTTAGAATCATAGAATCATAGAATAGTTTGGGTGGGAAGGGACCTTTAAAGGCCACCTAGTCCACCCGCCTGGCCATGAGCAGAGTCATCTTCAACTAGATCAGGTTGCTCAGAGCCCCATCCAACCTGGACTGGAATGTTTCCAGGGATGGGGCATCTCCCACTTCTCTGAGCAACCTGGGCCAGTGTGTCACCAACTTCTTGGCAGGGTTTCTCAAGGCAGGGCCAGGAGGGAGGGCAGTCCCTCTGTGCCAGTGGAAGAAGACCTGCCGTAACAGACGATGCAAAGAGAAGCCGGCTATGGATTGTGGCAGTATGAGTAATAAGGCTAATCAAGAGACCATGGCACAAATAATTTGCCACAATTCCAGATGTAATGGTATTTAACTTCTTAACTAATCTTGTTACTTTTCACAAGTGATCTCTTGCTGCTTCCAGGGAAAGTGTGTATTGATCTATAGCCGCCATCAAACAGCAAATTCAATTCCATTATGAAAAGGCGCAGATTAAAATATTCACCTCCAAATGGGCAATTGCTTAAGAAACAAAATAAAAAGGTGGAAATGGTTCCTCCCTTGTAGGAGTCATCTGATGGCAGGACATTTCTCTATTGTGATGGGGCGGTCAGTCATCCTCCAGACATGCTTAAGCTCCTCCAGCCACGTACTCGTACGTGGTGTAACATGGGACAGGAGACAACTTCCCCTACAAATCCAGGTTGTCCTACTCACTTCCAGGGGACCATCCAGCACAGTGAGGCAGGGGCTGGTGTAAAGGTTGTACCAAGGCACTGAGATCAGGATGGCAGAGTCCAGCCAAGCTGAAGCTGGTGCTCTGGGGTCATCACGGGACTGAGGAGTTTCTGTGGCATCATTTAAAGGAATTAGGTTGAGTGGGGAGACGACAGGGCAAACCTGCATGCGTTTCTGCAGTTGGGAAGTGAGAGCAAAGGAGATGCTTCTCCCGGCTGCTCCCCTTCCCTGCTGCCACTATTGCAGAAATTGTTGGGACTACTGCAAAATGTCTTTCAGAAACTCTTGCAAGTATGGCAGAAGCTACCGAGAGACACTTGTGCTTCTTGGTAGGGATAAAAGCCTTTGGTACAGTAGAATCACAGAATCATAGAATGGTTTGGGTTGGACAGGACCTTAAAGACCATCCAGTGCCACCCCCTGCCCTGGGCAGGGACACCTCCCACCAGACCAGGTTGCTCAAAGCCCCATCCAGCCTGGCCTTGAACCCCTCCAGGGATGGGGCAGCCACAGCTTCTTTGGGCAACCTGTTCCAGTACAGCAGGTACTTCAGTCCTTTACCTTCCTGGCACTATTTACTCCTTTGCTTTTCTCACCGGAGCCTTGCCAGGCTCTGCCAGTGCCATCGCAGGGTAGTGGCGGTGGATGGACAAAAGGACTTCTGGCTCTTGACTCGTGGGATGAAAGGTGATGCAGGGGACACATTTTGGTCTGCACACCCTCCTATCACAACAGGTCTGCAAGGAGGACCAGGACCCAGGTCCTGGACCCAGGCTCTTTCCCTCCCGCTGGCTCTGGTGCTGTGGTGGTTCAGCATCCCCACGTCGGGGAGCTGTGCTCAGCCACCAGCTCGAAGTGCTTTGCCTGCCCCCTCAAACGCTGCCGTAACAGCTTTCCGGGGTGTCAGAGAGCAGCGATACGTTTGCAAAGCAAGACAATGTGCGGTTAAGCAATTCTCATGATTACAGGGGAACTGTTGAAAGGCTGTGAAAAAAATATAATTATCTTCACTCTTCTTCCCTTCAAAGAATATCACAACAATCATCTGTGTGTCTGTTTTGGACAGATAGTATTTGTTGCAAGGCTACAGCCTGGTGTGTGACGAGGGGCGGGGAGAGCATCCAGGGACCCCAAATTCTCCCTCAACTTTCGCAATCTGGTTGCAACTGCAAATGAGCCCATTGGGTTGGTTTTTTTGCCTCTCCAAGTTTTGCTGTCACAGGAGAATTAGCTACGTTTGATTTAGCAGTGACCGTCAGGGCAATGGCTCAGCCTCCCTGTGTCGCAAATGAGGTGTCAGGATCAGTCCCAAAGGTGGCTGTGGTTGTCCTGGTTTGCCGTGCAGAGACCAAGCAAGGCTTTGTGCACCTCACTGCTGCCCATGGCATCAAGAATTGCAATATTAGAAAGAAATTCTTTGCTGTGAGGGTGGTGAGACCCTGGCCCAGGTTGCCCAGAGAAGCTGTGGCTTCCCCATCCCTGGAGGTGTTCAAGGCCAGGTTGGAGGGGGCTTTGAGCAACCTGGTCTGGTGGGAGGTGTCCCTCCCCATGACAGGGGTTTGGAACTGGATGATCTTTAAAGTCCCTCCCAACCCAAACCATTCTATGATTCTGTGGTTCCCTCCTGCTTTCCTTCCAGCCCCCTTGCCTGAGCCTCTGTGGACCTCCATCCCCACCCATCCACAAAGCCCCTGCACTGTGCGTCTGGCTCTTGCCAGGTGCCCTTTGGGTGATGTTGCACCAATAACAGCAGCTTGACCCAGGCTGGAGTGCCTCCCTCCCAGCCTCAAACACATACACTGCTTTTAATTATTAACGAAGCCAAGGAGCGGGGTCCCTTTGCTATCTCCAAGCTGTGTGGTGCCAGAGGATCTCAGCTAGTGCATGATCTGGAGCTCTCATCAGCATGTACAAGGTGTAGCTGGGCCAGTGGAGACGATCATTGTGGGTGACCGAATGACCTACATCATTATGGTGCTTTCTGTTCAAAATTAACTCAGCTCCAGCAGCCATATATTAGCAAATGCATCGAACTGTGTGTGAAGGAAAAAAAGAAGAAAGTGCTTTGATTTTCTAAGGTCTGGCTGGAGAAGTCGTTGGAGGAGGAGGAAAGGAAAAAAAAAAATTAATGGGTGTTTATCCAAATAAACATTGAACCTCCCGTTTTGTTTGCAGTACTGCACAAATCTAAGTGTACTGCTGGGATTATCAAGGGGTTGATGATTCATTTATCAAACAAACCAAACACATGTGATCTGGGTTTATTTTGGGATCAACTTTATTGTCAGACTATTGAATGTGGTCACAAAAAAAAAAAAAGCCTGTGCAGAATGCATTTAGAGATTTTGTCCATTTTTATTAGGTTTGGATTTACAGAGTGAAATGGCCTTCTTCAGTCCCCTGCTCTCCTTTTGCTTCACCTCCAGCAGATCCAGAGACGTGGTGTTTCATGATGCCACAGCCAATGTGAATCAAAAGCTACAAGAAGCAGTTGCCAGGAGTACAGTGTGCCATAGTAATTGGGATAAAAACCTTAATTGAAGCAAGCGGCGGAACAAATGCAGCACCCGGAGTAGCTGGAGCGGAACGGAGGGTGTCAGAGGTGCTGTAACAAAGATTGTGCTTGCTCAGCTGATGGAGGATGTGCAGAGTGTGTCTTGGGGGGAAGAGCAGAGCAGATGAGCAGGACCTGCTGTGCAGAAGTGCTAACTTGCAGCAATATTGTTGACTTACAGAGCTTGCTGCGCATTTCTTGGCCTTAATATTTCCTGGTTTGGTTTCACATCCAGCTGAGCTTCCCGAAGAGTCTGAATTTCTTAAAAGAACAAATTTTTGAGACCTTACGTAGGGCTTTCCTTCTTTAAAGAAGGTCTCTTCTTGGTCTTTAAACAGCTGGCCAGAACCATTCAACTGAGTCTGCCTAAGGAGCCGTTTCAATGCATCACAAACCTGGGGCATCATTTTTGCCCAAGCAGCAAAGTAATTGCCCTGAACTGGCAAACCAAAAATTGTTCTGGTAAGTTTGAGTTCATCTGCCTGTGACACAACCTGGCTGGGATAATCCCAGCTGTCAAACTAGGAGAGCATGATGTGGGATGCCAGTTGATGGATGGTGTCAGCATGAGTCCAAGTGTCTGGAGCAACTCACATTTCCTACCCTGGGTCCCCACGGACATGAGCACCCCTGTGGCACTCAATGGGCTCCTTGGAATCAGGGACAAGAGGATATAAGGCAGAAGTTCACCAGTGGAATACGCATAGAGTCAGAGAATGATAGAATCGTCAAGGTTGGAAGAGACCTTTCAGATCATCGAGCCCAACCATCAACCTAACACTGCCAAGACCACCACTAACCCATGTCCCTCAGCACCATGTCTGCCCAGCTTTTAAATACCTCCAGGGATGGTGACTCCACCACTGCCCTGGGAAGCCTCTTCCAATGCTTAATAACCCTTTCAGTGAAGAAATTTTTCCTAATATCCATCCTAAACCTCCCCTGGCACAACTCGAGGCCGTTTCCTCTTGTCCCATGGCCTGTTCCTTGGGAGAAGAGACCGACCCCCCCCGGCTACACCCTCCTTTCAGGGAGTTGTAGAGAGCGAGAAGGTCTCCCCTCAGCCTCCTTTTCTCCAGGCTGAACACCCCCAGCTCCTTCAGCCTCTCCTCACAGGACTTGTGCTCCAGACCCCTCACCAGCTCCATTGCCCTTCTCTGGACCCGCTCCAGCACCTCAATGTCTCACTTACTCCTTTTTACCAATTTGTGAACCATTTCCCAACTGGCTCATGTGTTTGGGGAAGGGAGTTGTGCCTTTTGCCTCTGTCCAGAGGTGTTCCTTGGCATATCAAGGTCTATGCACTAAGGAAAAGGTATTTTGGTCTACAGCAGCAGTAGGAGATACAAGTTTTCTCTGCCTTCCCATCCATCTGCCTTCTGGATTGGTTAGTTAGGATAATGGTGGAACTTTGTGAAACTCAGATGCAGTGTATGGATGTCAACCTGAATGGGCAGTGCACTGTCAGGCTCAGATGTAGCCAGGGTCACCAGTTAACCCATCCTGCCTGGCAGGATTTTGTGGTTGCAGCTGACACATCACTTAACTGGCTTTTCATGGGAACCAGCTGTTATGAGCAGGAACTCTTATGAATCTGCAAAGAACAAGAGAAGACACCTTTTCTTGGCAGAACCTGACCTCTAACTCTTGGAGATGACTCTCCACTGCTGGCTCCTGCCACGTTAGAAGCACCTACCGCTCCTCTGCCTTCATGTGGGTGCCCATGGGAGGGACTGGGCGCTGCTTACAGGTTTCCCTGGAATTGCACTGGAATTGATCCAGTGCTGGTGGAAATCAGAGTGTCCCTGAACACGGCCTGTGAGCACAGCCTGCAGAGGTGCGCATGGAGAAAAAGGTCCAAATCTGTGCTTGGTGGGAGCCCTCACGCACAGGCAAGGGTTCCACATGGACACATTAACCCTAATCATGAAAAACTGTATGGAGTAAGCCTAAAGCCTCATCTAACCCATTGAAATTCCACATTTATTATTGCTTTGGAGTGATGGATTTAACAAACCACATTTAGAAGCACATCCTTTTCTCACTGTCCTGGCTGCATCCTCCACTTGCTGTCATCTGGTACCTTAATGCTCTCCAAGAGACTCTTGGGGAGCTGGCAAACATTTCTTGTGACAGTGGAGTCAAACCTCACTCCCTCGCTGGAGAAAGCTTTTAGGAAAGACACAGAGCAGCCTCCTGCACACACGATAAATATGAAATGTCACTTAGAGTCCCAAAGGGACAGGAGCTGCACTCCCCTAAGGATTTAAAACAGTGCCCCACACAGGACAGTCCAAGGTGAAACACGAGATGAAATCCCACCAGCCTCACTCCTCTGAGCGATCTGAGCCCCTCTTCCACCACGTTACAAATTCTCCTTGATTTTCTGCAGCGGGTTGTACAGAAATGTGTGGTTAATCAAATGAATCCGACTGGATTTCTTGCGTGGTTAGGGGAAATAAATATTTACGAGGGCAAAAAAAATCATAGCTGGCTTGAAGAAACCAGAGACTGCAAGTTGTATTTGCTGGAGGCTGATGGCAGTTTGTTTTCAAATAGCAAAACCTGCCTCAGGCTTGACCACAAAAAGCAATAAAAACTTCATTTTTGAGGGGAGGAAAAGAGAAATAGTATTTTTTTAAAGTCTTTCACTGTTTTTTTTTTTTCTTTTTCTGAATAATCTTTCCTTTAAACAGAACAAAAATGTTGTTTGTTTTTCCCCTTCTCTGATTCAGAGCTTCATCTTCAAGTGCCTTGTAACCCCATCAGGTCTCCTTGCTAGGAGTAGGTTGGTTACAGGCAGCTGACCCTGCTGTTAATGTGGGTGAATTAATTGCCAAAATACATAAATGCCTCATCTGCTTAAAAAATAAGAGCTTGTAAATTGGGATTCACCACTTCTCTGCATCTCAACCATGCAACCCCCATGGCAGGGGGAATTGGAAGCCAGTGATCTTTAAGGTCCCTTCCAACCTGAACCACTCTATGATTCTGTGATTCTATGATCTCTTACTACTTCCAAGCTGCCTCTTAGAGAAAGAAAACAGCCAGAGGTGCCGTGTTTCTAGAAAAAAAACCTTGGTCGTGTGATCGTACCAGACACTGAAGGTACCAGGTACTTGGGGAAGGGACTCCCAGGGGCAACACTGGAAAAGCAACACAACCATTTGGCAGGAGGGTTGGACTAGATGATCTCCAGAGGTCCCTTCCAAACCCATATAATTCTGTCATTCTGTGATTTCTCACCCTTTACACCTGAATTTTTGATGTGGTGCTCAGAGCTGCCCCATTCCCACCATCCCACCATCAGAGGTGGATGAAGTTTGAAGAAGGGATCCTTCAGAAGGGATGAAGTTTATCCTCTCCAGCCCTTTTTGCAGCTGGTGAGCAGGAGTCAAACACCGATGAGAAGCACTTTTTTTTATTGCCAGGGAGAAGAGTCCATCTGTGTGGGCAGGACGCTGAGCAGCAAATTAAAGAGAGTCACTCTGAAATTTCTTCCTGACTCATTTTATTTTGAAATGGAAAAAAAAGAAAAAAAAAAGCGATTTCTGGAGGTTTTGCAAGTCAGAGGAGTGTGGGGGAAGCCTGGTATTCCCTTGGTAAGTGTCATCTCAGTGTTCAGCATTTAAAAATAGCAAAAGCTGGTACAAAACAAATGTGCATCAGGCTGAACGTGTGCCCACTCAGGGGCTGGAGCGGTTCACTTTGTCTGGGTCAGGAAAGTCTCAGATCCATTCCAAAATGACAAAATAAAGCTGAATGTGGGCTATGTTTGGAAAGCGTGCTGGTGGTGTTTCATCAGCATGTCAGAAAAACAGTTTGTAGAAGGACTATACCCCATCTTTAACAAGGAGTAGAGTTCTGTTACTGGTTAAAAAAAAGGGATTTATCCATGCACAATGAGGGCTGGTGCGTGACAAGGGGTCCAGTGAGGTGCTTGCGGAGGAAGAGCGAAAATCAAAGGCTAGTCTTGCTGAAATAAAGGAGAACTTCATTCCTGGCTTCATGTAGGGAAGAGGCTCATCCAGTCTGTTGTGGGACTTGCCTGCATCGGGGCTCAACCATGCACTGAGCATTCCCGCCTCCACCGTTTGGCACTAATGAAATATTCAGAGCTTTACAGGCAGGTCAATAAAATGATCCGAGGGAAGTTTCAGGGTCTGAGTCCATGCATGAGCGGTTCATTCACCAGTCATCTGGTTTTGTTTTCCTTCCACCCTACGTCGAAGCAGGGATGGAATAATCAATTTATTATGAAGTTTGTGCTGTCCAATATTCTCAGTAATTTGGTTTGCCAGGTGGAAGCATCCAAGTCATTAATCATCTGTTTTGTACTTGGTACTCTTTTAATATTTAACAACAGAAGAATGCATTTGTTTGTTTTTCCAATGTCAGGGACAAACAAGCTGTGATATCAATTCAATCTAGACAAGAAAGATGAAAACATCTTTTAAAACAGTACTTTAAAAAGGAGTCTGTTTCTCAAGATGTGGAAGAGCCACAAGGTAGCTGGAATAAATCAAGTCAGGCTGAAGCTTCAGAAATGAGAAGAGTGAGCAAGAGAACAGCACTTTTCACTTTGCAGTGCTAATGTCCGCAGCAGCTTTCTCTGAGCCTGAAAGCCCTGTATTTCTTCAGAATTACATCGAGATGCAATTGCCTGCTTGGGTTGGGTTCACTGCAGGAGCTTTGCTCCAGCCCTGGCTGTACAAATAGTGGCTCTGGGGAGAGGGTCCATGGTTGTCTCTGTAGCCAGGGGCTACATCCCTCCATGGGGTGTCCTAGGAGGTGAAATACCCAACAGCAACGGTTCCTTCCACCCGGAGAGGAGGCATCAGGCAAGGAATTCAAATCTGCCCAGTGCTCTACGCCCACCACGTGTCCTCCAGTAAGCTGCTAACCCCCTTACAGCCCTTTCTTCCTTGGCAGAGAGAAGGGGCACAACCACCTCCTTAATTAGCCAGTGAAATCCCCCTCTTCACTTACAAGAAACAGACAGGATGCAGGAAGGTTTTGAGGAGCTCTTTTGATCCTGCTGCCCTTTATTCAAGGAGGAAACCTCAAAAATCCCAGCAAAACATGCAAGATCAGACCAAATAATGTTGGCCCATCAAAAAATACTACTGCGTAAATAGCTGATGCTCTCAATGGTCAGTCCTTCTGCCCTGCAGAGCTAGAGCCTCTGTGGGCATGTTTGTGCACACCAAGTTTGGTCCTTCAAGGCATGTGGTTTGAGTGTTTTGTGTTGCATCTGGGCCTTCACTGTGGTTCATCTGAGGACAGCCGGTGCACAGATTTGAAATGAAACCACAGCTCATGTTTAATTAGCTCAGCTCCAGACTTCATTATGGATTTGAAATTCAAGCCAAGGCCATCAAGAAGTGTTTGAGGGAACACAGGCTGATGTATAGGCTAGCAGTAAAATTAGTAACACCTTCCAAATCTGATAGCAAACCTGGGGAGGCATGAAGGACACTGCCAAGTTTTACTGCTCATTAGTGACTGCATGGAAATGGTCTTGTTGTCTCACAGTCCTTCAGATGCTGTCTGGGCACTGGGTGGAGGACGTGTGCCATCATGCAAGGAGCCGGTCCTCCAGGTGCCAAAATGCTGTCCCCTCAGTGCGATGCTGGGGTAGACACACTGGGATGGTATCAAGGATGGGATGAAACCAAGCACCTGCAATGCCCAACCCAGCAGCTGCTGCAAATCATGCTGCCCGGAGAGGATGGGTGCATTTGCCTGGCTGGCCCAGACAATAAATCAAGTTATAACATATATATGAGTGTTCAAGGCCAGGTTGAACAGGGCTTGGAGCAACCTGGTCTGGTGGGAGGTGTCCCTGCCCAGGGCAGGGGGGTGGAACGAGATGGTCTTTAAGGTCCCTTCCAACCCAAACCATTCTATGATTCTATAATTCTATGGTACATGCCACTATACACACATAGATAGGTAGCACTGGCTGCTAACATTCTGGTTTCAGGGAAACAATTTTTACTGGTGATTATTTTTTTCCCTTTTTGTCTTCTGTGAGGATGCTGCCCTGGGGGAGCCCAGCAGCCAGGTAAGGGCCATTCTGCCACAAGAGCTCTTCTGGGAAGAACGTGTCTCATGGGGGAGAGCAACTCATCTCTCCAAAAGAGACATTTTTTCTGTCCCGGGGGAAGGGAGAAAAACGTAATAAAAATGTGAGAATACAATTAACATGATAGGTTGTACTGCAGGGAACACGTCCAGAAAACAAGTTAGCAGACTACCCCTGGTAGCGTTAAATGAGGCAAGAAACAGGGGCATTTAATGTTCTTCACTTCAAATTAAAATCCCCAGGAAGAACAATGATAATTCCTTTATTCATCATTAAACTATCCCAAATATTCCCAGTCCTTCTATTTTGTTCTTTATCTAGCAGGTTTTTTTGTCATATTAGCAGCCACATGAGTTATTATATACTATTTGGAAGCCTTGATTTAACAACCTCTAGGTTATTAGTCCCCGAAAATTCCATTTTTTCGCCATCATTTGTATGGACAGAGCAAATGATTCATCTTAGCTCTTTCTGTAAAAATATTCACTGTGGGTGCTCTCCCCACATTCAGAAACCTTGGCCAGTACAAAGGCAATAAAAGGCAGGAGGAGCTTGGAAAACATTTCAAAATAAAACCCACTTTGAGAAAAAACAGATTAAGTTGCCCATAGATATTACCCTCAATTCCTGTATTTTGAACAGTTGATTAAGATACAGACAAATGAATTGAACTTGTCGAGCTACTGTGTAAATCTCTCAGATTTATGTAGAAACATAGATTTGCCCATTCTCCCTATTAGGAGAAAAGCTTCTTCTAATGAAATAGGCCACCTGCTGCCACGACACTAATCCTCTCCAAGGGTTTTGACCTGTAAAGATGGGGCAACTGCATCAAAAACTGCCACTGAAAATGGTATTTGAATGTTTCCCTGCTCATCCATGCTGCTGGCTCTCCTCGGTGCAGAGAATGATGATGCTGTGGATGAAACACACGTGACAAAAAATGTTATTTCGATCCTAGCAAAATGAAATATATGTTTTCTGATGTCCCCAGATGTGCTGGAGGCACCATGGTGGTGAGAGCAGTGGGGGAGAAGGAGGAGGTTTGAGTGCCTTTGTCAGTCCCCTGCTCTTGGACAACTTGGAGAAGAACCCAAACATAGAATCATAGAATTGCCTCTGTTGGAAGAGACGTTTCAGATGATCAAGTCCTAACACTGATAAAAACCATCACTAAACCATGTCCCTCACCAACATATCTACCCATCTTTTAAATAACTCTAACGATGGTGATTCCACCACTTCCCTGGGCAAGAAATTGTTCTCTGTCCAGGACAGGGGACACCAGTTCCCCTCCACTCCATGGTGCCTGGGGTAGGAAGGGGCTTTCAGGGCGACAGGGGTCCTTGCAGCATCCAGCTGATGGCCACAGCTGCATGAGAGGTGCCTACCGAGGGAACCCTGGTGACCTGCTCATTTTAGTCATCTAGATCCGGGAGACATTTATTGTACCCCAAGAGCCCCAAAGCCCTTGGGACTATGGCTGAATGAGGGATAAGAAATTTCAGTTCATTTTGTTTGAAACTTCCTACAGGAGAGAGAGATATGGAAAAAGTTCAGAAATTTCCAAAACTCTGGAAATTGCAAAACGCCACAGTCAGAAATGACCATACAATACTGTCAAATGCCATCTTCACCACCTTCCCCCTCATTTCAATTATAACTCCCAGAGCTGGAGAACAGATTATGCTTCCCGTATCACATACACTTCCTTCGTTTCAGTGCGAAACCAATGACCAGTTACCCTGTCGCTATCTGCACATCCCATTATGGTAACGAACAGAAGTCATCAAATTATAATACTCTTAATCACACTAAATAATGCCTTGCGCTACAAGTTGCCCCATTAAAATCAATGGCCTATTTGTAGAGCGGAGAAGATCTCAGTGTGAGTAATGACATTAAAATCCCTCCCTGGCTGGGAATAAAATTTAAAACTCCCTGGTGTCTCCCAATCTACCTAACAAACAACAGGGGAAAGGTATTGACTGTTAATGTATCCATGTATATGATGTGTGTTTGTAAAATAGAATGGTGACTCAAATTCAGCAGATGAGGAGCGTTTAATAAGAAGGGACGCTTGCCTGTGTCAGCCTTATTGATTGGGGGCACAACAGTGTCTCCCGCTGACAAAGGAAATTATTTGCTGGGCCAGGGCAGCGAGAAGAAAGCTCATGCAGCCTGTCCGATTTCAACTGGTTTTTAAATTTTCCTTTGGGGGTGAGGGGGGAGAGGGAAAGCACAACACTACTGGGTGCTCTCAGGGAGGAGGAAACAGAGTAATGGTAGATCCCAGGGACAAGCCACTTACCTTCCCTACAAACAAAAAAAAAGAAATAACCAAGAGCTCAGCTTGAAACCCAGTGTTTTGGCAAAGCATTCCCAGGACACCCATGTGGTTTGGGAAGGGCTGGCTGCGGTCAAGCCAAGCACAGATGTTGTCCCCAGCCAAGAGAGAAAGATCGAGCTATTTCTTTCACAGAATCACAGAATCTTCATGGTTGGAAGGGACCTTTGAGATCGAGTCCAACCATACACAAAAAAAAAACCACAAAAAGAAACCACCCAACACAAAACACACCACACACCACACAAACCAAACACAAAACAAAACTCCCAACCCAACAATCTTGGGCACTAGAGCATGCCCTGAAGTGCCATGTCTACATGTTTCTTAAATACCTCCAGGGATGGTGACTCCACCACCTCCCTGGGCAGGCTGTTCCAGTGCCTGACCACTCTCTCAGTAAAGTAATTCTTCCTAATATCTAATCTAAACCTCCCCTGCCGCAACTTCAGACCATTTCCTCTGGTCCTGTCATGATTCCCTTGGGAGAAGAGGCCAACACCCACCTCTCTACAACCTCCTTTCAGGTAGTTGTAGAGGGCAATGAGGTCTCCCCTCAGCCTCCTCTTCTCCAAACTAAACATGTCCAGTTCCCTCAGCCTCTCCTCATATGACTTGTTCTCTAGACCCCTCACCCCTTCTTCATTAAAAACTCCCAGGAAAACCAGCCCGGTTTGACACACACATATATACACATGCAGACATATTTTTCCACCCTCCTCAAGAACAGGAGAGACATGGGAACAGCTCACGAGGACTAAAGAACTGTGAATGCCAAATCCTAGGAAAAATTCAGGGGTGATCTTCCAAACTCCAGTGTTGTTTTTTTGGTTTGTGGTTTTTTTGATTTTTAAATTGGATTGGACCACAAATGGTGACAAAGTTCAAGGAAATAACGACTTGAAGTGGAGGGATTGCCTCTTCATCCTGTGCAGGCAGCACCTACCTCCGTGCAGGTTCCCAGGGTCTCCAGTATCATGGGGGAAGCTCAGCACCCTCACAGGCCACCAGAGCTTGGAGAAAGGCTGCAAGGTGGTAGGAAAGAAATGGTGCCAAATGACAGTAATGCCTTTTCATTATCCTAAAAGCTTAGGAAACGAATTCAAAAACCAAAGAGGGTTAAACAGGATTAGAAGCATTCTTCTCTTCCCAACACAACTAAGAATAATCAAATTGTTATTCAAAACAGGGAGTGGATAGTATTTAATACATCAAGCATGCTCTTCACAAGGGTTTCTTACCTCCCACATGCACTAATCTCTTGGCTATCAGGCTCACTGCCACTTCTCTTTGAGAGCATCCGAAGTGGGACGTGGGAGACCTCGCTCCTCAGGGAGGGGCCCTGCCAGCAGCACAGCAAAGGAGGAAAGGAATATGGGAATGGAACACCCACGGGACAGCAGCAAATTTGCTCCAGTGTGCAGGAATCATAGAATCATAGAGTGGTTTGGGTTGGAAGGGACCTTAAAGATCATGGAGCTCCAACCCCTCTGCCCTGGGCAGGGACACATCCCACCAGACCAGGTAGCTCAAAGCCCCATCCAGCCTGGCCTTGAACACTCCAAGGAAATAAGGGTATTCACTGTGTTTCTGCTGTCTTGAGTATAAGGAGCTTTTTGCCTGTTTAGTTCTGTCTGTGCACAAGATGCACCTCGCAGCCCCATCTCCTCTGTCTCGCTTTGGGGAAGCTTCGAGGAGAGGAAATAACCATTTCCAAACCTGCTCTCCTTTTCCAAAAAAAATCAGTTTTCAAATCAGCACATAAAACAAGCCACAAATCTGAGTCTCAGCTGCCACGCTCAGGATACCTTACGTCTGTCACTGCCTTGATTTTACCCATGTTTTTAAAAACCTACTGAAAAAAATACTGAACTGCCTTTGTAGTGCATCAGGTCTCACACGAAGGGCTGACAGTTAAAGAGGGACTGGATAAAATTCCCTCTGAAAACCAAGTTGGTATTTCCTCCTCTTTCTTTCCTGTCTACATTTTTCACTGAAGGACTCACTGTTGTGGCCGGAAGCATCTACAAGGTATTTGGACAAATAAACACCAGAGAGCAGGTTGCAAGGTTTATGTCTTCATGAAGGCTAATGCTAAAGAAGTCCCCACAGGGTGCCTGCTCGTGCACTTGTGCCAGGGGAGTTCAGTATCATTCCGTGTTCAGACCTTCTGGCTTTGCCCACAATAAAAAGGGAATCCTGCAGCTCCTGGTCAACACAAGAATGAGTCAAGACTTTCCAAGCTTTACATTATAAATGTTGCAGATGAGATGTAACTCCATTATTTCCCTGGACTCTATGGCCACTGGTGTCAGTGAATCTTTCCACATCTCAGTTCCCCCAGCAGTGAAAGACTTTCATAATTCTTCTTGTGAAATTAGTTTGAAAAGAAGAAAGAAGATACTATCTCACAAAGCATCAGTGTTCTTCTGAACACAGGTAGGCAATGTTGCTGGCGGTGATTGGGACCTCGTTTTGCAAAATACCTTGGGTCCTGCAAATAGTGTCTGCCCAAATATGTGCTTTAAAACATGTACCAGCTTTTAGTGGTACAAAAGAAAATGAGTCTCCCCAGATCTGGGTCATATACCAAAGGCAGGGATGGGAAAAATGATCAAACATCAGCTCCCCAAATTCCTTCATTGTCATCTTCATCCATTAACCTCCCAGCAGCATGAACTCCAAGAACCTCCAAAAATGAGCTTTTCTGCACAACACTGTCCACTCATTTGGCACAGAGAGGTTTAAACCTGGATCTTCAGGGCTGTCCAGCAACTCATGGACCAGGTGAGTCTTTCCAAGGAATCCCACTCTCATTTGATGACTCAAACAAACATCTGGCTCCGATTACCCTGTCCCAGCAGCTGCAAGGCATCTTTAAGTTCAAAACAGGGGTTTTGGGGTTTACTGTAGGGAAGGGATTGGGCATTACTATAGAAATAAGAAGAGGAAGGTCACCGTTGGACTTTATCAGATGGGGTTTTTTATGGAGGAGTGAGTTTGGCCTGGCAGTATTGGTTCCTTTCCAATATTGAAGCACATTTCGATTGCTATTGAAGTACAATCTCAGCATGCCCTTTCACAGCCCTGCGGAAATAGGTAGCCACAGAAAACTTTAATTCTGAAGTTGGTGATTTTCCCTGAGAGATTGCTTATACCTGGCCATAAACAGACACACTGATCTCTGCAGGGCATCTTTCTGGGGAAAAAAAAAAAGGAACCAAGACAACCAGTGAGATACCAGGCAGAGTCTGATTGCGAATGTCAACTTCTTTGGCCCAGGCACTGTTCAACTGGAAGTGACTGAAAAAATATCCCCCAAAATTTCTTGGCATTAGCTGTACAAGCATGTAAATGATGTTTCTTGTTAAAAATTCATAGTGAAAAAATATTTGTGTTTGGGTTTGATTGTTCACAGTGTGGAGACCCTGAGTTCTGCTTTAAGTCTCAAACCTGTTAGCAGTCAAGTTCTCACTCAATAAAACATGAGTTTTATTGGTGAGATAATGGGCACAAATTAAAATATTCCAACCTGAAGAGCACACAGAGTTATTATCTCCCTCCCTTTCCTCCCCCATGCTCATCTCCCTCTCTGGAGCACCATTTATGGTGGGTGAGAACAGCTCTGCTCAGTCACTCGCATGTCTTGATGGTCTCCACCACGTTGCTCTGCTCCTTGGCCAAGGCAGACCATTGGCTGTGGAGCAGACCTGGGTGTCCCCAGGACCTCCACTTTGGGTCTCCAAAACCAGCTCATTTTCTAGACACATAAAGCCAGTAATGATGCAACCTCCTTGCTCTTTCAAAGGGGGAAAATGTAACTCATAATTCCTGACACAAGTCTCATCTCCTGGGGTGCTGGGGGCTCACTTGCTCTGCAACACGCTGCCGCAAAAGCCAGGTGGCCGCTGAGCCTTTTGGCACGTCCTTATGCTTTTTGTTGAAAACAGCAAATAATGAGACAGATTTTAGTCAACGGACATGCACTAATTGACATCAGTTGTGTTGTAATTGGTAGAGGGGAAAGTATATGGTTATTAACATTCAAAGAAAAAAAGAGACCTAGATTTTTCTGGCCTTTTCTAAACGATAAAGCTCTCTTCCTCTTTGAACCTGACAAAAACGAGCTTCAGGACTGGAGAAGCAGCACTTTGTGAGAGATATAAAAAATTGCAGCCCTAAGTGCTAACCTGGTGATTTTTCATTTGAATCCATGCATTATCAGTGGAGCTCAACCCTCACGCAAGTGGGTTTGGATTATAAATAGGGCTCAACGGGAGTTTTCAAAAGCATCCTTTTTTCAGTGAAGAGTGTCTGCCAAAACCAGAGCCTTTTCCAGGAACATATGAGTTTTGACAAGTTCCAGGTGTGAAGCGAGGACAGGCAGTAGCCTGGCAGCTGATGCACTTGCCCGATAGATGGGAAACGCATTTATCAAGTTTCTGCTTGACCTGATTCCTACTGAAAACTTGGACTTGACTTGCTCTTGTCACAGGGAGACCCAGCTGCCGCCTGCTCTGGTGCAAGTCCCACACCCTGTAAAAGGCTTTAACATCTCCACTGGTTGTCTCGCTGAAGAGCAGGAAAGGTTTTGTGACGCTGAATTCCTCACAGCCCTAAAACCCCCTTTATTCCCCACTTCTTCCCCTCCAAAACACTGATGGTGGCCATTTCCCTGCACCTCTCACCAACAATATTACCTTTGGCTTCAGGACACACATAGACTATTGGAAACCAAAGCATCTAGGATAGTTTTCATTTCAACCTCATTTCAAGGATATAAAAGTGAACATAATATCCACAGGCTCTTCTTCCCTAACCCATCCTAGGCTCCAAAGATAATCTTCTTATGAATTCAGGGTCAGGCAGAGGCTGGAAAACAGCTGGCCAAAAAAATAGTAATAAAATATTCTTAACTTTCTGCAGAAATTTTTAAAGAGCTGCATATGCCTGATATTTCTGATGTGTCACTTAGGATAGCCCAAGTGACACAAAAGAGAGGGGTTTTAGGGGTTTTTTTGGTGGTTTTTTTTTTTTGGTCCTGAGGGATGTGCAGTTGTTTCTCACTCACGTAGGATAGATGTTCCCAATGTCTGGAAGTGCCTTTTTAATCCACAACCTTAAAGAGAAGGCAAATTGGTGAATGAATTTGTTTCTTTCCTTGTTTTACAGGGAATGGCCTCAAAAGAAAGCACACCCAGCACTTTCACATGGAATTCAGGTCAGGCATGCAAAGAGATTCATCAGATGGTGGGTCAGAGAAATTACACAGGTTTTGGACTCGATCATGCTAGACCTTTGCTGTTTGGGGGAACAAAGGAGAAGCCTTTTTTTCTGCTACATGTACCTTCCTCTGTCCCCCTTGGTGTCACTCATGTAAAATGGAAAAAAATTGCATCTTTCTGACACCAGATTCCAAGGAAGTCAGGGGTAGGAATGGGAATGTGACAAACAGGTTGTGTTTCAAGACTCGACTTGTCCTTTTTACATCTTTTGTATTCGTGTTGCTGTGGCACAAGAGTTGTGTAGGTGCTGCTCACTTCCAGGAGGAGAGGATCCTTCTCAAGCTGTGGTGGTGGAGGGAGCATGGAGAAAAGCAGTGAACATCTCTCACACTTACATTCCTGGAGGACGTGTTGCTGCCTGTTTTTTTTTTCAACTTCCAGCATCTTTAGCACCACTGTTTTTTTGGTAAAGATGCCCCCCACAGTCTCCCAGACAGAGAAAATCACGGCTCACCTTGCCTTGGGGTTTGCTCTCTGAAACAGCTTAACAGTTCCCCCTTGAGGAGAAAATTCACTTTGCTCCTCAAAATGTTGCTCACCTGTTGACAAGCTTCCTGTGGGGAGAAACCTGGGAGTTTCCGCAATGAGAAGAGCGGCAGTTGTGGCACGTCAGGGCTGTCTGGAGGGTGATTGCACGCTCAGAGCAATGTAAACACCTGCACATCCCCATCCAAACACTTCTGCAACATGGACATGGATGGGGGTGCCTGCACAGGAATGCTGCACTGTCCCATGGCCCCTCACCCTGCTTAGCTGGGGGCTTCTTTAGAAAATAACCACCACTGCAATTCCATCTATTACCACAAGAAACTATCAAAGTGTGAGCAAAATCTGATGAGCAGAGGCATTAAATCAGTTGACAGATCTAAAACAGCCACTAGGATGGCTGTGCTTCTCTGGGAAACAAGTATAATTTGAGATTGTCCATATCATCATTGGGATGAGATTTGAGATTGTCCATATGATCACCTCTGGCACTGAACTCCAGTGGGACAGAGCCTGTGCACGCTGAAGACTTGAGCCTGGAGACTGTGTCGATCCACCCTCTTGCAGCTCTTGCTGGTGGCACAGAGAGTTGGTGCTGAGAGCGACACTGGTGGGTTATCACCACGTTGGTTCACCTGGATGAGAAGACAACCATGGCATTAACACAAGCAACCCACTGCTTTCACGCAGCTGAACAGTTTTAGAGGCAGAAGGAGAGGGATTACACCTGGAGGATGCTCTGCAGTGCATACAGGACATCCAGCCAATGTCCCTCTCCTTCCAGATCCTTCACCCTTGCAGCGAGTTTGGCAGAAACACCCCAGGAGGTGGGTGCAAAGGGGGAAAACCCAGGAGTTTGCATTTCAGGGAAAAGTTGTTTTCCCCTGGGAGCTTTTGTAGCTAAACAGTATTGTTCAGTAAAGATCAAAATGTTTTATGGGAACATGTCAGTTCTGACACCATTTTCTAAAGAAAGGAATTGAAATGAATCATTTCAGCTCCCTCATTTTGATAAAGCTAAAATGTGTCAATAATAGTGAAATGTTTTGATAATCTTCAAAACACTTCTTGGGATAAAACTAAAAATGTTTTGACTCTCCTAGCGAGGATAAATGCAGATATTATTCTTGCGTGACTTTTGCCTATTTGTTTTTATCAACCTCCAACGTGCTCTTCTCTCTTTCTAATCCTCGTACCCGTGAATTCCACAGATCACTCAAGAAACCCAAATGTATATCAAAATTCCCTAAAAAAAGAATGTGTTTTGCAGTAGTTTACTGTGTACTCCCTTTTACTGACTGAATCTTCCAGCTTCCCAGAGTTCACACCTGTAAAGAACACGAGCCAAGGGTATTGAGCAGTCAAGAAATTTGGAATTTTTGGAGACCAAACCTCAGTGTGGTCAATACAGAACAGATGTACATTCATCAGAAGTGTTAATTTGTGATGCTTGCAAGGAAATTAAACAGTGCTGTCCCTGTATTTAATGGCAAAAGAATTCCTTCCCTTCCCTTCCCTTCCCTTCCCTTCCCTTCCCTTCCCTTCCCTTCCCTTCCCTTCCCTTCCCTTCCCTTCCCTTCCCTTCCCTTCCCTTCCCTTCCCTTCCCTTCCCTTCCCTTCCCTTCCCTTCCCTTCCCTTCCCTTCCCTTCCCTTCCCTTCCCTTCCTTTTTCTCCCTCCTTGTCCAAGAGGTGTGCATGGGATCAGTCATTTCTTGTCTCCAAAATTTCATCTGAAAAAGGTTCAATAAAATATTAAAATGGATGGTTTTTTCCTTTCTTTACCTTCTGGCTGCTATAACAGGGTCCCTCCCTACGTATCTATACAGGCTCAGCAAAGCCAGTAGGATATTTTTCAGTAACTGAATCAAATCTAAGCTGCTGCTATTCTAGAAATACACGTTTAATAAAATTCTATTCTTTTTCCCCCGTATATTCAGATTGTAGAAACAATTTTCATTCGCTGTTTTCTAACGAACGTCCTGCTGTTTGCCATCTATCCGGGAAAGTGGTCTGGTTTTGAGCTGCAGTGGTCCCTGGGTGGTACCCAGCTTCTCTCTTCTCTTTGGAGAGGGAGCTGAAGGGTTGTCAGTGGTAACAAGGGCAAAGAAAGATGATAGTCTTTAGGTTTAATTTACAGAGTAGTTTTAAAGAAAATCCCCTAATTTAAGCATAGTTTTGAGTCAGTAAAGCCATTACTTTCAATACATGCATAGCTTGAGTTTGGGTGCTACCAAAATATACACGTGTATGCACAGAAAGCCCTGTTCATTAAAAGAAAACAAGCTGTGAAGCACTTAAACGTAAACCTGCTTTAAAAAAATGTTATAATAAGTATATTGTACGCTGAAGTAATGATGAATTCATGTCTTGGCTTAGCACTGGGCACTTGGCTGAATGATGTTTTGAATCATTTGTAAAAACAAAATATTCATCAAGGCCCTTCTGGTCTCGATCTCACAAATGCCTTTGACCCTGCTGCCTTCACAGCCAACACCTTGGCAGTGTCTAAGTGTGCAACATCACAAGGCTCAAAATTCGATGTACCTTTCAAGCTTCTAAAAGCTGTAGAGAAACCCGGTGGAAAAAGGGTCATGGAAGAGGGGAGATTGAGATGAGATCTCAGGAAGAAATTCTTTGCCGTGAGGGTGGTGAGACCCTGGCCCAGGTTGCCCAGAGAAGCTGTGGCTGCCCCATCCCTGGAGGGGTTCAAGGCCAGGTTGGAGGAGGCACCCCACCACCTGGTCTGGTGGGAGGTGTCCCTGCCCAGGGCAGGGGGATTGGAACTGGATGGTCTTTAAGGTCCCTTCCAACCCAAACCATTCTATGGTTCTATGATACCATGATCAGGTTGTTTCTCTTGCTGTTTTCTGACCAAGCCACAGTGGATGCAGGGTGACATTTTCATCCTGATTTTTCCCCCAATGAATGGAAATTAGCTGGTTGCAGAGTTTTTTTTCCTGCTGTTTCAGCCGGGAGAAAGTCAGGCGTACTATACTGAACTAGCGTTGATAAGTGCCATAGGAAAAAGGCAATAGGCAGGCTAATTTATCGTGGCATTTGTTTCATGATCACACCGCTGGTTTTCAGATGTTTTACAAAAGAATTTGTGCTCAGATAAATAAGTGATTTGCTGGTGCCTGGATTTCTTTCCCCTTGGGCTCATTGGTAAAGAGGGATTGTTTGCATGAGTGTGGCTTTAATTAATATTTTGTAACATGCTGGGATGCAATTGCATATTGCTGGTTTTAAAGACACTGGTTCCTAAAGAAGGAATGGAAAAGCCATCACCGTAGGACTTTTTTTTAAACAACTTCTCTAATTAAGAAACCCGCTGAGCAAAGCGTACAAACACATGATTAAGTCCATCTGTATTCAGCCAGGCACATAAGCACGTGCATGAAGTTTGGCACGTGCTTTACTCAAGAGGAATTGTCTGATGAATTGGGACCTAAAAGAAAGCAGGGGAGATACACCGTGCTCTTCTGTTAATGATGCAGTATTTTATATTCTAGTAACCAGCTATTTTTTTCCCCCTTTCTTTTTCCCTTGAAAACGCCTCGGCGTAATATTTCTTGGCACTTTTTTTTTGTCAAACTGAGTTTTGAATATTGAACGACTGGGTGAAGAAA
The DNA here is from genome assembly GCF_964106895.1 of Numenius arquata. NCBI lineage: Eukaryota > Metazoa > Chordata > Aves > Charadriiformes > Scolopacidae > Numenius > Numenius arquata. The sequence continues at coordinate 68,475,717 of NC_133581.1, read as the reverse complement.
AGGAGCTGCACGTTTCAAACCGCCCTGAGCTCTGAGAAGCCGGAGTTCAGCCCTCCACTCCTGACAAGGATGACAAAGAGGCTGCCGGGAGCATCTTATATGTTTCCGTCTAATATGAGATTTCACATTCAGCGTCAAAGTGGGAATTTTGCAAGGAAAAGCATCCCAGTGACAACACAACGTCCTTCACAAGCTAAGTCAATTTTAATTTTTTAAGCCATTATTATTATTAGGCAGCAAAATGCGTGGTGCATAAATCTCATCCGTTACCGATGGCTTTTGTTTCAGGAATAATCAAGTCAATTCAATTCAGGAAAAGGCAAAACAAGGTAAGGCTGTGAATGTCCTTTGCGAACAGCCCCGTGCACCGTGGGTACAAACCCATTGAGCAGCACTGACACCACCAAACCCACACTGATTGTCACCCTTGGAGGATCTGCCCCTGCAGCTCAAAATCCACTTGGTCTCCCAGGGGGACACCCTGGGGATTCTCTTGGAGGTGAAACAGCTTTTCTTTGCCGTATTTTTTCTTTGCCTGTTTTTGAGGTACATGGCTCTCCAGCCCATCGTGATGGAGGTGTGATACCCACAACCAGTGCTGGGTTTAGGCTCGGTGGGTGCTGTGCTGTGGGGGGAAAGCTCCCAGGATCGCACCGAACCCGCTGGCACCATGACCTCCTCCCCACCACCTGACGTTTGTGTTTTATATTCCCCATTTCCTTTCGGACAACCCAATTTCCATAAGCCTGAGCGATTATTTCGCTTTTGAGAAATTAAACCATCACCCTTCCCAGTTTTAATTCCTATAATTTATTTTTATGAGGTGATGCTGAAAAGGGCAAAAATAATGAATATTTTGAAAGATGTGCAAGCCAGACCTGTGCTTTCCCTGAAAGTTTTGAAGGAGGTGCCTGTGAGAGATGCAGGAATAATCATTGTTTTTTTAAAAATAAAACGTAACCACTCAAATACATTTCTAGTAGCACTGCAAATCTTAATGATCATATTTTAAGATTAAGGTTTCTAGGTAACTACACCAGCTTTTTCCCTTCCCATGAAGATCTGGTTGGATAGAGGCAACCATCCCATTTCAGAGAACTACAACTGCCTTCCCAGCATGAGACAGTGATGAGAAGAGACTACTAAAGGAGAGTAAACTGCATTTCCTGGAAAAAGCTGTCCATTATTAAACAATTTTTTAAAGTGGTGAAATGCACTTTAGAAAGCAGAGAGGTGAAAGTCTGTAGCTCCTCGTGATAGTCCCTCCCTCTCAAACCAAGCACTGCCTTCAATGGCCATAGGAAACACTTCTTCCAAATTAAATAAATATTATAATACCAAATATGCTGTCCAAGGAAGGGAGAAAGAAGAAGGGGCAGGATGGTCTTCGTGTGCATGACTGGGGGAATAGGAATGCAGGAAACAATATTCACTCTGTACATGGCATTTCTGAGCCCATTACTGTAACAGTGGGTCCAGTTTTGGCATCTGAACTCTGAAAAGAGATTGATAAATTGAAATGTCTGCACAGAGCTGCTATCAGAGGGTTCTTTACAGAGAGACACTAAATGCATTCACTCGCTGAAAAAAAAGAAAGTCAGGAGTTAGCTTGAGCGCAGTGTATAAAGGATCCATGAAAGGGCAGAAACATTCCTCTTCCTGAGCAGCTCTTTAATTCAGGACTCAGAATCCAATGACTATAAATAAAAAGCAGCAGAGCTGCACTGGTAGAAAAGCTACTAGTTATTCTATTAATTTTTTTTTCCTTATTCTTTCTTTATTTTTTTTTTTTTTTTTGAATGAGGATTTTGGAATAACTCAAGAAGGGTTGTAATCAAATCTTTGCAGCTTCCAAACCCTCCAGACACCCAGCAGAGAAGTCCTTAACAGTCACTGCAGCAACTTCTCCACTAGCTGCTGATCAGAGCTGCCCATCCTGGTGGTCCCTCCCAGACCCAACCTTTATGAACCCGGAAATCCTCCTGGCACTTGTAGGCTGGGATGTGAAGATGCCAACGTCAACTGATTTTCTGGCTCATCATATATGCTATGACTATTTTATGAACCAGCTTGCTGGCTGGGATAGAGAGACAGAAAGAAGTGAAACAACCCACTTCATTCAGGGTGAGCTCCTTCAGACAAATGTAAGGCAACTTGAAAGCCTCAGCACCAGATGTGAATGTGGGTTTGACTTAAGGGCTCAAGTCCCAAAATCACTATGAAGAGATAAAACTAACAGCGCAGAGAAGCAGACTCTGCCCAAAAAGAGATGTGAGATGCTGTGATCGGTATCAGCCTGTTGCCACCAACATTCTCCTCCTTTGGATCGGGGTCAGCTGCTGACCCATCACTTGGGGCATGGGCTGAAGGTTGTTTCTAATGATCCTTTTGGAATTAGGCTCAAATCCACTGCCCTGAAACAGCTCAAGAAAATGAAGGGAATGGCTTAAAATTAAATTCCCAAGGGCTACTCTGGTTTGGGGAAATCATCTCCGCAGTTGTAGGGCTTTTTTTTTTTTGACCATGGTCTATGTGGGAAACATGGGAAACAGTTTCCTGCTTCTCTCTGATGTAATTCTGCCAAGACACATTTCAGAGTGTTGATTGGTGCCAGGTTTTGCTTTATTTTTGGAAAATGTTCTTCACACCTGGGTCTTGAAAGACCTGCAGACCCAGAGCAGTGTGAGCTGAGCTGCCTCACACAAGGTGAGAATTGAAATGGCTCAATTAATGTCGTGAACATTGTGAGGAGGAGGAGGAGGAGGAGGAGGAGGAGGAGAAAGCCAACAGGTTACCAGTGGCCGCTTTCAAGATGCCTATTAAAGTTCTTAAGTAGAAAGAAGCCCCAAACCCACAACATCAACAAGACAGAGGGCTTTATTTGCGCTTACTCGAAGATCATTAGATCCCCTGCGTTCTGCTATGTCCCTGAACATTAAAACCCTTTGTATTTTTAGAGGGATGTAGTGGGGCTTTGGAACTGCTCTCCAAAATTAGATCCATCATTTTCCTGAATCTTATTTCTAGTTGCAAATTAGCAGTTTTCAGCTACTGGGGAATGTTGTGCCTAATGAAAGAGAAAATCAAACATAGCAAAATGCATGACTAATTTTTTAAAAAATCAAATTACTGGTTTTTTAGTACAAGAACGACATGGACCTATTAGAGCAGGTCCAGAGGGGGACTATGAAAATGGTATGAAAATGTTCAGAGGGCTGGAGCACCTCTCCTGTGAAAAAAGGCTGAGAGAACTGGCGTTGTTCAGCCTGGAGAAGAGAAGGCTACAGGGAGACCTTATTGCAGGCTTTCAATGTATAAAGGGAGACTTTTTAGTGAGGTTTGTAGTAAAAGGACAATGGACAACAGTTTTAAATTGAAAGAAGGTAGATTTAGACAGGATATAAGGAAGAAATTTTTTACAATGAGGGATTTGAGACCCTGGGACAGGTTGCCCAAAGAACTTGTGGATGTCCTGTCATTGGAAGTGGTCAAAGTCAGGTTGGACAGGGCTTTGAGCAGCCTGATCTAGTGAAAAAATGAACAGTATCTTCCTGAATCTCAGCTCAAGGAAGGAAGTAAATCTCAGTAGTAAAAAGAGCCAAATCTTAACAATATGATTGAGAAAACCCCCCCAGCTTTAGAGGAGTAGTTCTCATGCAGGAAACGTGTGAGAAAAAAAAAATAAATTAAATAAAATCTAGAAATCAAATTAAAAGGTTGCTGAGAAACAGGGAAGAATATTAGGGTGAAAGGCTTGTGCTCACTTGCAGGGAGAACATGCCCAGCGCTTGACACAGTTTGCTGCATAACAAGGCCAGCAGCAAAGAAATGTCCTTCTCAATCACAGCAGGGGCTGAAGGTGCCTGGCAAAGCCTGTGTCAAAACGTTATTTGGGGTTGTCAGACAGGGCAGGGCTTTTTACTTTACGTGCAAACCTTTTATATAGCAGGAGGAGAACAGAAAAAATCATAGCACTGCCTGGGCATTCCTTGATTATGAGGAGATCAAGGTTTATCTACATATGGAAATGTGTGTGGGTCCTTTGGGCTCTTGGCAGCATTACTTAGTGACAGGCAAAAGGGGAGAAATTTCTCTTTGAAAAAATTATCCCACTTTTTCAATTAAAATTCTCAAAATGTTGTTGGTCATTTTATCAACTCTGCTTTTAATTTTAGAGCTGAGCACTCTCTCTTTTCAATAGTAATTTCAAGAATAATTCTTTATATTTAAACTAGGAGCTTCTTTCCCATCACAACACATTCCGGTATCATAGTTTCTCTCGTCCTAGCAATAAGCCAATACAACATCTTCTGCAGCTTTTCCGTCTCATTTCCTTAACTTCCCATCAATCTTTTCATAGGAGCTGGGAACAAAAACCTCAGTCATCTTCCATCAAAATCCCACTCAAGAATACAATGGTAATTCAGCTACTAGGCACTGCATCATGTCCATACACTGGCATTAAGCTAGTTCTGAAGATGATGCTCTCAGTATCATGTAAGCTTCCTAAAATATATGTCAAGCTGTTTCTATATTTCCTTGGGGATCCTTCCATTATCACTAGGTCATTCATTAGGTTGTAATGAAAAGACTCGTATAAAAAAATTGGACATAAAGAATAAGTGCTGAAAGTTGCAACATCTATTAATGCTTTTGCTGAAAACTTTTTAGAATAAGGTCTTTTTTTTTTTTTTTTTTTTTTTTTGCAAAGCAAGAGAATTTGTTCAGATGAAAGGAATGTTACTAAAATAGACTGTGGGAAATGTAGACTGATTAATGGACCAAGGCACAAAATCCTTAGGTCAATACAGAGACCACTCAAGAAGAGGGCCACAAATGGAATTCTAGACAAGATGGAAAATCAAATGAGAAGTTCCAAAAACAGTGTCTATGAAAAAAAGTAGCTGATAAATCACATTGTCTGTTTTTTAATCTGACCATATTTCTGTTAGTCAGTTCATTTCTATTAAAGGTATGGACCTCAGGGTAAATCATAAGCAGCTCCATCCATCTCACTAGAGTAACATCATTGTAAAATTGGTCTGAAATTTGAATCATATTCAATATCTGCTGGGTAAGCATTAATCAGTTCTTGCCACTAATTTTTTTTGTGCAAAGCAACACCTCATCTGCCATTTCTGATAACACCATTGCTAAGGGACACTTCAGTTTGCTAAGCCTGTAACAGAAATTCAGCAAAAGGTAGCAGGAAAGGCAGGGCAGGAAAAGACTGGATGATGAGAGGGACAGAACACCCTTCGAGAAATGCCCTATTCAAGTTTTTGAAATATCACTCTAAATAAATTATGATGTCAGAGTAGAAGATAAGGCAGAGTGAGTATTGTGAATAGAGGCGGCAAGAGGTTTGATCTTTTATTTTTTTCTCCAAATGTTATTAATAATTTTAAAAGAGGAGTAAACAGCCCTTTCACTACTTGGAAATACCATATCATCACTGCTAACGTTGGGGAGGCTTCAGAGCTCCCACAGCAAATAATATGAGCGTATAACTAGTTTATCAAAAGTTATAGCACAGCTTTAATACACTGCTTGCTATAACTAGAGTTAGAGCTGTAAAAGCACCGAGGTATGGGCACACATAGGGAGGCATAATCAGTTTTATAGACTAGTTTAAACTAGCCTATACTCTAATACTCTTCTAAAGTTCAGTTGACGTCTTTAGCTCCACCGTCTTTTAACACTTGGGTGCTTAAATCACTTTTGTGGGTGGATTCACTCACCTGCAATGCTTGGCAACTGTTGAACTTTTACTTCCACTCTGCCATCGCCCTTGACTTTGAACATCCAGCTGTAACCTGGGTTGAGAGTCCAACCATCAAGCAAAGCTCATTGCTTTCCAAATCCCCAGTCTGGGGAGCCTTCGCTTCCCTCTGGGCTGCTGTCTGCAGAGGCAGCTTCCCAGCAGCAGCATCCTCTCGAGTCACCCTAACGGAGATTGAAAGATTGCTTTTGTCCCAAGAACTGACAACTCTGACCTGCGGTGAGCGGTGACAGGATTAGCAGGTGACTTCCCAAAGACCTTTGGTTTCCGATAATTTCCACGTCTGCCCATGTTATTAGATTTAGAAGGTAAAAGCAATTCTCAAGGGGGTTTAATTCTGTTTAATGAATAAAAGAGCTGATTTCATAGTGAATGAGGCCATTCATAGCAAGTTACTAGATTAAAATAGAAGATAATATGGTTTAAGCAAAGGCACGCACTTCGATTTTCACTAGAATTTCCAAGAAAGATCTTTGTTTTTTCTGCTCCTTCATGTAGATTATAAATAAATACTGAAAAGCTGTCAGGAAAGGCAATGGGAGTTTCCAAAGACAGTGGCATTTTGGCTAATCTTGTATCAAATCAGTGGCTCAGAAACCAATTTGATTTGATTCTTGATAAAGTTCCAGGAGGTGAAACTCTCCCTTTCACAGTTCTGGAGGATTCAACTCTATCCCTTACAGAGTGATGGCTCCTGCCCAAGAATAATACACCTGTATCACGAATGGAACAAAAACACTGACAGATGAGTCACGTTACATGGACCCAAACTCAATTTTGTTTAACATAACAGAAATTAGATGACAAATATGTTAATTCCTGTTGCTAAGAGGCTAAGAGGATCTTCTCTTGTTTAATCTCATCACTCCTGGTTCTACTATAAGGCACCAATGAAATAGCCCTCCTGGTAACACTCAAGTGACACCAGCAGCCCGTTATCCCTTCCCTGTAGGAGAATTTAATTCAAACTACGCAACTTAAGCTTTACCAATCATTTTCATTTCATCCAGCAACATGATCTTTATTTCTGTTGCTTTTCTCTTGATTCTTGTCCTTTGTTGCACTCACACTTAGCATCTTTCAGGTGATACGCTGTGCAGCGATGGCAACTATATGCTTTGGGCCATGACACCAGAGCTGTATTGAAGAGGAGGGTTGCTGTCCTGCTCCAAGTTACGCTGGAGCAATTGTAATGGTTTTTCCCCAACACCACATTGAAAACTTGCATTTAAGAAGCATGTGGAGAAGAATGACCATGTTAAACCAAATTATTAACACTTAATTCACTACCTGCTCTATGGCAGTGGTCAATATTGAGGCCATGATTGTCATCTTTGGGTAACCTGCCTGGTGCCTGGGTGTGTAACCACACAGCTCTGCCTGCTTCACAAAGTCTCCCTCCCCTTGTGTAATATTGTTCTTATCGTGATGGAGATGTGGGTGCTCCAGATTTTCACAGGCTGTCCATTCTTATTTAGTCTGTGTCTTGTTTTCAGCATCATGTCTTTCTGTGGCAATGATCTCATGCAGTTGAGCAGGTCCAAAACTGAAAACGCTAACATCTACTGCCTCAGTTGCCCACAGCCCTTCTCACATCTCCAGACAAACCAGAGTCAACCCTGAGGGAGCTTCAGTAAATGCAAAATTGGATTTTCATAGAATCATAGGATGGTTAGAGTTGGAAGGGACCTTAAAGATCATCGAGTTCCAACCCCCCTGCCCTGGGCAGGGACACCTCCACTACAGCAGGTTGCTCAAAGCCCCATCCAGCCTGGCCTTGAATACTTCCAGGGATGGGGCAGCCACAGCTTCTCTGGGCAACCTGTTCCAGTGCTTCACCACCCTCACAGGAAAGAATTTCCTCCTAATATCTAATCTAAATCTCCCCTCTTCCAATTTAAAACCATTACCCCTTGTCCTGTCACTACACTTCCTGACAAAGAGTCCCTCTCCGGCTCTCCTGTAGGCTCCCTTCAGATATTTTCGACCCGTAGCGACACTCCCCTCCTCACCCGGCTGTGTAGAGTCACTAACAACCTCTGTGTGGAGGTGGCCCACAGCCTTCATAGTCAGGCTAGTGTTCCTTCATCTGGTCATCTCTTAATGCTTTTCATGGTTTTAAGGTATTGTTTGCCTAAAACAAGCTGATTAGACCTTATGAACTAATGTTCTGTGTGCTTTTATCTCTGGATTTTTATTTTTATTTCAGTAAATATAGACACAAGGCAATTATCCCAACAATGCATTTTGATTATGGGTATAGCCTTCAGGCAGCATTTCTCCAGCCCTCAGGTCACTTGGCTGCAAGGCTCCTACAGAAATGCTCCTTTCCAGGTTCATTCCCACCATTTCTCAGCTCTCTCTGCAAAGTTGCTCAAGTTATTGACCAGGGATAAATAAGAAGTTTTGTGTAAAAGGAAGATGACAGCATAAAGTCAATTCCGATAGTCTTCCTTATGCACAGGACTAAATAAGAATATGATTAAGCTTTTGTTGTCCAACATATCAAGTCTAATTCTCATAACACGCTGTTTTGCTGTAATTTGTATCAGATGAGCAAGACCAGCCTAGGGCAGCAGACAGCTCTCGGCATGTCCAAGTGAGGGAATAAGGAATATCCAATGCTATTCTTCGTGTCCTGCCCGTAGAACCATTTCATCTCATCAAGAGCTCAAAGTTATTTTCATTGAATTGGATTTCCAAAACACGTTTTTGTGTGCATTTCTTCCCTTTTTTGATTTCTTTATTTCTGCATTAAGAGTACAGCGATTTTAATACTATCCAGTGTCTCACGACTGATGCATGACATAGATTGGTGAAATGCATATTATTCATCTGCCATGCTGGGATGGCGCTCAGCTCCTATGTATTAATAAGTTTACATATATTTAAGGTATTCTGCTTCCTGGTCAATGCTATAAAAGCAGCAGAATATTCTACCAGAAAATGAGGAAATATTTTGTGCCCTGGACTTTTTCCATTTTGTAAATCCCCTTTGCATCATTTATTCAAAAAGCTGGACTGTTTTTAAGAAGAGTTCTGTGCCTGATACACTGCATTTACAGGTCATTTAAAGCTGGAAAAAATCAGAGCAAATAATTTTCCTCCATTAACTTATTCCTACATGGTTTTTCAACTCCTGTTACAATTTGTAGCATGTAACTCAGAACACAACATGCACCTCACAATGAGATAAATGGATTATCTGTATTATATGGGATTGGCCTTCATTTCAAGGTGGTATCCCTACAGCTGAAATAAGGGATGTTTTCTGTTTCATAATGTAAATATTTGTTGATTTATCCAAGACCTCCCAGACTTACTGGGAGGAAGACAAAGGAGTCCTGCTGGCTTGAGTTATCCTGTTCATTCCCATTTCTTCAGCTGTTAAGAAGATCCTCAGCAGGTCCAGGCTTGAATCATTTTTGGACTAGGACCATTTAACAGGATGGTGGGGTTACTTCATAACTGCTCTACTAATGATGAAAAGGATGAAGTCAGTCCTGTCAGGTGCATTAATGGTAGTTATGAGTATCAAAGTCATCAAAAGTATTACAAAGTAGTGTTTTGGTGCTCAGCACTGAAAACAATGGAGTTGAATTCTCTTCTTTCAGAAATATCTAGCACTTCTTATTCACAAAGAAATCCAGAGCAAAGACTTTTACCCCCCAAAAATCAAGTTAAAACTATGAAAATGAACTTAATACAAAAACTTGCCAATTATGTTTCAGTATATGAATTTAGCCCAGAGACTTGTGGACTTCTTTCTTCTTTAATGTCCAGGGATTTTCCCCAAGGGAAGGAATAGGGATGCAGTATTTTTTCTCCAAACAGAGAAAGCGGGGACACTGCAGCTGGGTAGGAACCTTCTGGAGCTGTGACACTGGTGGGATAACGTAGCACCACGGGGTGAGAGCAGCAAATTACTTGGGGATAAGAAACTCCTTAGGGTGCTCTGAAGGAGCACAGTCGGGCAACGGCTGCCTGATGGTGGAGACCAGGTTACACACAGCGCTAAGTGTAGTGTGTTTGCTGCATTTCACTGGGGGGAGGTACATTTCCAATGGTCCTGAATCCACTTCGCTTTTTCATACGCTGACAAAATTAAAAAAAAAACCACAGGAAACCAAGCAAGAAGTTTCTGTGAATTCCGTAAGTTCTCACCCCATTTTCTAAATCTGACCCTGATGCCCTTGGAGGAAAAATTTGAGTGTGTGAGTTGTGGGAGCAATTTCCCGTTTCTATCCATCCACTTCCATTTTCTGCATCTGAAAAATCTGCATTTCTACGTCTCCCTTCACTGAACAGACCAGATCATGTGTGGGTTTTTTCCTTTCAGATTGAACCATGCGATAACTCAAGAGGTAAGATGTAGAAGTGCAGGTTCCTTTCATAAATAGCTCACAAATGATAAATAAACCATTAGGGGAAATTAATTAGGGAGATATGTAATAGAGATAACTTATCATTACTAATTCATCTGAAAAAAAATAAAAATCATGGAATCACGGAATTGTCAGAGTTGGAAGGGACCCCTAGAGATTGTCTAGTCCAACTCCCCTGCTAAAGCAATAATAGTAAGTAGTAAATAGTTACATCTGAACCCAGTTACCCAACTATTTAATTCTACCCATCGGGTCATTCCAGGGGAGCTGATAATCTACAAGCGTCGCCGTATAAACACATTTTCAGGTGTTTCCTGAGTTCTTGAGAAAATAAGCTTGGTCATCAGACTTAAATGTCTTCTCCTTCTGTCTCAAAAAATGTTAGTTTATTTACTTTCTGCATTTCACAGAACTGGAACACAACTCTGTTATGCTCAGAGTCAACATCGTGCCCCGTGTGATGTCCTTTGGACCACCTTGCCTGCAGGTCACAAAGGAAAGACTTTCAGGGCCTTTTCACTGTGCAGAGTTTTCTTGCTCAGCGGGCAGACCTGCTCTGCAAGCATGAAGATGTCCAAGTACCAAATAAAATAATAAAAAAAAAACCCCAAAACCTAGCATTAAAAAAAAAAAAAAAAAAAAAAAAGATTATGAACTGATAAAATGGGTACATCTGCTGGGTTCTAAAAAGAAATTTATTGCCTTAGGAAAAGCCAGTCAGGTTTCAAAGGACATAGAGATCATTTATTGCTTCTTGCCTTTAAGTAAAATGTGTTTTATAGTGTCTTCCTCTTTCCACCTATTACTTTATAGTGGGAACTGGGCGACAGCTGATATTTACAGGTATTAACTGGATCATGAAAGCAATGGTTCTTGATCCCTCCCTTTGAAATCTGATGGTATTCATTGTAACTTAATTAGAAACATGGAGAAACAAGATCAGAAGAGGCAGTTGACCTCCAAAAACATTGTGATAAAAGAACCTGTTTTATTCAATGTCGTAAACCAAAAAGATTTTCTGAAAAGGAACAATACTGAGATTTAGGAGATGTGTTTATGTTCCTGGGTCTGCCATAGCTCCCTGTGACCCAGTCAAGACATAAAGTCTGTGTTCCTTATGCTGTAAGACAGGTAATGACCTAGGTAGGACATTAAGACAGGTAACGACCCACTCACTCCTCCACAACACCTCTCCTCGCCCAGTGTGGAGCTGGGATATTTTCTTACCTTCCCTCGCACAGCTCATATAATTCAGCAGATCCCTGACATCACATGTTGGCCACAGGGCTCCCACCACTGACTTTATGGAGATGATACACAGAGTTTTTTAGTAGCTGAAGAATGCACTGGAGGCCAAAAAGCATTAGTGGGTGGAAAAAGTGTTGGCAGATGTGCTGATGCTTCATTTACTGGCACCGGTCAGGATATAGCATCCAGCACAGACAGTCTCCCACCTGCTGGGTCCAGGGAGCTGGAAAACTCATGCTGTCCTGACCTTACCTTAAAAACTCGTTACTGGCCAGGTCAAGAACAGGATACTGGGGCAGATCCAGCTCTGGTCCAACCCCAAATTACCTTAGGTTCCCTCTCATCCTACCACGGGGCTGTTGGAGGAATGTGCCTATTTATTGCTTGTTTAGTGGGGGTTGTCCCAAAGATGGAGGAGAGCACATGGAGATCCCCTGGCCAAGGGTTACCAAAGGGTCTGCAGATCCCTTAGCACTCTGTGAGAGGCAGTTGTGGCACTGGCCATCCAAGGAGTGATGTTGTATTCCTCTTAGCTGATGTCTTGGGCTGCTAATTGGGTACTGACCAACGCAACCTTCGAGCACGAAGCCTTTTCAGCGGAATAAGGTCAATTAAAACTGTGTGCTCTAAGCTGGGAGAACAAATTGCCATTACTTCTAGATGCCCATTTCCACGATGTCAGAAGAGCATGGAGCATAACTTGTAGCCTGTGGCTTTTATAAGGACTTTTAAAAAAGGGGACTTCCATGTAGGACGTAAAGCTCTCAAAGTTTCGATGTTCTTGGAAAAAATAATTCTTAAAAGGAAAAAAACCCACACCTTTTTAATTGAATATTTATTCAATGCAGCTCCAGCTGTAGGCTGAAATTACTGCCCTAAATGAAATCCAAGGGCAAGCAGGAAAGCAGATTTAAGGGGCAGTATTACTGTCAGTAATATGCGAGTGGTGAAAGAGCAGCTATGGGTTGAGGGACATTCACATCAGAGAGGGGCTCATTACTTGTGTCTTGTGTTGCAGCTTTTCAGATGCTCTCGAACATCTACCTGTTCTCATGGGGTGCTGCCTACTCCCTGCTGCACACAGGGCTTGGACAACTCTACTGAAATTCATGTCTTTCTTGAGGCTGTTCTACTGAACTCTTGAAGAAATGAACCCAATATCAATTATACTTTTCATCCTCACACGCACAACAATATCACGGTGCTTCGGTAGCACCAAGACCTGGATTTTACAGGGATCTGGTAGGTTAAATAATTTCTCATGGACTATTATTTTTTCTTAACGACTCGATTTTTCTTCAGCAGTTTTGAGTGAAAATATGCAATGAATATTTCAAAGCAAGCCATAGGATGCTGCAGACGGATGCTCCTTTTACATCACTCTTTTTCATAGAGATTGTAGCACTTTGATTGGTAAAAGTTAATTGCTAGGTGTACTCCTCATACCAGTTGGGTGAATTATTGTAGCAAGCTGCCATTTATTTCCAGGGTTTATTTCTCATGATAAATGTAAATTACTGTTTAGATTGATGACACCATCCTGGCACCCTCTTCTTCAATGTCAACCTTAGGGCAGCCCTGGGAATATTGCTGCTGGTTACTGGGGCATTTCCAAATGTTCAGATGTTTTGAGAATGACACTAATCAGAACTGCAGCTTTCTTCCATCAGGCTCTCTTTCATTTTTCAAGAGGTGGCCAAGAAACATGCAGCATGATTGCTTTTGCCCTAACGATGTTATTTATTAAAATTCTTTATCTTTCCATTTTGTGAGTACTTCTTTCTTTTTTTCTTCTCCTGACAATGTTCATACAATAAAATGTAAGTCTGCAGTGGGACTTCAGACCTTTTTTAAATGGTCAGCTCCTGTGTCAGGACTTGTAATTTGGGGGCAATACTTTGCTCTGTACCTAAACTGTAGAAGCCACATGTACGTCCGGGTTCCCTCATCTGGATGTACTTCTTAGTCCCATCCTGACCCAGAGAAAGCTCAGTTGTCCACCTTGCCTTTCCTACTTCGCACACAATTTCTGAGTGAAAGCAAGGACAGGACTTCCACCAGCCATGGACTGATCATTTTTGGGTCTTAAAAACAGCATTGCAAAGCTCAGAGTGGTGCTGTCACAGATGAAAGGCTCTGTAGTAGCTACAGTAGAAACCTAGTGGTCAAATAAATTCACATTTGGGTCATTGATTTGACTGATTTTGGGATTAAAAAAACAGTCAGTGGGCACCCTTCTGCACAGCCCACTGAAGAAGTGCCTCACCCTTTACAAGAGGGAAAGGTGACACTGCTCTGGCAGGGGGTTGGACTAGATGATCTCCGAAGGTCCCTTCCATCCCCTACAATTCTGTGATTCTGTGAAGGCGTACTACCCCCTTAGCTTGGAGAAGGGTTGCAAATCCCTTAACATACATAAAAGAAATAAGACGGCTATGAAAGCCTCCAAGGGCAAAGACTTATCTGTCAAGATACACAGATTTGGAGAGAGGGCAATGCAGGAAACACCTCAAGACTTTCTCCAAACTCCGAGAGGGGCCGGAGAGAAAACAAACAGATGTCCAATCCCAACACAAACAACGTAAGGGCTGGATCCTGACTGTGCTTGCAGCCCTAATTATGGTGTTTTTTCTGATATTTGGCTTGGCAGCATTTAAACGGCTTTTTTGGGGACGGAGTCGGCCTTCGCCACGCTGCTCAGACCGGCTGAGCTGTGCTGCTGCTGGGGAGGGGGAGCAACTCCCACCATGCACGAGCAGAGCCGAATCTGGGCCGCAGTTATTTCGTATCGAAAAGCATCGCATTAATCAGCTGGTATTTAATTAATAGAAAAGATCTGTCCGATTAAATTTCAATTAAGCCCTCGTTTGAAGCAGCGACGTTGCGGATGTTGTTGGACAACCTTGCTGACCACACAGATGGCAGGCAATGAAAACATTAGCCAAATATTTTTACCATGACTGGTTGAACAAAATAAAGTACATCCATTATAATGAGCCCTGTTGTAGCGCAACCCTCTGTAGTACAGCAAGCAGAGAAATTACTACCATAACAGATTGCTGCTCACTCTAACATATGCTGACTCTCCAACTTATTCTGTATTTCGGTGCACAAACAAGGATATACAGATGAATTAAGTTCTTTGATCTGTAACGAGTGCCATGAATACACAGGTTCCCAAAGAACAGTGTGGAGAATCCAGTAGTTATTATATTATTCAAATAAGGTGGTCCGTCCGTCCCCCCCCCCCGCCCCCCCTTCTCTGTCTTCCTGGATTCTTATTAAAATACCTTTCCAGAGGAAAGTTATTAAAGAGCTTATTTGGCTAATTCATCAATAAGAAAACAGCAGCCAAAAAAAGTCCCCCTCAGTACTTAGGCACACAGACATTCATTGCAGTGACAAAGCTTGAACATAATTACTAAGCTGTGCAATGTGATGACTTTATTATATGAATCTGAATTAATCTGACTTTGAAATGACAAATTTCACAGCAGTTTATTAGGATATGACTGCTAAATGACTGATATGACAACGACATGTGTAGTAATCATAACCTCCTAATACAGCTGTACTTTTTTATCCCCCAGATGTAGCCCTTATCATGATGCTTCAGCTGATTCCAGGAATCTAAAATAATTTCACTGCATTGTACTGATTATAAACTTGCTAACAGCTTTTTTTTTTTTTTTTAACACAGTAGACCCACTACAGTCTACTGTGAAACTTCACTGGTAGGTATTGATGTTCAAAGTATTGCCACGAGGCTTTACAGTATAATTAAGCAATAATGTTAATAGAATAAGACCCTGACCCAGTAGCAGCCTTTACCACTGGTAGGTAAATGAAGGGCAAAGCCATTTACTCTTAAAGTGAGCCAAGAGTACTGCTGAAGTATGTTGTGATATGGCCTGGAGGCCTCAGCCAACCTGAGAAGCCCTGATTGCTCTGTCCAAACTCTCCATGTGTGCTGAAGAACTGTTGTAAAGCCAGAGCAAAGCCTGAAGATGGGACGGGAGCAGGAGCATTCATGGTCCCAATTCAAGGATGTCTCTGGAGACATTCAAAACCCTCCTGGACACCATCCTGTGCAACCTGCTCTGGGTGACCCTGCTCTGGCAGGGGTTTGGACTGGGTGATCTCCAGAGGTCCCTTCCAACCCTGACCATTCTGTGATTCTGTGATGAAGTCAGCTGACATGCTCTTCTGGACATCAGTGGGTGATGGCTTTGGAGGTGGTGCTTCCTGAGAGGGTGGAGACATCACCCTTACCCTGTTCTTTGTCTGCCCTGTTCTTTGCCCTGGGGAGGGGGTAAAAAGGAGAAGAGCTAGGATAGCACAAGCATGAAAATTCTTAGGTTAGATCAGTCTGAAAAGATCTGGGTTAGATCAATCTGAAAAGGTCTGGGTTGGACCAGTCCTCTCAAAGACAACATCCCTT
This sequence comes from Numenius arquata, assembly GCF_964106895.1. Taxonomy (NCBI): domain Eukaryota; kingdom Metazoa; phylum Chordata; class Aves; order Charadriiformes; family Scolopacidae; genus Numenius; species Numenius arquata. Next base: position 68,459,861 of record NC_133581.1, on the reverse strand, counting down.
CCAATCTCCCATTGTTAGAAACATCTTCTGCTAATTGGAAAGAATAATCTTGTGGCTCTAAAAGAGCTCGTCTACCACTCACTGCCAGATGAGTTGCCTTCTGTCCTGCCCATTCCTGCTGCCATTGCTGCCTCCTCCTCCGCCCTGGATATCGCAAGCACCACATTTTGGAAGTCATGCCATGTTGGGATGCACCTCGTATGGAGCATCCACTGCAGCAGCCCTTTGGGCATCACCAGGGCTTTGCAATTACAACAGAAAAAATCTTCTGTGCAGAGCGGACACTAAACCTCTTATTATTCCAGGACTACTTCAGGGGAATTAGTTCTATATTTAGTTGAAATTTTCATTGCTGCTGTACCTGTAAAAGAGTGTTAGTATCCTCATTATTCAATTAGACAGATACACTGGCAATAAAATATTCATTTTTTGCAGCAGAAGCTGAATGATATTTCCTTGAATACCTGCAGACATATTCCCTAATTGTTGCCTCATATATCTTAACTGTATTATTTCTGATTTGCAAGTGTAAATAAATGTACTGCTTGGGATGATCATATTTCACACCAATTTATTTGAATGACATTAATGAGTTCTCTCTACCAGTGAGACCTTGCTTTGAGAGCTAGGCTGTGTTTTGCTGCCCATAATTTAACAGAAGACGGTTTGCTGCCATCATATATTAAAAATAAATAAATAAATAAAAATCAGCCAGGGGAATGCCTGAGAGGCTTTAATTTTGTTAGTTATTTGTATTCCTCAGTTATGAGCCTGTGACACCATTAACAACAAAAAAAATAATAATTTTATTGAAGTACTGGAGATTTGGAAGCGATTTTGATATATTTGAAGGTTACAGTTGCTAACAAGCCCCACTTTGTTGTTGGAAGGATTCCGCAGTTATGGCAAGTTTAAAATTGTAATCCTGGAAGGCACAAACGATGATATTTGTCCAGTTTCAAAAAAGGACATACGTTGAAAGGAGGAAGAGAGGTGTGCATGTTTTATTTACTATACATGGTATTTCTAAAATATTGGGTAATTGTTGCCCAAAGACCTCAGCCACATTCACACTCACTGTAGCTGGGCAACCTATTCCAAAACTTGACAACCCTTTCCATGAATAAATTTTTCCTAATATCCATCCTCAACCTCCCCTGGCACAACTTGAGGCTGTTTCCTCTTGTCCCATCACCTGTTCCTTGGGAGCAGAGATCGACCCCCCCTGGCTACACCCTCCTTTCAGGGAGTTGTAGAGAGCGAGAAGGTCTCCCCTCAGCCTCCTTTTCTCCAGGCTGAACACACCCAGCTCCCTCAGCCGCTCCTCACAAGACTTGTGCTCCAGACCCCTCACCAGCTCCGTTGTCCTTCTCTGGACACGCTCCAGCCCCTCAATGTCTTTTTTGTGGTAAGAGGCCCAAAACTGGACATAGCACTTAAGGTGGGGCTTCACCAGTGCCGAGCACAGGGGGACAATTACTGCCCCAGCCCTGCTGGCCACACTGTTCCTTATACAGGCCAGGATGGTGTTGGCCTTCTTGGCCACCTGGGCACTCTGCTGGCTCACATTCAGCCAACAGTTGACCAACACCCCCAGGTCCTTTCCTGTCAGGCAGCTCTCCAGTCACTCTTCCCCAGGCCTGTAGCGTTCATGGGGTTGGTGTGACCCAAGTGCAGGACCCAGCACCTGGCCTTGTTGAACCTTACATCATTGGCCTCGGCCCACTTTTGAGGGCCAGGACCTCAAAGACCTCTGAGGAAGGGGGTCTAAGACAGGAGGGATTAATTGCACTCTAAAAGGGACTTTTTCTCCACTTTATGGATGAAACTGTGGTTGGTCATTTAGCCTAAATCCCTGACTGCTAAAATCTTGGATGCTGAGGTAGCACAAGATCACTCTCCTTTTTCTGCCTTCTGCACTACTCCGTCTCAAAGGGGTATGATGATAAATACCATAAAGACTGGAAAGTACCCATACTTTACAGTTATCAGTGTCTGTAACTACCACTGAGAGAAATTTGTTCTAAGGGGTGGGTTATGTCAAAGCCAGCATTTTTCCCCTTCTTATTCCTTCTAGAAAGATGCCCGTCGTTGTGGGAAATGTTGCTGCTTTTGGAACCATCCTCGTGAACACATGTTGGTGGCAGCAATGGCTCAGTGACCTTTACCCCATGCTCTCCTCCACTTGCTCCATCATCCATCTCAGAACTTCATCTAGGGGCTTTCTTCCCAGGTGTGACAGAAGCCTTAAATAAATGAGAACAAGATGTTTTCACAGACCATGTGGGATTTATTTGTACTTAAAGCTGAAATATCTTGCTTGACTGAGTGGACACCACTGCCCAGCTACCTCATATCCACCAAGATCATAGAATCACAGAATGGTTTGGGTTGGAAGGGACCTTAAAGATCATCAAGTTCCAACCCTGTGCCCTGGGCAGGGACACCTCCCACCAGACCAGGTGCTCAAAACCCCATCCAACCTGGCCTTGAACCCCTCCAGGGATGGGGCAGCCACAGCTTCTCTGGGCAACCTGGGCCAGTGCCTCACCACCAGAGTAAATAACTTCTTCCTGAGATCTTATCTCAATCTCCCCTCTTTCAGTTTAAAACCCTTCCCTCTCATCCTCTGGCTCCCCTCCCTGATCAAGAGTCCCTCCCCATCTCTCCTGGAGCCCCTTTAGGGACTGGAAGGGGCTCTAAGGTCTCCCTTCTCTTCTCCAGGCTGAACAACCCCAACTCTCTCAACCTGTCTTCATAGGAGAAGTATAAATCCAAAAGCAGACTAAAGCTTCCTTGATGGACCTGCAAGGTTGTTCCTCTGACGTTGTTTCTCAGCGGCATTTCTGCAGGGCGTCCGCATCAACATTCCGGTGCCACCAGCCTGCCCGCTGAAGCATAGTATATTCTCCACTTTATATTCAAGGCAGCTGAGCGATTCTCCTTCCTTTGAGTGGCACGCTGCCACCCATACATTACGGAGAGAGCAAAACTCCAAGGAAGCATTGAAGCTAACCATACATTACATGCATGATGGGCTTACCAGATGTCATTTCTTACATTGTTATGGTTTCATAAACTACACTGACATTGTCATTATGCTCAGAAATTTGATCCCACTCCGCTGTTCTTAAAATGGATGATTCTGAAGGTTGTTGCATTAACAAATAAGAGTTTTCAGGAAGGCGGATTTGCAACAGGGGCTTGTGAATGACTGGGTTATAACATTTCCTGGAAAATGGCATGACAATTGATTCATTGCTGGAGACAGTAGCAAAAAAGGCAATGCTAATTCAAAGGTTAGAGGATCCATAAAGCTTTAAAAACAGATTTATTACAGTAGGTGGACTTATTTTCCTCAGAAACTGGAATTGTGGCTGTCTCCCCTGTATTTATGAGACATTTAATTAATCAGTCATAATAAGTATGTTAAAAACTAAATCCTTCGTATTAAGCTCTGCATTAGTCTTGGTGCCTTCTCCATTGTGGCTTGTTTGTGATAGCAGACCAATTTGTTTCAGATACATGAAGAGGGATGATTCCTCTCCGGCAGAGCTTGTGGCCAAGAGCATCCAGAACTTGGGGAAAAGGAAAAAAAGAAACAAGGGGATCATCCTTAACATAAAGGGAAATGCTGTGCTTGTTTCCATACAGGGTGGAAGGGGGAGCTCTGGATGGAGGCAGTTGGGCAGGTGAGACCACGAGCAGTGGTAGCTTGGGGTTGGTCCTCACCAGGAACAGTCAAGGTGAAGCAGGAAGATGTGGAGACTCTTTGCTAAGTGGTGTTTGCTGGCACCACAGCCAACGGCAGCTGGAAATTCAGCCTTGCTCCAGTTCCCAGTTAGATATCACAGAAACCTCTGTCAACCCCCTGACCTCCACAGAGACTGGAGCTACTCAGCATCGTTAAAGCCAGACCGGGATGGAATGCCCGGAGGCAGTGGGCAAACTCAGAACAAGCACCAGTTTCTCAACAGGCTCCTCTTTAAAAAAAGCAGTGATTTCTGCAGGCCCTTCCCCATTTACACAATCAGGGAATTTAGCCTTGTGCCTTTCCAGGATGACAAGTACTGGGTATTTTGGGTTCTTTAGCCTTATTTTTTTCTTGACTGGCTTCCTCCCTCCCTCGTCTCACAGTGAACACACAGAGGACTGTGACAAGAAGAGCAGAGACAATAGAGGACCCCAACAGCATACATTATTAACCACGTCTGCATTCTTTAGTGTCCTTGTTGCTAAAATTAACACAACCCGCGTGGCTCCCTGCCAAACCCAGCAAAGCGCGTGTCATAAACAATACAGGTGGGCGTGATGGCCAACCATTTGTCTGCTCCTGTAAATGTCCCATCACGTCCTTCCCAGCTTAATAATGCCCCAGCTAACTAAACTGAGTGATAGTTTTCACAGGCTAATAATGACTCATTTGTCACAAAGTCTGACTTTCATTTGCAATAGCATCGTAAATTTTCTGCGGTATATGGTGAGCCTGAAAAGCAAATCCTTTTCTTTTTCCCTCCTCTTGTATCCGTAGTATCACGTAGGCTTTTTTTGCAGGTGTCCAAAAATAGAAAGACTTTGAAAAACCTTTCTGTTTTTGAAAAATTCTGAATTTTTTTTCAAAGAAAAATTTAAAAAAATTTGAAAAATCCTCCTACCTCAAGAGAAGCACAGAAAAATCTCTGTTGCCTAATTAAGATGGACAGGATAAGCCCAGTAAACTCCTTATTTCTGGAAATACAGACTTGGGTCTGTTAGGCAAGCCAGAACAGAAGAAGGTACCAAAGTAGCTACCAAAATAGGTAGCAAAAAAAAGGGCTTACATCCCATTTTTTAACTCCTTTCCACCATACTTTGCTCCTGAGGTTTCACTGTGGAAAAGCAGCCTCATGTTTGTTTTCTGTTGACTCCTGGCCTTCATCTCTGAGCTTGATCACCCCCTTAATAAACCAGGTGATGTTTCCTTCCTCCCACTCAGCTGTTTCCTCTGTAGGGGCCACCACTTGTTACTCACCCAGGGCTTGTCAGAGGACACCTGTGACTGCCTTGCTCTGCCTTCTGAGAAGACTCTGCCCCGAGTCTTCAGGGCACTCCTAAAGGACACCTCTCTCTTCATGGGACTTGTTCCCAGTTAGAAATAGAGGAGGACCCAGTAGTGTTTTTAGGGTCAGCTGCAAGGTCCCACTGTGTCCAGCCTCCACGGTGGAGCAATAGCACATCCTGGCATCCTCTTTTCCCACATATCCCAGTTTAAATGCAAAGGAAAACTGGGTCCCTAGGCCAGCTGGGAGCCAGGTCTTCTCCCAGCAAGTCCCATCACTGGGTGATGCACAGTACAGGACCTCCAACATGGCTTAAGCCTGTTGATTTTGGCAAGTGTCCGACCTGGCCAAGAAGGAGGTGCAGGTAGGGAGGGTTCCTGAACCCTGTAAACCGATACTACTAAATTCCATGTGTCTGTGTGCACCAAACACAGAGGAGTGACACATAAATCATATAATGAAAAACTGCAGGAGGTTCATGGACACTTTTGCATGAAACAGAAAAAGTTATCAGGAAATAATGCTGAGGGACAAGTTCTTCTTGTGCCTCCTAGATGTGAGTCCCATACACAGATTTTCTTTTCCTAGTTCACAGGTGCTGATGGATCTGTATGAACGGAAAAGGTGTTAAACAGTCTGACACGTAATTCCCAGACATTGAGCTCTGCCTGTTCTCTTCATCCGGGATGAAAGGTAGAGAGGGATGTTGAAGATCAGACCTGGACAAGCAGGGAGGAGTTGCTCCCTGGAGCATCTTCAGAAGAGTTAGGAAGACGTTTCCAGCCCGGTGCAAAACCACGTGCTCCTGAAGCTCTCAGGGCTTGAATTACTGCACTCATTTCAGGTTCAGCAAACCATGCTTAATCCACCTACACCTTCCAGCTCTGGGAGAGCTGAGGGCTCCCTGGACAGGCAGAGGACATCCGAGGTAGGAGATAATGCTGATTGATGAAGTTAAAGAATTCTGGCCAGGCTTCAGGGGCAGAGAAACAGTCCCTGGTCTTTGCTGCGGGGCAGGGCATTATCAAGTGGAAGACTCGATCTGCCAGGCAGTAAATGCCATTATTTGCATTAAATTAGTGGGACGAGTATTGATTTCATAGATTCATAGATTGGTCCAGGCCGGAAGGGACCTCCAAAGGTCATCTAGTCCGACCTTCCCGCAGTCAGCAGGAACACCCCAAACTAGACGAGTTTCAATTCAATTTCAGTCAATCAAGAATATGATTTAAAGATTTTACCATACCATGGCATATCCTGCAGTCTATGCCTAATACAAGGAACAACAAATCACATAAACCCGCATTACATTTAGGTACATGATCTCCAAATTATCCTAAGAAAATAGAATATTCCACAAGTGTATTCAGGCATTTATTTCTATTACAGCAGAGCATCAGGGAATTTCAAGAAGGTGAAAATTATTCACGATGGCACTCCTTTAAATGGCAACACACCTTGACTGTTCCCAAAATAAACCTTATAGTAGCAGAAGACTTAGTGGTTTTTAAGCCACAGAAGCTAAGCAGGTGCAAATGGGTAAAGCTTCCCTGAAGTCTGAGTTGTCCCTGAGCTCATTCCAGTAGAGGATCTAGACAATATTTTATCAAAGACTGGAGAATACTCATTAGCTGTAATTGTGCTGTATATTCCACTCCTTAACATCCACTGCTCTTCCAAAAATAAAAAAAAAATAATAAAAAAGATTCATGAAGCTCTTAGACCGAGAATAGGGATCTGGAGAGCAACTCTTCATCTTAGTTTTCTGAAGATGGGGAAGAGGCTCAGCCTGGCTCTTTACGATGTAGCTTACATGGGAAAGCGCAAGGGACTCTCTCATTTCATTTGCTGTATCTCACTTGCAGAACAGTCCTCAGGGAAGCAGGAAGGAAGAAAATATTCAGTGTTTAAAAAAAAAAAAAAGAGAAAAAAAAGGTGACAGCAGGACTCTCACTTTGTTGCAAGGAATGAAGGAGAAAGGGAAAGGCTGGGATCTAAAACCATGTGCTGCACATTATTCAGTTGTTTGGGATTGGTTAAATTTTCAGTAAGGATAATAACTTGATACCTGGATCTCTGGAGCTGGCAGCAAAGAGGCTACGCTGGGCATGGGAAGGAGTTGTAAACTTTTACTGTAATCTTATAGAAGGGATGATGTTTCCCGGTGTCACGACGTTATGCCACAATACTATACGAACTACATGTAAAACCCTATATGATAAATTATTGACCAAGGTGAAATGGGAGTTGCAGCTGGTAGAGCTCCACACTGTTTCCCGATCACTGTCACCTTGCAAAGGATTTCAGCCCTCGTATAACTTTGAACTCCTAGGACTACATCAGTCTCTTGAGTTTCTCAAGTAATTTCAGCAAAATTACACTAAATTTGACATTGGCCCGTCTTATCTTCTAAATATTCTTCTCTGAAAGATTAGAAGGACCCTGGCTTTATCCTTCTGTCATGAGAAAGCTCCGGTTCTGTCTTGTCCAGTAATTGCTGGAAATAATTTTCTGGCAGTTGCCCTCTTTGCTTTTGATCTTTTTGTCTGATCATCCCATTAGTCATTTTCTTCTTCTGTAACGCGAATGTCCAGTTCAATTTCATTCCTATGCAGCTGATACCTAACTTTATTTCTTATTCCGTACCATATTGCCCTTCAGAGTTCTCTATGAACTTCCATGGCCCTCTACCATTAGTAATTGAATATCTCTGAAATTTTAAAAATTCTTCTCTTTTGTGCTGTGGAAGTGAGATGACCCTCACTTTCCACTGAAGTGCTTTCCACACATGATTTGCACTTGTTCTGAACAAGGGGCTTTGTCTCTTGCAGCAAAAGCTAACTATATGCAATTTGGGATGAGTTAATCATTGTGGAATAAAGATTTGTCAGGTCAGCTGGTGTAGCCTTTGCTGTGATTAGAAATTGCCTGAGCTGGATTTCCAAGAAAGTTCTAATTTAGAATCATAGAATCATAGAATCATAGAATGGCTAGAGTTGGAAAGGACCTTAAAGATCATCTAGTTCCAACCCCCCTGCCATGGGCAGGGACACCTCTCACTAGAGCAGGTTGCTTAAAGCCCCATCCAGCCTGGCCTTGAACACTTCCAGGGATGGGGCATCCACAACTTCCCTGGGCAACCTGTTCCAGTGCCTCACCACCCTCACTGTAAAGAATTTCTTCCTGATATCTAATCTAAATCTCTTCTCTTCCAATTTAAAACCATTGCCCCTTGTCCTGTCACCACTCTTCCTGACAAAGAGTCCCTCTTCAGCTCTTCTGTAGGCTCCCTTCAGGTATTGATAGGCTGTTATAAGGTCTCCCCGGAGCCTTCTCTTCTCCAGGCTGAACAACCCCAGCTCTCTCAGTCTGTCTTCATAGGAGAGGTGCTCCATCCCTCTGATCATCCTCGTGGCCCTCCGCTGGACCCGTTCCAACAGGTCCATGTCCTTTCTGTGTTGAGGACTCCAAGGCTGGACACAGTACTCCAGGAGGGGTCTCACGAGCGCAGAGTAGAGGGGCAGAATCACCTCGCGAGACCTGCTGGCCACACTTCTCCTGATGCAGCCCAGGACACGGTTGGCTCTCTGGGCTGCCAGTGCACACTGCCTGCTCATGTTGAGCTTCTCATCCATAAGCACTCCCAAGTCCTTCTCCTCGGGGCTGCTCTCCAGCCATTCTCCACCCAACTTGTATTTGTGCCTGGGGTTGCCACGTCCCAGGTGCAGGACCCTGCACTTGGCTTGGTTGAACTTCATGCAATTTGCACGAGCCCACCTCTCCAGCCTGTCTAGGTCCCTCTGGATGGCATCCCTTCCCTCCAGCGTGTCAACTGCACCACCGAGCTTGGTGTCATCAGCAAACTTGCTGAGGGTGCACTCTATCCCACTGTCCATGTCACCGACAAAGATGTTAAACAGTACTGGTCCCAGTACCGACCCCTGCGGAACACCACTCGTTACTGGCCGCCACCTGGACATTGAGCCATTGATTGTAACCCTTTGGATGCGGCCATCCAGCCAGTTCCCTATCCACCGAGTGGTCCATCCATCGAATCCATGAGTTTCCAATTTTGAGACCAGGATGTCGTGCGGGACAGTGTCAAATGCTTTGCATAAGTCCAGGTAAATGACGTCAGTCGCTCTGCCCTTGTCTACCAAGTCTGTGGCAGTATTGTAAAAGGCCACCAAATTTGTCAGGCACGATTTGCCCTTGGTGAAGCCATGTTGGCTGTTTCCAATCACTTCTTTATTCTCCATGTGCCTTAGCAAGGATTTCAGGAGGATCTGCTCCATGATCTTGCCAGGCACAGAGGTGAGACTGACCGGCCTGTAGTTTCCCGGGTCTTCTTTGTTTCCTTTTTTGAATATTGGAGTTATGTTCCCTTTTTTCCAGTCAGTGGGAACTTCACCAGACTGCCACGATTTCTCAAATATGATGGAGAGGGGCTTAGCAACTTCGTCCGCCAGTTCTCTCAGGACCCGTGGATGGATTTCATCAGGTCCCATGGACTTATGCACCTTCAGGTTCTTTAAGAGGTCTCGAACCTCGTCTTCTTGTACTGTGGGTGCTTCTTCATTCCCAGAGCCCCTGTTCTTGCCCTCCGTGACTTGGGCAGTGTGGTTAGGGCCCTTGCCAGTGAAGACTGAGGCAAAGAAGTCATTCAGTAGCTCAGCCTTATCCACATCCTGGGTGACCAGGTCTCCCGTTTCCTTCCGGAGGGGACCCACAGCTTCCCTCGTCTTATTTTTATCCCTGATATATCTATAGAAGTTCTTCTTGTTATTTTTCACATCCCTGGCTAGATTTAGTTCTGCCTGGGCTTTCGCTTGCCTGATCAGGTTTCTGGTGACTCGGACAGCTTCTCTGTATTCTTCCCAGTCTACCTTTCCCTGCTTCCACCCTCTATAGGCCTCCTTTTTGGTCCTGAGTTTGTCCAGCAGTTCCTTGTTCATCCACGCCGGCCTACTGGCTATTTTGCCCGATTTCTTCTTTTTTGGGATGCACCTCTCCTGAGCTTGGAGGAGGCAATCCTTAAATACCACCCAGCTTTTTTGGGCCCCTCTCCCTTCCAGTTCTTTTTCCCACGCTACCTTACCAATCAGATCTCTCAGGAGATCAAAGTCTGCTCTTTTGAAGTCCAGGGTAGCCAGCTTGCTGCGCACCCTCCTTGCTGCCTTATGAATCTTGAATTCTATCATCTCATGGTCACTGCAGCCGAGGCTACCCTTGAACTTGACATTCCCGACCAGCCCCTCCTTGTTGGTGAGGACAAGGTCCAGCACTGCTCCTTTCCTCGTTGGTTCCTCTATTATTTGCAGAAGAAAGTTGTCGTCGACACATTCTAAGAACTTCCTGGATTTCCTGTGCTCTGCTGTGTTGTCCTTCCAACAGATGTCGGGGTGGTTGAAGTCCCCCATGAGGACCAGAGCGTGTGAGCGCGATGCTGCCCCTATCTGTTTGTAGAGGGCCACATCCTCGCTGTCACTTTGATCTGGTGGCCTGTAGCAGACTCCTACTGTAACATCACCTGCCCCCGTGCTCCCTTTAATCCTGACCCATAAGCTCTCTGTCTTGTCTTCACCCATCCCCAGGTGAAGCTCCATACATTCCAGCTGGTCCTTGACATAGAGGGCAACACCCCCTCCCCTTCTGCCCAGCCTGTCCTTCCTGAAGAGCTTGTAACCTTCCATTCGAACACTCCAGTCGTAAGAGCCATCCCACCACGTCTCGGTGATGCCAATAATGTCGTAGCCCTGGAGGCGTGCGCACATCTCTAACTCCTCTTGTTTGTTCCCCATGCTGCGTGCATTTGTGTAAAGGCACTTCAGCTGGGTGCCTAAAGGGGCCGACTTATTAGCTGAGATGGCAGGTTGAAGGCTCTCTTTGAGTTTTTTTCTGCTCAACCTACGCTTAACCCCCTCCCCCTTCGATCCTAGTTTAAAGCCCTTTCAACAAGCCCCGCCAACTCACTTGCCAGTATCTTTCTCCCCTTCTGAGACAGGTGTACTCCATCTGTTGCTATCCGACTCGGTGCCATATAAAATTCCCTGAGTTCAGAATACCCAAAATTTCGGTGATGGCACCAGTTTCTGAGCCACTTGTTTATCGCAGTTGCCTTTTTATTTCTTTCAGGATTTCCTCCTGCAACTAAGGGTATTGCTGAAAAAATTACCTGTGCCCCTGATCCCTCAACCAGTTTTCCCAGTGTCTTAAAGTCCTTTATGATTGTTTTTAATTTCCTGGATGTATTATATACATCATCACTGCCTACCTGAAAAACTACAAGGGGGTAATAGTCAGAAGGGTTGACTAGAGCAGGAACTTTGTCCAACACGTCCCTGACCCGTGCCCCAGGGAGGCAGCAGACCTCCCTGTGAAGCGGGTCAGGACGGCATATTGGTCCCTCTGCCCCCTTCAATAGAGAGTCACCCACAACGATGACCCTTCTGCTTTTCCTTCTTGAACTAGTTGTGATGCCAGGTTTGCGGCGACGTGGTCTTTCTGGCACATCCTGCCTAGTTGTACCATCCTCCTCTCCAACAGTCAATTCCTCCTGCAGGATTCCATACCGGTTCTGCAGGGGTAACTGGGGAGGTGGGAGAGGCAGGGAGGGGATTCGCCTGCTTCGCCGCCTAGGGACCTGTTTCCATTCCCCCTCTTCTCTGAGATCCCCTTCTACTGTCGGGCGAGAGATGGGGAGAGGGTCCTCTGGCTTATGTGGGGCCTCAACATGTTCTTTTATTTTCAGGGAGTGGGCCCACCAGTCAATCTCCCTCTCACATTCCCTGATAGTCCTCAACCTTTCCACTTCCTCCTTCAGCTCAACCACCAGGCCGAGGAGGTCATTCACCTGTTCACATCTGACACAGGTGTCATCACCACTACCCTCCATGGCAAGGGCCAGGCCTCGGCACTCCCTGCAGCCCGAGGCCTGGACACCCACGTGTTTGCGTGGGGCCTCTGTCTGGGTGCCCACAGCTTTCTTGGCAATAGCCTTTGACCTAGTTCTAGCCATGGCTGGATGTGTGCAAGCAAGAGGCAGTGGAAAGGTCAGTTGGAGCGAGGAATTGAACTTACCTTGCACAACAGCAGAGGCTCAGGACCCAGCTGTACAAGTTGCAGCGGCGTTAGGCACCGACCAGGACACCCACCCAGCAACTGGTTGCTGCTCGGTGGGCAGAAGCTAGCTTCTGCCCTCCCCCGGGGCTTCTTATAGGATGGCGGTGTGATGGGCCGTGGGAGGCGCTGGCTCCGCCCAGGCTTAGTCAGCAGCCGGCCCACCAGCTGTCAGCCCCCACCACGTGGAGGAGGCTTTGCCCGGCGACAAAAAAGCCCCAAAAAGAGCTTTCCCTCGGCCTTTTCAGCTACAGATCGCTACTCCCAGCGCAGTCTTACCTGCCCTGGAGCTGGTCTCCGTCGCAATGACCGTTAGGTACGTTAATGGCTTGTTTAAATGTGCCGCGGGAGGCGCTGGCTCCGCCCAGGCTTAGTCAGCAGCCGGCCCACCAGCTGTCAGCCCCCACCACGTGGAGGAGGCTTTGCCCGGCGACAAAAAAGCCCCAAAAAGAGCTTTCCCTCGGCCTTTTCAGCTACAGATCGCTACTCCCAGCGCAGTCTTACCTGCCCTGGAGCTGGTCTCCGTCGCAATGACCGTTAGGTACGTTAATGGCTTGTTTAAATGTGCCGCGGGAGGCGCTGGCTCCGCCCAGGCTTAGTCAGCAGCCGGCCCACCAGCTGTCAGCCCCCACCACGTGGAGGAGGCTTTGCCCGGCGACAAAAAAGCCCCAAAAAGAGCTTTCCCTCGGCCTTTTCAGCTACAGATCGCTACTCCCAGCGCAGTCTTACCTGCCCTGGAGCTGGTCTCCGTCGCAATCAATTTAATTCATTCCAGTTTATTACTTGGCGACTGAGGGTGTCCAGAAATCTGGTATTTACGAGCATGGGATGAGGCTGATTTGTTGGCTTGGAAGCTTGGGAGACTACAAGCAGGAACACAGAAAAGGCAACATTTTAAGCCTTAAGAAAAAACATGATTCCACAGTGGGGTGAAATAATTACCTGCCCTATAAGCTCTGGAGGAAATTAACCCTGCAAGTGCCCTTACTGAAATCTGAGTGGAAAGAGAAAAGAAGTTAGAAATCACCTTACATCAATCTATCTGGACAGGAAAAATCCACTGACAACCAGTACACTTGGATGGGATTTCCGACATCCACCATCTTCAGATCACCTAGATAGAGCCCAGTACTGGTGTGCGTCTTGAGTGAGTTGTGTCCAGTCTCAGGTCTCTGCTGGTGGTTGTGTTTTTCTTTTCTCCCCTGGAAAGACCCCTTTCTCATATGTAACATTTACTAGTCCGTGCTAGTCAGAATATTTATTTTACCGTTATATGATACACTTGTGATCAGCTTTGGCTTGTAGCAAAAAGCCCCACCCAATTATTTAGTTTTACAGAGTCATCTCTGCCAACGTGGACCCAAAGTAGGGTTTGGTTTATTCATTTAAAGCACAAGCTGGTAAGGAATGTGCAACAGCTCTCAGATTTTGTAGGCACAGGAATATGTAATATGCTAAATATTTCTTATGCTGTGGCACAACGTGAATACGTTTGAGGGATGTTTGTGCCACAAGCGCTACAGAAATTTTGCATTTACTCTAAGATTTTTGAAGGTTCCTGGAGAAACGTTTCTTCTGTTCCCTGATAATACATCCGCAGTTTTGCTTAGGAACACTTGAACCTTTCACAGAGTGATAGGCTAATCTCTTGCTGCTTGTCATGTATTTTTAATAAAGCCTGGACAAAGCCACGGCTGCGTTGTGCTATTGAAGAAGGCTGGGCAGAATGATTTCACACAAGATATTTAGTAAATCAAGCCTTGGGAAACAGTGGAAAAGGATTGAAGAGCCGAGTGAAGGTTGATTTCCACATCAGAGTGCTAAGCAATGAACAATGATAAGGCAGAGTTTAATTTAGTAATGAGCAGCAGTTATCAATAACCTACTGGTTTTACACCAGCGATAACAATATAATTAGATTTGAAATCAAAAGATGGAGATGAAAAAACTCAATTAGGAAGATAAAAAATGTAAATGGTGGAAAGTGCAGTTTACTGGATTAAAGGAAGTATGAAAGGTTAATTGGGAGCAAGAACTGAAGGAAAACTATTAGCAAGAATCTGGAAATGTTCAAAACAGTGCTGGGAAAATTACATGATAAAGCTGGGAACCGCACACCTAGGAAAGATAAGGAAATTACATACAGCCATCCCTCTCTACATAGACTAAGGAAAGGTATAATATAGTAAAAATTCTATTTATGGTGAGTGGAGGGTGGCAAAGTGCCCAGCCAGTGAGGAGCACCACGCTGGACAGGGGCCCCGGCACTGCAAAACAGCTTTGCTGGGGTGGGGGCATAAGGACTTGAAGATTTGGATCCACCATTTTGAAAAAAAAATATTGAAAATTAATACTATCATTGCCTTCCTCAAAGCTGCCCAAATAAAGAGTTTTTTCTGAATTGAAACCTTTCACAAGAATACTGAAAAGTATTATTATTATTATTATTGTTATAATTATTATTTTCCAGCCTATGGAAAATTCATTTCACATAATGTGGGAAAAATCAAGCTGAGCTGAAGTTTCTGATTCTTAGCTGATGAGAAAGTCAAAACACGAAATCAGTCAAAATGGACTTGTCTAGGAGGGAAATCAGTCTTACTGTTATTTCCATTTGGCTTAGAAACAACCCTCCATGGAAGCGCACATAATGCATGCGGAGATAACAATAAAATAAACTTCCAACCTGGTCGCGAAGCTCTTAATATAGTTATGGTTTGAATTTGTGGACTGAAGCCTTAGCATATAGTGCAAAATTGCAAACTTCTTGTTTCATAAGGCTTGGATAAGTAAGAGAAAAAAATGAACAGCTTATAAATATAAGGTGCAGATTCATTTCAGTCATGAAAAGAAATAAAAAAGTAAATGTCCCCTGTAACTCACACATTCTCAGAACTACTTTGCAGTTATTTCTCATGTTAAGATGCACTTTTTAAGCTTAAAAACCTCAAACTCATAGAACTAGGCTCAATGTCCACATAAAGAAGTGTTTCTGACAACAGGAATTTATAAGAGATGCCTCAAAGGCAAGCTAGAGCCTGAAATAAACAGATGAGGAATAATCCACTAAGCAAATGAGGTTTTACCTTTATAGCTGGGGATTGCTTTGAGTGGTAAAACGTGAATTTTCCTCTCTTCCATCGCATTTCTATTATGACTAATTGCAGACACTCTGGATATTCCTACTATTCATCCCAGCCACTAATTCTAGGTCTTGCCATGTTCTTAATTCATTGACTCGCTGAAGTGGTGAGTTCCGTGGGGAAATCACTGTTTCGCATATAAAAATATTTTTCTTTTTAATTTCTTTGAATGTCTTTATGCCCCAGTGTTGAGATGGGGGAGGCAGAATTTCCCAAGCTACCTTCTCCAGGCCATTTGTTACCTGCTAAATGCTGATATTCCTACACCATGTATCTCTTTTTCCAGGTAATCAGTCCTCACCAAATCTGGTCTTTTCAAGCCAGAATCTTTTTTTACCTCTTCTCCTTCAATTTTTGCTGGTTTTTGCATTTTCCCCTCTGTGACGAGCTGGGCCAGGCACCTTCCAGGTGAGTTTCACCAATATAAAGCTCAAAAGTTTTTGATACTTTGCCTGGTTGACCCTTCTGACCATGACACGTTTCAACCTATGTCTGCTTTATGGACCACAGACCAGCATCAACCAGAGTTTTCTGTTATACTTCTGGGCAGGCTACTCTATTTTTTTTACTTCTCAAGTAATATACATATAGAGGCTAATTTTGAAGTGCCTTCTGAATGAGTGGAATATGATTTCCCTGATTCTGTGTCAAAAGAATGACTTGTAGTCATTTTCCAAATGAATTGCTTATATTTTTATAGCATATTTTGTAGGTGCTCAGCGTGTCCTTTCAGCACATAGAAGTTAGAGTCATTGTGGAGAGGTGGGGACTAGTGTTTGGTCATAAATGAAACACATTCAAACATAACAGCCATGTTAAATACTCTCTTTTCTTTTCTCATTATGAAGCCCTTTGAAAAGTCCTTCGAATTCTACTATCTTCTGACACCTCACGAAAATGCTGTAGCTTTCTCTTTGCATGAATAAACTTTTTATTTTGCAAAGTTTTGTCTTGGGATATTTCAGGGAAACCTGTGCCAGACACGGACTCCGTTATTTTTTTGCACTGGTGTTCAGTTTCCCCTTTTTTGAACTTAGAGGGCCATGATGAAACCAGAGATTAAAATCAAGAGACCTTTCTCTCTAGAGCCACAGCAGTTCTCAGAGCTTCTCACGTGGAGCAGGAGACACCAAAATCAGTACTGGAAGCAGGATAAAGCACATAATTAAATCAGAAAAGACTGTTTTGAAGGAAAAATGTGAGGGCAGGAATAGCAAAATGTTTTGCAGATAAGAGCATGATACTCCCTTACAGGGATGTAAAACATTTGAAAACATCATTGTTCATCTATTTATACACTTGACAAAGAGACATACAAAGGACCAAACCTGCCGATTGGGCTGATTTTCCTCTTGACCCACTGGATCAACCACCCCAAGCTTCACATGTCCTTAGATAAGGAGCATCCACCCTAAATGACAGTAACTTTGGTACCTCAGATGTACCAGGAAGAGGTGACCTCTCCTTTTCCAAGCTGACACCTTCCAGGGATGTGGCAGCTGAAATGATTGCTCCTTTGGATTACACTGAGGCCAGAGCAAATTTGGGCTTAGTTTGTAAAACCTCTATCTTGTTTCTTATGCAAACATTGCAAATACATTTAAAGAGGAGAAAATACAAATGATGTCATTATAGATGAGTACACTGAAATTAAATAGGTGCAAACCCCAGTGTGTGATGCAACAGGCGATTCTTTCATTATTTACTTGGACCTGTTGGCTATTTACATTTAATTTGTCCTTTTCCCAGTAGACAGTAATTAACCCAAGCAGCCTTGCCAACCAAGTAGAGAGGACTTTGTACCAGTGCAGAGCAAATTAAACTTTGATGCGACGATGATGACTGCCAGCTACTTAAAGGTGAATCATAAAGGCTTTAAAAACCCTGCTTGCAAGATTCTCAAATGTGAACAGAAGCCTTTGGCTTTAAATGGTAATTAGCACCGTAGCTAAACTGAATTTGAAATTAAAATGAGGACCCACACATTTTCCTGGAAGTTGATCTTCACTTCTCTGGCCAAGATGACTATTTCATCATAAACCTGCTGGAGTTTGAAATAACTGTTCGTTCCCAACCCAGCATTTTCCATGCCTGGGGAGTAAACCCTTTGGTCTTTTGGGACCAGCTGCTCACTTCATCTGAGCATCAGGCTGTGGTGGACAGTGATTCCCTGCTTTGTGCTGAGGGGCTCTGCAGAACTGAGTCCAGTCTGGTGAATTTTCAATGACAACCTAAGAGCCATCTTCCTCTGGCACCATTGCACAGCCAAGCACCCTCTGCGCCCCTGTGTAAACCTAAGAAAAATGTATCCCATCAGTGTAAAAGACACATCGCGCAGAAATGACAGATTCCTGGCCTCCTGTCTGTGCTGAAGACCCTTTAGATACCCTCAAAGGCAGGATTGCTGATGTGTACATACGGAGGCTCCAGACACAGCAAAGAAGGCCATCGGTATTCATGGAATTGCCACAAATAAGAGTTTTTTGTATGGATGCTATACCTATTTTGGCTCTTCTGAGGGCAGAGCTGCAACAACGCCCAGATGCTGCTCTCCTGGGTGGAAACCTAATCTGCTCTTGCAGCCTGACTTGGCTTAGCCAAGCAGGTAATCTAAATAGACGTCATTACTAACAAGGTTATGTATGAAGTGACAGCTCGCACACTCTGCGAGTCTTCTACCAATCCTGCTGCCTTTGCCATGCAACCAACAGATACTTCAGAGTTTAATGAGTGATAGCTGAGTCGGGCAGAGTAGACAGCGCAGTCAGTTGGGAGACGGCTTGCTTAATCTCCAGTGCGTGTTGTAATTTCCTTTGGGCCTCGCAGTCTTTAATATTATCTGTGATGATAATCGCGTCGGAGGATATTTTTAGTATTCCTTTGTTACTGTGATAGTATTAGGACTGCACTGCTTTTTCTCGTTCACTGCTTCCCATCCGAAACTTTATGCTGAAGGCAGTTTGGAATTAATATTGTGCTTATTTCTTGAAACTTTCACTAAGATTGTGCCAGGTTCTGTTCAAGTAGTTGTTCTTTCCAATGAATTTCTCACTCAACGATTCATTCCAAGAAGTATTTCTACACGCAGTGGGCTGCGGTTTGGGGCGTGGACAACAAACACTAGAGCTCCAGTCCTAAGTGGAGAATCAGTGATGTCCCGTGGTGGAGTTTCAGACACAAAAGGAACTCATTGACCAAAGGGGCTGCTGTGGCAGAATTGTCCTTAATTAAAAAGAAGTCAGCTTTAGGCAAAATAGTCCTCAAAAGTTTAATGGCCAGATGAATGCAAACCTGGACACAACATCTCTCTATGCTGGAGCTCTCCAGAGTGATGGGCAGGTAAGGCCAAGCTGGACCAAAAGCCTTTGAACTCTCTTGCAAGGGCATCTCTGCTGACATGACCCTTGATTTTAAAGTCAGAGCTGAGAGTTCTGGGCCAAAAAGAGTAGCAATAAGGTAAGGAAAAGGTCCATGAGCCTGTTGGAAAAACAGCTCTTTGCTGGTGCCAGCCAAGCAGAGTCAGTCACTGGAGTGAGCCTAGAAACTCCCAAATCCTGCAGAAATCTCCAGGAGGTCCTCAATGGCATCACGTCTGTGTTCGTTTGACCTGATCGTCAACCCAATCCCAACCCAGATCCTGTGACATCAAGCAATGGGTCCAAGGTATGGACAGGTTGATGGGACCTTGGCTGCACGCCAAGGCTGCTTGCACATCTATTCCAAGTGTTTTAGATAGACCCATTTGCATTTTTGCCAGTGTACTTTGAAAGGGAGACTTTCTACAGAAGGTAATCCTCAGACTGTTTCCCAAAACAGACTTTAAATCTGACTAAATCTGACAAGTGAAATACACTGAGAGTTATATACCATAAATATCAGTGATTTACAATATGTGCTCCGGGCTGGCTGGGCTCCAAGAACATTTGAAAAAGATTAAGGAATACAAAAGAATTAATAACATTATAGGACATAACAGCTTACTCCTGCCTTGAAGCTGAGGTTTGACACATATCACTAGGGTTTGGTTTTTTTTTTTTTCCTTCTTCTTTGCAGTTCTTGACTGTTCCTGGGTGCTGCAGTGCCCAGCTGTAGTCATTGAATCATAGAATGGTTTGGGTTGGAAGTGACCTTGAAGACGATCTAGTTCCAACCCCCTTCCATGGGCAGGGACACTTCCCACTAGACCAGGTTACTTAAAGCCCCATCACAGACTCCGAATTGCCTTTTCATGGCTCATTTTTCCATCGGCTTTTGGAAAGTGTCTGGGGCCATCTTCTCTGCAGCTCCAACACTGTGGAACAGGACTTTTTGTTCCCTCATTACTCTCTGAAGTCATAACACACACACACCAGAAGCTTACCGAGGGTATAAGCAAACACTTGTTCCCAGCTAATGACTTTTTCCCTTTGGTGGAAAGGGCAGAGCTCATTAGTAGGTAGGATGGTGTCTGAGCCCCCAGCCTGCTCCAAGCAGGTGTGATCTTTTCTTGGCATTGAGTGTTTTGGGGAAGCTGCTCCCAAAGGGCATAATTTTGGAGATTTGCAAGGCTGATCCATGTGGGAAATTCTTGCTAATCCAGGAAAAAACATTCCTGCACCAGGCTACCTTCACATATTCTTTACTCATTGTAGTATTCGTCATATTTTGGGATCAAAGAGCCATGTTACAACCAAGGAGAAAGCTTCTTCCACTTCTTCACCAAGCTAGGTGCTACGCAGTGTGCTTGCACCCACGCTTGAAGGGGGAATCTTGCCTGGATTTGATCTCTGTGTGCCAACAGCCTCATATCAAGAAGGCATTGTCTTTAAGCATTAAACACCCATTAATTGGCATTTTCCGGTTACAGTCAAGGTAAAACCTCGTTCAGCAGGAACCGGATTGCAACCACGAAGAGGGTCCACAGAGTTTATTCAACGCCCACGAGTACCTCAGTCTGCTGTTTAAATCCCATGCATTGCAGCTAGAGATCCAGACATTAAAAAATAAAACGCTCTCCCATTATCAGCTTCCCTGGTCTAACGTCTCCTTTCACGCTGCTCTGCCTTACGACGTCTGCTCTGAGGTCAGTATTTAGTGTTCATCGCTGTAGTCTGGCGATATCCTCAATTATCCTTCACTTTCACACTAATGGTCTTTGGAACTGGCTCTTAGAAGATAAAATATCTATTTAAATACATTCTTTTTGTCCGTGGCTTTCAGAAACAAAAGCTTCTTTGCAGTTTTAGTGGCCTGCCTCCTCCTCCTCCCCATTTGAACAAAGTTACGCATTTCTTTTTCTTCAGGAATTCATGACAACTGTAATTCTTGGTCTTAAATACAGATTTCCTTACAGATGAAGATAATCTAAGATGTCTATCCAAGGTCTGCAGGATGAAATTACCTGCAAACAAGCAATAAGTGAGAACTGAATTTATCTCAGGATATCTGAGAACTGTGATTATCTCCCATACACATGACTTTTGTACCATCTGCAGTGTTGCTTTTGCTTGGAACAAAAGTGTTGCACTTTTAATTAGCATTTGTTCCCTTTTGTCCTCATCTTTTCCTGGATATATAGTAATTTAACTAACAAATTAATTTCTATACACCTCAAAACTCTTGCCTCTGCTTTCTGTAATTAAAGCACGTTACAAAAAATGAATTGGGATATTACTTCCTAATTTTGATCTTATTTTCACTTTCATTTGAACAACTTGACTCACTGAAGCAATAACCACTTTATCACAGCTTCTTTGATTAGAGATGGAACAGTATTTTCTCATTTTGAAAGTAAGTATTAGTTTGTCTGATTGTTTCTCATTGCTTTATTTGAAAATAGAGCACAAGCATAAAATAGGAAATAAAAATGTTTTATTAACTATCCATTCTAATAGGAACAACATTTGCTATTCATAGCAATATTCATAAAATGACTTATCCTAATTCCTCAATCATCCCCTATGCAAATGCTTGGAAAATGAATGAGCTAATTAAAGTAGATGTTAGTGGAACAAGGACATTGGGGCTCTCTTTGAACAAGAGAGAATATGGAGCTCATTAAAGCTCTGCATTTCAATCACGGCTGGGGGAGATGCCTGCTCCTTTAGGACACCTACAGCTCCTATTCCTACGGTATCTTCTCCACATGGATAATGTGGGCATCAGGAGTACATCAGCAGCACCTGCAATAGCTAAATAGCCCCTGGGCTGCCTACCTGAAAAGAAGAGAGATTTGATCCCACCAAATTCAGTTACAAATCATTTTACAGCCAGTCTCACAGTCCAAACTCAAGGTAGCACTAGCAGCACTGGAAAAACCTCAGGTAATGAGTGAAAGAGAAGGACATTTAAAAGGCAGGAGGACAGAAGCCTCTGTAGGCTTGTTCTAGAAATTTCTGGAGGCAATCAGAGCCATGGGAGGGGAAGCATGACTGCTGCTGGTTCAGCATAAATACTCCCCAGCTTTTGTTCTACTTGCTAAAGACAAACACAGGTAGAGGAGGGTGACAGGTCACCCATCCCCATGCCCAGCACCACCAGCTTGTTCCCCCCCTGCCAGCCTGACACAGGCTGCAAGTGCAGCTGGCAACTCCTCAGGAAGATCCACAAAGAAATGGAAATCCAGCTCATTTTCACCATCAGAAATCCCTATAGATGACATTTCACCACTAGCCTTTACAGAATCATAGAATGGTTTGGGTTGGAAGGGACCTTAAAGATCATCATCTCATTCCATCCCCCTGCCCTGGGCAGGGACACCTCCCACCAGACCAGGTTGCTCAAAGCCCCATCCAACCTGGCCTTGAACCCCTCCAGGGATGGGGCAGCCACAGCTTCTCTGGGCAACCTGGGCCAGGCTCTCACCACCCTCACAGCAAAGAAGTTCTTCCCCAGATCTCATCTCAATCTCCCCTCTTTCAGTGTCAAACCCTTCCCCCTCCTCCTATGGCTCCCCTCCCTGATCAAGAGTCCCTCCCCATCTCTCCTGGAGCCCCTTTAGGGACTGGAAGGGGCTCTAAGGTCTCCCTGGAGCCTTCTCTTCTCCAGGCTGAACGCCCCAACTCTCTCAGCCTGTCCTCACAGCAGAGGGGCTCCAACCCTCACAACATCTCCATGGCCTCCTCTGACCCTGCTCCAACAGGTCCATGTCCTTCTGCTGTTGGTGGCCCCAGAGCTGGAGGCAGCACTGCAGCTTTGGTGTCACCAGAGTGGAGTGGAGGGGCAGAATCTTCAAGGTGAATTTAGAAATAGCTAAAATAAATTTCCAGAACAAAAATATTTTCCAGGGTACCCCCGTAGTTCAGCTATTCTACTTACCATTAATAGCTGCTCCCGTTGAGAAGGAACATCACCCATTTGCACAAGCCTGAAAAACTGGCTCCCTCAAAGCCAGGTAACAGGCTTTGTAGCTTCTTAAACCCCACCACCTGTGGGTTTTGGCCAACAGCTGATGAGGGGATGGTTTTAACACTAGTTGCTAATTAACTCTTTGTGAAGGCAACTTTTTTATTTCCTCTTGTGGCTGATGATACTACAAGTACATTTTTAAATCCAGTGCAAGATTGTCCTCAAAGAGTCATATTGTCAGCCTCAATTCTCTCTTTAGTTGGTGGAGACAAAACATGTTTAAAGTGCTCTTCGACTTTTACTGTCTACATCAGGATGAGAAGCATTTTGTGATGGGATTTCTCATTCAGCTGATTCTAATGGAAATCTAGATTATAAGGTGTGGTATATGTATATTTTATATGATTTATGCACATATGTAGGCACCTGCTTTTGATCAGACGAATCCCACATCTTGTGCTGGATACTGGTACTTTGATACTATAAATCTTTTGAAAATTGTCCTCAATATGAACACACCTTAAGATAGTATTAAGAGATCTTTAGAGTTGCAGGCTTCTCTGAAAACTGAACATAAAGAAACTTGTAACTGACCACAACCCATGATAACTTTGGCAGAACTCACCCACCCTGCACACACCACTAAAACTAAGAAAAGTATGCATTTCTTTCCAGACTACAGATCACAAAAAAGAAAAGTCAATAGGTATTGGAAACTGGTAAAATAGACACTAACGCAGCCCTAAGTTATAAAATCATGAAGGCAACTCAAAGAGAAAGAGCGACCACCTTCATTAGCTGCTGCCCGGGCATTGCATCTGGGAGTTCATCAAAGTGCCCGGGAAATGCAGCCTGGAGAGGAGGAATGCCAGCATCTTTCCGGAAGATCACTCAGCTCCTGCACAGGGATGCTGTCATAGCAAAGAGGAAGGAGTGGGCTGAATGATAAAATATTCAAAATGCCATGGATAATTGAATAGTTAATATGCTCATTTATTCAAATTCTGTAAGCCTCAAAATAGCATTTTCAAGTGTTTTCATTTTTTCTTCATCAGTCTCACGAAGGCTCCTTCTTGGGCTCAAATGCCTGCTAAAGTGCGAGTATTTAAGGGGAATGAGTGGGTTGCTGAGCTTGTGACCCCACATCCCTGCCCATGTGGAGCTGCAATTGCAGCCTTCTCCAACCTGCTGCTCTCCTGCGAAGGTCCATGTGGCTTGGTGTTCTGGTCTGCGGGTCAAAGGGATTCACTGCACGTAGCTTTTCAGAGGGAAATTCTTCTGCCAGTGATGAGAATAGGCTTCCCGAACCTTATTTCACTTTTATCTATACTTATAAAATCCCCACTTGCCCATGAAGATAAAGTAACTGTGCCTTGATGTAGCACTTCCATGTGCAGATGCTCCTTAAGCGTGCACTTACCAGACTGCTCCTCACCAGTGGGCGCATTTCCTTAGTCTCACATGCCTATTAATGGCAATATAAAGCACAAATGGAATATATTTAACACTTTGTCATAGAGAATCATTATCTTAAGGTATGCTCTCTTGTTTTACTTAAATCCTTCTGCTGAATTGAACGGCAAAAAGCTTGGATCTGCAAGGTCTTCAGCCTTGTGGAGCAGCCTGGGAAAGTGCTCTGCAGGCAGATGAATATACATCATGCCCCATGCCCGTGTCTCCTTTTAATCGCTGCCTGAGGGTCTAACCCACTGGAAAAAGGAAATTCTGCTCTAACACTGAGGCCCCTGTGCCTTTCCAGCACGGAGTTACAGCTGGGTCCTTTCACTTGTCTCCTCTGGGCTGGCACCATCCAGGGGTGACGGTGAACACTGTCCTATCAGCAATCAAGTGCTGGGTTTGAACAGCCAAAAATTAGGGGGAAGTTCTTAATTCTTACAGACTTATGTGCTTGAGAACCATACATTCCCTCCCCCTAAAAAAACATAAGTTTGGTGTAAAGCTAAAGAGATTTAACAAAAATGATCATAGAATCATAGAATCATAGGATGGTTAGAGTTGGAAGGGACCTTAAAGATCATCGAGTTCCAGCCCCCCTGCCATGGGCAGGGACACCGCCACTACAGCAGGTTGCTCAAAGCCCCGTCCAACCTGGCCTTAAACACTTCCAGGGATGGGGCATCCACAATTTCCCTGGGCAACCTGTTCCAGTGCTTCACCGCCCTCACAGTAAAATGTAAAAATGTATAAAAAATGTATACTCTTCTAACCGCCTTGTTCCTCCTGTGACAAACACAGTTTCCATTTGAAAACTTTTCTCTATTCAAAATCAGAGGCTCAGGCAATAACGTGACTCCAAAAGCTGAAGCTTTGAGGAAGACAAACACCCCTCTGCTTTCCAGGAGACTCTCAGGAACTTGTGAACACAAGCGAGGCTGAGGGGCTTAGTGCCAGTGACTATTCACGGGGAGGTTTAATAGCATCTGGGGACGTAGCAGACTGAGAGCTGTGAGATTCGCCTGGCACAAATTCAGACTGGATTTAAGGGCTTATACCAGACAGAGCTGGGGAACGATCCCAGCCTGGGTCCTTCATGCAGGGAAGAATTTCAGCTCTAAAGCCAAATGCCTCCAAAGTTTCAGTCAACTGCAAATCTGAGTAACATTAATGTCTTGAAACGCTCTGGTGCAAAGGGGAAGAAACATTCTCTGCTGTGCTTCCATGAGAGATTTCCTTCTATCCTGATGGCGTAAAGATATGTAGAGGCCATAAAGGAGGATGGATGTGCTCGAGCAGAAGAGAAGCCCAGCAGAAAGCTATTGTTTCTGTTCCTCTCCATCTTTCTCTTGCATCGATCGCCGAGGACCACCAACTACTGCTTAATGCCCTGGTTAAGAGGTAAAGAGCATTGACTCTGCTGGCAGCGGTGCTCTCCTGGGCTTTGAATTCCTGGAATAATTCCGCACAAGAGAATTTTGCTGCGTGTAAATATTTACCTGTCTATTCTCCTGCCTGGCAGGTGAAAATTAAACCAGCAGCCTGGGTGTATACCACAGGTCTCCAGGGTCTTTTACTGTTCCTACAAGGATTGTCTGTGAAACAAGTGGCTTGTGTAAAGACATTTCACCCACGGTGTGGAGGAAGGACAGGTTAACCAGCCAAAGAACAAGCTTCTGGAATTGTGCCCGCCCCCTCTGCTCGCCCCCTGTGGCCACCAGTGCGTGAATTGCCTGCAACCCACCTCTGCTGGGGGGGCACCAGGGATGCCCATGGCACAGCGTCTCCTCCCAAACCCCAAGTCACCTTCAGGCATTGAGGAAAGTTCCCTCCAGGCATTGAGGAAAGGTCCCCCCGGGCACAGGCTTCTTGAAGGAAAGGTATTTCCAGCCTCTGGCACAACTCAGTAGCATCTCACGTGGGAAAAGCCTGTAAAGAGATCAGATCAGATCTTAGGCATTCAAATATGTGAATACAGACAACAATTTCTCTTGCTTCAGCTTCCCTGCAATTCTTCTGCGTGTGTGTGTTTGCATGAGACACCAAACGCAATGGGCAAAGGCTCTACAACTTGCTCAGGCTAAAAGCAAGTCCACCCAACAACAGGGGCACCCACAGCCCAATCTGCAGGGCAGGACTTTTGAAGACAAATTTTTGGTCTCCTGGGAAAGGGTCTTAATCCCTGTCCTGCTGCACCCAGGTGTTCCTCTTCCACCTCCCCAGTGGGTGCCCGAGGAGTGATGCTCAGCGCACACCCAGCTGGTGAAGCCCTTTGGAATCTCCCTCACTGCAGGCAAACGGGAACGATTTGTAGAGAGAAAGTTAAATCTGGCAGGGCTGGATTTTTTCTCATCACAAGCCATTGGAGTATGAAGGGGGAAGAACTCTTCTCCCATGTAATGAATTATGCCAAAAGGATAGCTCAAAAATCCTACAAATAATCAAAATAGTTAATCGTAGAAATGACAAACTGAGCTGCATTGTCATGTCCAGGATTCATGTTCATGTTTTGCATGGCTGAAACTACTTGCTGAATTCAGCTGGAATTGGCAAATAGCTTTGGCCACTCCATGATTGCGTTCTTCTTGGAGATTAAATGATAAATGAAGAAATAAAAAATATCTGGCTGAGCTAAGGAGATGAGGTTTGTGCTCCAGACCCGTGACTCTGCGGGGCAGGCAGTCTGCTGCCAGGCAGACTCTGGGGGCTGATGGATATGAGGGGCTGCATGTTTCAGCCTCCTATTTTTATTACCATGGTTTTTCATGTATTGTAATTCCTGTTATTTAGTCCTGGCAGGGAGCAGAGAGCAGAGAGGTTGTTAACAGGAGCAGGTTCCTGAAGCTTTTTGCTTGAGTCATGGAAAAAATACCTTAAACAATATCAAACTGTGAGCCTGCTGCGATTTTCAGTGCTGATTTGGAAAAAAAGATTACCAAACCCACATGCAGAGGAAGCTGCACCTTCTTTGCCCCAAAATGCCCAGGCTCAGGCACCCCTGGGATACGTGGCCCCGTAGAAGGACCTTTGCTTCACTCTCCACCCACTCAATACCAAGGAAGATTTGTGTCCTGAACATTTCGTAGGACAAAGATAATGGCATGCTCTGAACAATAAATCAAAATAAACACTGGAAGCAGGTCTTTAGACTTCAGACTTTTGATGCTGCTATTAAATATGGGGCTTTTTCCTACGTATCCCTTCTGATTCACCAGTCCTGCCTGGATGACAGACCCAGATAGCTCCAAGTATTGTACGACAGACGGGACAACAAAGTTTACGTATCTTCGTTAATATCCCTATTTTCTTCTATACATAACTGGAAATAACTTTGCCAGTCCTTGCTATCGTCAACATGATTCCCTTCTAGTGAAGCTTTGCAATGAAAAATATGTTCACGAGGCTGAGATGTTCAGAGACACTTCTGGCAGTGAAGTACAGAAATCCCACTAAATTTTGCCTAATCCCATCAGGCTTGATTGAAAAGCGTTATGTCACACTGCCCACACCATGATTCTCACGGTAATACCCAACGTGGTGCTTTTGAATCCATTGGCCAAACGCAAACAATTCTTAAAAGAAGTAGTAAACATCTCAAGGATGATCTATATCTGTATATTTGCACAAAATATAGAGATTAGGCAGG
Organism: Numenius arquata; assembly: GCF_964106895.1. Classification (NCBI taxonomy): domain Eukaryota; kingdom Metazoa; phylum Chordata; class Aves; order Charadriiformes; family Scolopacidae; genus Numenius; species Numenius arquata. The sequence goes on along the minus strand of NC_133581.1, from coordinate 68,432,133 downwards.
AAGACCTGTGTCAATAACCATTCTGGGAAAACAGAGGCAGAATTGTTGCAAATTGTTAGAAAATGTATGCTTTCTTGCCCGGGATGATTTTACCTGGGAACAAGCTGCTGGGGAAGGAGACACATGAACTGGTGGATCAGTACCGGCCTGCTTCAGACGAGTCATCAGGCTGATTTTTTGTGCCATTAGGGCTGTCACAAGGAATACAAGGTCTTGGATCTTTATTTGGTTGGAAAAGTTGGACAGGAAACAGCGATTACAAATCCTCATCCTCGTAGATGAGGTCGATGACCAGGATAACTATTATTGTTATTAGTGATCATGGTCCTATTTTGCAATTTTTCCTCTAAGAACGGTAGAAAAACACAGCTCTTGTATTTCTTACGACCTTGACGTACAACACAAGAGAACAAGAAATGGTGGGAAAAGGGAAAGACAGGTCATTAAAAATGTTAATAAATTGAGAATAGACGTAAAGCGTCCTCCAAAGCTTGATGTACTACAATGCTTCCTTTTGACTTCAGTGGCATTTTCTTCAGAGTTTTGTATCCCTGGGTGGATCCAAGCACACTTCTGAGTACTCTGAATAATAATAGCTAATAATAGCCAGATTGAAAAGCTATGAAAAGGGGGGAAAGCAGTCCATTGTGTTCATTTCTCATCAGGTATTATTAGAATATGCTATTGATAATGCAAGAAAAGATCTTCAGCTGCAGAAGAGATGAAACAAATCTGGATGTGGAATGGATATGCATAATACCAAATGCTTACAGGGTGCTGGAGCCTCATACAACACCACAGTAGGTAACACCTGGAAATTGGGTCTGCTATAAACTTACAGAAGGCAGCAGCGGTGCCACCTCCAGCAGGCTGAGGGAGGCCTGGAGTCACTCATGCCTCAGCCTTGCTAAGACCTTCATTAGCATTTGCTTTCCAGGTTATTGAAGAGAAAAAATAGCCATGGTAAGACTCAGAGCTTAGAAACAGGCACTTCTGGAGCCTTTCCAGTCATCTCCAGTGAGAACGGTTTCATGTTGCTGTAGCTGTGGTGATCTTCCTTTAGCATAAGGGGAAGGTGATGCTCTGAGGTCAGTTGGCAGCCCCAGCAGTCACTGTTCAACGGTGTCAAGCCAGTGACCACTGAATGTGTAGTGATACAACGAGGGGGAATGGCTTTAACCTGAAAGAGGGGAGAATGAAATGGGATTTCAGGAAGAAACTCTTGACTGTGAGGGTGGTGAGAGCCTGGCCCAGGCTGCCCAGAGAAGCTGTGGCTGCCCCATCCCTGGAGGGGTTCAAGGCCAGGTTGGATGGGGCTTTGAGCAAGCTGGGCTGGTGTCCTTGCCAATGGCAGGGGGTGGGACTGGATGGACTTTAAGGTCCATTCCAACCCAAACCATTCTGTGATTCCATGAATGGACACACCATAATGTACCCAGTCTTACAAAAGAAGATGGTTATTACACTTTCTATGAGACTGACAACCAGGACTATGCAAAGCAGGGATTTACAGCCTGTAAATGTTCACATCTCATTCCAAAATACAGATAAAAGCCTGACATTTCTTCAGACCCCATGATTTTATACGGATCGTGGGAACTCACCCTTCAGATAGCTGTGCTACATGCTGACGAGCCAATCTGATGTCTTTGGAGAAGGACAGAAATAACACTCCCACTGTCCCGTGAAGAGAGCTGGGGAGGAAATGTCAGCCAACGGCATATGGGGGGGTATCGAGCGTGCAGGCTCTGCAGCCACGTGGGGACCAGACGGGCCTGGGCATCTGCTCACAATGATGAGGCCAGGCAGAAATGAACCCTGGCAGATGGCTGGATGGGGTGCTCCATCCTCTTCTTTTGTGGTGGCCTTTGCCAGCCACGCTGAAGCACTGAGCAGCGTGTCTGGGAGACTAAGAAATGAAGCAGCACTGGACTAGGCACGAACTGCTCCTGTCATGGGCAAAATGGGTCAATTATTTAGCATTCACGTTCTAAGGCTGAGCACAAATGTGTGTGCTACAGCATTGTTTAGCTCGCAGGAAATTGTTTTCTTGAGTGACACAGTGAAGGTCGTGGTTTATCAATCATGTACAAGGTAGACATGAAACAGTCGGTTGCAGCAGCTTCCTCCTGTAAAACACATTCCAAGGGAAAATGATTGGTTTTGCCATGTTCTGTGGGAAAAGTGATAGACTAAGATCACTCTGCTCCTTTGAATTGTGCTTTTAGCTCCTCACTGTCATTCCAAGTTTATTTCACACTTCTTGTGCCCGGGTCCCCTCTACACAAAGCAGCATGTGGTAAATATTTTAAAATACTTATCCATGTTTTCTTCTGCCCTTATTTTCAAAATCTTCCTCTTAGTGTCTTGCCCAGCAGTGATCTAAGTGACTGTGCAAAACTCTCCTACCTAAAATAGCACAACAAAGAAACACCTTGGAAGCAGTCAGTAACTGAGACGGTGAAAATACGAAACTTAACAAGAAAAGTCTCCTCAAATAACTAATTCTAACATAAAAGAATAAAATAATAAAAAGAAATCAGAGCGATCCATGTTCAAGAAGGGACCTGGTTGAGAAATCTGTGTGGTGGTGGAAAACTGGGATGATTACAGAAATGACAGAGATATCTAAAGCTCTGTTTTCATTCATACTGCCAAGAGCCAAGAGGTTTATTCTGGATCTTTGCTTTAAGGAGTTTTTTCTTTGCTTTTCATATATTCTTGTGTGCAGAGAAAAGAATTAACAATGTCAAGAAGGTGATGAACATATTCTAGTGTGCTACGTGCATCCCACCAGGTTCTTATCTCTTGCAGATAGTTCTTAAGGAGAAGAACATGTAGATTTTCTGGCTTTCACGAATTTCTTTTCCAGATCTGACCATAATTTGAACATGGTCAGTAAAGGACATTTATATTCACAGGAGAGCTTGTATCAAATTGTGCTCTGGTGTTTATCAGGAGGACAAGTTACATCACAGCTGTAGCACAATCACCAAACCGATGTAGGCACTGATATGGTTTCCTCCTTGTGAGGACTTCACCATCGTGGATGGATTCTTATCTCACAGTAATAGCCCAAGATACATCCCTGTGGTATTGATGCCAATCTACAAATGAGAAAAAGAAAAACCCCACAAACCAGAAAATGTTCTAATTGTCTGACTTCATGACTAACACAGCTGTTGAGTCCTCCTTGCTTTATTTCCTATTTGAATACAGTGTATTATTCAGTAAAGGCCGTAGTCTCAATTTAGAAATTTAGCATTGATGGGGAATCCAACAAAAGTCTTGTGAAATTGTTCCAGGATTAATTATACCACTGCTTAAAAGTTGTGCCATATTTCTAAATCCGCCTTATTCATTTTCTAGTTATTGGAATAAACAGAAAAACCCTTCCACAGAAATTGAACAAATACCCAACATGAAAAGGGATGGCACACATTCTTTGTTCCTCGATGTCTGAGAATTTAGTAGGCTGTATTGAGTCACTCAATGTTTGTTTTTACCTTTTTTTAACACATTGCAATAGCTACACATTAGCACCCTGTTCCCTTTGTAATTTGCTGCTCTCCTAATTAATGTCATCTGCAGTCCTAATTGGTGAGAATTTTTGATTATTGTTTCAAATATTAACACAGTTAAGATGCAATATTAGAGATACCAGCTAGATTATATCTTCCTGACAGCTAGAAAGACTTTAATTCACATAGTAACTGTCAGGCCAATCATGGATCACCCTAGTCATTGATCTGAAGGTCAGGTGGTACCAAATGCTTTATGGAGATCTAAGGATACATCAATATAAGCAGTGGTATGAACACAGCCAGCTCAGATATTTCTAGCAAGACAGCCACAGAAGCTATAAAGCTTATCAAATAGGCTGGCTCCACATTCAGGTCACTATCCTCTCAATTTTTAATAGTCTGGCTACTGCTAAAATACTGTTGGAAGGGAAAATATCTAATCACGACATGATAGAGGATAAGAGTAGCTGGTTGTTGGGTGGGTGGGTTGTTTTTTTTCCACATGAATGAAAAATCACCTACCATTGTTGCTGTCTGAGGGCTGGGAGGGGACGGGACTGTAGGTGAGCGAAGTGTGCACGGTCACAAGGGCAGACTATCCATATGCAGACATTTTAAATTTGATATCCCAAATTTTGAGCCTACATGTCTGTACACCCATGGTAACATCCTTGTCAAGTTGACTCACTGAAAATAAAGGACAACCTGAATTTTTGAAACGCTTATAGTTCTCAGGCCAATGGAACTCAGGATACTTCCTGTACTTAAATTCTTAAAGCAGACCTTAAATTTCAGAAATATCCCCTCATATCAAACTCACATCCATCAGATAATTCTGGTGATTCCAGATGCAAACAAGAACTCAGTGTGCACATGATGTCTCCATTTCCTTCAGCCTTGTGCCACCACAGGTCAAAGATTTGAAAGTTACCCTTGTAAACCTCTGCAAACCTCATGAGAGAAGAAGAGAGATGCCAAAGCTGATGCCGAAGCACAGCCCAAAAACCCCTAACCATGATGATCCCAGAGCTGATTCTCAGATAACACCAGCCAAATGGCAGATTTTAGACACTGGTGGTGCAGCCCTCTCCCAGGAGATGTCTTGGCAACATTATTATGTCCTCTGTGATAAATGAAGGCAAGCGCGATGCCCAGTGCACTCCAGAGTCCTCCTTCTGAGATGTTGTGTCCCCTGTGTGAGAGCAAGCAGGTTTTGGTTGCACCATGGAGGAGTGTGACATTTTAGGCATCTCTGAGACTGTTTCATAAGGTTTTTTTCTGCAGTTCTCCGCCTCGTGTTCTCAAACTGACCAACATAAACCCTCTATTCTCAGTAATACATGTATCCAGTGGCGTTTTCTTAGTAGGAGGTATCTTCTGCCTATAATAACAGTTGAAAGGCAGCATTTTTCATCCCTCTCCAGTCATTGTAGCACAGCTCATGTGGGCATGCAATATTCCCAGCACAGCGACATTGACGGATTCTTTTGAAAAGCAAAAGGACAAGATTCCTAACTGAAATAGACCCATCGAGTCAAAGGAGGTGATGCCACCCACCGTGTGATGGAACTTCCACCAGGGTGAAATGGTTAGAATTGGAGTGAAAAAGGACCTGAAAAGGTCAGGTGTCTCTCATCTTAATTGTGAATCGCAGAGGCTGTGGGACAGGGACCAGCCTCGCCTGGTTGTCTGTGTTGTGCTGAGCACAGCTGGGCACTCACATCCAGGTGCTGTTAATATAGAAAGAGTAAATAGTAATCGCTTTAACAAGATAGTGTGGGAAAGAAGCCTGTTTTCCTCTAAAAAACCACAAGAGCCTCCTACCTCTTTCAGATTGGAAAACCTGCTTATGGTGGTTTTGGGTGGTTTTTTTTTTTGAACAGCCTAGTTTAATCCTTATTAAAATTCTCTCCAAAAAGTTGAATGTATTAATTTCCTTCCCCCCCTGCCAGATATGACATCTATCCCTTGGCAAGTCTGAAAGCCTCAGGCAGCTCTAATGAGGGGTGCATTTGAGTGTCACGCAACGAGAGAGGCATTATGTTGTGGTCCATTTCAAGACGGACTTGTTTTCAAGCTTTCTAAAACAAAATTAATCAATAATTACAGCCATCATCAGCATGTGAGCCCCCTGGGGTTTTATTGCTCTGTGTCACATTGCTCTGTGACCTAGAGCAATATACAGTAGTTTCGTCTGTTGGAAAATAAATCATATTACATTTTTGCATGCCCATATAGTTAAGGCTTATCTTCTTTAGTCGTGAAGGAACAGAAATTTCTTCTGGAATTGCCTCTTTCATCTACATTTAGTAATCTTAATATTTGGGACACAAAATGATTTCCAAGCCACGTTTGCCAGTTGGGTTTAATCCTTTGAGTTTTTAATTTTGAAAACTATATGACTATGTTAATTTGCAGAAGTGAGATTAAAATAAAAACATCTTTGTGTTTGTACTCAAAGTGCAGAGATTTCCATGCCTGAGTATCTGAATGAATAAATACATGTTCATTTGAATTTCTGATCAGGAAATTTTCCACAATGGGGAAAGTCTTCTTTCTGATTAACTTTCTTAAATAAGTTCAAGTATATATTCAGGAGAAGAAGTTAAAAGTCATAAAGCTGCATTTCCAGACCTTGGGGGTGGGAAGGCAGGAAGAAGAAGGGAAAGCAGTTGTTCCTGCCACAGAAAGCACCTTCATGCTAAAAAAGAATTGGAAGAGCTGCAAGAGGTGACAGAGTTGAAAGTGAGTGACGGGTTTAAATGCTGTATCTGTTTCAAACATAGAGACAATTAATATGCAATGAAGGCCATTAGCAGTGGATGCCTATCTCATTCCCTTGCCAGAGATGAAGCTTGGTACTACCTACACTGAAACACAACATAGGAGCTTTATTGGGCTCCTCATGGTCATTGCCAAGGAGAAGTGTTACCCAGCTCGATAAATGAGTGATAATAACAGAGAAAGAGTGAGATGGCATTGGACTTAGGCTCCTGTTCCTGCAAAAAAATTATGTAGTTAAGCCTACTAGGAAGAAATTCTTTTTTGTGAGGGTGATGAGGCACTGGAAGAGAGAAGCTGTGGATGGCCCATCCTTGGAGGGGTTCAAGGCCAGGTTGGACAGGGCTTTGAGAAACCTGGTCTAGCAGGAGGTGTCCGTGCCCAGGGCGAGGGATGGGAATGAGATGATCTTTAAGGTCCCTTCCAACCCAAACCATTCTATGATTCTATGATTCTTCAACATGGGTTTGGTCTATTCCAGCATGTCCAGAAACATGGCCAGGACAGGGACCCAAAACTGCTGTGGTAAGGATTAATGGTGTCTTTCTCTGTCACAGCTGCCCCAATGACCCATGGAGAGCAGAGCACTGGTGGTGTTTGCTTCTTTGCAAATGCAGTATTCCTGAATAGTGGAGGTATCAGAACAAAAATACAGTTTGTATCAGAACAAAAATACAGTTTCAACAGTTTGAAAGCTGTTACTCCGGGTGGCTTCTTGATAGCTCAGCCAAGCATGCCGAGGTCTCCTACCTTCTCAAAAACCCCATCACGTGCCTCTTTTCTGTTTGATGACTTGTGCATTCTCCATAGATTTGGATCCCAAATTAAGGATGAGCCCTGGGGATGAGCCACCCTGTCCAAACCCTCCCTGGCCTGACCCAAGCCACCCTCAGCCCCAAGGGCCAGGGGTGACACCCATGAGGAGGAGTCAATGCTGGAGTATCTTTGGGACTGAGGGGTCACTGCCCAGGGGTGTGGAACGTGTTAGGGGATGCAGGGAAGGGCATTTGGGGATTGCACAGGACTGGTTATGGGATGTTCAAGGAGGAACATCCCATTATGGGATGTTCAAGGGTAGAGGAGGGGACAGATTCAGGTGATTTGGGGAGGAACAAATGCGGGGAAATAGAGGCACGAGGGGGTAGAAAAGGCCGGTTGCATGTTGGGTTGTCATTATGCTGGTCTTTTTTTCTAGAGCCTGGAATCTACAGGTTTGGGGATCATTATTTGCCTTTGTTTTTAAGAAGGAGCCTTTAAGGAGGGCAAGTGAATGTTCACATTTGACAATATGAATAGCCGGATTTGTTATAATTCTCACCTAATCTGGGTTATGCACAATCATTAATGCTATCACCAAATGCCTTGATTTAATATAACTTATGAAAAGAAGCTTAGTTATCAATATAATTTTTTTTGAGTAGATGAAAGCCTTCTGTGCTTCAGGAATATTGCTACATAAAAGTTAATGTGGAATAGATGATTCAATATCCTACAGCAAGTGTAGGAGCAAACAATGCCTAAATATTTAAAAAGCAGGAAGATAAGAATACCAAAGCACACTAATATAGTATGCACATACCCCACATCTCTGATCCATATTCTTTAAGCCTGTAAAATAGCTATGAATTCTTTTATTTACCAATTTAAGAGAGAGCTTCATAAAACCCGATTTAACTGCTAAATGCTGAATGAAAATTTTTGTAGGGGCTGTATTTAGAAACTCATGTTTATATTCAAGTAAAGACCAAAATTCCTCTTTTCTATGCTCTCCAAAAGAATGAAAGAAGTCAGTACTGTTTGTCTTCAAGTGCCTGGAGAGTAATTGGGGGTAGCTGATAGAGGGTCTTTCCCACGGGGTCTGTGCCTCCCCTGGTAGCACTAAAGGAAGCTTGTCCATTGGATACCCCTCTTCCCACCTTATTTCTCAGTGTCTTCCAAGTCACTGTAATTTATTACAATGGTCAGATGCAGCATGAGGAAAAGGGAGATTTCTTATATTGCGTCGATCCTGCCCTTACACTGGTTAAGAAGGAAACCCAAGTTTTTACTCAAAGAGCAAGCTTGTGCTGTGGCACTGAACCAAGGTGCAGAGAGTCAACTGAGTGCACTAAGTTTTCAACCTGCGTGACCTCTGGCAAATCACTGATTTTTCTCTCTGCCTTCATGAACTGTCGGCAAATGGAGATGATATTAATTCCTACATCTCTTCTGTGGGTCTGATTTTAACAGACATGTTAAACATGTCTGTTAACATGGCTATTAACATGGCTCTGCTGGGTTATTCATGCAGTACACAACACTGTTGGGAATGGTTCTATGTTTAACCCCACATCTGCCACTGAACTAAAAAAAAAAAAAAAAAATCAGTAACAAGACCCTGCTGCCCAAAGAAGAGGACCATACCTAAGATGAGACCCAGGAGACAAAAGTTCTGCCAACTTCTGAAGCTGGAGCTTTTCTAGCTGCGGTAACAGTGCTGTTGCTGTGTGTGATGGCAACACAGGGGCTGTAGAGCAGATGGGGGACTGGCAGGGAGTGGTGGGGCACAGGCAACCACACGCCCGAGCACTGGGGTCTCCTTATGGAGAGGAGCTAAACCTGCGTGGGAAGGGAAGTCTTGGGATTGCTTGGCTGACTCTCAGTAACGTGCAAGGCCCTTTGAATCAATGCGTTTTACTAAATACCTATGAAATAAGTTGAAATATATTGTTAAAATGTTGCAATATGTATGAAACATATCAATATCTATGAAATACCTGTTTACACAAAAGGTAGGAGCACACACAACAAATCAAAGAACTATAACAAATCAAAGTCCACTTATCTCTGTGAAAGCAAAATTATGGGGCAACGAGCTGGGCGATTGCCTCCGCTTTGTCCCTCAAAGGTGGGTGGTTTCTGTGGGAGCTGCTCGCTGGGAGAGGAGGCAGTGGTTGGTGCCACACACCTTGGGCAGGACCAGCAGGTCCCAGCTGAGCTTCCCCCTGGAGCAGGACACTTGGCCCAGGGAAGACCCTCAGCATTGAAGGAAGCCCAGGAGGACACTCTCAGATGGCTCAAAATTTGGTCATATCAATGGCATTGGCAGCCAAATCTGAGACATCTCTGCTGAACCTTATCCCAGGAAAATCTGAGCTCTGACTTTTAAGGATACATGTTTCATCCTAATCAATGTGAAAGTTGCATATTTCATGAAGTGTATCGGCAAAAGCTTCTAAAGGGAAAAAATGTTAAATGAGGTTTCTGAGAAGTGCAATTTCAACATTTTCCTTCCAACACACTTACTTAGTGACCAGAATACCTTTGGAAATTCCTGAGTGTTTACAGTTCCCATCTACCACGATAGTTCCTTGAATCTTTAAGTCCCGCTTTGGAAAAGCCTAAGAAGCTTTAAGTATTGAGCCATTAAAAAAATTTTTGTTTTTTTTAAAGAGAGCTCTGAAATGCTCCAGTCTTTTCATTGTTGCTATTGTTAGTTCATAGGTGATCTGATTAAACTCCAGAAACCTATATATCTTGGAAATATTTAACAAGAAGCAATCAAGTCTGGAGCAGCAAACTTTATTTCCAGCAGCCTGGTCTGGAGCCAGTGGATGTTGCAGCTCTCAGCTGTGTTTCCTCAGAGTAATGAAGTGATGACTCAGAACATGGATGGAGAACAACAAACCCTTAAAACAATCATTAAGAAATTCATCCCTGGTCATCTACAAAAGGGGATGGGTGGTGGCTAGTGGTTGTGGAATTCAGAGGAAACTTTCAAATAGATTTTTAAAAAAACAACCAGAAAGAAGAAAGGAATAACTGTTTCTCTACTCCCAAGAAGGTTCTAACAAGAATAAATAGTTTTCAGTTGCAGAAAGGAAAATTTGGGCTTGGCATTGTGAAAAAAATCTTTCTAGAGTGGTGGAAGAGTCAGGTGGAGGTTGTCACATCTTTATGCTTGAGGTCCTGGAGCACAGGTTAGATGTGTATCTGTCAAAAACGGTTATCTCTGATCCTTTCTTGGACTACAGGGGTAGATTACATGGCTTCCATTGGGATTTGTGATACAGGACAAAAATCACAAGATCATGGGACTCTGTGTCCTCCTTTGCTGATTCATCTAGAGATTTCACTAAAAATCTTGAGCCTTTAAGTGTGATTTGGGATTTCTGAGACTTTTGAAAGCACAATGTCTGTCTGAGCTGAAAAAGAAATAGTCTCCCTTTGATCAAAACAGAGAAAGATTTCATTATTCTCATTTCTTACACCAAAACTGCCACCATGTATTGTCTCTGCAATGAGCTGAAAAGCCTGGAGACCTTGAAAAGCACATTTTCAAAACACTTCTCAGTGCGTATAACTGTTCCCCGGGAGCCCTTACATGCACTAATACCGACCAAGGATTCCAAATTGCTTTTTTTGCTTTGACAATGAGCTGATAAAACTCCCCGATTGCTGCTTACAAGTCCTCTCCTATTAACAGCAGCCTTGTCACTGGGCTCCCTTCATTGTGCTCAGCCCTGGAAATACAGAACCGTGTTTCAGATCCCAGCGATGTGGTGCGTTACGTGTTCCTGAACAATGCTATCGCTCTGCTCATCCGTTTTGGGTGCCACCAGAGACCATCACTCATCTTTACAGAGTGCTCATCCTTGTGTTTTTTATATTTTTTTTTCCTCCTGAAAACATTGCCATTTTTTTTTTTTTTTGGCTCAAAGGCTACATTGTCTTACAGTTTTTTGATGCCAGTTGGAGCAGCTATTCATTCCCAAACATCTGACAACTGTGCTCTACTGTAAGAATTATATTGCTCAGGAGCTAAAATAGGCCTGTTAAAATGTGGGTTTGGGTTTCTGCAGGGGGATCCCAGGAACTTGAAGCAGGACTCTTCGCCCACGACTACACATCTCCACGGCAAGTCACACTCAGCTCTCCTCTTCCTCAGAAGAGTAAAAGAAGTGTCCTGGGGCCAATTCATCATGGTTTTGCATGAAGAGACTCCACCAAAAATGCCTTTTTCTCTCCATGGATTGTGAAGGGAGCCTTTATAATTAGCTCAGGATCTACATTTCTTACAAGTGAGGGACCTAGATAAGTGAGTAGTGTCAAACCGACTCTAAAAAAAACAAGTGGACCATGATGGGACTAATTACACAGTTAAAAATGGGCATTTATTCAAAGACTTCATTATTCGAAGACTTGATTTTAAGCATCTGTTAAAGTATCTCACTAAATTTTGGCCTTGATACTACTATTTATATACAGTATATGAATGCATGTGTGTACATGCACATTTGCACACTTGTGCATTTTATTTATTAATCGCATTATAAAAATTTACAAATAATCAAGTCACACAGATGGCGATACTCATTGAATGGAACCAGTTTATTTGATTTTCCATGTAGTAAAGAATTAATAATATTGCAATCACTTGTATTTGAAAAGCAATACAGATCAGGTGTCATCTGTATGTTACTGTTTTAAGTTTTAAGTAGGCTAGGCAGAATTTAAATTAAACTCTAGCTGCACACAACGACTATTTCAATTAGAGAAATCTCTTGTGATCTAATATTCTTAGCTTTAAAGTCATACTGCATAAATATTTTATTACATATTTAATAACACTTTTTCATAATCAGGAAACCAATGCATATATCTAAAATATGTGCATTTAAAGAGCTGCTGACATGACATGGGAAACTTTGAAGAATATTCTATTTGGGAATTAATTCAGCTTGGGGCAAAATTCAGAAATAATATTTAAGTGGGAGCAGCTGAATACGTTACGTATTCCCACACAGGTCTGAAACAAAAGCCCAGGTTTTGTTCCACCACTTATTTTAAGTGTAAGAGTGTATTTCTGTGCAGTGGATTCACATTCATACTGTTACAAAACACTCCTGAATACCTCACTGAATCAACACTAAAGTGAACTTTAAAAGAAAAGACCAGGCCTACACAATATAATAGAGGATAAACATTAATTGTTAGGGGATTTTTATTAAAGTCCCACATAGAGAGCCCCTTTGGGAGAAGCAGTGAGGAAATCACCACATAATTTAGCACTATGAAAAACACAGTGCTGGAAATCAGCCAGCGAGGCGAAAGCAGCCGTAAAATTTAAAGGTGTCAATTTGTCACAATTCTGTATCTTTGGAAGATTTGTCATTATTGTTACTGCTACAGTTATTGTTATCATTAATGTTAACAATACTATTATCACTATTATTAATAAAATATAATGTAATGTAATGTATAATAATAGTAGTAATAACAATAATAACTGTGTGTGGCCTCATTTAATACACTAGTAGCAGCAGGAAAGAAAAGGTGGCATTGAGCGCAAGATGTGTACAATGGACTGAAGACCTGCAGGACTAGATGAGTACATATGCCGGCCATCCCACACGCAAGCGCCAAGCTCTTTCAGATGATGAGAAGCCCAAAGAAGCTGTGGCTGCCCCATCCCTGAAGGTGTCCAGGGCCAGGTTGGAGGGGGCTTTGAGCAATCTGGTCTGGTGGGAGGTGTCCCTGCCCAGGGCAGGGGGTTGGAACAAGATGATCTTTAAGGTCCCTTCCAACTCAAACTGTTCAATGATTTTATGATATTGGTGAACCTGGAGATGTGGAGGTGAACTCGGTGGCCTGGAGAAGAGTTTGGTGCCAAGGATGTTCCACTGGCCTTGGTTGCAGGATGCTTGCACAGTTGTCAGCTGGGCTGTGGTGGGGTGCAAGCTTTTGAGACCCGCCAAGGACAGGGGGAGGAACAAGGGCCATGATGTTGACCACCCCGACCAGCCCCACGTGCAGATCCTGGAGATACAAACAGGTTTTTACAATGAGGAGACTTTGTGCCTGTTCTGCATGGCTGTTTTTTTCTTCCAGGTCACTCTGCTTCCAAATATTTACCACTTCGTGCCTTTTTTTTACCTCAAACTGTAGGAGTAGGCATTGAGTGGGCCATATATTTTCACCTTATCGTTGGAAGTATCAGATTTTTATCCCATTTGCAATGCTTTAAGAGCACACATAGCTAATATTATAGTAGGGTCATTCAACAAGAGAAAAACACAAAGTTTTTTTTCTTTGGAAGCTGACACTAGACATATTTAAATGAGATATAATGGACACATTTTTGATTATGTGGATAATTACTTTTTAGAACAAGTTTGGTGGGCTGTGATGGTCAATAGTTTTATATCAAGAAAGAATTTCTGGTATAAAAATAGTCTTGGTTCACATCAAAATTATTAGGGTTCATGGAGAAAATGCCAGAGGGATGTTGACCACCTCTCATGCAGGAAATGGGGCTGCGTGACCAGGAGGGTTCCACAGCCATAACATCTATGAAATCGGAAAAAAAGCCATGCTAGAAGCTGGCATTCATCTTCTGAACTAATAACATGATATCATTTATCAAGAACAATACATCACGGTGTAACAGCATGTTTGTCTTTGGTTTAAACAAGCCATTAAGATAAATCTAAAGAGAAACAGTGGATACTTAATTAGGATAAGAGTCTCACGTTGTACACAGATTAAGTAAACAAGCCGGCTTGTTGGCGTGGGCAATTAGTAACCGGCTGCTGACCCTCATGACTGAGGTCCAGCCTTTTCTCCCAGCAAAATGAGATTTGTAATCCCTCTGCTGTCCTGATTTGTAAAGTCCTCTAGCCAAACGCATCGTTAATTTAAGAATAGTTTAAATGAGTATGTTGGTGTAATTAATTCCTGATGTATTCATAATCTGGGCTAAAGTGAAGGATAATGCATGAGACTGTGTCAATTAAACTGTTAAACTGGATTAAGGAATGAGTCAAAATCACTTATATCAACAGGAGTCTTTGCTCATGCTCTCAAGTCACCTGTATTTATTAATTTTAGTGGTAAGGTGGGCACAGCATCCCTTGGGAAGGGCAAAGCAATTAGTGTTCCATGTAGTCTTTCCCACCCAGCACATCAATCATGCAGCTACTCACAAATCTGGAGGGCAGGGGGAAATTGGGGTCACCTTTTCCACAAAACATTTTAAACTAAATATTTCTGTCCATCCCTAGATGTGCAGAACACCAAGTTTAGGAAGTTTGTCTCCAAAGTTGGAATTTCTACAGATATCAGCGGTCATACAAAGTGTATACAGGTGGAAATATGCATTCAAGCTCAATTATAAATGGTTCTGCCTCTTCCTTGGCACCTACATTTCCTCTCACAACAGTGAAATTATAGAGCAAAATGTATCACATCACCTCTTCCAGTACATTTGTCTTAACACCTGTAATTTTACCATGTAAAATCATAAACCACAATTTTTTTATATATAAATGTCATAACTCTCCTGAACATTCTCTGCACAATGCCTTCCATTCCTTTATTTTCAGCGTCGTACACAGTAGTTTGCTATTGTTTTTCATTTCAGTGTGCTGCTTTTATTACAGGTCATACTACATGGGCATTCTGCTGCAGGGGAAACAAAAGGCTACTCAAAAGACATAGATAATTCATATATTTTCATTGTTTATAAAATTGGACAGAAAAAAATCAATTTTAATGAACATTTTTGAAGCATTTCTAGTGTACTCATGAGGTAAGAAAGAGTAACAGGAGTCGGCAGATGTGAAATGACAGACATGCATTTTTCTCTAAATAATTATACAGATGTTAGATAAACCATCGTCTTTGCTTTAACAAATATTTTGCAATGGGTTTCTATATGCTGGATCTGCCAGTAGGGGTGGTTTATCACTAGAAAAAAAAAGAAAAGGCATATGAGATTGAACAGCTTGCACAGTAAAATTCCTTCTGCACCATGGACGGAAAAAGCAATTTGAACTAGACAACGATAAAATGAGAGTTGTGAGACGGTATTTTGAGAAACAGCCATCTTTAGTTTTGTTGTAGTCTGGAACTTCCTAAAACATCTTGTCGCTGCCTTTTCTCTTTGTCAGGGTTGAAGCGTTGTGAGAAACGCCGTGCTGGGGAATTCATTAAGCAATAGCTTCAAAGCGGGATTTAACTTGGATCTGTCAGCGTCTCCTGCCTTTCTGGGTTTTGACTAAATGGTGCAATTTTGAGTTTTGCATATATCTTAAAAATACTTTGAATTTAGTTAAATTTTTTTTTGGTAACAGTTTGGATTTCTACCAATGAACAGCAGACTCAGAGATGAGATCCCCTAATTACAAAGGGACAACAGACATGGAGCAAAAGGCTTCTTTTCACCCTAATCAGAAACAATTTTATGTTGGGACTCTCTAAGGAGCCTTTTGACAGCCCAACTCTCAGTTCCCGTCACAAGCCGAATGCCAGACACCCAACTCCATTGAAATTATGGAAAAATGATTGGTTTTAATTTTGAAAGTTATAGTTGTAAACATCATTATGGCCTTCCAAATCTTTGCAACTCCTCAGATGCTTGATGTGGACATCTATGGCCTTGCCTGCAGGAGACCCAGGAAGGGGATCTTCCTTATAAGTGAAATTAGTTGCATTTTAACAGTTCATTGCTGTCTGCCTTACAGAAATATCAGAGTTGTGGAACCGAACCCTAAAGAGAAGGGTGAGATGTGTTTGCCCCCAGTTCTCTCTGCTGATCCGTGCCGACGTCCCTTGTCATATGAAAACCCAGGAGCTGGAGGACCTGCTGCCCAGGCTGAGGTACCTGTTGCTGGTTTTTCAGGGTAGCCCAAAGAGCTGGAAATTTCTTTGGTTTTCCTGCTAAGCCCATCAGTGCCTACCACACCTGCAGGCACAGGCACCTGAGAGAGCATGGGGACTGCTGAACTCATCCAACTTCCTGTCATTTTTCTGTAAGTCTTCTGCTATATTGTTGTTTTCATCAATGAGAGCTAGAAAACACGGTAAATACAAGGGCTAGATGGGGTATGAGCCTCACAGTCCTCAGATAAGCAGTTGACGAACCCTCCCATGGACTTGTAGACCAAAATATGGGCTGTTGACACTGCAGTAACCACCACCAATATTGTACTCAAGAACTTTCTGGACCAGTCATGGCCTGAGATAACTTCATTTTGGTTTAGTTGTGGAAGCAATTGTCAAACCATCACAGAATTATTGTCAAAATGTGTTTTAGGTTTAACTTCATGGAATTATATAGTATGATGCATGCTGTTAATTAACAGGTAGCAACAGGCTGCTATTCTGCACAGAGTGAACCACCTGTGGCCCCTGGACCTGACCACCATTCTTTAGCTTCCTGTGAAATCCAGCACAGTGACTAGGACAGGGGCAGCCCCAGGGATAGCTGAAATCAGTGGGAAGTCCCAGATTCCCGGTTTTCAGCTCCTGGAGCACTCCCAGCCCCAGCTGCCTTAAAACACAAGGACAGCAAAGTCTCACAAAGTTTTCTTTAAGTTTTCGGTTGTTATTTCACAGAGCAGGAAATTGCTGTTCAGCCTCTAGAGAGGAGATTATTACGGGAGCCCTCAAACCAAGCAGAGAGCACTAAAAAGTTATTGGGAGAATAATTTGTTCTTTAATGTAAAACACTGAGAAAGTGCAGAGGCAACAAGAAAGGAATTAAAACAACTCAGCCAACACCCATTCACACACATGAAAAAACCCCTAAAAACAAAAATCCTGAAAGCAGGGTACAACAGAGCTGTTATATTGTCAGGGAATCATTCCACAGCCCCAATCCAGCATCTGTTATCTCCAAAAACATGCTGCAATGAATTCCCTGTGCTCTGAAGGGAACTGTGATTTGAAAAATACCACTATTAATTGATTCCACAAATTAACTGCTAATCCAAGAGCCCTGATTATGATTAGTCTGCTAATCAATTTATTTGATAGAAAGCTTTTTAAATTTTCCAAATTACAGTTCAGCTCTTCTCTCTCTCTCTTTTTCACTTGTTTCATCTAATTAACTGTTTTTCCTAGCAGTGAAAAGCAAGATCTGCCTTTCTTAATTGCCTCTTGACCCTTTCTCACTCTCCAATGTGGCTGCCTTTAGAGGTTCTTCATCATGAGAAAATTAAAATGCTATCAACGAATTAAAAATATTGTTTTGGCCCAGAGGAAACTTCCCAGCATGTCTGTGAATCCTTTGGAGTTATATTTACACAGCTTTGCTGGGGAAAGTCTGGCTCCCCCAGTTTACTGGATTGCCCTTCAGTTAATACATGCAGATGAACAACCTCCCTGGCGACTCTGTGAAAAACTGGTTCGGTAATTGCTGATTGCAACATCAGCAATGAGGAGCCTGTGGTGCCCGAGCGAGCTGTGCTGCCACTGGAGCAGCCCAGATGTCCCCAGCCAGGCGAGGCATCATTGGGAAGATGTCCCAGCAGGTTGGAGGACTGACTTCAGGCATGGACTGCATGTGCTGGAGAGCTGGGGCAGAAAGGAGGGGTGTCTCAGGAAAGTTCACAGAAAAGTAAGCAAAAAACCCAAAGCACAGTGCATAACTGCCACATCCTTGTCTGATGACTGATGGTTGCTCTCAATTTCAACTTTCACCAGGTAGGTGGATGTCCAGAGTGCACTGAGGCTTTCCTTGCTGCTCCTCAAGGTGAGATTTCTGAAGAAACATGTTATGAAAAGTTAGGAAACCACTATCTTCTTAGAGACACTGTTCATATTGCAACATCCTTCCTACTTACCATAAAGTCACAGAATGGTTCGGGTTGGAGGGGACCTTAAAGATCATCCAGTTCCAACCCCTACCCTGGGCAGGGACACCTCCCACCAGACCAGGTTGCTCAAAGCCCCCTCCAACCTGGCCTTGAACCCCTCCAGGGATGGGGCAGCCACAGCTTCTCTGGGCAACCTGGGCCAGGGTCTCACCACCCTCACAGTGCAAAATTTCTTCCTAATATCTCATCAGAATCTCCCCGCTTCCAGTTGAAAGCCATTACCTCTTGTCCTATCACTAAACGTCCTTCTAAAAAGTCCCTCTCCAGCTTGTCCATAGTTAAGGGATAGCTATGAATCACAAACCCAAAGGAATAAAAGAAAAAAAAAAACAAAACCAAGTCTCTACCTGGCTGCTAATGCTTGGAATGAGAGGACAAGGCTGGGTGACTCTCTTTTTCCTTCCTCTCACCAAGCATCCTGGCTGGAGATCTGAATGTGTGGATGGACAAGTGAGGCTTGTCTGTACTAGATTTTCATTCACTTCTCTGTGTATAAAACCTGGGTTTACATCCACAAAGAGCAGCATGAACTCCTACCCTTCTACCCTTC
Organism: Numenius arquata; assembly: GCF_964106895.1. Classification (NCBI taxonomy): domain Eukaryota; kingdom Metazoa; phylum Chordata; class Aves; order Charadriiformes; family Scolopacidae; genus Numenius; species Numenius arquata. The sequence goes on along the minus strand of NC_133581.1, from coordinate 68,413,639 downwards.
TACCATCAGCCCCAGGCAGTACACACGAGCATTTCTGATTTTTCCAGCCATCACGGCTGGTCATGAGCGAGACTGTGGCCGGTCTTGCTTCAGCATTTCCTGCCAGCATCAACAGACTCCAGCTCCAGCCTCTTAGTGCCACGTCTTTTCCCAACACTGCCTCTCGAATTTGGAACACCTGTGTACATAGCACTAAGCCCATGGAATATAGGTTGTCTTCTCAAACATCTCTTCCCATTACTTCCTTAAAACACTTCAGTTTTGAGCAGAACAGAGAAGGTTGTTGCTCAGCTATTTAGAGCCCACATCCTCACCAAGGGATATCCGTGAATATAGAATCAGAGAATCATGTAGGTTGGAAAAGACCCTTAAGACTGAGTCCAATCATTAACCTAACAATGCCAAGTCCACCATTAAACCATGTCCCCAAGTGGCATGTCTACACATCTTTCCAGGGGTGGCGACTCAATTCTGGGCAGCCTGATATTATCACTTCTTATTGAAACACCTCACAATTTCTATGTAGTTTAACTGTGTGATTAAGTTATTTCTCCTCCCTCCTCTCCATCCCCCTTCTCTAGAGACTGGAAGATTTCCATTCAGGCTCCCCTGAACACCGACTTCTCTGGGGACCTTCCCACCTCTGCCCAACCCTCCTCTGCTCTTTGCATCAATAGGAGGACGTGTAGTCAGAAATCCCTCCTTGACGCCTGCATCTTGTCCTCCTTTCAGCTTCCCCTTTTGTCTGCATTCCAGCTAATTTGAAGAGGGATTCCTCAAGCACAAGGCACCGCTGTGTAATTGCACCACGGAATATAAGATCTTTGCCTGGAGACGCGCTGTTCTTATGCACAGCAGCCACCTACCAGGGCTGCAATCTTTCCGTGTCAGTTTGATGTAAGTAAGCAGTGACAATCATCGTAATTAAAAGGACTATGGATTTTTTTTCAAAAAGTACCAAATACTCCCTCCCTTTTCTTTACAAGTGGCTGTGTAGTAGGTGGGCAATTGAAAACCCATGTGAGAACTGTCTTTTATATATAAATACACTTTTTTAAAATAGCAGATTTTAACAGCTGAGTGATGCCAAGTTTATACCCATGGATTTCAGAATATTTAAAGTCTTCTCTTAGTGCAAAGACAGGAGAAGGCCGCTCCGTTTTCCCAGTGAATGGAGAACACACATGCACTTAGAGGCGATGACAGGCACCGCGTTCAAGTACTCCAGGATCATTAACAGCTGAATGGAAGTCGAGTCATCCGATCTCTATAAAAACCATGTATTGCAGCAACGTGCCAAAAGGATTTTTTTTTTCCTGTAGAACACAAGCCACTGAACCGTGATGTACAGGTGAGCAAACCATGGGCCAGGCTGCATTTCTGCTTGCAAATCTGAGCCTGCGCTGATACACTGGGAAAATAATGGACTTTTGGAAAAGAGTTTTCCAGCATAGATTTAAAAACAGGCAGCTTGGGGGGACTGTTTGCCATAGAAACAGTGACATGACTGGAAGGACACCGTAGCAGCTTGCCTTCCCTTCAGTCTTGACCTGTGTTGGCAGAGCCACTGGTGGTGGCCAGGCTGACTTCTTCCCCGAGGCATTCCTTCCTCCCCTGCCAGTTCTGCCTTCCTGCGTGCTCACCATCTCCAGCCTTCCCCAGGCTGGTGTGGTGCCTGTTGTCTTTGCCATCTTCTTGCCACATGTTACTTCTCCTTGGAGACTTCTCAGTGCAGGATTTTGTTTGTTTCTTCTAAAAGAAAAATGTGGAAAAGAAGATTCAGGTTCACCTTTTGTTTTCCTCTCTCACTGCTTTTCAAATGCTTCTCATTCTTTTGTGCACGTTTTCCTATTCTCTTTCTCCCCATCACTGACTGCATCGCCCTCCCATCCCCTCTTGTAGGACTCCAAGGTCTCCTTGGGCTATTCGCCCAGCAACACAAAGAACATTTCTTTTGTCCTATCCTAAGACAAAGCAAAGTAAAACCATACTTTTGTCTCTGCTTGGTTTTCCAGCCACCACTTTGTGTCTCTGCTTTTCCACAGCTTGCTTTCTTCCTTAGTGCTTCGTCTGCATCGCCTGTCATTTCCTCAAGATACACGCTGGCTCTGGTGGGTATTTGTACAGATTCCAGCAAAGCAGCATCGACAGTTTTCATAGAATCATAGAATGGTTTGGGTGGGAAGGGACCTTAAAGATCATCCAGTTTCAACCCCCCTGCCCTGGGCAGGGACACCTCCCACCACACCAGGTTGCTCAAAGCCCCCTCCAACCTGGCCTTGAACCCCTCCAGGGATGGGGCAGCCACAGCTTCTCTGGGCAACCTGGGCCAGGCTCTCACCACCCTCACAGTGAAAAATTTCTTCCTAATGTCTCATCTAAATCTCCCCTCTCTCAGTGTAAAACTGTTACCCCTCGTCCTATGGCTCTACTCTCTCATAAAGAGTCCCTCCCTTTCCTGAGGCAGAGAGGTCGGACACCGGTAGTATTCGGGACAACTCCAAGTTGTGACTGAGTATCTTCTGACTTCATCAGTTTCTCATTGACTTCAGCTGAACTCTGGGACTCATCACTTTTACCATGAGAGGTTTTTTTAAAAAAAGAAGGACCTGGAAGGAGAAGATACTGGTCTAACACATTAAATGCATTAGTTCAGATCACGAACGACTAATGTGTCATTTAAGATTAGCCTACATGTACAAATATGTTTTAAAATTCCAGATGAGAACCACAAATTTACATTCCTCACAGGCACCCCCCTGCCATTTTCACCTCCCCCCTTTCAGCTTATAGCCAAATACTAGAGTTGCTGTAGCAAAGTACTCACCTTACGTGATGCTCAGGCAAGGTATTGGGTTTCCCATTAACATTAGGACTGAAAAGCCACTCATTGATTTAGCTTCATTACAGAGATAATGACTAGGTATTTTTCATTCAGCGGTTTCTAATGAAAAATGGCTTTCCCATTCATTAAATTGTCAAATTCTAATGGGCCTGTATTTACCGGAAGCTCACATACAAAAGCCCAGTCCCTGCCTGGTGTATTCCCACATATACAGTGCAAGGATGCCAAAAAGTCAACTCTCCATGAGCTTCCTGGGAGCCTGGACCAACAACACCTTGAAGGTGAGCCCTTCCAAAGCCAATATACCCTGCCTCATTCTTCTGCGATGGACCCCGTAACAGATGGCATGAGATTGTAACTGATCTGCTGCAATCGTGCTTGTTGTGCTCTGAGTTAAGCTATCTGAAAAACCAAAATTAGCCTTTTGCTATTATATTCAGACTTGGAGTGGTTTGCAGAAATGTCAGGAGCCTGTCTATCATGCTGTTGCATTGCGATATGATGGGTAAAGACATATTCAAACAAAAGCTCAATGTAAAAGCAGCTGAAACATTAGTAACCTGGATGGTTAGAAAATTATTTATCAAACACTGCTGGCTGTGAGCTCCAAACGTGCCCGTGTAGACCATCCCTCTGGATGAAGGGACCACAGGGTGTGAGTCTGTCCTAATGGGGTGGCTGCTATTGGTGTCATCGATCAAAGGTATTGGAATCCACCTCTTAGCCTAAAACAGAATGGGAGGTGGGAATCGGGTGCAATGTCTCTCCATCATTGCTCTGCAATCCTTTATTTCATTTAAAAAAAAAAAAATTGCAAAGAAAACCAAAAAAAACCCCGCTAAACAAAAAAAAAAAAAGGGCAACCCCCCCCCCATAATTCCAAGCCCACTTTCCTCTGTTGTTGCCCCTTAGACAAAGAGCCATCCACCCAACTTTAATAACAGCCTGGGATGGGGCCTGGTCTTGGTTCAAGCACTGTCACTTGGAGGGAGGGCACAGAGTAATGGTTTTAATCTTTCAGGCATTTTGAGGCTGTAAACCCAGTATCAGCTACTGCGCTACCTGGAGCAGAAAGCAATTTGATTTTTCAATTTCTAGCCTTTGTAGCACGTTGAGTAAAGAACTCTTTCCTGGGAGAAAATCCATGCGTGTTCACGCAGGCCCCGACTTTTATGAAGATCAGCAGTATTTCTGCCCAAGCCACTGGAGCCAGACCAAGGCAGGGCTGGTGTTAACGAGAGGAAAATCCAGCAAAGCCCGAGGAAATGATCCAAATCCTCCATATTTCCAAACGATATTAATTGACTCAGAGACCTTAAAGCAGTTTTTTTTATGGAGAAAGTTACAATTCTTTTTCTTTCTGTTCTTCCTTTTTTCTGCAGGTCGGTCTGCCCCTAAAGAGAGGAGACAGACTCTCCCCTGGTCCCTTCGTGACAATGATGCCCAGACTCTGACCTGGACATCCCTCTGGTTTCTCCTCAGCTCAGTTGTGACAGCAAATGCCCTCCTGGCCCTGAGCATGAAGTGCTCAGGGATCTGTCATATTTTTCCGGACAATTTTAGAAATATTGCTATTTAAAAAAAAAAATGGCAAAATACTCCAGAGAAGCGCAACTCCCCAAATAAAAAACATTCATTTCTAGAGAAGCCTCTCATTCACTTGTTCTGACCTTGTCCTTATTTCAGTCCTTCTCCACGTAATTTCTGAACACGTGGATCGTGTTTGGTACCCAACTGCTTATGCCTATTTCGCATGCAGTCCTCTGCACTGAATTAAATCACTTCTTACTCTGGTTTCTTTTTTCCTCACCTTTTCCAGGACTGCCTATTGCCCAGCAGCTCTTTTTCCCTCCTCAATTAACCTTATGTTATTTCTTTCCTTGGGCAAAAATACCTTATACTGCAAAACAAATGTCCCCTCTGATACTGTTTGCTCTTCTAATAATTACTTCATTAAACTTTTTTTTTTTTCATTTTTATGGGATGACCAAAAAAATCCAAAGAAGCAGTCTTAGAATTATTAATTAAATGTGGCATTAAAGAAAACCTATAAAACTCTAATAATATTTTTATGTGCAGAATTTAATTTTTATTGATTTTCAAGTAGGTTCTGTCAGTAAGCAAAAGTAAGTTGCATGTTTTTTAATAAGAATTTTATTTTCTTGCCGTGATGGTGGTCCGGGAATAGAAAAGATTCTACAGGAAATGTTTTGCTGACTTCTGGGGAAAAAGATAAAGGCACAAAAAAATGCAAACCAACAACAAACTTAAGAGAAAGGCCAAGTGAAAGAAAGAAAGAAGTGAAATAAATAATGATGCTGCCCAGAAATATATGTGGGAGCCTAAAACATTATTTGCAGACACAAGTAATTAAAGGCGGGAATAAGATAAGCCATTGCTTTTTTATCTGACTTTAATATAAGACCCAAAAGTAGTAACAAAAATAAGTAAATAAACCAAGAAGTAGCCCGTGGAGAAATTAATCAAAGTATTTTATAATTTAGGGAATGATGCCATAGTATACTTTTAGGACCACTAGCGCTTTGCATTTCAGGCATCTGGCCCTTTATGTGCTGCGATATTTTTACTTCCATCAGCACTAATATATAAGCAGAAGGAGAACAGCAGTAGAGTGAGATATATTTAATGACGTGGATTAAGAGAAGTACAGCAAGTGATATTAGCTGAGGATTTGGTGCTTGCACCGTTACTCCTATCTGCTAGGTATAAATATGTATACATGAGGACAGAGGTGATGTATATGCATTTAGGAAAAGGCCTGGGTGTTAACTTTGGAGAGTCACAACAATTCACACCGGCTGTGAATCTCCTTGTAGTAATATATGACAGCAATAAACACGGGAAATATGGTAAGGCTTTTCCCAAGAGGAAGCATTCAGGGGACAGCAGCATCAGACAGCGTAAATCCGTGGAGCTGCGCTGACAGCAGGGAAGCTGCCTATTAAAAACTGATATTAGTTGCTGCTTATTCAAGCTTTTAAGCCAGGTTTCCAAGTCTGCGAGGGAGGACATGTCTGGCATCTCCGAGCCGGCTGTCTTGCTTTGAAAAAACATAAGATTTCTTAATATGTACCAGCACGGCTGCTAATCACGTTAGTGTTACTTAATACCCAGTCGTTTATATACATGGACACATATATAAATATACATACACCTATTTCTGTACATTTACATTTATATATTTCTGCACTTGCTGATGGGAGTCTTAGTGGGTGGGCACATTGAAAAGCTCCCACTTGGCTTCATCTGACCAGAGCTTCCCGCGTGGCTTGTGGGATCTGGGCTCGTGGGGTTTTTTTGCAGCTGGGGGAACATTATAGCCTTCTTTGTGGCTATAGGTGAATGCTAAGGACCGCATTTCGCTTTTAATTCCTACATGCTGTCATAAAGCGCACGCCGGGAAAGCATTTGCTATGCAAGCTGATGAGTGATTAGTTATACATGGCTGTTTTTATACTTCTGAAGAGATGTTAGACAGAGTGGCTGCAACTGCATTTTGATTCGATAATTGGGTTTGAAGGACTCTTAAATCTATGAAAATGCTTTTCAGTCTTTAAAAAGGTGGTTTAAAGCCCCTTTATGTTTGATTTTGACAGCTGCTGGAATCATTGCAGTAAGTGATCAGATAATCAGCTGGGGAAGTTCTTGGGAAGTTTGATACAGTTGTTTACTAGGGAAATGCTGCCCACCAAGAGTGTCTTTTGTATTTATTCCATATTATTGATTCACTATAAGAAAAATGAAATTTTTTTTTTGTTATAGGATCATAAAAGAGTTTGGGTTGGAAGGGACCTTAAAGATCATCCAGTTCCAACCCCCTGCCCTGGGCAGGGACACCTCCCACCAGACCAGGTTGCTCAAAGCCCCGTCCAACTTGGCCTTGAACCCCTCCAGGGATGGGGCAGCCACAGCTTCTTTGGGCAACCTGGGCCAGGCTCTCACCACCCTCAGCATAAAAAATCTCATGAATGGGTCCAGAGACAAGGGCCACATTGAAAAGCTTTACTTTGCCCTGGAGAGTAGCCAAGTGCCATGAACGTGCCTGAGATCAATGGCCCAGGACAGAGCAGATCCCAGGAGCAACTGGGCAGGACCCAGACTTGGTTTCTGGGGCTCTGGCTGCTCTCTGGGTAACTGCCTGGCTACACTGTGCATCTCCTGCCTCTTGGATTGGCAAGCAGCACAAGCATTTTACATTTTTTGTTCATGTGTGCAGAGAACATGGTTAAAAAACCTATTTATCATAGAAATGTTGGTTGGAAGGGTTGACTTTACCTACCTAACAGTTTTAGTGTCCATAACAGCTTGTTCTTTGCCGAAAGCCCTTCACAATTGAAAAAAGAAAAAAAGTGTGTAATGGGATTAAGATATTAAAAATCCTCAAATAATCAGAGTTGCTTATCATTGATGAGATGTATGTAGGTAGTTTATTTATAGAGTACTGCGAGTGAGGAGGACTCCCAGGGGTTTTGCAGTCCTGGTGCCTCACTTCTGAGGGCTGTGAGAAGCCAGCCTTTAGAGACCCGATTATTCTCCTATACTGCTTCTAGTGGAAACCATCCATTTTTGTTCTTTACCGTAAGTAAAGCTGTGGATGCCAATTTCTATGAGGAGTCACAGACACCAGGAGCCATGAGGGCATCAATGAAGTTACATCAGTGTTCTTGTGTGATCGTGATGATACAGCCCAGTTCCAAGGGATGGGTCAGCTGGAGAGTATTTCTCTGAGTATGTTGTATGATAGAAAAATATCAAATCTTTGGAGCCTCAAATTCTCCTGATGGAGTTCTGCATTTGCTTTGTACAGTGAAAATTCACACTGGCAGTTCCAGGTTTTCAGCTGGAGCTCCAGCCCTTCCGTTACACTTTCTTATTGGAAAAAAAAATGAGATTATTATTCTTCTTCCAAAAAGTACAGAAAATCTCCAGCCTGAGGGAGAATTAGAGCAGTAAGTCACATTGCTTGGCTAAAATAATTCGATCTGATCCCATTCGGAGCTGTTGCATTGCGTTGCTGGCAGTCAGGGAAGGGCAGTTACAAGAAGAGCCACCAATGTGCTGTAAATCCCAAGGGAGGCAAAGAAATGAGACGTCGCTCCAAACCTTACAGGCTCCGTGCCAGATCCTCAGCTGATTAAACCAGAAAAACTTCATCAGCATCCTTGAAAACAAGGATGCCTGAGGCACTTGAAATGAAGATGTTTGTGAAGTACCTTATGAGGGTTCGCAGGTTCTAGAGGGAACTCTAGAGGTTCCACCCTCTAGATGGAGAAAAAGATCCTGAAGGTCAACTCATGGGCCTGGGCCTTAGGGACAGACTAACCCCCCTGTCCAACAACTTCATCTGGGGATGAAGTCCAGTGACCCACCAGTGACCTCCAGGAAAGAGCTTAGCAGGGGTTAAAGTCAATGCTTGGGCTAAGATTGCTGCTCTGGGTAGATTAGCTGGATAGCTCATTGAGTCCTGAATTTCATGTAAAACCAGCTGTTATTCTTAAAATCGGACATCAGGAAGGAAAGCCCATCCAGGGGTAATACACTGCTCAAATCCTCAGAGAAAAGGATATGATTTACCACTTCTTCAGTCAGATAAACTCAGTGTATTTCTAAACATTAGAAAAGCAGTCTAGTTGTAGGATGGGAATTATTCTTATAAGTTTACCTGTGGAGGTGGTAGAACTTCCATCACCAATTACCAGGAAAAATATCCTAAATGTATCTGTCAGGAAGAACATAGGTGGACCCGATTCTGCTGGAGATGAGAGGGACAGAGAGCGATGGACCAGGTATCCTTCTAAGGCACGTTTGGCATGTTTTGTGTCAGGATTCCTATCCACAACTGCAAACTGAATAATCAAGAACAAAACAGGATTAAACTGATGTCTTGTGTGCTAGTCCTTTCTCAACCAATACCTTTAGAGACTGTTTTATATGGAAAAAAAAATAAGTATTTTTACAATGAGCAAGGAGAACATCTTTCTTCATATTCTTACCAGCAATAAATCAGCTGAGGGATGTGTTATTTTATACTATCCGTAGTCTAGATGGATGTCTGGTCTGTCATCATCCCGAGTCCTTCCACTGAAGCGATCAAAAATAGCAGATTGCCTTGCACAAATTAAAACAATAATGGTGCCGCGCTGGATCAGAATTTATATCAGCAAACACATTAAGTGTTTCTTTGTTTCTTTGTTTGTTTAACTTTTCTTGCTCCTCAGAATTAAACTCAAAACCAAATAAATTAATTTCTTGGCTGCTGGGCTGTGTTCTTTCTCTGCATTTGACAGCAGGACAGAGAAGATTCCTCAGGCCCTGTCTATGCACCGATGTTCAGTATAAAGATTTTTTTTCCTAAGTAATGAAAATGGGGTAACTAAGCAGGTGAGGAGACTTCTGGTGGGAACCAAGACCCAAACCCATGAATCAAAGTGTGTGCTGCAGGCTCTGTGCTTGCTTCCCACAGACCTCCCAACGGGGAGGACAGCAGGACCTCGCTGAAGGCTGGTGGTTGCACTTCTTCACACCCATCCCTTGAACTTCTCACCCTGGCTGGGTGGTCAGGGAAGAGTTTTCTCCTGCCTTGCAGCTGTCCTTGAGAAGATTGCTGGCTACCAGCCACTCCCCAAATTTTCAGCTGCTTTTTCCACAGAAAAGGGATGTATCATATGTTACCTTTACCTTTTCCTCTGGCCTCGGTAAAGGTAAAAATCAATAAAATCTACATTCGCCTAAGAATTTGTTGTGCAGTAGGACACGTATTTTAGGTAGAAACAAAATAAAATCATTTATACATCTCACCTTCCCTGACCAGTTCTTCCCTGGGTTCCTTCCTATTCAGTCCTTACCCCCAGCACTGACCAAAGTGTTTGTTTGTTTTTTAATTAAACCAGGACACTGGTCTCCCAGTGGATGTACTGGAACATACTGGATGTCCTGTGTAGTCGGCAACACAAGCTGCTAGGAAACTTGTCTGTTGCTTAAATTACTATAAAGAGAGATTAGTGGCTTAAGTGTCTGTTTAGCTTAACATAGCAACATACCTCTTTATTTGACAGGTGGGAAAATGTTTTATATTTGAAGATTAAAATATAGAGAGGAAAATTCAGAAGATTATTTCTGAGATTTTTATTTTTTTTTAGTGAAAGATATCACAAAGGAGCTCTGAGAAAAATGTAGTTTTCTTTAAAAACTGGATTCAATACAGTGGGAATTTAGCATCGACTGGAGGTGTGAGGCTGCGGTGCTCATTTCGAAGTGGTTTTTACTTCCAAACTCTTTGCTACCGCAGACCGTCAGAGAAGAAAACCTGAAAAACAATATTGGTATTTAGGAAGGTAGGCCCCACATAGTCTTTTTTTTGTCCAAATGAAGACTAGACTGGGAAATTTTCTTACTAAGACATAATGTGTTGGACTAATTACACCCAGAAACAAGGCACGCATTTCCTCAGGTATGATAAAGAATCATCTCGTGCTCCCCTGTTATTTCCCTAGTACTTGTATCATGCTGTTTTGTGGCTGTTTTAATGTGCTTTGCTTCTTGGCACTGAGCTATCATTCAAACGGTCGATAATGGGCATGTAGATTTTGCCTTCAGTCTTCTGCCATCCTTGAAGGGCAGCTTCACCAGCGGATTCCTCGAAAAGTCCTTAGACAAATGCTCCGTAGCCTCACACTTCTGTCGCTGTGTCTGTAATCAGCATCTTCACTCCCTGGGCTCTGCCTTGAATTCAATTACACCCAACTGGCCTCTCAAGCCTTGTGCAGATGATTTGAAAGGCTTGATGATGGTGTTAACGAGAACACACAGGGCTACATCGTGTTCAAACAGTCCTGCTATTTCATTGTAATAGATCAGTGTTTTATTCCAAAGAATACTTAAAAATACTGATTCTAATATCTTCTCTTTTTATTTTTTAGCTGCAGTTTAATGCAAGTTCCATGAGTTGTGCGTTTTTTTTCTGAAGTTAATCATTGTCCAAAGAATCAAGGCTGCTTTAATCATTTCATAGCTCAGCGTGAGCCAGCCATCAGCTGTTAGAAACAGCTTCACAAATACATGACTCATGCAAAGAAAGAAAACGAGCACATTCAGGCATAAGAAGACTAAGGAAAAGCTTTAGGAAATTTTTTCACAGTCAAAATATTGCACCCTGTGGAGCATATGCTCCCCGGGGAATATTCCATTCAAAGCCACTCAGTATGTGCTGTGCCTTCAGACTCTTCAAGTGTCCTAACGCGTTTGATGAGAGGGTAATCCAATTGATCCTGGCAATCTGATAGAGATTTTCCTTTTACAAGAATTTTGCCGCCACTTCAAAACATACTCAACTCCAAGGCCATGACTGATGATGAAAAAAAAAAAAAACCCACACAAAAAAAGTCAATATTCCATTGGTATTTTAATTAATTATCTATTGCAAACTGAAATTCAGGTGATAAAGCTACGTATCTTGTACGTATCTTGTACGGAGCCTGTGCAACAAGAACAATACTCAAATGAATCCTCGAACAACATTTCTTGGTTAATGCAAAATATTCCCTCCTCTTTGGACAACAATTTCTCTTGAGATGAGAATTTCCCATCTCTATGTACACATTCTTCTCTTATTTCAAGGAATGGGATACCTGAGAAGTGATTCCAGATTTCCCAGACAAACTGCAGATTTCACAGGAAAAATGCATTGTGATTCCCAAATGGATTGTCTCCTCCAAGTCCAATATCTCTAAAGCCAAACAAAAAATCAGTCCATGGAAAATATTTTTAAATTGTTAAAAATATTGCTGTTCATAACTGAATCCCTTTCCTTTTTAAATGACCCTCTTCTTTTTGCCTATCTCTGCATCTTAACACGTTGTTTTGAAATTTGGGGTATTCTTTAGCTTGCAAGCAAGATTAGATGCATTCTTCATGACACTAGAACCATTCATGGGGAATAAGGAACCTCTGTAGTCAATGCAATAGCAAACGTGTTCACAGTTCCCAGTTGTGACGTACACTACATTTTTCCCATTCAAAACAGCCATCATCAACATCTGATTTTCTTTCTCTAAATTCTGAAAAAAGCAAGTGTTCATAGGAAAAGTTGTACTCTTCATTCCAGCAGAAGTTTTCCCCCTCCAGTAGTCATAGATGATGCACCTGATTAAGCAGATTCTAGTATAAGAACCCAATTTGACTTCAACAGATTTTTATCTTTTCCATTTGTTTAGCTGTTTTCTTTTTCCCTTTTTGTGTGTCTACCCACATATGCGCTTGTCAACAAAGGTGATACCATGATACGTAAATGCTGATAAAAAAGCAGCAAAATAAGAACAATAATAGTCAGCCATATATACTGTATGTGCTACTGGCTGTGAGTTAATGACTGCAGGCTATAAGGGGATCCTTAGGAGTATAATTTCTGTGACAGGATGTTTCTAATAATTTGACCATTAATAGAGCATGAACACACAGGGGCACTATTTTAGTGGTTTGGGTAATTGTGGAATTACCCTTTTTTGAAAGCTGATGCACTTCTGGGTTCAGGGGCTGCTCCTTTTGCTCTGCTCTACATACTGGGCTATTTTTATTATATATTTATCAGCTAATTCTTTTTAGTTGTGATAAGCAAAATTTCCAGGTTTTATCTCAGAATGATGTTTCAGAGGTTTTTTTGAAGAGCTCACTTTATTTGTATTTTGGTCTACAAGAGTAAATAAGACCTAGGTTCATCCAAAACTGTATCTTGGTATTTCATGGCTGTCAAGCAATTCCATTGACTCATGGGTTTACCCACAGTGTGTAAAACTGAATAAATGGCTAAATCCTGATGAACTGGTATCTAATTTGGAAGTAAGACAGCAAAGACCTTACTCCGTAATTAATGTAATGTTAGTGAAATAAAATGCTAGTTCTGGCTCTTCGTGCAGGTGCTAAATAAGTATGGCCATGAACATTGCTTCAGTGTCAGAATTTGATGGTTAGCAACTAAAAAAGCAGGGGAAAAAAAAAAAAAAAAAGAGAGTTTTCACAACTCCCCTATCTTTTAAAACTGTTTTCTAACTGCTGTAGAATAGAATCACACAAGCAAAAACTTCAGACATATAGTTTCCATTTCAAATTTTGAAATATCGGGGAAATCTCCAACCAGCTTACAAAGTCTTCTTCAAATTGTGATGACTCCTGGTTTCAGATGATCTGCTCTTTTCTCCACCCTCTTTTCAGTAGTTTAATCCTCTGCGTAGTTGTTTCATAATGATTAGTTTTCACCTCATAAGCAAATGCTGATAGATTTACAGGATCTCTAAGGCAGTGCAGGGTTTCTGTGTTTATCTGTTTCCTTTCTTCAGTTGCCAACTAAAGGACAATTTTCCATTGAGTTTGGAGGTTTACATGTGCTGCCAACAGAGTCTGGCTTTGAGTTGACTAGAATAAACAGTCCACGACCTCTCAATCTTCACTCCTCGTATTGCACGGTTTCTTCTCAGCCTGAGTACTTCAGAAATATTAGAGCTGGAAGACATTCTTCCCTTGCCATCCTCCGAGCACCTTCCTCTGTGAGATACATCTGCAAAATGGGAGGAAGAACGGAGAGGAAAAATCATAAATAAATATGAACTTCTACTTAAATGTAAAACAACTTTATCCCAGCCATTTTTGGAGTAAAAGATCACTCCAAACTACCAAATCGCAGCTAAATTTGAGCAAAGAGCCTGAAAAGATTAAAATAAAACTTGAAAATTTGTCTATTGTGAGACTCAGAGCTTATAACTTGCACTGGGAGAAAGTAGCTCTCGCTTTCAAGGGTGTCACCGATAACATGGGGTGAAAACCCTTACAACATAAAATAGAGATTCACAGGAGCAACTGTCTGTAAACCTATTTCAAATACACCAGTCCATGGGCAATGGGAACTTAAGTCCTTCCTAATGGCCATGGGGAAAACCAGCCCAAAGTGCCCAGGATTGCCGTAGAGGCTGCCCCCACCTGGTTCCCGCAGATGTGCTAATATGTGGCTATTTGGTAGGCAGGAACCGCAGAACTCTTGCTATCATCACATAAATGTTGATCCAGAGGGATTTATAGAATCATAGAATGGTTTGGGTTGGAAGGGACCTTAAAGATCACCTATTCCCACCCCCTGCCCTGGGCAGGGACACCTCCCACCAGACCAGGTTGCTCAAAGCCCCATCCAACCTGGCCTTGAACCCCTCCAGGGATGGGGCAGCCACAGCTTCTCTGGGCAACCTGGGCCAGGGTCTCACCACCCTCACAGCAAAGAATTTCTTCCCCAGATCTCACCTCAATCTCCCCTCTTTCAGTTTTTAATGACCTGAGCTCTGTGTAAGAAATAATAGGCAAATATGGGCATTTATGCATGATGATGTGCATATATGTATAAATAACTACATACATATGCGTGTGTATTTATACAGACACAACACAGAGCTCTCTCAGTCCTATTTTGCATTCCCCCAAGGCAGTCCAGTCCAATGCCAAACAGTTGTGGCAGCCTCAGTTTTCAGGAGTTATTTTCAGGCTAAGGGCATCAAACTAACAATACCCCACTGCATATTAGGAAACATGATAGGTTTCCAAGGAGTTTTCTTTTCTTTTTTTTCCTAACACAGATATAGATAAGAATTCCACCTCTCTCGTGCCAACTGTATTTGTTTTTCAGTGAGTCTGAATGTGGTTTTTTTCCCTCTCTTCTTGTGATGGTTGAATAAAAAAGAAGATTAATGCAAAAAAGAAAATGAGATTGCTGCTGTTTCACATTTTGTGCCTTATTTATATTAATAATTGAATACATCTAAGATTACTTTTATTGAGGAAACAATAAATGTTTAATAAGTGAATGAGCAGTCCATCATAAAAATAAGTGCTAGTTATAAGGCTTTTTCAGGGGGAGAAATGTTTTTGCTTTAAATCATCATAGGGACACTTTATTACCATTGCTGCGTCATTAACACCGCACATTATTCCGCAGCGGGATGAGGTAACTACAAAGATATAATGAGATTTTAGCAGAGACAATATGCAGTATCATAAAATGTGTGAGCTTTGGTGCTTAAATTGAGCTCGGAGGCTGACATATAGAAATAAAGCTTTTTTTTCCAGCCTGCTTGGAAAGGCAAAAAAAAAGCTTCAGCATCCGTGCATCGATGGGTGGTGCTGCCAGGCTTTGCTTGAGCTGCTTTTCAGGCGAGAATTAAGCAGACGGCTCTTGCCAGGGCATCGCCTGAAAGGTCCGAGACCTTGATTCAGCGCAACAGCAGCAGTGGTTAATAATTGAAGAGGTGAGGAAGACGTCGATACGGCGCCGAGGCCCAGGCAGGCGCTGGGAGTTTGAACCGGGCTTATTGTCAGGGAACAAAAGGACGAGCCGCAGCCAAACAAAGCCAGGAAAATAAATTAGAAGCATATTAGCAATGTAAAGGAATCAGCAGCACACAGATAAGGGGAAAGCAAACATATTGGTGTTAAGTCCCTTGCTAATACCTTTGAATACGCCAGAAGGATTTGTCCTGTAGGTTTATACAACTGCATAAAGAAAACACCCTCTTCAAACAGGTCTTTGGTAAGAAATGGATTCATAAAGAAGAGGAGGTGGGTGCCATTAACTCACCCCTCTTTAATTAATGAAGTATCTAGTCAAGGATGAGTGAAGGACCTGCTCAAGAGGATTGATTGATCCTCTTAATTGATTTTCAGCATTTCATATGTTCCTCCTCTGAACAAAACAGTCCACAAACCCATCCCTGGTGCTGCAGAAGGACAAAAAGATGGTTCCAACCAGGGGTCCAGGGCTGCAGGTTGTGAAGGGCACGTTTTGGTGTGCTCCAAGATGAAATGTTCTCTGCTTTTACACTCCTGATCCCTCCAAGAGCAACAGTGGTGTAAGAATTAGGTCCAGCAAGCCTCAGGCAGCCTATTCTTTAGTGCGAGGGTGGTGAGACCCTGGCCCAGGTTGCCCAAAGAAGCTGTGGTTGCACCATCCCTGGAGGGGTTCAAGGCCAGGTTGGACGGGGCTTGGAGCAACCTGGTCTGGTGGGAGATGTTCCTGCCCAGGGCAGGGGGTAGGACTGTATGATCTTTAAGGTCCCTTCGAACCCAAACCATTCTATGATTCTATGTAGTAGCTGCATTGGTGTCCTGTGGCCAAAAGTGAAGGTACACGGTGGCCATAAGCAGCCATCAGCTTGGTGTCTGCAGACCAGGGAACAATTTTGTACCTGCTGCCACTAAAATTACATGGCAAGTGCTTTGAATGCCTCTTCTGACTTGACCCCGGGAAAACAAGTAAGGTGTTTGCTACCAGAGCTAATTGCTCAGGAAATTGCTGCCTGGGGTTGGGTAGTTTAGAAAGCCAGCAACTTCCCAGCCAGAGAGAGAGGGGGTAAGAGCAGTGATTAAAATCAAGCAGAAACTTCTCCCTGCTGCGTCTCCTCGGCAAAACGCTGAAAGGAATCAGGTCACAGCCCCGTTTGCATCATGCCCTCAAGGAGGACGGGAGCCCATCAGGAGCGGACGTGCCGTGACCCTCTGTGGGAGGCAGTGGGACATCTCCTTACTTGGCACTTTTCATTTAGAGCAAGGAATTCTCTGAAGAAAAGGCATCCCTGCATCATTCCCAGCTACGAGCTTGGGCCCAAAGATTTTGAAGGACCGGTTCATCCAAGATGCCAGTATTTTCTGAGTGCAGTGGTCCAGGAGTCACCTCTAAGAAGCAATGAAACATGGTTGTGGAGGGCACGTCTGTGATTAGGGAGATTAAATTCCTTCTGTGGGGGCCTCTGATTCCCAGGAAGCAGCAAATAAGGTAGTCAACCCTTATCTTAGTGTCATCGGGCATCTGATTAGCTAAAGCATTGCTAAAACAGAAACTTTAGAAGGAAAAACTGTGCTGTTGTCATATTTAAAGGTGATTGCTGCAGCCTACCGTGGATCAATACTTACCACACTTTCTCCTTGACCTGATTCAACAAAAGCTATCTTCCACAGGAAGTCCTCTGCAGTCAAACAAATGACAAGGTGGTGTTGTGGGTCTGCAGCAGGTGAAATGTACAGCTGTAGGGACACAGAGCAGTGTCACCCTCCTGTGGCACTTTTGTATCCTCTGACTCTACTTTGCCGTGAACAAGGTGGACACTGGATTGTGTCCCTGTTGCCTCATGAATGCAGCGCTCGGACCTCAGATGGGCTGTATCCTCACTGCTTGGAAACAATCCCACCCTCCAAAAGTTCAGTGTGATAGGGTGATTAGAATCACAGAATTGTCCAGGTTGGAAGGGACCTTTCAGATCACCGTGTCCAACCATCAACCCAACACTGACAAACCCATCACTAACCCATGTCCCTCAGCACCACGTCTGCCTGGCTTTTAAATGCCTTCAGGGATGGTGACTCCACCAGTGCCCTGGGCAGCTTTAAGCAGTGCTTAATAACCCTTTCAGAGTGAAAAATTTTCTTAGTATCCATCCTAAGCCTCCCCTGGTGCAACTTGAGGCCATTTCCTCTTCTCCCATCACCTGTTCCTTGGGAGAAGAGACTGACCCCCACTTCTCTACAATCTCCTTTCACTACCCTCCAACACAGGGCATCAAAAATGCCCCTTATTTGCCTTGTGGATGCCACTTGGACTGATGCTGGGAGGCAGTTTTGCTGTGAAATCCCCCTTAGAAGGACAACTCAGCTTGCACAGCAGTCAATGGGATGCGTAGGCTCTGCTCTGCACACCTTGGGGAGTCACACACAAGGAACAAGTGTCCTCCCCATGGCAGTGTGGGTCCATGGACCATGGTTGCAAGGCACATGGTTCTCAGACACCTCCCACCAGACCGGGTTGCTCCAAGCCCCCTCCAACCTGGCCTTGAACCCCTCCAGGGATGGGGCAGCCACAGCTTCTCTGGGCAACCTGGGCCAGGCTCTCACCACCCTCACAGCAAAGAATTTCTTCCTAATATCACATCTAAATCTCCCGTCTTTCAGTTTAAAACCCTTTCCCCTCATCCTATGGCTCCCCTCTTTGATCAAGAGTCCCTCCCCAGCTTTCCTGGACCCCCTTTAGGGACTGGAAGGGGCTCTAAGGTCTCCCCGGAGCCTTCTCTTCTCCAGGCTGAACCCCCTTAACTCTCTCAGCCTGTCCTCACAGTGGAGGTGCTCCGGCCCTCAGTCATCTCCGTGTGCTCCTCTGGGCCCGCTCCAACAGGTCTATGCCCTTCCTGTGCTGAGGACTCCAGAGCTGGACACAGTACTCCAGGTGGAGTCTCACCAGAACAGAGTAGAGGGATAGAATCACCTCCCTCAGCCTGTTGACCACACTTCTTTTGATGCAGCCTAGGATACAGACCCAGTAACACGAACACTTATTTAAAAGCCCATCTTCACACATGCTTTCTTGGATGTACCTTGCTTCCTGAACACTAATGCCAGATCAGATCTGCTTGGCAGGGCTGAAATTTGTGACAGATGCCTCCTGATGCTGTGAACATGAGCCCACATATGCTGCTCCACAGGGACTTCTCCAATCTACTATCATCCCTTATGCCAGGTTCCAGATTTAACTACCAATACGGAGTTTTTAATGGATCCCATAAATATGATTTCACGGCCATCAAATGTTGCTATTGGTTTCTGTAGCTTTGGGAAGTAGTATAAGAGTGTTATGAAGATGATAAATCTGTAAATCTGCTGAACCATCTAAAAATGCTGGAAAAATAAGTAGATGTGATATATGCCTCCTCTTACACAAGAACTCACTGCCCAGAATAGATGCAAGTGCTGCTGCTGGTTCCTCTTATTACTGCGGACTACAGGAATCATGTGGAAAAAGTCCTAAAAGTGACAGACAGAGCTGGTGTCTTCTGGCTTTTCCAAGGCTGAGCTGCCCCCTCTAAGTACTCTTCTCTTTTGTTCTGGAAGAGAAAGGGAACTTTTGCTTCAAAATCTTTCTTTCCACCCCATTCCTCATCTCCAGGGCACTTGATTGTGATCACCCTCCTGAGCTGCACTGCAGAGAAGTGCCACTATCCCCTTTTTAATGTATCACCAAATTAATGATTTTCCAAGATAACCAACAACACAGAAGGACCCAAAACTTTATCCTCTGCTATCCTTTATCCCGAGCAATTGCTGTCATGCAATATCTGGGGAAGTGGGTAAATATCAGGAATGACCTCTAACAGGAATTGTGAGGAATTACCATTTTGCTGATGCATAGTTCATTTTTCCTAAAATAATATTAATTCCCACAGCTTGCTAGACCCACCAGGGCTGGGAAAACCAGCTCCCCAGTGCAAGCTGTCCCCCCCCACCACCCCTCCAGAAAGGACCACAAGCTCTCGTGTTTGGAACATGTACACATAACTTCTCCAGATACCTCGCAGCTTTGTGTGCCGACAGAAGGCAGTTTCTGGGTGCTAGGTGTGACACAGGAGTATCCCCCACTGCCTTGTGACTTTGAACCGATGATTTTCACACTTGCTGTGTCTTCCTCCTCGGTCGCTGGTGCTGCTGTTAGAGAAAGGGTGTTGGGCTGCAGCCCTGATTCGGTCAAATCCCCCCAGGTCCAAGAGAGAAGAGACTTTTTTTTTTTTTTTCCCAATGAATTAAGACTATGCTTCTTTCCAGAATTTATTTGTGTTTCACAAATTGCTTTCTGTCATTCATAATTAACAGATCCATATATGAAAGTAAAACTCTGCCAGTTTTACTGCCTCCTGTAGACGATTACTGGACGCGGTTACTTCTTATATTCAGAATCTTTACATCAATGCGGGTGCTACGCAATTGGGCACCTCAATTGCTTGATAACATTTCAATCTTTGCTCATAAACTCCTTAACCCAGAAGGAGCTTTTGTTATCACAGATGTGGACGTACCCGGTGTATGAACGCAGGTCACTATGGATGCAGGATGAAGTTTCTGTGGTTGTCAGAATATCTATGATTCTATGAATGTCTCCTTTGCCCACAGGGATCTTTCATCAACACTGGGGGGAAATATTTTTCTTTTCTGCCGATATCCATAATATTCAGACCTTCCCACCAATCCAGAAGGTGCCTGGTCTTTGAGTGTTTATGGACTCAAACCCAGAAAATATTTGCAGATGCTTTGATATTTGCATTTGGCTTCAGTTGCTAAATACAAGCAGTAGAGACATAACAGAAAGGTACATCGTGATGGATGTCAGCTACCTCAGGGGAGGACTGAGGACTTAACGAAGGATGCAACCTGGAAAGGAAAGCAGGAAAGGGGTTTTAAAGATAATAAATTAAGATGAAAGTAATGCACAGGTGGAAGTAGGGTTTGTGGTGGGAGGAGACGGTGACTGTATATACTTAATGGCAGGATGATCTGCTCATGCCCCTCCTGACTGTTTTCTGAGACTGTGGATGCAAAGATGTCGGAGGCTGAAGTTTCCGCTATTACTGTATCTAGTAAGTATGTTATTGTAATTGTGACAGTACAGAGGCAAAGCAATGGCTTTTTGACATGAAGCTCTGACCTGCAGTGCCTTTTTCCTGTACCTGGAAAACCTGTGACATTGTGGAGAGTCCACATGAAAGCATAAAGAGAAAAATAACTACTAGAGAGTAGTAGAAAAGGAACTACTAGAGAGGAAACGAGTTTACAGGACCATGCCCAGAAAGCCATGTGGTCCTGTATTATACTTAAGCCCTTCACACTTAGTAAGGATTTATTACCCGATATATATCATTTCAACCTATAGGTTTCTGACTCTGAAAGATGGCAATAAATCTGGCATTGCTATTTTCATGTATCTTTAGCAAACAGTAACCCTGCTTTGGAGATTGGAATTTGCAGCATGGAGCAATGCTCGGAGAAGCTTGCAGGTGTGGGCAGCTGGTTTTGGTTTGAAAGGCTGCCCAAAAAATAAAGTCCTTTCAAAACTTGGCTCTTCCCAACCCCATATATCCTTCACAAACCTTACCTTCACTGCAGAAGTAAACAAAAAAGCTTCAATAAATTCAGTAACTTGAGGGATTATTTTAGGGAGGAGAAAGGGGTATCATCTTCTCATATAAGTAACCAGTGCTATTAAAAGCTCGACCAGGGCATTCATGTGAAATTTCCAGTCTGACCATTATTTACCTGGACTTTACTTCTAGGTAGTTAATGCAAAGAAACAAAACTATGTCGAACATATGGAGAAGAGAAAATTCCTAAGAATTCACTCTGCTACATGAAAGATTTTACCTGTCTCCTAGAGCATACATAGCCTGTCACCCAAATTTTGAATCAGAAATTCATACATCCTGACCCCATTTCTGGATGTGGGACTGCTGACTCCACTGCTGGAGCTGTTTCCCAACAGGACACGTGCATTTATCTCATTTCACATACCTTAGTTTAGTTGTATCCGTGCATTGATTTTTTCTGCCACAGCACTCTGAATTTTCCGTCTGTGCCTAGAACTGGTCCTTGCTGTGATTTATGAATTAGTCCTGGGATATCGCAGGCATCTGTTCCACGGTGGCTCAACCACAGCTGGCTTGAGCCAAGAAATTAAGATACTGTCTTCCTAATCTTAGTGTGTTTTTAATACAAATCTTATGCTGCCTTATGAAGATAGGCTGAGAGAGTTGGGGTTGTTCAGCCTGGAGAAGAGAAGTCTCCAGGGAGACCTTAGAGCCCCTTCGGGTCCCTAAAGGGACTCCAGGAAAGCTGGGGATCAATCAAACTCTTGATCAGGGAGGGGAGCCATAGGATGAGAGGGAACAGTTTGAAACTGAAGGAGGGGAGATTGAGATGAGATCTCAGGAAGAAATTCTTTGCTGTGAGGGTGGTGAGACCCTGGCCCAGGTTGCCCAGAGAAGCTGTGGCTGCCCCATCCCTGGAGGGGTTCAAGGCCAGGTTGGAGGGGGCTTGGAGCAACCTGGTGTGGTGGGAGGTGTCCCTGCCCAGGGCAGGGGGTGGGACTGGGTGATCTTTAAGGTCCCTTCCAACCCAAGCCATTCTATGACTCCTCAAGGATCGCAGGTTATTCTCTACCTGTCATCTTCAACCTCTGGATTTTGACATTGTGGCTACTTGTCTGTGGACCAAAGAGATGATGGGGAGACTTTCCACAGTATAATGCATTGTTAATGTTGGAAGCAGAGGAAGAAAAGGCCTATTTTCAGGAATTCAGTCCACAGGAAACTAACTTCAGGTACAAGTGGAAGCAGGCAAGGTCATGGAACATGAAGGTGGCATGGAACAGTAATGTTTTACACTTTTATCCCCATTATCCCATTCTGATTCTTTGGAAAATATTTCTGGAATACCAATAGGATTCATACATGCTTCAGAGACATTTGACTGGATAGATACCTCTAGCCAGGCAAGTAAAAACTTAAAGAAATATTTAATATTCATATAACAAATCAACCCTTCCTCAAAAAAGCCCTGTTGTTCCTTGCTCTGTTTAGTTGCCTTGAAGGCATTCCATCACTGGCTGGTTTTCGGTGGCATTGCTAGCTTCAGCCAAAAAAGATGACTGGCAATAACTTACTCTGAGGTGTTATTGAAGAACAGTGAATAAATTCACCAAGGAGCGTTGATGTATGTAACAAACAGAGCTATCCCATGGGTTTGCTGACATAATTCAATCTCATTTCCCGAATCTAAGACATACAGTAATAGCAGACAATGGTTGCTCTGTGCTGGCCATCAGTATTTTTCTCTAAAAAGGTGTTTATTGCATCCCATAGCCTTTTTTCCTGGGCCATTCAGCACACTGGGTAAACCAAAGATAGGGTGAGTCAGTGATATGTGCCCTTGGCTTCGTTTAGTTCATGTCCCTGAAAGATTTTCTGTTTAGAAAGCACTGATTATTTTTGGGAGAAGTGTTACAGTCATCATATGACACAGGTTAACTCCAAAATCACGCTGCAATGGCCACTACACTACCACAAACTTTTTCATTAAGTGCAACGAGCACGAAGTGTGGCCTCATGGCAGCATCTTTAATCTATTTCGGGGACATCCAATCAACTTGAAAGGAGCATTTGCTCCCAGTGAATATCCTGTGCAATTCAATTTCTCACTTATGAAAAGGGATCATGTAAATTTTCCCTTGCTGATTTACATCACAAAGGGGCAGCTTTTCTTTGTGTCTTGCTGGGATACAGAATTTCGGCGATTACGATGAATGAGAGGAAAGATTAGTCTATCTTGTCAGTCTATTTGGCAAATAAGGTTGTAGCTACTTGTACACGGCAAACAATCAATTGTTGTATAATTAGTTGCATTTTGCACCATTGGCATTAAAGTTCATCAGGTCTGAACTTCTTCTCTGTCCTTCCCTGTTCATTACAGCTTCATTCACATTC
The DNA here is from genome assembly GCF_964106895.1 of Numenius arquata. NCBI lineage: Eukaryota > Metazoa > Chordata > Aves > Charadriiformes > Scolopacidae > Numenius > Numenius arquata. The sequence continues at coordinate 68,390,452 of NC_133581.1, read as the reverse complement.
CTCGCAGAACAGCTTAGTTTGCTTTTTACTTTTAATTAAAAAGGCAAACTTTTGGCATCTGCATGCTCTGAAAATGCAAACAGTTCTTAATTAAAGTGCAATATAGTGCCAAAAATAAGCATAATTAGTTGGGCAGTGCAGCAGTTAACAACATCGTTCATTCTGTGTATACAAAACCACAAGAAATTGCAAAAACAGGAGCAGAGTTTAGTAAAAGGAATAAAATAACAGTAATAAATCAGTGCTGCACAGTTTTAAAACCCTTTATTTCCCTCATTACAGTTGTTCCTACGAGAATCATATCCATTCTCTCGCAGTATTGCATTAAAATCTTGATAGTGTGTCTTCATATTCGGTGTTATTAATAATCATGCAACTGTGTATTTATCACTGCTTATTCACTCACATCTAATAGAAAACCTGGATGCTGACTGTATTAGAGCACTTTATTACATTGCATTGCAGCAATAATCAGGTCTGTAATTTCTGCCGTAGAAGATGGATCCAAGTTGCAAAACTGAGATCTGGGAACCGAATTTCCCAAGCCCCTGATAGATGGACCCAAAGCTTTACTTGGACTTACCAGTGTGATTTAAGCACATCCTTTATGTGTTAAAGATTGATTTGAACTTAGTTATCAAAAGTCTGGGGATAATTGTTCATCTTCTCAAATAGCAGAATCCTGCCAGAGACTACATTATCTATGAGCCTCTAAATATGCAATTTCGTTTGTAGGTTCTTCCAACTCTGAATTCAAGCAACAGTAAAATACCAAGAGTCTTCAAATGCAGTTATTCTGGGGAATTCCAGCTTCTTTGCACGTCCTCGTTCCTCCACACTATGTCTTTCTAAGAGTATCTGGTGATTAAAGAAGTTTTTGATCTGTTTGCAACAAATTCGGTACAAGAATAAAAAATAAAGCCTGTGAATTGCTGTTTCAGTACTGTTTGGGTGCATCCATGTGTGAGATTATATCTCTCTCCCCTGACTGCTTATCGATTAAAAAAACGCAAATACATCTTAAATCCAGGCTCCCCCTGTTTCAGGTCAGAGGCTCAGCTGGTGCACAGGAACATAACGCCGAAAACCTAAACAGGTTTAAAACAAACAAGGAAAATGTTTTCTTTCAAAGTGTTGTACTTCTTTTTATAAGCCCTGAGTTCAAGACTTAAAAAGATTTCCAAGAAGCCTTCAAGGTAAAAAAATAATACATTTAAGGTTCTCCTGGAGCTTACTCCAGGATAGACACTCCTTCTGTGGCCTCCATCTTCACACTGGCCTCCCACTGATGTCCAGAGGAGCTCTGTACATGGATTCCCTATGAGGTCAACATGCTCCAGAACTCCTTAATGCCCTTCAAATGATACTCACAGCCTGGTCCTCCTACTTTCCCATTTTTCTTAAAGCAAAAAGACCCACCTTATTTCAAAACCCCTTTTTCCTCATTTTCCCTTGGAGGCAATGTGACCTAGAATCTACTGAGGGATGGACCCAGGCTCCCAAATGTCCCATGAAAAGTATCTTGCCTGTTTTCATTCATCTTTCATTGGAATATGGAAGAAAAAAGAGTGCATGAAAAATTCCTGCTGGAATGAGCATACGTTTTTCCCCAACTTGGACAATTTGCGTCCTTCCCCATGCACTGATGAAGGCATTTCTTTCTTGCCAAAATACCCCTGCCCAAAAATAAACAAACTCATGAAGCAGCAATCTGCTACTGGATCCTGTGCTTCGGAAGCAGCAGCAGAAGCAATATGATTGAAATTCCATGGTTTATTTGGTAGTAATTTAATTAGATGTCTGCTCATTTTGAAGTTAATAGGCTTGTCCAGCTCACGTTCCGGTGAAAAATATTTCTAATAGATGTACTGATTTAAGCCTGTAAATCTTGCTCTCAAGCTCTTCGTGGGACTGACTGTAGAAAAGGCAGAAGCCTAAAGACCAAATTAATTTTTGTGTCGGTATTTTAGCACCCCATATTTTCTGTTTGCAGTTGCTGGTAAGGATAAGGTTAGTTGTGCATTCAAGAGTGTTACTTGGCCATTTGAATTAATAATTGTCTGATTTACACATGCAGGTGTAGATGTACAGAAGCAGTATCAGCTTTGAGCAGGAAGTGAGGTCTGAGGCCAGTCCAGCAGTGGTTAATTACTTAATTGATGAAGAAATAAAAAGTCACAGCCTAGCCATGACTTAAAAAAATAATTTACTAATTTTTATGGTGCTGAAAAGAAAAATGGAGTAAACAATGTATAGCTCACATAGTCCTAATTATATCCCACTTTTTGTTTTTTAACTCGGATGACTCCATAGGCCAAGCTAGTTTTTGTCTGCTTATTTTAAAGCAAACATAAAAGAATAGTAAAGTTTCTTGCATGAATATTGCCATAACCACCTGGCAGCTTTGGAATGTGGAGGAAAAAAATGTACAAGGACAAACTAAGCACTTCTGTCTGGCACAAAAGAAATAACCCTCCGTGAGAACATTTAAAATATACTTTGCAAATGTACTGGTACGCGTTGTTTACCTAAGCCTCTTAATACAAGCATTTTGGCATTATGGGAGGCTGGTGTGCAATTTAGCAGAACACAGAAATTGTCATCATCCCAGTAAAAACGCAAGGTAAAATAACAACCTAAACATATATTACTGCTTAGCATAAGACAGCCTAAAATATAAAAGCACTCTCTAGCAGCACTGCCTTCTCCGATTTTAAAAGAGCCTCTAAAAATGTAATAAAGTATTTCAGATGGGAGACAGATTAAAAATAACTGCGGCACACACACTCCAGTCATATTGTATATCTCAACGGGGATGTTGCCGGGTTCCTTGGGTATCTTCCTCTGGATGACTGGCACTTTCATTAGAGGATCCAGAAACACCTGTGATTTTCTCCCCTCTGAAACTCCTACAGCTCCAGAGATACCACGGGTTAGGTTCAGAGATGACAACACCTCTTCTTCATCCCGACTTCCCCTTCACAATTTCACTCTTCCCTTGGCCCCAAGGAGAGGAGATGTGATTTTGAGTGCTCCCATCCATTTCTCCACGTTTTCATCCCCCAGCACCGGGATCTCTGGGGCAGGGATTGATACAGGACACCTTGGCCACTCTGTGGGGCTCGCAGACAGTGAGGAAAATCTGCTGATTAACCTGGCTGCTTAATGCAGGTTTATAAATCTTCCGTCCTTCGACATGTCCTGGCCTGGCTGGACTAGGAAAATGCTCAGATTATCATCAGCTGTAAACGTAGAGCAAGCAGGGAAGAAAAATGGAACTGGGCATTGCCAGCTGGACTGGAAGCAGGAGAAAGTGCCAGCGAAAGGAGGTAGGAAACGAATCTTGAACAACATTGATCTGTCTGCATATCCTCTATTGCCCTCCTTTCTTTTTCACTGCAAAAAACCCAGCTTTTCCCACCCTGTACCTATACTACCAGGTGGCACAGCAGAACCGGGGTCTGATGTTGCATCCTCTTAGCGAAAAACCACAAATGGTACTTTGCTTATGACAGAGCCTCAATGCAAAGGCCAAAATCTGGCCCCTAGCACTTAAAAAATGTGAGGATCTTGGCAATTTCATTGCCACAGCTCGGTGTTGCTGCTGTAATGTGGAGCTGCGAAGAATATCTCAAAATTTTGACCGTTGAACAATTTGGGCTGAAAGGGACATGTCACTTCTCATTGCAATAAATCACAGGCTTCTTCTCACTCAGAGCGTCGCTAAAATCCACTCCTCAGTCTGCCTCACCTCTGAAAATTTCTTCTTCTCATTAATTACATGAGTGAGCTGGGAAGGGGGTCAGCTCATCTGATTTTAGCCGGCTGACAGGTAGCAGTCTAGTATAAACTAGATATCTGCTCTCCTTCTGCAGTCAGTGGAGAAATACCAAAGATCACTCAGAAAGCCGGCAAAGCCCAGTGAAACCATCCAAGTCTCTCGTGCTCCAGCCCATTGCTCTTTTTCCACGTCCTCCTGAGTTGGTTAAGCCAAAGCCCAAAACCTGCAGTGCAGTCCAAACCTTGTTACCACACTTGTGCTTCCAAATCCCCGCTACGTTCTCAGCCTTACAAGGCACTTTTATTTCATTTTCTTCTTCAATAATAATGTAAAAATTATTTTTTTGTGACTACTCCTTGTCATTAGCTACTTGATAAGCCATTCAGCGTAACTCTTTGCTCTCCAAAAGTGATATGTGAGCTGAGAAGGATATTTCTGACATCGCATCAGACTTCCAAGGGAAGGTCTCCTCTTCTCTATTTGCCATTTCCATAGGTTTTCTACAGGTAAACCTCCTCAGCAGGCTGCCTCTGGAATATGATCTCAAGGGCTAAGCTGAATCCTGTTCATGCATAATACTCATTTAGATGTATGTCTGGGTATATTTTCATAAAATTTGCCCTGCTTATCTCTAATACTCTGAACCTAATATCTCCTCTGACGCATGCGATGTGTAATATTTAGTCGGTAAGCCAATATTCCCCTGGGCCTGGAATTAATGATGGAACATCACTGGGTTGTATCACAGCCACTTGCTTCTGGGGCTGCTGAAAGGGTTTTTAAAAAAAATTATCTGCTAGCACAAGGGGTGAAGAATATAAAACAGTGATTTTAGATCTTGTATTTCTCTGTTGCTTGGTTCTTGTTTTTATAGGTGAGGCTTGTGTAGTCTCAATCTATATGATGACAGACTAGTTCATTATATGCGTCTATATTTGCAGAGTTTGGATCTCCTGCAAATAATGATAATGTTATAAAGCAATAAAACGACACAATCACTTAATTCTGCCACTGGTCAGGCTACTGAACTGCTACTGGTGGGAGCTGAACTCCCGCCACAAAATTACCTTGAAGATCAAGCCCTGTGTCATGGCCTGATGCTGTTATCTACAAACTTAAAATAGCTTATTCTTATAAATAATTTGACTTCCAAATAAAAAAACTCCACAAAACAGATAATAAGGAGGACAAAATATCTTACATATCTCCTATAGATGTAATCCATTGTATAATTTGGCAGATTATCCTATGTGGAGTAATTGTCTGGTGCACGAAATAAATAAAAGCGGTCTTAAACCTCACAAGTGATATACCAGTGATTCTGCTGTGTCTCTATTCTAAGACAAAATGCCTTTGGGAAGTGAGTGTTTAGGTAAAAGCTTTGCAAGGGAAAAATCCTTCTGGGAGAAAGATGCTGCTCCTCTGCAGAAAACTCCTTAGAGCGAACTGGGGTTTAGTGAAATGGTTTTTGCCTGTTACAGGAACAGTAAGATTTGCAAGCCCTGATTCCTTTTTTGACTTCTTGGGGATTTTACAGGGGAAGTTTTCAGAGTCTCTGAGTGATCCGGGGGAGAGCACTGTTGAGACATCAGGCCCGCAGCTCCCACGCTGCTGAAAATGGGTCACGGAGATAAATGTTAATAGAGGCTTCCCCCGTGGGAGTCTGTATCTCTAGCTGTGCCGCTGGAGAAGCTGCATCTGAGGGATAATGCAGTAAAATGGGGATACTTGAAGAAAAGAGTGGGCCACTGGTTAATCCAAAAACCTCAGTGCCATCTAATCCCCGTGCAAAGTCAAACAAAACTGACAATTCATTTTTTTTCAGAAAACAATTTGGTGAGCCAAATGTCTTGTTCGTGTGTCATCCTCCCAAACCAAGGCCTTGCCAGGGTTGGTGCTAATCAATATAAGCATTATTTTACAGCAATTTCACAAAGAGAAAGGGATGTTTGAGAAATTATCGAATAAAGTCAGTCTCAGCCTGTTCCTCTCCTTCTTTTCATGTGCACGCACTCCCTCCTCTCCTACGTGTCTTCTTCCTTTCTAGACATCTGCTGAAGGAAGAAAAAAACCCTGTTAGGTTATTAATTCAGAAGCATCCTAGAAGAAGCAAACTAAAATTGAAAAATATCCAGGATGCTTTGGCACAGCTCCCAAGCTCTCATTCCACTTGTAGTGATGATAGGATGCCACTTTGTTGAAATGATTAATCAGTGGCAAAAGGGCTCTTACCACCTAACCCTCAGCTAGACTCTCCACAGCCCACTTCTAGGAGGCTGATCAGCCTCTGAATCTTCTCCTCTCCCCTCCTCCAAGGGATGATGGCTTCTGCTTGAAAATCTCATAGGTCTGACTCCTTCCGGTACGCAATGCAGTCCTGAGCCCTATGGACCAGGTGCAAGCAGGGAGAGATCACTGTTCCTGTAAACTGGTAAATAATAGATTATTTTAATTATTACCTCTTGATGATGCTAGAGTGGCATGAAAAGGCTGTAGACCCCAAAGGAAAATTTCCTCCTGACCCTCAAATCCAGTCATCATTCATTTTCAAAGCCTCCTAAAAACACAGATGGCCAAAATCATTGAATGGTTTAGGTTCAAAAGGAACTTAATCATCTAGTTCCAAACCCCTGCCCTGGGCAGGGACACCTCCCACCACACCAGGTTGCTCAAAGCCCCCTCCAACCTGGCCTTGAACCCCTCCAGGGATGGGGCAGCCACAGCTTCTCTCAGCAACCTGGGCCAGGGTCTCACCACCCTCACAGTGAAAAATTTCTAATCAAAATCCTCCATCTTCCAATTTGAAACCATTAAGTCTCATCCTATCTCTACATACCCTTGTAAAAAGTCCCTCTCCAGCTTTCCAGTACCTTCCATTCAGGGACTGGAAGGGGCTTTAAGGTCTCCCCGGAGCCTTCTCTTCTCCAGGCTGAACCCCCCCAACTCTCTCAGCCTGTCCTCACAGCAGAGGGGCTCCAGCCCTCCCAGCATCTCCGTGGCCTCCTCTGGCCCCGCTCCAACAGGTCCAAGTCCTTCTGCTGTTGGTGGCCCCAGAGCTGGAGGCAGCACTGGGGGGGGGGTCTCCCCAGAGCGGAGCAGAGGGGCAGAATCCCCCCCCACCTCGACCTGCTGGCCACGCTGCTGGGGATGCAGCCCAGGGTGAGGGGGGCTTTGTGGGAAGGAACTGCAGTGGAGAGGAGCAGAGACAAAGGGGTGCAGGACAGAGGGTAATGGCTGCGTTATTGCTGGGAGAGAAGGGGAGCAGGAGCCAACATGAGGCAAGGATGCACCGTGATCCCTCCCCACTCTGCCTCCTTCAAATTGCAGAAAACCTCTGGCAGAGACAACCTCAGCAGTCTGGGCAGGTGCAGAAAGGCATATCTTTAAATACAGCAAATATACAAAACCAGTTGTGGAGTTTAGGAGTAAGGCCTCTGCCACCTTCCCTCTCTCCTTTAAATGAGTTATAAGCATGAATGCTCACTGAGTGTCAAATTTGCTGCACTTTACTCTTCATCATCTCAGAATAAAAATATACAAGTCCAGTGCAAGAATGAATAAATTCAGCCCTTAGATTTATCAATTATTTTTCTAGTCACTGTCTCAGAGCAGTTATTGTTAGCAGCTGAGTGACAGGCCAAAGCTGTCACTGGCCATAACAGTCTGAGCCGGAATCCATAATAACTGTTGTATTTTCTCTTCCGCTTCATTGCAAATGTGAAGAATCAGGATTTGCACATTATGCCCCAGCGGGATTCCTTGCGTGCGTGTTAAAAGGCGGCTCAACTGCAGAGCACGGCAGATTTGTTACACCTCTGGGCTGATGACAGCCGATTGCTTACATTGAACCGTGCTGAGCGCCTTGGTACCAAGCCTGGGCCTTCCCTTTTAGGCAGTCTCTATTTTAGGAAGGTAAATATTTAGCATTCGTTCTGTGGAGGAGGTGCTCTATTTATATCATCGGACAAGGAGGAGGTCATTGCTGGTGCAGAATTGCCAATCAGAGTCTGAGCAGAAGCTCGAGTCCTCTTCAGGAGTCTTGTTAATGCGGTTGAGGCCTGTTTTCAGCTGGGTTCTTGCAAAACATTTCTGTTTTTTAAATTCTGTAGTGGATTTTTCAAGTGTAATTTGAGTTTAAGTGTGTCTTAAGTTGACTCTGGAGCGAACATAGTATTGACAACTTCTAAAAAACTCACCTTCCCAGGTGTAAGAAGAAGGTTTATGCCGTTATTGTCTGGTCTTCGTGATACCTATCCCTAGCATATGAGAACCAATATATTTATACAAAGACCCTCAGGTTCCATTCCCCACCGGTGTGGACTGCCACAGCTCCCTGGATGTCAGCAGAGCACGTGGAATTATCACAGCCTGTTGCAAGGAGCAAGCCCCGATCGTCATTGCTGATGTCAAGATTGGGAAGCATCTTCTCTTCTTTCATCATACCTTCTCTCATGGACCTGTGAGACCCCTCTTCCCTGGTGTCCTGGGGGAAATGTCATTAAAAGATGGCTGAGGGACTGTGCTGTGTGACATCATTATGGCCCGGCTATATATTTAGAGACAAAGCTACCTGCTGAGTAAGTTCTCACCTAAGGGATCTCACCCTGTGTGTGTCCTGCAGGGGACATTGCTCCTCGTACGGATGGGCGCCAGTGGCCTGGATGTGGGAAACATTTTTCTGCAACTCCTGCCCTAACACTTAAGGAGTTTCTGAAGCATTTTGAGGAGTGCAGCTGGATGGGGGATGCTCTTATCATGCAGACAGACCTTCATGTTAATTTTCATCTTGTCTTCCCAGCAGTGTCCTGTTTCCTCAGCTTGTCTGTCAGGTTATAAATTTTAGGCATTCCATTGCCACTCCAATAAATTAAGCAACCTGGTTTCTAAGTTCCCTCTGACCTTGTGCACAAACCCACCCTGCTGCAGTAAGGCTCTTGCAAACAAGCCCACTGAAAGCTTTGGTGTCTTGGCCGGGTAGAGAGTTTTGGGGCTCAATTTTGCCAGCACTTCACTTTCTCTGCCAAAACACGACCAAGAGCCCAGAGTTGAGCATGGTCACATCTAAGATGCCTTCTTTGAGGCCATGGGGGAAGCAAATCCCACCCATGGGGACCACAATCCCTCTGCATTGCTGGGAAAGAGACGGGTGCCGTGCCAATGGGACCTGGGAACCAGGGGACCTCTTCTCCTGGGTTACTGTGGTTGGATTATGCTAAATCCAGTAAGAAAAAGCTCAGATTGAGGTCTTTACCACAGTTTAGCCATTCACTATACATCTTTCTCTTGCTTTGTTGCCTTATATGTGGGTACTAGTGTTTTGGATCCTAAAAGACTGATCTTACACCGCGGCATGTCTTGCAGAGCTCACCTCCAGTCACTGTGGACCTTGGTGACAACCTTGTCCCCAGGCTACAGGACACTGCGGGGTGGAAGGGGGGAAGTTGCCTTTGACCCTTTTTAAAGGTAGCCCAGGAAAGGGAAAAATGAGAGAATTTCAGCAAGGCATTTGGGAGGTTGGCTTGAAAGGGGGAAGAAATGGGGTTTTCTTTTCAACTATGAGCAATTTTATTCCATTTGTCAGCTACTTCAAACCCGAGAAAGTAAATTCTGAAAGCAATTTTTGATTTTTCACAGTAAGATTTCTAATGAGGATAATGTAAAAAAAAAAAAAAGTCTCAATTTTCTGTCATATACTTCGGTTTCCCAAATGTTCTTTCCAAATTAAATGCCTTTACTTGATTTTTCATTGCAAAGCTAGAAAATATCTGTCCAAGTGGAATTTTCATTCTGTTTACATGAGTTATTTCTAACTTTAAAATACCTCTATGAGAAGGTGAAAATTAATTTTAAATGTAAATGAAGTTCTGAAATTCTGCTCCAGAAAAAAAAGAAACCCTCACCACATAGTAACAGAGTTGTGTAATAACAGTTAACATTATATAGAATAAATTAATTGATGAAAAAATAATGTTTTAAAATGGTATTTCCTTCCAATCTTTCCTGTGTTTTTGTGGAGAAATCCACACTTTGTAGTCCAATCCCACCCCTTAGTATTGTGTGAAACCACAAAGTGAAATCTCACCTTGTTAAAACCAATGGATGTTTAACTGATGTCTTTACCGGAGCCCCGGGTTTAACTCTGAACTACACCAGGCATTAAGAATACAGCTGTTAAGCCCAATTGTTTAGGTTCTGTGAGTTCCATAATTCAAATACCAGCAGAGAGTACCAAACATCTATTCATTGTGTATCAAAACATCCCATTCTCCAGTTGCAGCTCAGGTCAACTGATATATTACTGCTTGTTCCATCCCATTTTTCCTTTTTAATTTCTTCTAAAAGTAGAAAAATGAGAAGTGCTTTCAAAACTGCCAGTCTAAGAGCTCCCTTTGAAAAAAAAAATTTGCTGGATTGTTCTGACCTTTTCAAAACACTTTTCTTCCCCCCTCCCCCCCATTCCTGCTTCAAACCAGTTTTTTGTTTGTTTGGTTGGTTTTTTAATATGTGACAAATTTCCGTGCAAAGTTTCTTGATGAACAACGACTTTCTGACTTCCAAACATTTCACTGGAAATTTTCCAAGTGGCTACAACCACTACTGCAGCTGGTGGGATATATGTAAATGATGGTCACTCCACCAGTGAGCAGACGTGGATGAATCAGGCCTTGCATTAGCCTATATAGGAACTTTCCGGAAAGTTCATCACCCCAATCATTTTTTCCTGAGTTTCTTCTTCATCTCCTTTCCATTTTCAATATGCTGCAGGCAGAATCCAAGTCACGAAAGGCTGAGCAACCTGAGCAAGCAGAGCACAGGGAATGCAAGTTCTGCAGTAGTGAGCATCATGGCAAGTCTGTCCTTCCTTCCTTCTTTCCTTCCTTCCTTCCTTCCTTCTTTCCTTCCTTCCTTCCTTCCTTCCTTCCTTCTTCCCTCCCTCCCTTCCTTCCTCCTTTCTTCCCTCCCTCCCTCCCTTCTTTCCTTCCTTCCTTCCTTCCTTCTTCCTCTTGCTCTCTTGCTCTCAAGCACTAAAACCCATGGCAAAACAGGACAATGTTTGCTTCATTCACAAGGCAGCAAATGTTCCTGGTTCTCTGTGAATTATGAGGAAACTATTTATTCCACCTGGCTCTTCCTCCAGAGGAGTTGGCTTTATCTCTCAGATTATAATAAGGATTTATTTTTAAATCCTTTGTTTATTCTTACCCTGCAGGACACAGCTGTAATCTCTCCCAGTTTCCTGTTCAGTGTGTGGGGAAGTAACATGAAAAGGCTTCCAGGACACTAAAACTAAACTGCTTTTTTATTAAGCAAATTATTTACCGAAGTGCTTCAATGGGATTTGTATTCTGACCGCGTTCCCGCAGTCTCCTGCAAGCCCTTCTCTGCCATCTGTGCTTCTCCCTCCATGCTCCATGTGGGCTGCTCCATCTTGTCATTTAGCAACTGCTGTTGTGTCTTTTGTGCCAGCTTTTGTTACCTTTACAGGGCAGGAGTCGGTAATAAATTGCTGAACCTCAAGCACTGGTTCTCAACCTCTTCTCCAAGAATACCTGCTCTGGAGTGCTTTGGGGAAAACAGTTAAGGGAAAGCAGAGTGAACATGTTTCTGCACAATCTGTGCAAGCGCGGTTTCTAAGAGGACCCAAGCTTCCACCAGAAGCTTCTCGGTCATCCAACACAGTAAGAAAAAGGTTGAAAATTGCTGCTGGGGAAAATGAGCCTTTACCTTATCTTTGTACCCCTGAAGGCTCCCAGCACAAGTGTTTCATTGCACTCCATGGTGGACATCAATGCACCAGTCTGAGTTAATAATCCCACCACAGCTCGGATCCTGACAGCTCCGAAGTTTTTATGGAGCCCATGGGGAAGCCGGTTTCTGCCCTACAGGTTCTCAGGCTGCTTTGCGTTATAGCTGACCTTGGCTGTAAAGGAGGCATTTTCTCTTTTGTGCCGTGATCCAAGGTGGGAGAAGAGTTTTGGACCTTGTGTCGTGTGGCCCCCAAGCTACCATTTATGACACGTAACATGAGATTTATGGAATATTTGACCAAAATCCACTTGTGACAGAAACACACGGGTAGCATGGCTCTTCCCAGATCACACCACCTTGATGTTTTTCCAGATGCCCAGCAAACCTCGGCTGCCAGATGTCTGGAAAAATTGCTAATATGCACATAATGATACTTCATGTACTCACTGTTGATCCAAACCTGAATTCACCTGCCTGCTGTATGTGCGTTGAGCCACACTATCACTTGGACAGCAGGTTTCCCACATCTCACTCAGTATACATATTGATTTAGCTTTCTGGGACCATCACCAGTTTCAGCGTTTAAAACCTGGTAGCTCAGCGTGACCCATTGTATAAACATAATGTCAAGTGCATTAAGCAGAATGTACCTTCAGCTTTTGGCTCATGGGTCTTGGCAAGAATATGGAGCATCAGTCTACCATGAGAGGGTAGTGCCAGCCATAAGGAACGGACTGATTGCAAGGCCGAGAGTGTTGTTAAAAAACAAAGTGTCTCCTTTAGTATTTGTTCTTTATACTTTTATCTTGCTCTCGTCCACGTGCATTAGGGCCACGAAGCTGATCAGAGGGTTGAAGCACTTCTATGAGGACAGGCTGAGAGAGTTGGGGGGGTTCAGCCTGGAGAAGAGAAGGCTCCGGGGAGACCTTAGAGCCCCTTCCAGTCCCTAAAGGGGCTCCAGGAGAGATGGGGAGGGACTCTTCATCAGGGAGGGGAGCCTTAGGATGAGAGGGAACAGTTTGAAACTGAAAGAGGGGAGATTGAGATCAGATGTGGGGAAGAAATTCTTTGCTGTGAGGGTGGTGAGAGCCTGGCTGCCCCATTCCTGGAGGGGTTCAAGGCCAGGTTGGATGGGGCTTTGAGCAACCTGGTCTGGTGGGAGGTGTCCCTGACCAGGGCAGGGGGGGTGGGAATAGGTGATCTTTAAGGTCTCTTCCAACCCAAACCATTCTATGATTCTATGTGGGTATTCACTTTGCATTCTTCATCCCAGGCTTCCTTCTGTCCCCACGTACAAAGTACTTATTGACTTCATGATCTAAAACCTTAACTCTGCTGGAATTATTCCTCAGTTCTCTTCATATAAAACCCCATTTTCCATACCTTCTTTATCTCTGCAGTCAAATATTATGGGCTCCTGGTTTAGCATTACTGCTGCAATAAGGCTTCCTTCGCAGGTGACAGCTTCCTTCTGGTGACAGCTTCCCTCTCTGCTGGCCCCTGGCCAGCCTGTTGACAAGGCTCACTGCTGAGGAATCAACTCACTCTTGCTGTGGCCAGCACATGTTTTTAAATCCTTTTAAATGAGTTGTCTCACCGCCCCATCCCAGCATCCATGATTCATTCACATGGCGGAGCCCATCTCCCCTCAGGATGAGGCCTCATTAGCCCTTGTGCTGAAGAAGCTTTTATAAGGAGCCGTCTTTGCAGGGAGACATCATTATTGTCTCCTAACAAGTTGGCGGAGTCCCAACCTTCTTAACCTTTCTATTTCCAGGACTGTCCTCTTTAAAGCTTCACAGCTTTTCTTTAGACGATGTCCACAACCACCTTTAGACCCTTCCATTGGCCCTTTCCAATCTCCAACCTTCAGCTAAGTGTAATGAAGGATCAAAACAATCTTTGCTGGATGAATTATTTTTTCCACTGTAAAACAAAACAAACCATAGATCCAGTAGACAGATCATAGTCAGGTTGGCCATTCCTTAACGCAGTAATTGCATTCTCGCCGTTTAAATCCCTCTTCTCCTTGCCGCATGGTCTCAGAAGTGTTCTCTTTACCTTTCTAGATGGGTCTGTGATCCTTGGTTCTTTTTACTATGGTACATGTTAATCGAGAGGATTGTGCTTGGTTCTTTTTACGATGGTACACGTTAATTGAGAGAATTGCAACTGTGTGATATAGCAGCTGATACCTGATAACAGAATAAAGGTTATCTCTTTTTGCACGGGTACGGTAAGTGAAAAGAAATTAGCAGAGGTGCAAAATCTGGGCCTTATCTTGCACTTCCATAATAGAGAGAGAATTGGGGATTCCACACACAGCAGCTAATCCCTAAATACAACCTACAATCATCACAATATCTTATCTTTCTCCAATGTTTGGGAAACAGAGAGTCCAATGTAGTTTGCTAGAAGAGCTGCGCAGACTTTGTTAACATGCTAAAAGTCCTTGAGATACATTACATAGGATGTAGAATCAAAAAGGCAAAAGTAGAGGGAGAATTGCTATCAGAAAAGTAGTGAGTTTGTGGGGAAGAAAGGATTTGTGAGCCTTAAAAATGAAGAGGAATTTATAATAATAAATGCCAGCTGTGAGCTATGAGCTATGAACAATTTAGGGTACAGACTTGTATTATTATTATTATTATTTTGTACCAAGGCCAAGACAATGGAGTTTTGCTCTATGATTAGAGAACATAGATACCATCACAAGTTTTTTGTCTTGAGCGGACTCAAAAGCCATGATTTTTTTTCTCACAAATCTGGTATCAGATTCCAAATCTGGTTGTGTTTTCCCTTTCATGATTCTGGTTGGAGATGTATCCCTATAAGACTCTTTATGATTCACTGCTTGTTACCACTATCGCCATCTCACTGAGACATTGCATCATGTCCGATGTCTATTTATTGAACTGTTTTTACATTTCTTGTTGGAGACACCTCCCCTCTAGGACTCATTTACCTTCCAAACCTAGATTCTGTAAATCACGGAGTAAAAAATTAAAACCAATATGTTTTTTTTTTTCATTCTGCACCTGTATTGGCAATGTCTTGTTAGCATTTCACTTTCTAGTCACAGAGATAATTTATTGTGTGTATAAAATGCATGTGATTTGCAAAAATATCCCCAGCTGAGGAAAACATGCTGGCATGAGATAGTCAGTTTTGCTGGTTTTGCAGTTCCAGCTCCCAAATGTTCTCTGGCATCTGGATTCACACCTTCAAGCTGGGCCAGTTGAGTTTTCTTGGGAACTCAGTGTGTGCTGAAATCTTCTGACAATTTATGTCCTCACCAGCTGGCCAATTTATGAAGATTAGACGGACACCAGTTGATCCTTGGTTTTTTTGATGTCTACAAGGACTGGCCGTGTTGCCCAAGTGCAGGGGCAGTTCCCATGTGGTTTCTGTTTCCAATTGCAACACTCATTTTTTCTTTTCCACCATCCTTCACATAGTTAGATATAATCACCAAGGACTGCACACTAAAGCAACATACCAGAAACTGTCTCTGTACATGTGTGAAATCCTCTGAACATGCTCTGGCATTCAGCTTTGTCCTCAACCACAAACTTATCCCTCTGAATACAAAGTACAGAGTCTAAAACTAAACCCCAAAAGAAGAAATAAAGATGTATAGCAAAGGCTAACAGTTCTGCCAGGCCCTCTGTATTTTGTAAGATCTTTTCAAATTACATTGACCTTTTGATTTTCCCATCTTTCTTCGAACTGTCCAAAAAAAGGTCATGGCAGGTTGGAGAACAAAACCAAGTGAATTAGGCCAATTTGGTCTGTAAATTAAATGAAAATTTAACACTGGTTTGTGTAGAATTTCAGATTCAATACAAATCATATCCACATCTGGTGCAATCCCAATCCACTAAAACAGATGGCCCACAGGGATTCCATCCAGAAGAACATAAGTAATTAATTTAGAGTTGAATTCTGGTACAGAAAGTCAAGTTAACTGGAGAAATTGGATGGGTGAAATGGAAAAGACCTTCTCTGCCTCCTGCTGTGTAGACAGTACAGAGGTGCTGACTCTGAGTTCTTGTTCCTAACTCTCCTTCAGTATTGTGTCCAGTTTTGGGCACCTCAATACAAGAGAGATATCGAGGTGCTGGAGCGGGTACAGAGGAGGGCAATGAAGCTGGTGAAGGGCCTGGAGAATAAATCGTACAAAGAACAATTGAGGGAGCTGGGACTGTTTAGTTTGAGGAAGAGGAGGCTGAGGGGTGACCTCATCACTCTCTACAACTACTTGAAAGGACATTGTAGAGAGGTTGGTGCTGATCTCTTCTCACAAGCAAATAGCAATAGAACAAGAGGGAATGGATTCAAACTGCACCAGGGTATGTTTAGACTGGACATTAGGAAGAAATTCTTCACAGTAAGAGTGGTCAGACACTGGAACAGGCCGCCCAGGGAGGTGGTTGAGTCACCATCCTTGGATGAGTTTAAGAGTCGCTTAGATGTGGTGTTGGGGGATATGGTGTAGGGAAGAACTTTGTAGAGTAGGGTAGATGGTTGGACTCGATTATCCCAAGGGTCTTTTCCAACCTAGATGATTCTATGATTCT
Organism: Numenius arquata; assembly: GCF_964106895.1. Taxonomy (NCBI): domain Eukaryota; kingdom Metazoa; phylum Chordata; class Aves; order Charadriiformes; family Scolopacidae; genus Numenius; species Numenius arquata. The sequence goes on along the minus strand of NC_133581.1, from coordinate 68,374,342 downwards.
ATGATTTTACATTAAATAGTCATTGCACAAATTTCAGGAATGCTGAAGGAGGCAGGATCCAGAGTCCTGGTGTCCCTATCCCTAGACCTATACCTGCGGCATTATACTTGCTGCTCTTTGGCTTCTCCTTCTCCTCTTCCTGTCCCATGAATCTTGCTTTCTTTTCTGCACTGTGGGACTGTTTCAACACATGGGATTTGGGCCATTCTGCTATGTTTCTGGGTCTTGCAGGCTCAGGCTGGAACCACCTGGGTATTGCACTGAGGCAGATTTGCTGTAGCTGGAGTGTTTCCCAAATGCAAACAGGAATCCCAGGTGAATTTAAGATGCACAGGGTTTTTTTGGACTGTATGCTTGAGTTAAGAAACCAAAATCAATTTAACTCATTGTTTAGGAAACTGTGACCCTTGGTCTGGTCTCAGCCATGATTCATGAAGGTCTTACTGGAAGCAGCCTCTGTACCAGGACAGCGATTCATAGTCCTTCATTGCAGCCACTATCACTCTACAGGGACAGTCACAGCAAAGATTTGATGTTACCTTCTGCCTCCTGGGGCAGAGGAAGGGGGGAGAGGAAGAAGCTTCAAATGTATATCCCAAAAACAGATGTTTGGGTATGAACTTGCCATACTCCAGAGGCAAGAGGCTTTATTTGTGTTTGCTGTTCCCTATACCCGTTATTTTTCACGTACATTTTTGGTCTAAGGCCAGTAGCTTCCTGGTTAGTCTCTTAACCCAAAGGAGAGCTGATCACCAGTGGTTTCAGGTAGATTTGGACTTTACAGAATGAGATTGTTTCCTTAAATATCTCAGCAGTGAAGGAGGATGCCTCATTTCTCAGGCAAAAGTTTTCCTTTGCCTTTGGCTGCAGGGAAGTGAGTTCAGCCAAGCTTTTCTCGCAGCACTTCTCTATCTGCCAGAAGAGCTTTCTGGGGCTGATGGAATTACATGTAACGAAGAGTGCTCTTGTGGCTGCAGGGGTCCTACACAGAAAGCACCCAAAACACAACCAACTGAGCAGTTGCCATCACCTCCTGGATGTCCGAATTGGAACAGTGTGTGTCCCTTCAATCCTTTTTTTTCTATTATTCCCTCAACACTTCTAAGGAAGGATGTTGCTCTCATCCTCTTACAGATACGACAATCTGACTGACAGAACACTCTTTGATTTCTTCTTGTCATGTACAGGGAGAAAAGCCAGACCTAAAATTAAATTAAGTTATGCAGTGTTATGCAGCGATTCTCTGTCATTAGACATCTAATTCTGTTCCTTTGGAATAGAAGTTGTGTTGTTACAGAAGCCCCAAATGTGATGAAAAATGAAGAAATGATGCAGTTGGTGAAATAATTTTTAGCACAAGAGTATGTTTCTTTGGCAGGAGCGGGGGAAGAAGTGGCTCTGCTAAATAAAGCCGGAAGGTGTAGTGCTGGGATAAACAGAAGGATGTGAGATGTCACCCCACCTGCATGTTCAGCTTCCCACAGATCACTGATGCAGAGCCAAAGGGGCCACCGGGACCATACAGCCTCGGCTTCTGCACCACACAGGCTGCAGGACTCCCCTGCAGCAATCCCATTTTGAATTAAAGCACAGCATTTACGAAATAATTAGCCATTCCTGACTTAAAATTGCCGACGACAGAGGAACCGCAATATCCTCTGAGGGGCTGCTCCAGTGGTTAATTACCTTCATTATTAACAATGTTAGCCTTATTTCTAGCCTGAAATTTTCTCTAGCTCTGAGCTGTATCCACTGGAGAGTCTCACACCTTTGGTTTTTGGATTGAGTAGCCCATTAGTACCTTTTGTTCCACTTGTAGAGGACCCATTTCTTTTACTATTTTTCACTGAAACAGCTTTTACTCCGTGAGTTTTCAGAGGGAGATACATATTCAAGCCTCCTGGAGGGCTCTTTCCCATTTATCAATGTTGTGAATTTGCAGACTGTAGAGCAGGATGCAGCAATCTGGAAAAGCCTCTGCTGCTGCACGCTTATATTTCCAGACGTATTCTGCTGACACCATGGTTTGATTATTATTTTTTTTTATTTGGGTTTTGTTTTGTTGTTTTTTGTTTTTTTTCACTTTTCCCTCTATGTAACTCAGTTTCTTTGCTCTGGAATGAAATGCTGGACTGACTGAGGAAATGTGACTTTCCTGATTTCCACAGATCGCATTTTCACCCATTTTAGACAAGCGGGGAGAGAATGAACGCCGGGGATTAGAGTCAGTCTGGTCCTTACACCCAACATAATGCCCTTTTCCTCTTGGAAGTCTGTGTAAAATGCTTTTCAGCCCAACATGCATTACTCAGAGATAGCAAAGACAGAGAGACAACAGGCAAATCTACATGGTGTCTATTATGATTATGGATCATTGGAGAAGTGTCTAAATTCTTTATATCTACATCTGATTGATGAAAGTCATGCCAAGAAACGATTAAAAAATCATCTGCCAATTAATGTTGGGAGTCCAAAATATTTTTAAATACTTTTTTGAGAGCCTATGCATACGTTATCAGACCTGCAAGGCAAATTTGTACATTATTTAAAACTTAGCATCTTCTGAGAGCTAATAAATAAATAATATAAGAGACTATCCTTCCAGGCAGCCTTGTGCCCCTTGTTATAAGAGGCATCTCCCTTGCCAGAAGAGACCTCGAGCAGGAAGGACATGTCACACTGCTGGCGTTTTTCAAGTGACAGAACATCTTTTCATGCCTGATAATGTGGGAGAAGCACCTGAAACTCTGTTAAATATTTGATATTCCTCTTGCCGCAGCATGGTGCAGAGCACCAAGTTTGACTCTAAAACAGTCCAGTTCAGGAGAGCAGCGAGGAAGGAGGGGAAATACAGAGAAATACAATGAGCCAAAGAGTGGCTCTCGCTTCAGCAGTCCCACACCCACAAACATCTGTGTGACTGCACACATGTGTAAGAAACTTCTCCATCAGGGCAAGGATGTCCTGCCAGAGCACTTCACACTGCTCACAGCCAAGTGAAAAAAGCCCAAATCTACAAGATCCTCCCTCCCCTTATGCCACAGATGTGGGGTTGGCTGTAATCCCTTCCCCATCCTCCTCTGCATACGCACATGCTTCTGCTGGAAGCCTCCACCAACATCCCACACATCCATGCCATGCCATATCATGCCATGCCATGCCATCCCATCCCATCCCATCCCATCCCATCCCTGTCCTCAGCATCCCGATATCTACACAGCAGGCCATGGGCCCCTCCAGGGCTTGGGATCTGCTGGACTACCATGAGAAAGGAGAAGGAAAATGTGTACAATGCTTCTTCCACTGCCAACAGCCACCCAGCTGGTTCCTCACGAGGGACCCTCACTTGTGCTGGGCTCTGGTGTAAGTTGTCCCAAAGAGGTGTCCAACACCCCTCCCAGGTTGCAGAGGACGCATATCCTGGTCCTTGAGAGGCCATGGGAGGGACTCACAGCAAACGATGTCTGTGAGGTGCTACCACAGCTGTGAGGCCAGATGTAGATTGGTGAGCCCAGTGCCTCCCAGAACCCTGTCTGGATGCCAAGCACCGCAAAGCAGCCACAGTGCATGGAGACAGCAGTGGGTAAGAGCCTGAAACAGGCAAAATTTAACAGAAAGAAATGGAGATCCACCACATGGAAGGCAAAGGGCTTTGAAAATTCAGGCTTCAGTCTCTACTAAATCCATTCTAATGTCAGAGCCAATAATTTGGAGACAGAAGGATCAGTGGGGAAAAAAATTTACCTGAATCTCAAGCTGAGAGAGCTGGTCAAGCAAACACCAGAGAATGGGGATTTCATGCTGTGCCTCCACTCCATGGAAAAGCCATGGTTTTACCAGTGTGGAAGGATAAAATCCTGGATGGACAGAGACCAGCAGCTTCTGGTGACTTTATTACAGTCCTTGGTAGACTGGAAGCAGTTTGCTCTGGCTCAACAACTGGGATTATCATGTCATAAATCGCACCCCTCTCTGCTTTCTGGTGTCATTTTATCCCAGGTGATGCATTAATGGATTTCTATCCTGTAGCCCCCATTGCTGGTGACCTTGTTATGTGCTGCCACTTCACATTGAAGAGCCCCCTGGATTTCTTGAAGGTCTTTCAAAATCTTTCATATTCCCCGTTTAACAATTGAAGAGTTAATTGTGGCTTCCACAAGAGTTCATCTCAATAACATTTACTTACAAGTCAAGGTTTGTGGGAAGAATAGTAGGGGTGTTTGGTTGTGGGGGTTTTTTTAAACCTTATAGGGAGAGAAAAAAAGGAGAAGCTTTGAGGTATACAAGCCCTTCTTCATGTCTGAACTAAAAGCATAATTTTCAAAGCTAAATGCAGGTTGAGAGCAATTGTTCTGAATTGGACAAGATACGTTGACAGCAGCCTTGACTTCAGGCAGGCAGCGTCATCGGGCAGACCGGCAAGCTCCTTGATGGGAAAGTATTAATGGAGTTAGCCTTACACAGAGTCTGAAAGCTGAAAGCAGAAGCAAATGCCGTGTGCCATTAATTAAATGAACTCTGTCTTGATTCAATCTGTGCTTACTTTGAAAAGACTTCGGTGGGACTCTTCGTGTAGTTAAACGAAGGCAGAAGCTTAAGTGTTTAGTTAGACCAGGGCCGTGGCTGCTTACAAAAACAAAGATTTAGGCCCCGGTCTAAGAGAAAATTTTTTAAAAATTGAAGTACTTAAGCACATGTTCAATTCCCAGATCAGACCTTGACATTTATTAGTCGGTGCATAGGACATAATCAGTGCTGAGTTTCTAATTGCAAATATCAAAATAGTCATAAAGGCAGAGCAGCAAGAGTGATAACCTTTTCCAGGGTAAGTGTAGATGCTCTGCTTGCCTTCGTTCTCCCAGTGCCCTATTACGCAGTATAATTTAGAGGATTATGGGATAATTATTATGGGACCTTCTTCTGATGAAATAAAAAACCAAAGGCTAAACTGCCTTTTACCTCAACAACCTTAATTTTGTATGAATACATGCTGGTGTGACTATTTGCCTTTTTCCAATATCTGTTTTTCAATCAACTGTTTTGCTTTCAGGTCACAAAACATGTTTGATCCTTAGGCCATTCCGGGGTCAGAAGAGAGGCCACATCTGATATTAAATGATGGAAATCCCCCGTCTACTGGGTTTATTCCTCTTGCTTAAATGGCTCCTTCTGAGACCTGGGGATAGCTATAATTTCAGGGTTAGTGTTTGAATGACCTTTTCAAGAAATAGCTTAATAGCAGGAGAATGTTTGTGCCTACCTTTCTCGTACCAGCCACCCGTCATGTTAGCACAGTTATTGCAGGGGCATGGACATGGGCCCGGACCTCTGAGCCCCTGGAGGGAAAGGCTGGAAAACATTTAACAAGGTAAAAAGACATCCAAGGGGCAGATCAGTATTTCAGACAGAGGACTAAGGAGAAAGTTATGTCGGTGACTTTAATCCAGGCTTTGTATGGTCTATGTAGTACCACATTTCCCCCCTTTCATATATAAGTATTTACACTCAGGGATAAGCTATTACACACTGATTAATGTTAAAAAATTCTTGACTGTGAGGGTGGTGAGAGCCTGGCCCAGGTTGCCCAGAGAAGCTGTGGCTGCCCCATCCCTGGAGGGGTTCAAGGCCAGGTTGGACGGGGCTTTGAGCAACCTGGTCTGGTGGGAGGTGTCCCTGCCCAGGGCAGGGGGGTGGGACTGCATAGTCTTTAAGGTCCCTTCCAATGATTCTATGATACTATGAATTCTGCATGGACAGATACTGCCAAGCAGATGGCACATTGTACCTTCTTTGTGCCTCAAAACCCTAAATGTCTTGCAGTATTTGCACTAATTTTTCTTGCAGTCCCCTTTAGGGAGGGCAGAACAGCAGAGAAGCAAAATTTTGCTGTCTCACCCAATGCTGGTGCTGATGCAGCAAAAGGAGTCAGGACCCCCCAAATCAGCTTCCAGCTCACCCCTTGATCCATGAGGGTTTGCTCCCTTATACCTGGGTACATCAAACCATGCCCCACAAAGGACAGACCCCTGTAATTGAGGCAATCTGTGCTTTATGCAGAAAATTACATTACAGAGCCCATCCATTCACCAGGACCCTGTTTTTCAAATGTTTCCATAGCTACCCTAAGATGGAGCCCCATAAAAGTGACAGTGCCTTTAATCAATCAAAATCAGAAGATCTCTTGAGGACTTAATTATATATTTAGGCTGAACAAACCTGTCCTTTTTTAGATTATCTGCCCTAGTGCTGTCTCTTGGTAGAACCTGCATGTCCAAAGATCATTCTCAGACTGAAGTGATGCTCAGGAGGCAAAAGGAGATGATGCTATGGTAGCACTGTCCTTCAGCAAAGCCTTGGCAGTAGGGCATCCTCCTGCCCCACAGGCTGATCTGGGAATAGAAGAGCTAGCCCAGACACATCTGAAGGGTGAGATAATATAGAGTCTGCATATTTATTCTCCTCTTTGCAAATAAATTGAATATTTGACCCAACCCCTCAGAAGAGAAATGACCAGACAGATGGTATGGTCACACATACAGACAATTAATACAACAAAAATCCCTCACCCATCAGCAACAGAAAACTGTTCTTAGGAAAAGGGGATGGATTCCCAGTAAAGTGGACATATATTAAGAGCAAATTTTTCTCAGGATTAATTCAGATCTGTGTAAGTGCATACAAGCCCCATGGACTTTGACGAAGTGCAAGGTTGGTCTCTGCAGAGAGCAAGCACCCAGGATGCTTCTCACCCTGCAAACCACTATTCTGAAAATTCAGAGTACACCTAAAGCGAACTCAGCTTTGCTTTGGCCCAGAGCCTGGAACAGGTAGGAAGGAGCATAAGCAGGGAGTCTGGCCTGGGAGAAAAGAACGGATGGAAAAATAGAAATTTAACAAATCAGACATGGTTTTATTTAGATTTTAAAAAGCTGAAACTTTGTCTAAAATCTAGGTGTTCCAATTTCCTACATTTTAGAGGCAGTATCAAGACAGAATACAATTTAAGTAATTTCATTTTATTGAGTCTAAGGAGTACTAGTTTTCTAATTTGAAGACAAGGCTGATTTCAGGTCTATCTTCAATCATCTTTCCTCACACCAGGACACTGCTGTTCTTAACCAATCAACAGTTTATTCATTCATCTGGAACTACACACATATATAATCAACCTTTCATCAGGATACAATTACATTCTGAAATATTTTCAGTGAATACTAAAATTGAAAAAAAAAAAAAGATTCTCTTTGGCTTTCTCAAACCTGCTGTCAGTTGCTAGAAGTTCTGGTCTGGTTTAACCAATGGCTCCTTCTGAAGTTAACTGAAAGAGATCAGCATCCACATGGGGCAGTTTATTCCAGTTTAGGATAAATGCCTTAAATAGGTGGGATGGATCATCTTTGGGCAGTGTCTGTTTTGTTCCATTCTCTATAAAGGAAAAGCAAATGATAATTTAAAGTAGATGTCTAGCTTGGGCAGCTAAAATTGGATGAGAAACATCTTTTTGTTGTTGTTGTTGTATGTGTGTTTTTTGATTTGTTTTATCTGATCTTAAATAAGGCCAAAATTATCACAATAATTTATTTGGGAAAAAAAAAGAAAATTAAGTTTTGTGGGGAAGAACATCCTTAGGATGTCCTAGAGCCTGGGAGATTTTGGTGCAAGTCCTTGCCTTATTGTAAATAGAGACTAGATTTGAAAATGAACTTAGCTCTAATTAGAGTGTAATTATCAGCTAGAGGGTTTTTTTCAAGGAGAACAGTCACTTTTGTTGAGATTGCTTCAGACTGTGTGAAATATTTAATAAGTGGTCATTGGAACAAAGAAAGTGAGCAAGACAGCTCTCCAAGCTGAGGGTTTGAATGTTGCTCCACAAAGGGAGTTCCACTGCTTATTTGCTGATTTTAATGGATTAGAAGGATTTCATATTGACCAAATGAGAGTATTCCTGCTCACACAAATACCATGTAGAAGGATGGCTCATGTGCTTCCCTGGGGAATATGAGGTCAGCTTCTAATAGTCAGGAGAGGAACCATCCAGGATCTCCAATACTGGGCTGCGGATGAAGCCAATGTCTTACCACCAACTCCTTTCTGAGCATGGCGCTGTATTTCTTCTCTTCTTATGTTTTGGGGCAAATAAAGCACAATAATTTTAGGTTCCACTTCAAAAAATAAAGTAGAAAAAAAGCTATCTGGTCCAAAAAGCCTTTTGATTCTTGTTTCTCAATTTCATCACTAGAAGTAGAAACTCCAAAACTACATGCAGTGGAGACAGCAGTGATGTCCCACTCAATGTGCCCATGGACCCCTAGGAGCCATGAGTGCAGAAATACCAGCTTCTGACATGAAAACCCATCCTCCCTTCAGCCCTCCCTGGGTGACCCTGGCAAGAGGAGACCACGTTGGTGTTGGTTCCCCTCCATTAGAAGAACTCAACCACACACTGTCTTTTTGTGCAGCAACCACCCATCTATGCCCTGAGATGACGGTGGGGATGGGAAGCAGTTCACAGCTCTTGACCTTGACCTTGGGGTTTGTGGCCTTGGAGTTTCCATGGTCTGCAGCTCTCTTCACATTTCCCCCAGCGTCCCCAGAGCCTCCGTGATCTGCTCTCTCCCGTGTTCTCCTGCTGCAGCTCAAATCCAGTAGATGGCGACAGGATATAAAGCATCTTGTTAACTCTTCCACGAATTGGTGGGGGTTTATGTCTCATTCATGTTAACGTTCCCCCTTTAAAATAAATTTATTTTCATATTTCAAAGTCATGGCTGTATTTGAGTTCTTTTATCTTCCGGTATTCTCTTTCGCTTCTCGTGCCATGCAATTCATTTCACATTGAAAGTCACAGCCAACCTCTTGCCGCTCTTGCAAGTTTGGAGGAACTACTTTGGTTATTCCTTGATTCTGCAGTCATCTAGTGCCACAGGACAAAGGATGCCAACAATACCATCACTTTGGGTTTTTGATCCATCTGCCTTCACTTCTAATTCTGTGACCTTACATCTTAGATCTGCAATTGATTTTCATGACCTCCTGTAAGATGGCTAGGGCCGTATGGAAGGTCAGCCACCACATTGCTACAGCGCAGAACAGAACAGCAGGCATTCTCTTGAAAAGGTAATTTTTTTCACCTTAGGCACATAAGAAGCATTATTTACCTATAAGCACCTGGAGTCTTCAATTCTGAAAGCTGCGTGCCCATAGAATGGGAAAATGGGGAAAATCTAGCAAATCTGGATTTTGTAGATCGTGTGGAACTTTCCACTCTGGAATGAAAACACATCAAAATAGTGATGCACTTCCACACCTGCAACCCCTAATTCCCTTCAAAGATATCTATCCAAGTGCAAGTCAGGGGCATCCCAGCCTGAGTTATGTGGAAGGCACTCTCAGGAAACAGCAAGCTTCTTTTAGTCAAGGTGCCTCTTGAGTTGGGTTATGCACATTTTCTGCCATTGTCTCTATCCTGTTCAGGATGAAGCATCATCTGAAACAGGCACTGAGGTGATTTCTAAAATCCTGGTTGTCATGGAGACAGGAACAGGCTGACCGCTTCCTGGTTGCAGAAGGAGAGAGTGGGCTACAAGCAACTTCTCACCAAGAGATATTCCAGGGACTTTTGACACCTGCAAGTCTGACATAGAAACAGTTCTTTATCATGGAGGGCAGTTAAACCAGGACTCTCTGAGGCACTTGTTCTAGTAATGAAAAAGCACTGAAAAAAATGGAGGAATATTTCTTATCTTTTATTCAGCACTCTTGACCAGCTTGATTACTTCAGAGGAAAGAGAGAACCCCACACATATTTATCCTCTTAATAACAAAAGTTTAGCTAAGCTAGCAATAATGACCTTCATTAGGTACCCTGTGTTCCTTGGGGTAACACAAAGAATCAGAGGGGACATCCATGTAAAATCTTAACTCCTCCCTTTATGGGAAAGGCCACCTGACATGTTTCAGAAAATCTAATGAAAATAGCCAATAGCCAAATCTCCTGAGCACAGAAGGGTATCTCAGGCCATTAACCAGTTAATTGTGGTAATTGATACACCAATAAGTACAATTTTTCCCACCACTGATATAGACAGTAGCCAGAAAGATTTATTGATTTCTTTTTTTTCTTCAAAAACAGGTGAAAGCTCTTATGGAAAGCTTTATTGAAAACTTATTTGCCATCTGGAAGCAGAGAAGCCGTTTAACTTTCCCCTAAGTAGAAAAGAATAATCCTTATTTGAGTTTTCCAACATTGTTTTGCAATGCATGTCCTGGGGTGTCACAAACCTCTGCATAGCAGAGACACCCATCTGGCAGCAGGGACTGATGCCCACCTCAGGTGTTGTATGACTCAGGATTTTGGGGAACATGGCCTTAAGCAAAAATTAGCACCTCAAATGGACCTGGAACACTAAAGATGCAGCTTTTTCTGGTAGAAACATGCACTGCATTTGAACCTGTGCCAAGCTGGCAGAGCCAGTGGTGTCTGTGGACCAATCCTTTGAGTGCCCTGTGTCAATCCTAGTAGACGATGGTGTTCATCGGCACTGCCCATATGAGTGCAAGCCCTCGGATGCTACCTCTGAAGTTTTGGTGCCACCGTGACTGCTCTTACTTTTGATCACTTGCCAAAGATACTGCTCATGCTTTCCGCCACATCCAGGAAGACGCATGCTTTGACAACTCAAAGCAACCTATACTTTGCTGACTGAAAGCAACCCGTGCTTTAACAAATCAAAGCAACCCATAGTTTAAGGAAGCAAACCCTGAACAAATGTGCAGTTATTCCATATGGATGAAGAGATGTGCAGTGAATACCAGGCACCTACTGACAAATTACTGTGCTAGTTACAGCATAGCAGCAGCCTCTTTGCCATAATGGGTGTGCTGAGCCAGCTGCTGAACCACTTGAGCCTTAACTGCGCTCAGTTATTATCCCCAAACCTTCCTTTTCCAGCCAAGATCCCACTCTCCTCTCCCTCCTACCATCATTATTATTAGTGACTCATCCTAGTAAAGACTGAACCTTCCTGGCTGATGTTGAGAGCCTCAGCTGCAAGGACCAAGTGAACTTAAACACTAGAAGAACTCAAGGCAGGTTAGGAATTTCCCGTAGGTGAAGCCAGCCAAAGATGAGTAAGGAGAAAAAAAGGAGAGAGTTTCACTGTGCTGCAATTTGAAATACAGACCGACTAATTCTCTGGATAGTCCACAGATCACAAATCTCAGAGCAGTACTGTTGGCCTGACAGGTGCATGCTGAGATTTAAGTGACATTTTTCTGATGCAGACACCTTTTCTGACTTTGAATGCTAATCGCATGTCGCATTTGGCATGAAGCCTCCTTTGTTGCCTGGGCTGAAGCATCTCTGCTTGATCACCTCTGCTACCACACCAGTCTCCTTTGGGATGCTCCCTGACCTAGAGAAAGGAGAGGAATTTATCTGCTAAATTCAGAGAAAAAAGCTTTTCCTGGAGAAATAGGATCTCACATTTCCAAAAGTTTGGAATTTGTGGTGGAAAAGAGAGGTTTTCTATTTACAAGACTGAGTTAATGCAACCATTTCCCTGCAGAAGAGTACAGATTGATATACTAGAGAAATGAAAGGAACAATAAAAGTGGAACAAAAGCAGATGGAGAAACGGTTGAAGTGATTAATTGTGAATCAAGGAGTGGCAATTCATTTGCGTGTGTAATCTGCAATTTGCATAATCCTATAGTGAAAGCCAAATTGTTCAACCAGTATGCATATTCATGCTCGATTCCGGCAAAGACTCAACTTCTTCAGGATCTGAGCACCTGCTAATGAGATTTTGCCGAGCAGGGGTGGGATAATTCATGTGTCTAAAGTTAAGCATGTCATTTGCTGAAAGAACGGTCATTTGTGATGGTATTTGGAGGAAGATCGCATCTGATCTGACCATCTCGGTGGTAAATCAGGTAAGTATAAGTCCCACCTTCTCCCTTCTAATAGCAGAACCTTCCCCAAGTAGAGGGTGAGGTCAGGATGCTGAGAGTCTTCCCTCTTTTCCCGAAAGCACAGTCAAGCAGTGCTGTGCTTTATGGGGAAAAAAACCCAACCCCAACCAAGCAAGAAAACCAAAACAAAACCCCAAACCCCTGCAAACGGTTGTGAGATAGGAATATATTTCATGAACCAAAGCCTCAGTCCATCCTGCAAGTGCACTCTTAAACATGAAGTATCAGCATTTGTGCAGAAATGCTGTGATAAATCTTGACATAGTTCAGGCTTGAAAAAGCACTTTTGACTTTAAAGAAGAATTAAGCTGAAAAGGAACCAAGATTTGAGCTTAAAAATGGGCTTCATCAAGAAACCAAAGTGCAGTCCCTGGTTTTGTCACAGCTATTCAATGCAATTAGGAAAAAAAAATTATGCAGAACAGTTCAGTTACTGTGCTGGAAAGCAGGATGTTGTGGGAATGGTGGGAACATATCAATGGCAGGTTTCTACTCAGACCAGGGTAAAAAGAAATCCTCTTGTTTAAACCTTGAAGGACTATTCCAACACACTATATTCAATTAAAATATAACAACGAAACCAAAAATCCACTTATTTTTCAATAAAATGATCACTGGCTGACCAGTTTTTAGAAGGAACAGACACCATCACCAGGGAGAAATGTAATGAAGTGCCTTTGTTTCTTGATGGGTTCTTTTTCTAAAAGGAATTAGGATACTGGAAGACGGCTGGAGCAGCATGAGGAAAACAGAAATTCTGTTACGTTCTAATAATGTATTAGATAAGAGCTGGACATTGTGTTATTGTCCATGTGTATGTACAGGGCTGGTACTGATGTGAAGCTGTTGTATGTGATGATGTCTTGTATTTAACATAGCTCAGAGGCAGCAGACACAACACTTTCCTAGTTATCCACTGAAATTTCATCCAATAACCTGACCACAGTGTTCACAGCAGAGTATAACAGCCTCATCTCTGTCTTGCAGCATCACTGGATGATGAAACTCTGCTCTGGATCTTGGCTGATTTGAAGGACTCAGGCTATGAATTTTGAGTTTGTAAGAGCCATGGGAAAAAACAGAATAAATTGTCCTATAGTTTCTCTCCACACCAATGCATAACTATTCTCTGTGTATTCTCCATGATACATTGACTAGGCAAAGCTGTCATATCTTTTTTTTCCCATTTATCTTTGGCATCTTCTCACCATTTCTCCTCAGCATCTTTTTCCAGAGCCTACTTGTCAGAAAGTAGTTTCTGTCCATCATGATGGTTCCCCGTAGTGTCTCTTGTTGCTTAAACCTGTTCAGAGCAGATTTCTGCTTCTACTCTTTACAGCCCACCTTCGCACGTCAGCAGTTGTCTCTTTTTACATCCCCCCCCCCCATCCTGAAAAAAAGATCCATAAAGCCATTTCGCTTTTCACTGGAAAATAATGTAGAAAGTCATGTATTGCATGTAATTGTGTAAGAACTTTGACAAAGCACCCTGGTGACAGAGTGATAAAAACTCCTCTCAGTTTCATATTTTCTTAAAGCCTTCTAAAACCAGGTTGCTAATGGAAAAGTTTTCTAGGAAAGAGCCCACCAGAAGCCCAAAGGATATTTTCTTTGACACATACTTTGACCCAATGACTACTTAGCCCTTCAGAGCGCTACTTCTGGGAGTGGGTAATCCCCTTTGCAAAGACTTTCAAAGTTTTGAAATTCACCATCGTTCCTTCAGGACAAGAAGTGATCTCATGTTGGGTTTCTCTGTAAGCTTTTGCTGGGGTGTGTTTTGTCACTCGGGCTGCTCGACCCAAGGATGAACCTGAGAAAGCCACGACTCCAGTAGGATATCAACATGTTTTTGTTTAAAGCTATAGTTGCTTCTCCTGTCGCAGACACCTCTCGAAGACTGTGATTGTGGGGGAGCAGGGTGCCAGGCTTTCCATGGTAAAAAAGATAAATCTGGATTCATGCAGATTTCCTTGTTACATACAGACTGACTCATTTACTTTATTTTTATTTTACCAAAAAAAAAAAAAAAGCACAATGAAAAAAGAAATGAAAGACTGTCCAAGTTTCTTCATGTCTTTGGCATTTCTTTTTATCTCCAAGTAAATCTGAGGGTGATGGACTTGGAAGCACAACAGGACCTAAAACAAATGGAAAGATGGAAAGATCCCTCACCATTACTCTCACTTTCCTCTTCCCTTCCAAAGACTTCTGTTTTGATCAGTTATAATACTAATACTTGTAGAAAATCTTGGAGAAAAATACCCCTGGCTGATGCACAATCTTCATGTCATTCATGCTTTAATACAGAAGGCTGACTGTGTTGGGAGTTTTTATTAGCAATTATCATTAACAAACCTCATCTCTATTTGTGCCTTTGGAACAAATATTGATTGTTTATCAGTGGTAGGTTTTGTTCATGAGCTTTAGAGGAAAAAAAACTCTTTTATTTCCCTTTCTCCTGTAGTAATCCAAGGGCAGAAAGCTCCGAGTCTTTGAGGCAGCCTGTGACCTGACACCTGGCTGTAATTCATGCCAGGAGACTCTAATTAATGCCCTCGGGGAAGCCCGCTGAAGGTGCAGTTAAAGGCAATAATCCAAGTAATGCCCCCATTACATCAAAAATGCCTGCAACTAATGTTCCTGGCCCATCCTATCCACAATGTGACCTGGGAATGTGGCAAATGCCCAAGAATGGGGAGCATCTCCCTGCGAGGAGGAGAAAATTGATGGCTCATTGCCACAATATTCCCAGGGAAGAAAGCTCTCCTGGATGTGATGAAAGCAGGGGAAGACAGGATTATTTTGTAGAGTAAAGGCAGCAGCTCCTGTGGCTGCACATCAGCATAACCCGTGGACATCAGTGTGGTTTTTTGGATTAGCAACTCTAGTGGAATCGTGAAGGGACTCCAGGGGAGTTTCTAAGAGCTCTGTGGTGCTCCCCCAAAACACACCCCTGCTTTCACCCCTGACATCTTCCTGGTCCCAGCCTCCCACCAGCCCCACATCTGCTGGTTGGAGCTGACCACCCCTTAGACACAGTCTCTGGGGGCTGAGGACACAACTGGAGATGGCTTGGCCTCTTCAGTCCAGCCTGTGGCTGCAAGAGGCCCCATCCTATTTATTGCATTTAGAGGAAACTTTATTTTACTCCTGCCATAAAACACCAATTTTTAAATTCCACCTGGAAATTCTTCCCAGAACCCCCCCTCTGCTGCTTATCCCAGAGAGCACCAAGGCATCCAACTATCTGGGTACATGGAAATGGGAGAACCACCTCTCCCTGGATGTCCAGAACTTCACAGCAAAGCACGTACTTTGAATTGCTTACGGTTTTGTCTTTTTTCTTTAATCATACAGGGAAAAATGTTTCCGCTGCCAGGTCACACCACCAAACAGTATGAGGGGGGCCAGAATAAAGGAAGGAGAAGGAACGAATAATGATAAGAAAAATCCATCTTGCAATTTTACCTATTTCCCACACTCATTTAAGTAGTTCAGACCAGTTAAAAGGAACAAATCTTACATTATAATTTCTAGCAGACTCGTCAGGCCAATCAGTTTTGCAGAACACATGTCTATTTGTCTGAAGTGTTTGCAAATTAGGTAATGGAAATTTTTCTACCATCATCTCTATTTATAAGACATTAGCAACACTGGACTGTGATCTTTTCAAAGTTATCTTTAGCAACATTGTGATTCTGGTGATGTTATAACGTTACTGCAATGTTAATCAATACGACAAGTCATATACTAAGCATATCATGAAGTTACTAATCAATTACTGTGGCTTGAAATGCACATATGCATTATGCAGTTTATGGATTAAAATATCATGTTCACAGAGAAAAGGTAATGCTTTTTGGATAAGAGATCCTTGACATCCATGCTTCATCTTGTTTCCAAAGCCAGAAAGTTCAGCTGTAAATAAAGGAACAGCACAGGATTTAGCTTTTGTTATAAAATGTAATCCGTGATTCTTAATAAAGGATTCTGAACAGCTATTCTGCCAATATACAGCATTTTCTGTAACGTTAATATTTCTGTGAGGCTGTTGAAAGGATGAATCCAGTTAAAGAATTTGTATTTAACTGGGTTTTGGATTTGTCTAAATCTAGCTGTTGATAAGCCTGGTTGTTAAAACTAAATGGAGTTTGGGAGTGTGCATTTAAATCCCATCAGGCTGCCAAGAGGCTCCAACACGTCTCTGGTGTGTCCTGGTGAAGGCTTTCGCTCCACGCCAGGCTGCTGCAATCTCAGCAACTCTCTGCCTCCTCCTCTCCTGGACAGGCTGGCACATGGTCTCAGGGCACGTTTAGGCAGAATACAGCAAATCAGGAGCACAGATAGATGCAAATTGCTGAATTCATTGAATAAAAAGTGCTAAATCCAGCCAAGCACCCTGAAATATCAGCTCCAAGGTGTCCTGGCCAGGGTATCTGAAACTAGTGAATAACTGTAAACATAATCTCATTGTGCCTCACTTCCCTCTCTGAAAACAAGGGTTAATAATTGCCTCTTATCTCACTGAGGTGGTAAGAAAATATCCAGACTGAATTTGTGAACTGTTCAGCCACTGTAGCAAGACGTATCAGAAAAAAAAAAAAGGCTACAGGAAATTAATAATTCTGTCTTCAGAGCAAGGTTTGACGTGTGTGGAGCAAATCGAGCCTGGCTGACACACTGCAAAACAAGAGAAAGCGAAATACAGAGTATCTGCTCAAATGGTGGAGAGCGGTCCATCCTGTGGGTGAGATGGAGAAAAACATTGCATGAATTTATGAGGACACACTTTGACATGAACAGATGAAGAAGGGAATTTTTTTCCCAGCTTTAAGATGAAGCTTTAAAAAACATTATTGAAACTTAGGGACAGCTGTGTGTGTATGAGTTGTGCCATATCTGCATGTCTTCTTTAGGGAGTAAAGGGAGAGGGGCTTTGTCCTGGACCAACTTGTGCTGTTCCAAGATCACCATCTAAAAGATGGATAACTCCTTCTTCAGAGGTCCCTGACTCTCCTGCTCATTATCAAATGAGGTCAGATGATTAACTGGGGAAAGGTATTTAACTTTTTTCAGCCAAAGTTATGGGAGATAAACCACAACCTGTGAGGTTTCATAAATCAGTTTTAATTTACTGTCTGCCATTGTTTGGGGAGTATTTCAAGTAGCTCAACAATGAACATTCTTATTCACAAGTACAAAAATATATTCATACTAGCAAGATGAAAGCTTTGACCTCTAGACAGACAAGCTTTGGTTGATGATTTGTGTGGTTTATAATAATGAATGCATTACTGATGTCAAAGATAAGCAACACAACCCATTTGAAATGCTTTCCAGCAGTGCCAAATAAGTCAGACCTTGAAGGATGTTTATGAAACCGTGTGTTCCTGAATGATGCCAGCAGCAAGGAAAAATGGGCTCTGAGTGCTGCCCAGAGGGAAAGAGATCCTCAAAAACTCCAATCTCCTCATTTCAATGGGATTTCTTGTAACAAAATTCCTTATTCCCTTCGGGCTCCCTGTGCGCTTCCTTCTCATAAGCAAATGTTTCAATTCCCTTCAATTCAACTCCAACTCTGGTTTCTCAGCATTTTCCATATGAGTCCTTTTGTAAGAAATAATTGACACCTGCCATTTAGCGTTTTAAGGTGTTTCATAGCCCTTTACACATTATTTAGGAATGGTCTCAATTCCTGTAAAGGATTTTTCTTCTGATTAGTGGAAAACCACTGTCTGGGGCTGAATTTCAGACAGTTTAGGTCAGGGCAAATTTTGAAATGGAGCTTCAGTATCTGTTCCTGAAACTCTACAGAGGAAGAAGGCATTTTGGAGAAGACAAGGAGGGCAGCTTGTACAGCTTTCTTCTTGTCTTGGATTACAGTAAAAAACATAGTAGTCCAAGTGCAAATGGACTGGCAAAGTCTGGAGGAATAAGATTTCACAGTGACTGAATCCCACTCAAGATTTCTGCAGTTAGACCAAGAAATCTATTCATCTAAGCGGATAATAAAGTATATCGTACCATTTCCTGATGCCTCGTCTTATTCATTACATAAGATTTTAATGATAGTCCTACAGCCAATTTCTCCCTTCCTGACAGTACTTATGCACAAACGGTGAAAATTATACACCAGTGATTTCATTCAGTTGTAAATCATGGGGCAGTTTATCAATTTTTATTTTTCCCTTTTAAGAGACTGAATACTCTCTATCCCCATTGCTAAAGAGAAAAGCATATGCACGTCTCCAGTACGAGAGAGAGCAAAAATCCCTCTCCTATGAAATACAACTTCAGCGATAGATCCTCTCATCCAGCAGTTTCAGGCCCTCCCAGCTGTGCTTTTTTAATCTCTGTAAGATCCTTGTGCTTCAAAGACGAGAGCCAGCTGTAGTGGGTGTTCGCTGAGAGCTGCTGAAAGGGGCAAGTTTGCGTGCCTGGTCCCACACTGGGCAAAAAATGGAACCAGAGTCTCCCAACACCTTCTCCTGTGGGGAAACCTGTAGACCACGCTACCAAATTCCCCCCTTTAGGGACAGCAGCACATTAAAGGGTCTAAAATGCCCTTCCTGGGTGCAGAGACTTAAATTGGGTAACTTTTCTAGAAAGCTGAAGAACATAGAATCATAGAATCACAGAATGGTTTGGGTTGGAAGGGACCTTAAAGATCATCCAGTGCCACCCCCTGCCCTGGGCAGGGACACCTCCCACCACACCAGGTTGCTCCAAGCCCCCTCCAACCTGGCCTTGAACCCCTCCAGGGATGGGGCAGCCACAGCTTCTCTGGGCAACCTGGGCCAGGCTCTCACCACCCTCACAGTGAAAAATTTCTTCCTAGTATCTAATCTAAATCTCCCCTCTTTCAGTTTAAAACCCTTCCCCCTCATCCTATGGCTCCCCTCCCTGATGAAGAGTCCCTCCCCAGCTTTCCTGGAGTCCCTTTAGGGACTGGAAGGGGCTCTAAGCTCTCCCCGGAGCCTTCTCTGCAAAATGGTCCTTGGGCTGTACACAGTGAGCCTGGTCTCTGTGAAGGGCTGGTAGTCAGAAAAACCAAAGTGACACCTCGGGAAAGAAAGACGGCCTCCAAAAGCCCATGCACTGGTTAGATGGTCAGGCAGGTGTGTTCCTTTTTGTGGGGAGTCATGGCAAAGTCACAGCAACAAGTCTGAAGCCTCTGCACAGGAGTGAAGGCTTTCAGTGGCATGTCTGGATGTCCATGCTTGCCATGTGGGTGGCAACCAGACCTTCTGTGCCTTCATTGTCTTCACAAGGTTCTTCAAGAAAAAAAATTCTAAATTGAAAAAGGAAAAAAGAAAAAAGAAAAAAGAAAAAAGAAAAAAGAAAAAAGAAAAAAGAAAAAAGAAAAAAGAAAAAAGAAAAAAGAAAAAAGAAAAAAAAAAAAAAAGATTGCATTTTCTGTTAGATTAGGAGCAGAGGAATAAAAGGGACCTCAGGGGTCATCAAGCCCATCCTATGGTATTGCAAGTGACCACACAATATTGCTTGCTTCATAATTGCTCTTTAACTCCTCAAATGTCACCATTGAAAAGCGGCAATAAATGTATCTCTCTCACTTCCTAAGGCTGTAAGATAATAGCCACAAATTGAACTTTTTTACTGGAAGTTTTAAAGTTATCAGTCTCTAAATGGGTTAGAGGTGTTTCGAAAGTTTGTGTCAATGTTCATTCACAGACTGGAAGGGATATGGCCATTTCTCTGGTTAAATCAGCCTCAGTCTCTTGGGATACGCTTCCAAAATTTGGACCAAAAAATCTAATGAAGTAGAGATTAACAATGCAAATCCCTTTACATCCTCTTAAGCATGCTACAGATCCCAGAGAAGCAGTGACTCCATCCTTGGTGTCACCTGTCCTGACCTGACAAGCGAATGAAATGCACCCCTCCAGACAGTATTTGAGGCAAGAAAAATATTAAATGATTGTGTATGTGATATATATTGATCTTAAAATCTGGTTTAAGTTTTCTTTTGTTTATTTTCCACAAATAAACACACCCTCTTCTCCTTCTCTAGAACTCTGTGCTGGAAGACAAGAGCTGTCATTTTTGTGGTGCAACACAAACCACCCAGCTGAGTCTCCAGGCATTAACTCTGATTTAGAGAAAAGTTGTTTCCAGGTAGCTTGATGCAAAAGCATGTTTTATTTCACCCATACTCCCCTTTCCAGCCCTTTCTTCTTTGTCTTTACAGAAGGACAACTTCCCAAGAGCTGGTTTTGTTATTGACAGGGTGAGGTCCATGGATAGTGTCTTAGGGCAGAAAGGCTCAGAAATTGGGCACATTACTTTATTTGCCAGCAAAATTACATTATACCATGCAGTTTCTCATGCAGAGAAGACCTCCAGCATTTGCCTCCCACCCAGTTCCCAGTTAAAGCAGATGTCTTCACTATAATGGGAAAATGCAATAAATAAATTAAAATCCGTTGATTCTAGACTGCATGTTAGTGATACATACTAATCCTCCACATCGTTTAAAATAATAGCTGCAGATCAAATTAGACCTGACCTTGATTATATTAATTTTTCTTTATAAATAGGAGACTCTTGTCCGATGCCAAATTCCATAACTTGTGTCATATAACATCTGCCTTTTGAATCAATTTGCTATTGAGAAGCTGATACAGAATTCAATTTACCCATTTTATTATCATTTTTTTCTGTGGCATATTTATTGTTTGGATTTGTAAGACATTATGAAACAAAGCCTTCAAACCCCGCAGAGGGTTGATCTCAACATGTGCTCAGAGCTGGGACGTTTTCCTTGAGTTATCTAAACCTTGCCCAGAACGGTGATGCAAGAAAAAAAACCTGTCCCAGTGCAGAGCTCGTTGCAGTGCAGTCAGGCAAATAGTTTTGACGTATTTCTTGTATGCTTTTAAAACATAATTGGATTGAACCACCAGCAAAACAGGCAATTGTGGTAAAACGCCTTCATCACAAGACCATGGGTTAAAAAACCTGCGATCCAAGGCGTTTGAGCTTTGCATTTTGAGATTCATTAAACGCTCTTCTAATTATCCTCTCTATAATCAACATGTCATTCTGCACATCAGACTCGGCACACACCCTCCAGCTACGGCTTACCTTCACGTGTGAGAAGCCTTCTGACGCGAAGGAAACGGAGACAATAGCTTTGAAATTAAACTAGCATTTTAATCATCTATTGATCTGTTGTTGTAATGATGTGAAGCTACATCTTACACCGTGACCATCTGTACCTTGCAGTTGAGAAATCTGAAATCATTTTGACTGCAAATTTATATATTTTCTTTTTGAGAAGGCAATTATGGAAGGGACAAAAAGCTTTTTTGTCATTTTTTTGTTTAGTAATAAAAAAACAGATGTAGAACTAAAGGTGAACAGGATTAAGCCACATTATCAAAGCCTCTTAATTAATTAATCTGGTGTTTGGGGGATTTGTAACCTGCACTACATCAAGCCAATCTTTTCCTTTCCTTCCTTTTCACTGTCAGCAGCTGGAAACTGCTGCTCTGATCCCCAGACCCCTGTTTAAATATATACCGGGGTGTGCGGAGGGGACCCATCATTCATTTCAGTGCGGTGCCAAACAGGTCGTTACTGAGAGGAGTCAATTCTGAGGCTTGTCAGCCCTCCTGCTATGCATTTGCAGTCCAGCAGGTAACAGCAGAGCAGTTCAGCTGATTCACAAAAGGTTGCTACTGTGCATATGCTGTTTTACGCTGAAAAGCAATTATTTTTTGCATGCGGCTGGATTCGAGTAAATTAGCCCAACCAGGTGTCGATCCCACAGGTCAGCTCTCGTGAGTGCGCTCCGGTGGGAATATGGCCCCTTTGTCTGCCCAGGGGCTCCTTTGCAGAAATAAGGCACGGCAGGCAGAGCGGCAGGCAGAGAAGCAGGCTGTGGATCAGGAAATCTGCCTTCCACTCTTGGTTCTGTTGCCCATTTTTTAATATACCTGCACCATTTTCAGCTGTCTTTTCCACCTGCTTTCTGCAACAGGTATGCGGTTTGTTGGAGCACAGCGTGCATCGTCGCATCCAGTCCCTAAAGGGAGCTATCGGAGAGATGGGGAGGGACTCTTGATCAGGGAGGGGAGCCACAGGAAGAGGGGGAAGGGTTTTAAACTGAAAGAGGGGAGATTGAGATGAGATGTGGGGAAGAAATTCTTTGCTGTGAGGGTGGTGAGAGCCTGGCCCAGGTTGCCCAGAGAAGCTGTGGCTGCCCCATCCCTGGAGGGGTTCAAGGCCAGGTTGGAGGGGGCTTTGAGCAACCTGGTGTGGTGGGAGGTGTCCCTGCCCAGGGCAGGGGGTTGGCACTGGATGATCTTTAAGGTCCCTTCCAACCCAGACCATTCTATGATGATTCAATAATGATGATCTGTTAACATACAGCACTCAGTTCAGATCCACACTTAAAGCCCTCCTCACTGTTTTCATGGAAATCATAAAAGTGTTGTTTGTCTTGAAATCATACGCAGTTCACAGTCATTTTCAAACCCCAATATTTCATTGGTCATTTGGTGGACAACTCAGTGATGGGAGAGATCCTGCCCTTGTCATTGAAACCGAGCAATGAGATTTCAACTAAGTCCATGGAAAACATGAAAAATGCCTTGAAAAGACATTGAATTTCATATCCGATATTCCAGAGTTCTTGATATGGAGATACTTGCTAGCTAGGTCTGCTTCCTCCATCCCTGTCACCGGGGACGTTTCCAAGGGAGGAGTGTCTGTGTCATTACTGATATCTGTACCATTGTGTTGCCATTGTCAAGGAGAAGTATTATTATAGAAATTACTAAAGAATTATCTTGCCTTTAGAGACACTCAAGCTAAGCCAAAAATAAGATATTGCACGTGCAGACAATGGAGTGGAAGAGCACAGGTCAAGGCAGGGACACTGCTTCTTGTCACCACCTGAGCAATTATCCCTGTGAGTAGAAAAATAATTTGGTTTCTTCCAGGTATGGCAGTGCATTACTCTTTGGTTTGCCCATGGCATCTCCAGCCTCAATGTTAGCATATTAAGTTATGAAATTTTAAATACTGTATTTATTGGCACATTATTTGATTTTATGGTAGGAAATGGAGTGGAAAATATACAGAAAAAGAGAATAAAACTGTTTTATATTCTCAGATACCAGGGGATCACACCATAAAGTTGACATGAGAGCCTCATTACCTTCTTTCTCTCGCAAGGGTTATTTTACCAACTGCTAGGAGTTAGTTAATTGGTTACTGTGGCCTACCACAGATTATTCCTTGATTAGTTCTGCCTCTCTCATTTTAGGAGAGTGAGACGCCTGTGGCTTCTTCTCTGGGACGCCGGTATGGATATCATTCAGGTGGGAGCTTTCAGAAAATAATTAGGCAATACCATTCTGCTGTTGCTGTGCAATTAAGTGCACTCTATTAAAATACAGTGTATTGTCACGATCATTCCTTCAACCATGAAACCATGAAAACCCAAGAAGAAAAACATCTCACTCTCACACACCAGCTTCTTCAAAGACGTATTTAACAGTGAGTTTTTGCTTGCTCTGAAGGTGAACCGAAGTTCATCCTGAGTCTTTAAAAGTTATCATCTGATGCCCAGCCCAGAGGGCAGAAGTGACCAGCTGGCCACTTCTGTCGGTGTCACTGGCATCAGTGGTGGCTTTGTGAAAAGCTTCAGCCCTGAAACTCTCCATGCCAGCCGGCACCATGATGAAAAGGATGGTCTGAAGGCTTCGGTGTGGGGAAGGACTGCAAACCCTACTCATCCTTCGGCCAAGCTGCATGCAATATTTGCATCTCACTGAGCGACAGCCACATCCAGTTTTGAAATCGGAGTCTCTTAACATTTTTTTTTTTAATAGTTTCTTTTCCCTCTCTTTCCTGTGATTCTCTTTCTCTCAAACCAGCATTGATCACCCCATCCCTGGGCCTCTTTTTGCACTGAAAACTCAGCAGCTCTGTGTGGGACAGATCCAGCTCTGGCTTAAGCCACATGATTCAAATGACGAGGCAACTTCATTTACACCAGGGCTGAATGCAGCTATAATTGTCTGGAAGTGATGAATAGGGGACACCACGCCGCGGCAATGCAGGTCGTGTTTTGGAAGATGGATAACTCTTTCAATCTAATAGCTCAAGTGCAGCAGTTTAACCCTGGAGTGCGTTTTCCAATTGTTAACACCTTGCTTTAACCACATGATCCAATTGAGTTTAATAGTAGTTGAGCAGGTAAAACTTCTGTGAAGCTCAGAAAATGTGTCGTCTGATGTCAAAAGAGAACATGTGATAGTGAAAGCAAATTAGGTATCCATCCATACCACTTGAAATATGAAAAAGCATACAAAAGAAAAGATAATTTTGATCTTTTTTTCCCCCAGGAAACTACGGAGCAAAGCAAAAGAGTAAACCTGGTTTTGATCAGCAAAACCATTGTAACTGTTCACAAATAAGACCTGTATTAATGAGTTCATCAAAATCCCAATCCTCCACTATATTTAAATACCATATATATTTGGGCAGCTCTTAATTAGACATTTAATCAATGACTTTTAATGGAAGAGGATCGCAATTATGCAGTATTAACAGATATCTCAGCATATCAGATTTTCCTACAACTGGTGCAACAAGACAGTTTTGAATCAACCTTTATTTTATGGGTTTAATGTTTATTCATAAAAATGGGTCATCTGAAATACCACGTTGTCCTTTGCATAAGTGGCAGCGCTGCAAAAAGCTTTAATTGTGGCCCTACCACAAGACGAGACTTTGCAGGAGGAAGGGCACGTCTACTGCCCATTGAAGTCAACAGGAGAGGCACTACCTGCCGAGATCATGATGAAAGACCAGAGAAACAGAGCAAGAAGGGGGCAGAGATGACAGAAAAAGGCATAGCAAAAGGGACAAAAATAATGGGGTTGAACTCAGCAGGAAAGACAGTAGGGAAGAACAATGAATGCTGAGGAGAGGTGCTTTGTATGGCAAGTGAAGAGGAACGGAGCAGGGGGCTGAGGTTACGGCACAGAAAGCTCTAAAGCCTCAGAGAGAGAGACCTGGATCTTTGTACAAAAGTCTTTCTAACCAATAATGTCATACATTGCAAAGAGGCGTTCCGTGATCCATTCGCTTGAACCAAGTGGCTTTCTGAGGGGCAGCCTACCATGGACCATATCTATCATAGCACCTGCTTGGGGTTACAAACCTGTCTATTCACAGCAGGACTTAGAAACCCATGTGTCCTTTCCTAAGAGATCTGGAAGGCAAATTATGTTTATTTAAAAACCCTCTTTTGGGGAGGAGGAAGCCAAGAATGGACCCAGCCAATTATCCCATTATTATTATTATTATTAAATATTATTATTCTATTATTACTATTACTATTATTATTATTTTTATTGCTATTGCCATTATCGTTAATGTAATTTATTTTAACATATGCAATTTACTGTGCCTTGAAAGCATAATCAGATACAATGATGAATACGTATATATACCATATAACAAAACAACTTCAACAGTCAGAAATCAGCACAGTTCTGCTTAAGCCAGCTCCAGTTCCATCAGCTGAGGGCTTGACTCGTCAGAAGTAGAGTCTTTAAAAAATGAACAACTCCATAATTTCTCTGAAACACATTTTACCTCATCTCTGTTTGACTTGGAAGAGTTTCATCCGCAAATGCAATCACCATTTTGGGCTCTTTGAGAAATATTCTGGAAACCTGCATCACCTTGAGGATGATGTAGAGGAAGAAGTGTTCTTTTCTATTTCTTCACTGTACAATGTTTAGGCTCAGAGAAGATCTCGCAGAGAGGACCCCTCTGTTGCACCTTATTGTTCGCTGTCAGAGACTCTCGCTTGACAGATCATCATCTGCTGGGGATATCTATCATTTTGACTAAATGAAATGAGCCATTTCAATTTTTCAGACATCAGAGATGGACGCAGAAGGAATTGTGTGTTTATGTGCATGCCTTGGGTTTAAGAACCTTAGGAAAATCCCTGAAACAGTAATATTAAGGTAAGAAAAACAGGAGAGTGAAATGAATCTTTATCATGGAAGTTATATGCCAAACTCCCTGGGCAGCCAGAAGAATTAAAAATCAGAAAATAGTAGATTTAACATTAACCCAGAGGGTCCAGAAGGTGAGCAGCACCCCTATGTGGATGTGTCCTGCTGGCATCACACAGTTAAAGCACAGCACTTCAGAAAGTGTCCCAGTTTCTACCACAGCCATCAGTTTTTCATTCACCTGCCCCAAAATACCTACTTACAGGCAGCCTTGGAGTAATTGTTCAGAATGGGCAAGGATCACTCAACACAAATTGATGGCAAATCTTTTTTTGAGGAGTTAAATGGATTTGGATTGTCTTGAATAACTTGCATTAATGCACAGTCTGGTTTGATTTCTTCCTTTGCCTGCGCCAGGTTATAAATCTAAACCTCACTGAGCTCTGGTGCAAAGCAAGGGTCTGTGTGTGTGAGGAAGGGTCTATAGTTAGCATCACCCAGAGCCCACCACCCAGGGGCACTCTGGGTGAGCTTCCACCCATGGGTGATGGCTTGAAGCATCACCTGTACCACTGAGACAGCATGGCCAGAACATGAGCTCCTTGCCTGCCCCCATGTTGGAGACTAACATGGGACTGTGGGAGGTGGAAGACACAAGGGAAGAGAATGCAATGTGGAATTAGGATGGGATTTAATGATGGGGCAGTAAGGAAGGAGGGTATTTCCTGAAGCAGTAGAAAGAGCCAGGTTTGGTCCCTTACTTGCCACCCTGGTAGCCCAGCGGCAGAGCAGTGATTCGCCCCATGTAGTGCAGAGTGAAGGCACTGGTTCAAGACATGCTGTGAAAAAATGTCATTGACCCCACATAATAGACCCTGCTGGATATTCCCAAGTGCCATCTGCTGCTACTTCATCTACTTCTTTTGTGTGCAACCATAGACCCATGTGGGTGTTACTCAGCAATCTGACCGTCGCAGCTCATCTTGTGGCTTGAAGTTTCCTTCTCTGCACCCTCAAGCATGTTCTAACACATCAATTAAGGTTAGACAGCATTTTCATTTTGTCATGTTTTGAGGTGTCAGAATTTGGTCATATTCAGTATTGGATAGAAATGTGCACAAAGGGTCAGATTCTGCTTCTCTTCCCTCTGCCTCATCAATACACATGCACCTCACACACATACAGCTAGGGAGGAAACCTCCAAGTCACCAAATAGTAACTGCTCTCCTCTCCTGTCTTTCCGTTCCTGCTCCCCTCGAGTTAGGGGATCAAGCTGCATCTGGCTTAGGAATGCCCTTAATCATAGAATCATAGAATGGTTTAGGTTGGATGGGACCATCCAGTCCCATCCCCTGCCCTGGGCAGGGACACCTCCCACCACACCAGGTTGCTCCAAGCCCCCTCCAACCTGGCCTTGAACCCCTCCAGGGATGGGGCAGCCACAGCTTCTCTGGGCAACCTGGGCCAGGCTCTCACCACCCTCACAGCAAAGAATTTCTTCCCCACATCTCATCTCAATCTCCCCTCTTTCAGTGTCAAACCCTTCCCCCTCCTCCTATGGCTCCCCTCCCTGATCAAGAGTCCCTCCCCATCTCTCCTGGAGCCCCTTTAGGGACTGGAAGGGGCTCTAAGGTCTCTCTGGAGCCTTCTCTTCTCCAGGCTGAACAGCCCCAACTCTCTCAGCCTGTCTTCATAAGAGAAGTAAGTGGTCAGGCAGTATTACTAGACATCACTGTAGGTGCCTTCCAACTGAACTATGAAAAAAAAAAAACCAAAACCAAAAACAACCACAAAACAAACACTTCAGTTGACTTTGTAAGACAGAGTTACAGTCTGCGGATGGACATGAAGTCAGTCTGGACTTCCCATCAAAAATGTCACAGAAATCAATAGTGTCCATGAAACAGTCTGGCTTCAACAAAACATCATGGTCTAATGAAAACAGTCCTGCAAGCTCCTGCATTAGTCTTTGTGAGTGGATATCAGACTGTCACAGTCATGTCTTCTTTTTAATAGCTGGAGGTTGCTACTGCTCCTACACCTCATCTGGCAGCAGGAGCTGGAGTGGATACCGTTATCCAGAGCAGTCCTTGACTACAGTGTCACCCCTTCCGCCAGCCACAAGCTGAGCAATGCAGGTGACATCAGGCCCAGGAGACACCCCCAGGAAGCTCTCCCAAAAGCAATACTCAGGGAGAATGGCTGATTCTGCTGGAGCAGCTTCAAGGCCAGAGAGTGGAGTGGTGAAGGTAGTAAAGACCAGGGGTGAGAGGAGAAAAGTGATGCCAAAGTGACCAACCCTTTCCTACCAGAGCCTTTTGCCATGTTTACTGAAGTCCACAGCCAAGCTCCCATCAACTTCAGAGAGAGCAGGGACAGGCTCTGGGCTTTGCATCACCCTCAAAGTCTAAAAGTCCAGAGCATTCATCCATGGTACCAACCCCACATCTCCTGGCACCAGGCCTGGGCACATGATGGCCAGGGACCACCAGAAAATCCGTGAAGTTGCATGTGAGCAACCACCACTGAGTATGGGCGGGGGGAAACCAGAGCACACATTCACAAAGTGGTGTTTAAGCTGCAGGACGTGTACGAGAGCGTGGGGGAGTGTGAAACAGCAGCACTGGGCAGATGAAATGGGCAGGTTGGCTACTGAGAGAGAGAGCTGGTTTATGGTGGTTGAAAGAGAGCAGAATAAAGCTTTAAGGAAGACATAAAATATTTAATTACTTCAGATTCTCATTTGAGTCAGTGAAGAGTTACGTTTTCGAGTCCATCTGCCCACATTTCCATTAATAAAATAATTCAAAAAGTCATTTGAGAGAAAAAGCGCCAGCACAAAGTCAAAACCAAAGAACAACTCAGCAGTGACCTAATAATTAATTTCTTTCCTCCCACTTCCCCTTAAATAAACTCTACCTAAAAACCAACATGTATGTGGTTCAGCCTTGGCTTTGTGAGCAAGGGCTGTAGCAGATAAATGGACGTTCGGGGCAGAAGCACCTTTAGAAAATGCCACCCTTCAGGTGTCCACACAAATACCAGAAGCTACTGAACGGTTATTTTACCCCAAGTTGTTAGGACCCAGTGGCTACTTCTTTTTCTGGAACTAACCTAGGGAAATAACCTACCAACAGATGGTATCTAAGGGGCTGAAGTGCCCTGTGCTTTGAAGTAACCCTGTGAAGCAAGAGGTGAGGGACTCTTTAAAAACAGGACGAGTTTGTCCTCATGGGGACTGAAGTGCAAATCTGGGCACCCCAGCTCAAAGATGTTGAGAAACTGGAAAGCAGCCAGTGGAGGACTACCAAAATGGCTTGAACACTAGGACCCATAATCTTGAGGAAAATTAGCATATTAAAAACGTTTTCATTACAAGGGTAGTACAGGCCCTGAACAAGGGCCTGGAGGGGTTGTGCAACCCCCATTTTGAAGGTTTTCAAGACAAATCTGGATAAATTTGTGGCTGACTTCGTTGGATGTTGGTGATAGTCTCACTTCAGGCAGGATGGACCATCAGAGGACTTCTCCAGTCAATACATCTATGAGTCAATGAAACTATGTGCTTACTGATGATATAAGGAGCCTTAACTCTATTGTCCAATGCTGCAGAGACAACAGTACTGGAAGCTGGCACTCGTGAAATGTAGATGAAATTATTAGGCCCAAAGATACTGGAGAACCCAAAAGTCAGAACTGGATCCCAGAGTAGCCAGCATGTATATTTTGCAGTTACTGCTTCCCTTTGCTGTGCCTGAGGCCACATTGAGACTTCCAAGAAGGTCCATTCCTCACTCTGAAAGCTGAAAAATGCGTATTGAGGCTGCATTTTATAAGGAGCTTTGCAATTTTAATATCTGTTTTTCTTGTGTTTTATTAAGGTTCTGTGTTTTTCAAGGAGTTACATTATTCATCGGGCAGCCCAGTTGCAAAAACTGAGTGTGGTCACACTGTTGCTGGTGAGTTATTACCACTGATGAATTTCTTCGGAAAGTATGTGCTGCAGTTGGCTGATGACTACAGTTTTGGAAGAGCTCAGGTGGCCATTCATGGGCTCTACTTTTGGAGGAATTTCCACCAAACCTGGAAACACAAAGAACCAGAAAAACCATCGGTTGAACTACTAGGAGCTGGTGTTTGCAAAACCAGTAATACTACCATCACGAGTCTTCACTGTCATGGGAGGCAAGGAGTTTTTTCCTGGTATTTTGGAATAAACAAGACACTCGGTTTCGTCAGTGGTCCAGGTCATTTCACTGCAGCGGTTTCTGAGTGGCAAGGGAGAATACCCGGGGAAGGATAACGCCTGCTTTCAGCGCTGTTGTCATCAGAACTGACATCCCAAGTGTCAGAAAAGTCGGTTTCTGATGAGTTGAGACATACGGTAATTAATTTCAAGTACAATTTTGTATTATAATGAAAATTCATGCTAGAGAGGCTGGCAACGGAATATTTTAATTACAATAAAGTAATCTACCAAACTGCAGCAAAAGAGTTACTTTCCCCCAACAATTACCCAGTTGTACGCACTTCACAAACGCTGCGAGCTTTTAAACTCTATCGGTGTCACCTAGGGTCTCTCTCTCCTATTTTTTCTTAGTTTTAAGACTGTTTTTAAGTAGGTTCTGTATGGTCAAGGTGAAGAAAAAAAATCATTCTAATTATAAAAGTATTTACTTTTGAATTGTCCTTTAAACTGCAAATTTCCAAGTCGTCATACCTATATAAAAAAAATCTAAATGCTGCACTAAGGTTTATAATAGTTGCACTCCTGATGCTTTCATTTTCAGGTCACGCTTTTATCTCAGCTCTTACCAGTGAAAGGATCATTTAAAACTGAGTGGAGGATTATATTATTCAGGAGCCAACATCGGGAGTTTTGTTTAATGTTGGTTATTTCATTTGCTGAAAGCATCCTTACAAGTATAATTTTCTTTAATAAAAATGCATTTTGACCTTCTGTCTAATACCTGAAGTTTTCAATTTTAACCTGAAGTGTAAGAAAAGTGGATTAATATTTTACATATTTCAAGATCCTGAAAATATAACAAGATAACCTTTCCTTTGTTTTAGAAAAGGAAGGAAATTGGCTACCTCTTGGGTTGAAATCCTCTCTTATTTTTAGATCAGTTATGTACGTGCTGGGTTTTCATTTTTAATTGAAACTTCCAACGAAAATGAAAAGACATATCTATGCAAAATGTCCACTTTCATCCCAATTAGTGGCAATAGCACTACAGCATTTGAATGAAAAAATTTAAAAGGTGGATATTTTGTACCATGATACTCAGATTTGTAGCTTTTTGTGCTTTTCAAAAGGTTCTTTATCCTGAAGGAAAAAAACTACAGAAATTTTTGACTCTGCTTTTTTTTTTCCAGGCCTTTGGTTTGTGTTATATTGAAAAAGTTTAATGAATCAAAGACCAGTGAAAAGTTTCTATAAAGTCTATTCTATTTTTTGTCAGAAATAATATACCTGCAGCAACTGGC
This sequence comes from Numenius arquata, assembly GCF_964106895.1. Classification (NCBI taxonomy): domain Eukaryota; kingdom Metazoa; phylum Chordata; class Aves; order Charadriiformes; family Scolopacidae; genus Numenius; species Numenius arquata. The sequence continues at coordinate 68,342,870 of NC_133581.1, read as the reverse complement.
TAGCTGAAATGCTGCATACACCATAGCTTGGCTCTGCTTGGTGAAATTCCTCAGATGAGCTCTAAATTTCCTTTTGTCAGATATAAGGATAAGCAGAAGGTTCTGTAATTATATCTTTGGGTGTGATTTGTACCATTTGCAGAAAAGAGCTGACAAAATTATTTTCAGCCAAAATTATCTATGCTGCAGGGGCAAAGCCAAATTATACCTATGAAATTCCTGACCGTTGCCTAATTTTTAATGTAATTACATGTTTGTTTACTAATATATAGCTGGCAGTACATCTGACTAGGAAAGTAAGGTGAAAGGCAAAGCTTTAACTGAGGACAATTCAGGCAAAATCCGATCACTGCAACTCAGCGCTCCAGTTGAAATGAAGGACAGGCACAACATTGCAAAAAATCATAGTCAAAAGGATGAAAGCCCCGAAATCGCTTAGGTATTCTGGGGAAACTGCAACACCAAAGCTTGAATACTCTCAACTGATGGAAGCTGAATGAATCCCAGAACAGATTCAGGCTACAGAAATGCAAGTAGAAGCAGTGTCAGAAGTGCTGGGTTGACTGTAGAGATACCAAGGTTATGCTTTGAAATACATATATTTGGAAAGATGAGAATTTTTCAATTATGCCCCATTGGTAGGAAAAAGTAATGTTTTTTGTTAGACCATCTGGTGGTCTCATATCTGAGAATGACCAATGTGAAAAGTAGAGATCTATTGGAAGCACAAATTACCCTCCAGCGCCTTCTCATTGCTTGCAAAGGGTAATGCCAGTCCATTGCACCAGGGTTTTGGTTTCTAAGTCATTCCTATAGACATAGAAATAACATTTCCTTTCCAGGGTAGATCAAGTTATCCCAAATACCAAGTACCTGGACAAGCTGCTTGGAAATTCACTCATTAATTGCTGGACTGTTGTGTAGAGCCAGCCTTGGACACATTTAAAAGTTCATTCTATAATATTCATTTGTTCTTACACTCTTAACTACTGGACCTGTCAAATTTTAGATTTCCATGGTTACGTTTTCCATCTGCACTTTCCAAAGAGTTACTCTATGGTAAATTGCAGAGTTTTAGGGAATGCTTAAACATAGCACTTTCTTCAGTTAATGATCTTTGCAAAATAAAGAAGCTGAAAATGTGCATAATTTTCTGACATTAGTTAGATGACTAAACTATTCTCTCAGATGTCTGGAAAAGATATGAGTGTTCATTCTTTGTCTTGAATTATTAGTATGATAAAGAGATTTGCGTTTCCACATGAGTCCTTTAATGACTTCCTTTTGGAGAAAAAAACCACATCCACAGCAGACTCCCATAGAATGTGGCAGCGCTGAACGGGCGCAATAAGGATTTTGTTGCTTGCAAAGAAGGCTGCTTTGTTGGCATCGCCTTGTTCCTTTTGTAATAATATCTTTTAGATTTAGGAGAGTAAGTCAGCCTATCGCTGATAGGTTTAAACAAAGTGAAAGCCTGTGATAAAAAGCTGAAGGGAGAGTTCATGCTGCAGATTCCCACAAGCACTGGGCACTCCCCAAAATGTTATATATTCCTTTTTTTCTCTGATACCTGAAAGCCAGGATTCTCACTATGGACGCTGCTGGGAAAAAGAAAATAAGCTGAAAGGAAAAAGCCCAGTGAAATGTTTTATGAAGGATCAAAGAAGAGTGTCAAAAAGAAAAGCAGCCATTCAAGAGTGCTTTGAGTGCTTCTGGAGGATAATAAAGGCCTGTTGTAAAACAGCTACTGTTTTAAACACCAAGTGTGCTGCTCCATGGAAAAATTATTAGGAAAGGCTGCCCAATGAGGTGGGCAGGGAGCCTTAACTTCATAAATTCATGTCCTACAAGAGCTGGACAAGGGAGTGAATGAAGCATGTGTTTTCATCAGATCATGGAATCATAGAATCACCATGGTTGGAAGGGACCTTTCAGATCATCGAGTCCAACCATCAACCCAACACTGACAAACCCACCACTAACCCATGTCCCTCAGCACCACATCTGCCCGGTTTTTAAATACCTCCAGGGATGGTGACTCCACCACTGCCCTGGGCAGCCTGTTCCAATGCTTGACAGCCCTTTCCATGAAGAAATTTTTCCTAATATTCATCCTAAACCTCCCCTGGCGTAACTTGAGGTCATTTCCTCCTGTCCTATTGCCTGCTCCTTGGGAGAAGAGACAGACCCTCCTCGCTGCACCTTCCTTTCAGGGAGTTGAAGGCAGATGGATATGCAGAGAGGGTGCTAACCAGCACCTTTGGAAAACACAGGGGACAAACTCAAACCATTGTAAGAACTAGAAATAGTCCATTCCCAAAAACCTGGGAGAGAAGGAATCGCCTGAGTGAGGACCACTAAGGCTGACTGTGCTCATAACCGATGTGTTCTCCCTGGTGTGGATCTGGCCAATTGCAGCTGGTTTATCTCAACGAACCTGTGGGTATTTCCTGATGAATTTGTGATTGGAAGATAGAAAGGATCAAGGATCATTTCCAGTCACAGCCTGCAGCTACCCTGTCTCAGGGGTTAAGATAGTTAAGATATGTGCCTTTCCATGTCAGCTGGTGTCACGCCGTGGAAATTACATCTTAAGGGCATTTAATGTTGCTATGAAAGCCAGGCATAAAGCTGAATAACCCTGGAGTCTGGTTTGATTTACACCCATGATTCATATGTAAAACCATATTTTGCCAAAATATTGGTTTACTTGCAGTATTTGACATTGGCAGCTTTATCTGCACAAAAGTGGAGAGAAAGAGAGATATGTAGGACCATCAGAAGGAACAGCAAAAGCCACCATCCCCTAATCCTCTTTTCATTGTTCAAACAGAATCAAGTAGTAATGTCTATGATACTACCTTATGGAAACTGTTTCCATGCACAGCCAAGACATCATAAGCTAATCAATCATGGGGATATTTAAAGGAAAATAAGCTAAGTTGTAAAGAAAAAAAAAAAAAAAGCCTTATTTTCTCAGAACAATCGAGATAAAAATAGACTCTGAATTATCACCAGATATTATTCTGACAAAAGCTTTCTTTCTTTTCTAGCCCACCTTGGCCAATATTTTTCTTTCTTTCCAAAGCATCTCAGGAGATTACCCCATGGGTAGCACCACATGATGGAGAATTCTCCAAGCTGGAGCTGAAACCCCAAAGGATATTTTTAAACAAAATGCCAATTTGGCAATAATGTGGCCTTTAGCATTCCTGTATTTTTGTTACTCTGCAGAATATTACCAGAATGAATATCTTTTTGCTTTGGCACTGGGAGTTACAGTCTGATGCTGAACTACGTGTCAAATATTTCTCATCTCGCTGATAGAACATTTTCAATGTATTGAGTACATTTATCAAGTGATGGCTGGAATAAAAAGTGTGTTTGCAAAGAGCATTCAGTTGAATATTCAATATTTAATAATGGAGTTAAAGTTAGCCTCTGGTTTTAAGGTGCCTTGATGCTTTGGGTACTTAACCTCTACATTTTCATCCTGTAAATGGCGTGCAGGAAGGGTTGAGGAAAAGCTTCATTCCACTGCCTTACTGTTTTGATATTTCATAATCCATTCTCGCTGTTGTTACCATGCAGCCAAACTTCTGAAAATCCTCAGGCAAGACATCGTGAATGGTGATTTCTTTCCCCTCTACAAGCTATTTACTGAATTCACATTAACAGATGCCCACTGAACCCTGGTTGGCTGACATTATTAATAAAAATACATAAGAATAAATGTTTATAAAAAAAATTTCTTTCTGGGAGTGTCACAGCTTCTGAAAAAAACCAAAATTTTCTAGAGCTATTCTCCCTGAAAAAATTATTTTCAGTGTCACCCCCAACTTCTACCTGTCAGCCTTTCAGGCCACCTCTTACGATTGTTTTCTCCTCCACCTCCACAGCTCCTTTGCCTCTTCTCAACTCCCTTCCTTCACCGTCCCACCGCCCACCCACCTGACATGCTGAAAGGGGAACTTCCCTCTCGTGTCAGCTCACCCCCAATCTTTTTTTTAGCAGAAGGAGTGGAGCAACACCAACTAGTCCCACAAATTTTTGCAGGAGTATCATTTAGCATGGAAAGAAGCTTCTAATTAAACATTTGTATGTAATTTCCCTCCTATTGTAACACTTCATCAGAACATTCCCATCTTAAAATAAACTAACTGGTGACTAACAGTGAGAAGGAGAGATTCAGATGAAATTTGCCTCGATTTTTTTTCAGTGTTATTCCTCTGGACCATATCACCATTTCCTTCATCGTGAGAAAAAGTGGGTGAACTTAGAGATACCCCACCCTACTTTATCTGCAGTAATTGAGGAGGGGTAACGTCTACTGGATTGCTGGATTTCAAGTAGCTTGAATATGTATGATTTCAAATACTTAATGAGTCAGAATAAACGGACATATTTTCGTTAACAGTCATTATATAGACAAGGACATGACATGCTTAGGAAAAGAGAAAGAATTTGGGCAAAGAACCTAAGTTATGAATTTTGAGAGACATTTTTTCACTCCAGCTCAAGATTGTTAATGCTCAGCAGGTATTCTCAAGCAAACCCCTGTAGAAATTTGGACCTGCTCAATATGTTATATATTTTATAGGAAACAGATTAGCTATATATAATAGTGTCTTAGTTTTGTGTTATCCTGTGTCTAAAACATGACTGTTCACCAACTATTCAAGACTGGAGAAATAACGAAGCCAAGCCAATAATTTTATTCCCTGGTCTAAGGATATAAACCATCTGTGTCCTGAATTTGATGGTGATGAAATGGAATATAATCTTTTATCTTTCCTGAGTCTGAATATTGCCTCTTGACATGTCAAATTAGAGATGAGAAAACAAGGGAGCTGTATTTGAAAGGCAGGAGACATCTTGGCCATTGGTGTGTTCCTTTTTTAAATGAAGCTTCCAGATGCTGTTTGGAGGAGGCAGCCTCTGCAAAGATGTGTTGGATGTAGATGGAACTGTGAGTAAGCAATTAAGTAGAGAGAATGAGAAAATGGGACATAAATCATAAATCATCCCCTAATTTCAACCCATAACTTTTTGCAAGCAGAACATGTTTTCTTTTGCTCAAGAAAATGGGCCCTTTAAACAGCATCACGTATGAATAATCCGGATATTGGGTATTTTTTACAAAACTACCCTGATGAGCTTTGACAACAGAGGCTTCTTATGTATCTGGGTTTTGTTCTACCAAGGTTTAGAGAAGTAATAGAAAAAAATTCTCCAACAACTTCATTCCAGTTACACATCAAGACAAAATCCTTAAATCTCCCCATGTCTGATTGTGGTGCCTATTATTTATCATAATTCTAAGGTTCCTGAATTCTTTTGAGGGAGATCAGGTCTTGCTTGAGGGATCAAATACTTCAGGTAATCTGCAGATGAGTATTGCTAACAATAGAAACAATGCCACTGAAGCAGGCAAACCCAATTTAAATAATTTCTATAGGTGGTAGATAGCCTGTTCTGTTTTATTTTTGTGACAATTTGTACTTATCAAACTACATCTGGAATAAGAGAAATATTATATATTCCTTTTTTATGTCCAGTATCCAGTTAAAAAGAAAAAAAAAAAAAAAAAGTAAAAACAAAGGGAAAAAAAAACAGGAAAAAAAATGGGTAGTCTAGTAATTTCTTTTCTAAATGTTCTGTTGAACATTACAGCTTTATAATAGCAAATCAGACAACAACTTTTAAGATCAAATATTAAGCTGTGTTTCATTTGAAATACACACACCAGTATTATTTCTATGTTCTGTTCTTGGTTTTTAGGTAGTGGTATGTGATAGCACACATCAGTACGCCACAATTAGATGATTTACGAATGAAACTGCAGTACCTTTTAGACAATCTTATCCTATTTTGCATGTCTATTATAGTTCAGAAGAATTACAAAGATATATCTACTGACAAATGTAGGTGATTTTTAATCCTGAAAGTATTTCTACCTTCTGAGTGCTCATAGAATCAATCATTTAATGATTTGGATAAGACATGGTATTAATTCTGAAAACTTATATTCTGAATGAAGAAGAGAGCTCAGGCTTAAGTCTGCCATTGCTGTTACTGGGGGAGTGACGTGTCCCAGTTGTGCCTGGGAGTTCCTGCTATTGGGAATTCAGCTCTGGGGATGACAGAAACGATGACAAACCACTGTGTTCTGATGCCTGCAAGGGCTCTTGCCCTCCAATACCTCCCAGCTGCTCACACCTTTTTGTGTTTGCTGTAGGACTAATCATATGGAAGTAGGCAACTTTAAATAAAAAGCTCAAAATTTTCACTTTATTTCCAATAGTACAGGATTGGCTGAAATCCTTAAACCTGGTTAACTAATATCTCTGGAAAAACCTTGGTTGCATTCTAACTCTGGATATTTCTTCTCTATCACAGAATCACAGAATGATATGGGGTTGGAAGGGACCTCTGGAGATCATCTAGTCCAAACCCCCCTGCCAAAACAGGTCCCACCCAGAGCAGGTTGCACAGGAATGTGTCCAGGTGGGTTTTGAATGTCTCCAGAGAAGGAGACTCCACCACCTCTCTGGGCAGCCTCTTCCAGGGCTCTACCACCCTCACAGGAAAGAAGTTCCTCCTCATGTTTCAATGTTTCAAGTTTGTGCCTGTTGCCCCTTGTCCTGTCACTGGGCACCACTGGAAAAAGACTGGTCCCATCCTCTTGACACCCACCCTTTAAGTATTTATAGATATTGATCAGATCCCCCTTCAGTCTTCTCCAGACTGAAAAGACCCAAGTCCCTCAGCCTTTCCTCATAAGAGAGCTGTTCTAGTCCCCTTATCATCTTTGTAGCCTCTGCTGTACCCTCTCCAGCAGTTCCCTGTAGTCAAGTGGGTCAACACTGCTTGGAGCTGCGTGAGCTGTTTTGCCTGGAGGTGGTGCCAGGTGGGATCTGGAGACCCCAAGTTTTCCTTTTTCCACTGGCCTGGGGTGCAACACAGCCACAATTCAAGGAAACATGAGCCAGCTGACTCAGTTTCTCTTTATATTCTTCCTCACCAAAAATCACACACCTTAATCTCTCTATATTCTACAACACAAAAGGAACATGGAACCTTAAAAACTTTTAAAAACATTTTTAAGCTCTGTCTACTTTCAATAAATTGTAAGAAGAATACAGTAATTCACTTCCCTCTGAGTTTTAAAAATAAAGCAACAAGGTATAATTCACATCTACAATCTTTACACATGACCATGAAACCCAATTTATTTTCATCTCCAATTTAAAAATATGCTCCTGCACAATTCATTTTCCTTAGTACTTCTAGATGTGATGCTTTCAGAAATCTTTTAAAACCAATTTTCCCAGTAAAACAAACCCCCCAAAAAAGGGAAAGGAGGGGCCAATATTTCTATTTTCCTTGGCAGAAAAAGTGGTAGTAAATTGCAGAGTGCTCTACTCGAGCTCGCTTTTCCCCATGCTATCATGAACCCTGGTCGCTGGTACAATTTCTGAGCTGTGGATGCTCCAGCTGCTCTTGAGGTCTGAGGACCAGGTGCACTGCGAGTTATTCATCCCTTTTCTTGTCCAAATGTTCCCTCTTACAGCGCCTTTGCCATTGTTGAGCCTTTAAGTCTAGTGTAAGTGAATGTTTCTCTGTGAAGAGCTATTCATTTTTTTCCCTGAGATTGCCTTGACTGCTTGTCCCTCTTTTGTCTGTTTGCTTTCAATTTTTGACCGAACAAACACATTTACAGGCAAAGATGTCTTTTCTAACAATGAGCATGAAATGAATATCGTTTCAAATTGCTCCGGTAATCACCAGCATTTTCAGGGGAAACTTCAGCCTTAGACTCATTCGGTCAGTGGACAAGAATAATATCATGCCACAGAAGGGCCCTGTGAAACACCTCATGTTCCAGAAGGCAAATATTGAATTCCCAGCATTGTATTTGCAGTAAATGGTGTGTGAGCTGAAACATGTTTGATTTATACATTGAAGCTTTGAGCCCTCGCTGCTTTAGAGTTTCTTTGCACTGCTTCAGCAAACACAGACGTCTGTCTCTCTCTCTTTTTTTTGGCTAAATAGACAGCATGGCAAAGGTCATCCACTGGAGGAGAAACCCTATTTCCTGCATCCTTTGGTAGGCAGCCTCATGGTGACTCTTGTCCATCTCCCACTACCAGGCACAGGTGGGGAGCAGTGGCTGGTACCTGGGGACCCTTAATGCCCCAGCTCCATCACAGTTGCCGGTAACCCACCCAGTAAGATGTCTGCAGGGAAGCAACCATAGAATCATAGCATGGTTGGAGTTGGAAGGGAACTTAAAGACCATCTAGTCCCACCCCCTGCCCTGGGCAGGGACATCTCCCACCAGACCAGGTTGCTCCAAGCCCCATCCAGCCTGGTCTTGAACCCCTCCAGGGATGGGGCAGCCACAGCTTCTCTGGGCAACCTGGGCCAGGCTCTCACCAACCTCGCAGCAAAGAAGTTCTTCCTGAGATCTCATCTCAATCTCCCCTCTTTCAGTTTAAAACCATTACCCGTCGTCCTATTGCTAAGATGCTACCAGATGTATCACAGCCCAGTCACTCAAAGATATTAACTCCAGCTGGTGGAGCTGGTTTCAGGCTAACACCTCCCCATCACCTCACTCTATCAACTTTAACATGTGGCTGAATGGTGCCCAGAGCAGGACGCTAGTCATGACTCGGGCTGTCACAAAGAACCCGCCAATCTGCTTATTTGGACAAAATGATATGAATATGTCCTCTGCTTTGATGTCAGAAAATTTTATTTGGTTGACAGTATTTGTTCTGCTGGATGGCATTCAGCAAAATCCCTCCCGGTCCCCTGGAGTGCTTAGCACTTGTCCAATCTATTTTCTTAGGAATGACCAGACATCTGCATCTGCAGTAATAATTTCTTGGCAACCAGAAATGCATTCAGGAACCATTTTTCTTGGTTATGGTCTAGCTTTTTTGTTAAGCGATATAGAACTGGTTCCCAGGGAGGATGACCCCCAATGTTTTGGTGATTTTTTTGGCTTGTTTTGATTTTCTCTGAAAAGTCTACCAAAAAAAGTATCAGCATGCTTGCACTGAAAAAAATGTGTTTATAAAGCTGTTGGGGTCTCCCATGCTCATGAAACCCAGCATCTACTGGAGCCCGAGTGAATCTCTGCTTGTGTAAAGGAGTGGCACCCAGCACATGATGTCCCTCAGATCCTTCAATTTTTCCTGGATATATTGTTGTCAACAGGTTCACAAAGGTTGGCGCCACAGCTCTACAGTGCTCGTAGAGTGTGGTGAGAGCATGTTGGTTGATATATAAGTCTGTAACAGGAACAGAATAAGGCATAAGGACCTCACAGGGGCACAGACATCAGACCTGGCTCCATCAGCACTGTTCCCCAACCAGAAGCACTCTTTTGCACAAAGTGTGCAAGAACTGACTCTGCTCAGACCAGAGCAGGGTTACAAGCCCAGAGGTGCGTACACAGGAGACCTGGCTCTACCAAAAGGCTGCAAGCAGTTGTGTGACAGTGTTGACACATCGGTTCTGCCACACGAGTCCTCCCTGGGTCTGGAAGCAGCCTACTTATCTTTGCACGGTGTTGTTAATGATCTCTTCTTCCCGATCTGAGCTGTAGATTTACTAGTCATCTGACCAGTAAATCTGGTTTGCTTAAATTTAATCCTGGCTCAGCCTCAAGAAGGCTTTGGATTATCAGATCCATACTCCGTTGAACAGTGCTGTCATCTCCCATACCCATGAAGTGCTGATTTTTTCCTCCACAGCAACAAATAAGAAAACAAGTCACAGAACACATTTCCTTTACCTTATTTCTTATAAGGAAAGATCTGGCTGAAATTTCTCAATCGTCACCCTTATAGGAGGTAGTATTTATCAAGAGGAATGCTATTTCTCGTCAACTAGACTTCCCCACTATTTCTAAATGCAGCTGCTCTTAAACAAAGAAGCCCTGACATTCATGTATGGTTAGCGATTCTCCTTCTACTGTGCACTGTTTAGAGCTCTTCCATCACTAATGTTAGAGCAAGACAAAGACATACCTGAGAACCAGAATTTCTAAATTTTAGGTGTATGCAGCTAAGGCACTTGGGAGCATAACTGATAAGTAAGGGCTTAACAGAGAGCTGAGCACAGTATCTATAGTCCATTAAAGGAATAATGAAAATTTCAGTGGACACCTTGTGTTTCCTGAGGTGCTGACTACAAATGCCCACATTAGCTTTCAAAGTTTTATCATTTCTAAGGATTCAATTATGTGTATTTAAAGGGAGCAGTGAATTGGTGATGTTCTTTGGATTCAAGCTGCGCTGCCTGATCGCAAGTACACAGCAACCTCTTGCTACCTGTGCTGTTCTCTGAATAAAGGAACTCGGATGATTAATGTGTTTTGAATCAATTCTGCTGCTAGAGGAAAGGGAGCAGGTCAGGATCTCTGGTTTATTGGCCAGGCTGTCCCTGGAGAATTTGATATTAGTACTGCCCAGTGGAGTACCTGAGAGTTCATCAGGATGAACAGAAATAACAGTCAGTGGGAAAATGAGACTTGGGAAGAAGAAATCAGCAGAGATACTTTTATAAGGCAGGAGAAACAAGAATCATTTCCCCATTCTCAGCTGGTTTGCATTCACTGGTGCTCCCTGGCAGGGTGCAGAGATGCAGGTAACCATAGTAATTAAGGCTAGCTGCAGTTTTGAGAAGAACAAGACAAATTTGGGTAGGAATGGTTTCCCATCACAATCCATATGGAAAAGATGATTCATCCAGGAGGAAAAAAAAAAAAAAAAAGAAGGGAATCCCAGGGAAAAAACGACAAGACAGTAATGTTCAGGAAGAAATATCAGCCCTTCTTACCACTGCTCTGAATCCAAATTTCAGACTCCCGTAGGTACCCGCAGCTGAGCCAAAAACCAAGAAGACTACAGCAGGTTAAAGCTTGCCATTTTCCCTGATCTGCTGTCAAGGAGTAGCTGATTAGAGCACATCAAGCTTCTGATGGAACAGTCAAGGGAAATTTTCCCAATTAGCTCATTAGTACAAATCCCATCGGTCTGCCAGTTTTGGCATCGTAAACAGAGGCAGAAACAAAATCTGTGATTCTGCTTGTTTGTCTGAAGTTGCATCTATTTTATATGTTTCCTGTCTTTCTCGCACATAACTAGTGGTTAAAGGAGCCAAAGAAAGCATGGGAAAGTGTGAGTGCAGCACCCTTTATGCAGAGCTCCCTGGGAAATTCCTCAGCCCTTGTGGTGTTCCTTCTTAATCCCCGGGGCTGCCACTCACCACATATCTCTCGACTCAGGTCACATTTTCCTCTCAAATTAGAGAACCTGTTGGACTTTAGCAGCTCACAGACTCTGCAGACAGCCCAGTATTTTCGGATAGACATTCTGACAGCCTGCCAGCTTGGTGGGCCCAAATCTTGGGGCTTCTTTGGTCCTTCAGAGAGTTATGACTCTGGATGGATCTGATAAGAGCAAGCCCTTCTGATAAAATCAGTCATAGAATATCCCTTCCTCATGCTGGCACCTCAGGCTCCCGGATTTTGCTGTTACTGGAGCTTTCTCTAGCTATGATTATTTCAAGGGGATTTACTGGGAGCCATAGCACTCCCCTTACATCTTCATTAGTATCACTCATTACGGCACAGGTTGCCAGGTCATTTGGTGCGAAGAGATTAAGCAATTGTGTCGTCCCATCCCATTTACAGTGTGCCTGCACATGAATCTCAACCCTTCCCACCACGCATGGTGGTGTCAGCAGACGGAGCAATTAAAAGTCAACCCGGTTTCTCTGCATTCATTATCTATTGCCCTTCAGCAAAGAGAAGCTTGTTGCATTTCATGGATGTAGTCAGAAACTGGTCTCCCACCATGCCCCTCTCCACGCTAGAGCAACCACCCTCGCTCTCCGCACTTATGGTCTGATGTAATTGGCATTAACAGAGCGTTAACAAATTGCCAAGGGGCATCCAAACACCCTCCATTAACCAGCACGAGGACTTAAGGGTGCATGTACAAAACGGAATTAAAAGGATTTCAAATAAAATTGGTTCCTAGCATGGCAGCCTGATTAAGCAAATACTCGTGTCGGAAGCCACTTTGCCCCCGGGGAAAAAGTCAATGCACTGTCCTGGAAATGTCAGAAGAATAGAGATGAGCTGCACCTTGTGGCAGACTCTCTGCACCAGCTGCAGCCGCTTCTCCAGGAGACTGGGCTTTCCCCGTGGGAGGACCAACACACTGCTCCCAGAAGCATTTTCATCGTCTGCAAAATCTGGCTGGAAGAAGCCACATGGGAGCAGTTTAGGTTATCCTAAGAGAGAAAGAGGTTATCCTCCCCCTCTAGTCTGCCCTGGTGAGGCCCCATCTAGAGTACTTGTGTCCAGTTCTGGGCTCCCCAGTTCAAGAAGGACAAGGAACTGCTGGAGAGGGGACAGCAGAAGGCTACAAAGATGATGAGGGGACTAGAACATCTCTCTGATGAGGAAAGGCTGAGGGACTTGGGTCTTTTTAGTCTGGAGAAGGGAAGGCTGAGGGGAGATCTGATCAACACCTATAAATACCTAAAGGGTAGGTGTCGGGAGGATGGGGCCAGTCTTTTTTCAGTGGTGCCCAGGGACAGGAAAAGAAGAAATGGGCGCAAACTTGAATATAAGAAATTCCACCTAAACATGAGGAGGAACTTCTTTCCTGTGAGGGTGGCAGAGCCCTGGAAGAGGCTGCCCAGAGAGGTGGTGGAGTCTCTGTCTCTGGAGACGTTCAAACCCCACCTGGACACGTTCCTGAGCAACCTGCTCTGGGTGGACCTGTTTTGGCAGGGGGGTTTGGACTAGATGATCTCCAGAGGTCCTTTCCAACCCGATGTGATTCTGTGATTCTCTTGTCCTTTAAACAAACACAGCCCAAGGAGGATATCTTCAATTTAACAAACAAACCAAAGGTTCTCTGTTAAAGAAGTTAACAGTAGGAGCAACATATTTTGCAGCTGAATATATCCTGAGTACAGAAGCAAGAAGGCACTCAAGGTGCCCTCTACATTTTTACTTCATACCAGGAGGCTTTATTACCTTTCTTTTGCTGACAAGGGTGCCATTTAAGTTCTTTTCTCTGCAACAATTTTTTTCTAGTGGGCATCTTTGTCACAGACGCCATGTGTGACCCCAGACAGGTCACCTAGTACACCTGCACCCCTTTTGTGGAGGGAGTACGTGTAAACGCTGAGTAGTAGAGCTCTTCGGTGTTACAGTTGTATTGGAAACGATACTTAGCCTGGAGAAGAGAAGACTGAGAGGGGACCTCATCAATGCTGATCAATATCTAAAGGGTGGGTGGCAAGAGGATGGGGCCAGACTCTTCTCAGTGGTGCCTGGTGACAGGACAAGGGTCAACAGGTACAAACTGGAACACAGGAAATTCCATCTGAACATGAGGAAAAACTTCTTTCCTGTGAGAGTGGCAGAGCCCTGGAACAGGCTGCCCAGAGAGGTGGTGGAGTCTCCTTCTCTGGAGACATTCAAACCCCACCTGGACACGTTCCTGTGCAACCTGCTCTGGGTGACCCTGCTCTGGCAGGGGGGTTGGACTAGATGATCTCCAGAGGTCCCTTCCAACCCCTACAATTCTGTGATTCCGTGTGATTCTGATGGTCTTGCAGCTGCTGTAGCATCACTGCACAGCTTTTGCTAGACTGTCACACTTTTAAGACCTGCTGCTGGGAACAGCCCTGAGTGAGTTGTACTGTTCCCGCATGCTAATGACAGCCAGGGCACATACATGTTTGTGTCAGCATGAAACCTTTCTCCACGTGCACTCTACTCAGGCTCGCTCAGTCCAAGTGTCGTTATAAAACTGCTTTCTCAACAGCCTCTCGATGCCCCCCAAGAAAGAAAACTCAAGGCTCCTCCTCAACAACAAGCAGGCAGCGTGCAGGGATTCAAGCCCCCTAAACAAGCCATCTTGAAAAATCTCCTGAGTATATTAGCGATTTGCAAAGCTCTCCTAAAGTTACAGATGCCTCGCTCGATGTTACCATGTACCCGGCCCCGAGCTCTCGGTGTGCACAGCTGTGACTTCTTGGGCAGCCTCCAGAAGGTCCACTGGGTGCTGCGCCTCCCAACACACGGAGCCCTTCTGAACTGGGCTTGGCAGCCTTTATGTCAACCCCTGGCTCTCTTCCCCTGAGATGCCAACCAGGCTGCCAGGTTCCTGTGCCAACTCACAAGAGCAAAAGCACATGTATATATTTACATATGGAAGCATCCCTACTGATTTAGACAACATTAATCATACTCTCAGAGATGAGGAACACTCTGGTTCTTCCTGTAAGGTTCTGAACTCCTAGAGCTGAAGCACAATTAGTTGTGTTACCAGATTACATTTTTTTCCCATTTTTTCTGTCACTTGAATATTAGCTCAGGTGACCAAACACTGATATATTTACTCTTAAAGATCTTTTTTACTCATTACTCTCAGGATTGTGGCAAATACTTCTCCATTTTTGAGGAGACATTCTCACTTTATACTAGACCTGAACGAACCCTGTCAGAAATATGGAGCACATCTTTCCATAGCACAATTAACTGCCCTCCCTCTGGCTACCAGAGCTAAAATAATCTTGGAAGTCTTTTAATGCCTGTCAAAAAAATTTTCCCATGGTGTAAAACAAATTCCCTACAGTGACCTTTCCCTGCCTATTCTCCACTGCACAGACAGTATTTCCTTTTCCTTTCCTGATAGCTCTCAAAAGAAGGGCTGATAGTATGAGCAACACCAACAGGATCCCCCTGCAGCACAATGTCTTCAGAAGAGGCTGGATGATGTCCCATCATGCAAAGGAGATCTTGTTCCCACCTACGCTGGCTGTGGACGGTAGGTGGAATAACATCCTGAGGGGCACGACCAGTCAACACTTGCCCTGTGTCTTATGTCCCTAATCACTCTCCTCCACAGGCCACCAGGCTGGGTGAACCTTTAAGGTGACGCAACACAGACATCCCTATGTTGGCCCAGGCAGCTTCATTTGCCGTTGGAGGCCACCAGTTGGCCACCAGCTCTGTGATTGACTTTACCACCAGGCTGAGAAGCTGTGGTGGTGGGGCCAGGGGAGGATGGGAATAGGAAAGGTCAAAAAGGATGTTTTCGAACACATGAGAAACCACTGCCCACTCATGAGTCAAATTTATATTAAATGTTGACTGAGAGAAGTAGGAATTTTTTGTCTGATCTGCACCTTGGACAAACTTCTAATGACTGGAACTTTTCCTTTGCCAGAAGCATCTTCACTTCCAACTGTGCCCCCAAAACCATGTGCCTTTCTGCCTGCTGGTAACATCACTGAAGGCCAGAACAAGGCAGACTCTGTGCTTTCATCATTCAGACCAGTTTTTACAAATGTTTATCTGCTTTGATGCTCGTAGTTGGTGATGTTATAACTGGTTTTTATTTTATCTATACTTTCATACAACATCCTAATTGTTTGCCTTCTAAAACATGGTTTCATTAATTTAATCTTGTGCTGCAGAAAATTTTATGAGATCTTAAAGAAACTTCATACTGTGCGTTAATTTCTTTCCACATAATTGTATTTATATTTCAACAAATAGACTTGAAGTACATTATTATTCTAAAATGAGTGCTAATGGGTTTCAGCACTTTTATGCAGCTCATCGTGCATTTATTTCACAGCTTTGATGGCTCACAAAGACTTGCATTTCTTCATTTACATGAAACAACTGTGAAGGATAAATTAAACGGCAGGTTATTTCATCTACAGATTTCTTTTTTCCTGAAAACTCTACATAAACAGTCCACTGTTGGTGCACAACAAATAATTCCTTTGAAAGATACAGACCCCCGTCAGGAAGACAGTTCCGTAATTGAAAATCACAAATCTTCATCCAGCTCCCAATCTGAAAAAATAATAGGAAAAACCAAAAACATTGAAATATTGCTTCTCTTTGTATCATGCCAGCACATAAAAATTAACATGTTTTGCATAGCAGAGTGGACACTGATTTGCTGCAATTTGCTTTCAAGCCAAGTCTCAAAGGACTGGAGGAGGAGGGAGGAATGCAGATGTTCAAGGGGAGGTTCTGCATTACCTATAAGGAGCAGAAATGCTGTGCTTCAAAGCTTGTGTTAAATGTGTACTGAGCTTAGCCCTGAAGACCGTAGAGTAACTTTTTCCTCACGAACCCGTTCTAGGCATCCTGAGCACTGATATCCAATAGGGTAGCCTTGACAATGATCTTAAATAAACAATTGCCTGTGAAGGCCAAAAAAATGCCCTCCAAATGAGCAGGTTTTGACTCCATGGACTAATTTGCCAATTCAGAGGTGTGGAGGGAAAGGGAAACACAATTTGAAGCACATCCTGGAATAGAAATGGCAGGATGGGGATGTACCAACTGGGATTTACAAGGAGGAAAGAAGGATAGAGGGAGTTGGGGTTCTCTACTCCCTACTTGTCCATCCCAGAAACTCCCTGAACACCCGTCCTGTGCTTCCTTGTTCTGCCTTTGTTAATGATGAGCTTTAAACAGTTGGGGGCTTTCTGATTTGTGCTTGTTCAGTGCCCAGACCCAGCTGTCACAATCCCACCTGAGACAACTAACTCTGACAAGATAATTGGACTTTCTCCAAGGGGTGTATTCATGCCAGCAGACGTGAAGAGGGTGTCCTCCTGTGTGACAATTGAGCTTGAATCTAGAGACAGGAACAACCATACAAACCAGCTTGCTCTTGAGTGAACCCCACAAACACAAGGAGCTAAGGAATATTACTTGTCTGGGAGCCCCTTTTGGTATGAGGTGGGGTATCTCTTCCTCCTGCCCCAGATAACTGGATCGTTAGGTCCCAGGGTGGAAGGATGTCTGAGCCTGAGGCGCTTTCAGGGGCATCACCAAAGCCATCCCTGGTTCTTAAGGGGAGTTCCAAGGAGTTTCCTTCTTTGGGTAAGAGAATGGGAGATTGGGCAACACCAACAGCAGTAAAATAGCTTCCCTTACTCTCCTCCAATAATTCACAACGTGATTCTTATCTTTTTATGCTTATGGACCTGTGACCATAGACCAGGAGACATGGACCTTCCTCTGAAATACTACAGCAACAAGACTAAAGCCTGTGCTGCCCTGGGGAGGGAAGGAAGATCCCAGCCCACAGTTTGTTTCCTTTGGACCACTCTTCTTCCTAAATAGCCCCCAAAAGGCCAGATTTGGGGTATTTCTACAGTTTTCTCAAGCCGTAGAATCACCTGGCTTCCATTAAAGTGGTCAAGCCTTTAGCCTGGTAACATACTACTACCTGGACTGAGGTCTCCCTTTCACAGCCAGTTTTCTTCCAAGGCACCGCAATATTTCATATCAGATAATGATTTTTATTTTTTTTCTTGAGGAAAAGTGGAGAGAATGAATTAATCCACAACAGCATTGATGAGGGGAAAAAAAGTTAATTGAAAAATATAATGAAAACACTGAGCTCATTCCACCCTGTGTATGCAATGGAAACATTGATATTGACAAAGAAAAATTAAAATTTGCTACAGAGTTCAAACACACTGTTAATATATGTATGATGATAATGCACAGAATCCTTGGTAAGGAGCCTTAGGGCACACACTATGTTTATGCAAATTTTATGAAAAACTAGAATATTAAATACAACACATTCTACTTTTTTTTTATACAAGCCAATGCTGGTAAACACTTTGGCCCAAGTTCTACTTAAATTTAAGGCTGTTTTCATGCCATCAGGAAAAATAAAAGGTGCCGAAAGTGGAAGCCGATGGGGAAGGAAGAGCTTTTACCTGGTAGAGAGCAGCTCTCCCACATCCCACATGATGCACCTTCCTGTGGCCAGCGGGGCTGTGCCAGAGGGTGTTCCTCTGTTCATAGCGTGATGAACAAGGACCCTGAGGCCACTATTCCATAGCAAAATCCAGCAGTGCCTTTGGACTGCCATAAAACATTCAAGGGGCCAGATGGGAAGGTGGTAAAGTAATTACTCCTCCCTGCCCAACCCCTAGGGCATGCTCTTGGCCAGGGCTAAGAAGAGTAAAGGACCAGAATTAAAGAATGCTGCCAAAACTGCACCCAGAAGCTCTCTAGGTTTGGTTCATGTGTGCAGCTATATGGGCTACATGTGTTTTGTTTGGATGCTGGGATACAGATTCCTTCCCATCTCATCAGGCTCCTCACTGAGATGCTGAAACGGGTGGTTTATCTCTCTGGCTCCCTCCCAGGTCCTGGCAGAGGTGCAAGGATGGTCGGAATGACTGTGACCAAAGAGACTTCTGTCTTCATTCACTCCATCGCTGTAGCAGTGGCTATAACTCAGGTGACAAAGCCTTTAGCATAATGATTGTTGGATGGTATTAACCAGGATCTTCACATAGGATGGGTTTCTGTACTCAGAAACCCCAACCTCCAGCTGGCAGTTTTGTTCCAAACACGCAAAGGCAGTGAATGAACCATCTCACCACCAGGAGAAGAAGTTGGAGGAATGAGCCAAGCTCTACTCCAGATCCAGAGTAAAACACAGGAAGAAGCATCAGAGATGCTGCAGAGCGAGTCCTGGGGGGGAAGCACCCACTGTCCCCGCAGAGCGTGGGAAGACCAGACGGGCACTTTTCTCACTTCATCCTCCTACGTGAAAACACTCAGGTCATCAAAACACTGCCCTCAGCAAACCCCCGGGGCTGTGCTGAGATGGTAAAGTCACGTTTCCCACCAAGTTTAGACCCGCAACAACGGTTTTTCCTTTCTCATTCTAAATTGGCTTTGAAGCTCTCCTTTAATTTCCAATATAAAGCATCATCATCGCCGGCTGTATGACTATGACATGCAGGGAGATAAAAGCAATAAGCTTTTCTCCACACAACCTCTCTCGTTGACTCCTATAATGTCTGAGTTGGATATTTTGTAACCCTGCCCAATTAATTTTGTGCTCAGTGGCTTTTGCTGAACACAAAGTCTTAAAAAAAAAAAAAAAAAGATCTGCTAAGAAATTCATTAAGTTTACAATGTGGTTGGACTTACTCCAGCCAAATTATTACATTTCTATAGTGCTAAAAATAAAGAAAAGCGCTGTATAATTGAAACAACCCACACACAGAGCAAGATTTCTCCCGGAGAGTCTGCACGGAAACCAAACGCTGGTGTATCCGCACTATGCCATGCAGCCTTTCACACGATTAATACATAACAGAAAATGTTACGTATTTTCGAATAGTTTCCCCGCAGGTAATAAATTGCATGTCACGACTGCGTGTTTGACAGTTGACGCTGTTACGCGTTTAATCGGCAAATGCAAAATGACAAATTTTTAAGCTGGAGCAGCACTTTGACAGCGTTTGGGCCAGGGATTTCTCTCCAATCTGTCTGTGCCTCTTCCCTGTGAGCTACAAAACAGTGCAGAGCCTCTATTTACAGCATTTCTGTTTCACTTGTCATCTCTACAAAATCCTCCCTCTCCCTCAAATGCTCTCTCGGGTCAGACGGCAGAGCTTGCCATTACGCCCTTTCTGGTAGCCCATCTCCCTGCAGGACCCTTCAAAGCCGACACCTCACATGTCTACTGTGCCACTGCAGAGTAATCAGCACCTATTTAACCTCTTTGGCTTAATTAGTCAAACTATTTTATAAAATCATAGGATTCCTGGCTCAGATTTCCAAAGGAGTTTAAGGGATTTCGCATCTCGTATCCTATTAAAAAGAAATGCTGCGTGAGTGCCTGATGCCTCTAGCCTTTTTTGGTTTTTCCTTTTTTTTTTTTCCTTTTTCTTTTCTTTTTTTGAAACCACAACCTTTGTGGAAGTGCACCTCCACACCCATTAGGACATCCACTCTGCCACACAGCGTAGCAGAGATGCCATTTCTCTTGAACAGATAGTTAGTGTAATGACAGATTGCACTCCATCAAAGGGTCTATTGTAAAGAGATATAACATGAAAGAAAAATCATTTTCTCTGGGCTTCTGTTCTTGTTGCCAGGTAGGTGGCTGAAAATTGATGAAATCATCCCAATGTACAGATGAAATGTTCATTTTTTTGAAGCCAGCTAAATACCATCCAATATAAAGCAGAACTGTCTGCTTTGCATTTCTGACTTTCCTGCCTTGTTACTTCCCGCTTTAACTACCAGTGAACCCGTAACTGGTAGGTATTTTTCCTGTTCTAATTGTATTTTCAAAAGATTCTTTTTTTTCATCTAATACTCTTTGCACACAGCGGATGCAGCAAGACCACAGCTACCACTTCCCAAGCGCCTACTTGCTTACAAGTCAGCGATAAAAGTATTTCAAGCCCGCCAGCTCCATTGGAGCTCCAGCCTAGATCTACCCAGCCCAGAACTGCAATTTTTTTATGGTGTACAGGTGTGTTGGGTTTGCATGGTTTTGGTAGTGGAGTGGGTTCTGTGAGAAGCTGCCAGAAACTTCCCCCATGTCCGATAGAGCCAATGGCACCGGCTCCAAGGACCTGCCACTGGCCAAGTCTGAGCCCATCTGTGATGGTGGTAGCCCCTCTGGGATAATGCATTGAAGAAAGTGGGGGGGGGGAAAGCCTGTGCAGCAACTGCCAGAAGAGAGGCGTGAGAATATGTGAGAGCAACTACTCTGCAGACACCAACATTGGTGAAGAAGGAGGGGAAAAATGTGCTCCAGGTACCGGAGCAGAGATTCCACTGCAGGTTGGTGAAGACCGTGGTGAGGCAGGTTGTCCCCCAGCAGCACATGGAGGTCCATGATGGAGCAGATAGCCACCTGCAGCTCATGCAGGACCCCACACCGGAGCAGGTGGATGTGCACAAAGGAGGCTATGACACCATGGAGACCCATGCTGGAGCAGGCTCCTTTCAGGACCTGTTACTCCATGGAGGACCCATGCTGGAGCAATCTGTTCCTGAAGGACTGCACCCCATGGAAATGACCCACGCTGGAGCAGTTCCTGAAGAGCTGCAGCTCTTCATTGGAGAAGTTCATGGAGGACTGTCTCCCATGGGAGGGACACCATGCTGAAGAGGGGGAAGAGTGTGAGGAGTTCTCCTCCTGAGGATGAAGGAGTGGCAGAGACAATGTGTGATGAACTGACTGCAACCCTCACTCCCCGTTTCCCTGCACCACTCAGGGGAGGAGGGAGAGAAATCAGGAGTGAAGTTGACTCCAGGAAGAAGGGAGTGGCGGGGGGGAGGAAGGTGTTTTAAGATTTGATTTTATTTCTCATTACACTATTCTGACTTCTAATAGGCTATAAATTAAATTTCTTTCCCAGAGTCAGGTCTCTTTTGCCCGTGATGGTAGTTGCTAAGTGGTTATCTGTCCTTATCTCAACCCACGAGTCTTTGATTATCTTTTCTGTCCCCTGTCCAGCTGAGAAGGAGAGAGAGACAGAGGCTTTGTTGCGCAGCAGGCATCCAGGCAGGGTCAACCCACCACAACATGGAACACAACAAATTGTTCCATGTCAAACACTTCTCATGCTGGCTCTGGTTTTTCTCCAGTATGTTGTGAGGAGATGCTTAGAAAGTCATCTTCTGCTATTGTAATAACTAGTGCCTTGCTTAACATTTTTTGTTCTATCTATTAGAGCCTTAGTTCCTAAATTTGAAGGTGCTGTGATCAGGAATGGTCTGCAACTAGAAAAGCAATGTTCTTTCTGGATGTCCAACCCAGAAAGCCTTTACTCTTGCTATGGGGGAAGCTAACGTGCTATGAAATCTTTCCCTTTCAGCAGTTGCTTGGCTCCTTCCTTATCTGCAGTATTTGCTGCCCTCTTGCTAAAGGGTCAGCATGGATTTCTAAGGCATTTGTGTAAGTATTCCTCTCTTTCTGCTTCCTTTCTGTATTTAGTAAGCCTTGCAGGTCAGTGGATTTGTGCTGGGCGGATTACAGACAGTCCAGTATGACTTGTCACCAAGTGTATTTCTTATTTTTCAGCGATGTCCTTCCTTCCAGGGAGAAACTGTTTGTCTGTTTGTCTCCAGCCCACTGGGGAGCATCCCACCCCTTTTCCAGAGAGAGGCCTCAGAGAGGAGTGTGTTCCCACAGCAGTTTTGGGTGCTTTTCCAAGCTCGTCTTCCTTCAGCCGAGCAACAGCTTTCAGTCGCTTTTTCTGCTCTCTGCAGGACCTTTTGTCTAGTCGCTCCTTCATTACGCTGCTTGCAGCGCTCTAACTCAGCACATAACAGCAATTTGGATCATTCACCTTCCAGCTTATCCTTGGCGTTTTGCTGATTCTGGTGGTCTGCGTTTTGCTGTCCTTGTTTCTCAATGTCACTGGCCTTTAGTGCCTCCCCTGTGAGAGCAGGAGCCGCAGTAAATGATCTGGGGACGTCTTGTGACACTTTGCAAGGTAGTCTTTTGTTCCTCAAGACTGAAATTTAATCTCCCACACAAGTTTGGTTCGCAGGCTAACGGTTCCTTGTCTCTCCAGGCAAAAATCAGAATATTCCATATCCGCTACAAACCACAACAGAGAGGAGTTGCTTTCCATCCCATGTTACTGAAAGAAAAAAAAACACCCTGTTAAGTGAAGTCTCCAGATTTCCTCTGTGATCATTTCTGATGTTAGTTGTTCAAATGACCTCTGTCATTTGAACCTAACTGTTCAAATGGCCTCCGCTTCGCTGGGTTTAGTGCTGGCCTTTCCTTTCTCTTCATTAAAGGTTATCCAACAAGCTCACAGCTCAAGTTCAAACGCAGCAGCCCAGCCACACGCCTGCAACAAAGCATTCAAGAATCAAAGCTGCTTTCCGAAAATCAATTATAAGAGACCCAGAGGAACTGCTGGTTCCATCACCTCAAAGGTCCAAGATCAATGTTCTGCTCCCAAGAGGAAAACCTGGAAGTGGTCAATCGCTGGAGACGCTGCCTGGTCTGAAGTCTGGGTGGTTCTTCTCTCCCAGACCGATCTCAGCGTTGCCCCTGATTTACAGCAATATCTCCCTTTTATGAAATACCTTTCATTAAGCTTCCTTAAGTTCCTGTTTGCTTTTGGGCTTTTTCTGCTGTGTTGAAAATGAGCAGCAAGACAAGGGCTGATTGATGTACAAATGAAATATTTGGTCAAAGTGCAGGGAGAGTTAAACATGAATGGAGAAGTTGAATACTATTGAAGAGGGAGATAGTATAAAGAAGAATGAACTAAAAACACTCCAAATTAGATTTCTCTGGACTTCTAGAAACTGCTGTCTCTGGATATCAGAAGTGTCATCAGCTGCCTCTATGTCAGCATGGAATTCAGAGCTCTCCCTGCCATACAACCCTGCCAAGTCTTTCGGTTTTGCATCAGTAAGTCCTTAGTGCTTTATCACCAATGCACAACTTGCAAGACTGTATATAAACACACCAAGGAGACAAGTTCTCACAGCAGCTCCTTATTTCGTGTCAAAGAGGTGCTGCAAAAGAGAAGAAAGCTGGATGTGATACTACTGAACCTATTAGCGTCTGTAACAATGAAAACAGTGTGAGAATTGAAAAGTGATCTTGCAACAAATATTTCAATACAAAGAGTAACATCCAGATGGCCTGGAGTGAAACAATTTCCCTTGTTTAGAGGAGCCTGGAATGGAAAAATAAAATGATGATGATGGAGGATGGAAAAGAGGGGGAAAAAAAGATAGGAAATTTTCCTGTAAGAGGGAAAAAAAAAAGGAAATTTTGAAGAAAATGAATCTAGGGATTCTGAAAACAGCTCAGGAGAGACAGTCTGTGCTGCAACCCAACAGCCTGGCAGCACCAGCCAGCCCACCTCTTGGAACACAAGGGAAACCACAGTCTGCTGAGGGCTGTTTATTAGACTTGCTGTTTCCAAAATGACTCAGATGAACAATACCTCAGTCAGAGACCCGCCTGCCATAGGAAAAGTAGTGTTTAACACAAATATTTTCATTTGACGGCACCACAATTCGAAGCAATGTTAAACATTTGCAAAGGTGAGTGATTTACATAATGAGAAATCTGTATATCATGAAAAAAAACTTTCAAAAGGAGGACATAACAAAGAATACATAGAATCATAGAATGGTTAGAGTTGGAAGAGACCTTAAAGATCATCGAGTTCCAACCCCCCTGCCCTGGGCAGGGACACCTCCACTACAGCAGGTTGCTCAAAACCCCATCCAGCCTGGCCTTAAACACTTCCAGGGATGGGGCATCCACAACTTCCCTGGGCAACCTGTTCCAGTGCTTCACCACCCTCACATCTAAATGCTTTTCTGCAATCCCATAGACCCAGGAGTCATCTGCAGATGAGGTCAGGCTCAGAGCATTCCCATCAATTCTGGCTCTGCACAAACCTGGTTTAATGCCCAGATCTGGGAATCACCACAAACCAAACACAATTGATGAAGGGTGAAGCTCTGAAGGGTCTGGAGCACAAGTCTTGTGAGGAGCAGCTGAGGGAGCTGGGGGTATTCAGTCTGGAGAAAAGGAGGCTGAGGAACCTTCTCGCTCTCTACAACTCCCTGAAAGGAGGGTGTAGCCAGCGGGGGGTCGGTCTCTTCTACCAAGGAACTGGCAATGGGAGAAGAGGAAACGGCCTCAAGTTACACCAGGGGAGGTTTAGGATAGATATTAGGAAAAATTTCCACACTGAAAGGGTTATCAAGCCTTGGAACAGGCTGCCCAGTGGAATGGTGGAGTCACCATCCCTGGAGGTATTTAAAGGACTTGTAGATGTGGTACTGAGGGACATGGTTTAGAGGCAACTTGGCAGCACTGGGTTAATGGTTGGACTTGATGATCTTATAGGTCTCTTCTAACCAAGACAATTCTATGATTCTAGTTTGGAGTGTGGATGAAGGATAAAGAAGTGCTACTGCAATTAAAATGCAGAATATGCTCTAATCTAACAGTACAGGTCCAAGTAGCCAGTGGTAGTTTGATGGGTACTCGAACCAACATGGAAATCCAGGTCACAGGGATAGAAACTGGCAGTAAATTTAGGTAAAATTCCAGGTGCTTAAGTTTTCTTCTATTAATGTAACCTCACCTTTCAATGAAATATGACAGAGCTGAAATGGTAACTGAAGTCATAACAAATTCTTAAGATTATACACTTTGCAGAGAGATAACTCAGTTCTAATCAATGTGAGTGCCATTGCAAGGTGTTGTCATGGATGCATCTTCCTGAAACATCATTTTCTCAACCTATGGGAAATTATTCAAAGCGATGGGATGCAAAGGCTGATAAGCATCGTGGTGCATTAGAAATGGCATGTTCAGGCTTCTTACTGAGGGGGAGCACTGGTTGTGTGAACAGATAGGTAATGGGCTCACATTTCAGTTGAGAAAGGTGCAGTTAAAATGCACGATTCTGTGCAGACATTTATTCCCTCAAATAGGCAGAAAAAGAGTCCCTCTTCTGTAAACACACACATAGAAGCATGCAATAAGGCACAGGCTTTCAACTATCTGTTCTGACAACTGAGACAATATTTTTGCTCCCCCAAGACAGGGTTTGAACACCCATCGCCCGAGACAAAAAAAAGAAACTGTCTCAACATCTCCTTTTCCCAGAATCTCATTAGAAAATGAGAAGAGGTTACTCCACTTTTCTGTCCTGCTCCTACTGTTTGGTCTCCATTTGAGCCCTGCTTCTCAGCCAATCTTTCTGTTTAGACTGGCATTTATCAGCTTTAATTAGGGAAATGTTAGAGGGAAAAGAAAGGAAAAAATCTAAAAGACATCTTTAATGCTTTCTCTCCATTTCTCAGCTGCTTTTTTGCATATATGAGGAGAGCAGAAGTAGAGGTTCTGGTCTTTTGTGTCTGAAGGATGCATTCTTTAGTGACTAAAGCCAGAGCTCACAGTGCCATTAAAGCAAATACTTTATATAAGCAACCCATGGGCAGAGACCAACCACAGACCATTCACTGAATAAAAATGTAAAACTCGGAGCTCACCAGTAAATCACTAATAGGCAAATTGTCAAAATTCAGCACTTTGGGTTGTTGAGTTGGGGTTTTTTTCTTGAAAATGGCTTGCCCAGTTCTTTTTTACAATCAGATCTGTCAGCAGCTCCCTGGGTTATTTCTGTTTCTTTGGATTTGCAACAGGAAACATCAACATGTGGAGAAAAATTCAATATACTGCTTATTATACACAACCCCCGAGTATAATGAGCAAGCAGCTCCTGCAATACTGGGCTGCTGTTCAGGCAAACTACCTATAAACTGGCAAGCAATTTGTTGGACTGTCAAAAGACAAAGATGTCAAGCTGATCAAAGCTCCTCTGTTAAGCTTATAAATATCCATTATTCTAAGCAATCAGAAAAATACTGGGAATGGACACGTAATAGGGCAAAAAGACCCCTATAAGCCAGGTTGCCCCCAAATTAAAAAAAATAAATTCAAATGAACATACTTGCAAATGTTCTGCTTCTAGCACAGAAATAACAGAGACCAGCAAACGGAGACTAAAAATAAACTACCATGGAGGGCCAGTGTGACTCAGAAACATTTTATAGCAATACAACAAACTAGTCAGATAAATATGCTTAATTAGTTATGGCAGAGTTGGGGAGAAAACAATAACTTTGTTGCTGACTTATTTTCTGAAAGGCTGTTATTGTGGCCATATTTTACTTCGTAGAATTTTTCTATTGTATGTTCATTTAAGGTCTGATTCTCAAGAGGCGGGAGGCGATGCACTAATTACAATGCAACTTATGAGACTATCACCAGCTGCATGTCTTTTACACGATTTCTAAGTACATTGAAATACAGAAATACTTTAGGAAAAACAACTGGATTTCTAAAGTAGCTTCTGCTTTTACTTATATTGACTTGGAAGCAAAGAAGAGTTTGGAGAGTTTTTTTGCGTACAACCGTTGGCATCAGGAGTCTGCCCAAACCAAGGTGTGGTCTCCAATGTACCATTGTCCTTCAGTTCGTGCAAGCATCCTGTGATCCGGTGCCATCTCCTTACCATCGTTTAAAAGGGTCAACAATGCAACATGAGTGGGCATTGGATCTCTGAGTGTAGAAAATTACTTCAAGACTCTTAAAAATTATCTCAAGAGCTGGAATGCAGAAAGAAAAGCAGAAGATGCTTGACTGCAAGGTTTTCCTGTGCTGTCACAGGCTCAAGCTCTAATGAAAGCCAAGCATCTATGCAAAAGTTGATTTTTAACCATCGTTTTTAATGCTTGTTATTAATAGGTTTCTTCTATGAATAGGACTTAAGCACTACTGGATTGGGAAAAAAAAAAAAAAAGAAAGAAAAAATAAAGATGGAGAGGAAAATCAGAAAATAGGGGCCAGAAAGGGAAATTAGTACCTAGCATGAAACATCTGCAGGAGACATTTAAGAGACTCAAAGGGAAAGTGGTGCAATGGTTTGACCGTTCAGAGTTTGGGCAAATATGTACCATCCTCAGGACATCTTGCTTGAAGCCACTTGGGTCGTTCAGTTCTGTTATTGCAGCATAGCACACTCTTCCTCCACTGGTTGTTACCCTTCCTATTGTGCAATTAAAGAGTTCTCTTAATTATTGATGTCAGGTGAGGCATTTCATTAACCATCACCAACAATATGACAGAAACAAGGAAGGAAAGTGTTCTAATCATATTCCTACTGGGACAGCCTGATTTTTTTCTCTGCTTCCCACAGCACTGGCAATTTCTCCAGTGAGCTATGAAAGCACAAAAATAAGTGAGTTTAAGGTGTCTTTGACTCCACATAGGCTGAAAGAAGAAACTTCCTGGCAGGTAGGGAAGAGATATTCTGGAATTGTTCCCCCTACTAGCGAGAGGGACCTGGGTGTCCTCATGTCCAGAGAAGAGATGATACAGAAGGAGCAGTGGGCTTTCCCCTCATTAAGAGGTTTCTGGTATCGCCAAGACCAATATGGCAAGAGAGAAGGGACCTTGACAACATTACACTCACTGCAAAGTATATGCAGCCCTCAAGAACTTCACTCCCATCACGTCCAGGGTCTTGAGCTTCTTCTCTTGACCTCCAGTTGGTAAATCCTTGCTCAGGATGCTCCTTACTGTATTTTCTCTACATCAGTCTTAGCATAACACTGAATCTGATTCCAGACTCACACTGGACTCTTGACAAGCAAAATGACTTGAAGATCCATCAGGTATGAAGTTTTCTGAGGTCGGTTCCCTGAAATGGGCATGCCTGTTTTCCTTACTTTCCTTTAATCCCAGTAAGTGACTATACAAAACACAATTACATCCAGCAAGCAGGACACTCCAATTTGCTTTGAATTTAGCCTGGGCAGGCAGCTATCCAGACTACATCAGTCAAAGTAATGACAGCAAAGGAGATTAAAAAAGAAAGCATGAGGAGGAGGATGACACTCCAGGAGACGATAATTGAGGAACTATGAGAATGTTCATTGAGTTTGACAATTTCAGGCTAAAAGGCTTCTGTCCTGGTAGATATTTTATCTCCCATTTAACCCTTCACATCTCACCTTGCTGCCCAGTCCCATGTCAACCATTGGGAGTTCCCAAAGTACCCCAACAGAGCTCTACGCAACAAACTACTGCCAACCCTGGTGAGTCATTCCAGGTGAGCGATTGCTGGTGACCCAAGCAGGGGAAATCCACCATTCTCCAAATGCCCAGTCCATCACAAGGCAACAAAGGTCACATTTCTCCTCCCAGCCACACTTCTCCTAAGAACATCATAGAACCATAGAATGGTTTGGTTTGAAAGGGACATTAAAGATCATCTCATTCCAACCCCCCTGCCCTGGGCAGGGACACCTCCCACCACACCAGGTGGCTCAAAGCCCCATCCAGTGTGGGCTTGAAACCCTCCAGGGACGGGGCAGCCACAGCTTCTCTGGGCAACCTGAGCCAGGGTCTCACCACCCTCAGGATGGCCTGAGGTGGACCAGTCAAACACCAGAAACTGAGTATAAAATCCCTGGTGAAGCCTACTGCGGGCAGTTGCATGGGGATGGTGTTTCTTACTTGGTCAGAGGTCTTCTTGTTGTGCTGGCCTTAATTACCACTCTGATTAGAGGCCTGTCTGTGACAGATGGATCTCTCATGACGTGTTGGCTCTTCATATGAAGACTTAAGGGAAGAGGGAACTTAAATTATTTGCTGATTGCTGACTTCTTTTCCTGCTGCTCCTGCCCTGCTCTTGGCCCTATCTGGTCTGAACTTTGTTGTTTTTGCTTATTTCTTTATCACCTGCCTGATAACTGTCTTAATCAAGTTAATTCCAGCAATGTTTGGGTTAGCCTTTTCTGTTGCTGTAGGGATTTTCTTTCCTTTTCCCTACCTAGGGAGACTGCCAGAGTTAGTTTCCACTACCTCTTAAGAATAACCTTCCTCTTCTTTTTTTCTTACATATTGCTAAACTGCTCTGTAGCTAGGTGTCTTCACGAGCAGAATATTTCAGATTGTACTGATGAGCTCCAAATGCATCTGGGGTAGGATCTGATAAATACAACGACTAACAATTCTAATATATTCTGGAACAGTCGGCTCAGCACACCCACCAGGTGGCTACATCCAATATATACACCAACAAGTCAGCTGGAGGGGTTGGCATTTAGGGCAAATCACTTGAGTCTGTACCTTTTGATTTCTCTGCAGCTCTTCCAGTGCTGCAGAAGCACAGAGGTCTCATGGTGACAGGGAGCTCAGGTGATCTGAGCTGTGCGTTGACTTTAATTACCAAACAAAGCGAAGAAACAATAGAGAGAAATGAAAACTGACTTTTATCTTTATGAGTGCAAAAGAGCCTTAATTTGATGGGTTAAATCATGTTCCAGCCTGCGGAGGAAAGGAGCACTCCTCTGCTGGTCTTGTACCTGCAACCTGGGCCTTCACCCCAGCCCTTACTGGGTGTTATTAGGTTGGATTACTCATACAGCAAAGTTTCAGGATGAGCCCCTCTCTCCACTGTTGGATTTATACAGGGAAGTCTAGGGAGCTGCCGATTTGAGTGGAAGAGGTGATTTCTCCTAAAGAAGGGTTGCAAATGAGGAAAATAAGTTGAATACGGGCACAGCATCCTCTACCGCAAAAGGAAGCCTCAACAATATCTGTATGCTGGTGATCCCTGATGAAAAACCTCAGCTCCCAGAGAAGCATTAGAAATAAATCTGCACACAGAAATTAATTCTAGGCCTGACCCAGCACCTCCAGCATCCTCCTACACGCATAGTCTGCCAATCAGGCACTCAGTGCTAGACTTTTAATCTGTGATACAGCTCAGTAACTTTATAATCCAGGAAACCTTGATGTTCAAGTTTGGAGTAACCTGATTACCCAAGGGACCCTTCTGGCCTTACCTTGTTATCATCCTTTCCATTCAGGGACAATGGATCTTCCAAACAAGCTTCCCTCACCCAAGACTGGTTCTGATTTGAACCAGCTTTAACACATAATTGCTAAATTGAGCAGGAGCAGGTAGTTGATTTACTATCTTCAGGGTTGGCTTCCCAACATCAATTATTTTAAAGATCACTATCTCCAAATTCTGCTTCCATCACTACCTCTTTAATATGATTCTCCTGCAGGAAAAAAAAAAAAAAAGCCAACCAAAAAAACCCCAAGCGTCAGCAAATGGAATCTGGCAAGAAATGAATCAAATAAACTTAAAATAGTGTCATGGTGCCTATATTAAATTTCTTTTGACTGAAGCTGTGCATCTGAGAACCCTACTGCTTGTAGCTGAAAGAGAAAAGAATTGATGACATCAGCAATTTACCTCATTATGTCACTATATGATGATAAATAATATTTTCTCCAAGTCTTCCTGAGTTCATCTGAAGTGGTTTTAAAGATTGTATACAGTGTATTTGTACTTAAATTATTCTACTTTCAGAATCCTGGTGAGCTGAGGCAGCAGGAGATAATCTGTAAGACAGCTTGAGACACTTTTCTAACAGTTTCAGTATTGCTGCAATTGTCTTCTTGCTTTCTACAAGGCACAGACCTAATGTTGCATTTGAAGCCTTCTTACCAAGAATGCTCATCATCATCGGGTTGGAGCTTTTTGTAGGAGGGAAAAATTCCCCTGAAATCTGGGAGGTGTTTGTCATTGGTCTCAGTGACAGCAGCACCAGGAGGTGGTGCTTGTTTTCCCTTACTGGTCCTTACAGGTGCTTTTTGTTTTCCCTTACTGGTCCATACAGGTGCTTCTTGGTTTTCCTTACTGGTCCATACAGGTGCTTCTTGGTTTTCCTTACTGGTTCTTACAGGTGCTTCATGTTTTTCTTCACTAGGCCTGTTTTTACTTCTCCTCTTCTTAACCAAACCCAGTTTAGTCCCCTGCTTGAGTTTTGTTTGTTTTCATTCAGCTAGATGTTGGTCTGTGATTTTTTTTTTGCTATTTTTCGGTTAAAGTTCTAGATATTTCAGCTTTTTCTGCAGGACACAGGTGGGCTCATGCTCTTCCCTGGTGTCTGAGTTACCACCATGGACCACTGCAGGACAGATGAGGGACTGCTACTCTGGCCTGGACCTTCAAGGGATTCATGGTAAGGATCATTCCTGTGGAGCCAGGGGTTATAAAAAACAGGGTGAGGAAAAAAAGGGGGTGGATAAAAGGGGTCTCGTGCTGAGGGTGCTCCATTTCTTCATACCCTGTTGTCGTTACCTAGGTCCAAATCACGTCAAACTGCAGCAGATTGCATTGCAACTGGAATGAAACAGAACTGTGATATTTAGCCTCACAGTGGACCTTAAAGCCTTAGACTTTTCTGAAAATTGCCTAGAAACTTAAATCTACCAAAGAAATTCCTTCCCAGTTAAATGTTACATGACCAATGCGTGTGACCTTTCAAATGTGTTTGACTGAATCATCATCACAAATTATCAAGATTTCTTCCTTTAAAATACTAGTTTCAAATGCTCAAATTGTCTCTTTTTTTTAAACTTTTTTTTTTTTTTTTCTTCAAGTTATCACCTTTGCAAAGCTGAAGGACGTCCTTGGTTAAGTATGTAATACATTGAAAGTAATATTAACCCCGTTCCTTTCTTTTCCTCTTTCCTCCAAATCTCTCAGACTTTTGCCTGGGTGGAGGGATGAGTGGGGCTTCAAAAATGAGCAAGTTTTAGAGAAAGGTGAATATTTTTGGAAGGAGGTTTTTTTCTCTCTCCAGGCTGGCCCAAATCTCCTGCTTGCCACAGGAGATACAAAAAAATGTTTTCTTGGTCCCTGTGGTCAAGGAGTAGACAACCCTTGGGTGTTGCAGAGCCGAGTGTTTTGGGAGCAGACAGCTTTCTGAGCAATTTGACAAATGGTGGGAACTTTCTCAGATCAGAGGTGGTTCCCTCTGTACTTACTGGGATGCCCCCAAGTGAAGTCCTTGTCTGTGTCCTCAAAACCTCTATCTTCTTTCTCCCCACCGTTAAGACAGGGGGCTTCTTCTCATCTCACATGCACAGTGGGTGCCTGGTCTTGCTCCAGAGAGAATGCAAATTCCAGCAATTTCCCCCATGCTTTGAACTGGAGTAATTCAGGAATCAGCAGTTTCTTAAAACCAGAGGTTTTTGTTGTTGTGTTTGTTTTTTGTTTTGTTTTGTTTTTTTTTTCTTTTCCCAACATAAGCACTATGTGTCTTAACAGCCTGCAGATCATACTTTGTTAAACTTATAACAGTGGCTGTTACTCCTTGGTTTCTGGGAATTAATTTCTAAAAATTCTCCAACGTTCTTATTAGATCTATCCCATCAGGTGTCCCTTTACCTGAATCAAATCAGGCTTTCCTTAGAGCAGAATGGCAAAGAGAAAAGCACACCAGAGGCTCTAGCTCTTCTACAAGACTACGTGCTAATATAACTTTTTCAGTCTTTAAACGTGTGGTTTTTCTCTTTAGTCTAAACAATTTGGTATTTCTTGAAACATGAAACGCCACGGATTTCTTAACAATATCTGCAGTACAAAGAGCTTCTACATTTTCTTTTCAAGCCAAACTAAAGAGTGGAAGCAGCAGCTCCGCATTGCTCAGAGAACTTTCAGTCCTGTTGAAAGGAACTGGCAGTTTGTTTTCCTTAGCAAGCGGCAAACCCTTTTTGTCGAGCTTGCACACTTGCAGTGAAAGCCTGGGAGAAAAAAATCTCAACCCATTGATGAAAGCGGCTTTCAATTTTTGGACAAAAATGCAAAGGGGAGCACCAAAACAGATGATTACGCTCTCCCACAGTGAAAAGGGAATCATTTGTGTCAGAAAATGGTGAAAATGGAATGTTTTCTGCCACAAAAAAAAACCCCCTCTGTTTACTAGTGAAAAGTGTGAAAAATACAGTGCTAGAGAAGATCCACAGCCACTCAAAAAAAGTCAGTATTGACGAATTAAGTGAAAAATTACTGGTTTTCTCAGAAATCCCATCTGTGTAGTTTAGTTTTCATCATTTAGGAAGCATAAATAAATACACATACAACCCTGTGTATATATTTATAAATAAATGTATGTATATAATTTATGTGGAGAAAATGAGTTTTGTGGTTTTCCTATTAACTCGGAATATTTTCACATTCATTATTGTTCTATTACTGGTTTCCCAACTACACATTTCTCACTTCCATAATTTAAGTTATTGTGGAGTTAAATTTCTTTAGAGTACAATTCTTGTTACAAGTCAGGCTATTTTTCAATAAAATGGAACTCTTTCATTAAGGGGAAAAAAATGCCTTTTCACCTATTCATCACTGGTTTAAGTCCTGACCAGTGCCAGTAAGCAAGGATCTCCTTTAAGAACAAAGCTTTTACTTGACTGATACAGACTCTTTTTTTAATCCAGAGAAAATTCGTTTCATTAATTAATGCAGAAGTACAGAATATAAATCGGAATAAAAATTTTTCAAAGGAAAAAAAAATGACCAGCATTAAACAGAGGGAGGGAAAAATTAGTGGATTTACCAAAATGTTCTCTTTGACTTTGATTTGGGGCCTGGGACCTACTCAAGCAGAGATCGGTGCGAGAGTGTGGCTGTGCAAAAGGTCATAGCTTTGTGATGGGTAAAATTAAATGGACTGCTGGGTTGAAATTGTCCCATCTGGGAGCTGAAAATGTTTGATGCGAGAAAATAACCTAACAGGAATATACCGCCATCTTAGCAAGACCGTGTAAGGTCTTGCTAAGCAAGACTATCAGGGCCGTGTAAAAGAAATCTCTGTGTATGAACATAACTTCAGTGCTTTGAAAGACTGAGTTCAAGCCTACGTTAGTTGTTTAGTTTCCACCCATGGTTAACCGATGGAGATGGCATCTGCCAGAGTTCAACTCATCTCGCTAAGGGAGGGACCTCTCTTATTCCACTGATCTGGAAGATCCCTTTAATGTTGGTCATCTAAGTTGCAAGATAAATGTAACTCTAATATGAAAAGGATTGTCCTTCTAAATGAGAAGATATGTAACTCTATGTGAGAATGATTGTCATTCTAAATGATCTGTTCTAGCTTGGGTTTAAGTTAAAAGAATTGTTAGGAGAACTTGTCTGGTGTCTTACATGACCTGGGCAAGATTATGGTAATTGTCGTTTCTTGCCTGAAAAAAAAAACAATCTCAAACTGTGGTCCGGCATCCAGCTTCTGTAGACACATTCATTGTAATCTCTGAACTTCTGTTGGTTTCAATAAGAGGACAAAACACTGACCAGGTCGTACAGGACAGTGAGGCAGAGGGGATCCAGACACCTCCACAGGGTCTCCTCTGGCAGGTTGGACTTCATTGTGTGCCCTGGGATTTCCCTGCTCCCTCAGAGGCAAGGCTCGCAGGCACTCTGCAGATGCACTCCAGGACCTCTGCAGGTCTAGGAACTGCCGACACCAGCCTCAGAAAGAGCTGGCTCAGCACTGAATTCACTGACCAATGGCCAAGAGCTGCCAAAACATCTTAAAAACATTGGACAGATCCATGTCCAACTCAAAACTTATCAAGAGAAGTCATCATTTATAAATGAAAGCTGATCATCCCATTTGTAAATAAATCCATTCCAAATCTCATCAGAAGTGCCTTTGGTGCTGAGAACTACCTCCATGTATATTTTTAAATTATAAAGATTCAATCCTTTGACAGCAAAAATCAAGAAATCTTCCTTGTCTCTGCTGTGGACAGTGTGGGTCATTAGAATACCTCTTCCTCCCTTCCCCATGCCCTGTGCAACTTCAGCTTTGTGCTGTATTGGGTTGGAAATGCCTGAAGATGACCAGTGTGCCAGCAAGGACTTATTATACAGTGAAGTGCAACTAAGGGGCAAAAGCCAGCGTGGTCGCAGGGCTGTAAATCTGCCGTGAAAAGTACTACATCCAGAAGTGGGTAACAGGGGAGATGGATGGGAGGTGAGAGCCTGAATTGTCTTGGGTTGTGGCTCCTCAGCTCATTGCCTTCCACCAGGTAAGTGCCAGGAATTGGAATCATAGAATTGTCTTGGTTAGAAGGGACCTTTAAGATCATCAAGTCCAACCATCAAGCTAACACTGACAAAACCACCACTAACCCATGTCCCTCAGCACCACGTCTGTCTGGTGTTTAAATACTTCCAGGGATGGAGACTCCACCACTGCCCTGGGCAGCCTCTTCCAATGTTTAATGACGCTTTCAGAGTAAAAACTTTTCCTAGTATCTATTCTAAACCTCCCCTGGTGCAACTTGAGGCCATTCCTCTTGTCCTATCACCTGTTCCTTGGGAGAAGAGACTGACACACACACACCCCCCCACAATGTTCTTTCAGGTGGCATAGCCAGCTATGTGGTCTTCAACACCCTGCCATGGGATGCCAAATGTCTTCCTCTTACCTTGAGGAGGCTCAACCTTGTACCGCTGTGCCGCTGAGGCCAGCGAAGACCTCTGGACATCATCAGCCACCACCCTTCAGCAAACCTTGGTGAATGACTGACAAACATACTGAGTTTGCACAGAAACTATACAGCCTTCAGATCACCTGGCTGACCAGCACAAATTCTGGTGGGTCTTGTTTCTTCTTTTCTTTTCCCCTAGACAAGCCATTCCTCTTGACACTTGCGAAGTCACCTGTGAGTAAAGGCTCCCCATGCATCAGCTGAGCTATGATATTTTTCTCCATGCATCCTATCAGCCTGCAGCAAATGCAAGATAAATGGGCTGGTTTAGCCCTCCTTCACGAGCTCATAGCAGAACCGTTACCGCAGATGAGGCTGTGCGTAGCATCTCCAGACAGGAAAATAAGGCAGCTCTGTGAGAGCTCTGAGTAACCAAATCCCTTAGTGAAAGCACATCCCACGTTTTGAGGATAGTTTGGTGCACTCTGCTATTTATGCTGCCAAATCTAGGCATAGTTTCAGTTTTTGTATCTGAGACAGGGAAAAGTTCAACCATTAAAATTTCAGAGCCATGAGTGCTCGACCACACCGGGGAGATGATGGCAGAGGCGTCATCTTGAGCAGCATTTTGAGCTCAGCATCTTTCAAGATCACAGAGGCAAAACCACGTTTTTCCAGACTTCTCTGTCATGTTGTGAACAACATTTGTGTACATATCCCATTTCAAAATCTGCAGCCGAGACTTTATAGGGAGAGTATCTTTTTGCATTGCTCTGTCTTTCATGCACAAGTTGGTTTTGTTTAATCTTCAACCTGACCTTCCAATCTAAAGCAGTCTTGCATTAACTTTCCAAAGGTCGTATCCGTAGAATGCCAAGTCAGTGGATCTTGCAGAGTGTCAGTATTTTTTTTTTTTTTTTTTTTTATTGAATTCTAGGCCCTGATTATACTCGGTTTGTTCTGCATGAGATCAACAAGGCAGGTGGAAAATCATCCTCACAGGGCAGCTGACGATTCTCCACAAATGCTATAAACAGGAATGACAGCTGCATATGGATTTTCACTCGCCACTGCGGAGAAGAGATGTGCAATGTGGGTCGATACAGCTGAGTGGTGCTCTCTTAAACAAACTGTGTTGTCCAAGTGGCCATCTACGCTTCTCCAGTGGCCAGTAGACAGAGAGGCACCTCCAGGGCATGGCCTGCACCTTGGGAGGGAGTGGATCTCTCTCCATCTGTTACAGAGAAACCAGATAACCTTTTTGAATACTTACTTTCACACACACAAATGGAAGTGGTATGATGTCTTCTTTTGGGGGTTTGGGATTTTTTTTCCTCTCTGTCTTATTTTGCACACCCTTCCTGGGGCAACTGCAAAAGCCTGAGGTGAAGCAGCTCCTCTGGCTGGTTCTGGGAGCAGGCAGAGTACCCAAACTGCTCAAGATAAAGGGAAGGGAACAAATCGCCTTTCCTCCCTCTAATCTCCTGCTATAACGGGAAGGCAGTAGCAAGTCTTTTGTATCCCCATAGATCCCTTCCTGACTCTGAAATAGGATTTAGCGTCTCCCACCTGCGTCAACTGCCAAAATAATTGTGGTGTGGATGTCAAAACAAACGCAAATACCTCTAGATGCTCAAGACTCTTCCTACAGAAGGTTTCCAGGACCTTCTAATGTGGAATAAGAAAGACTTCAGTCTTGTGTGTGCTGAAGGCTTCTGTAGTCAACTCCGGTCTTCATGGTGCCTGCCTATTATGCCCAAGTGACTGAACGTACCGCAGGCTACACCATTACATTTTATACCATCAAATCCACCAATCAGTGCGGCTGAACCACAATGGCTGTATCATCTTGATTTAGTCTGTAAATCATACAAGTGATATGTAACTTTCCACACCAGATGGTTGTGGCATTCATCACCCACTGTGATAAAAGCTTGCTATTCCAGACCAGCTGTTCTCTTCTGGGGTTTACTGGTATATACCTGAAGTACCTCCTAGAGAAACTGATGCGTTCATCCCAGAGAAACTGGTGTGTTATGGTTCTAGACAAGTGGTCTGTGCAGTTGGGGGGGAACTGGCTGACAGGCTGCACCCAGTGAGTGGTGGCCAATAGCTCCTTTTCAAACTGGCAACCTGTCAGCTCCCAGGGATCAGTATTGGGCCCAACACTATTTAGTATCTTCCTAAGAGGTCTGGATGACGGGATCAAGTTTACCCTGACAATGTTTGCTGATCATACCAAACTGAGTGGGGAAGTGGACACTTTGGAAGGAGAGGGTCCAGAGAAGGGCCACCAAGATGATCCAAGGACTGGGAAGCCTGCACTATGAGGAAAGGCTGAGAGAACTGAGTTTGTTCAGCCTTGAGAGATGGTGGCTTAATGGAGACCTTATCACCATGTTCCAGTATTTAAAGGGTAGCTGTAATGGAGACTCCCTTTTTGCAAGCAGTCATATGGAAAAGATGAGGAGTAATGAGTACAAGTTACTGCTGGGGAGATTCCCATTGGACACAAGAAGAAAATTTTACACAATGAGAAAATTTTACACAATCAGCCACTGGAATATTCTCCCTAGGGAAGTGGTGGATTCCCCAACATTGGCCACTTTTAAGATTCAGCTGGACAGGGTGTTGGGCCACCTTGTCTAGATTGTGTTTTTGCCAAGAAAGGTTGGACCAGATGATCCTTGAGGTCCCATCCAACCTGGTATTCTATGATTCTATGATACCTCTCCAAGAGATCACTCTATCCTTATGTATTAACATGTACTTCAGCTTGCCAATGTCTGTTCCTATACAAATGGAAATGAGCACCCCCATTTCCATCTATACAGTTTTTAAGGCTTGTAATGGAAACAAACTGTTGGGAGTGATGAGACAGTTGCTCTGGCTCCTGATATGAATACAAAAAGAGGTAAAGAATTAAAACCACCATCATTTGTCATGCTCAAGAACACTTTAGGGGATCGTGCAAGTCAATCATCTTCACTCAGTCTGGATCACAGAGCTGCATTCTCTAAAATACAGTGGTAACTGGATTCCTAAACCAGTGTAAATCAGGTGTGAATCCAGAGCAGAGCAGATTTTCACTGCTGCAGTGAATATGCAGGTATGCATCATACCCTTACTTCTGCTGGTCTCACACTGGGATAAATCTTTGGTTTCCAAGTCTGGTCCTACACCTATTAAGTTATCAGAGAAGAGGAAACAGAATATTTCTCAAAACAAAATTAAATCCAACATCTGAAAAATACGAGATTTTGAGCCTTTCATTATGCTATACAAGGTATTTTACCACACTTTTCAGTATTACACATAGTTTTTTATAATCTTTGATATAGTGAGACTCTGATGCTGTTTCCATAAACTGAGCACAGGAAAGCAGCATTAATCTCATGTTCCTCCTCTTTTCAGAGAGACTGTAAGGTCATTTTTGTCTGCACAATTCTGGCAGAGCAGAACTGCAAAGAAAAGCCAATTCTAATAACGCTTTACAGAGGTAATAGAAGAGGAAGAAAATGGGAAGAAGAGAAAGTAGAGAACAGCAAAGAAAATTATATGATATGTAGCCTTATCTGGTGAAACCCAGCAATTGGAGAAATTTTCCACTCTCTTTTATTAAGCACTTTTTTAATTAAAACAACTCCAACAAACCCCACACTGATCATCAACATGACACTGACCATTGTGGCCCAAATTAAACACTCTAAAAGGTTATGCTCTGACTTTGATTTGGGGATAGTGCGGGAGGGTTGGCCCCTGTACAAAGACCCATGATGCTCATAAATTTTCCATGGATTCTGGCCCTGTTGTATGAATTTAAGTCATTTAAATTGTTCTGTGTATTTGCTGACCTTAAAAGGGGATTTTGATGCAAATTCTGACCTACTCTTTAGCGTGTGAAGTCCAGAGTTGGTCAAATGTTAGAGCAGCTAGGCTGTATCTAGGGTGATTTCATCTAGATGGCCTGGCTACCAAATGAGATAATCCTTGGAAACAGGGTTTCTGATCTAAAGCCCTTTGGCAGTTTTTTGAGTTGGTATTAACAGGCCTTGGACTTGGTCCCTGTGGCCTCCAGCGTTTCTGCAGTGCTGTAGGAAAGGAAAATGGAACAGGTCCAAGACTTGTTCCAACTCCAAAAGAAGTTAAAAAAAACAGATTGTATAGGTGGAATAAAGAAGGATTGTGTTGGCAGAAATGGACTTGAAGATAACAACTTGTTCTCACCTCCACAGGCTCCCATCTTTGCCTGATAACAGAGGATGTAAGGCTTGGAAAAGCCCTTCTGCTTCCCTGAAGCCTTGCTTCTTTGCAGAGGCAGTGGTAGAGGAGAGCAGGACCCCAGCCAGGTTGTGCTCTTCTCATGTTGCTCCCTCCCTACTTCTCCTGAAGGAGCAAAATAAGACAGCAATGGACAAGCAGTGAGAAGTGCCATGAGCAGCTCTACAGGCCTGGGGCAGAGTGGCTGGAGCCACCCAGCGGAAAAAGACCTGGGGTTGTTTGTCGACAGCCGGCTGAATATGAGCCAGCAGTGTGCCCAGGTGGTCAAGAAAGCCAATGGCATCCTGGCCTGTATCAGGAACAGTGTGGCCATCAGGATGGGGCAGTGATTGTCCCCCTGTACTGGGCACTGGTGAGGTCCCACCTCAAGTGCTGTGTCCAGTTTCGGGCCCCTCATGACAGGAAAGACATTGAGGGGCTGGAGAGTGTCCAGACATGGGCAACGGAGCTGGTGAGGGGTCTGGAGCACAAGGCTTGTGAGGAGCGGCTGAGGGAGCTGGGGGTGTTCAGCCTGGAGAAAAGGAGGCTGAGAGGAGACCTTCTTGCTGTCTGCAACTCCCTGAAAGGAGGGTATAGCCAGGGGGGTCGGTCTCTTCTCCCAAGGAACAGGTGATAGGACAAGATGAAATGGCCTGAAGTTGTGCCAGTGGATGTTTAAGATGGATATTAGGAAAAAATTCTACACCGAAAATGTTGTCAAGCCTTGGAAGAGGCTGCCCAGGGAAGTGGTGGAGTCACCATCCCTGGAGGTATTTAAAAGCCAAGCAGACATGGTGCTGAGGGACATGGGTTAGTGGTGGTTGTCAGTGTTAGGTTGATGGTTGGTCTTGATGATCTTAAAGGTCCCTTCCCACCTGGATGATTATAGAATGGAGTGATCTCCTGGGAGCCTCCTCAGGACAGGTCATGACTACGGCAGTCTCAGTGCTGTTGAGACCACGACAGCATTGTGAGAGGTTTGCTGCATCATTTTGTTATCAGCAGACCTGGACATGACTTTGGAGCCCATAAGGGACAACACTTGCCCTCCAGTCCAGAGCACTGGTAGCTCCCTCCTGGAGGAACAGCAGTGGGGACAGAGCTGAGGGCAGCAGAGACATGGCATACTGTCTTCAGGACAAGGGAAAAAAGCAGAAAGTAACCCCAAATTCCCTTGAGAAATACGTACCAATTCACCCCTGCCCCATGTCGTTTCCCCTGCCCCGACCACAGGAATCTGTTTTGCTTTTTCTGGTGACTTCGCTCTTCCAAGCCAGAGGGTCAGGTTAACCTTTATTTCTGCAATCAGTTTCTCTAATGAGCACGCTATAAGCACATGCACGCGCAGAGAAAATTAAGCGAAGCCTATGCCGCTGTGTTTATATTTAGCCATCCCAGAGGCACAAGGCAGGTTGCCGATTTTCTGCGAAAATTCTCTTCCCAAGCAAATGTATCCACATCTGTTTGCGCAAGGAATGATTAAAACCACAGCCATGGAAGCGAGAGCTACCCCTGCCCACATACCAGGGCTCGCACAAAGCCACGGCTTGTAGCAATGATTGCCCTCCACTCAAGGGAAATAGCCTTTATGCTTTCTATTTGCTTTCTCAATAAGGGCAAGTTTTAAGAAAAAAAAAAAGGGAAGGCAGGCAGCGTTCCCCACACTTCTTCCTTGGTTATGAAATATGTGTCTGTAGCCAGCATGAGGAGAGTTGAATTTCATGAAAAACCTGCCCGAGAGCATAAAAGCAAAGGATTTCTAGGAGTGCTCTTTCAACATGAAAGCAAAAACTTTAAGGAAGAGTTTCTCTAGGAAAAGAGTCTCCTTTGCAGAGCCCGAGAGCTGGCGGAGAGCTCCCCACCTCTGCTTTCTTGAGGCCACAGCTGAGAGGTATCAAACATCATGAGCTGTTGGTACCACTTTTCTTCTCTTGTTTCTGCTTATGAAAATAGAATGCTTCAGCTACATCTTAGATCCTAAAAATAACCAAACCTCTTTTTTTTTTTTTTTTTTTTTTTTTAACAGGGATTTGGATTTAAGAAGTAGGAACTTTGGAGAATAAATATTTGGAGAATAAATCTTATGAGGGGCAATTGAAGGAGCTGGGACTGTTTAGTTTGAGGAAGAGGAGGCTGAGGGGAGACGTCATCACTCTCTGTAACTACTTGAAAGGACATTGTAGAGAAGTTGGTGCTGGTCTCTTCTCACGGCTAATTAGCGATAGAACAAGAGGGAATGGCTTCAAGCTCCAACAGGATAGGTTTAGACTGGACATTAGGAAACAATTTTTGACAGAAAGAGTGGTCAAACACTGGAACAGGCTGCCCAGGGAGGTGGTGGAGTCACCATCCCTGAATGTGTTTAAGAGCCGTTTAGATGTGGTGTTGGGGGATATGGTGTAGGGAAGAACTTTGTAGAGTGGGGTTGATGGTTGGACTCGATTATCCCAGGGGTCTTTTCCAACCTGAATGATTCTATTATTCTATGATTCTAACTGAAAACCCACTGGGTGAAATCTGATGGAAAACTTGAATATAATGACCCTTTTCCTATGGATTCAGATGCAAAACTGCCCTGTGTGTATTAATTTACAGCCCTGGCCAAGCCTTCAAACTGGGTTCAAACATGTGAGGATGAGTGTGCTTCAGTCCAACTGGTGTCACAGGCACAAACTCCATCCAGTTATACACCTGGGAAAAACAAATACATTTATAAGCATTTCAATGGAAACAAGTGCATAGATTTCCACCCATAGGACTCACTTTGCCTAATTTTGCAGTCTCAAAATTAACACTTCCCCAAGACAACTTTATTCTGACAAACTAAATGAAATGTCTTGGGTTTTCTGCTTTTCTAGTGTTCTTATTTTTAAATTATCTTTCTGTTTGTGTGATAAAAGCTTTAAAAATTTGCTCTCAATCACAAGGAAACATTAGTCTGGATTCACAGAAACCAGATAATTAAATATATAATTTAGAATAGGGAGGGATTTAAATTCAATAATTTAATTCATTAATTTCAATAAATTCAATAATTTAAATTCATTAATTTAAAAAGTTTTCAATCAATCTGCTACACTCGAAATACTGAACAGTGAAACAGCCAAAGAAATGGGAAAATCCATGGTTTTCATAATTCTACCGCTGAGTAACAGCACGTCTTGCAGTTTTAGTTAAATGGTTTTCATGCATTATTTTGTTTCATTTTTTCAGATAAATATTTGTAGTGATGAGTGTGTACACAAATTGTAACTACTTCCAACAGCAATAAGTACCTGATTATGATTCATGTGCCATATGCTTCAAGGAAACATAAGGTAAAAAAGTTGTCTTTAATTATTGGTTCTAGTTGGGATGGTGACATAATTGTGATTTCTAACAATATAGTGTGAAAAGTGGAATTGTGATTTACATGCACATAAATAGTCGAAGTAGGACAAAATACCACTTTCACTTCATCAGGTACATGCAACTGCAACATCCTTTCTTTTCCTTCCTTATGGGATTCTAAATTTCCCAAACGGTGCATTAAAATACTCCTCAGCACAGCTGAGGGCCAGCAAAAGGAACCATGATTTCCAACGTCTGATTTCTCTTTCTTTTTTCCCAGAATTTGACAACAGAGAAGCGCTGACAAATTGCCCACGTCGCCGGCTTTTACACGCTCACTTGAAGTCTGAAAGGATCAGGGCTTTTTCTTTATCTCTGAGTGGGTCTTTACCTGAAATTCCGAACTAACCAAAACCACAGCACTAACTAAAACCTTAATGTGCATAACTGTACAATTACTTCAATTCTTATTTTTCTTGCTTCGTGTATGTCTTGACAGAAAAATGATCATCTGATGCAAATTAAGATTATTAACCATTTACATGTAGGTTAAAAATGGAAAAAAAAAGAATTTAAAACATCAATCAATCAAAAAATAAATCCACTTTTTTTTTAAAAAGTAACAAAGTCAGTCTGAAAAAACAAGAGGGTTTGGAAAGCAACTACTTCCCAGTGTTCTTTTTCATAAGAACATCTCTTGTTCTTTTGTTCCTGTAAAGTAAGTTAAGAAATCACAAAGTTGGGGGGGGGGGAAGAAGTCCTTGAAAGATTAGCCCCATTTTTCCACCAGCACGAATGTCCTCCCTTTACTCCACCACAGCATAAACATGGTTTAGTTGATGGTCCCTGGAGGTGTTCAAGGCCAGGCTGGATGGGGCTTTGAGCAACCTGGTCTGGTGGGAGGTGTCCCTGCCCATGGCAGGGGGTTGGAACTGGATGATCTTTAAGGTCCCTTCCAACTTAAACCATTCTGTGATTCTGTGATAAAGGAGCTCAAAGAAAGAGTTAAATATTGCATAGTGAGGCCTCAAATTAATTTTTTTCTAGTAATTTAAAAAAAAAAAAAAAGAGGGAGGAGGTTCCCTTTGCTTTTTGATATTGCCACAGCAAAACCAAGTTGTCCTCAAACAGCTCACAGCTGGTTTCTCTTACTGCTGCTCATGCAACGTGCT
Source organism: Numenius arquata (assembly GCF_964106895.1). NCBI lineage: Eukaryota > Metazoa > Chordata > Aves > Charadriiformes > Scolopacidae > Numenius > Numenius arquata. Next base: position 68,298,385 of record NC_133581.1, on the reverse strand, counting down.
CCGACGTGTATTGCATTTATTCCGTTGCCGTCCCACCCACTCAGCCTATACCAAGGCCAAGAAGCCGCTCAAGCCACGCACAGGACAACCTATCAGAAATCAATCCCACCGTCTAGGAGTAATTTATCATTATACATAACGGTAATTTATTGTCATACATTGGTTCATGTTGGTTATTGAATTAAAATGGAAGTAATATGGTCTTAAGCAAGACTGGGCAAACAAGGCCATTAAGTAGTTAAAGAGATCATGAGAAGCTCATTTGCGTTGTTAAAATTATAGAATTAGGATTATTAAAACTGCTGGCAAAATCCAATCCCTTTATCAGGTTGGATTGTCAGCAGACTCCCAGCACCCATTCAGAAACCAGGAGGCACGCAGCAACTTTAAAAGTGAAATGGCAATGGGTTTTATCTACTCCTTCTCATCAAACCCTTCTGTATTTGTAAGCTCTGCACTAACGAGGCACCGCGGTGAAACTCATTCTGCTTTGCTACCTGGAAGTTTCCTGTAGTGAAGATGAAAGAGATGCTTATTGGAAATCTTTTTGGTTTTGTTTTTCTTTAGCAAACATAAATGAGATTTTTTTTTTCAATTTAATATTATAGTAGAGCAGTGATCATATAACACACATATAGTTTTCTGTCTAATTGCTCTGCGTATCCGGAGCTTTGAAGTTAGTCTGTATAAATATCTCCGAGATTTAACAAATACTGCATTTGATTTCCACCCGAGGCAAAACAAACAATTTTATTCTCTAGCGTGGATGGATTCTGAGTTGTGTTTCATGCTAGGAAAACCTCAGAAACAAAAATTCATATCCAGCTGCTCTCTGTAGTAAGGAAATTCAGAAAAAAAAAAAAAGAAAATAGAAACAATCTGTAATTCGGAATTTATTGGCAATTTGCTGGCGCACTTATCTGCAACAGCACAAGCAACATGAACAATCAGAGCATGGAGCTGTTTGGTCTGGAGGCCTCGAGAAAGGATGTTTGAGAATGTGTGAATAAATTGAGGCTATAAAAAGATCAACAAAAGCATTAAGCTAAGTAGGACTAGAGCAAAGTTAACTTGGCAAAGGCAGCAAAGTCAGAAAAGTCTTCTCCTTGCAAGTAAAGTTCTTGGTGCTGGAAGGATGGGGAGGAAAATCCTGAGCACAGCTGGAGAATAATGACATTGTATTTTCTTTTTTAAACAAAGCTTCTGTTTTTAAATCACAGTAAATACCTCATCTATAATTCTTTGAGAAATGCTTCTAAAATACAGCTGTGCTTGGAATTTCCCAATGGGTGATGGAGCCTTGCCGAATTATCCGTTTTAAACAGATGTGGTTGGTAAATATACTTACTATGGCACTTTAACTGCCTGGTAGGGCAGCTGGAGATGGGGCCAGCTGTGTCTCCTCCCCAGTTTAGCTCCCTGAACAGATGTCTCCCCTCACAGGAAGGCAGCGCCTCGCAAATCACTGCCTTTGAGAAGTGCCACCACGGAAAAACACCGTGACATCCATCATCTTAACATTTGCTTTTCCTACCTGAGAGCAAAACCGTAGAAGGATCTAAGTGTCAGCTATGGGATGGATCCTCCTCACCTTTACACTGAGCTGAATTGGGAGACACTTGACTTTAAGCCACCTGTGGAATAAGGCTATTTGAGGAAAATCCTGATGCTGAAGGCGGCTTTTCTGTGTTCAGCTGTAGAAGGGCTGATGTGCCAAGTGAGACTCATGCCAACACAAGAGAGAATTGGACTACAATTTGCATGAAAGGAGAGCAGAAGCATGGAGAAAACTCTGATGACCCTGCCTGCTCCTCTGCTAAAACACTAAACTCAGAGCTGGAATCACCGCAGCTACAGTTTTGATGAGTTTTAAAGAGCGACAGGGCTTTGGGCTGGGAAGTCCCACCCCAGTCCTGGCTGCAGCAAAAATGAGGCTTTTGAGAGATGGATGGAGAAGGATGGGTGGGTGGTGAAGGATGGAGTGTTGATGTCTCTGAACCGCATCTTCGTTACAGCCCTGTCCAACTTGCTCTAAATTACTCATGACTTTCAACTAGCAAAGAGGATTCAAGGGTGACCTAAACCCTCTGTGACAAGGTGAGTGTCTGTTTGAGAAACAACCCATGGGTTTTTCTTTGGTCTAATCCTGCTGTCAGTCCCAGAAAACAATCCCCCAGATGCCTCTGTTCTGCCCCTTCCTCCCCATGATCCCATAGGACCTCCACTGACAACCTGTGAAAGAAGCCAAGTCGGTAAAAACCTGCTGTTTTTACTGAAATAAGCCTTTAGAAAGGATCAAAGCCAGTAAACAATTAGCGAGCCATCATGTAACTACCACGTGAAAGTGTCCTCTGGCAAACCCAGGAATGCTAACACCACCTATTGCCACCAACACCCTGTCACGCCGTCACGCTGAATTCACTAAATGAAACAGGTAATTATTATAAACGGGAAATGCCACTTGCCAATATCCTCATCCCACTGACTGAATGAAAGTTATTTACTCCATTTTCTTTCCAGGTGGTTAATAAAGATGGTACAGAGGTAAAAAAAGTCCTGGCAATTTAGTAGATTCCTGGCACTGAATTTCCTCTTATTGGATTTTATTTAATCACCTCTAATTTTTCTTAGCGAATCTTAACGTGTTCACATTAGAAACTGTTCCAAATTAATTAACATAACATTTCCTTCTTATTCTCCAATAATCAAACTCTCACGTTCCCCCCACAGGTGTTCACATGGAGATCAGCAGCGGTCTCTGTCCTCCAAATGCTCTTCCACCTCCAGTGACAGGGAAAAGGGGAAAAGGACACTTCACCGTGCTGCTCTCTTAGCCTGTTACAGAGTCTGGGTTTATAGAAAATCATGATAATAATGCAGAATTATTGTCTCCCTGGCTAGAAGTCAAAAAAATTCTTCTACTCTGAAGAGACCCAGCACAAAAAGGCAAAGGGTACCAGAGAAAATTTTTAAATTTCCTGGTTCCAGCTGCCCTCCCACACTGGAGGCTTCTTTGAAGATGAGTGCATCCAAACTCCCTTTCAAAACAGTTTCAGCCACTCTTTTATTTATCTTAATTTCATTCTCAGTTTGAAAACTCCTGACTCTGTGGTGCTTCTCAACCCCAGCCGTGATGAGCTCCACCAGCCTCCTCGCTCCTCTGTCTTGGTCTGCAGTGGATTTCTCAGTTCCGCACCATTTCCTACATCATCCCAGACTTCCTTGGCATCTTGGCGAACAGACAGCATCTGGCCCAATGCAAGTTTTCCTGCTGGAACACACAGGCAGGTTTGCAATGTGAGGAACATTTGGCTCCACTATGATACCGGCAGCCTTGACAGTGACTAAGCTATGACTAACCACATTTTGGCAGACTGAAAAAGAAAAAAACACCCAAACAACAAAAGAAAAGAGTATTCTGGGCATAGGGAACATTAACCCAGTAGGAAGTGTTGTGTTTCTGTGGTTCCCATCCAGAGAGCTGAAGAAGGAAAGTGAAGATCGGGGTTTCGGTAGGGTTTTCACCGCCTGTGTGATTGTATCACTCCTATCACTGCGCATGGAAAGCCAGCGAATGCAAATGCAAACCTTCCCTGTGAATTCAGTGGGCCTTGGCTGAGATCTCAGAGGCCCAACTACAGAACTTGAAGCTATTCAAATGTGAAAAAAATGTCAAAGATAGGTTTTTAAACCTGTAAGTCTGGGAATAGAGGAAAGAATGTGCCAAAAAAATAATTATACCCTGATTTTATTTTATTTTACTTTATTTTTTTTAATGATTCAAACTTCGTCATCATCCCAAAGTGAATCATTTCCCTTTCGGTTAGGAATATTTTGAACACAAACAAAGGACTTTTGAACACAAAGAATCAAAAGGGAACTTGGGCTCATTCACAGAATGAGTGAACTGGAGGGCAGGAAGGGGCAGAGTCAATGGTTAATTTATCTGAAAACCGAGCTCTGTGTGATGTGGAGTCCTGTGGTGCAGGAGACTGGGCTCAGTTACCAGTGGTCCATTTCTAGTCCTACCAACCGACTGATGGCCTGGGAGTGGGTCCATAATTTATCTCTGTGAGTTTTTGCTGTTGTGAAGGTGAGCACCTCTTTGAAGCCCCAGACTCCTTCTGTAGTCAGTGGAGAGAGATGGGCATCTCCTAAAGGCAACCCACCATGACTGAAGGCAAGTGTATCTGAGATGCAAGAGATAAATAGCTGTGGAGGAAAGCTGAGTGTCCAGCTTAGGTGGGACACTTCATTGTAGGCAGATACACTAGAAGAGATGAATCCTTCCTGTCAAATGCGATTTTTTGTGTGTGTGTGCTTTTTTGAGGAGTGGTTTAGGACAGAAACATCAATGATTCCCTCTTACTTGAACCTTTTGACAGAATCACATGGGGTTGGAAGGCACCCCTGGAGATCATCCAGTCCAACCCCTTGCCAGAGCAGGTCCACCCAGAGCAGGTTCCACAGGAACTTGTCCAGGCGGGGTTTGAATGTCTCCAGAGAAGGAGACTCCACCACCTCTCTGGGCAGCCTCTTCCAGGGCTCTGCCACCCTCACAGGAAAGAAGTTCCTCCTCATGTTTAGATGGAAGTTTCTATGTTCAAGTTTATGCCCGTTACCACTTGTCCTGTCCCTGGGCACCACTGAAAAAAGATCGGTCCCATCCTCTGCCACACAATTAACAGCATACAGCTGGTCTTTCATTCTGCCTTAATGAGTCAAAGGCTAAGAAGAAAAATCCATATTCTACATTTTACTATATAGGAAAAATCCTATATTATAGGAAATTATAGGAATATGTAGAATATGGATAAATATATTGGGAAAATATGGATAAATATATTTCCAAAAATATGGAAAAATCTTATATTATGAGGAGCTAGAATATTTGATCAACGTTTAGCAAGGGGAGTGCAGAGTCTGTCTCAGAACTGTAACATACAGCTCACAGTCCTGGCTTCAACTTATGCTTGACTTTTATGCCAGTGGTATACATGGATGACGGGGAAAGCAGATCCTAAACGCCTGACTGACACATTAAATGTGACAGGTCCGAAATGCAGGCAGCACGACGAGCAGAAAAGGCCCTGGTATTTGTTTGCTTAAGATCCCTGGGTACTTGGTTTTAAAGCCTGCTTGGAGCGAAGCAACCAGGATCTTTAAAACTGCAAAGCTAAAAATAGCTCCGACATCCCAGTTAAAATAAACTGCAGATAATCTCTCGTGGCAAAATCATAGAGTGAAGCCTCGTGAAAGCAAAGCAAGCTTTGATGGGGACTCCTGTGCCTCCTGGATGTAGGACTGATGTTTTTTTCAGCTAGCACCGCCTTCTCCTTTGTCATTAATTTGAATGTTTTCTCTTCTTCTTCCCAGGGATGTTCCCTTGCACAAACCCCTGTGCAAGTTTGTGGGTTTTTTTTTGTCAGTGAAGGAATTTTGTGGTTTCTTTCATGCTGGTCCATGCGTGGAACACCCTGTTCTGATCCCCTGGTCCGTTCCTCTCCTCACTGCATCCCTTGTCTAAGGATTTGATAGGATTTCTAGCTCTGATCTTCTCCGAAATTCATATGGTGGATTTCAGTCCATACAACAGACATTTGAGTGCCATGGAATTGTTGGTCCTTTCAACACTGTTGATCTATCAGGCTTCCAGGGCCCATGTTCCTCCTCCTCAATAAAACCCAACACTCAACATGTCCACTATCTAATAAGAGGGATTTGTGTGCGTGTGTCTCTGATTTACTGTTTTTCTTGCACAGCTGAATGCCTAGGAGTGAAACTGCCAGAAATGAATTAAATACACTTAATTGTTAGCGACATGTGCAACAACACACCAACAGGATACTGTGGGTCTCTGCAGCTGCTGCTTGTGCTCAGTGAGGAAACATGACCTGAGTCTTCCTGCACCAGCTGCTTTGTCCCATTGGGAGTTTGCACCTCACAGAGATACACAGAATCACAGAATTGTAGGGGTTGGAAGGGACCTCTGGAGATCATCCAGTCCAACCCCCCTGCCAGAGCAGGTCCACCCAGAGCAGGTCACACAGGAACGTGTCCAGGTGGGTTTTGAAAGTCTCCAGAGAAGGAGACTCCACCACCTCTCTGGGCAGCCTGTTCCAGGGCTCTGCCACACTCACAGGAAAGTTTTTCCTCATGTTGAGGTGGAATTTCCCATGTTCCATTTTGTGCCTGTTGCCCCTTGTCCTGTCACCAGGCACCACTGAGAAGAGTCTGGCCCCATTCTCTGGACACCTGCCCTTTAGATATTGCTCGGTATCAATGAGGTCCCCTCTCAGATCTATTATTTGCAGAGGACACCAAACTGGGCAGGAGTGTTGATCTGCTGGAGGACAGAAAGGCGCTGCAGAGGGATCTGGATGGGCTGGATTGATGGGCCAAGGCCAACGGTGATTTTGGAAGGAGTTTGAGAGAATTAGATGTTCAAACCTATGAGACTTCAAGTGGTATGGCGTCTACAGACAGGGTCTAATCAAGTGTCTCCAGGTATTTCTCCTTTGTATTCCAACGCCAGGCAGAGCCACCATCGACTCAGCGGAGTTCAATCTGTCTCTATTATATACGTGTGTGTCTTGCTCACACACATCCCTTCTGAAAAGATCCGTAAATGACTTTTTATGAAAAACAGGAACTCACGTACGTATTATTTCTTTCTGTGCCTAAGAAAAATGAGCCTTTTCATTTAATTTGCTCCAATTTCTCCTTTCAGTCCTCCCAATTACAGACCTGTAGACTGCAATTATGGTATGTTTTATCTGCTCTCACAAAAGGGTAGAAGAAATCAGTAACACAAGTGTCAGCAATGATGGTGTGGGGTAAAGCAAAGCTCTGGTTTTAGCAATCAGAAGCATATTATCAGCTCAGACATTCCTAATTTTTGGTTGCAGTGAAGGTCCCCCCATGTCTTCTGCATGGATTTTGGACCAGTTTTGAAGTAGCATCATTATTTTTAAAATGTAAACACTCCTGCTATGGCACCAACATACAGCATAACTTTGGTCAACTTTTTGGTTCTTTACACCCACCTGCTGACCAAACCACATTTGGTAAGTAAGTGTAACCATCCTCTTTGGCCCTGGTGGGGTTGATTGGCTGGCTGGCTGGTTGGCTGGTAGGTTTTTTCTGACTCAGATCAGCTTTGCGCTAGAGGGATTATTCGAGCAGGGTGAGTTTGGTTCTGCTGAGACTCCTCCTCTTATGGCCCTGGAAATGATAGTGGTCCAAGACCATTCGGCCATTATTCTGTAACCTACAGGGCATCACAGCATCTCAGCATCTTTCTCACATTACTTTGAGATGGTGATATACCAGCACTTACTAGTCTTTGAAACTTCAAGGGTAAATCCAGACGCTCAGCATTTTACTCCAAGTAAACCTTATTTCATGCTTGAAATTCAGCTTTTAACTGGGCTGGCCACCTCAGTAGACTGGAGATATTACAAAGAACTGACAAAAGGAGGGGAAAAAAGGGATTGTTTAACCCTCATTCCAGTTCTCCATCCATTGGGTTATCCAGGAGGACCTTGGCAGCCACTAGATTGTGAGAGGTGGGTTTTTCTTTTTAGTGTCAAGACAGTAACTCACTAGGGAGAAACTGAACCAAACAGAGTCAAGCATGTTGTCTGTGCTTGAAGTCTCAGAACAACACCCTGTCCGATTAATTGGAGAGACTGGATGCCTCTGTGCCAGCAGAGTCCTGCCCAAGCTGCGAGCAATCCTTTTAGACAAAGTAGGCACAGAAAGTGAATGTGCTGAAGGGCAAGCTATTACCTGTGTCTTTTAAAACCCCAACTAATAAAAAATTGGGACTTTTGCAACCAGTTTGGCAGGGAGGACGAAGGGCTTTTTGAAAAGCTGCATTGTTATTGACACATCTGCCAAGACTCCAGAAGTCCTGCCTTCAGTGCAATTTCCCACGTGAATTCTCTGGCCTTGCCGGAAAGGCAGGAGAGGAAGGGATTGAGCAAAGGGTGGGCAGGCGTGAGAGACCGGGAAGGAGAGAGAGCGAAAGGAAAAGAAACGACTGATAAGGTTTTCCAGGAATTTGTGCTGCCCCCATCATGGTCCTAATGCACCTCAGGTCAGTCAAGAGAAAAGGCATGAGGAAAAACTGGCTAAAATCCTCTATTTCAGAAACACAAAGTAGGAGCAGTTCTGGAGAGGGGAGAGATGGGACAACACAAGGGTTCACAGGGAGGGGAGACTGCTTCTCGCTGTGCAAGGGAGCATGCAAGACAGTTCAGGTGCCTTCACACTGCTGAGAAATATTGGAGCTGGCAACACCTGGAGGACCTTGCGAGTCTTCAGTGTCAGGAGTAACCTTCTGGAGGAGCTTGACTGAGAAAAGGGTTTGCTACAGTAGCAATAAGAACCGTTGCCCCAAGCAGAAGACAATCCTGGTTTCATGGGAAATTGATAAAAAATTCACTCATCAATTTTTCCTCAGGGTTTATGTTTTAACAAGAGAACCTATAGAGCAAATCAGCACTTTTTTCCATTTCCATTTTTCACCTAAATTTTCTTCCTTATTTCCTCTCCACCCTTTTTGTTTTTAAGGGATACAATAGGAAATGAAAAACAGGGAATATGGAAAAAGGAAGGGGTGAAGAAGAAGGAAGAAGGCATATCCTTTTAATATGATCGTCTTTTGTCTTCACCATGTGGGCTATATTTTCCTTCTGCATTTCTTAAGGTCCCTTTGTGCTAACAGATAAATAATGATGTTCTGGAGCTCTGTGGCCTGTTCAGTTCCTAACGTAGGCCTGGGCTTTGCAGAGGGAGTTAATTTTGGCAGCAATATGCGACGTCTTCCAGATGAAGCAGGCAGCACGAGGACCTGCCTCAGAATCCCTCGGTGACAATGCGACCCATCTGTAGGACGCACAGGGAGAGAAACTTGGGTCCAGCTTTGTGAGAGTCGGTTAAGAACCTCTCAGTGGATAAAAGCGGAAAACCCTACCGTGATTGCTCCCAGGAGGTAATTTAAGTTAACTAGGCAATTTTGGCCAGTGTTCAAGCAGGAAGGGATGCGAGGCCTCTCAACCTTTCTTTGAAGTTATAGTTATGTACGAACATACTGAGAACATCTTTGATAGGCTCCCAGCTTTTGAAATCTGGAGTTTCTGTAATCATGCTTTAAAACCTTTTTGAAAATAATCATCCCGTCAAAGTGTCCTTTTATGGCTTCTCATGTCAGGCTGGGTCAGCAGCCTCACGCTGTGGCATGTAGCATGGCATTAAATCAGAGCACGGTGTACCTTAACCGCAGGGAACAAATATTAAGCAGGGGAAAGAAGTACACGGTGCTGCACCATGCTGACCCTTATAATGCTACATATATATTGATTTCTCAGCCTGGCCAGCCTTCTCTCCTGGTTCCCACCGCGTCCCTCCCTGACATGTGCTGGAGCAGGTGAAAGGCATGGCCTTTAGAGAGCCAGAATTTCAACAAGGAAAAAAACCAGGATAATTTGCAGAAAGCCTCCCATGCATCAGAACGTGCTGCTAAGGGCAAGTGCTTCAACAAGCCTTTACCTTCTCCTTGAAGCTGAGGAGCTAATGCAGGCTGCTGGCCAGGAGGGACCACACGGATAAGACCTCCCATGGTGGGCAGGGTCCTCAAGGTTTTGAGGAGGTGGGACCATTTGGATATTCACTAAAGCAACTTTTCACGGTTGATCAGTTAGAATCTCAATAGCTGGGCCTGGTTTATTGACCGCTGCAGAAATACACCAGTTTCACCACTCCTGGCTTTCATCATGGTCGGTCTCACATTTTCCTTTATTTGCAGATTTAATGTTCCAAAACTGTTCCTAATTTTCTTTGTTTCTTCTACATTTGTCCCTGACTTCATGGTATTGACTTTCCTCTCTCTCCTCTGTAGTGTGTCAACTTTTTTCTTGTGTTTCTGTTTTAGCAGCTTGCTCCTGATGAAAGCAATGACTTCTCACTGTCCAGCGCAATAACAACTGTGCGAAATGTTCGTATCCCAGTGTTTAAGGCCCTCAAAGATATTTAAATAACCCATTGCCTCCAAGGGCCAGAGAGCAGCTGGGTATGTCCCCACAGAGACTCAGACACTGTGGGACCACGTGTGAGGCACTGGGTTTGTAGCCCTGCCCATCAGCATCTCCTCATCACTCACAGATCTCTTCCAACCACTCGACAATCCCAGCCTGGACCACGTTCCTTTTTCTCCTCTACTCAAGTATCTTGGAAAGAAGCACAGCTCCAGAAGAAGGGTCTGAGCCCACTTTCCTCCACAGTAACCTGCAGACTTGGGGCAAAGGCCCTCACCTGGGACACTCTGGTGTGAGCAGAGGTAGGAACTAAATCTCTCATTTCCTGGTGGCATTTTTTAACTATTAGGATATTAGAAGCTAAAAATGTACAAGAACACAGCAGAGGACATTGAGTGTAAATGCATTCAGTTGAGCCCAGCCTTCAGGCAAATTAAGTGCTCGATTCACAGCTGCTGGGAGGACACAGGCATGAGTCGGGGACTGGGCTGCTCAGGACTGTGAGGGTGAAGGCACCTCCAGACTTGCACAGGACTGTGCTGTTGCATGTTCCCAAGGCTAGACAGAAGCAACAGGTGTAATTTGGGGTTGGCATGGCTTCAGTGTGAATAAGGCAAACTTCAGCAACTGAATTCATGCAATATCAAGCATGCTGAACCCAAGGAGCCAGCCTCGGATAAAGCCAGGGGTAGTCTTTTCTTTCTTGAATCCTCTCTGCGTGCTGTTTTCTCTGCTCCCTTCTTACAGCAAAAGCAAAAGGGCTTCTTCACCATGTTGGCAACACTGGAGGTGAGGCAATCCTGAGACTTTCAGATCTGGACCAGGACCTCAACAACAAATGGTGGAGGATGGAAACAGATGGAAACACATCATCGGTCCTTAAATAGTGTTCCCACAGGGCTGGGATTGCAGGATTCACCTCTGTCCCATGGGCTGCTCTTTCAGAGAAACAAGATTCCTTACTCTTTCAATTTCTCATTTTCTCCCACCTCATCCAAGATGACACTAATGTACTAATGCTCAGAGCAGGGAAATTGTTGTTCCCTCCACACACGGAGCCTGCAGCTTGGTCACAGCTGTGTGAAAGATGTATTACACTAATGGAGTTTTCTTGGTTTTTTTATTTCAGATTGGGTAAATCCACGGTAAGGCTGCATCTGATTTCTAATCCATTAGTCGCCTCTTGCCCCTGTTGGAAAATGCCTAGTTATGTTCTCTGTCTCCCACCTCCATTAACTCTCACTTCCAGCTTAAGCCACTTCTGACTTTGCTCTTTTTAGCTGCAGCTGTGCTTTGCATCACCACTTGTCCACATTCTGGTGCCTCCTGTGCCTCCTCCAAGTGGAGAAGCACCTCGGAGACAGATGCAAAAGGGTCTTGTAGTCAGGACTGCATGACGTGGCCATCGGTGAGAGCAGGAACTGGCATTGGGTACGCCCAGTCCTAGTTTTGCAAGTGCACAAAGTGTGGCATTACACAAAACCCTCCGTAGGGGTTGGTTACAACCCTGTTTGTTCAGATCTGGCCCAGAATCTTCCACTGAAGGCATTCTTGCTGCGTCTGGCTTTCTGTGTCCAACTTCAGCATGAGAAATTGAAAATTGTTACATCTTCCATTTGCAAATGCACCTAAATGTCAATGAAAAGGCAACTGGACGAATTGGCCATTGCTTTCCTCCAGCTTTACGCTGCTGTAACTTCTTTGAAATCCAGTGGGGTGGTTCAGAGGTGGGTGCAATCCATATTCTGTAGGATTGCCTTTAGCAGTAAGGGTTAGACCTGTGATCCATTCTCAGTGTGCTTTTTCCCTACCAAGTACTTCCAAGTGCTAACACCCTCACTGGAGAGGTCACCAAGAGTTCAGCGTTCTCAAGAATCTCCTGCGTTGTTTTTTTTGGCACTAGCAGCACAACAGCATCACTTAAATTAAATTCTCTTGAAAAGGAAAAGACAACCATGCCCCTCAGTACAAGGTTTCAGGCATGTTTGTTAGGCGATAATTACTCTTAACCCATCATGGCCCTTGCAAAATAATCTTGTTCCTCACAGATAACGATCTGTTGTAGGAATGATTACATTATGCTTTCAATAAGAAAGCTTACAAATTGATTTGTTTTCTATGAACCAATCAAAAACTGTAATGCATCATAAAGCTTGGCTGCAGGAAGGATAAAAAAGTGCCGGGTAAAACCCTGTGCTCACTCCTAGCCTCTACAAAATTAGCTGTTACAATTTTAACAGCAAACTGTTACTCATGAGCCATTTTCCCATTTAATTGCTCCCTACTTCATGTCTTTTGAGGTCATTCCACGCTTTACAATACCCTCTGTGCTTGTAGTTAGTGGCAAGACATGCCAAAATATGCATTTTCCCTTTAGGTCAGTAGAGAACCGACAATACCAAAGAAACACAGATCCAGCAGGAAGTGAATAGATACTCATAATTTAGTTTTCTAAGTATTTCCTCCCTCCATGGTACGAAAAAGTGCCCGTATGAGATGTCTGCTGGGAGGAGGGGGCTACTGAGACCAAGCCCTGGTTTCTTTGCTCCCACCAGGACCTCTGGCTTTTCCGGCAGCTGCAGCCTTTCATCCTTGGTCTGGGGCCACTGTGAAGAATAACACAAGTTCAGAAGAAGAAAGGGTTCAAGTACAGAAGAAGAAAGGATTCATTTCCAAAGTGTTCAGTCAATAGCACTCACAGCTCTAGAAGAGTCCTTCTTTATGAATTACAGAAAAGCCAACAGGTTTTTGAATAACCCATTAACCTCATGAAAATTAGTCATAGAATCATTTAGGTTGGAAAAGATCTTAAGAATCACCAAGTCCAACTGTAAATCTAACAGTGCCAAGTCCACCACTAAACCATGTCCCTCAGCACATCTACACATCTTTTAAATACCTCCAGGGTATTTATTTTGGATACAAAATTATATAAGAAAAGATGAGGCATAGGTCTACACTTAGGTAGGAAAGGAAGAGGCTAGAAAAAGGAAATAGGATTAAAAGAGGAAATATTTCTTTATAACAAGGCTACTGGAAGAGTTCCTCAGGGAATATTAGTATTTATATTGGTGTTCTGGGCTTGTTGCCCTTGGCAACAAGCTGGCTGGACTTATAAACAGAGCTGCAAACTAGATGTAGCAGGGGAAGGGATGGAGATCTAAGCACTGGAGAAGAGCCAGGGGCTGCCAAGGAATTAGGAAGCAACAGGGAAACACCTGTGAATTGCCTCAAGGGAATTAAGGCCAACTCCTCTAAAAAGATGTGGCTGTTGGCCCAGCTGAAGTGCCTCTATACCAATGCATGCAGCATGGGAAGGAAGCAGTAGGAACTGGTAGACGTGGACAAACAGAAAACTATGTCCTGATTGCCATCACAGAAACTTGGCGGGATGAATCACACTATTGGAACACGGTGATTGATGGCTATAAACTATTCAAAAGGGTCAGGCAAGGAAGAAGAGGTGGGGGAGTTGCTCTCTATGCCAAAAACGGGATTGATTGCATGGAGCTTTCAAGAGCAGCAATGCGCAGGTCGAGAGCTTATGGGTGGAAATTAGACACCAAGTCAACAAGGAAAGTTTGTGGTTGGTGTCTACTACAGACCATCTGATCAAGGAGAGGAGGTTGATGAAGAGTTCATTCTTCAACTGCCGAAACCATCGCACTCACAGGCCCCAGTCCAGATTGAGGACATTAACCACTTGGACTTCTGCTGGAAAAGCTGCACAGCAAACTGTGAGCAATCCAGGAAACTTCTGGAGTGTGTCGAGGACATTTTCCTAGCACAGGTGATGGAGAGCCTGACCACAGGGGACGCACTGTGGGCTTTGAGCAACCTAGCCTGGTGGAAAGTGTCCCTGCCCATGGCAGGGGGTTGGAACTGGATGATCTTTAAGGTCCCTTCCAACCCAGACCATTCTCTGATTTATGATTCTATGTTCTAAATTACTAGTTTTCCCATTAAATCTGTTGGAGCATTGTCAGTTCTGAGTAAAGCAGGAGTATCAAGAGGAAGAAGTGGATGGCATTAAGGCCTAGAGAAAAATAAATCAACGCAACCATTGTGCTGACATAAAATAACACATTTGAAGAGACAGTAAAACACCATGCAAGCACATTGCTCAGGGAGGAATATCTGTCCCATCTGACAGTCACCAGTTAACAGGAATGGAAATGACATCTAGACACCATCTAGGGCTGGAAGAAAAACAAATTAAGTCTGATAATATGTGGAGACAACTAATTCCAGTGAAGATCCCCCCAATGTCAGTGAAACAGGCCTAGGCAAGACCTCATCTCTGTGCAGTTCTGGACAGGCTCATTGAACAAAGAATATTTGTCACTAGAACAGTTGTTAAGGAAGGCTATAAAGGGCATCAGGCACTGGTGATCTCATAAAAGAAGGCGGAGGAAGTTTGGGCTGAGAGAGGATTTCCTTCTTTTTTGTAGATATCTGGGGAGGGCCAGAAATACACCATGAGGGGAGCAGACCAGCTTAAACTGAAGGATGATATTGGCACAAGAATATATAGGGACAAACTGGGACTCATTTCAGCTGGATGTCTGAAGATCTGTACCGATTAATAGAGCAATGCTGAAGGTTGGGTCCTCATTAGGAGACGGAAGGTGAGCTAAACCCTTTTATGGAAGGGGTAATGGGACGGTGGGAATCAGACTAAAGTAGACTTTAGAGGTTCCCGTGGTCCCATCACGGTGGAGAGAGCCCATTATTGTGGGTGCAAAGTCAGGGTTCCTTAGGGGCTATAGATGCTGCTTTCTTGAAATATTTCTGTTTCACTGAACTTTGTGCTAACACCTCTGTTTATTTAGTCCAACCAGATATACAGTAAATATCTCGATAACTAAATCAAGAATCAGTATTCAATAATTCATGACTGTGTGAACACTGTATCCTTTCCACATTAGCAAGATATTACTCTATGACTATCTTAAGCTGAATCAACAAGGCTGTTAGGAAACAATACAGGAAGGCACAATGATACAAATTTTTATAAATGATTAGGTGGGTTGATGATTACCAGCAGATGAAGTGAACATTACTCTTGCCTAAAAATAGGCGATTTCCTGATAAGAAATCGTACTGAATAAATTACTGTTTTATTGCTTCTTCCATGAAAATCTGCAATTTATGCTACCACAGATACCAAATGGACAGGCTTCTCTTCTTTTTCCATACAGACATTTGCATTATAGCCTGCGGCATTTCCAAATCCGGCATTTCATCAGATACACCTCTGAGGTGTAAAGATCACTCTTTGATCTCCAAATCATAGACAGCTGCTGTGTTAAATGCAAGGATACGTTATCCCTCTTTATTTGCTGCACCTTAATCAGACACATTGAGGGTGCACTGGAAACAGTCCCTCCTTACTTCCAACATTTAATATTAAATTTTAAATTTTAAATTCCAGATTCTCCCCTTAGATGTTCTTGCTGAACAAGTCCATCACTTCAGGAGAACAATACGACTTGGGATAAGCAATTTCCAAACACAACAGCACAGTCGCTTGCAGGATATTTAGCTTTTAAAACAATGCTTCGTGGGGCAGAGATAAGTATGTAGAAGAGGGCAAGTTATTTAGTTTATTTCAAGTCTGGAAAACCTGCCGAACAGCAAGAACTCATCTTGTTTAGTTTAACCAAGAAAAGTGGAAGAGATGATTTGATCTGTTTTCTGAGTAGCAGAGTAAGAGATTTCTTTTGGATGAGATCTTTCCATGCCACCAGACAAAGGCATGGGAAGATCTATGACTGAAAGCAGAAGTTGGGATAAATCTGGCAGGAAATACAGACTGAGTTTTTTGAATAAGAACATGATTAGCTTGTGGGGTAATTTATCTGTGCAAGTAGTGAATTCTCAGCCATGTGAAGTCATTCAACCACAGCGGGGAAACTGCCTAAAGGAGATATTTCTGCTCAGTCAGAAAACAAGGGCTTCCTGGAGCAGTCCCATGGGTGGTTGGGAGGAGGTTAGATGGGGTCTGAGCAGTTTCCTCTAAGATCTGTTACTCCAATAAAGATGCATTTAAAACTTTGTCTAAAAAAAATTATTTTTCCATTCTGTGATCAAGATCAGCTTTGCAGTGTTTAGAACAGTGGTCAGGGCACTGCAAGCTCTTGTAAGAGAAAACCTGAATTCTTCTTTGAATTTTCCAATGACTTTCTGTGCTGCCCTTGGCCAAACTTCTGGTTTCTGTTTAATTGATAACTTCCAAAGGGTCTGGTGTGCTGCGACTGGTATGAAAGCATCTGTGAACAGTAACACAGCACTCTGAAAAAAGATAGAGATGGAGGAGAATGCTTTGGTGACAAGAGAACCTTCTCCCCGCTGTGAAAGTTTTGTCTTTGTCTTGAGACTTTGTTTCAGTTGCTGATATCTCAGCTATTCCCTGTCCTAAGCCATCACTTTCCTATAGCCCTCTGATGTCCTGCAACTCAGCTCATCACCCATAACTCACTGGTAACCATGACAACTCATTTGCTGTATTTGCATGCCTAAGTCATGAAGACATGGTCTCAAAGTAAAGAAATTACATTTTTATTTTTGTTATTGTCTTATTTGCTGGACTCTAAACTGCTGCTGGACAGCTTGGATTACTTATAATAATTTCTTTTCAAGAAAACTCAACATTTGACAATCAGATTTGGACAGTATTTTTGTGCCACCACCTCAACATTCTTGCAATTCAGAAAATACATTTCCAGCCCAAGTTCCTGTTTGAGATGGAGTCTAGTTTAAGCTCCCCCATCCAGTTAGCAATCCACTCTCTCCATTCTGGTGGAGCCCAACATGAAAAGGGAACATTCGGCTGCCAAGAGAGGGCTTTTTGGCAGACTGATCATTCCGTGCTGCCTGTGTGCAGTAAGAGTTGACAGTCATAGAATCATAGAATGGTTTGGGTTGGAAGGGACCTTAAAGATCATCCAGTTCCAACCGCCTTGGCCCTGGACAAGGACTGCTCCCACCAGACCAGGTTGCGCAAAGCCCCATGCAGCCTGGCCTTGAACCCCTCCAGGGATGGGGCAGCCACAGCTTCTCTGGGCAACTTCTTCCAGTCCTTCATTAACCACCATGTGGAACCACTGTCCCAGGAAAAATAAAGATCACAAGTCTCAGTCTGTGGTGGGATTCTCAAATACTGTCTCTGACATTGTGTTTGATAGTGCTTAGGGGAAAAACATATAAAAAATTAGGTCCCATTCCCTGCAGGAAACTCAGTACAGCAGCATCTGAGTTATATCACAACAGCACTATGCCACTTAAATCACAGTTTTAAGAGGCTGCTGATCAACCTCATAAGGTTATACAGCTCCCTGCCTTTGCTCCTGAAGCATCTGAGCTCCTCATAATCTTTGACAGATTTAAGGTAGTAGCGTGGCTTGCTATGAATTGTCCCCATTTTACAGAGAAAAATATGAGTGACAGTGAAACTAAGGGCCTAATGGAGGTCACCTACTCCAGCTCTTTGCACAAAGGCTGTTCCAACTCTTCTCTTCTGCCTTTACCCAGACCTGTGCTCAGACACCTCTGCTGATGGAGGGAGATGCTCCCACCTCCCCGGGCAGCCCACTCCAGTGCTAAACCACTGGCTTTTAGAGGTTTCCTTACTGGCCGATCTCTCTCTCCCTTATTACAGTTCATACCCATAATTTCTTGCACTGGTTTTGGAAAATGGACATTTCCTCTCTCCAGTGATATTTTAAACATTTAAGCTTTCATATATCCCCCCCCTCTGCTTTCTCTAAATGAAACAACCCCAACTCTTTCAATCTTTATGTTCTCTAGGTTCCTGGTCATTTTTTTTTTTTCCCCCTGGACTATCTCCCAATATTTCATGGCTTTCTTGCTTCCTGGGACCCATATCTGGACAGCTGACACCTCACCATAATGGCACAGAGGAAAGATTTATTATACAGAACTCCTGTACACATGTCCTAGGATGATTTTTATTTTTTTCACAGCAGTCTGAGGTTTCCTCCTCTAATTCTTTGCAGACTCTTCATCCATCTGTCCCCAGCTTGTATATAAGGAATTGCTTGTTCCAAAACATAATAGATCTCCAATTTGTCCAGATTGTTTGTACTTACAATCAAACTGTCTCTCAAACCACCTTCCATTCTGGCCCAACAACACTGAGGATGTCAGATTCATTCCATTTTCTCCAACATTCATCCTCGTTCCAGTTTCTCCACTCTTATTCCGGTTTCTCCACTATATCTCCAGAAATGTAAATTATCTGACCCATTGTTCCATTTCTCTTTTCTGCCTCTTTCTAAATAGAGCAATGTTTTTTGATCTTTCAAAGCCTTTTGGCCTCTCTCCTGTGCTCCAGGGGAAGCTGTTAACCTCTGAAGACTTGGATGTTGTTCCTGTTGAATCCATGAATATTCTCAGATAAATCTCAGTACTTAAAATGCTTAAGTGGCTGATGATTCATATTGTATTTTTAGAACTATCTACAGGACTATTTTAAGGGAATTTAGATTATAAGGTGACCAATTAGAGATATAAGATATTTTTTTTGAAACTAAACATAATCAAGTATCTTTCTAGTCCATTAAGAAGCCTTGAAAATTCCACCAGGACCCAAATTTTTCAAGATGTTTAGGAACCTGCAAGTGTAATTGAGGACTTAGGACCTGGGAGATGGACCACATAAATAATTGTCATGTGCCTTGTCCCTATCCAGACATAGCTGTGGGTACCTGCCTTTAGGTGCCAAAATGACTTTCACAGGCTGGTCCCAGGCAGGAGAGGCAGAGCACAGATGAACATGGAATAAAACACCATTCCCTCAAGTCCAACAGCAACCCGGAATGTGTCGTACCACTCTTTCCTCCCAGAGCGTTGTTTTCTATGGGCCTTTTGAGCACAAAGATTGCCTGAGTCTCTGGTAAAATGCAACCTTTCAGTTTATGATAAATCTAACTAGATAAAGCGAGAGCACAGCAGCCACACGGATACCTAACAGCTCTGTAAATCTGATTCTGTCCCAACCTGTCCTCACAGTCAACCCTTGCCACAGAGGAGCACACATCTTAAATAACGCTGGGAGAAAGGAAGAGTTACAATGCCATATTTCCAGCTAGAGATTCAGTGCAAGGAGTGATTAAGGTCCGTTGATGTATAGCTTAATATGCTGCTTAACAGAAGCAGTTTTTTCCAAAGCCATGCTCCAAATACATGGAAGAGCTGGTTTTGGGCCCACATCACTGAAGAACAAGTGGGGGATGTCACCAGCCATCTTTTTCTGCATACAGCCAGATTTCAGTGATTGCAAACATAAACTCAATTTTGATGTATTTGAGAGGCAACGGAAGTGGGATTTCACTTCCCCCCTTTCAGAGTTTTTTATTCACTATACAGTTTACTGTAGGAAAAAATAAACATGTAATTAATGTCAAATCAGCTCAATTGATTTGTATATTTTGCATACATTCGACAGAAACTGGCACTGTGGGTGCACACCCACTTCCTGAGACAGCACAATTTTATTTCTGCCTGAACAGAACTGTCATGTCTTCTTATTTATTTTCTTAAATTATATGAAATGTGACCCAGTGAGTCGAATGCCAGTTACACTAGTTTATTTGTCAGTGTTTCAGATGTACACTCATAACAACAGCTCACAGCATTTATGTTCAGCTATATTTTATTGTCTCAACAGGAGATGGGCCTGAGAAACTCCGAGGACCTTCAGTATTAATAACAACAAGAATAACAAAAATGCAGCTGATCTGAATTTACCTGGCTGCATACCCTTGGCCAATATTCCATTCAAATTGAAACACTGGATGGCCAGCAGGTTTGTCCAGCTGAACCTCTGCATCTTGAATAGCCATCACTGCCGGCATCATCTCAGCGTCTGGTTTTGTTTCCTGTTTTAAAGGAACATTCAATATCTGGGAAAGATTTGCAGGGATTAGTAGCCTACGACTCTCTGGGAGTGAACCGCGTGCTGCTCTTGTTGGTGGAATGGCAGACCTCACTGGGAGATATTAACGGGAGAGCTGGAGGTAGGGTACAGGTTACTGACGTGCTACCCCATGCCCTGAGCACTGTACTTCAAGGAAGGAAGATGTAAGAAAATGGAAGGAATTTGGAGGAGAGAAACTGAAGTGTTTAGCCATCCAGCAAGCATGAACTGGGTTATGGATATGGACAGCTATAGGGAATGAGTATGGTGAGGAAGATGCCATAGGTAAAATGGGTCATACATGTGAGGGCAATCAATTTTTCCCCACCAGGTGAGGAAGAAATTAAATTCTTGCCTCCAATATTCCATTTGGCTTTTAGAGAAACATCTTTAGCTGTAATGCCAATGAAGCAGGGACCTGAGGAGTCCTCTCTGGTGAATGTTTGCGAAAACGTGAGATGAACAGTCTGCTCTAGGAGCAGAGCAGGAAAAGGGGATATTTTCCCTCAGTGCAGAGCTTTGATGTTCTTCCTTCTTCCATTTCTGTGATTTACACTACTGAATGAACTTGTTGATTTCAGGCTCTACAAAGGGGCCCTGGAGGCTCCAGGTGGATCAGAGGTTTTATTTATTACATGCTACACAAATGCAAACCAGGAATCAATTCCTGCACAGAAAAGCTCTCTTTGCAAATCTGAGAATTGTTTTAAAAGAAGCTAAATATCCTCAGTGGAGCTGCCAGTCATCTGGGTTTCCCTGCTGATTGTCTCTTTTCAGATTTCTTTTATTGCCCAGAACAATCACTTAGGAAAAAAAAAAAAAAGAGAGAGAGAGAGAAAGAAAAAAAAAAGCAGAGAAAAAAACCCCAAAGATACTTTTCCTTTGTCAGGATTTGCAGTTATTCAGCAATCTGCTAGGAGACCTTCATGCCCAGAAGTTCCAGAAGTCCCCTCCATCCATGCTGTTGCACCAGTCTCTGTGCAGAGCAAGCCCAGGGCTTCAAAAGTGCAATGTGCTTGTGGCATATCCAGGAGAAATCTGTGCACAGCATTTGCAGCAAGTTGAACAGGGCAGGGCATGAGAGAGCCACCATACATGCATGTGTCATATGGCTCGTGAGGTCTATGTTTCTGTACAGTGTTTCTGAGATTTCACTGAATTTCACTGAATTTTTAGAGTTGGAAGGGACCATAAAGATCACCTAGTCCAACTCCCCTGCCAAAGCAGGATGTAACAATTAGGTGTCTTCAGCTTAACCCAGTTTAAAAAAAACCCAGCTTAACCATCAGCTTAACTATGATTCTAGAGAATCATAGAATCGTTTTGATTGGAAGAGACCTTTCAGATCATCAAGTCCAACGATCAACCCAACACTGACAAAGACCACCACTAACCCATGTCCCTCAGCACCACGTCTGCCCGGCTTTTAAATACATCCAGGGAGGTATGTTGATATCAATATCAGAACTTGGAATAGAAATCAAGTCTCTCTGTGGACAATATAATGCCTGAACTGCAGCAGTACCTGCCTTCTCCCAAAAGATTTAATTATATTAAACTATCACTGTTTTTTCCTGTAAAATCAGGATTGTTGGACAAGCCAGCCTGCTGATAAATGCTGGTTCTTCCTTCGTTCCTGTTTCAACTGTTATGAAAATGCAAAGCACCATGGGTCTTTCTCCCTTGTCCTAGTATTGGAAAGCTGCACGAACTTTTGCAAAAAAAAAAAAAAAAGTTTATAAAATGAACTTTTATGTATTGGGTTCAACAATTTGCAACATATTTTTCGAATATTTCCCAGGGTCACCTACAGCTATAATATTAAGAGGAAAACTCAGACTTCCGTGGCACTCATTTCCAAACCATATTCCTGAGATAATCTGCAGAATAACCCACAGGTTCTTTCCTCAACCACAAATCAAAAGTCATAAACAACGTTCAGTGATTGCACGTAGGACTGGCACAACTTTCTTGGATTAAATAATAAATAATAAAATTCAGCATAAAAGATGGCCTTTGATGAGTCGTAAGAGCTGCCATAATGTACCCCTTGCCCCATTGCTGAGGTGGGAAAAGAAATAGGATGTAACGCACCCATTTGTGTTGCACTCACAACCACACAAATATTTCCTTTAAATGAAGGAAAAGCTGCTGCACGGAAATGTACTGTTAGAAACAATTTCAGGCAAGACATTTTAAGCATGGACTGTGCCTAACAAGCCACTCCAGCTGTACTGAAAGTGACCCCTGAAACATTTTGTTTGAGCAACAAGAACATAGTATAAATTTGACTCAGCAGAAAGCCCTTAAAGTCAATCTTTATTTTTTCCAAAATGAAAGAGATTGAGCACTTCCATTTCTTTGAATAATGGAAAAAGCTCCAACTTCCCCCCAAAAATAATTATTGTAGGGCAGAGACTGGGCAAGTAAAAGCTATGAGTAACTGAATACAAAGAAATCACATTTAATGCTCAAGTCTTCAACTGAATGTCAAATATGCAAGTCCATGGAAAGCCAAGTATTTTCTGAAAGGTTACCACTTTCAGGTTTTTGAGGTCTCTTCAGGGTCTCTTCAACCACAGAAGCCTGAGCAACTCAGAAGCTTCAGAGTTTCAGGACTTGAAATAGGTTATTGGACAAAGGTAGCTGGTGAAATGCTTGCACTCCAGAACAATTTAAAATGAATGTCGAAATCTAAAAAGTTGTTGAAAAACAATTTTTTCTGGGTGGCTACCTTTTCTACAAGTGACCTGAAGCACAGAAAGAACTAACGCTCCACTCAAGGAGAACAGGGAAATCTTGCGTTGATTTCTGTGCTGGAAGTACATCTAATTTGCGTAGGAAAGATAGACACAGGAGGAGGGCAAAATTGACCCACTAGTTAAAAAAATTAATTGCACACATCTCCCTTTTTCACAAGACTCTGAGCTTTAAGATAGATACCTTTTCGCGCTCAAGATGCTCAAACCACTGAAACACCTCCACACACATATATGTATTTGGGGTTTAAACAGTTCCCATCGTAAGTTACTCGAACACTGTTCCTTAAACTAAATTGGAGCCCACGCTTTTCGAATGAAAAATGAGTGTTCAAAATGGGATTTGTACCAGTTTAATGGAATCATTTGAAATTCGCACTTTTAATTAACCTCTGCCAATCTCCATCGCTAAAACGCCTTGTGTTTCAGTGACGGCCACGCAATTACTTTCTTATCTTGCTCTCCTGGCTCCTCTTGCTCCCCACACTCCGGTGAACTGTGCCTGGGTGTGAGGAGCGGCTGCGAAGCTCTCTCTATCCCGATTCTCTCTTCCCAGGATGGGGGGCCCATGAGGAAGGGACCTGGGACAAGTATTTGGGAAAATCGCTGCAGGGTTCACGTGGTTTATGAAGAGAAATATCTCCAACCAGGCCAGAGCAGAGGGAACTGGAACTGTTCTTGTGTCTTTACACCCTAATCACTGCAGACTGTCAGGAACTCCTTGATTATTTAACCTGAGTGTATCCATGCTGTTCCTCAAACTATCTGCTACAAGTCAGAAGACCTTCCTAAAATAATTGGCACATTGTTTTGAAAAATACCACACCGGTTTACACATTTCCAGTGATATATGTATTTATATGTTTCCCAACACCCAGCCAGTGGTCCCATTGGTTAATTTACTCTCATTGTCAGGTGTGTATTTTATTTCTGCTCTTAATTTGTCTAGTTTCAGCTTCCAACCACTAGATCTTGCCACATATGGGCCTGAAAGACTCAAGAGGCCATTATCTTAATTTCTGTTCCCTGTGTTGGTACTTACTCGTTATGATCAAGTCATCTTTTAATCTCTTTCTAAATTACCCACGTTGTGCTCCTGCAGTCTGTTGCTACCAGGGCATATTTTCCCACATTTTCAACATTTATTTGGTTCCAGCATGAGCCTTGTTTAACCTATTAACCTTCTCCCAGAGCTGTGGACAAAGGACATAATGCAGTAAACCCATTACTCCAACATCAGCACTAAGTACCAATGCAACAGAAACCCTTCACTCCCCCCTCAATAGTTCCCTGTATTTGTATCCAAGTATTTCGTCATCCATTTGGATGGGAGCATTGCATGGGGAGGTCTTGTCCATCTGATTATCTGCCACCTACTTTTTGGATCACTGCTTCCTGCAAAACAAAGCTCTCTGAGGACCTTCATTTGTAGTATAGGTTTTTGCAAAGCATTATTACAGCACATGTTACCACGTCTTTTCTTCTCATAGAATCATAGAATTGTTCAGGTTGGAAAAGACCCTTGGGATCATCGAGTCCAACCATCAACCCCACTCTAGAAAGTTCTCCCCTACACCATATCCCCCAACACCACATCTAAATGACTCTTAAACACATCCAGGGATGGTGCCTCAATCACCTCCCTGGGCAGCCTCTTCCAGTGTCTGACCACTCTTTCTGTGAAGAATTTCTTCCTAACGTCCAGTCTAAACCTACTCTGTTGCAGCTTGAACCCATTCCCTCTTGTTCTATGGCCACTTACCATCTGACATAAAACATTCTTTATCAGCGGATTGCCCTTTTTATTTTTGTCAAATGGATTGTCTTTGACTGTGTGTAGTTGCGCGGTTTTTCAGTGTTTTCCAGTGGAGACCCTGGCCTGAGAGCCACAACAGATGCTAGGCTAGAAAGAATAAAACCGAGCCAACTTTCATTGTATGCCTATAAGCCATCTACACATTATTTTGTTTTCTGTCATTCTCGTTGAGCTCCATAAATGGATTTAGCCTTACATGATGAGTTCAAAGAGAGGAAAATAAATATATGTGGGTTTTTTATTTTTTAATGAGGCTTTCATTTACTGTAGCTTGTGAACTGGCAAAATCCAGGCACTAATACGCTCTATCTTCAAAATTGCTGGCTGAAAACCAATCTACAGGAGCAGCGTTTGTAATCAGCGATGGTTAGAATATTTGCATGACTTTGTGTTTATAATGTGGTACTACTGCCTGCTGCAAAGCAAAATAGAAATATTAATTTAGTGCTGAGGATAAAAATTAGTCTGGAGAAAAATACCAGGCTTGGCACAGGAAACCTTAGATTGTACAAGAAAAGCACGTTGCTGTCCAGAATCTGAATCTTTAAATGGCATCACTGTGTTTTCCAGCCTGTTTCTCTGCTTCCTGCCAACACACTGAAAGATTTTTCAAGGTTTCTCTACGAGAATGCATTGCTTCGGCCTCAGAGGCTCCCTGCAATTTCTCTTCTATAGAAGGGATCAAACTTCTGCCTCCCTGAATTTTTCCCTAGACTCGGCTCCTCCACTCCCGTCCCTCTGCCAAGAGGCTCCTCACCTTCTTGACATAAATTATCTCCTCTGCTAAGAGTCTCGGTAGCATGGGGGCAGAAATTTAATTTGCTCCCGCAGGTAGAAATCTTTACAATCTCTTTTTGGACTTTATCACTGCAGAAGCACTTCGGGCCTGGACGGACAAGTCAAAGCAGTGACTTATCACGGCTTAATAAATGTATCACTGTCAGCCAGGCTCAAGTAATTACCCGCCATGTGTACCGACAGCTGGGCAGAGCTCCTTCAATCCAAACACCCACCCGATCACTTGCTCGGCTGCAGAAACATCGCGTTTTGCCGTCGTTCCTTCATACCCATTTTTGCTTTCTCTCCTGGGCATAGAGTCAACGTGCTCCTCCACTTCTCAGCTCCAGAATTCACTGTGAAATCACCCTCGCAAGCAGTCCCACAACGTTTTGCTCCAGTGTTTCATTTCTGTAGAGTGCTTTAAGCTGTCACGGTTTTAACAAGGATCTCAAAACAAAGCGCGCGTCTAACCCATACCGTGATTGTCACTGCTCTTCAGAAACATTGTTTTTACCTCCCCACAATTGCTCTTTTTTTGACAGCACTCTGCTTTTTCGGAGGATCAGGATCTATTTAATCTATTTACAAGGAGAACCCGAATCCATCTTTAAATCCTAACCAAATTGCTTCCCCAAATCCCTGCTGTAGCTCACCTAGGGGTTACCGAGGTGATGCAGGTCACGGGGTGAACATCTCTGACCCAGGAGATGCCTGAGGTCAGGCTGGATTTTCTGCAAGCCTGACCTTAACGACTCTGTCAGTCAATCACCACTAATGATGTTATTTTCTTCTTTGGCCAGTTCAAGCTCTCCAAACAACTTCTTTTATTTTTTTGGATTTTGTGTTTGCCTTAAAGACAAGCGTAGTATATCTGTAGGGACCATCATTTATAACATATTCCCAGACACTCTTAGGCATATAAGCCAACCGCATCCTGGGCTGCATCAAGAGAAGTGTGGCCAGCAGGTCGAGGGAGGTGATTCTGCCCTTCTACTCTGCTCTCCTGAGACCCCACCTGGAGTCCTGTGTCCAGCCTTGGAGTCCTCAGCAAAGGAAGGTCATGGACCTGTTGGAGCAGGTCCAGCAGAAGGCCATGAAAATTATCAGAGAGCTGGAGCACCTCTCCTATGAAGACAGAGAGAGGGGGTTCTTCAGCCTGGAGAGGAGAAGGCTCTGGGGAGACCTTATAACAGCTTTCCAGTACCTGAAGGGGGCCTACAGGAAAGCTGGGGAGGGACTCTTGATCAGAGAGGGCAGCCATAGGACAAGGGGTAATGGTTATAAACTGAAAGAGGGAAAATTTAGATTAGATATTAGGAAGAAATTCTTTGCTGTGAGGGTGGTGAGAGCCTGGCCCAGGTTGCCCAGAGAAGCTGTGGCTGCACCATCCCTGGAGGGGTTCAAGGCCAGGTTGGAGGGGGCTTTGAGCAAGCTGGTCTGGTGGGAAGTGTCCCTGCCCAGGGCAGGGGTTTGGAACTGGATGATCTTTAAGGTCCCTTCCAACCCAAACCATTCTATGATTCTATGTTAATAGATAACAAAACTAGACATAATAGGAAAAAAAAAAAAAAAGAAAAAAAAAAAAAAAAGACGTGTTTGCTGCAGATCTCTAGTCTCAGGAATATTTATATTGTTTGAAATGCAGTACAAATCTTCTCTCAGTGATCAGACCAAAGGAGCCATGGCCAGTTTACCCAAATGTATTCTCATAAAAAATTTGTCCTTTATCTGAAGCAACCCTTTTTCCTTCATGACCTCATATCCCCATTCACCATATCCCAGAATGACTGAGATCGGAGTCCTCTCTGGAGATCGTCCCATCCAACTGCCTTGCTCAGAGCAGGGTCAGTAAAAGTAGGTTCCTCGGGGCTGTGTCCAGTTGAGTGTTGAATATCTTGGAGATATTCTCCATCCCTGGAGGATGGAGACTCCACAGCCTGTCCGGGCAACCTGCTCCAGTGTTGGACCACCCTCACATTTAGAACCTTTTTTCAGTGGAATTTCCTGTATTTCAGGAATTTCCTGTATTTCATTGACCCTCATCTTGTCAGTGGCCATGACTGAGAAGAACATAGCTCCATCTTTTTCACACCCTTCCACCAGGAATTTATGCACATGAATAAATCACCCTGAGCCATGGCCCTTCTCTCCTCCAGGCTGAACAGTCCCACCTCTCTCAGCCTTTCCTCATATGAAAGATGCTCCAGATGCTTCATTATCTTCATGGCCCTTTGTGATCCATTAAGTCCCTCTCATTCTTGTACTGGGGAGACCAGAACCAGACCCAGCACTCCAGGTGCATCTCACCAGCACTGACTTTTGTATTTTTGGAAATGCACATACACATATGGGGTTTTGTGCTGCTCTATGTTATCTCACCAACCAAATTTCAGAGATTTTGAAGGGGGAAAAGATCAATTCAGTTCTTTAATTTCTATTTTTGAGAAGACCTAAAAAGCTGAGCGTGTTTCAACCTTGTATTAATATGTTTAGTTATTACTACTGACAGCAAACACCTCTGCGCTACACCCCTTGAAAAAACCCCAGCAGAGGAACGCACCCTTTGCTCCTGTTCGATGTACAGGTGGAGGAGACCAGATGACATGAGACATGAAAGACACAGAAAGCAGCAGTGAAAACATCTTGATGAGCATCAGTTGTCCTGACAACAAAACAGCTGTCTCCCTCCTGTGAAGCCTTGTTCTGTTCATCACAGGTGGGCTGGGTTAAGGTTCACGCTCTGGCAGCTGGAGATATGGTCTCTGGAGGAGATGCAGGAGGCCGTGTGGCTTAGTAAAGGCAACAGAGCAAGATTTTGCAGAGGAAAATCAAATAGTCCAGAGCAGGTGAGGTTTGGGTGGATTTAGGGTCCTTTGGAGAGGGAAAGGGAAGGACTTCGGTGCAGAGACGGCTGCTGCTTTCTGATTCTGGATAAGGTGAGCAGTTAGAGGCAAAATAACCTGCTCGCTGACTTAAAACCATACACTTTCTTTTTAATGAATGAACACTTAATTGGTGTCTCTCACTGAGAATAGTGAAGGAAACATATGTATGTGTAAGCAGCTACAAGAAAAATAGCCACAGGTCACCTCTGCTAACATGCTGGGAAAATTTCCTCATTGTTCAAAGAAAGTAATTTTTTTACTTTGTTTATGATGGAGATCTATTTCTTAAGTAACATTAGCAGCTAACAAAATCTTGTAAAAAGGAAAAAAAAAGTTTTGTGTTTTGTTTCATTCTTTATCTATTTCACAGCAGTGATTAACTAAGCATAATGCCCAAGAAAAACACAATGCAATATCCCACCTTCTCCTTCAAAAAGCCAACACAGTTGTAGAAAAGTAGAATTCCTGAAAAACAGGTCAGTCTGTACTCTGTGAGTAGAAATCTGCTCATATATTAAACATTACACTGAACAGCATGGGCTGTTCGTTTTACCAATGACCAGATCAAAGTGCCACATCCAAAAATACAGCGACCAAAGAAGTAATAGAAAAAAAATTAAGATAAACACATGTTCACTGAATAAATAAAATGTTTGAACAGTGAAATACAGAATTGTCAGCATTGGTCCAACTTGGGTGAAAGGAGTATTTGTGGGACAAAGACATCCAAAAGGGCAACTGAAGTTATCTAGCTGTCTTCTCCAACCAGAAATGGAGGACCCAAGCTGATGAAAACCTGTAAGGAGGTACCCAGAAAAATTAAAAAAAACCAGACTTTGTGTATGTCTGGCTTGGCATATTTCATTTTTTGCTATTGGGAGGCTTCTTTACAGACATTTCACTTAGCAGCCACCCATTTCCTGGAAAAAAAATAGAAATAAGACTGCTTGATGTAACCAGGTGGCAAACGAGGGGGTTGAAATTTAGCCTGGGAGTGGTAGGGTTGGGTGGTTTCACCTGAGAGCAGGGGAGGGAAGACCATCTCCGCAAAGCCCTGCACTCCTGAAGAGCGAAGCGTGATCTCAGCACGCCCCATCGTACATCCATCACAGCTATAAACCACAGTAAGTTGTTATTAAGTCCAGTCTGTGCTGCACATCCCCTTTTTTTCTCCTCTAATCTAAGGCATAAACTTAAAAGGGCCTCCTGTATCCTTGTCCCACCTTTCTCTCCCATGCTGCCCATCTAGACATGACTGTGCTCTTCTTTCTCACTTCTCTCCTTGCACAGGCGTAGAGATCAGCACCTGAGAACTGATATGGTTTATGGGGAGAGATAAAAAATAGATTTAATCGTGTCCATTAACTTCTCTAGAAACACATACTGACATACTCTATTAACTGTTCCTCTTCACACATTTTTCATTTACAGTGTCCAATTCCTGATTCTAAGGCATTTAATTACTCTCACTTTGTTATAAGATCTCAGTAAATCTCTTGACTTATGCAATGCACCATAAATAAGACCTTTTCTACCCACATTGCCCGGTTACTTTATGAATGCACAGGTTTGTTGAAGACATTTGCATAAATTTTTATGGGACTTAATAGTCCACATCTTTCTTGTGTACTGTTTCCCCCCATGAATCAGAACTGGCAGTCACTGTCCTATGTACCACACAATGTAATTACCCAGAGTATTAGTCTCCATGTGTATTACTCTCTCTTTTTTTTTTTTTTTTTTTTTGCACAGCCCTAATGCTGTAAGTGTTCATACATGAGTTATTGGGATTATTTGCAAAATAGGATTAAGATGCAAGGCAAGATTTATTTGGAAAATTACTCATCACTCTACCAAGAAAGAAGGTCAAGAACTTCATTAAAACAGATTAATGTAGAACAACTGTTATCTAATAAGACTAGAAGCCTAGAGGACCTTCTTTCTTGATCCAGAAATACCCTGCTAACAAGCATTATTTCTGAGAGCAACAAAAGCTACTTTAGAAACCCTGCAGCCGCAGCCTGGAACATGACAGGAGATATATTCTCTTTAGCCACTCCAGCCATTGATAAATTAGTTCTTGCCTGAAATTGGCATTCTGTCAGTAAGCTGAAGGGGACTGCAGCAAGCGCCACAATTAGTGCTCCCCGTGGAGCGAAGGCAATGACAGCGTTCCTGCCTGAGAAGCTGCTGAGAATTCCTGGGCTGGTTTTATTATGCAGCCTTTACGGCTTATCCACTCCACTCCAGGCTCCGGGGAACGGCCCGGATAATAATTCTGTAACTTGAGTACTTAACCTGCTTGCTTAGTTTGCAAAGCCAAGTCTTCATAAAGGAGTGACTCACGGGGAGTCTCACTTAGAGACAGGTTGAGGAGCACACGTTGGGCAGAATTAGAATTGCAGTGATTTAATTTCTCCTTTCTGCCTCCCCTTAACCATTCCAGAAGGATAACTACCAACATCTACTCCCCCCACCTCCATTTCCTGAAAGTAAAAAAATTTTAAACAAAGCAAAAAATAAAAAGCACGAGAGATCTGAGAGGAGATTTGCATGTATGCGCACACACGTGTTCTCACCAGAGGTGGCCTCAGAAATAGAGACATAAATCTTCTAAAAATATAAGCATAACTGAAACAGCTCTTCTACATTTATGTGGTGCTGCAGTCCAACAAATGACAAATTCTAATGGGTGGTTGCAGCTTCCAGAATCGTATCTGTCTCGCTACTTTGTCGTTGGTGGGTGATACAGACCACAGACTGAAATTTGTTACATGGATTTATTACCTTAAGTCTTTCTTCCTTGAGCATCACACGACCTGTTTCTAACCATGGAAATGGTGTTTTGTTTTGAAGTACTAAATGTCACTAGGAAAAAAGTAAAGGCAGGCAAAGAAAGGTCATAATCCACATAAAAGTGTAATTTTATTAGTTTTGTAATTGGAAAAAACAAAACACAAAAAGCAGGAATTGACTGAGATTTAGAATGTGCGATGGAGACATGACCTACCTGAAGGGAGTAGAAATCTAGGTTTTCATCCAAGCATTTTAGATGACTGGGGAAAGATTTAAGCTCATGTTATGCCACAGCATAGGATTTATAAAAGGACAAGAGACTTGGAAGATGTCTAAGAAATGTCTAATTACTGTCATCGGGTGAATATGCTCAGATCTGAGAGGAGATGATTTTTCCCAACTGCTTTTGAGCTGGGTCAGAATGATTAAATGGTTCTTCTCTTTAACAGCTCCAGCTGATGTCCCTTTTAGCTCAGCCTCTCCTACGCACAGATCTCTGCATCTCTCACTCATCACATTTAGCAAAATTTGTGCCAAAGAATACAACAAGAAACACAAATGTAACTTCGTGTACCAAGGTCCGCACCAGACTGGTTTGAGAGGTAATACTTGGAAATACTAACACTATATTAAAATATTGCTTGGAGCCCACTGCCTTAAAAACCAGAGCTGTTGCATTCTATTATGAAGTCTTTATTTAAATTTAAGCCCACAGAATTAGAGGAACTGAGAGAGAAACACTGTTAATGGCTGGGCTGAACATCCACTCGTTTGAGCATCTCAAGGCAGCACAGGAGTACAAGTCAATTAAACTCCTCCTTCTCTTCCACTTTCCCAGTGTAACCCAAAGGTCACCTTTTTACATTTTTTTTGAAGAATTTTCATATGCTCAGACCTCTGTAGCTCACAGGCTTCGTGAGTGAGTGACACATTTTATGTTCCAACCCTTCATATCTTCATATGCAGCATTTATAGCCATTTTTAACGCAATTTTGTCACTCAGGAAAAGTACTGGTGCTGTCTTCTTCCTATATAATAACATCCTTTCACAAGAGCCACCAAAATAGCCCACCTCAGAGCACACACGTATCCAGAACACATCCATGAGGGACCGCCTCCCAAAACCAAGTCCCATTGTGCCATTTAGATGACATCTCACTCCATCATGGCTGATGTACAGACCTGTGCCTTGACTGTCCTTTCCACATGATGAGTGACAGCCCTTAGAGTCAGGGCATAGGGGAGACACAGCCAGACTCTTCTCAGACGTGCACAGCAGAAGGATGAAGGAAACAGCACAAATTGCAACTTGCGGAGTTAAAATTCAATATAGGGACTACTTCTTCTTCATCATGAAGGTGGTCAGAAACTGGAACAGGGACCTGAAGAGCTTGAGAAATATTTTGGGGATATTTAGAGTTGGACTGGACAAGTCCCTGAACAACTTGATCTAATCTATAGAACCTAGAACCCCAGGGGTCCCTTCCAGCCTCAGTTGGAAGGATAAAAACCATCACCACTGGAAACGTGCATTGGATACTTGTGGAGGAGAATAAACTGGTCGTAACTCTCAGTGGGCGTAGGTGCTTTGGGACTTAGATTTCTGGAAGTCCAGCCCATGGGTTAGCTGTGAGCATAGTTAACATGAAAATGCATCTAAATGAGCACGTAGCAGCAACTTCTATCTGCGTTTTATATGGAATCCTTGCAGAGGAAGCAGGAGGTCGCAATGGGAGTGCTGACACTCTGCAAACGCTCCCATTAGGATGAAGCTCACCAAGATAAAGTCCCACTCCCTCTCCCTTCCCCCTTGCCTATCCCACTTTCTCGAAACCTTTTATGAAACATCTAAAGGTAAAACCTTGCAATACACTTGTGGTCCTCAGTAGGGTGTTGTTGTGAAGGGAGGAAAAAAATTAAATAGTCATAACAGGCTTGATTTCGGCCGTCTATCAGATGTTATTTTAATCACTAAGGAGAAAGTGGTTTCCCTAACAACAGTGCCTTTCTTTTACCTTGTCCATATGATGGTTGCAGAGATCTGCCCACCTTGTTCTGACTAAGGATCCTGATTTTTTCATGAGATACTTTCCTCTCTCTTTTTGACATTATTAGGATGCGTTATTTGAATGTACTCTTTAATATGGTCGCACACAGAAGTGCAAAAATCAGCACAGGACTGTATGTGTCAGGCGGTACAAAGAGGTACAAAGAACAAAGAGATATTTCCAGCCACAAAGGAATTAAAATCTGAGCAGTAAGTGCACAATATAGGTAAATGAACCATGAAAAAAAAAAAAATTTTGGTCAACATCATAAGCCAAGGTCTCAATTAATCATTTACTTCATGCAGTCTTGAGGATATTACAGCAAAGGCAAGGTCTAGAGGATGATATGTCCTTATCCCCATCTCTGTCTACTGGATTTCCCAGCTCCTCACATTGTTGAGCTGAATCTATTTGGTGCCCGAAATATGAAATACTCCTGGTGCTTCTTTCACTCTGCATCTAGTTCACAGCCCTAAACTCCACACCCAACGCTTGGGCTTCTCTCTCTGTAAAACCCCACTTTGTGAAAATCGGGTTTTGTCTTGGTGATGTGTCATGCAAGGTACTCCTTCACATGCAGGTAGGACTCTGTCCATTGCTGTGGTAACACTGGGGAATCCTCAACATTACTGGTCACCCACTGTCAAGAATGACAAATTTTTGCCACCGCAGAGGTGATCAACCAATTGCAAGGTCTGTTGGGTGGTAGGGCGCTCAAGACAGTTTCATTGTGTTAATTGGCCCAGCATTCACAGGCAGTTCAATCTGGTATTATTTACATTGTAAAACCAACTGGTTCTTAATCAAAACATGCTTCAAAGACTTCCCTGGAACCAGGCAACTCATAGAAAATCCATCTATCCTGAGGTTGTTTGGATGTTGGGTCTCACAAAATGAAAGGGAAATCCATTTTTTAATAAATATAGACAGAATGGGGGAAAAAAAAAAAAAAAAAAAAAAAACCAGAAGGGAATTGAGATATTTAAAGTAAAGAAAAATGCTGAGACAAGAACTAATGGTGTTTGAGTAGGCCAGAAGAAGTTTTGGGCTAGAAATTAATACATGCTTTAGCTGACTTCCTGTGGGAGTATCGGTGTGTGTAGGAAGTCAAAGTGCTCGTAGTTAGAAGATGAAGTTTGGTACATTTTCTGAATGAGATTATAAAACACTATTGTCCAAAAATTAAGGGGGCAAGGTGAGGGGTGGCACTAGATTTCCAGGGCGGTTTAGCTCTGCTGTGTTCCATGCGTATCTCCTGGGTATCATGTGCAACTTGAACAATCCCACTTTTCACAGAGCACTTTCCCCTGTGTCAGTGCAACACACTTAATAAATTATAAACAACAGTAATAATTTCTGAGATTCCTATTTCATTTTACAGTTATTTATTGGCTTTCCCCATAAGAGACTGCCTTGCTGGAGCTGGGAGATAAGCTTATTAGAAACCATAGCACAATACTTTGAACAGATGATTTATGTGTTTTCAGGCCACTACTGGGTAATCAGCTTATTCTGGATTCCATCCAGCCAACTTTTCTTGTACTTTAATCAGACCAGCTGTGATCCACCTGGACCACAGGGTTCTGAAAACTTGTCTCAGCACACCGGGCCAGACTCTCAGAGGTTTAAATTAACTTCCTACCACTGCCGACAATGGAGTATTGCTGATTTACACCAGCCAGACAATCTGCCTGTAGTCCAGAAGTACGGCAGAGCTAGCACCATTAATAAAAGGTGGGCAGATAATAATTTATTTTAATGAATGGTGTTGATGCATGGCATAATTGTTTGGATTCATCAAAAACAATATTTAGAGCTTAATGTGGAAATGATGTATAAGGTAGTGTTAATAAAATCATTAGCAATTAATTTAGCCCCTAAATCAGCAAAGCTCTTAAACATAGACTTTCTGTAATAGAATGTGTGTACACGTTGAAGTACTTTGCTGAATCCTGATTTTCAAGTTATACTTGCCTAGACAGCTGCAAAGAAGCTAACCTCCTTAGACTTCTGACCCAGGGATTCCTGCAAGGACATCTACTCATCATCTTACTGATGTTTCCAGGAATGAAAAGGAGACCACTAAGTCCAGCTCAGATCCCATAGAGGGTAATGGTAAAGTGTCTAGGGTAAGATCCCCAGTTGCTGCTATGGAGACAGCAGGGTATCTTCAAGCTTATTGGTGAGGATTTTGATGCAGGCCTGCATTTCTGGAGCATGAAGGCAAAAAATAAAGTGAAGCAGTGTCTCTTAAATAGTTGCAGAGAAAGTAGTTGGGTTCAAAACTCTGAAATGGGAGATCATCTTCTCCAGATCAAAGACAAGCACTAATGGAGGATGTTCCTCACTGAGACCAACCCTCACTCAAGAGCTGGAGTGAGCCCAGCAGTTGTCTTTCAGTGAGTTTTCTCCTCCCTCCCACCTTGGTGCAGGATCATCTCTGCTCCTCAGCACCCAAAGATCCAGCCACCAGCAGCCCAGTCCTGAGTGCCTCACTACCTACAACACAACTGGCCTTTCAGCTGGGCTCTGGTGGCTTTTGTTCTCTCTGTATCCATCATATTCGCATGAGTTGGCTGATCCACTCTGATTTCACAGAGTTCCTCTGATGCCCCACAGGGTTTCTCATGGGAGTCCTCTTTATTCAGCCTCCACAAGTTTCCTTTGACTTGAGATGATCTAAAGATATGGATAAGAGATCGGTTTTTATGCAGATGACATGCAGATTTATGTGAAGTTTATTCCTAATTATTCTTTCTCTTCTTCTGTTTTATCAGTTTGTCTTGAGGACATGGAGGCGTAGATGTCTTTTTTTTTTTTTTTTCTGGTCTATATTTAATACTCCTAAAACTCAAATCTTAATTATTGGTTTCAGGCATTGGCTTAAATATGCCTCTTCTTTCTCAAAATCTGATGAATACAATAAGAGTTATCATGGCTGGTCTGGGACACAGTTCATCCCTTTTCAGCACATCTCTTGTGACAGTCACAAATGGCATCAGTACTGATTCCATCATTGCAACTACACCAACTGCAGACCTGAAAATTCAGGTTTATTTAGTCCTTTCTTGTGGTACTTCTTTTTAAACAAATGAAATTAATAAAAACATGGAAGTGTATTTTTCCATTCCTTTTGAGAAAAAAAAAAAAAATGTTAACCAGTGCTCCAAATAGTTTTTAGGCAACCTGCGTTTATTGGTATTGCAGCCCTTTCCCATAACAAGTTGACATCAGAACAAAACATGACGACTACAATTCCTTCTAACAGCAGCAAATTCCAAGAACGGCAGCCAGTTTTGATCCTGCTGCACAAATCACTGGTAGGTTGTTATAAACCAACGCAGCAAGTTACATGCCTCATTCAAAAGGATTAGCTGAGCGATAGCTCAAGGTTTCTGACACACGTTATTCTCAAGGGTTTCTTTTTCTGGAATGGATTAAAAATTGATTAAAAAAAAATAGATTAATGTTTCTGTTCATGTGCAGCGCCATGCTGCAACACATTGCAGGTGAAGAATTTATTTTGCAGTTCCAGATGCTGAAATAACCCCTAGCCTGAAATTTAGTGTCTGCTCAATCATGGTCACAACTCAGTCCTGAGCGTCTCCCATTTTTTATTTTTTTTTTTTAAATGCCAATCCTCAGATGAGGTGTCCAACGGGTCATTTTGGTACAGCACTAGCCAGTAATGAGAGGAATTTCTTTTTGTAAGTAAATATTTTTCTAAGTTACTGCTCACTGGCCCTCACCAAAAATAGCAACATGTGAAACCTTTGAAAATATTCATAAATTAACAAGATGCCATGAGTATTAAAAGCAGCTCATGCTCTAGTTTCAAGAATATGACTCACTTTGCCAGGGAACTCTATTATTAAAGTGAGGGGGTTTTGCTTTAGAAAGAACAATACAAGAATTATATAGCAGTCATTCAAATGCTTCCTTTCCTTTATAAAATCTGCAAGTCCTATTTTCATCATCTTTTCACTTTGCTGTCCAGTTACTGTAACGCTTATAACCAAGAGGGGGTAAATAACATGTTGTATGTAAGAAGGGCTTTGTTGCGGATGCATGGAAAAGGTATATATAAACTGAATGTCACAGCAAACAGTCATTCTTCTGCAGCATTCAAGGCCTGCATTTAATTTCTCCAAGAAAGATGTTACACGACTTCTGTATGACTGAATTAGTCAACTAGGAAATGAATGGGAGAAATAATATCATTAAATATTATTTCTTCCTCATGACTAACGCATTATTATAAGCCAGAGAAGATTGGACAGATGGATGGAGATTCACAAAGCTGCATTAGTCATTTGCCATTTTCAATCTCTGCATATCCCCAGATCATTGAGAATAAATATGCAGGGAGAAAAACTCAGGTAGAGTAAATCAGCATCTTTCCCTGGGCTTAATCGAGCTCTGCTGATTTACTAGCGCACGACATTCTGAGACACTGTTTCCTGTAAAAAAAAATATTTATAGAACAGCTGAGAAATCAAATGCCATCAGCCTGAAATGTAATTGAATTTGATAGCATTACCAGGAGTGGAAATGGCACCAAGTTTATTCAGATACACCTTGCTGGTTTTTGCCCCACATTCACGTTTTGAGAAAAGTCTGAAAGCAACCTGAAAACGAATGATGAATGCTATGGGACAGCTCAGACCCTCAATGTCTTTTTTAGATGAGTAAAGATGAGCCATGTGATTTTTCCCAGGGGGTCATTTATTCAGCTGGAGGTCAGCCAGGATCAGCATTGAGCAACTTATTCCATTGAAATGACACAGTGTGACATTTTGATCCCTCTGCTCATCTCGAGAAGTAGTTTACTCATTCAAGAGCTTCATTAAAATCAGCATCACTGAGCACAAGGTCAGATGCTTTTCAGCAGGATGGTGATAAGAACCTGAGTTATTGGATACTGGAGTTACCCATGGAGAAAAAATGGGTGTAGCATTTTTCCAGCAGATAATATGGCTTTTCTTAAAATAGAAATGTTTCATGGGAGTCAAATTCAGTGATTTTCCTCGGGGAAAGGGGATTAAAACAATTCAGATTAAATTTTTTCACTTGTACTGACTTCTTTTATCTTATGTTTGCTGATATTTATTAATGGTTGGAGTTAATTTTGGCATACTGTATTTTATATTCATGCTGTACCTGATGTTTTGTATTGTACTGGGGAGAGCAATCCAGAAGTTGTATGATTGGCACTGGAAGAGCCTGCCCAGGGAGGTGGTGGAGTCACTATCCCTGGAGGTATTCAAGAAACGTGTAGATGTGGCATTTCAGGGCATGCTCTAGTGGCCAAGATTGTGGGGGTCTTTTGCGTGTGTGTATGGTCGGACTCGGTGATCTCAGAAGTCCTTTCCTACTATGAAGGTTCTGTGATTCTGTGATTTTCACTTTGTTAATGTTGAATATTATATTAATATTTTCCCCAACATCAACTGCTTTGGATGCATTTGTTTTATGCATGAGATTTGGACATTTCCACTTTTCCTTCTGATTTGTGAAAGAAGGCAATTTTTATAAGCTTTAAATTCATGTGGGGCAGTTTTCTGATTGCTGCTATTCCTAACACGAATGGGTGAAAACCTTCTTGTAACATAAATTCTATTTTTGTTTGTTCACTCAGTGAGCTCACTTTGAGCACCTTTCCTATCATCCAGCCAGGACTGACTATGCTGAAATGAATTTTCTTGGAGACAATGAATTTGGAAAGCAAATTCTGAATTCATGAATATCAGTTTTCCCCAGAAACCCCACTTTAGAACTTAAATTTATCCAGTCAAAGAACAGAATCACACTGCCTGAGGTCTGTGCCCAGCGACACAGCTTGCAGTTTGAATGTCAAAAACTCCAAGTGTTTGCGTATATCACGCTGACCAAGATCTAATTTATAGAATTTTTGGTGAATAAGGCAGGGTGCCATACAAACCATGTATTTTCTGGTTTTAACATCATTCCTATTGTCACTGTAGTATTCTTATGCATTTGAACCTGAACTTCACATTTCCCATTTCTCCATTGTTTCACTAATCTTTATCTAATCTCCTATTCACGAATGGGAAATGATCATAAGGCAGTATCATATCACCACCATCATAACTTCATTTTGTTAAAGTACTTCTGTGGGAAGTTTATAATTTATTAAAAACCTTTATCTATTCTTTAATCATCTCTTCATTGTAATTGATCCTCTAGAGCTCAGAGAAATTCTTCCAAGAGCCTGTTTGAATAAGATTGCTTCAGAACAATGAAAGGCATAAAGGAGCCTATTAAAATTCCCTCTGGCCTTTCTTTCCTTTATATAAAGCTTCAGGGTGGGCTTGTCCATTAGGAGAATAATGTTGGGTCATGCAGCTCAGAGCAGGGAGTTGTGCAAGAGGCAAAGGCTGGGGATATCGCTGCAACACAGCCAGGCACGCAAGGGAGCAAGAGGAGTGGAACTGAGATAACCCCTCCAACAAGCAAGGGAACAAAGAGGCATGAAGAGATGTCTGGAAGCTCACCGTGAGCAGGGACTGAGGCCAGGAAGAGTTTTGGGAGCTACAAAGGCTGAGATCACAGAATTACGGAATGGTCAGGGTTGGACGGGACCTCTGGAGATCATCTAGTCCAACCCCCTGCCAGAGCAGGGTCACCCAGAGCAGGTTGCACAGGAACGTGTCCAGGCAGGTTTGAAATATCTCCAGAGAAGGAGGCTCCACACCCTCTCTGGGAAGCTTGTTCCAGGGCTCTGCCACCCTCAAAGGAAAGAAGTTTTTCCTCATGTTGAGGTGGAATTTCCCATGTTCCAGTTTGTGCCCATTGCTTCTTGTCCTGTCACTGGGCACCACTGAGAAGAGTCTGGTCCCGTCCTCTTGCCACCCACCCTTTAGATATTGCTCAGCATCAATGAGATCCCCTCTCAGTCTGCTCTTCTCCAGCTGAACAGCCCCAGGTCTCTCAGCCTTTCCTCAGCAGAGAGATGCTCCAGTTCCTGATCCTCTTTGTAGCCCCTGCTGGACTCTCTCCAGCAGTTCCCTGTCCTTCTTGAACTGGGGGGCCCAGAACTGGACACAGCTCTGCAGATGTGGCCTCATGAGGGCATAGCAGAGGAGGAGGATGACCTCCCTAAACCTGCTGACCACACTCTTTTTAATGAGATGGAGATCTTCTCTGCTAAATGTACCACTTGCTTGGGAACCCTGAGCCGACATTCCTGGGGAGCGTGGGTGTGCAGGGGATGTTCTGCCTTGCACGGGCTGCAGCACTTGCCAATGTCTGCTCGCCGCGGGATCAAAGAGCAAAAGTGAGTTGGTGAGCTGCAAGTAGAGAAACTGCATTGAAAGGCTGTGATCCCGCCAGGCTTTGAGAGCGCCGGATCATTAGCTGTCGGTGCACTAGAGATTCAAAGACAGATTTCACAGAAAAGAAGCACCCAGACTTCAGATCATTACCCAGACCTGCTCAGACAACTTGAAAGAGAAAAACTCAGCTGAATAGCTCAACTAAATTACCTTTCCTATAAGACCCTCACTTATTCCAGCTCAGGCGAGCTGTGTGAAAAATAGCATCTATTTATCATGCTGTTACCATTCTCAAAATTAGGTCTTCAAATATTAAAATAAAACTTTTAAAAATTATCACAAAGTTGATTTATCTTCAGATTCCTTTTTTTTTTTCTGAAAAAAAATACCACCAGTTCTTATTAGACTCTAAGTTCAGAAACTTAATTTATTTCTCACGTCCAAGCTTCTTTCCTAGAAAAGTTTTTCTTGAAACTTGTTTTTTTAAATCAAAGCTGAGTTTCACTTTCTGTCTCCTGGTTTGAGCAGCAGCAACTTCCAGAGAAACAGATTTCAAGAGCCGCATGGAACAATTGAGTCAGATTTGGCAATATTTTAATCCCTTTCCCAACGTATGTGACAGTTCCTGAATTTCTCTGTGTTTTTATGCGTCTCATCCCTGTCTTTGGAGGAATCTGAAGATGCCTGGAAGCAGAGATGTGTATTTAATTGGCTTTTGCACTCATTTGAAGAGAAAAAAAGGAAAACTCAGTGCAGATTCAGTTCTAATAAAGTGCTACAGAGGGAAGGGTGGTTTTCCAACTTTATTCAAATCCTCTCTCCTCAGTGAATACATTAATAGCACTGCAGTGTAGTGAATTCTCTTGACCTTGAAACAATAAAACCCTGAGCAGGGGACGGAAGAACGCAGGCAAGAGAAACCTCAACTTCTATTTAGAGAAGCGCTTCAGCGAGCAGGCTGGGACGGAGAATGACAATACCATCTGACCCCCGGGCAGAACTTGGGCAGCCTGGCAAAAAACGTTGAGTCGGAAGGAAGCAGCCCCCACGCAGAAATGGGCTCTGATGGCTTGTGTAACCGGCGCACAACCTGAGGCTGCCTACGTGACTTCTAGACTGCGCTTCATCAGGGTTTGGTTGTTTTTTTGTTAAATAATCCCCACTAATTTAGCAGGAAAATTAGACCGGGAGTGCAGCATGTGGACGCCTTAGGTCTGAAAAGCTGAAATTCTCCTCTTTTTCCAGACTGCAAATTTTCATTTTTCTGAGGCTAGCACTAATAGGAGGTGACATGAGCTCCCATAATAAGATGCTTTGTGTCATGACTTAGTTAATAGTGCCCAACTAATTGGCAAGTATATGTTATGTGAAACAATGCCTGGGAACCCTGCTTACCACCAAAACCTTTGGAAATGCTGCTTCTCTGTATAATTCCTACAGACCATCATGATCTTTTACCTAACCTGTGGGGATGGAACCAGATGCTCAGACACATACACAAACTAATTGCCAACAAACCATGTCTTGTGCATGAAGTCTTAACTGATTTCATAGAATCATTGTATCATAGAATAGTTAGAGTTGGAAGAGACCCTAAAGATCATCTCATTCCAATCCCCTGCCCTGGGCAAGGACACCTCCCACCAGATCAGGTTGCTCCAAGCCCCCTCCAACCTGGCCTTGAACCCCTCCAGGGATGGGGCAGCCACAGCTTCTCTGGGCAACCTGGGCCAGGCTCTCACCACCCTCACAGCAAAGAATTTCTTCCTAATATCTCATCTAAATCATCCCTCTTTCAGTTTAAAACCGTTCCCACCCATCCTGTCACTCCACTACCTGATCAAGAGTCCCTCCCCAGCTTTCCTGGAGCCCCTTTAGGGACTGGAAGGGGCTCTAATGTCTCTCTGGAGCCTTCTCTTCTCTTCTTTGTGCAGCCACTGTCAGACTTATCAAGACTCACAACAAGGCTTGGACTTCTTCACTCTCCATTGAATGCTAGTGAAGGTGCTACACCCTCATCTACCTCCTGCTGGGAGGGGTCCTGTTCCTGACACCAACTGTCCCCAGTGCCAGGCATGACATGGGAACACACCAGCCAGAAGCAGGCGGTGGGGCTTGAGACCCGTAACCTGTGTCCCAGGAAGGGAAAGTGGTTTTT
The DNA here is from genome assembly GCF_964106895.1 of Numenius arquata. NCBI lineage: Eukaryota > Metazoa > Chordata > Aves > Charadriiformes > Scolopacidae > Numenius > Numenius arquata. The sequence continues at coordinate 68,255,868 of NC_133581.1, read as the reverse complement.
CCCAATCTTTTGGAGCTGCTGAGATGGCAAAGTTGGAAGATGGATCTTCAGCTACTCTGCTAGAGTGGAAGGACCTGGAAATGTTGTGTCACTGTCACTCGCCTGTCTCACTTTTTATCTGACTTGTGAAACAAAGTCATACCAGCTCAGGGGATGGGCACAAGGCTGGCATTGCCACTGATGTGACAGGGAAGGATGATAGATCTGGACTGAAGCCAGGAAATAAATCTTCTCTAGTATGGCTCCAGCTTTTACACCTAGTCCAAGACTGCAGCACAGCAGTGTGGTGGCTCTCCTGCTCTGCACCATGACTTGCCAGGGCTCTCGTGATGACCTGCAGGACATCTGTGGCCAGGCAGGACACAACCCAGTGCTGCAGACAGTGGGACTGACACAAGGTGCTGATGGCAAACGCAGGAGGTAAAGGCCAACCCCCCTAGAGCAAGTGAAGGGCAGCCTTTTACCCGAGCCTCAAGAAATGCCAGACTGAAAATGCCCCTAATTTGGTGGCCCTGGACCAGCCCCATGAGCTATAGGGTCAAGTTGTCCCTTCTTCCCGAAATTGAGACCTTCAATAGGCTACAGGCTGAGCTGCCAGCAATTGCAAGGATCTCTTTTAAAATCCTTGGGGACCCAAAGACGGTTGGAAATGTTGTGCTGGCTTTGACAAGTTGCAGCTGTAAACTCTCTGATAGCTGATGCACTGCTGCTGGTTTTAAAAAAAACATAAATTAGCTCCTCAATTTTTCATCAAAATTTTAAATCAAACCTCAGGTGGAGGACCTGGGAGAACTGGCAGAAGGAGGCAGAGCTGCGTTATCTGGACACAGTAGGGCGTTAGTGAAAGAGCACTTCTGAAAAGCAAAGAACATTAGGCTGTATTTTTTGTCTTTGTGTGAAAGCTTCTAACAGCAGCTTTGATGCTAAAATGAGAGGGAAAACTATTGCCAGATTTGGTATTATTTATTACAGGTATTACTGAGGCACTTTCAGACTCACTGAACACCTTGAGCAGATTGCCTCTTCCGCAGCCCGCTCTCTGTTATTGTTATGATCTGGATGTAATTCTGCAGTTGTCTTTTATTTACATAGATGTATTGCAGTAAACGAAGGCCCTGTGTGCTTTCACAGCACACACAACATGACCTTTGTGGACAAGTATAAGTCGGGCGGAAAGCAGAGCTCCAGCTGTTTCAGAGACAGGCAGCTGCGTCAAGAATATAGAAATATGGGAGCAATTTCTCAGCATTCAGAAGAGGCTGAAAAACGTGAGGCAAAATATTTGCTCTCCAAAACTTGCTTCCTGTACAGTGCTCATGCCCAGCAGAAGATGCCACTCGGGGGCCTCTATCCGAAGGACTCAGAGCCCCATGGAGGAGCTGTCAGGACCCTGTGAATTGCAAAGGAGAGTTGAGTTTCATCCCAAAATGCACCAAAGAGCATAAGGGCTTGCAATGGGCTTGGAGCCTTTGCTCCAACCGGTTTTGTTCATCTTATTCTTTCATTTGGAAAGGCTGGATCGATGGGCCAAGGCCAATGGTATGAGGTTCAAGTGCAGGATCCAGCACTTGGGTCACAAGAACCCCATAGACACTACAGGCTTGGGGAAAAGTAGCTGGAGCTGCCCGGCAGAAAAGGACTTGGGAGTGTTCGTCAACAGCTGGCTGAATATGAGCCAGCAGTGTGCCCAGGTGGCCAAGAAGGCCAACAGCATCCTGGCTTGTATCAGGAACAGTGTGGCCATCAGGACTGGGGCAGTGACCTTCCCTCTGTACTCAGCACTGGTGAAGCCCCACCTTGAGTTCTGTGTCCAGTTTTGGGCCACTCACTACAAGACCTTGAGGTGCTGGAGCATGACCAGAGAAGGGCAACGGAGCTGGTGAGGGGTCTGGAGCACAAGTCTTATGAGGAGCGGCTGAGGGAGCTGGGGGCGTTCAGCCTGGAGAAAAGGAGGCTGAGGGGAGACCTTCTCTCTCTCTAAAACTCCCTGAAAGGAGGGTGTAGCCGGGGGGGGGCTCAGTCTCTTCTCCCAAGGAACAGACAATGGGACAAGAGGAAAAGGCCTCAAGTTGTGCAGGGGAGGTTTAGATGGATATTAGGAAAAACTTCTACACTGGTAGGGTTACCAAGCCTTGGAAGAGGCTTCCCAGGGCAGTGGTGGAGTCACCATCCCTGGAGGTATTTAAAGGACTTGAAGACGTGGTGATGAAGGACATGCTGTAGAGGTAACTTGGCAGTGCTGGGTTAAAAGTTGGACTTGATCATCTTAAAGGTCTTTTCCAACCATAACAATTCTATGATTCTGTTCCTCCATCTTTTCACAGTCTGAGTTTGCATTCGGTGGCACTTATGCATTCAAACATAGGGGAGGCAACCTCGGAGAGCAAATGTTGGACATTTAAAAATATCTCCCTTCACTGTGGTCTGTAAAAAGTCCCTTGGGGAAAGATAGTATGAAGGAATATATACTTGTGCGGCAATTTTAATCAGGCAAAACTGAGGCAAAGGACTGATTACGAAGTTATTTAGATGATACACTTCTGACTACAGCTTTGTAATCAAATAGCAGCTACCATTCAGCCATGTAATAACCAGACAACTGTACATCTGCCTTGCTCTGCATATTTATAAAGAATGCATGGCTAACACTTATTTACCTTTATTAGCTACATTCTCCATAATTAGCTGAGCTACTGTGAGTAGTTTTCAGTGCCTGGGCTGCCTGCAACTGTATTTGCATTAAAGTTGTCTAATCTTTCAATGTCCTCTTGGAAGCAGATGAAGCATTTGTCAAAGCTAAAAGTACCCGTAGCATAATCTCAGAATAAATGGACACATCAAGGAAGTTCACTTCCTGCAAACACCAGTTTATTGGAGTCAAAAAAGGGGTCTGCAGTGGGAAGTAAGGGTTTCGGTGTGCCAGGCTCAGATCCAACAGAGTCATAGAAAGAGGCCAACTGGCCGGTAGATGTTACATGTAGATAAAGCAGCTAAAAAGTCACTGGAAATCAGCATGCAGGGTCTAGGAGATTTGCTAGGTTACCCAAGTAGTCCAGAAGGGTGAGGAATGAGTGCTGATTTCCTCAGAAGCTCTAAGAAAATCAGTAGGGCTTTTCTTTGGTCCTGTTGCTGAACTTACCATTGGGGGAAAAAAAAAGATCATTTTGAGTTATCTAACACAATTGTAGGCTCCCTCCACTGACACTGTTTCGATGACACTGTGCTTGGACTCACTTAAGATGCTGGTTAACATATGTTAAACATTCACTAAAAAGAGATAGGTTATGGGTTTTCTGTGGCACAGGACAGAACAAAACATTTCACACAGCCTCAAGTTGCACCAGGGGAGGTTTAGGATGGATATTAGGAAAAATTTTACACTGAAAGGATTAAGCATTGGAACAGGCTGCCCAGGGCAGTGGTGGAGTCTCCATCCCTGGAGGTATTTAAAAGCCGGGCAGACGTGGTGCTGAGGGACATGGGTTAGTGGTGGGTTTTGCCAATGTTGGGCTGATGGTTGGACTTGATGATCTGAAAGGTCCCTTCCAACCTAGACAATTCTGTGATTCTATTCTATGATTCTACACCAGAAGGAGCTCTGTACGTGACCAGACAAGAACCCCTCACTAGAAAGATGTGTCTGTGGCCTTGCTGAAGTCAGCAAGATTTCCCACCTAATGCACAGGTAGGACTAAGACTTATTGGTTCAGAGTATCTCATATGGGTTTCTTCAGCTGGGTATATACAGGCTGAAACTCTATAAAGGCCTATGTATTAAGCAGAGGCCATCTCCATGGAGTCACTGAAGTCTTGCATAAATTTGTATGCAGAGATGAAATTTCACTGAAGACAACAACATCTGTTCCTTTAGATCACGTCTTTATTGACATTCAAACATAAGGCACAACTTGTTTTCAAGTTAGTTGGGTTGGAAAGCATGTGCTCTGCTGCTGCTGAAATTGCCACAAATTAATAGCCCAGCAGTTAGATTTTGGGATGTGCCAGCATGGGGTGAGACTCGTCTATCAACTCTAAATACTTCCCTGCACAAGCGGCACTGGGGAGGCAAACCCTCTGTGGGAGAGCTGGGAGGGGATCATGCCATGGGGAGGGTCATCTCATCAGAAGACCTTGGGGAATACCTTCAGACCTGGTGAGCTGAAAGGACACACATGTGCTCTCAGCCCAGAAAGCCCCCTGCATCCTGGGCTGCATCCCCAGCAGCATGGCCAGCAGGGTTAGGGGGGTACTCTGCAGTGCTGCCTCCAGCTCTGGGGCCACCAACAGCAGAAGGACATGGACCTGTTGGAGCAGGATGACATTTAGGGTCTCTTCCAACCTAAACCATTCTATGCTTCCATGACATCCCGACCCACTCCAGCAGTGACAGTTACACCTGCCCCATTCTTCATTGTCAGCCTGGGAGGCGGCTCCAGGTCCTGTAAGACATTTACCTCCCACCCCCATGAAGGGGGGGATGGAAAAGTGTGCTTCCTCATCTTACTCTGGAAATTAGCAGTGCCATATTTTTCTTTTCTTTAAAAGCTGCAGCGCATTGTAACTTCCAGCAAGTCCAAAGAGAAAACAGGATTCTTTTTTTTCATGTTCAAACCAAGGAATCCCAAAGGGTTTCATTTTCACACCCGTATTGTTTTTCTTTTATGCATCTGGTATCTTTAGCAATCTGATGTCACGTTCCCACTGATGATAACATTCTTTGCCCTCAGTATGGATTTAATCTATGAAAATTTTATGGGGAGATTATATTTTCATATGGAAGTTGTTTTAATTAATGCTCACTTCTTAATGCCTCAGAGGCTGATATCATATTGTTTGGGAAGAGAAATTGAAAGGATATATTGAAACTCTTATTACACTGTTATATTGAGATAAGGAGACACTGTAGAAAAGAACCAGGTGTACAGATAAGCAAACCCAGACCTTTCCTCAAAGCTCAAGTATTTGCACTGGTATGAAATGACCTCAGTGTGGAAGTGATTTCTGGCATCACTGAGTATCCCACATCTTGTCTTGTTTTCTCTGTCTGGTTCCAGGAACCATAGGTGTATCTGAGGTACTGTGCTGGGCTTGGAAAAGGTCTGAGTCTTCATATGTTTTTAGTCTCCGTATGTTTTAACCTCTCACCCTACAGACCTGATTTTGGCTGCAGCGATGAGCACAGGACACCTCCCCAGGGGACCAGCACCATGACTTGCCCACTCTGGCCAAAGCCAAGCAGGAATTGGTCTTTCCAGTAGGATTTTTACAGGGCTTAGTGGAAGTGGTATCTTGACCTTCCCTTATAAATGAGTGTTTCTGCTCAATACCAAAAGCATTAGTAGGTTAAAGAAAAAAAGTATTGTCCGTATCACTAATGGTTGGATGGTTTGACTATCTTAATTATACCTCCTGGAGATGGAAGCCTTTGCTACATTTATACAATCCACTTTTTGTAGAAGAGAAAAACATCTTAGAGAGAAAACACCCTTCTACAAAAAGGCTGGTTCCGTTTCTCCTGTTAATTGAAACCATTCAGCTGGTGATGTTCATTAGGCATTGCCTTGAAGAGCTTAACAAATGCTATGGTCACTACAAAAGACTACATTAAGTGCATGTTCATTTAGTGAGCATCTGTGGGTCTTATTTACAAAAAAAAAAAAAAAGAAAATTGATAATGATATAACATCAACAATTAAAATCAAGGAATGAAAAGAGATAAAGCTGCATATGCAGATACAGCCTCCAAGTGGAGCTCTTTCTGATGTTATCTTTAATTTCGTGATCATGCGCCATTTTTATCCTCCGGTCCTCTGTCTAATTCTTTGCACACAGAATAGAGGTCATTCCCTTAATAAAAGAAAATCAATATTTTGCTTTTTAGTATTGTTCAGCATGCCATCTAAGTCCTTTTGTGTTCTCTTCAAACTCTCCTCCAAAATCAGCTGTATTACCTACCCATTTAATTTTCTGTTGAAAGAAGGGTGGTTTTACAGACTGGGAGCAGCTGCATAGAGCACGCAGGGTTGAAAGCCTCCACTGATTGTGGACATCAGTTTTGAAACACCAATTATAGTACTTTTAGGCCACTTAGCATTATTAACATGCTCTGGGACTCCACACACAGCTGTGGATGCTCAGCCCTTGTACAAGCTACCACCAGGGTCCCAGGGCAAGCACCCAGAAATTGGGGAGCACAAAGCTGGAGACTGCTCAGGGAAAAATCTGACCTATGAGCCAAATCCCACAAAGCACACAGACCTATGCCTCATGCAGTAAAACACAAACCCTATGATCTTCTGTGGTGCATGATGAAAACCAGGCACTAGAGAAAGGCCACCCCAAAATCTCTGCACCCAAGGCAGAAGTTGAGCAGAGTGGTACATGTGAATCCCTCCAACTTTCACAATCCTCAAGGAAAAGTGACTGAGGAGGCATCTCCATCCCCTCATAATCCTGAGCCAAGAACCCCAAACTCCATCCTGAGGGTGTTCTTGAAGGACATGAGCAGGTTTTCCATTAAATCTCAGGCAGAGGAGGAAAAGGAAGAGGACTCTGGTGAAAGCAGCTGTGGATAACAACTTCCCATCCCAGTGAGGCCCCCACCACAAGTTCTCCATCCAGTCCCATTTCCTTCCCTATATTCCTGTCAGGACAAAGTGTATGGGTCCACGGGTTCAACGCAGGAGCATTCCAGCTACATGTGCTCTTAAAGAACTGTGGCTCATAAAGGAGGGACTGGGGTGGAACTATGGGCATGAAAGCTGTGTGGGACCTGTTCCACCTACATTTCCACTGCCACCAGCTGCAAGCCTGATAATGGGATTTATGATCAGCCAGATGTCATTACTGACAGATGCCAGCCCAAACTGTTCATTTTCATCCAGAAATGCTCTGCGAAAGCTGGGAGCCAGAACACTTCCTGCAGTCCAGACATGAAACATCTGCTCATATGAAGCTCTGGTTTTGATAATGACCTCGGAACAGAATTGCTGGTAAGAGCTCCATTCATTAAGTTTGCTGTTTTAGTGCAAGGCTGCGAATGCACCTATTTGCCTGGTTTATGTCTTACTAAGATGACTGGCAGAGTACCTTCCTTGCTTAAAACAAAAATCGTGATGGTCTTAAGAAGAGGAAACAGTCAAAAACAACCAATGACTGCTATTAGAGGAGCAAACTGAAGGATGGCTGTTATAACACTGCACTGTTGGCTACATCTGTCCTGGTAAATAACACAGCACCTGAGCACAAAGTCAAGCTGTGGACTGCAATCACCTCTGAGCCTTAATTGGAGGTCTATTTCCTTTGGTCTGCTGCAAACAGTGCTCTCCCAACACAGCTTGGCCAACAACATGGGGCAGGGACAGTGTCCAAGAGGCAAGATGAAGCCGGTTACCAATTTTATTTACTAACTGAGCTGTATCAATCCAGCCCACAGAAACATTTGTGTCACTGCACTGATTGTATACCAACATCTTAACAGCAGGAAGATATTTGGAGGACTTTTTCAGAAACCAAAGAGGGACAGAGTGACCAGAGCCTGTAGATCTGACACTCAAAGAGAAAAACCATCTTATCATCCCAGTGAATGGCATTCTGAAAAGCCAGCCCCTTCTTGCAGGTACCCAGTGCTGAAGATACTAGGTTTAAAAAGGATGAAGGAAAAGCTTTGTTTTTACATTTCTGGAAGGTAATTATTTCTGCAGCTGCAGTACTTTGCCATTTATCTCCTTTATTCTTACAACCTTTCATAGCTCAGGGACAAGGGCAAGTGTCTGTGCAACATGGGTGACTGTAAATCAGCCCCGCTGCTCCATCCGTCAGGGTGGTGAGTGGCAGCAGCCTGTGTCCTGTCTCCACACGCGGTGTGCAAACCTCCCGTCGCCAAAACAAAACACAGACCCTAAGCAGCCTCTCTGAGTTCATCAGCGCGTCCCTGCTCTTTCACCCTTCTTCTCGCATTAGCAGACAGATGTCAGCTCAAGTCAATTCCCCAGGGACTCCGGAGGGACAACGTGTAAAGCTGTGTCAAAGACATGATGTAGGTTGAAGCAGCCCTGTAACAAGAAGAACTCTCTTCTCAAGGGGGAAATCCTTTTGGAAAGTCTGCTTTTCCTGTGTGAGAGCAAGTTGTTTGCAGCAGCAATCACCAGCAAAATCATAAAATCATAGAATGGTTCAGGTTGGAAGGGACCTTAAAGATCATCCAGTTCCATCCCCCCTGCCATGAACAGGGACTGCTCCCACCAGATCAGGTTGCGCAAAGCCCCATGCAGCCTGGCCTTGAACCCCTCCAGGGATGGGGCAGCCACAGCTTCTCTGGGCAACCTGGGCCAGGGTCTCACCACCCTCACAGTCAAGGATTTCTTCCTGAGATCTCATCTCCATCTCCCCTCTTTCAGTGTCAAACCCTTCCCCCTCGTCCTATGGCTCCCCTCCCTGATCAAGAGTCCCTCCCCATCTCTCCTGGAGCCCCTTTAGGGACTGGAAGGGGCTCTAAGGTCTCCCCGGAGCCTTCTCTTCTCCAGGCTGAACCCCCCCCAACTCTCTCAGCCTGTCCTCACAGCAGAGGGGCTCCAGCCCTCCCAGCATCTCTGTGGTCCTCTGAACTGGTTTGAAAAAAATCCTTCAGTTATTAAAGATTTTCAGTCATTATTACCTCCAGTAGATCACAAGAGATTGGTTAGACATGCTGTGCTCTACACCTCATGCCCAACATCCACAGTTGATCTGTCACTTTTTTTTAATCTCTTCCCAAGGCCCAAGGAGTAGAGTGGAAGGTGTCCCACTGATTCTTATGAGTTTAATTCCAGACCTATCTTACAATTGTCATCTCATGGCAGAAATCTGAAGGTCTGAAGAGTGCCAATTTCTCAGTTTTGAGAGGACCTACAGCTGCTGCCTACATTTCCTTCCACGGGCTTGGAGTCAGCAGCTTTCGAGCAAAAAAACCCAACAAAGTTTCCTGGTAACATTAGAACAGGTTGGAATCTTGACTGGTACCTTATCTGTTCCTCATGCAATGGAATTAATCTTTCTTGGCTTTTATTCTATAATATTCAAGCTTCTACTCAAAATGGCACACTGACCCTTCCTCTTTACAGCAGAGTGGCACAGAGTTTCGGGGGCTGATTCATCAAAAGCTGAGATAAGAATGAACCACTCTGGAGATGCTCCAGACAAAACTTATTTCCAAAAGAATCCCCAGTGCATCCCACCAAACTCCCCAGGTCAGTGCCATTTTACCCCAGTCCAACCCCAGTGAAATCCAGCCACCGCTGAAGTTATTGCCCATGACCTTGCAGTTTGTTCAGTGATTATTGGAAAAAAGCTCTTATGAAAAATTCCAGTTTGGAACAACAGAAAACCCCTATTTTACCCTTTCCTGACACTTCACTGCATCAAACTCTCATACCTTTTCTATCCAGTGCAGAAATATCACATCATAAACTCATGAAATGTGATCTGAGGTCCATAACAAGCCAACAGAGTAAATAGGAACCTATGGTCTGATGATGAGAATGGTTGAGCACCTCTGCCAAAATGAGTGACTGCTCAGGACCGGGGAGAATCAGGCCACAGAGAATCCTGGACTTCTCATCTTAAGTTAATAAAAGTGACAGCATGGGTTTCAGATGGCTGATTTGTCTCAGGAGACTTATCTCCCACACAACACAGATTGATCTCCTGTATTATACATCCCAGTGTGTTATTAGCCTGCTTTATTGTGAAAAACATATTGCCGTTATTTCATACGTAGTGCTTTTTGAAGTTTTTTGAGGGAAAGAAAAAGAAAAGCATGCTAGGAAGCCATTTTCCGAGCTGATTACGCTGCATTTCCCCACTATTCCCATCCAATCTCATAACACTCAAGTATCTACAAAGGTTCGAATGGCTTCTGGTTTTCTCTGTACAGTTGGGAGAGCTAAATATAGATCTTGTAACATTATCGTCAGAGCGAAAGTGTCTGGGTTGTTTTAAATGATGGCTGCAAACTTCATACCACTGCAAATTTTGCTGGTGGCAGCCAAATCAGTGCTCGTTTAACACAGGCGAGACAAAGAACTTTTGCAAGTGTCAAGCAAAGGTTTTAATGAGGAAAGAGCAAAAAAACCAACTGCAATATTAGCTCATACAGGCTGAATACTCTAGGGCTGAAGCAAGAATAAATGCCCATCAATTTTGTCCAGTGTAATGGCCTCGGGGATGTTGGCACAAAAGACTGATAATGAAGACATTCTGATTTGGATATACACCAAAATTCATTTGTTCCCCTAATTAAACTTTCATATAGGATTTTTTTGGTTTGGTTGGTTTCTCAGATTATGTTGTGTTGTGCGTTACTTCCGAGTCTGAAATATTTATAGCTACATGGACCAAATTCCTTAGATGCTCTGCAGTCTGTATCTCTTACAGCAGTCACTGCTGCCGTGACGGTGTTGTGTCATCTTGTTTATCTGCATGGAGGAGCACAAGAGCGAGATGAGTCTGGGCCCGTTGCCTGCAGGTGATCAAAGTTGAGAACAAGCAACAAGGTGGTTTGGTTTTTTTTTCCCTCTGACTAGAGTGTTAACAAAACTGAAGTTGATGGCCTGATTTAATAACCCTCCAGCCATGACAACCCGCAGCTTATTTTCACCTTCAGACTTGCTTTTTGTGTCAGGGAACGGACAGGAGGGAGGTTGTCACACTTGGTCCTGATGCTGTCATGTTGCCATGCCCATCGCATGTCAGAAAGTCTATTTAATTCCCCTCTTCGCTTTTGCCAGACTTCTCTTTGACTTTCTCAGGGAAGGAAATGAGGTTCTACTGCCTCTGCTACAGTCCACGTAACTCTTCCCAAAAGTAGGAAAAATAAACACTTTGGGGTGTTTTGAGAGCATTACAACCCACTGAATGTGCACAGCCCAACAGGGAATATGTTCTACACTGCACCAAAGCTAAGATTAGGATATTTTTACTCACTGGGTGTCTTTTCATATATAATATAAAATGCTGCTATTTGGACCACTAGAAAGTGTAATTTGTTATTAAATGTGACCCTAAAACTCATTAATGGATGGAATCACAGGGGTCTTGTGATGATTTCCAGTTTTTTGCTAGAGTTTTGCTCTGTCTAAAGTAATGAATCCAGCAACGGATTCATCCTTCTCTTCTGGGAGGTTATTCCACATCTTAATGCATCCCACCCTAAAGGCTTCTCATGACTGCTCAGTCTCATCCCTGCTCCTTATCCCATCAGTTTGCTCTGTCATTATAGAGATAACTTTTTTCTTTTTACTTTTTTTTTAAATATTCCTTTGTATTTACTGAAGAAATGACAGAGAAACATAAGCTTGCACAGCAATTATCTTGCTGCTAACCAGGACCTTCTGCAACCTTCTTCTGAGCATCCCATTTGTATTAACATTGATGTCAGCCATCTGCCTCGGAAAAATTCTGCTGCCTGTCCCCGCTAATCCAATGGACTCAATAACCTTTATGGAATTACTTCTCCATTTCTCCTTTTTCTTGTTTACAGGTGCCCACCACTGGGAAGCAGGGAGTATTTACCACTCTGATTCAACTGTATGAATAGGGATTTTTTTTTTTGTACTTCTGTAATTTTTTAAGCTGCTTTGCCGGAGGGGGTTGTTTGTTTATTTTTATAGCTGTTCAGACCCATGCAGCAAAGTAGCTGGGAAATAGAGCTGCTCAAAAGACCAGTTCACGTTAACACAGCTCATGAGCAATTCTAGCAGACCAGCTGTACTCATACGAAGTGGTTGACGTCTTACAACATGAAATGTTCCTAAACCAATTGTTGATATAATGTCCCAAAAATACATATCAAAATCCTCAGTGCTGGGCAAACGTAGGCAAATATATTTTAATACAATGCACTGAAGCCTTGAGCGCAAAAAGTGAAATGCTTTTGGAGAATTACTCCTGTTAGTATTTATGGAGGACACAACATGATATATCAAGGAAGGCCTCCAAGGAGCCTCTTACGATTGCAAAACGGCCTTGAAGTGGGGATTTTTTGCATGTAAACCAGAAAAGCTATATGCCACTTACTTTATGCTGGAAATAGTTCGGTGTTCAGTTTGGATGGTGACAGAAACAGCGGAAGGGAAGCAAGATGGCTCAGGAAAGAACCTGATCTGCAAATGAAAGCCCAGAAAGTGTTGTAGTCACTCCACAAAATAGATTCTGACTAATTGACAGCTCCCGCGTTCTTTCCTCTTTCTCTTCCTATTTTTTTTTTTTATTTTGTTTTGTCTGCTTCAACCAAAGCTGTTTTCTTGCTAAACTCCTACTGAGAACAACAAAACTTCACTCATGTCATGTTGCTGAGGAAACACACAAGCTGTCATCATCTGTCGCTGGCATCTTTCCTTCTCATCTGATGATGAAGACATCACTGCCCCTTCTGCTGCTCACACTGCCTTTTGATCTTTCCACCTTGCCGTTTCCTCTGGTGATGCCACTATTTGATATACTGGAACACCCCAAGTGAACGGTATCCAGCTGGGAATAAATAAAAAGTGCATGTGGCTTTGTAGCGCCAGGGTTCCTGGAGATGAAAGGGGAAAATCCTGGGTTCAGGCTCAGAAATGGTTAAAGGAAATAAGGTCAAGGAATCAAGGAAAAGGAAGTCTCTGATGAAAGGGAAGAGGCCTCTGTCCCTGATTATAAATACGTCATGAGCTGGGTCACAGGTGGGCTGTGGAAGCAGACACTGAGAATTACAGTGTTTGAGCTGAGAAGAGATCACGGAACCATTTGCGTCCCATGTAACAGAAACCACTGAATTTCACCTTCTTTTATCACTAATAATTTGTGCTTAGGACGAGTGTAACTTCGTTCTGAAGATATCTAGTCCCTGAGTCACCCTGAGGCAATGTGAGATGGGGCACAACCAGCACTTTAAGGCAACCTTTGATCTCCCTTTGCTTTTCATATCAGGGCAGTAACAACAACACAGTGATGGGAGGGAATCCTGTGTCCCTTCCCTTGTCTGCAGGTGCCTAGGGTGGCTCCACAAAGCACACCCCAATTATGATGATTCTTCTTAATACATCACAATCTTCTACCCCTTTCGTTAAGTCAACAAGGGAATAAAGTTGCGTATAAAGGTTCATAAAAATCCACTGCTTAAAACCATCTTTTAGCAGAAGTGTTACAGCTTAATGCTCTTCAAGGCACAACATATCAATCATTGCAAGGATCAACACAAAATAAGCAGTCAAAACTCATATTAACTCTTTTTCTCCCAATTAGGTGTTGCTACATGTGAGATTCCAGCATTTCCCTACCCTGGGGAGGGAGAAAACTCACCACAAAAAGGGTGAACCTGCTGGGTCACCAGCATAATTCTATGCAGGACTCTTGGACTAATGTCACTTTGTCATACAAATACTTGCAAATCGAGCAATGGGATGTATCACTGATGCTCTCATCGTGTTTTCTAATAACTGTCGTTGGCTACAAACAAAGAATCCATGCGGAGCTCCCTGCCCTGCTCCACGCTGTGCTCTGCGGATAGAAAGTGATGAATGCAGGGCTCCTTGATGAGCCTCCTCTTGGAGGTCATGCTGGGAAAGGAGTCAACACAAGCTCTGAAATAAAGGGGGAAAACTCAAATAGCAAACATCCAGCTGTCCCCCTTTGCCCAAAATAGGCAGATTAGGACATTACCCAGAACCAGCTTCACCAAGCACCATGACTTGGAGAGCTGCCCAGCAGCATGGAGCTCCTCACTGCCCAACTTGGCCATCAGGATTTCAAAGACCATGCCATAGAGAGAGCTACAAGTGTCTCTTCTCTATGCTACATAGGAAATAAAAGGCATAAATCTGGGTGCAGCATTTCATGTTCATGAGTACACCTCACTTTTGGGTTCTTTTATCTATTTTTTCTCTTCTTCAATGGAAGAACCACATGGGATGCTACATTTTGGGTTGCTCTAAAGACGAGATAAGGGAACCTTAAAATAGGAAACCAAAATTGTACGGTTCCTCAAATCCCCACAAGTCCAACATTAAAGTCAGAATGAAGCATAATTTCATTTCCAAATTACAATTGTAGCAGACATTTTCATTTTCGACATTTCTTGTGATTACTTATGTCTTCCCATGGAAGACCATTTATTGCAATGGAATCAAACTTTTCCTGCAAAATTTCTAAAGTGAAGAAAATGAATATGGTTTGGTTTTGATTCAGCTGCCATCTTGCGCTGATTTTTCTGTTTTCTTATGCCACTTTTCTGTTAGTATCACCTCTGTGATTTCAGTGATTTTTTTTTAAATGTCAGGACATGGATTTTTGAAGGTCATTAAATATGAAGGGAGAATGGATGAGGATACTCAGCTAAATTGACATTTAAAGAGGTCTCCAAATGAGCTGGGCAGAGCAAGCCTTGCAGTGGAGTCATGTTGATAGCCCCTAGGGCACAGCAGAACAATCATCCTAAAGCCCTCATGGAAAACAAAGAAAAGAGAAGAGAAGAGACAAAATCTTCAGCCTGTTTATCTCTGTGACCAGCGGCAAGAGACACCGGTTCTCCAAATATTGTGTCAAAAACAGTACCTCCTGCTAAATTCCTGGAGCAAACCAGTCCTCGGCACCACATTTGGCTGGTGGAATTGCAGCCCCTTGAAAGGCGCCTCTGCCAAAAATAAATTGATCTGAGTTTGAACAAAACCAGCCTGAGAACTGCTCTGCAAAGCCTCCAAAATTCATTGATCCACACCTCAAAGAGGAGACTGCTGTGGTCTTATCAAAAGCAGAATAAATCAAGTTAACGCACTACAAATGCACAAAGGCTGCGGCTTTACGGCTCTTTTACTTTATGCTATTACTAATAAAAGAAGATGCTCGAGCAGAGCTCTAAAAGAGTAATCTGGTAAGAGCTCTGTCCTGAGGGATTTGCAGACCAAAAATAGCTGAACTCTAACATCTCAGCAGCAGAGCGAAGTCTGGCATGCAGGGAATTAGAAGCCCACCAGATAGGAAACTGGTCCCAATGTGAACAGAGGTTTACTCTTTGCTGACCACATCCACGTAGCCAGGTTACATGGTGGCACAGGAGGCTGTTTGCTGATGTTCAGCCCCAAAGTGCCTCCATCAGAGGCGAGGGAACACTTTCTGCCTCAGCAACAGTCCCTCTTGGTCTGTTCCAAGTATCCCCTTGCTCCACAACCAGCACCAAATGATTTCCAGGAACAGGAGAATAAGGGTAGGCACTTAGCATTTGATGACATCGTTAAGGAAATAGGAAATAGCAGGTTTCTTTCCAGTAACAAAGATACACTAATTTGGTTTAATTAGGAGACGAAGCCGCTCTTCCGTGTATTCTCACCTATCCATTAACTGCATCAATTGAATTTGGGGAACATGCAGGGAGCAAATTGCCTGGCTTGATCCAGATTGGATCATGCAGCTCAGGGAATTGTTTAGGGGCTACTTAACCCTATACGTCTGTGTGGAAAAATGGACAGAAAGCTCCCAAATGCCACAATGACTTGGGGAAGGAAGAGATATCCTTTATTCTGGCAGCTGTTGAGAGAAATTAGTTCATCTTTGTAGCCAAAGAAGCCACTCTCTGACTTAACTTTCATCTTCCTCTTCTTCACTCCCTTTTCTTGCCGTTATCTCTCACCCCCACAGCTCTATTACTATTATTTCCTCTTTTTATAGGATTGCCCCTTCCTGGACCTTTCTGCCCAAATCCCCAGCACCTTATTTCTGCTCCTTCATACCTCAGAAGACTTCCAAGGGACCCTCCTCTCTCTCTGACATTTCAGTGGATGGATTAGCTATTAATAGGGGGTATTACCATGTTTTAGGGTGTAGGTGACAACCCAAGGCAAGAGAAACCCATCTTGCCCTGTTCGGATCACAGGAATTTTATTGTTATGAGTTTGTGTGGTACCTGACACAATGGAATTGCAGTCTCCATCACGGCAATGGGGAAAACAAATGAACACTGCAAAATCTACATGGTGGCTTCGCTTTGATGCCTCTTGTCAAAAGCCAAAAGACTGTCTTTATGACTTAACGCAGGATTAACAAAGGTCTCTGGAAGCCAACACAACACCAGTTAGCTGTCGTGCACCCCTCCTTTATAAACCCCTCTATAACTAAAGCCCACAGATCCAACAATTGTATTTTGCTAAAATAACACTCCAACATTAACTCAGAAACCCAAAGAATTCATAAACAAAGCTAAACCCAGTGAATTTCCCATCCTTGGTTAATTATGTTCTTTAGATGCTTCATTGCAACACAGTGAATGCAGGATTCAGCTTACCCTCTCTGGCACTTTGGACTTGTTGGTGGGCGTCTGGAACTTTTAAACATTGTTTTTTCAGGTTATTTGTGTGCACATTCACCCCCACAATCAGAGGGTGGGTGACAAGTTCACTTGCCTGTGAAACAACTCCGTGCTTTTTTGCTAGCAGTTACATCCGTCGCAAATGACTGTTAAACCAAATGCCATGAGCTGCCGGTGGTACGGTGCCAGCAAGCTGTCCATGGGGGATCTGAGTGCCAGCAAACGAGCACCCAGAGGTTCTGTTTCCTTCCTAGCTGAAATATAATTTGACTGCCTTTTTAGTTATGCATGCAGAAGAGCAGAGAGAGAGACAAGGCGTTAGCCGAGGGAGGCTTTCGACAAACAGGGAATGCACAGCATCCTTCCTGGCAGGCAGGATGAATTCCAGCAGCCCCGGGCGATGTGCTCAGCCCTGCTGCTGGCAGCGGCCCATGTCCATGGCAAATGATGCTTGGATGAGCTTAATCGGATGGGATCCAGCCTGGGATCCAGCGTGGTGGGTACTCCATGCATCAGCCATGCAAAACACAAGTGAAGTAACTGAGTTTGGGGGCTTGCAGACTGGTTGCTGTTTCTTGAACAAGACACCAGCCTTTCTTTTGGGCTTTCTGGCCTTTGTGCATTCTCCAAGCCTGCTGTTTCGATTCTTGCATGTACTGACTCCTACAGTCCTCAGCTTGCTCTGACTTTATACTTGTCTCCTGTCTCTGTCGTCAAGTCCATCCTAAACCCAATCGCTGGCACATTAGTGTCTGCCACTAGTGGAGAATTTGGCCTTCAATTACTTGTCCACATAGCCTTGAACAACGTCATCGCCATTGCACCCTTTGGCACCAGTGCCCATGTGAGGAGGTGGTGTGGGGACACAGGTACCTATGGAGATGGGCTGACAGCAGCTGGCAGAGAGGAGAAGGTGCTGCACAAAGTGAGGGATCCCTGACCTCAGTCCTAAACACAAGATGTTATAGGAAGGGTGTAAGGCTGCAATACCCCTGCTCTGCCCATCTTTCCGCAGCACCTGGGAGCAATGTGAACTTGGCTGAAGTGAAGGGTGCTGCTCCAGTTGCCCAGTCACTGCAGGTTTGCACTGGTCC
Source organism: Numenius arquata (assembly GCF_964106895.1). Lineage (NCBI taxonomy): Eukaryota > Metazoa > Chordata > Aves > Charadriiformes > Scolopacidae > Numenius > Numenius arquata. The sequence continues at coordinate 68,238,459 of NC_133581.1, read as the reverse complement.
CCTCTGGAGTGATCATAGAATCACAGAATGGTTTGGGTTGGAAGAAACCTTAAAGATCATCTAGTTCCAACCCCCCTGCCCTGGGCAGGGACACCTCCCACCAGACCAGGTTGCTCAAAGCCCTGTCCAGCCTGGCCTTGAACCCCTCCAAGGATCGGGCAGCCACAGCTTCTGTGGGCAACCTAAGCCAGTGTCTCACCACTCTCAGAGTCAAGAATTTCTTCCTCATATCTCATCAAAATCTTGTTTAAGAGAGTCCAATTTCATGGCTCCCACCAGTGAGAGGGAATGTTTTTCACAGATCTGCTTTCTTGGCTAACTCTTGCCCGCCAGCCCACGAGGGCCACCAGGGAAGGTGGTTGGGAGAAGGGATTTACTTTGGTGGGTAAACTGTGTCCATGCTCAGTCCTCCAGATCTCTCCAGTCTACAGGCTTGCACAGTTTCGTTAGTGGGTGCAAACCCCGTCCTGTCTGGTAATGCTGCTGGACACAAGGCATTACACAAGTATGATTATATCTCAGCACTATATAAATATGAGAAATAGGAAGGTATTTAATAGCAAGATTCATTAGCTTGACTTAGTCGCTTTCTCTGTGGGCAGCAGATCAGCTGTTACATGGGTCACAGGATCTCCATTGCAAATAGATTCCCTTCAGAAACCGCTTTCTTCGGTTATTTCATGAAAATCCCGGTGATTACTCCCCCACAAACAAAACCGCCGTGCTGCATACTAACACCAGCCTTAGCTTTCGCCAGCCTTTAAGTCTTCATTTGTAGCCTGGCATTTCAGGGCATAATTTGAATTTATAATAACATCATTCAAGACCTATTTTATGGATTATAGTTCCATTTGGAGCCTTTTCAGTCATACCAGAGTAAATACTGGATCATCTTTGCAAGAAACTTCCAAATTAATGTATCTGCCAAAGTTTCCGACTGAATACAAATCAGTTGCTGTTACTGGGTACTGTGACAACCTCTGTTCTGGACGTAAAGAAAAAAAACATGAGAGGAAAAAAACCAAAGCAAAACCCCAGAGTATTTCTCTTTCTTTTTCTCATTAGTATTAAATTTATTGACAGCAGCTCGGGCCCAGTGAGGAAACAACCCTTTAACTTGTCACTTCTGTGCTGTCTCGGTGGCTTTGCCCATCGGCAGCATTGGCTGGTGGGTGTCAAAGCTGCCTGGCCATCTCTCCTCCTTGGCAGAAAGGCTTTCTTTAAATAAATGATTGGGTTAAATTTCTGTTGCATTTCTGAATTTCTGAAGCCCGTTGACTTTTATTTTATTATTTTTCTCCAATAGGTAAATTTATGAACTCCCCATCCTCGAACTCTTCACTGCATTTAATTCACTTTGTTCATCCGGCTACCAGCTTCTCTGACCAACACCTCTGTCCTGCTGCATTTAGTGCATGATTTGACAGCCCACAACATCGAACAGGAGAAAACACTCACCCTTAGAATACCAGATAACATTAGACTGTCCTTATCATTATACAGAAGCCTCAAATATCCTTAAAACCTGTATCAGTTTATTTAAGAAAAATGTAAACAAAAGAAAAAAGGGAAAAAAGATTTTTATAAAAAATTCTTCTATACTACCTTGATACTACCTGGGACTTGAAGAAAAATAGGCACAAATATGACAAGGCTTGTGCAACCACATGAACCCACAAGCCTCTGCACTGATTTCCAAAGGAGATGGTTTCTCCTTCCCACTCCACGCTCCTTTGCCAGGGCACCTCTTCTGCTACAAACCCATTTATTCTCATGCTGGCAGGTGAAATCCAGCATATGTCTTTCTCATGTCACCCCATCAGTCACTTGCATTACTTTAGTGGTTTTGCAAACACCTGGGGAGTGTAGTTCGATAATGCCAGACTAATTAGTCGAGCAAAGACTAAGAGGCAAACCTTGATCTTTATACATCTTTGAAAATATGATCTGACCATACAAAAGTAGGAGATACCGTGGGAATGCCCCTCAGTTGAAACAGGGAGGTGGGGCAACCAGAATTTCCAGCAAGGTAATTGTCAAGCCGCTCAAATGCCATATCTCAAGACTAACAGCAGCTGGGATATATTACTTTTTCATTTCCTATGTAAATCAAAGTGAAGGCATCAGGAGGAACAAAAGGAGAGAGAGGGGAAATGCTGTTCAGAAGGTGTCATGGACTAATCAAATGTAATCCTTTATTCAACACTTAGTTGAAAAAAAAATAATAAATTCTGTCACCCAGGCTTCAAGCACATGGAAACACCAAGTAAGACAAGACAGTTCCCCTATGACTCTGTAAGAGCAGAGGTAAATCTGTATATTAGGTATGTACAAATGCTAATCAAGCCCCAATATGGGAAAGCTACAGGCACGAGGCATTTAATTCTGGATGTGTTAAAGCAATAATAGAAAAATAGGACTGGATAGGATGATGTGGGGAGGTTTTTCTGCTCTATCTACATGTCCTAAGGCTGGGGCAAATGTAGCTAAAAATATAGGAGGAACAGCAAGATGAGAATCACATTTACATTGCAGCCTGCCTTCTGACCTCATTGTATGTTATTTTAATTTCAAATCTCAAGGCCAGCAGTAGCCTGCAACATTTTCTCTGAGTCTCACGCATAGCAACTGTTGGGCAACAAAACAGCGATGGCCCCATTGGGTTAGAATTGGGTTATTGAGGCACAAACTTGCCAAAAGATCAAGCAACAGAGAGCTGTGAATTGTCATCTGTGCAGAAGTCCTTCACCCTGGGAAGATGGCACTTGGACCAGTGACCAAAGGCAAGGGGGAGGTCCGGCACTGCAGGATCAGTGATATCACTCCTTGATATGGACTGAAGCTCTTTGATGTCAAAGTCCCCAAATTTGTGGGAATAAAAGCCCTGAAAGCTGGAGGATTTTAGGGTTTGTAGGGGGTTAGAGACATATATTCTGGAATTTAGAAAAGAAGGAGGAATGCAAGATTTGAGAGATAGCAGGAGAATCATGTTCTGGGAGGGAAAGATCTTTAATGAGTGTCTGTAAGGAAAGGCCAGCATAGCAAAGTCTGTAAATCTTCTCTTTTTCATGCATTTTAGTGTCCCAAAACACAGGTCAATAAATATTGCTTTCACCGGGGTGTTTAATGTATAATAGAATTTCTCCTTTGCCACTTTATTTTATGGCAGTGACATGACAGCAGAAAAGTCTGCCTGAAACTTCAGAGGCAACGAGCATTTCTCATAAAAAGTTTAAGCCTCCACTGTTCCACATCAAGGCATTTTTTAACGTGTTCGTGCATTATATGAGACAACTCTCAGCACCCGTAAGTGGGAGGAACACAAAAGCTGCAAGGAGGTCACAGGCGTTAAGTACAACGCCACATAAGCTGCCTAATGGCCTCTGGCTACCTTTCTCAAAGGATCTCGTGCCATTGCAACATGATTTAGAAAACAGAAATAGCTCTACGTTCTGCTGTGTGTTTTCTCCTGACCTTGCCGCGCATATTCTCACCATGCACCTGGTTAAGGTCTCCCAGGAAAAAGAACAGGCTCTTCCATGGTTTTAGTTACCTATTTCAAGAGAGGGTTTGGGGAAGTGGCCAGAAACTGAAGCCCTTTATGCAGAGCTGCAAGACCATCAGTTCCTTCATCCCCGAGATGTTACCAGGATGGCCCTCCCTCCTCCTCGCCCCTCCTTTCCCCTCTTACTCTTCCGCCTCTTTTTTCTTGGTGTGGTTCAATGACAGCACCAAAGGGAAAAACCCCTCACGTGAGGAAATGAATGTAGATGATCTGCTAATGCCATATGAGTCCCCAAGTTCCCCTCCAGTGGCAATACTTACCAGCTTCTCTTGACTTGGGTTGGGTTTCAGTCTATGTCCTTGCCACGCTGGGGAAAGAACTGAGACCTTCATCCAGCTGATGTGCTGTGCCTCTATAGTCATCCTCACATGCCGGACCTTATACCGGGTTGTGTGTCTTCTGCCTGGAACAGTTCACAAGCTGCTACAAAGATCCCTCTCCGTTGATGCCATGCCTTTATGTCACCAGACAGATGAAGGACTGAGAGATCCTTCCAGGAGTCAATTTCCAAGAAGCTGTGGAACATTTAATTGTGTGACTCCCTTTAGAGTTAATGGAACCATAAACCTCTACATGAACAGCAAGATGTGTCCTGTAGGCAGTGTGAGCTTGACATGAACATCCATTGTAAGCCCTGTACCCTCTTTTACTGTTTGTTACAGGGATATTATTGCAACACACCACTCATCTCAATGGCTTTCATAGGAAATTAATTTGAGGTGAGGAACTCGAGATAAAAGGGAACTGCCTAACTGGGAGGGTGGTAATAGATTAGGAAACCTTCCTGTAGAAAGAAGACTACTATAGGGCGATATAGAAATATGTAGCTCAGGGATCTCACAGTCCATTCACGCCATCAGGGTGGTGTCACTTGTGTCCTCAGACTCATCTTAGGTGGTAGTTAACAAAATAGGAACCATTAAAACAAGGGATGAAGATTGCAGCTTCACTATCAGGCTGCAAACTGACAAAAGGCTGAGCCTACGAGGTCTCATATAGAAGGCAGAAATTCCTAAGAGTCAGTACCCAACACCCCTCCATCCATTCCAGCGCTGATTTTCTTTCTTAGTGATTTAACATGGGATCTTCCTGTGAAAAATGGCTCTTTAAATGCCCTCTCCTTTGAAACCCGGTCGATGCTAGAAGTCAATGTGATGATTTTTTTTTCTTTTTATTTGACCTCTTACAAGGAAATGTCTAATTCAGCAGGCACCCAGCACAAGTTGAAGAGGAGCCTTTGGAAGGACAGTCTTCCGGTTTTGACTGCCATGTCTTACAGCCTCAAAGTCAGGGGAGGAATGGTCTTCCTAACAGGGATTCTGCCTGTCGAGGCTGGAAAATACCAAGATGCCTTCAATGTTGCTTCCTCCCGTAGCGTTGGAGCCTGTTGCTAATAGGAGCTTTTGGTTCCTGATGCCTTGGCACCCTTCCTATCATCTCTGTGGCCCCATGTCTTCTCCTCCTGGAACATGCCTCACGTTTTCACGGTTGGCTTGCCCTGCACAAGGCACGCTCATTTTGACATTGTCACCACATGGTGCCTTTCGAGTTTTCAAAGTGAATTTGTAGCAGTCACTGTACTTGCTCTAAGCAGCATCTTCATCCTGAGAGGATCTGGGGTTTATGATGGGAGAAAGAACATCTTTATTTCCCTGGTTGCCAAGAATTATTGGAACCCCTCTGCTCAGTTCTCGTTGCCTGTGCTTATTTATCCTGCCTTTGCCCCTCAATTAGCAAAGTCCTTTATCCTGCAAAATACTGTGTGCAGGAGAGGGAACAAATGGGGCAAAAGTCCTTCTTGCCATCTGCCAAAGCAACCCTCTGTCCCTTCCAACCTGGTGTCTCCAGACGGATGGCTAGAGAGCCAGGGGCGCATCACATGGACCTCCCCCAGGTCAAACAAGGATCTGGGAGGTTGTTTCTCTAAGTCCATTTTCAGCAAGCTTTAGAGGAGGGGGAGAAAAAATAAATCTTTTGTGCCCTTCCCTTAGATCCTTGGTCTGTGCTCTCAGCCAGGAGTGACCGTGACAGCCCAGCTCAGCAGAAATACTCGTACTAAAGAATCCAGCCCAAAAAAAAGGTTTAGAAAAAATGCAAAAAAATTATGTTCCTGCACTTGGCTGCAAATGTGGGGACTGACTCTACAGCTTCCTTCAGTGGACAGAAATAAAACACATTAAGCCAAGCTCTGCTGAAGCCTCCCTGGTCTGTGGCTCTGAAGATCAGTCCCAATGCTGAGGATGTGCTAAGGGACATGGGTTAGTGGTGGACTTGTCAGTGCTGGGTTAACAGTTGGACTCAATGAACTTAAGGGTCTTCTCCAACATAAATAATTCTGTGTTTCTATGATTCATACAGACCCCATCCAGCACCCTGACCCCGCTCCCACGTCCCACTGCACATCCACGCAGAGCCCTGCTCTCCCAGGCACTGCCGAGCCTTTCACTGCACACTCCTGCCTTTTCCTTAGACACATTTTTCACTATGGACAAGAGCACCAGAGCTTGGGGTGGGTTATGGGAGATCATCCCTCCCAATCTAATGCAGAGCTGTAGCCTCAAAGGCAAGGACCCCAAAGATCAGTGAATTTTCAGCACTTGAATCTAGTTTTGCTCATGTCAAGGTTCTGAACAGGAGAGAACAGAAATACCATTAAAATCATCTTCCTCCCACCCCCTTTCCTGCCTCCCCTGGGTTCCTATATATCTCTTAGCTCTATGCACAGGTTTAACAAGCTCATATTTTTAATCAATGAAATCATCCACTTGTAATTAACCAGAAAACATCAGCCTTGTCAACTGACCTTTCTGTTTGATGGAATAAATATAATTACATTGTCACTTCAGTCTGGTTTAACAAACAACCAGAAAATGTTCTTTAATAAGCTGCCACACTGAGATGGCAGTTTATGATGGTTTAAAAGAATGTTTAATCTTAGTTAATTAATACTGTCTAATCTACCAGAACTAATGAACTTTCAACTACAATAGTAGGTCACTGCCATTGTATTCAATGACATGTAAACATTACAAGTTGCAAATTTATCAAAGCACAAATTCCAAAGAATAAAAGTAAAATGTGACCTTTACTAAATTTATATCTATTTAATGTTCCTCCTATAATTACATAGTAGGAATTAGAAAAGGAACGACCCACTTACACGCGGCAGAAAGTTGTCAGCATTGGAACCCTACAAATTCAGGGAGACAAAGCACTAAAATTAACAACCAATAATGTATTATTATTATCAATAATGACTATTTATTAAATCATCCGAGTAAGATTCCCCCACCCACCCACACAAGCCCCCTTATTATGGATGGTACAGCCACATTATACAAAAGGGAAAGGAAGAGAAAGCAATGGAGGGAATTGCCAGCAGGTTCCAACGCAACGTGGGATGAGGATCACGCTTTCCTGACAGCTTGGCTGGTGCGTGACCACGAGCTCAGGCTGCTCCTCATCTCGTTGCTACCTCCCCATGCTCCTTCTTCGCCCCCTTTTCCAATTCCACAGTTGCAAATACAGAGGGGAAAGTCAGATCCCTGGTACGGGCAGTGGGAGAGGGCCTCACAGCCCCCCAGGACCTCAGAACATTCACCTGTGGTGTGAGCGAGTCCTGAGCATCACCTTTGGAAAACAGCAGGAAGTATTCCCACCCAGAAGTGTTGGGGAGGCATCTTCCAGGCAATTCATAAAACTCATTTTTTTTTAAAAGACAAAGCCAGCAGGGGAAAATTAGGCAATCCTAGAAAAATTTCATAGAATCATAGAACCATCTAGGTTGGACGGGACCTTTCAGATCATCAAGTCCAACCATCAACCCAACACTGACAAAAACCATCACTAAACCATATCTCTAAGCACTATGTCTACCCATCCATTAAATACCTCCAGGGATTTACCACTCTACCACTCCCCTGGAAAAATTTCAGTCAAGAATCCTAAAAAAATGTTACTTGATAAAATCTCTTCCCCACTGCTATTGTCTTAATAAGTATGATAAAACATAAGAAGTTCCAGAAGGCTGGAAAAGTCTGAATGTGGTGTTAACATTCAAAAAAGCAGTTGTGATGAAACAAGTAACTTACAGGCTGATTAATTTGCCCTCATTCCCAGGGAAAATAATGAGGAAGCTGATATGGAAATCAATAAGGATTAAAAGATAGGGGTATAATTAATTCCAGTCAACAACATTTCATGAAAAATAAGTCATGTCAGACAAATCTAATTTCATTCTTTTATGAGCTGATAAATTTGGTGAATAAAGGTATTTAGATGGAAGCAATATAGCTAGATTTTTTTTAACAGACATTAAAGAAATCACAGTCACTTAACACGGGTTGATATTCTGTTACGCTACTTATGGTGGACATCATGAAAAGAGATAAGGAGATTATTTCTAAAATATTATAAACAGCTCTGGTTACCTGTGCCCAGGGAAAATGAGAAAGGTTCAAAGAAGTGATTCTGGGGTAGGGAAGGGAGAGAAACCATTTAAGCATCGGAAATAGAAAACCTGGTGATAATTAGGCAGTTCACGTGGTGGTCGGCTTACATTGCAAAAACAGCCATAGCACCAAGACAGGGCACAGTCCTGGCATTCACGTTTATAAAAGACAGTTGAGAAATATTAAAAGGTGCACAAAAGGTCTGAAAAAACCTTCCATGGGCCAGAAATAACATTCCTTGCAGGGACACACATTAGCAAAAAAAAAAATCCAGCCTGAGAGGCAAAGTACTGAAGTGTTAAATTGCTAAGATACTGCTTGGTTCCTTGATGGATCTGGAGATCTCTGCAACAGATGAGGTTAAAAAGAGATTTGTTGCCTTGGATGAATTAGGACTTTCAAATATCCCTGAAACAACTATCAGGGAAGGAAACGAGAGGTGAAATTTCACAATGTCTTCCATGCAAGGTCAAGACTAGATAATCATTATGGATTCTTCTTACCTTAAAAATTACAAATGTGTGAAAAACAATTATTCCCTTAACTGAACTGGGTATTTGTAGAGAGGAAAAAAAAAAGGGGAAAAAAAGGGTTTCCTTGCAAGAATTTGAGCCAGTTTTACAGTTTGGCACCCACAATCTGTCATACAAGCAATTTCTAGGATCAGACTTGTGAACTTTCAAGTGCTCTTCATTACTAGCTGACGCTCATCTATTTAGCCATCTGCAAGATGCAAAGACTGCAGATGCAAACTCCATGTAATACTGTTCTCACAGAATTTATGAGAAATTAGGATACTTGGGACATTTCCATTGGTTGGTTTTATGGTTTTTGTATGATTTTTAAAAGCAATTCTGTTCAGCAGTGAGAATACTGTTCTTCTGCCACAGCTGGTTTACTCTCTGCAAATAATCTCAAGGGAAGGATACATCGCCTTGCATGTTTGTGGGACTGAGCTGGCAATGGGTTCTCTGAATATTCATGACTTCGGTGGGAAGATTTGCAGGTTCTCTGACATCGCTTGCTTTATCCCACTGCTTATTTTTCTGTAGATGTCTCTGTAAGGATGGATGTTGAGCTCTGCCTCCACTTCCCGGCTTCCTAAAAGATAAATTAAGTTTGGCCCTTAGCAGACGGTATGTAACATTGGCATTACAGAGACTGTGAGACAGTGAAACGAGCATGTGAGTTCCTTTGGCACAGATGGAGACATTAGTCATCTACATGTGTCTCACTGCCACATCTCAACAACAGAGGAGATCGTCCTTCCCTTGCCTGTTGGGACTGGGGTGTCCCTGTAGCAGAGAAGTTTTCTTTAGGCACTGAGACAATCCAAAAGTCTGAGAAAGAGCTGGAAGGTGAGACCAGCTCCTATTGAAATATCCTTCACTCAGAGTTCACTTTCCAAAATTGTTGATCTATTTTGTGCCAGTTCTTGGACCTCCTCCCTCCCTCCCTCCCTCCATCCATCCGACCAGCACCTCACCTGTACGAGACACACATTCTCACGCCAGACGAGCTGTTCTTCACAGATGTCAAGGTCTCTTCACCCACTGTAGAGAAAGCCAAGATTACAGATTTAGGACAAGTGGCAATTTTTAAGATGGCTAAGCTAGGATATAATGAATGCCACCAAGGATAATTAAGGATAAAAATGGAAGTAGGTCTCTAGACTGAAGTAAATGAGATTTTTTATTATTATTATTCTTTTTGCCTCCTTAAAGTTCATCATTATATAAAGTTTGAAAGCTCAATGGCATGATCAGCTTTGATTATTTTCATTTGATTTTCTCACTGCACTTTTTTCCTCTCCACTTCTCTTATTCATTGTGTTATTACATTCTTAAAAGGTATTTTAAATTAATTTACTGCACTCCGTGAACACTAGTAAAAATATTAGCTTTCAAAGAGTTATGTCAATGAGAAAAGCATGTTCATTCTTCCTTGAAGAAAGTATATTACAAAGACTGTAACCCATAAAACAAAAGCTTACTTGCCTTTTTCTGCTCTTTAAATCCATCTCTCAGCTAATGCAAGGAAACTTAGCACTTAATTTATAATAAATATGCATGGCAAAACCAGAACACCTCACCAAACGGGCATATTTACAGTGTCAGCCAGAGGAAATTACCAGTATATCAAAGGAAATGGTCACGCTCGGCAGCAAATACAAAGGGTGCTGATGAAAATTTGTGTGAAAATTATGCATTTTTTTTTTAAATTTTACTGTGGAAAGCCATGACGCTGCAGCTGACCATGCCACTACAGCTATAATTTTAGTATGAAAACAGGAATTGACTGCTAATCTTTTTTAGGTCCCAGGTTGCAAACACCTTTCTACCACAAAATTTAAGACTTAGAGCTCTTTCTAAAGAACTGGGCTGGACTGAAAGCAAATTCTTTTTTTATTGGTAGCAGAATCAAGGTGTTTTTCATGTGTTTTCCAAAAAGAGAAGGTGAGTAATGAACCCAGAATCAAGAGCCTCTGAGCTACTGGATTTCGTCTTTTTTCTCATTTGTTTTCTCCTTCTCTTTCTTACCTATCCTCTCCTTTATTCCCACTCCACCGAGGCTTGACCAAAAAACAACCCTCTCGTTCTTTCCTTTAAAATGTCACTGTGTCTCATAATCACCTCCGGAAAATGGAAACTAAAGGGATATTTGTATAGGGTGATATTTTCCAGCGACTAGGTGTACCAAGTAGGAAAAGCTGCATCAAGAACAAATCTGTGTGCTTTAAATTAACTACAATCCCACCACAGGAAAACCACTGAAGCACACTGAAAACCCAGACAGGATGAAGTTCACTACTTCTCTGCCACCCACTTTTCTTCCAATCATTTTCAATATCAAAAAAATTGCAACAGCTTCCAAAAAACAATAATAAAGGGATTATATTATACAACCAATATAGGAAACAACCGGAAAGTAAAGAGATTGAAAATAATACGAGTGTCAGGAAAAGAAAGCCCTCAGAATCATAGAATTGTCTGGGTTGGAAGGGACCTTTCAGATCATCAAGTCCAACCATCAACCCAACACTGACAAACCCACCACTGACCCATGTCCCTCAGCACCACGTCTGCCCGGCTTTTAAATACCTCCAGGGATGGAGACTCCACCACTGCCCTGGACAGCCTCTTCCAAGGCTTGATAACCCTTTCCATGAAGAAATTTTCCTAATATCCATGCTAAACCTCCCCTGGTGCAACTTGAGGCCATTTCATCACCTGTTCCTTGGGAGAAGAGACCAACCTCCCTGGCTACACCCTCCTTTCAGGGAGTCGTAGACAGAATGACAGACACACATAGGTCAAACGGAAGAGAGAGGCAGGTTCACCAGGAGCAGCTTCAGAGGGGAAAGAAATCCAGCCAAGCAGGGAGAAAAAGTTTAAATGGAAAAAACACAGATGTATGACTCTCCACGGCAGAGATTTTATGGGCATTTAGTCCTGGTGCTCTCAGTCCATGGGGTTTTCACTTAAAACTGCTGTAGAAGCTCATGGTATTTCATGAATCAGAAGCACTTTCTGTATCACTTTTTAGCAAGTGACTTCACAACAATTGGCACAGAGACCGTATTGCAAACACATATGAATAAGGTGTATCTCAATGTTGGGTTTGCAGCTTCCCACCATCTTGTTGCACTTGGGAGCTTTTAAGTCCTGAATGCTTGACCTTCCCTCTGAATGACAAAGCGGTGTTTTCTGCAGGTGGAAAAGAACTGGTCTGAAGTGGAGAGAAGGCAAAAGTTACTTTCAGTGTGTCTGTAAACTAACGGATATTGTGACTGACTTGTGAAATTGCTTTCAGCAGGCTCTGCTCATGCAGTATCTTAAAACCTATCAATACGCTGAATTCAGCCCCAAGTTCCTCTTCAAAGCCTAATAAAGCTGTCAGAATAAAATGTTTGCAAAAAGAAATTTCCATTGAAAGTCGTCTGCTGCCAGAGCCTTAAAAGTACAATTGTTTTGTCCAAGTCCAGAGTAGCATAGGAAGCAAATGCAAATTGATTTGCGGGGAAAATATGCCAAGACTGTAATTCTCTCTCTTCAAGTAAATGGATTCCTTTTAATACACGGAGGGTTCCAGTGTTATTAATTAAGACGCTGCAGACAGGAGAGGAGTTGATTTTAGAAGTTTTTGAGATGCGCTACAATGTATTAGGTTTGCTGCCAATGCAAATGGTTCAGCAAAAAAGCTTTGAAACAGATCTCGATTTTTCTTTATTCCTTGCTTCCTCTATTTTGGGAAAGAATAAACCTGTCGCAGGAAAGGAGCCACCCTTGGGTCTGCCTTTAAAGCCCTGCAATATTTTAAATTTTTTTTTGTTAAAAATGACAACTCGGATGATAATCCAGACAGCATGAAAATAAAGAGAACTTCTCTTTTACTGAACTTAAAAGGCACTTTCTTTGCAGTAGCTCTTCTTTGCAGTAAGAATGCAGTTGGGTGGCGGTCTGAAAAACATTAAACCTCCCTGATATTTCCATTGAAATGATCATCCTGAAAGCTCGAGCACAACCCTCACCAAGCTATATATAAGAATGTTTATTATTTTGTTATTCCTATTATTTTTATTATTCAATAAAAGTATTGAGTAAAAACAAGCTTAGTCTCAATGAGCAAAACTGGTTTTGCTGCGCTCAGAGAAAGAGTACATCAGGAAATAAAATTGTACCAGACTGAGCACAGCTAAAAAAATACCATGAGCAAATTATGTACTTCAGTCGCTGTTACTAACTCTCACAGTTGCATCTTTAATACTACAATAGATATATTGGTTTTTTACAGCTCTAAAAGCCTAGAATTTAATTTCAACTTTGAACATCAAACTTTACGGCTTCTATTTAAGGGGGAAAGTTGGAAAATGTGAAACAAAAGAACCAGTGAAGTTTCAGAAACTAACAAGTACTCTTTAACAACCACCTCTCATGTTTCTTGATCCAAATTGACTTGTGACGGCTTGAGTCACAAGTCTTAATTCCTACATTCAACAAATTTAGGAGAAAAAAAAAAACAACCGTCTTTTCTTTGGTCTTATTACAACTGCCAATCTTTTCTAATTGGGTAGCGGGTGTCACGCCAGCTGAGCTGGGAACGCACAGACCCATCCACCGCCAAACTCAGACCACTGAAACCAAGAAGTGCAAATATCGATGCCCAACACAACTTCTATTGATTAAGACAACCTTATTAATTGAGTGATGGGCACCGATACTAAACGACCAGGAGATGGGATAGGCTGCCTGTGATTCATACACCCCCGGAACAAGCCAGAAGCAGAGAAAGATTCCAATGTGCTTCTGGCACGTGCGCTTGCTCCCTGCATCTGCCTTCGCAAAATTTTGCAAATCTTTCCCTGATTTGCAGCTTTATCAGCCTTTCATTGTTAAAACAAGAAATGCTAATGCCAGTTAGGAAAATTTATCTAGGTGCAAATTAAGTGGCTGGATTTTTACAGGTGGATTTCATGTTGTTATTGTGAAAAAAATATACTGAATAAAAATGCTTTGTCGCTCTTTTGCCCAAAGACAGCATACATTTTGAGTTTTTGCATGGAAGCAGAGTTTTGCAGCTCTCCTTCATGCTGAGCAGCACCTGACCCCGTAACATGTTCATCAATCATCTGGAGGGTTGGGAAGCTACTCATGATGAAGAGGGCATAGCTAGTTGGCCTACGAAAGCCTGACACTGCCACTGCAAAGCCAAATTTTTCCTTGGTGCATCCTAATATTGCACAGAAAATGTTATTTCCCTGATTTCTCAAAGACAGAATATTTATTAAAGACCACACCCAAAGAATGACATTCCTGGAGGGACTCTGGAAACTTTGAGTGTGTCTGAGTATCTCCAACAAGGATGGCCCAACCCAGCAACTCCTACCTTGTGTTTTCCCACAGCCCCCGTTCCAGGGCAGCATCCAGACCAGATAAAACCAACATTAAATGGGAGGGATGTCATCAAAGCTGCTGTCTTCTCCCTGTAGGCCGCTTTCTAATCCTCTTGCCAGGAAATTATCTAGAAAAATGACAAAAAGACACCTACAGCTATATTGTTGGAAACCGATTGTATCTGGTTTCAGAGCCGCAGCAGACAGGCTTGTTCCATACCGGGAAAGAAAATGAGGTGTTGACGGCTTTGCTAGGCCCTCGCAAGTCTGTACCTCAGGACTGGGATTTAGGAATCTTGCAATAATACTAATACAAAGCGCCCTCAGGCGTATATTTGAAACAAAGTGTTTTCATTCCCAACGCACCATCATTCTACTTAGTTTCTTTCAACTTTGTTTCTAAAAGACTGCCCCACCACGTCAAGCCAACCTGGAGCTGGGTGTGTAAGATAAGAAAAGAGGATTTTTTTCGGGACTGGAAGAGATGCAGGTGCTATCCAGGCTGCTGTTGACAGTGCAGCAGATGGTTTTCTTCTGGGTCGGTATTTCTCAGCTGCAGTATAATGGCTATCCATTAATAACATACCCAATTGAGGCAATGAGAAGAATGGAAAAGGCAGATTATAATTAGCCTAGTGCAGCAACCAGGTACCAAAAATGCAAGTCATTATTTCAGCTTCTCATCTTAATAATAACGTAGAACTAGCACGTACTTTGGCCATGTAAAAAATTTTTACTTTGTTGTACTGCTAAGCTGCTGCCATATTGTGTCTTAGGAGCTGTAGTGGTTTTATTTGTGGGTGAAGCAAACTGTCTATATAGAGTAATTTTAAGTGAAAGGTAGAATAAGTCAGTCAGTCATTATCCCAGCTTAAGGGCATTGGACTTTCAAACTCTTTATTGCAGAACCTCTTCAGTTTCTCTCCTGTAACAATGGAGCTTCCATTTCTCTGTGATTACTTTGTTTATTTCATCTTACAGGGCTGTGTCCTGTTGAAGTATTTGATAATGAGAACAATGGAGGGGAAAAAAAAAATCTTGCTCTTACAAGCTTTTGTTGTTTCTGGAGGAACTGTTCCTTCCTTTGTCAAAGTATTTTCAGAAGAACTATTAATGGTGGGATTTTTTCCCCCCAGTGCTTTAAAACAAACACTGAAATAGTGGAAGGAAATGGAGAGCAGAGCCAGGAATTGCACCGTTTTACTTAAATCTGCCACTCTTCTAGCTGCTCTTCAAAACTTGAGTGAAACAAGAAAGAGTGCCCTCGATCCCACTGGCAAATGGATGGCGTTCCCATGGAAGCAAACTTCAATCTTTTCTCCAAATTTGCTTTTTTGCCTCATTCGTTGCCAGCCACTGGTGCTGTCTCTCTCTATTTTCTGAGAGACATTCTGCTTTAAGTTAAATTTATTTGTTTGTTTATACATATGAGTATTTTCTAGCTTTCTGGCCAGATCAGCAAAAGAATTGGATTTAATGGGCATGGCCATGCATGAAATTATTTCCTTTCAGGCAAGTAATGTTACCAATTGACATCAGCAGAAGAAATTATTAGCTCTAAAGCTGGTGAAATGTATGAAGTTAAAAGCTTTTTGACTCCACCATGGCTATGGAAGTCCTTTGACATATTTCTGGAGGAAATAACCAGTAAGATTTTAATTTCTGCTTGTGTTGGTAAGAGCAGTCTACCTACCAAAAATAAAACATTCTGCCCCAGTAAGGAAAACACATACAAATTTGGTTTCATGTCTCATGGCTTTCAAGAGCTGGTCAAAAGGAAAAGGCAAGGGTGCAAAATCCTCCTATAGACGCATCAGTTATGGGAGGACTGAAGCCCAAGGATGTTGCTCTGGCCACAGCTGGGATGTCCAGCCAACCGATGTGCAAGTTCCCATGGCATTTCTGCAAGAAAAATGAAATCTGCAGCCCCTGAGCTCCCTTTTAGGGGATTTTGCTGAATTGCTGGGAGTTTTTCTTCAGGTCTCTTCCTCTATTAAATCCAGAGGGCTTAAAGTATCCCGTCTCCCCATAAATCCACTGCTGCTAACACATACCCTGAACTTTTTACATTCAGTAAATGACAGAGCCAGGTCGGGCACCCAGAAATCCTCAGTCTGGTTTTGTTACAAGTCTCCTATAGAAAAAAAATGTGCCTTTCCCAGAAAGAACTCAAGCTATTGCTGCTGCACAGCTCTAAGTTCTCTACACGCGGAATTTAGCTAACAGAAACAAAAGCTCTCAAAACTCACTGGGAAATTGATTTGGAGATTAAGTACATGGCAGGATCTGATTCAAAACATTAGAGCTAATGCAATCTGTCTGCACACACATTGAACAATGCGGGATGCCAGGGACCATCCTGCAGTGATCTATGAGATGCAGAATAAATTGTAACTGGGGGAAGTACGTTTTTGAGAGCAGAAAAAAAAAAAAAAAAAACGTTACCACAGATTAGTCAAGAATTATCTCCTAATACTGTCAGAGATCAGTTAGAATGCCAGTAAAACTACTTTACATCAAGAGAACAACAAGTATCTAGCTTGTTTTATGAAGGTGGAAAGTTTGTATTACTCTCGGTAATACAACAGAGTCAAGTAAGACCAAGTTGTGAAAACTCACTGGTTTGCTGTGCCCTTGGCTACCAAGCAGTGAACATTTAAAGGTGGGATAGTTCAGTTTGGATAAGTGTCCAAATAGGAGAGCTTCTTTGAGGTGGCAATGGGGGAAACAGAAATTTCCTAAGAGAGCTGCTTCCTCTGCTGTACAAATACAAATGGGGCTGGGGCATTAAGCAATCAAGGGCATCAACTTTTGGTCCTTGAGTGGTGTAAGGGAACAAACCCACTGTCACTGTTACAGAAAGGAGAGTGACTTTGATGCAAATAAGAGAAAGTAGCAGGTTGCCTCCAAATAATATGAAAACAGACCCATCACCTCTGACACATCTCCACTTTGCAGATGAAAACCTGCTAACTGCAGTCACTAGCAGGCTACAGGTCATGAAAACACAAGATTTTTTTGATAAACGTACCTGAAATGCCACTGCAAGTATAAATTTGTAATTGCTGCATCCTCACACAGCAGGAGGTTCCGAGCTTCCTCAAATATCTTATCTGCACAAAACCTTAATACCTAAAAGAGTATTAATAACCCTTCACATTTTGTTCTGAGTTCCAAATGGCTGTATCCCATTTCTTTGGGAAGATACTGTAATTACTTGCCTGACATTCATATTTCGATCTGGCTGAAAAATCACTGGGCAAGTGCACAAGACTAGAGCAATGCAGCGTTATTGATGGTAGTTAAAGACTTGCTAATGGCCACAGATGGAAAGTTTTGGCCACTGCTCATGGCAGTTGCCTTTTCAGTAAGATCCAATGTACTAGATCATGGATGGGGCTGAAGATATATATATATATATATATTTTTTTTTTAAGGTAAACTATACAGCAATTACAATCCCATCAGGGGACACCAGGCAGTATTCACACAAATAGAGTAGAAATTACATGTACAGTCAGGAATCATGCTAGTTTATGCCAAACAGCTATTATGCTCCTACAAGAGTGAATTAGGAATTAAACTCTTTATATTTAATACTAGTGATTGGCATTCATTAATATGAATAACATTAATAATATAAAATGTACAGATATTCTCTAATAGCAAGGATTAGACAAATTGAAAAAAAAGGGTTAAATAGTAACTTAAAGAAAAGCAAAATCTGTTTATCGTACAAGAGCCTTGCAGTAACTCTCATTCATTTGACCAAAATATTAGCTTATTTTTGTTTATAATAAATTTATATTATTATATTAATATTAAAATATTAGCCTATTTTTATTTATAATATTTATAAATATTATTGTAAAATGGGGTTGATCAACTTGACTCATAGCCTAACGTGGGATCCATGGACAGATGACGGGGGAGTGATATTTTGCTCGAGAACAGCTTATTTAAATGTGTCCATGTCTCTTCCTCCTTATTTTGCAGAGTCTGTGGGGCAGTAAAGTGTAAAAGGACTTTGGAAAGTCATGTTCATTCCAGGCCACTGGAAAGTGTTTTGCAGCCTTTGGGGCTTGGCAGATTTTGGAAGGGATGCTCTGTGGATCTTTCTGGATGAGATACCCACTACGAGCTCATCTGCTGTCTGGAGGGGTTCAAGGCCGTGTTGGAGGGGGCTTTGAGCAACCTGGTCTGGTGGGAGGTGTCCCTGCACAGGGCAGGGGGTTGGAACAAGGTCATCTTTAAGGTCCCTTCCAAACCAAACTATTGTATGATTCTATGGTATGAAATGAGCAACTTAGGACCCTTATCAACCTGCCCTCTTTATAATCCAGACCCCATCCTTGACTGCACTTCTTTCCCTGCTGTGAGATCACAGCACCATGATGGAGACATTGGCCTTGGGAAGACTTGGAAGAGGAGGCCAGCTTTGTTCTCTTGGTTGTCCTTCCTTTGATCATCCTCCTGCTTCACTCCCTGGCTGAAGGCCACAAATGTGCTCCAGGCAGCAAGAGATGACCTTGAAAATATTCACCACTTCTTTACCTGCTTAAAACTGAGTTATAGTTGCATATACCCCTCTTTCCTGATGACCGTGCTTAACAGTATAATCCAACCTTTCTGTGCCATATTTCATTCCTTTTTACTTTAAAGCCATTTGCAAGTGGGGTCACTATTCCCTGGGTGTTTGTTAAAAGGAAGAAAGCCTGGGGACTCACAAAAAAAAAAAATAAAGAAAGAAAATAAAAAAAGGAAAAAAAAGGAAAGGTCATTCAGATAGGGGAAGACATACATCTTGTAAATCAATTACGAATCTTTCATGCTGTAGCTCATTCAGCTTAGTGATGTCTCACTCTCAACCTTTATCACCTGAGATTTTCTCACTAAGGGAAAGTTAGTTAGTTCTTTGGAAGCTGTGTATGAAGAGGTCTTACAGTAGCTGCAAATCAGCTTTATCGATCCACATGTCCTGAAAAAACTTACAATAATGGAAAAAAACCCTAAAGTTAGAATGGAAGTTGAATATCTTTCTATTTGTCATGACTTATACTGAAAAATCTTCTGCTTAAAAGGTAAAGTTTAAGATTAAGCGGTTTTCCAGGAAATTTGCAATTATTAACTATCTACGTGACCCCAGCTAAGACCAAGTCCTGAACAGAGATTCAAGTTGGTAGATCATCAGGATATAACTTTTGTAACTTAATTGCATTTCTCACTTTTTGCTCCTACCAGTGTATTTGGGGATGCTGAGCACGCCATTCACCAACCTTCTTCTTGTCTATGGTCAGAGCTGGGAAAATTCATTACATCTGTGCTGCATCCGCCTTTTTTCATGGAATTTGGGGAATGTGAATTGGATACCCAGTTGCATAGCCCTCTGCACTTCTGAACACTGCATGCAGTTGTTATGCAGCAAAGCAATTTTTAAATCAATGGTTTGGTGCAGAAGGAATGGCAAAGCTTTGAATGAAGAGAGTATGAACAAGCAAAGATACTGAAGCTGAATATTGATCACCGCAATTCTGTCCCTGAATGATTTCTAAAGACAATAATTCCGGTCTTGGGGCTTCTTCATTTCAAGAAAATCTCTGGGCTAATCTACATGGTTTGCTGTAGGAGGAGTAATACAACTCGAGTTTCTACATCATCCTAGAAATGACCATATGAAAAAATGACCATTTAAATATGAACAACCACTTCTACTGTGGTGGTTGTTGAGGTAACATGCGGGTATGGTCACAACATGGGAAGGAGTCCAGCAACAGAACTGCCTTCTCTTCACATGCCACAGAGCTTGCAACGCACCAGATACTGGGAAAAAGGAAATTTCAGCCCTCTCCCCCAAAAGAAATCTGTCCAGAAGTATGTACAGATGTAGTCCCACTCCAACAATTCCTTTATATGAAGCTTGTTCTTCTTTCTTTCCCATTCTAGGGAAGAAAAACAGAGTCACAGAATCCTCTTGGTTGGAAGGGACCTTTGAGATCATCAAGTCCAACCACAAAAAAAAAAAAAAAAAAAGAACCAAAAAAACCCCAAACAAACCAAAAACAACAACAAAAAACAAGAGAAAAAAACAAACACCAAAAACAACAAAAACAAAAACCACACAAAACAAACACCCACAACCACACCCCACACCCACCCACAAACAGACACAAACCAACAATCTCGGGCACTAGAGCATGTCCTGAAGTGCCATGTCTACACGTTTCTTAAATACCTCCAGGGATGGCGACTCCACCACCTCCCTGGGCAGGCTGGTCCAGGGCCTGACCATTCTCTCAATAAAGTAATTCTTCCTGATACCTAATCTAAACCTCCCCTGCCCCAACTTTACACCATTTCCTCTGGTCCTGTCATTATTCCCTTGGGAAAAGAGGTCAACACCCACCTCTCTACAACCTCCTTTCAGGTAGTTGTAGAGGGCAATGAGGTCTCCCCTCAGCCTCCTCTTCTCCAAA
The DNA here is from genome assembly GCF_964106895.1 of Numenius arquata. Classification (NCBI taxonomy): domain Eukaryota; kingdom Metazoa; phylum Chordata; class Aves; order Charadriiformes; family Scolopacidae; genus Numenius; species Numenius arquata. The sequence goes on along the minus strand of NC_133581.1, from coordinate 68,218,077 downwards.
CTAAACATGCCCAGTTCCCTCAGCCTCTCCTCATATGACTTGTTCTTTAGACCCCTCACCAGCTTGGTGGCTCTCCTCTGGACACGCTCCAGCAGCTCAATGTCCTTCCTGTAGTGAGGGGCCCAGAACAGAACACAGCACTGGAGGTGAGGCCTCACCAGTGCCCAGTCCAGAGGCACCATCACTGCCCTACTCCTGCTGGCCACACTGTTCCTGATACAGGCCAGGATGCCATTGGCTTTCTTGGCCACCTGGGCACACTGCTGGCTCATGTTCAGCCGGCTGTCCACCAACACCCACAGGTCCTTTTCTGCTGGGCAGTTTTCCAGCCACTCTTCCCCGAGCCTGTAGCGTTGCCTGGGGTTGTTGTGACCGAAATGCAGGACCCGGCACTTGGCCTTATTAAACCTCATCCCATTGGCCTTGGCCCATTGATCCAATCTGTCCAGATCCCTCTGTAGAGCCTTCCGACCCTCAAGCAGATCAACACTCCCACCTAGTTTGGTGTCATCTGCAAACTTACTGAGAGTGCACTCAATCCCCTTATCTAGATCATCAATAAAGTATTAAACAAGACTGGCCTCAAAACTGAGCCCTGAGGGACACCACTGGATTTCACCCCATTAATTACAACTCTCTGGGCACAGCCAGCCAGCCAGTTTTTTTACCCAGTGAAGAGTACACTTGTCTATGCAACAAGAGGCAAAGTCTATGCAAAAAAAGGCAAGATGGCAATCTCTGTTGGATGGAGAGAGAATTGAGGCACGGCAGCTGCCTTAACATTCTCCTGTGGCCACGATAGGAGTGGATCTGTAAAATGCAGCAGTCAGTGCCGAAGACCCAGCATCCTCCCTGTGTTTTGTATGTTTTTACTTTGGCCTGGCTCTGGTCTGGTGCTGTGAACAGCAGTGGGTGATGGCCATGTGTTGGATGCAGATGAGTCACATCCCAAAAGGAAACCGATTTCACATGCTGAAACCACTCCTTGACACACAGGTGCAGGATGATCAGAAATCAAAGTATTTTAAAGTATGTTCCTGGTAAAAACTAAAAGACTAGCACATCTGCGCACAAAAGGAACAGCCGGTCTACATCCGAGATCTGCAGAGGGCTGAGCTGAACCACCATGCCTTGAGTCTGGCCAAATACCTGAAAATCCAGCCTTGCTTTCCCCGGCTGGTGTTTGTACAAGCACCACTTTTCAGCAGGTCTGTAACTCAGACAGAAAGATTCCTTTTGAATTAAATTAAAAATTAAAATGTTTGAGAAAAATACTAGAAGCCAAGCATTTCAAAGTGAGCTAGTAAGAATATACTACACTTTTTCATCCTTATACTACTGAATTTGTTCATCTGTTTTGTCTTTGCACAGTGCAGTAATATCTTGTCTTCACATCCGGCTCATACAAAGATGTTTCAATGAGCTACTTGTTAGCAGCACAACATGATTAAAAGAAATGATTCTAAAAAATAATTCCTGATATATAAAGATTCCTTCTTTTTTAAACAGTAAATACTGTTTATCAGCAATAAATTTTGAGACTTTTTTGATTCCTCCAGATGGGGAAAGAAGGGATAAAACCTACCAGTAAAGAGAATCTGCAGATTTTAATAGAAATAGTAAGCAAGAAGGAAACACCAAACTATATGATTACGTTGTCACGTATCTCCCTCTGCCTTCATTTCTGCTGCACCAACCAGACGAGCGTGCTCTGCTCCTGAAGCTGGGCCCAATTAATCAGCGTGGTTAAGGTACAATTAAATTAACATTTTACAAATCCTCCTGCTAACCTATTTAACTTAATAATCCTGTGAAATATCCAGGAGAGCACGAACCCGATGTGTTCGTGGCATGTTCGACATCACCACACACAATGCCATAAACGCTGGATCTGCACAAACTGCGCAATAGCAATTCCAACAGACCAGGGATAATTTACATCCACTGAGGATCCGGTTCAATTATCCTGACCAAGAACAATTTGCAGTCAGGAGCACAGAAATTCCCAGGCTGGAACGCAGCCAAATGACTGACTTGTAGCAGGTAGAAGCAGAGAAGACTTTTAAAGGGAGTTTGATGAAACACCACTAATAGGTGAAAAGATCTGCTGCTGACAATAAGTTTCATGCCAATCCTAGAAGAGGGAAATTGGTTTAAATGCCATAAAAGGGGGTCCCCACCCTTTAATTATAAGAACTCTAGCTATTTTAATTACCCAGAAAAGCACACACTTCTGTGTGTGCTGCTTCTGCCTTTAGTCACATCACTTGGTGGTTCCACAGGCTCACTATAAATGGCATAAAAGAGCTTTTTTTTTTTTTTCCCTCTCAGCATTTCTCACCTTTCGGTTTCATTGAATTTCCTCCCCTTCTTGTGCTCCGGCAGCAGGGATGGATATTTGTGTTTTCAGACTGTGCCCCTCAGACCAGCCTTTACACACTCACACCTTATGTCCCCTCCGACAACAAAGGTGCTTCCAGATGCTCTTCAGAGAAGAGGTTTGCTTACCTCAGCCTTTATCATTTGTCTTGCTCTTCTCAACCCGTTCGAGTCCTGCAATATCTTTTTAACAAATACCACACAGGGCTCCCATCCGAGCTGCATCATTGATTTCAAATGTTTGGTGAGATTGGCCCCGAAGGTCTCTCTCACAGCCCTTTCTCGCCCTGATATCCTGCTTTTCTTTCTTCTTTTGTAACCACACCGAGCAGAGGCTTTCACTGCAGCATCGACACTAACAGTTTGCTCCTGTTACTGAAACAGCAAAAACCCTTAAATCCTACAGATTGTTAAAGTTTTGCTTCAGCTGAGTCTTCAGTCTCACATGTCCCCAGGTGTCCCAGAGTGTTTAGATCTCTTTGACATCCCACCAGCCTTTTCTCAGTGTGGCTATCCTGAGGGGAAAAAAGGATAAAATACTTTACTCACTCAGACAGTTTGCTAGCTCAGAGCTTACCTTTCCAATTATCATTATTTATTAATACTTTTCTTAGTGGTTTTTTTGGGGGAGGATTACTAAGAAATGGATTAAAATACAAATCCCTTGGTATAGAACATTGCAACTCCTCTCTAATCCTTTTGCCATGATGAGAATGAGCTCGTTATTCTTATCCTTTTCTTTAGGTCCTTGCTTGTGACATTTCTCCCAGGAGAAGTGGCCAGCAGATTGCACAGCCACAGAGCCAGTGTCCCTTTTTGCCCTCACTCTCTTCCTGCTCCCTTTCCTCACCAGGCAAAGGACCATGTAGGGCTCCAGATGCCAATGCACAGGGCTCCTCTGTGCTTCAGCAGCTTATATTTCCTTTATATCCATAGCTGGGAAAAGGACTGCCCTCATCTCACTGCCACAGCAGAACTACTGGAGTCACAGTTATTTCCCTGCATTTTTCCATTCCTGTATGAAAGGGGAAAAAAAGAAAATCACCTCCTGCAAAGTCTTCTTTAGTCTTGCACAGACTTCACAAGGAGAGGCCCATCAAGAATTGCTGCATGTACAGAAGCCACATCTGGCATAGAAAGTCTTTGAACTCAGAAGAGCTGGAGACAGGAACAGCTTTGGGGGAGAAAAATATTAATTTATCTAGATATTCAGGTTTATTTTTTGTGTCCTTTCCTGGGCAGGAAATCACTGTTGGAGATGGGGGTACTGAGGTACAGATAAGTCTTTGATTTTGGCCACTGGATGCATTTTTGCATTAGATTGGTTTGCTAAGAAATGTTGAAAACATGATTGAATGTCTGTTCAGAATTTATTGCGTAAGGAAACAGAACATAATGTAACACCGGGAATTTTTGAGGAACACCACCACAGCTTCCTTTTCCCCACAACACTGTCTTGAGACTAATTATTTCTGCCTATTATCATCAAGAACTTTTTTTTTATTAACAAAGAAACATACATCATATCAGCCAGTTCTGGAGGACAAGCCTTTTTTTTGTTTGTTTTAAATGAACTATATCCTGCTCAGTTAAAACTGTCTTTTCCTAAAGCAGACTGTAAAATATTCATTTCTTAATAGCAGATTCAGCTCTCTTCAAACCCAATATAGTCTCATGCAGATGAGTTCCCTTTTTTTGCAGACATCATGGAAAGGAATTTCAATGCTTTATGGTAAAAACTTCAGAATTTTTGAAATATGAGAATGTGGTAATTGTAGTTTAATATGCTAATGGGAACTGGAAAGAATTGAAGTAATTTGCCCATATATTACTAAACTCTCCATGGCAGGGTAATATGGGAGTTTGGACATCATTATTAATTGGAAACATTGCCTGGAATTTATTGGACATCACCATTAAGTGGAAACATTGCTTGAGGTTGAGAATAATAAACTCCCCAAACTGGATTTACTTTCCCAAATTGTTTCTTAAAAACCATTTCAAACACCAAAAAAATGCATCTGAAAATACCATTAATCAAAAGCACAGATTGTATTTGGTAGTGTGAATCTTTCAAGGTGAAAAAGATGAAAATTAAGCTCAACGCATCACTACTATGCTGAAATTCACTGTATGTACTCACACATTATTAGGTACACATTTAGACAAGAGGGAGCTGTCTTTCACAGTGATTTCATCTATCCCTGACACCTTCTGTCGCGGGTCCCACAAGTCCATCACCATGAATCCAAGTACCTAATCCCTCCATGTTACGGCATCCAGAGCTTCTCAATTTATTAAGTGCTGGTGCTTTAATTTAAGGGATGTTTTTTAAACCTGTTTTGCTAAGACAGTGCAAGACTCTGTGGGGATAATCTCATATTAGCTTAACCCTGGCATTCTATTTGGCTTCTGTTGATTGGGAAGAGGTTTAAGTAAAATGTAATTGGCCACTCCAAAAATGGGATCAGTTTGCCAGCAAAAAGGTAAGTGGTGGTTTTGCCAAACCACTGTAATTTTCCCCATGCATAAGGAAACCTAAGCTTGTGAGCAGCTCCTCTTAGCTCAGAGTTTTTCCTCAATCCCCATCCACTTCCTCACCACAGGCTAAATGAGCACCAGCAGCTTGGAGGTAGAGATCCCCCTCCAGTCTTGCCCAACTCCAAACCCATCACCGCTTGCCACAGCCACTTATTCTCCATGGACCACTGCCCCCAAATTCATAAAGTTTACACCCTGAAGGGGCACACTCAACACTTTTCCACCCTCCTGTGTGGCACCACTTTGTCTGCACCCTCCTACCCATCTGCTAAGCCCATACACTTCATTTCCAGCCTGTACTCCATCCTGGATGGTCAGTCAAGTGGGTCCTGTTCTCCTCGTCTTGATACCCTCAGCTGAGCAGGCTGTGTCCAGACAGAAGAACTCCTCCAGAGAGGAAGCATCATTCTGCAAATGTGTAGTTCAACTCTACCTTCAGTTTTGGGTAATAATCCTAGGAAGCCATAGACAGGCAGAAAATTACTTTCTTCCCTCTACTCCCCACTTTGAGATTTACTGTTAAACAAATCATCCTCAGCTCTAGATCAGGAGATGGGAAAATAAATACCCTTAACCCATTCTATCTACTGTAGTATAGTACCAAATAAATTCCCTAATGCCACGTAAGAACTGAAATAAAGGGAGTGGAACAAATAGCTCTGTAATACCTGAACGGCACATACAAATATAAGATTGCCAGAATTTTATGAAAGGAAGTCCTAAGGATTTTGCCCTTCAAGTACTTCTAGGAAGCAATGTCTAACACTAGCTACATTAGCAAGCCAGCTTAGTTTGAGAAGCCTGTCTTACCTGGCTTTTTTTTTTTTTTCCTGAGCCATCATTGCCTTTGTTTTACTCACTAGGTGATGGCACATCGCAGGGAATCATAGGCTCAGGGCGGTATCGATCAGGTCAGCGCTGATATAACAGAAATATCTAGGAACCAAGCACAAAACCTTCCTTGGGACTGCAGCCTGCGGGGCAGAGGGGAAGAAAGGAAGCCGTATGGATGCAGAATTGGATGCTGTTCTTTTTTTCCACAGCAGGGGCACAATAGCAATATTTTCCCCAGGCCTCCTAAATTCCACACAGAATTCTCCTTATTCCAAGTGCATCACTATTTACAGCATCTCCTACTGTTCTGCTTCTCGTGGCATAGGAAGACAATTCAGCCTCCACCATTTGGAACATGACAGGTTGATCATTTCCAACTTTTTTTTTTTCCTCCACTCAAGAAAAAAGACAGAGAAAACCAAGTATCCATGAAGCGGAGCTGGTTTTAACTAATCCTCTCGCCAGAAAATAGTTTGGACCCATACAGAAATCTGTAGAAATATTCTATTCTGAGATCAAATTTAAAACATTATTGTTGGCTTTGGGGTTTTCACCCTCCCTCCTTCCCCTCCCCCCCCGAAGTCAAAGCAATTTGAACCAAAGATGCATGAAGATTATTTTTTTTTTTTTTTTTAAATCTTTTTTCCCCTTTTTATTTCCAGTTGATGGAACATCCAGTTGATGATATTTCCAGTTGATCCTCCCCAAAGGGAGGATTCCCATCCTACCTTGCAGGGGTTTCTGAGGTGTGTTTCTCAATTAGCGAAATATTGGGTCAGTAGAAAAAAGCAAAGAAATCCAGACACAATTCAGATTTGTCTCCAGTTAGTCAAAGCATGTGGCTACATGACTCGGGGCAGAAAACTAATACAGATACTATGAGTGGTTAAGAAGAGAAACAGCCAAATATTAGCAGACCCAATGCTTCTGTAATCACAGAAGGTTTCAGGGTTTGGGTTTGATTTGGTTTTAAAAAAAAAAAAAAAAAGCTGGATTATCTCGCCACTACAAGGGAGAAGTATTTACAGTGTAATCGTACACAGGTTCCTCCTTATTCACAGGAACCACAGCAAATTCTATCTGTGTTTCTCCTCTTTCCCATGGATGCAAGGTACTTTCCTAAATTACAGTTCTGCCTCTGGAAACATATAGTTTTTGTGCACCTTTCAGGGAGCTTTTCTTTACAATCAATGTACAGAAAGAGAACGCCATAACCAAAATTACAGCCACTCAGGTGGGACAGAATAAAAGACATGAGAAAGCATGAAATCCAGGACTGGCTCAAGAAAAAGAGACATGACTGTAAGCTCCCAAAAATGAGTGCTACCTTCTTACTCTCAGGTGCGCATATAAAGAGACCAAATAATATATTTTAATAAGCCACCAAGAATCATCACAGGTAAAAGTACACAGCCTGATACCTCATAGGTACCTGGGTAACAATCTATATTTTTTTGATACCCAAGTTAGTGTCCAGCTAGACATGGAGAGATGCAACAGTGAAAAGAAACAGTGAAAACTGTAAAAACATCACCTATTTGACTGGAGTAGTTGGGTTTTTATTTTTAAATATTGCAGTACCTGTATGTTGTTCTCATTCCTGCTTAGCACACAGATACTCTCCCATGCCTAAGCATGCTACTCCCACCTCATCTCCTGCTTCTCATCACTGGAATGCCTATGATAATTTAATAAGAAATTGAATGAGCCCAAATTATATTGAGAATTTTTCCCTACCATTCTGATGCACGCGTTATTTCAAGTGTGCTCATAAACAGAGTTGCAGTGCCTTTCTCACATATCAGATACCTGATGAAGATATTGCTTCCTGTCCCTCAGGACCCTGATCAGCACTTTCTTTCAACTTGAAGAGCTACAGAAGATGTTTGGGAGCTCACAGGATCAAAACTTGGTCTCAATGTATAATATATGATGGGAGCTGCAATTTCCACAAGTTTGACTTAAATCTCTCTTTCTCCCTTGCTTTACCCACACTGTCTTTAATGCGTATGCAGTGGGACCAGAAATGACCACTGACCATGACAGTGACACTGGCAGCTCCCTCTTCTCTTTCCAGGATTTTCCCAAAAGCTAGAAGACATTTGCAATCACTTAAGGAAGGTGGGGTGTTTTTTTAAGACTACAGGATTAAAAAAAAACCCCACAAACTAGAAAAAAAAGTCTCTGAAAATTAGGAAATACAAAAACACGTGAGTGCAAAGAACTAAGTCTGAAGATCAGTTTCCAGTTTGACCCTGCTGCTGTGATTGTCCTTTCCTTTCTTTCCATTCCAGCAGTCATCAGTGTCTTCTCAGTTAGAGGTGAACTACAGTCTCCTCCCAGCCTGCAGGAAACCTTCTTGCCTCGGGATTTGCTCCCAGGACTCCCAGCTTTCCTTTTCCCTTCAGGTGTTTCCTCCACTGCATGCATCCATCTCCCTGATTATCCTCCCAGATGTTCACCAGACACGCCAGGTGGATCTCCAAAGCCCAACATGCTTTTTCGCATGGAAGATGTGTTTTTCCCCCCTGTTCTCCATTTTAGGAGGCTTCAGCCATGACCAAGGAGCACCCATCAGGACAGGGAAAATGTGCAGCTTCTTCTCTAGTGCACATTCTTTTCAACTGGGAACAAACTGGTTCAACCAGCTGATGGGCATCCCCCCAACTTCTGCCACATCAAAGGTATGAATCAACTCCACTTCCTCCACATCTCTTTTCCATAGTGCCGTTTGCAGCTCCTCAACACCTGGTTAGATGGTCAGTGGCAGCTTTGAGGAGCAATCTTAGGCCAAGGTCATTTTCTGTCCCCTTACAGCACTCCACATCTCTCCTTTGGCCTCCCTGGCTTCCCCTTCTCCATCCTGGTGCTGCACCTTGTACACAGGTCCTGGTCATTCTGGGTGTTTCTGTTTAGCCCCTAAGATGGTGGGAACATGACCCTCTGGAGCGTCATTAGCTCATATTTTAAACCATTCCCATAACACTTCTAGACACCTTCTAACCCTCAGAAAAGATGTGCCTCCCCAAAGCAGACTTCCTTTGTAAAAATGATATGTTCTGTGTCTCCAAAATAACAATTTCTCTTTCATCATAAGAGGACAGAAAGAACAAGCTGATCAAGCCAATTCTTTTCAAAGGATTTTTTTTCCTTTGTTATGTGGTGATGCTGCCATGAAAATCTCCTACTTCCACTCAAGAAGACGCAGGAAAAGCAAGTGCAATTGAATTTGCTCACTTTACTTTCACACTTAGAGTGAGACTCTACTGTGGAGTCAGCATGTTCTTGCAGCAAAGATCATTTGGCCTGAATGTATTTAAAGACAGGCACAAAAAAAAGAATATTTTGAATTGTTCTAAATATATGGTGTCTTACATGGAAAGAAAGCCCTTCACATTTCCATCTCTTTTCCCACTAGATTTAGGGTTTCCTAACATCTAAGGTGCATCTCTTCTGTACACTACATTCAGCATCACTCTCTAGATAAGAAGGTTACTCCTCCTCAAACACAGATGAGCCACTGCAGGAAAATGAGGGATTTATTAAACACTTTAATGCTGTTTTGCAGACCGGGACGGTGGGAAGGGAAGGATCTGGCCACCCTGCCCTTTCCACATGGGTGGAGAGGCCTCAGGTGTGCTCTATCTGGAAAAGCATTCAAGCACCCTGAGAATCACTGGGTTGTGGGAGACCACAATGCTGGTCAATATCTAAAGGGAAAGTAGCAAGAGGATGGGACTCTTCTCAGTGGTGCCCAGTGACAGGACAAAGGGCAACAGGCACAAACTGGAACAGGAAATTCCATCTCAACATGAGGAAAAACTTCCTTCCTTTGAGGGTGCCAGAGCCCTGGAAGAGGCTGCCCAGGGAGGGTGTGGAGTCTCCTCTGGAGATATTCAAAACCCACCTGGACCTGTTCCTGTCCAGCCTGCTCTGGGTGACCCTGATTTGGCAGGGGGTTGAACTAGATGATCTCCAGAGGTCCTTTCCAACCCTGCCAGTCTGGGATTCTGTTAGGAAATATAGTTTCTCCTGAGGACAAAAGCTCTCCCCCATGACTACCAGCAGAGATGTCTCACTGCAACCAAAGTCCAATCCACCCTACAGCTTAGCTCCTCACATGTGCTGGTCCAGAGGGGAATTTCTGCCGTCTTCAGCAGTTCCCCCAAGGCAGACCTCATCAAAAAAAGCACTTTGTGCATTGGCTATGCAATGTTTCAGTTCAATGGCACATTTGTTTCAAAAACCCTGGCTTTGACTGCCTGTAAATTGTTCTGCTGACACTTCCCTCGTTCTGCTCCTGAGAGTGTGCATCTTTCAAATGGGGAACGGCCAAAACAGGAGGGAGAGGGGGGAAATATTGAAAAACAAACCTTCAATCTCATCTAAAGCCACAAAACACAAGCTGCTGACGGAGGCAATTGCTCAAAGGGGATTGGAACCCAAGTCTCCTGATAAACTACACATGCAAATACAAGGTGTAAAAAGCCCTGAGCAAAGAGGCAGCGCTTCCACCACATCTGCAATTGCAAAGGCATTTGAACCACTTGTAGCAAAGCCTGCCCTTTGCCTCCACCTTCCACCCCTTGACAGCTCTGTGGGTATGTTCAATGTCTAAAGTCAAATTTCCCTGCTCCCAGCACTCTAAAGGTTAAACCCCAGGCCAAACGTCTGACTTTCTAAACACATTTCACTCAAGTTAGTAACCTTTCACAACAAATAAGGCAACAAAGGGTTCAACCGTCAGTCATGTCACGGGCTGTTAGAAAACGTGTCAATACAGAGCAATGAACCAGCAGGTGAGTCTGTTGTAACACAGCACTCCAGAGGGAAAACATCCTGGGATTGAAAGGACACAAAGGAAATGGTTAGTGACCACAATATTCCAGCAAAGAAACCTCTTATTGTCAACCACACCTTTCCAAATTACAAAGCAAGGACGCAGGTCAGCTGCACATGAACTGCCCTAATTACCTGACTGCAATAAAACTCTGGGAAGCTCAGGGTGGCAGCTATCGTCTGTCACTCAAGTGCATCTCATCTGCCATCACGACCACAGGTTGCAAGTGCACTTATGGCTCTGGTACTCACCAGATACTGTGCTTTCTTCTTCCTCCCTGGCTACTGAGGTTTTGGATACAACCTGGCTTATGTTGTTCTTAGCTGGACAGCCAACCATTCCTTTTTTTTGAGATACAACAAGTTTTCAATTATTTTGATCAGAATCTCAGATAACCATCTCCAGAAAAGAAATGGTTAACTATCTGGTGGGAGGAGAGCATGTCCTCCACTGTTAGACTTGACATTAGGAAGCATTTCTTTATGGAGAGCATGGTCAAACCCTGGAACAAGCTTCCTAGAAAGGTGGTTGATGCCCCAAGCCTGTCAATGTTTAAGAGGCATTTGGACAATGCCCTTAACACATTTTAACTTTTGGTCAGCCCTGAAGTGGTCAGACAGTTGGACTAAATGATCATTGGAGGTCCCTGAAAACTGAAATATTCTATTGTATTCTACCTTTTCCATCTCCTCCACACCCCACTGGAAGAAAAAGCCTTCATAAAGTAGACATCAAGAGATACAACTAACATTAAGGAACCTATAATAGCAGAAACCCATAAAGTGCCCTCAGATACCACTACCTTTCCAGCAGACAGGAAAGCTGTAGGAACAGATGGATTTGAAAATAACATGGGGTTTCCTAAAAGGCTAGTAGTATGTTATTATATTTAAACAAAAGTATATTGCCTGCACCACTTCTTTTTTCACATTACAGGAGTATTAGCCATGCCACAAAGGACTCTGGAAAATTAAATGCAGAAAGCTTCCAGAATTACACAGAATCTGAATGCCCAGGCCAGCACTCTGTCTGTCTGAAGATGAAACAAAGAGAGGCAGTGAAGATCAAATAGCTGCCTGCAGAGCTTGGTACAAATTCCAGCCTTTTTGCTGATACAGTCCCATGAGAACAAGAAGCTAAAGAGGAAAAATTTGAAACAAAGTCTGACAAGGAAGGACAAAGAGAAATACTTTTGTTTGGAGCCTCAGCCTCTTATTTCTCTGCATAAGACTTCAAAGTATATGTCTGTAAGACACTGGGTAGAGTTGTGGAGGGATATTCAACCTGTCCCTGGTAAGTTAGATCGGATATTGGAAGCAACGCTGGCAGGTTACCATGGCATTCCTCCCAGACTGCTTCTCAGCAAGGCTATGTGGCACAAACAAAATATCACCTGAGCATGGTGGAAATTCCCCAAGCACCAGCTAATTCAGGATAAGCTCAGGTCTGGCTACTCATCTCTGCATTGTACAAACACTCTTCATGAGATGACTCCAAAGGGGTACCAGCAGGTACCAACACCATGTCTGAGAAGATCAGCCCCAACCTTACCTCTGCTCTGCAAACCTTCCCAGGAAGTTACAGCAGGTTCACATCATCAAATCCAAACACCCATTTCCAGGAGTAACACGAGAAACACATCCCTCAGCCTTCTCCAAGATGAAGAAGCCAAGTGACCTCAGCTGCTCCTCATAAGTCTTGCCATCAAGAGCCTTTACCATCTTTGTCACCCTCCTCTGGACACACTCTAATAGTTTGATGTCCTACTTATATTGAGGCACCCAAAAATGCACACAGAACTCAAGGTGGGGGTCACACTAGTGCGGTGTCGAGTGGGACACTCACCTCCTTCAACCTCCTTCAGTGGGACACTCACCTCCTTCAATCAAGCTGGCTGTGCTTGATGCATCCCAGGACACGGTTGACCCTTTTAGCTGCCAGGACACACTGTTGATTCCTGTTCAGGGTAACATGTCACTCTTGCCCTGAATAGGGCACCTACAAGTGCCAAGACCTGCCAGCAGGGTGGGACCTTTCCAGTTCTGGAACACATTCTGCAAGGCGAGAAGACCTGCAGGACAGTCAGTGTGTGTTCTCTAGAGGCAGGATTTTGCCTTTTAATATTTGCCCTCACCCTGTGCTCTCAGTATATCAAAAGTGGTACATGCAGGCAAAGAAAAATACTCTCAGCAGCAGAACATTTCAGAAAACATTAAAAGTAGCCACAGTTTAAGTAGAAGAAAGGATGTCTTGCTGTTTCTGAAAGGCAGTGAGTGCTTGAACGTGAACTACAAAGTTGAACCAGAAAAACAGTGTTACATTGAAAAACAACACAAGTCAGCACTCGGAGAGCTGCACTACCCACGGCAGCTTCGGTTAAAGCCCTGAGAAAAATAAGACTCATACTTCCGTGCCTGCGCGAAAGTCTCAGCATTAGCAAAGACGCAAAGAGAAGTGAAAAGCAGACGCCGAAGGGTAGGAGCTCCAGATCGTAACCAACAGCTCAGGCAGCGTGTGCTCAACCACCAGGACTCAGCAAACATGGAGACAGCACAAGGTCGGCAGCGTACCGGCGCGAGGCAGATCACACAAAATCACACAAAACAAGCTCTTTTATGCTGCCTGCACAGTGGCCGTACACAGCAGATGTCTGCAGAAGTTGTACTCCAGCAGCAAACGTTACCTGTGTTGGAAAACCAGCAGTGAGAGTCAACACTGACATCTTCTGACACGCCGGCAGCATCCCGGGCAGCAGAGAGATGATGTGCCAGGATGGCATCAGGTACCGAGACCCACACAACAGTTCCACGTAGGCACAGCACACAGAGGTCAGCCAAGACAGTGGGAAAGGTGTGCTTCCCAACAGGTTATGTGTTAGCAACCCCTGACCCAAGCAGATGGAGATTAATCAGTACATCGTTGGCACTTCTATAACAACCTGCTCAGGGCTCAGGCTGGAAGAGAAGGACACACTTGTTTGAGGACTTCGGTACGAGATTGGAGTGTTGTCGTCTCAACTATCATCCATCAGCCTCACGGCAGGTGCTGCCCAGGTACATGAGCTCAGTCCACAACTATGCAAACTAAAGGCACTTTACTCTCTTTTTTTTCATCGCAGACCAGGGAAAGATGAATTGCTGGTGTTTACCACAGCTTGGGAGCACAGATGGAAGTTATACATCTAATAGTTTGTTAATCTGCAAAAATGTAATCCTACGTTTCAGACCAGAGATACCAGTTAGTGGTAAGATCTATAGGTACCTAGCAGTACTCCCTGCTGAAAATAAGCAACTGGGACGATACTTCTGGTCAGACAAGTTCTCTAACGTGAGCCAAATACCCACTTGAAATCTTTGCAGACCAAATTTCTGCAGAAGAAGAGAAACTTTATGTAAATTGCCTATTCTCTTCCAGGGCCCTGAAATGGTAGAGCATTCACCTGATATACTCGGGGGCCACAGAGAAACAGGAGTGATCAAGAACGTCCAGGGAGTCAGTTAAAGAGCAATGTACAAATGCAGAATTATTTTGCCTAGTTCTGAACTTCACTTATACTGTTTGTGGGTGAAATATGTTTGACATAGATATCTGCAAAAGCTGAGCACCACGCGTTTTAGTTATTGTATTCCCTCAGCCACGAAAGCAGTATTTGGGGAAGATTAAATTCCCCAATTTGAATTTAAAAAGGCTTAAATTCACTGCACCATGTTGTGCAAGGTTCTTCACTGGTCCTTGGGGTCTGAACAGCTGACTCAGGATATCTTCCTTCTGAGCTGAGGATAAAAAAGCATTAACTTAAGGAGTCAACAAAAAGGCCAAGGAAAAAGCTGTGAGCCTAATTCAACCCCAGCAGGATTAAAAACCAGGAATCTACAAGTAATTTCTTGATTCTATGATTCTTGTGCCAGGTCCTTATTCAGGTTTGAGATATAGTAATTGCAAGTGTGTTCTCATGCTGGTCCCAATCTCCCTCTGCAGACTGAATGCCTCCAATGAGCTCTACTGCTCAAGAACTATTGTTTGCACCCAACAGCCTTTGCAACCAGCATCCTGGATGCCCACGGATACCACCATAGCATAGTAAAGACTTTAGAAGTCAACCCAATTGCATCACTTGGCCCATGAATGAGAGAACACCAAAGAACTCACAGGCTCAGTATTCAGATGTCCTTTTGCAAAAATACTTTAGCAGTTCAATAGCGACTTTAGCAACTTTGCTCGCTGTCGGGACTTACCCTGAGTTTTTAAGCCAATGAATTCTGTTGCCAAGATCACTCAGGTTGTAACACAGAAGCAAAACAAAACAGAACAAAAAGAGGCAGCAGTCTTGTATCCGTCTTTCCCCCTGGCTTGCAGATCAAAAGAAACAACCCAGCCTTTGAAAACTCAGCACAGATTTGACTTTTTGAAATCCATCACCTTGGTAACCCAACTGACAGCCAATGGACAACTGTAATTGCCAAACTCCCACACCTCAGGATCTGCTGAGGTCTGCTCAGCCACCCCACATCAAAGGTAAATACGATGGGCAGCACCTTCAAGGGACCCACTTTTATCTCACAACACACTCACATACAGAAACACACACACACAGAGGCTCTTCCTTCCTGGAGCGGGATTTATTGCAAGATAAGCCTTGCCCAGACTCACAGCTCCTTTTCGTAGGGCTGCAGTGGGAGTTGTGTCTCTATGAGTCTCCAGGACCATCCTGGTGTTTTCCAGTTTCTCAGAGCACAGGGAGAAGATGCTGAGTCACTCTTTGTTCTCCAGAGAAGCTCTAAAGCAAAAAGCCTTGCTGCTGATGAACTAGAAATGCACCCCCAAAACCTCTGGAACAATGAAAAGAAAGAAAATCTAAAACAGGAGGAACAACCAGAGCTCTCTTTCTATGGAACAGACTTTATTGAGGATTTTTCCCAGCTGAGACTGATCTAGAGAACACAGGTGTGATTACTAATTACTGTGGGTTCTTTCTGTGCTCATTTCATACCTAACTTACAGATTTTTCTCTGTAGTTAGAAGTTAGACCAGTTTCCTTAAAACATTCAAGGCAATTAGAGACACCTTGGTTTGCTGTCTGAGTGAGGATCAGCTGTACCTTTAAAAATTTCATTTTTAAAGTTTGTGGTCCTTTTAAATCTTATAAAATAGCTAAGTCTCTTTAGTCCAGAAGTTGTATTTTCTATGAAAATTAATTATTTCTATGAAAATACATTAAAAATAAATGCACATGTGTGCACACACAACCAAAGAAAAAAAAAAAAAATCCTTGAAATAAATGTTGGCTAAAATCACTCATATTGGCCAAAGTCACACTATGCCAATGCTTCTGTTCATCAACCAAATTTAATGGTCATGTTACCACTTATTCTGCTGCTCCTTCCCTCCCAGGTGTCACCCAGACCCCATTCATCAAGGTGATATCACCTCCAGGACAAAATAAGTTAGCATTGGCTGCCAGCAGATGACTATAGATGGCACCAAGGGCCCTTGTCCTTCCCTCCTGTCCTTCTCCATCATTAAAAGTCCAGGCCAGCAGCTGCTACAGACCATGGACACAGGCTAAGCTGTTTGTGTGCCAGCCAAAGCCACCACCAGTGTCCTGCTGCTCAAAGAAATGGGAAGTCTGAGGATTGACTGAAGGTGGAGAAAGCAGGAAAGGTGGTTTTCCATCCAGATAGTTGACGTATTTAGAAGGAGCGGCATGCTGTCTCTCCCAGTTCATACCAAAGTTTGCTTCCTAAGCAAGTGAGAGAAAACCTCAAATTCTCCAATTATAGCAATAAAACGACAGACAGACATATTGGATAGTTGGTTGTCCCATCCATGTGTCTGAAACACAATGAATAGTTGGATTAATAATAAGAGCTGCCCTGTCCTCAGCATTGCAGGGACAGAAAACCCAGCGGAGCGCAGCCACCGCTGATCGGTGCTTATCACCTCAATCTAAAGCCGCTGATGCTCACATCGGATGAAGGTTGCAAGGAAACAGAGACACCCATCACAAGACAGGCAGAGGTCTGAGCACGCTGCTGTCGGCTGCTCGGGAGGTCTTTGTGCAGACAGCACAGCAGACACATTCTTACTTGCAAAGAGCAACAAGAAGGAGAAAGCACGATGGGTGTGTACTGGAATACGTGATTCTGGAGGTGGAAGATAGGACTGTTTCACAGATCTTGGTCCTGAGAATGTATCTCAAAGGAGATATGTCAGCTGTGAACCAACCCCTCAGAAGCCCTTCGCAGTGCAAAGAAGCGAGCAAAACAGTGCTTGACTCTGCAGGTAGCATGCAGGGGATCCACCCTTTGCTTTGAAGGGCAGTTCAGCCTCACCAGTGCTCATTCCTGAGCCTAGGACATCAGCTGGGAGCCACAGATCTCAGCCCTAGAGCCTTGAAGCTGAATGGTGTGAAGAGGAGTGGCATTTCTTGAAGGGTAAGGTAACCAAGCCCCAGAGAGAAATGGGATGGATGATGGGTGGTCAATACCAGCCCCTTTTCCATGTTGCCACAGGGCTGCATCCAGTAGTGCCCCTCCACAGTACTACATCCCATGAGGGAGGACCTTGCCGTCTACGAGCTACAGTGGTGGCCCCAGAAGCACCAGCTGCGTAGTTGCATCTCCATCCCCTTCCTCCTAGGTAGACTCAGAGATGCAGCATCGCCTGGTTCAGCTCTCAGGATGCTCTTTTCTTCCCCGTGGCCAATGTCTGGCCTGTCAGCCACCAGTTAGGGTAAAGCTCATTCTCTTCCAAAAGATTTCTGCTTGATAACTGCCATCTCTCTTCTTGCCCAGCTGAACTACCTGCAGCTCCACAGAGTTTCCGAGCACTCATAGTACCGTTCCACGGGCCATTTTTCAGGTATAATACAACAGTCAATAACCCTCTAACGAGACAGCGAGCAGCTCCTGAGGAAAGTTCTCTGGACCAGAGGTGAAATATAACTTTTTGACAGATGATTGCCACTCAGGTGTAGGAACCAACAATCAAAGTAAACTATTTAAAAGCCAACTGAATGTTCACGAGCAATATTTCTGGCTGTTCATTACCTTCTTCTCTGAGACCTCTCTCGGAGCACTTTTCAGCCAGAAGTCAAAGCATTTCTAGTTTTTAACTTTGCTTCTTTCAAATCACCATTGATACTCATTTTAATTTAATTAAGTTTGGGGGGGGGTTGTGGTGTTTTTTTTTAACAAATGCAGTCCCTTAGACCCAAAGGGCACAGCGCTGTGCGCAAACATTTGCAGGCAATCTGAACTGAACTTCAGCTGCGTTCTGCTCATTTTCAAGCCTTTCAAAGATCAAAGGGTTATTTTTTACCAGGAGCTTTGTCATTATTAAAATGGCATTAATGGCTAAAGATGGCTGTTTCCAAATGGTTGGGTTTATATCATGGTTCTGTAATATCCTCATTGGAGGCAGCAGATGACTCAAAAAGTAGACGACCCTATGACTGGAACTTGGTGAGCTCAAAATCTATCTAGATGGACAGGACAAACTGATCTATTGCTGAAGTATATACCAAACCCCATGAATAGGGATTGATTGCTCTACCAAAACTTGCAGTGAGGAGCCAGAGAGGACAACGCAGGAGCAATCACAGCACCCCCCATATAAATTCTCATCCCAAATTCTGCTAGTAAGTAATCAGCCAGCCACCTTAACCCCAATGGCAAAAAAAACCCTGCCACTTCCTTTGCTTATTTGCACAGGAGTGAACTCAAAAAAATGAAGATGGAGGAGTATCTGTAACCACAGCTCTGCTCCTCTGGCACCATCCCCTGGGGCAGATCTGAATTGCCAGAAGGAGTTTTTCTGCTGAAGTAACCCCATGTCCTCTCTTCATCTAAAAAAGCTATCTCTTTCCAGTGTAGCTGTGTCTACAACCAGGCTCCTCCTGCAGCAGCCACACCTCGTCTATTCACTTCACATACTCATCATGCAGAAATGTATAATATTGACCTAATCTCTCTCGAGTACCTTCATCACTGTATGCTTTGCATGGTGCTTTAGAGTATGTGATTTGGGAGCCAAGTCCAGCTGGTAGAAACCCATGTCTTTGACTAGCAAGGGCTCTGACCTGGTGTCTCCCCAGACTCCCATGAGACCAGAAGTCATCACTCGGAAGACCAGAAAGGTGTTGGATTTGAATAACCATATGTCTGTATTTCTCATCACTCAACCTACTCTTTTTTGAAGCATCCTTTTAATCTGTAACTCCCTAAATTTTGGATTTTTCACACTGTGATAGATTCTCTTTTTCTCACAGACATGGGAGAAACTCAGGATTCTTTTACTATTTGGCTATCTTTTACTTTTTTCAGAGAACAGTGGAATCTGCCTTGCCCCTTTTGGCCAAGAGCTGTAACTGGATGACAGCAGTGAGAAGACCTGTTTAATAAATACCAGGAGACTTTTTAAGTCTGTGTCTCAAGAGGCATTAAGATCCCACTTCTGTGGTATAGCTGTGTTTTGCCTGCCCTGACACATTCCATCTTTCCCTTTGGTCTCTGTGCTATATATCTCTTTATCATCCAGTCATATATTTATGTTCTGTTGAAACATGGTCAAGGAACTGGGACGGAATTCTGATAGGCATTTGCTGCCACGTGTGGCTTAAGAGACTGTCTTGAGGTAATGACGAAGGGTGTCAGTTTGGTTTTTTTAATCTGGGTACAGTCATCCCATGTCTTCTAGACAAAGCTACCCTAGAAAACATAAATATCTCAGATTTCTCTTTTTTATTATTATTATTTTTCTTTCCTCCAGTCAAAAGCTGAAGCTCTCCAGAAAACATTTCGCTTCCTTGTTACCTGAATATTTATTAAATCTTATGTCAGCTCATTTCAAAAATCATAGGCTGAGATAAGAGGAAATAACAGCATCCCTTTTCCAGCCAGTTCTTGTTCATGGTGATGTGCACTACATATATCCTGCAAGACGATGAAGAAAATAAACAGATTTATCAGCTCCCTGCAAACTGAGTATCGACCACGCAAGAGAAAAATGAAACCTTCTTCCAAGATTTATTTGGGATATACTCACAGACCTCGGGAAAATAAGTATATAAAAGGTTATGTTCATCCCTGTTGACTCCGTGTGATTACGTGGAGGATACAAAGCTTTCCTGTACAAGCAATACAGCCATGCATTTATTAAACTCGATGTCCCATTAAGGATTACGTGTCAGCCATTCAAGGAGGCAACGGTAACATCCTCTGTGTTGTCTCACGGCAAAAGAAGGGGTCAGGGGAGTATAAGGTTAGCCTCACTTTACAGGATGCAAGGTGTCAGTCCGCTATGATGAAGTGGGATGCTCGGCTGACTCACATGCATTGGCCAGCGCAATTCCCTCTTGGAAAGCGCCCGTGAGCCCATCTAATCCATCCTGCCTGAGGCATTGTGTCAAAGCCATGAAAGAGCTGGTGAAGCATCACGAGGAATTCTTATTAAATTGTCAGGGATCTTTGTGCTGGAGTCAGACTTCCAATATTTTACAGCTGACGTTGCCTTCTTTACATGCAGCAGATGGGAACTGCACTGTAAACCAGGGCAGTCGTGAAGATATGACGGATCTCTGCTGCAACAACTATTAACCTTCGCAGGAAGAGCTGCTGGTTTCCCCTCCATCTTCCTCAATCTTTCATACCTAATAATGCAGACAGGGATAAGTAACTGGGTGAACTGGGCTCACCTCCCAAACAGCGTGGGCCAACTTTTCCACACACTCCAGGACCACAGGAGAAAGGGGACAAGCCTAGAGCTTTGGGGAGAGAAGAAGACCATTTAGACAGACAGCTTGTCTGCTGTGAGCTGAGATGAATGCCACACTTTGTGCCCGTTCCTGGCTGAGCAGCACACAAAGAACAGAATATTTCAGCAAAAATTCCACACACACCCGCCCTCACTTCCAATGACAAAGTATTCAACTTTTCAAAGTATTCATTTTTGCCCTTCTTCAGTCATCTGTATCTCGCGCAGTAGACATCTAGCAGGCAAAGCAATAATTTGTCTCCTGGCCAGGAAATTTTGAGCTGGAATAATCACAGAATAGCTGAAGTAGGAAAAGATATTCACACTTTTAATGTGAGAGTATCCAAACCACGGAAACAGCTTACGGAGTAGAGCACTAAACTCTCCAGCTCTCACAGGCTTGGTGATAGACTGCTTTTCAAAAAATAGCAGCTCTTAAATTTTAATCAAAAGTTATTGGATTCCATGCAGGTAGCATTGCTAACAGTAGACAGCCAGTGAATAGAGGATGTCAGTTTAGATGTTCACAAGATGAAACACTATCCTGCTTCCTATTCCAGTCTGGGAGCATTTGTGTTGTTTAAGGTGCATCTTAAGGACACTGACTTAATCAAAATCCCCTAGTTTTGCCTTGTTAAGACTCATATCTCGGCATTTTAAGAAGGAAACCCATGGTAGTGGGTTTAGTTTCACTAAAAGGGTGGCTCATGGTCTCAAAAATTTTTCTTCCAGTAGAAAATTGAAGCAGATTAACAGTGTGTTGTTCAAGATGCACATGCATTGACTTGATTGTGGCCTGCAAGCACGGAAAAATGATAATAATAATAAAAAAAATACAATGGAAAAATGGTTAGTCTTGCTTTAACAGATATCCTGAAATCTAGCAGTGGGTGACCGAGCACAAATAAATTCAAACTACAAATAAGATATGTGCTGTTAGCGGTGAGGTTACTCAAACACTTACAAAGATCAGTTTACATCTAGATTAACAACTTTTCTTGCAGATCTGCTCCAGCACATCTCTAAATGCTGAAATCCCTGTGGATGCCAGCACGGCCAGCCCCCTCTGCTATGAGTCATCAGGGAATTGCTCCCCTCAGTGCTCACAGACTCATCAAATGCTTCCCTGTTTGATGAAAACTCCCCAAATAAACACTGAAGAAAGAGGAATATTAGTTCAGTAACCAGGAGGACGATTTGTTCTTTTTTCCAGCACGGATCCTGAATCAGATCTGGATCTGAACTGTCCCAGGTTAGGCTCTATGAAACACTTCTATATATTTTAACCATTTTAATGTTTCTAACCATTTTAACACGTATATACACATCACTCAGTACACACAACTTTCAAAACTGAAAAATCACTGCAAGGTTTCTCCTAGAGAAAAGATGAAATGACCCTAAGGCCCTAACAGAAGTGACTTCATTTCCCATGGGTTTCCATTTGCAGTATCTCTGGTGGTTTCCATGACCAGGCTCACCACACACCCTGGCAAGGGATGGTCCTTCTTTTAACCCAGTCATAGAATCACAGAATCATAGAATGGTTGCGGCTGGAAGGGACCTCAAAGATCATCCAGTTCCAACCACTGCCATGGGGACCTCCCACCAGACCAGGTTGCTCAAAGCCCCATCCAACCTGGTCTTGAACACCTCCAGGGATGGGACATCCACAGCTTCTCACAGTCAATGTGCAGATTTTCAATGTCCCCCCAAAAACTATCTGGAAACGGCATGAAGCAATGTAAACACAGGCACAGAAATGGAGAGAAAATATAGTTTTTGGCAAAAGCTGCCCCCTGGTTACAACCAAAAGCAGTGAGTTGTTTTTTTCACACTAAGCTGTTTCTGTAGAACGAACAGAAAAAGCCCTTTCCTCATGTTTTCTGGACAAGGCAACAGATTTTGTAGCTGCTGAGTGGATAAGCCACTCATAGGCAAAAAGAAATGATGCTGTGTGTAGGACAAGGGGTCTCAAAATTGCTTTCAAGCCCACTAATGCACTTAAAAATAAGACTTACATCTGGGTTAACAAATTGCTTCTGGGGGAAGAAACCAACACTTTCCTAATTTTCCAAGGGAGCTCACTTTGTTTGGTAACATTGCTTCCTTGTAAGCATTGCAAAAATAAACAACAAAAACCAGGGTGTTTTCTAAGCCCGTGTTTTGCTGTAATTCACCAAACACAGGTGTAAATTAATGATGATCTAATGAACTAGACAAGGGAGAGAGGCGCCGCCAGTGAATCACCTGCTAACACCCTGTCTGCAGCCAGGGAAGAAAGCTCGTTTGTTTATGTGCCTCACATTTCCTTGTGCACAGTGTGGTATAATTTAAGAGATTTTTTTATTTCAACTGTTTGCTTATCTCTAATTACCATATGCTGGGGTTGTGCGTTATTTCAGCAGCAAACCCTCTTAAATATCGAACCAGGAGCCATTTTGTCAGCAAGTCGTGTTGCAGGAGCTCTGCGTGCTCCCCTGTAATCACAGAGCAGCACGTTGGAGATTTTTAGAAGAAAAAACCCTTCACCGCATACACCGTCAGGTGATGACACCCCTTGCTTTTCCCATTGCAGGGTCTCCAGATTTAAGGCAACAAATATAGTAAGCGTGGAAAGGAGGGTGAATCTAACCACAAAGTCTGGGGGGAAAGAAAACCGGACAGAAGAACCCAGTGGCAAGAAAAGGCCCTCCTCAGCAAAGTCCTCAACAGCCTTTTGGGGCTGTGGGTGGGACATGGGGACACGCATGGGTCCCCAGCACATCCACAGGAGCCTGCAGCCCCCTGGGCAACATTAAATTTAAATTGGAAGAGAAGAGATTTAGATTAGATATAAGGAAGAAATTCTTTACAGTGAGGGTGGTGAGGCACTGGAACAGGTTGCCCAGGGAAGTTGTGGATGCCCCATCCCTGGAAGTGTTCAAGGCCAGGCTGGATGGGGCTTTGAGCAACCTGCTCTAGTGAGAGGTGTCCCTGCCCATGGCAGGGGGGTTGGAACTAGATGATCTTTAAGGTCCTTTCCAACTCTAGCCATTCTATGATTCTATGATTCTATGACAGCTCAGGGGCTCCCCCGGCATGAGACGAGGGGATGTGATCCCCATGGGTGAAAATTCATTTCCAAACCCTCTTGGCTGCGTCAAACTGGTTTCTCCTTATCACCATCAGAGTTTCTTCATCTTATAAGCCCTGCCCTGATTGTTTTTGTCTCCAGTGGGTTCAATGGTCTATCACTCTTCTCATTGTCTCCTCTGGCTGCCAATCTCCCTCTGCTACCTCCAGGTCCCCATCACTACTCATCCTCCGTGCCTCATCATTTAAGCTATTTAGATTCCCTTTCCCTTTTATCGCGCAGTTTAGTTTTTCAGCCACGACTTAGGATGGGGCATGTTCAGCTGAGCTCTGGGCACGCAGGTGGGACCATGGCTGCATTCCAGGAGCAGAAGATGTACATTTGCCATTAGGGAGCGCTGATGCTAAAAAGGGGGGGAGCAGTGGCACCCGAACCCCCTCGTCCTGCGCTTAGGAGGTTGTGTCACTGCTGGCTTAAGCCTTCCCCATGTTGTAGCAACTGGGTCTGTTTTCTGCGATAGATTTTAAAATTCAAGATAAATAAGAATCATTGCCCTCTTGGAAAACTAGACAAGAGCTGCAGGCAGACATTGATCAGAGGAGAAAAGGTAATTTGTCGCTGACCGTGACGCTGCTAAATCACCTAAGGTGAGCAAATCTTACCTACGCAGGTTATTGTGCTTGTCACATTAATCCAGGAATGTCCTGCACAAAATTAATTATATTTTAAAAAAAAACACAGTAGGGAAAAGGAAGCATGACAGAGGCATAGTCCAAAGGGCAATTATGCTTTATGAGGATGATTAGTTATCACACAAAACATTTTCAAGGAGACCAAGTGCTGCCACTAAGGCTGTTTTCTGGCACAACAGCACTGGTGTAGTTGATGTTGCCTGGTCAGATGTTGGCCGGAGCAGAGTCAATCCAAATTCTCACCTGAGGACATGGTCAGACCAAGTACCCTAATTTAGGGTAAGTGGACATTGCCCGTGGCCTGCCCAGTGCTGCTTACTCAAACCTCCCTCAGCCATAGAATCACAGAATGGTTTGGGTTGGAATGGACCTTAAAGATCACCCAGTCCCACCCCCCTACCCTGGGCAAGGACACCTCCCACTAGACCAGGTTTCTCAAAGCCCCGTCCAGCCTGGCCGTCTACACCAACGGTGACTTTTCCCTTTCATTAGTGATAACAACAGTGCGCACCACCAGCACCAAGACAAAGAAACACATTTGTGAGCCACAAAAGCTCAAGCCAGAAACAGAGAGCGTGGCTTGGAAGGAAAGCTTCTCATTGGAAGTCATGGAACAGACATGGCACTTGACAATCTCTTATCTGTCCTCCAACACAAGCCCTGATGCTTAGTCACCGGAATAACAGCAATCATACTCATCACCCTTTAAGACAGCTCACAGAGTCAGCCAGTCCTGTCAGGAATAAATTAACATTGAAACAGGAGGAGAAGAGTTGATTATTCTTGTGGCAAATGCAAGAATCACCACTGGGTTCATTATGGACGATCCAGACCAGTAGTAACATCTTTTCACTTACCCATTGAATGCTGAATCGTCCCTAACACCAGTTGGTTCCCAGGAGGTGCCAGACAATGGTGGCTTCAGTCTCCCACTGGCCTCAGCAGCCTTGGCTGAGCATTGGTCTCATCTTCCCTCACGTGAAAAGCGTTTGCTCTGCAACAACAAAACATAGTTCTTCTTTCCCAAGGCATTTTAATTCTAAACCATTTCAATCTGAAAAAAAATATAAATAAAAAAATTAGAGCTGCCAGGAACAGGGTTGGGAAAGGTTCACCAGTCACTTATCTAATTTTATTTCTGTAATTGTTTGTGTAGCTTAAAGTTCTTGTCATGCGTGAAACCACAAAGAGACACCAAACTCCTTTCTGTGACCCCGCTTCATTTGAGTTCATTGCACGCTTAACCGTGCAGAAATTAGTACTTGTTAGTCCTGTGATCCAGCACAGCTAATTCTGCTTTGCTCCTTCTGTCAGCCAACAGGCAAGGATTTAGAAATATGCTGTTATTTCCTGCAGCAGCCTTCCTCTCAGCCAGGAGCTGAACAGCAGCCCTTCACTTAAGTCTCCGCTCGCCCAGCTGGAGTTAAATCAAAGCACTGCTTCTCCTGCTTCCAACGTGCTGCTATTTCATACCCCGGTGGTGCCGGATGCACACAAGAAAGCAGGTTCAGCTGTAAGCAAACACCACAAAACATTAAAAACAGAAATGTGTTTGGGGGTTAAGAGACCTTCCAACACCCAACCACGACCACAGCTCCTCTTGCCAACCCCCACTTCTTCACTTTTTACTCCATTTACCACCAGAGCAAGAAACACAGTCAGACCCACTGAGGACAGCAATCAAAGGAGTTTCTCGTTATAAGTGGCTGTTTGTGTTCAGAGGAACGAGGAACTGAACATGGAGTTTTGTAAGTGAAAAAATCCTCAGGGGCTGGAGCTATTTCCAGGTTTTGTTTGTAATTAATGAGGCTTTGGAGTGGACTTCAACACAGCAGTTTCTTGAAGGATTCGGCTTTTCGCTTCCAGGGAGGTGGCAGTCATCAGCCTGTTAGCAAAGTACAGCACTGGTGGATGTTTTCACATCTTAAGCAACGACTAAAAGATTTCTCCATTATAAAGCAAATCCATCCAGGAAGAGCATTAAGTTCAGCCAGTTTTCAAGCCACGTAGGGGAGCCACCTATTTGAAGTGCTTAATTACTTATTACAAATCACGCTCCAAACTAGATCTGCACCGGGGCTTGGGAGCCTACAGGAGGATTTAGGCTGGCTTTAGGTGCCTATATGTAAACGCAATCTAGGAATCATTTATTCAGTGGGAAAATAAACCTGGAGTCATCCAGGCTCGGTAGCTCCCTCCCTGCTTGTATTCAGTACTCCCTCTGCCCACACAGGGCTGATTCTGGGCACTTCCAGAGTGGCAATAGGGTTTGGGACTGATGCTTGTGCCTTCTGGGCTATTTTGGTATCTTCTCACAGCTTTATACTTGGACTTGCCTCTTGCTCCCAAAAGCGTGGGGGTTGATCTGTCCAGCTGACATGTTAGTGGAAGTTCAGACATATAACCAGGCATAATAGATGACGGGTAGATTTGCCCTGGGAGTTGAAGTCTCCTTATCTTCCACACTTAAAAATCAAGTGGGTTATTTGTCTTGGGACTGTCTGATGCCTAACATGTCTGAGCAACCTGGTCTGGTGGGAGGTGTCCCTGCCCAGGGCAGGGGGTTGGAACTGGATGATCTTTAAGGTCCCTTCCAACCCAAACCATTCTGCGATTCTACGTTCAAGTGCCTCAAACCACTGTACCCTTGCACTAAGCAAGGAGAAAAGCCTTGAGCATTGGTCATGGAGCAATTCAGAACCCCCCCCAGGTATTTGGAGAGCTGCTAACGAGGAGTTCTGCATCACTAAACCACCCATCCTTCAAAAATACGCCCTTTATTTCTTATTTATTTCCCGTGGTTTCCAGCGTTTTTCTGTGTACCTTTTGAAGCTTTTCCTAGAAACACAGGCAAAAATTAAGATCAAAAAGGGCTTAAGTTTTCTGGTTTGTAGCCAAAAGCCCAGTTCTATTAAGTTGATCAAGAAATAAGAAGAAAACCCTGGTGGGAATGATTTGCAAAGAATTGCTGGGCTTTTTCTAAGCGTAGTCAAAGTTTCACTCAAATTCTATGCAACAGATCGTGCCGCTTTCCCTATGCTGAACCTCACTTTCTCCAAAAAAGAGCAGTGTTGGGAACCTGACCGATCAATTTGAATGAGTCCATTACAGATGGGTCCTCCCCAAGTCCATCACCTCCCCTCTGGCTGCTGCTAATTCATAGCCAGCTCCCCACGGACACAGAATGAGGCCTGAGGTGGTTGCCAAACACTTTGGACAAAGAACTTCAAGCCCGTGTTATGTTTCATGATGACTTCTCTCAGTTGCTGAAGCATAGCCATCTGCCAAAGCACACGGAATTAGCGCAGCTCCCTACCTGCATCGCTTAAAATATTTTTAACCAGAAAAATAACGACTCTCCAAACACAGGTAAATACATATTTCCATTCTGGAAAAATATATTTTCAACACGCAGGTCATGCAGGGCTCAAAAACATCACCAAGAACACCCCAGTGGCTGTGCGAGCACTCACAAATAACAGAGGGGCCAAATAGCAGAACTTAATGCTCCGCTTTTATTCTTGTAAACATTGCGGAATCTGTATTTTCATTATTCATGCAGCATGAGGTGACCAATCCACTAATGCTGCATTAAGTAGGACACAGAGTAGGAATGTGTCCCTGCACTTATTTAAATAACTTAAATATTTCAGGAGCATGATGCTTTCACGAAGAATCAAACCAAGACAGGCTAATGCTGGGGTTTCCAGGGCATCTATGGATCCTGAGCATCCTTAAAGACATCCTTGGGAAGAGGACAGCTTGCTTAGCACCCCGCAGAATTAATCCTGGAGGTGTATGTGTCAACATTAAATTGTCTTATTCATCTATTAACCTTGATGAAAAATTATTTTAATAGCCCTCATTATCTTATTCATTTATAATTTGAGCGTGATCAGGAATGAATAGCTGCTAAGCTTACAAAAATAGCTCTCTGTATTTTTATTGTGCGTGAAGGTAAGTAATTGTCTCAGTATCTCAGCTCACTCAGACACTCCTTCCTTTCTCTTGGCCTTCAAAAGAAAAGGAGGTTTTCCCAGACCACAGAAAGCCCTGGATGGGGCTTTGAGCAACCTCGTCTGGTGGGAGGTGTCCCTGCCCATGCCAGGGGTTAGAATTAGATGATCTTTAAGGCCCCTTCCAACTCCAATCATTTTATGATTCTATGATCTTCATCCCTGTACCCCTTTAAGCATCCTGCAGGGCTGTGAGCTGGAGCCCAGGACCAAATTTGATGACCCTCATTCACACATGGCCCTACTTTCCTTTATTTACGTCTCGAGTAATTTTATTGCTAAAGGACATGCTGGGACTAGATATTACTGACTTATAATAAAAAAAATAATGGAGCATTAGAGCCTCTTCCAAGCCATCACACCTAGAAGCACTCCATGGTCCCAGTAGGACTCACAGGGAACTCAGCTTCTGTGAAATTGAAAACCCAGCTGCGGAGTTTTTTTTAGGCATCTTGATGGAACCCATATATATTTTGAATGGTCAGGTATATCCTGGCCTCTCCATTCCCACAGGGTCTCCTAAAATGAGAAGAAATTCAAACATTTCTGCATTGTGCATTTTCCTCTTAAAAAAAAAATAAGTCAATGAAAGAAAATACCTTTTTTTTTCCACCCCCCAAAGAAAATACTACCTTTTCCGCCACAACCTCACCTCCCTTTTAGTCAAATATTCCTTTTAGGCCATAGAACAGAGAGATAACAGAGAGATCAAAAGTAGAAACCTGTTTCTGCAACTATCCTGCTAGTGGAGTATTAAACTAGAATATATTGGCCCTCGCTAATTATAACGTTTATGGGTTCATCTGGAAACCCTTGATGTGCCTGTAACGATCACCCATACCCCATCCAAGCTCTTTAAACGGGGCTCTGTGCACTCAGTGGCCCAGGACCAGGCTGAGGTGCTGCTGTACACGGGTGGAGGAGCCCACATGGGTCAAGAGGAGACCTTGCAGGTCAACAGGGTGGCATTGGGGGACAGATGGCCTCATGAGATGACCCTGCCATGCAGTATGCTCCTGCCGGGACACCCACACTGGCATCACTTACTGGAACGCTATAGAGAGGCAGGAGATTTAAGGAGGAAGGGTTTTGCCATCCAACTGTATTTTCAATGAAAATATGGCTTTTGAAGTAAAGAAAAGCATTCTGGGAAAAATTCTGCATTATGGAGCATCCTCATTTCCCAGACTGAAAAGGCACCAAAAGCCCTACCTCCAGCCCCATCACAGGTAGAAGAGAAACTTTTCAAGTCTGGATCTGCTTTTTCTTTGAAATTTTATTTTCAAGGCAAGAAGAAAACCAGGTTTGGGTTTCTCTATCAGTAAGAACATCTGGTTTAGCTAAAAGAAAATAATAGTAATAATCTGGCTTTCATCTCCTACAGTGACGCATTCAGAACACGGTCCTGCAGAGAACACAGAAGAAAAGCTGAAGGGTGTTGTTTTGTTTAAGCCCAGCCAGGGCTTAAATCCCACTGTTAACAGTGGGATTTTTACTATATTCTTTTGTTTGAGTTTGTTGTCACAAATACCCTACTCACGGGAAAATTTATGAGAAAACAAAAGCTTTCAACATTTTCCATGGAAGAATAGGACTGAAGCAACAAATGGCAATTCTCAGGGAATTTTAATCGCAGGTTATTATCCTCGCTCCTGTGACACAGCAGGAAAGTTGTCGTGGAATCATTTACCTAAATTCAGCCCTGGGTAAAGTGGTAGGTGCTCTCAGGATCACTCCTTCCCAACAGCAAAGCACAAAGGGAACTGGCTAAGGACTTTGAGCCCCATTATAACATCAATAACTGATAACTTCCTATTAACACAGAAGTGCTTTTGAGTTACCTGTAGGACCACAAACGAAGGCTCGGTATGGAGATGGTTACTACTGGACCAAACATTTATTACTAAGAGAAATCTAGAGAAATCTCTGTTCCCTGATGGGTGATAAGTGTTGATTGGACTTCTGACTCTGACAGATGCTTTCCATTTTACCAATAACCAAGAGACTGCTCAGCTCCAGCTGACGAGAGAGCATATGGAGAGACAAAAATAGAGAACTCTAAAATTGGAGGTTCACACAGAATACCGGGGAGAGGGGGGGGAACCAGCATGTTTCCATGATCCCATTTCAATTTTATGCTGCCACTGTCAGCATGAGCTATGTAAGAAAGCGAAAAAACAACAAGAAGTAGGGTCAAGTATCTAAAAGCAACACAGAGAGATCCCTGTGATGTGAATAATACTAAATGTTCTCTGACCCAAAATAATCTTCATCCGAATGTAAGGTAATGAGGGGTTTTAGTCTAAAAGATGCCAATCTGCTGCTTTCCTTTGATATGCAATTCACTGCTAAAAACTTAAGGAACGCATTTATCTCTTCATAGTTTAATCCTTCGGGAGGCATAAAGCCGTCATAAAGGCTGTGTGGGTTTTAAATGACACCTTAATCACTATAGCAGAAGATAAGAATCAGTCCATTTCAAAAGACTTCCAACATTAAAAGAAAGATGGGACTGAATTATTCAGCCTGCCTGCAGTGTTATTGGATAACGGAGGGCAGGTTATTGAGTTTAAAAAAATGCAGGTATTGCAATAATCGTAATTTATCGTTGTATAGAACTTGAGTTCTGGTTCTTACGAGCATTAAATCAGCTGACTTATGAATAACGTTTGATTGGCTTTAGGTTTTGGGAGCATTTACTTTCAAGTAAAATTTACAAGCATGGGAGACAGTAGGCGGATTCTAAAGTGGCAGAAGTTTTCCCTTTGCTCCGCTCGTTGGGACACCTGATCATCTGCACTTAAATTGTCGAAGTTCCCACTTTGAACGGAAAAGAAAGGACCTTGAAAGGACCAGGAAATAATGTAACTTTTAAAAGCTTTTAATAATGTGAACTCATTTTTTCTTAATATTGCTGAAAATCTTGGGCTTTTTGTTAGGTGCCAACACGGGAATTATTTTTTTTAAAATATTGCATTTTGAAGTTGAAGAAATAATTAATATTGTATTGCATTTCATGCATTAGGCTGATACAGAGGCATATTTTATTATTTAAAATGAAACATAAGTCAGACCATCTTTCCATAAAGTTTGACTTCTAAGGACTGGTAAAGAGATTACAGTCAAATGTTGGGGTTTCCCACAGGTTTACAACTAGAAAAACACTAGGTAATTGTCACTGATGGCTTAGATCGTTTCAATCCCACCAGTTGCCAACAAACCATGAGCCTACTGGTTCTTGCGCTCCTACTGCAACACTTCACAGGGGGGTGAAATAGGTACATCAGAGGCATATTTTAAAGACCGCTGGATCCCAGACCTTCAGTCCTCATTGCACAGAAAAAAAGCCAGAAATTGATTAAAAAAAATGAAGATAGCGGGGCTTGATTTGTGACTTGCAGATGAAAGTCCCAACCAAGACTCCTACTGGCACCCACTCAGACGAACAAACAAGGGGTGCTCACCCACACACAAAGACACCTGCAGGTGGGTTCTGGAGAGATGTTCTCCCCCAAAACGGACCAGGAGGACCTGGAGCTGAGGACACCTCTCAGCTGCCTTCAGATCAAACGATGCTTTGGGCTTCCACCTCTGCAGTGGGTGCTCTCTCCTCCCTCCACGTCAACCAAGACCTGCAGACATTTTCCCCTTTTTTCCCTTATTTTTGGCACTGTCACTACATCAACGTCCTCACTGCATCCTCATCCTCTCTTCCAGGCAGGAATGAAGACAAGGGAGGGGTTGCGTGTGGCACCGCATTGTCTGAATGTCCTGCTCCATGCTCCAAGCCTGGTTTCTTCCCGCAGAAATCACTTCTGCAAAATCCCTGGAAAAGGGGAAATGTCAGGCCTCCACACAGCACAATTAAAGCCTTAGTTTACCAGAGACAAAACACATTCTGTATAATTAATTTTGGAAGAGGACAGATGACATTACTCTCTATCCCATTCTAAATACTTTTTTCTTAGCAGTGAAAGTCAAGAGCTGAATTTGCACAGATTTTTGATGACTCCTGTTTGGTCTGGATCTCAGCAAAATAGCAATTAAATACAGACTATTTATTTCACACATTTGATTCCAGTCTCATTAAAAAGAGGGGGAGAGCGAGAGAGAGCACCACCCCCTCTCTTCCATACACTATTCCTCATTACTGAGCTAGAGGCTGGAGAAACCCTTCTCTGGTGATGTCTCCTCCAGACATCTCCCTTTCTCCCATCAAGCAAAGCCAGACCAGAACCATCCAATCTCCTCTATTCTGCACTTTGAGGCTGACAAAATCGGGCAGCATTGGTGGATGCGGAGAAACGTGTCCCCAGGTCAGCAGGGCCGTTGATGGACCTGCTGTAATGACAACCGGCTGCAGTTCAGAGCACACCAATTACAGTCAGTCATTTGGCTAATGAATTACCCTAGAATCTGGCCAAACAGTGGTGGCGGCAGCAGGCAGTGGAACTCATAAGCTGCGAATAGCGGGAAACGCCGCTTCGTTATTTCTGTCCAACATTTGGCCCGATTGACTCTGGAAGTTCATTCTGCAGTAAGGGCAGCAACAGGGGTAACACCAACACTGGTGCACCCTCACTCCCGTGGCTGCTTGGGAAGGTGAACTTCTGCCCATCACCAGCTCCTCTAGGCAGAATTCATCTTGGAATTTATTAACGTATCCTTGGATACCTTCAGCAGGCAGAAAGTTATCTGAATTACCCCAAATCTTCATACATTCCTCTCCACTTGCCATCTATCCAGCAATCTACCTGCAGTAGCCATGCTCAGCTGCTTTTGCGAGGACCATATAGGGACTTGCACCACATTAAATGCAAATTTTGCTGATGCTTCAGCACCATTGAGCTTTCATTTCATTTATTCATCCATTCAGCACCAACACCATTGAGCTTTCTATGCGTTCCCAAGAACGGCTGCAAAGATGACTCTACCTAATCTACTTGATTTCTCA
Organism: Numenius arquata; assembly: GCF_964106895.1. NCBI lineage: Eukaryota > Metazoa > Chordata > Aves > Charadriiformes > Scolopacidae > Numenius > Numenius arquata. Next base: position 68,184,992 of record NC_133581.1, on the reverse strand, counting down.
GTAAGAACAGATGTAACGTGTAACCTAATGAATTCAGAAAACAATTTGAGATGGGATTTTGCCAACTGGTCACTTTTTCTTATCTAGAAACACACAAAAAATTAGCCATAATCACCATGACCTTCAGATCAAATTAATCTCATAAATCAAGTTGCTCGTTCCTTATACTGGCAGGATTGCATGGGCTTGATTCTTATTAGAATAAGTTAGAAGCTGAAAGAAAATAACAAATACAAGATTGAAAACAGAAAAAGCAGCTGTCCCATCAGGTATGAATTGCACATAATGAGATGCATTTTCTTCTCTTTACAAACGCAGTGAGAGACTCATCCAGTGAGACATCCACCCAGCAGAAGGTTTCCTATTTCTGATACCCAGCTAAGCATCTAAAAAATACACAGAAATTTGAAAAGTTGTCTGCAAATCTTCATCTTCCAGTTGGCTCAGCATGGGCCAAGCCTTCAAATATCTTCCATTTTTCCACATGAAAGGTAATGGTGCACAAAAAGGCTCGTACGCTGTCTGTGTAGACAAAAGGGTTTTAAAGGGAGAAAAGTGGATGGATACATTATCACATTTTATTTTTACCACAACAGAGCACAAATTTGCCTGCATTTTAGAGAATTTTAAAAGATGTTGACAATTACTTTATACCTGTGAAACTTGCAGAGAATAACATGCATGCAATCTGGGAGGAGAGATGTTTCTCTTCATTTACAATTTTTTTTAGATTTATCTCATATTAATGAAGGCCCACAGGACTTTTCTGCTGTAACCATAGGACAAGTCTCAAGTGTCCAAAAAGATGACATTGCTGCCCGTAAAAATCTAAACATGCTTATATAGCTTCTGAAACCCAGCTTTTATAACTTCTGAGTTGCTTCAATTTTCTGCATTATTCCTTTTTATGTTCAAAAGTGCACACACATAACTTGTGGTTGTTCAAATAAGTACTTTTTATATCACATTTAATAAAAATCTTTCATGCCAAATGGTTAAATGCACTAGAAATGGTAAACTGGAAAACTAAGACAATTTGTCTAACAGTCATTCCAAAAGGATGAGCATCGTCCTCACATCAGAGTATCTTTTACAAGACAGCAGTTTAAACTAAGCATGCTCTTTAACATAATTAAAATTTTAAAAAATTAAAAAAAAAATAAAAAAAAAAACAAAACCAACAGAAAACCTGAACCAAAGAGACCTCTTCAGAAATCTATGCTTCTTTTACAAAGTTTCTACTTTAGCAGAATTTTGGAAACAAGTAGAAGTAGCAACAGAAGGAGGAGTTATCCAAGCCATTAGGAAAGCTATGAAGCAAACCTTCTCCATCCCTCTCCACATGCAAAATTTAAAATTATCCCAAGGAATTAAGCATCTTGGGATGCTTACTTTGCAGAAGTACTCTACATCTGTGCAGTTTTAGGAATATTGAGAGTTGGGAAATGCCCCACAAAGGCAGCTGGCTCCCTCCGGACCTTGTTTTCTTATAGTAGTACAAATCTGAACACTTAATGAGAAGCCACAACGGCTGTGACCCATGTAGTGACTGCCTGATACCCTCTTATCTAAATAGAAAAAAAAGGTTTTCTAGAATTCAGCAAGGTCATCTGATGCCAGTGCTCACTATTAATGTGAGAAGTCACTTAACTTATTTAAGTGAAAAAAAATTAATATTAATCTGGGAAGTCAGTTTTCTGGCAGAGCTGTATCTACTTCCTTACCAGTCTCAGACAAGAGATACTTCTCCAATAATAATTAAAAAGAAAGGACAATGGTTACTTTATTGGCTCTTAAGTTATGAACTCTTTTAGAATTAATTACATTTGAAAAGAGAGCTGTAAGACATAAAAGTTAAGTAGGGTTCTTTGGATTTATGTAAAACAAGATTTTGACTCCTGAGAAATTCTCATGAAATTAATTCAACATCCCAGAAAATGAAATAAATAGCTTAAATGCTAACTTTAAGGAAGTTCCAATAATTCCCTGCCAAAAAAAAAAAAAAAATTAAAAAAAAAAAAAGAGGAGTGATTAGAAATGTGCTGCGTATGGATTAAATGGACTTTCTGTTCAGGCAGTGGAGAGGCTGGTGAGATAAATTCACAGAGAAGTTGAGCAGGAGAAAGAGATGACAGCGGCTAATTTCAAACCTATCCAAGCATGGCAGCCCTGTGGGTTTCATCCTTTCAGGGAGTTATGGCGAGAGCAGACAATATAATGCACCTGATCCGAGCAAACACACTTCTCCCTTCGTTCTCGAATTTTAGCTTTTATCACAGCTCACCCGGGTCGCTTACACGAGTGAGCGGCAATTAGACCAGCAGAAAGCAAAGGAAACAACAACCCAGCATGAAGGGGATTAAAGCTTTCAGGTTCCTCCGTCCTTACAGACACCGCGAGATGAAGTTGTCAAGCCTCACCCAGATCGCACACACGTACACGTCCCCGGGGTCGTTTCACCGGGATAACGAAGTCCGAGCAGGTAACGCTTCTTTCACAAGATGACTCGCAGGCCCCAGGGAATCCTCAAAGGATTCAGAAGGCTTTGAAAGGCTGCAACGCATCAGAAAATGCTGTGCTTGCTGGCCACGGCTCAGCTCTTCCTGGCAGAGGAGCCACTGCGTTTGCTGCTGGCTTTACAGCCACCCAAGGACCACAAATGGTCCCCAAACCTCTCGTGCTCTCCACATCTCCCAGCTCACACCACGATGCACTGAACTTCCAGTGCTGGAGAAGGTCCTGCTGGGACGACAGGAGCCAGCTTTGGTAAACAGAAAAGAGAAGTGGAATTTCTTTCAGCATTAGGATTCGTGATAACTATTGATTTGTCTGCTTCGAGACAACTCCTCAACGTGGCTTCTTGTAAGTAACCGGCTTAAACGCTCCCGTTGGTTTCAGGAAGCTTTACTGAAGATTACCTACCCACCAAACAGGATTCACCACCTCTTAAATGGAAATCTTTGCTCTTCTGTAGAGTGTTTTATCTTTAACAATGCTTCACTAAGACAGGATTGACTAAGAACGTGGGGAAAAAATGCCCCAAAAACAGACCTCCACTTAAAAGCATAATCTCTCCTAAAGCTCTCTAAAGGGAGGCTTAGAAAAGAAGCTGCAGACTAAAGCAACCATCGCTTACTTTCTACATGTTACTACTAAAACCCTTTCAGCTCTTTATTGAGGAAAGAGAATTCAGCGGTCTTTGAGCTGGATTTTCATCCATGCGTCCCCTAGCACCTTGTGTGACGGTAACAGCAGGTCACAGCCCCGAACCTCCTTCAGATTATTCCTCATTGCAGCTGGGACATTTGTTGGCTTTTGTTTCCTCACTTTCAGTAGATGGAAATCAAATAACTTGTCCCTCCACAACCAGAAACATCCCTTTCACCCTCACCGTGGTGCCTGCAAATTCACAATAACAAGTTACCGTGAACAAAAAACCACACGAACATGATTTCTACGAAAGTATCTTTCCACTGACTTTATGGGTACTGGACTAGTCACAGTGCAGCCCCAAGAAAGGATATTTGGCTATATATTTGGCCACAGGTAGCCACTACCATTAGTCAAGAGCATCACTGAAACAAACTTCAAGAATATATTTTGGCTCAGACATTGCCAGAGTGAAAAATCAGCACTTACTCCCTTTCACCTATTCAGGAGGCTGTTTAATCCTTGTTTAACTGTGAAACACGAGTAGTTCCCCTGCAATCAGGGGTTATCTCCAACCAAAATATCAAGTCGAGGGAAGGGAGGTCTCAAAAAATATTATTTTTTTTTAAGTTTTCAAATGCTTTAGCTGGCTCAAAAAATTAGGTCTATTCTACTGATATTTGAAAAGTTGATTCTCCCCCTCCTGTCTTTTCCCCTTGCAGGGAGGATAACATGGCCCTGCCTGCTGATTTGGAAATTTAGGGGCACTCAGGCAGGAAAACTGCCGCAGGACTCGCTCTCCTTCTGCGTTGTGTGGAAGGAGCAATAATTCCATCAGACGGTGACGGACCTGGCAGCCCCGAGGCAGTGGATCTTGTCTGATGGCACCTGGAGATGGGGTGAAGGTGAGTGCTGCTGCTTGGCACGAATGACCCCCGGCATCCTTATGGGACACAAGAGATGAAGTCATTAATCATCCTCAGAGAATTTCTCCAGGATCTCATTGCCCAATACAACAGTCAGCGATTCAGTCTGCTGAGCATTTGGGTAGATGCATCCTGGTGAAGGAAACTTGAACTACTAATAATATTGCAAAATCCAGTGGAATTCCCCCGGAGTCTGAAGGTAAATTCCCCTCCTCTTTGAAGTGTGTCCTATTTTTTACTGGCATGCATAATACCCGCTTTCACCGTTTCCAGTCATCTGAATGAGTCTAACAGCTCGCCTGAGTGCGAGATAAAAGGTTTGGAAATTCAGAAAGCATTTTACAAAATGTTTTCTTTTATTATGCAGTAAGTTTAGGGAATGTGAAGCTTTTGAGTGAGGCGAGCTACTGAAGGAAGTGCAGAGAGATGAGCAGCAGTGTTGCAGTGTTGCAGAGGCACTTCCAGCAAAAGAAGAGACATTTAGCAATCTTCTCTGAGGCCTTTGGTCCAGCAGAGCCCAGAGAAAACTTTAGGTATGCCTTTCCCCATAACCTCAGTCAGAGCCTTTGGATTTTACAGCTCAAGATTAAATAGTAGTTGAGCCTTAATGAACCCAGACAGTATCATTCACTTGTCCTGCCCGTAGACTAAGGGATTAGTCTGGAAAGCCGGAACAGACCTTGAGAGGTCATGTCATAGAATTATCCAAGATGGAGAGGACCTTTAAGATCAAGTCCAGCCATCAGCCTAACACTGCCAAGTCCACAATTTGACCATCTCCCTCATCATCATGTCTGCCCGGCTTTTAAATAGCTCCAGGGATGGTGACTCCACCACTTCCCTGGGCAGCCTGTTCCAAGGCTTGACAACCCTTTCAGTGAAGAAATTTTTCCTAATATCCATCCTAAACCTCCCCTGGCACAACTTGGGGCCATTTCCTCATGTCTCATCGCCTGTTCCTTGGGAGAAGAGACCACATCCTCCTTTCAGGGAGTTGTAGAGAGCGAGAAGGTCTCCCCTCAGCCTCCTTTTCTCCAGGCTGAACACCCCCAGCTCCCTCAGCTGCTCCTCACAAGACTTGTGCTCCAGACCCCTCACCAGCTCCGTTGCCCTTCTCTGGACACAATCCAACACCTCAAGGTCTTCTTGTCGTGAAGGGCCTAAAACTGGACACAGAACTCGAGGTGGGGCCTCACCAGTGTCCAGTACAGGGGGACGATCACCTCCCTAGTCCTGCTGGCCACACTATTCCTGACACAGGCCAGGATGCTGTTTGCCTCTTGGCCACCTGGACACACTGCTGGCTCGTTCAGCCAGCTGGGCACCAACACCCCCAGGTCCTTTTCCGCTGGGCAGTTCCAGCCACACTTCCCCCAGCCTGTGGTGTTCATGGGGTTGATGTGACCCAAGTGCAGGACTTGACACCTTGGCCACTTCCCGGGGCTGCAGACTGCTTTGCTGCACAGAAAAGGTCATTTCAGCAGCTGGCAGGGCAGAGCCAAGTGGGAAACTCAAGGGAGGATTTTACCCTCTGTTTAAAACACTTGAGGGGCATCTTGCCTGCTCTCCACCAGCAGAAGCTTTGCACTGGGAGTGATGGAAATGCTGCCAACAGGTCTGAATTGGGCAAAGGATGCAGGGAGGGAAGCAGAGGAGGACCCAGCACAGGGGAACAGCAAGAACAGGTCAAAAAGCAAAACGCCGCCATATCTCCAAAGACTACCTGCCAGAGCACATCTGCTTTAACACTCCCGAATGAAGCAGAATTGCTCCATTTCACTTACAACCTGTTAAATAACAGAGTGGTGCTGTCTGCTGTGTATAAACATGGCCATAAAAGCAGATTAACACAAAGTCAACCAGCAATATCCAATTTTACCTCAAAAATACCACATCTGTTCCTTAAACGATGAAAACTCCACTCTAGCATCATTATTCTTTTTTAATCTCACCCTGTCATATTTTTCAAGACCTCGGATGGGTAAACCACAGCTTGGCACTCCCGGGGATGGTAGCTTCTCCTTAGTCAGCTGCCGGTCCCAGTGACCCTACACATCAACAAGCACATCTGCTTACAGGACTATAATATTTGTTTCTTATCACCAGATTTTCTGAGGCAGCTCACAAAGACCTTTGTTTTTTCTTAGCCGCACATCTCTATCTTTTCAGGGAAAAAAAAAAAAACAAACCACAACAAAAAACACAAACAAACCAGACAAAAATCTCCACAAATCTCCCAAATAGCTTGTATGGAATAAATTTCTCAACTATGCCAAACTATGCATAAATTCTGTTATTTGGGAAAATTCCTGGCATTTAAAAATGGTTCTCTGTTGCTCACAGGGAAAATGAACACAGATATGTAATAGCTTTAAATGGACTTTGTGGACTCAGCTTTCTTCGTAAAGATACTTCCATAGGTTTAGCTGGGTATTTTTACCTTGAGCTTCAGCCACCGTAAGCAGATATATTTTGTGGGGACGTGAATCACTCTTGCAAGTAGGTGCCCAAGTGGTTACACTGCAGCTGGAGTAATAAATATGCAGAGCAGCTTCACGTATTGATTTCAGACTGTGGGAGAAGTGCATCAGCATAGCCTGCAGATATTAAAAACACTTTTGTTGTCAAATTCAAAGCCCAGGCAGCTATTGTCCTATCTTCGAGGGCTTTTGGCCTGCACAGCCAGACTGGCAGCTCGCTGCTTGGCTGGGAGCCCACGCAGGGTTGGGGTATTTAGAATCATTGAGTTCAACCATCAAGCTAACACTTACAAAACCACCACTGAACCATGTCCCTCAGCACCACGTCTGCTTGTCTTTTAAATATCTCCAGGGAAGGTGACTCCACCACTTCCCTGGGCAGCTTGTTCCAGTGTTTGGTAACCCTTTCAGTGAAGAAATTTTTCCTAATATCCATCCTAAACCTCCCCTGGCACAACTTGAGGCTGTTTCCTCTTGTCCTATCACTTGTTCCTTGGGAGAAGAGATCGATCCCCTCCTCGCTACACCCTCCTTTCAGGGTGTTGTAGAGAGCAAGAAGGTCTCCCCTCAGCCTCCTTTTCTGCAGGCTGAACACTCCCAGCTCCCTCAGCTGCTCCTCATAAGACTTGTGCACTTTAAGCCTTTGACTTTGAACCTTTCCTCAAAGAATAACACAGACTCAGCCTTGGGGTTGGATTCTCCTAACCCCATGGAGCACAGCTCTTCAAGGTAGTCACGGGTCCAGCACCAAGGAGGAGACCAAAGGTTACCTATATGGGACAGTTAAGTGCTGGCAAGACAGGGACAAGTCCCTCTGGGAACCACCAGGTTTCCCTCCACCCCCAGAGCACCTCCTCATGTGTTGGAGCACATCCAACAGGGTAACAACCTCCTCATCAACATCACTGCACTTCCTCCTGCATTCAGAAACCCATGCAAGATGCTGCTTCAACAACTTGTTCTAGAAACTTTGGTGTGGTTGTAATAATAAAAAATGACCACTTACAAGCTCAGCGCTGAAGTGATGTCAGGTGCTTTGATGACCCCACAGGGCTCGTCACCCACCACTTCTGTCCATTACCGGGAGCACAAGGAGCAGCTTTCTTTCAGTAAAGGTGTACGTCAGATGCGACTCTGCTCCTATTCAGTGTAAATGCATCAAAAGGCAAATGACGCAGATCCTGTGCCAAGAGCGGTGGCGCAGGTGGGTCAGGAGAGCACTTGAGAGCTCTTTCTGGGAGGACAGTCCACCACCACAAGAGCAGAAACAATGCCGTGCAATTACCCACCCAAACATGACTTGCATGCTTTTTGCCCTGACCATTTGTCAGTCTTTCAAACAATTTCCAGACATGGTTCCCAAAACCATCCACCCTGTTTTGGAGGGATAAAAATGCTTAGTAGTATGGCCAACCTGCCTCCATTAACTCCAATGCCAAAGAACTGTCACAGGCATATTTTACTACTAGTAAAACAATGGCCATAGGTCCCCTGGGCAACACTGTTTTAGCCAACCCCTTCAGCACCCAACTTCTGCCAACGAAGTATTCTTACAGGCTGAAAATTGCTCATGGAAAATATGCAAAAATTTGAACTCTACAGCACAGTTTACAGAACAGTAATGAGCAAAAGGTACTTTAATAATAAAATGTTTAAAGGTTTTGTTCCCATTTAGCCACAATCTATAGCGTACCTAGGGAAAAAAAGGTATAAAATAAATTACCAGATGTTGCTGGAGTGTTAAGTGACACATTACACAGTTATTGTGACTTGCAAAGTCTTTTTACAGTCGTTTGTGTCCTGTCAAAGGATTGTCTTGCAAATCAACACCCAAGAAAATTGTAACCTTCCTATTTAATCTGGGTTTATGCAGCTGTATGTGGACACTTCCTCTCCACCCCCAAGACTGTCCACAGATGCACCTGTTTAACATAAATGCAACAGAATTTTCACAAGTTCTGTACAATGAAAGCTTGTGTGTTCTTTGAGTGCTGGCAAACGACTGTAAGACATTTGGAAAATGTGAAAAAAAAAGAAAAGCAGCAATAAATTTTTCATAGAGTTTCATAATGGGTTCTGCTTGGTAGCTGTTAACATGGGCAATATGGACCTTGCTTTATGCGGCAGCTCACTTCTAAGTTGTAAAACACCAAGTGTGACAGCAAATGCACGAATACCGGGGTACCACAGAAAAGACAGCAAAACCCAACCACCTTCTGACTGCTCACAGTGAGCAAAGCCTCGGTCCTCTCAATGCACCTGCTCCCAAATACTGCTCCTCCATGGGGTCAGTCCTTACGGCTGTATTGGGCTGGAAAAAGCTGTATTCGACATAGCTTAATGTAAATGGATCAAGAAGAAAGAGTTTGAACAGTCTCTGACAGTCTGCAGTTCCTCCTTTCCCTCACGCTGCACATACACCGTGCCAGGATCTTATCTCATGGGCTTCAGGACTTGGGGAGGTTCAGCATTTGCCTGAGATGAGCAACAAGAGGGAGTTTGTTTTACCATTATTTTTCCACCTCCTTGATGAATTAAATCCCCCCACGGAAAATTACAAAGGCAGATACACCCATAGATTCTTCTTCCCCTGACTCAAGCGTTTACACTGTGATTCTCTTAAAAGAACATAATAAAGACATACAACTAGAGACCGATATAGGAAAGAGAAAGACTAATATGACCAGATGGCTTTTTGTAGCTTTTACAGAGGAGTCAGGGTGCATTTCATATAATGACAAATGGATAGAGCAGCTAAGTAATGACTTCTTTGTGCCCAGAATTCAAATGCTGGTCCTTTGAGGCTGTTTGCTCAAGCGCTTAAGTGTGGGCTGCTCTTTTTGTTGGACGATTTCTTCAATACAGGATGGGGGGGGGGGGGGGGCGGAAAGAGAGAAAAAAAAAAAGGAATGCAGAGCTATGTGAAAAAACAGCAGCAAAGGGAAGAGGCAGGCAGATGGACGGGAGAAAAATATAATGATGTATAAAAGAGCATTTTTCTTAGCAATCCTGTTTCTTGCCCATATCTACCAATTGTTTTGGCTCTGTCATGGCTCCATGAGCTCCCTGCCTGCTGCAGGTAGTGGTTCTGCTTCTCTGCCCTTGTGTGGGCTCTTTGGGCTGAAAAACCCTATCCAGCGTTTATGTACATCTCAGACAAGAACACAAGCTCCTTTGGCCTCCACCAAAAGCCCTGTCTTATTTATAAATCAATTTAATGGTGGTTTAATCACTCTCAGGGGTGGGAAGGGAAACATTTGTGTCCTATGAGAAGCACTGTGGGTCTGGGAAGGGCCAAAGCAGAAAGCTGAACCCTCGTGTGTCTGACGAAAATAATAGTAACTGGAAGCAACAGCTGAAAGCAGCTCACAGGACTCTGATTTCATTTATGCCTCAAAATTCAGAGAATAACTGCTTTCAGCACAGCTTCTGCCTTGAATGCTCACTGCCAGCTGGCAAGCTGAGTGGCAATTCATTATGTGAAGTTCTGGATTTCTTCTGCAGCTTGACGGGTGAAGCATGCATCGTGCACCAGTGCCAGGAAACATAACTCCTATTAAAAGGGAAGAGGAAAGTACCTGTAAATTCATGGAAAGAATATAATTTATGACTGAACTGGACCTTGCTTTGTACCCTCTCATTGACTGTTCGCAGCACAGGGCTGTAGGACTGGATTTGCAGGAAGGTTTCATAAGGGCAGAAAAAAGTTATATTTACATCTAGATTTCCTGCTAATCTCAATATGGCCTTACAAAGGCACTGCCAGGGCAGTCTGTTAATTTAGATATTCTATTATCTGGTTTGGGCACACAATTGTTTTGTTGCACATAGGGGTGTAGGCATGTAAATCTGCGGCATTTGGAGAAACACAGAACTAGAAGGTTTATTTGAAGGAGTTGCAGTTTTGAGCAAAAAGGTCACATTCCAGCTTCTCACAAGCCTCTTAAAATGCTTCTGCAGACAAAGGTGTTTCCTGCACCACGCTTAAGTGTTCAGTTTGTGCTAAAGTCAAAGTTGGTGGGAATTAATCCCCAGTTTTGCATCCCTTCATGACTCCAGGCCAAACTCAACTCAAGTCCAAGACCCATCTAAACCAAGCAAAAAGCTGAACTCTCAGCTTGTCTGAGCAAAACTAAAAAGACAAGACAACGTGTCACCAAAGGGAAACTTTTCCCCAGCGTTTCCATAGGATAAATTAAAACAGCAGCCCAACTTGCAGCCCAACCAGTATGACAGCCTGAAACAAACAAGACTATTTTCTCTGGATTTTAAGGAGCTGGCATCAGCAGCTCTGATTTTCTGCCTTTAAGAGAGTCCAAAAGTTACAAGTTCTGCCATCTGCTTTCCTCAGTACAAATTCCTCCCCCAAAAAACAATAAGCTCCTTTGCATTAAGTTCAAATAATTTTCTTTTTTCTTAAAGATGAGTTTTCTTAAAGGCATGGCAATGACGATTAGAGCTAAAATGCACAGAGCAAAATTTTCCGTTTTCCTTTACCACCACTCTCACTTGGGTCTGAGGGACAGCATCCAGGATCTCCTGAACTGTGTGGCCTCTTATTATCTAATTAGTCTACATTGCACAATGAGCTCGGCCAGTCCTATCAAGGTCAAATCCCCTTGGAATAGGGCAGAAGTGTGTAGGGACACTAAAGGAGGGAAGAAACAAGACAGTGCAATCTTCATCCACACGTTAGAACAACACATGGCTCAGATGCCCCTGTTGAGTAGCTCAGAGATGGCGCATTGGGCTCTACCTCCTGCTCTGGAAATCCAGCATTTTGTCTTCAGACTAAATAGGGAAAAGCAGCCTGTAGGCTATAAAGCCTTCACCTTCACTAAAACACAGCTCATACCTGTGGCTTTCATGGCATTATGGAGAGCAAAAGCCACCTCCTCTCTCTCTAGCCATGGGGAAGTTTGACGTCTGGTTTGTCATGCCAGCTCTCTCTCAAGCCGATGGAGAGGTGAAATGAGTCACTCCCTGCAGGCATCTTGCAAGGACCTATATATAGGTCCTATATATGAGAGGGGATGAGTCACTCCCTGGCTTGTCCCCATGGAGAGCCTCTCCTTTCGCTGATGATGTCAGCCAGGAGGAACGACATCAGCAGAGCCAGGACCAGCCCACCAGCAGTAACACAACAGTGTGGACTGGTGCACAGAGCTGCTTGACAGCCCCCACACTGGCTTTTGCGGGGCTGTTAGAGCTGTTAGCATGAAGGCAAGTTGCAACTGCACAGGTACAGAGGGAAAGCACAGTCTCATGTGATGGGCGAGAAGCCGTTGTGGTTGGTGAAACCATCTACACAGTTTGTCTCAGAGCAGGGCCAGCATGGGAGCTTCAGAGGTGCTCCCATCAAAGCAGGCAATGCAAAGACAAGGGAGACCCAACAAGGAGAGATATTTCCACAAGCCATTTGTCAACATCTCCATCCCTGGCCACCACCAAGGAGCATCCTGCACTGGATTGAGGGCTGGTTTAGACTGAGCAGTTGGGTAATCGTCACAGCAGCAAGGAATTACCCATCCCTCATTATCTTCCTCTGCTGCAGCCAGTGTGTGCCTCTTTTCCAGCTCATCAAGTCAAATGAGAAAAATACTTTTGTAATCTTTTGTTATCTGAATAGAGATTTCACCAGTGATTAAGTTTAACTGGTGAATGCATTTTAAAACTGTAGAAACAAGCCATTCAGGAAGGAAAAGGAAAAAAAAAAAAAAAAAAAGAAAGGAAACATAAATCCATGGTCCAAGTCTCTAATTAAATGAGTAGTTTGTGTTCCTGGGTGTGAGGGAGAATCACCAGCCCGTGTCCAAGGAAGTGAAGTCCAGATGCAGGAGCATATTCTCAGTATCAAAAAATTTAAAGTGAAACCAAACTCATGGTTACAGTGTGCACAACATGGTCTCTGCTGGCTTTCAGCCCACCTTCAGCATAACAGCCAGGAGGCTGGATACCACAAGCTAAATATCATTTGTACACTGTTTAGACTCACACTTTTCTACATCTTTCCCAACTGTTGACGGAATGCCCAAAGTCCCAAATGGTTGGATATACAAAAATGCCCCAAGTTGAGCATTTTCACAGCTGAAGGTCAGGCATGGCAGCCTGGGTGCAAGGTCTACCCCAAGCACAATTCCCAGAGCTGCCAACCCAGCGATGGGGACACCGAGTCCCACCAGCCAGCACACAGGCAGAGGTTGGAGTATTCATGTGGGCTGGTAGGTATGAGCAGGGAGCAGACAAAGCATGTGTTATATGCCATAGGAAACTCCAAAGTTTACTGGCAAGCCAAATGGAAACGTATTACCATACCGTTCCCTTCACACAACCTCGGAGAAATTAATTTTCCCTCATGTCCAGGACAGCAACATCCTTATTGCCATTGCAATTCTTTCCATTATAATATTGTCTCTGCCTCAAGCTCCCTTTCAAAGTTCCCACATATCATAGCTGCTGCTGCCTTCTTGCACCAAACGTTTTAGCAGTCATTTTGCAGCCTCTTTCATTAAGCACTTCTGTTGATGTTGCAAGAAATAATCACACCCTATTACCAGCCCTAGTCACAACATGCAGCCACACACTCCTTTTTCCATCAACAAACTGATTTCATAGCAACAACAACATCTGTGCTTCAGCCTTTCAAACACAGAGACAATTACCATATCATTTCACTGCTTGCAAGGGAGAAGGCAAAGAGGGGCCAGCTTGGCTGGGGATGTCAGCACATGGGCAAGGTGCCCAGTGGGGATACCAGGACAGAAGACACCTCCTTCTGCAGAGGGATGGAGACTTGATCCCACCTTGTTCCCAAATACCTGCAAGTCAGTGCAAGCAGCAGCGCCCAGGGCAGGGGGATCTTTTTTGCCCAGATTTTGCCCAGAGAAGCTGTGGCTGCCCCTGGAGGGGTTCAAGACCAGGCTGTACAGGGTTTTGAGCAACCTGGTCCAGTGGGAGGTGCCACTGTCCACGGCAGGGGGTTGGAACTCAATGATCTTTAGGGTCTCTTCCAACTCTAACCATTCCATGATTGTATGATCTGGAGTCATCCCAACCATTCAAGGACCCAAAGCCCATTAGCACAAGCACACTCCATGGCACCACTGCCCATGTCCTGTAACCCAGCTTCCCATGCAAATCACAACGTGGGGCAGCAGCCACAACACCCAGCAGGAGCACATGAAGAATCACTGATGGCCCTAAATTTGCATTATATTCGGCAAACTCCAATATGTTGCTTTGCTTCACGGCCCTGCAAGCCCAGAAGAGGTTTTATACCTGGTGACCTGCATGTGTATCAGAAACCCTCCGGACTCCAAAGCTCCTCCTGATTCAGGGGGATGAAACACTGGCAAATTAATTCAGCCCAGTGAGCTGCCACCCAGCACCTGAGCCGTTAAAGCCATCTCCATGCATCCCCTCAGATCACAAGAAAGCTGGGTAATTTCACGTAGCAGAATCCTTGCTCCTTGCAGGTTACACCATGGGAAATTGCCTCCCTCTGCTGCGAGCTTGACATTCACACACAGGCAGCAACTGAGGCTCTGCTGACACACAGTGACTTGTTAAATTCTAATTTAATCGCACATCTGCCTACTCTTACTTAGAGCTGCAATAGCTGTGCGCTACCTGTTTTACACATTTGTGTTTGTAGATGCTTGTTAGTGCGGTGGGAAAGACAAGCCAGAACATCATCTTTCTTTTTGCCCTTCCCAATACAGTCAGGGCTTCTGAAATCTTAGAAAAGCCTTGCAAAGCCCCAGTTAATGATTTTCACTTTAATCACAAAGGTTCACCAGAAAGACACTCAAGCAAAAAGCCTTAATCATCACAACTAATCTAACACAAATGAAAACTCCAGCTTTGCTTTGAAAGGCACCACACCGTTAGACAGTCACAAAAAAGCCAAACCACAAAGCGTGCACTTGCTTCCACAACATACATCTCTTCATCTTGCAGCAAATTAATGCTCCCCCTCCCCCAGAAAAGAGGGGGCCAGATCTGAAGAGACGGAAAGGCACTTGTTGGAGCCAGTTGATGGAAGCAGGAGGTATAGCTACAAGAAAACAAGCCATGCAGATCTTTTTGAGAGCAGGAGGAGCCATTGCCATACTCCAGCCTCTCTCTATCCATCATGAGCTGGACAGGTTTGAGCTGACCCACAAGTAAAGAAGTCACCTGTGCTTAGGCCACCACGTTCCAGGCAGTGCCCTCCCAACCCTCAATGGCTGTCTCTGCACATCCAGCCACTAGCCCTGCCTCAAGATCACCAACCCCTTCCCGTATTAACATGTGGGATTTACCCACAAATCTTTCCCCAACCACTTACCCTTCCCAGGTCCGCTAATTCCTACCCACCACTCAGAGTACCCACAGGCTCTGCCAACACCAAAGCAATACCACAGCACAGAAATTCCCCTCTTCCCCAAGGAGCAAAGTTTCCCCTTCACTGCCTCCTAGCCTTTCCTTCCTCTACCAAGACAGCTGCAGGCCTGCACAGACCTTCTCATCTCATTAACTAGGTATCTGAGATAATTATGTCCCTATAGTTTCCTCCCACATAATCTACTCCCGACAGTATCTGAATTTTCCTGTCCAAATCTCTTGTATATTGTCTAATTTTCTTATCCTTCCTCTCCCAGAGAGAAAGAGTTAAAGTGAAAGAAAGTTTCTTCCTAGACTCATCTCCATTTCTGACCCTCTCCCATCCTTTTTAAACACCACCCCCCAGGAGGAGGCAGGCCTCAAGTCTCCATCCCTTCTGAGGTGAAATTTCTTTTAAGTCTTTCATGCATCCACATTTTCCCAAATCCTGCCAGTTTTGCAAATCCAGCCATCCCAGAGGAGTGGACCCAGCCAGTTTCCCAAGGAAACCTCATGCAAACATCTGACAGATATTTGTCAATCAGATGAACATAAAAGACTCCTGCAAACATGCTGCAAGGTCCCAGTCTGCCAGTCCCCCTTTGCACAGGGTGCTGTGCATCCCAGTGTCTCCATCAGCAGGTCTCACAGTGGAAAAAGGGATGCCAGAGTTTGCTGCTCTTCTCTTGTCAAATTAACTGGGCCTGCAAATTTTCGTGTCCTGACATTGTCTCTTAACAAGCTTCAAGTTTTAATGAAGACAGGAATTTTCTCAGTCATCATTTCCCCTTCCTGATTGTTCAGGGTTTTCCCCCTACAGCTCCCTGTTAAGCTAAATCCAGGCATTCATGCAGTAAACAACCCTCTAACCAGGTCAATGCACATTATTCATTAATTATTCCAGAGCTCTGCTGCAGTCAGACTGATTCACTTTTCCTCCCATTTTTGCCTCCCTGCTCCCCTTTTCAAGCAAGGAAAAAATATTTCCCATGCTTCTTGTTGCCCATTAGTGACTTCTTGGGTGCCCACAGCAAGACTCGTGCAGCTCTGCCTTGCAGCAGCAAAACCAGCTCCCGTTCCTTCCCTCCTTCCATTGCCCCTTGCCAATCCCACCTGGGAAGTCAAGTTCCTTCATCCCCACCAGGCCGGGCCACCAATCTACTGCCTACCCCAGTGTTTGCCTGCTGGTACTTAGAAAAACATCCTTCTGCCATTGTACTTTGTGCATGAGATCACTTTCTGATTTCTTGTTAATCATTCATCACCGATATCATCATTTCTTGGACCAGTGACAATCCAAGGAGACCCAACGTCTGATACAAGCAGTGGAAGGATGCAAAGGAAATCAAAGTACTCATTTAAAAACAGCAGTACCAGGGAGGGAAAGGCTGGAGGAGTAAAGGGTGAAGAGCACAGATGATCTGGCTTGTGCTTGTCTTTGAAGGGGAAAATCAGGACAGAATGTTTCTCTGCCAACGTGGGACTTTCCTGTTCAACGCAAACTCCAGCTGTGAATTTAGTTGGCTGACACATCCTAAATGAGCCCCCGGAGAGCTGAGCTAGATCTGTCCCCCGCTGTGCCCTTCCACACATACTCATCGCAGGAGAACAAGCAACCTTTGCCAAAGCCTTTTCTAAGAATGCAGTGGCCGTTTGGGTAGAGAAGTGAACTGAAATGTGCAAACAAGAGGATGGTCACCACCAGTTTTATGAAGTTCCCTTCCCAACCCTTCAGCTTGAAGTTCCAGCAGCCATCGTCTTGAAGGTCACAAAACTGGGTCAGATGCTGAGTCCCAATGATGTCCTTAAACAACTGAGCATTTACCTGGTTTCATATTTTACTTAGAAAATAAAATTCCTTGACTTTCTCCTCAGTGCCTGATTTCAGCTTACCAAGGGAGAGGCTAAGTTTGCATATTAAATTTTGAATTTAGCATGGAGCCACCAATAATACTTGGACATATTCATGGTCCAAATCACTTGCCATTTCCCCTTCCTACCCCCCCCCCCCCCCCACCACCAGCATGAAAGATAACATGAGAGAAAGCAAAAAAAATTTTGGCTTAGAGGAAAAAAAAGGAAAAAAGGGAAAGAATAAGAAAATATTACAACAAGCCATCAAATTCATCATGATTCAAGTTCCCATCTTACAGTTCATAAGTACTTATACTAAAAAGGGGAGATGTTCCTAAAAGAGTTTGTGTTTGCTGCTACAGAGCTGGGGGGTCTGGAGGTGAGGCTAAAGGCAAGGAGCAATGAAGGACAGAATGATGTAGAAGACCAAAAGATGAGTCCAGAGGCAATTTTGGAACACACGTTACTGGGATTAGGCCAGAGGACAAGGGCCAAAGCTGACAAAGCCCTGTTTATAAACACCTGAGGGTGTCAAGTTCAGATATACACCTCATTGGAGCCTGTGTTACCCCCAATCCCAAAACAGCCTCCTGATGTTTCTCTTAAATCACGTTGCAAGTGCAGCTCAGGTGAATGGCAGCTATTGCTGGGTTATAAAAGCAGGGGAAAAAAAAGCATTTCAAAGGCCTTGAGAGGAAAGAAAAAAAAAAAAAGTCCCCTAGCTCCTGATGTGATGGGGTGAGCAAGAGCACCCCAGGGCTGTCATCTCATTGGTTTAACTCAACTGTCCCTCCTAAAACGTCTCTAAATCAGGACGTATGATCCATCACTGAACGAGCAGTTTACTGCCATTTGCCACTGGTGGTTAGCCTTAATGCAGAGCTGATAAAACCTTTAGGGTTAGCCAGCTACTTGAAAATGCTCCTTTTTCTTATACGTCTTTTTCTTCTTTCACTGCCCTGCTTATAAGTTTTCCTCTTCTGTCACCATTACAGTCTAGCAAGCAGATCAGACTCTGGGTATTGTCCGTATTCCTCCAATATCTGCAAGACATGATTTCACCTTGTGTTTCACTCAAAGCTTCCTCTGCAACTTGGCGTTTTGGCAGCTTCAGAAGGAGACATGCTCTTGCTGGAGCTGCAACCTCTTGGCCCCATCCCTCTCTCTTTGCCTTATGCTCCTGTCCAGTCAGCTCCCATTGAGGAGCTAAGAAGCTCAGCCTGACTTAGAAATCCCACCTACCTGATTTTCTGCCAGTAAACATAAGCTGTCAGCCCGTGCTCTTCTCTTGTACAGATTATTTTTCCATTCATGGAAAACAGTAGGCTTTGAGCTCCAGAGGGGTGCTAAACATCCTCCTCCTGCTTTAATTTCTTGGCCTCTCCATGCTAAAAAGGGAGGAAGGTACTGCTGATCATATATTTTGCTTTCACCCCCAAGGTGTGTGCACAGATTCTGTTTGATGACAGCCCTGCCCTCCTGTCCACTGCCAGCACCAGGCATCAGCCTCCTCTGAAACCCTCCTTCCTAACTTGCTGCAAGAACGGCTGATTAAAAATCAAATGAAGATTCTCTGTAGGGTTAAACTCTGGCGTGTTGCCTAAATTCCGTAATGCTCTCTTTCCTGCAGGCTTTTCTTCTTTCCTGACACTTCATATCAGTAGCAGGGACTTCTCCTGGCTTGTTATTTCAGATGGGCTGGGACTGGAACATCTATCTTGCCAGGTGCCCTTGAGTACTCAATAAATTAAATAGCAGATATACCTTCATGTAGTCTGAACACGAGGGAACCACACTCATTTTATACTTTTTCTTGAAGTATTGCCTTCCTGCACTTGTAGAAATGATATCGCAGCATCAAATGACTATATTAGAAGTGCTGTGATTACTTCATTGGGAGAGACTGCGGAGCCAGCCTCAAATAAAGACATGTCATTTTGGCACGCTCAGATTGATAACTCACCAAGTGCTAAGGTGGCTACTGTGTCCCTAAAGCATGGCTTTTTACCAGTTTTGCTAAATGCCAAATGACAAGGGCTGAGCAAATAAAGAGCTCAGACCACTCTAGAGAACCACAATTAAATTTATATACAACTTCAAATTCAAACCCTTGTGCAGACCCTACCTGCGTTCCCACCAATTGTTTGCTCTTCCTTGATGGTTTGATGGCCAACTTCCACAAGCATCGTAACCAAGGCACAACAGCACATCAAAATGCTGCCCATCTGCATTGTCTCAGTAAGCAAGGAGGATTTTGAAGCCATGCTGCCACCTTCTCTCCTTTCACGGACTTTCCAACAACCCTGACCAAGCGATGCTGACACAGCTCTAAGCTATCTTGGGGCACGGTTCTTGGGCTTCTCTAATTCTCAGTGGCCATCAGCACTTGCTCCTCAAAAACCTTTCAGTCCTGGAGTCTCAGAAAGTCTTTCTCTGCCTCTCTTGAAGATCTTGGGGGATCTGCAAAGCCTTATGGCCCAGTGCTACAAAAATATCTGGGCTAACCCCTAAATAGTGTCAGCAGAAGTCAGCTGCCTACCTATCTGCATGGATGTGGCACCAACGTTTTTACTGCCATCAGTGCAGGAAACCAGACTGATCCACGGAAGAAACTTCTTAAGGGTAACACAGCAAATCACAGGACAAAATCAGTGTTTTTACCCCAGAGCTTCTGTGACATGAAGGGTGAAATGGACTGGCTTTGACTCACAAAGACTTGTTGAAATTAAAACCAAAAAAGCCCCTAATAACTAGATATTCATAGGAACACTAAAGAAACCATAAATATCTCCACAAACAGGAGACCAGAAAAGGTACCCGGTAAATTTATAGTGTGGGAGGGATCTTGATCAGGCACTGGGGAAGTTGAAGTCCCTTCCCCGCTCAGCAATCTCTGTTGGTTCTCACCCTCGTTTCCTGCTCAAGGCTTGTCCTTCCCCACTACACCGAGTCTGGCTGCTCTCACAAATCCCACAAGCAAAAGGGAGTTGGGGGGGAGGTAATAATTTGCTGGGAAGCCATCAAAATTCTTCCAGGACAGACAGCATTGCCCAGCACCCCACCTCCCCTGGATTACCATGGTTTAGGATAGGAATTATTTGTGCTGCACCCAGCCCAGGGCAGCACACGGATCAGTTATGAGCTCAAGGCACAGCCAACATGCAAATCCATCACCAAGAACAACAAGAGAAAGGCACACTTAATTAGCCCCCAAAACCACTGCCCTTTCCATTTTTTTTTTTCCCCCCTGTGCATTGTAACGCATGTTGATACACTGGTAAATTGGAAGCGTTAACCCTAGGTCAAAAACCCCTCGGGTTTTGTGAAAACAATAAATAAGCAAATATGTGAACTGAATAAGCAGCTGCCTGCAGGTAAGGATGCACTACACGCACACGGGTGGTTGGCAGTATTTACTTTGGAAACAACAGTTCACATTTTCTCTCAGAAACCCTTGGTAACCTTACAATAATCAAATCTTTAAAAAAAAGATGGGAAAAAAATAAAAAAGAAAGAGGCAGCAGTAAATTTCTCACATGTGTCTCTCTGTTATAGCAGGGAACCTGAACAACTAGTCACAGACTTGCAAAAATTGGCATTTCCATTCGGAATCATCAGTCACCATCACAACCTGTAATCAGGAGGGATTTGGAAGATATTTCCTGGACCAGATATTCTATTTAAAAGCATGTTCATACCCTCTGGATTCATGATTGCAGAGAATAACAAGTGAACCAGTAATTGCTGGCCATTTGTTTTAATGTCTTGCCTATCATATATTTCTTTCCTTTCTTTTTGCCCTCCTTGGGAAAAGTGCTTACACATTAATATTTTTTTTAAGGATTTAACGAGGCTTCTTTTGTTGCACCATCCATCACAGATGGTTATTAAAAGGGGCTGGAAATCTCAGAGGGATGAGAGGAAAACAGAGGAGGTTGGCCAGGGAAGGATCCCATGAAAGTCCTTCTCTGAGCAGCAAACCCCAACCAAAGCACCAGGGCTTGGGGCAAGTGGAGATGCACAGGTGGCAAACCAAGCTGCTAACATCATGTTTTACCCAATGCTGAGCAGGATAAACAGCCCGGTGAAGCCTCCCTGATGCTTCAATCACTTGGCAGAATCACAAGGCGTTCACAAGACATTACTGTACGCTTTTTAACACGTCTTGATGCATCGGTGCAGTTCAAGGGACTGGAAGAGTGTTCATGTGTCTACATGCAGCCGTGGTAAGCAGGGGTCTGGGAAGACGCAGGCTGTGTGCTGCCAACCCTAAGGAAAATAATGGAAAAGTTGCCATGAGAGCCAACAAATAAACTAGAAAGTGATTTCCATTAATACATCACAACCTGAAGATAATTAAGTGTGCACTGAGAGAGCAGGGCAGGACTCGCACAACAGCACAACAGGAGTAGATGAAGTTCTGGCTGTGGGATCCAACACCACCAAGCTTGAACCTCGCTTTTCTCACTGCGCCCCATTAAACTTATTAGTCTGCTCAAAAACTCCACCTTGGACTTTTTTTCTGCTCCCTTAAAAAAAAAAAAAGGCACATTTTCATTAAGGTTCAGTTTCACCAAATCAACATTTTCCAACAGTTTGACACAGCTGTGACTGTGAATGGTTTGTTGTCTGCTAAATGCCCGTGGAAAGCTTTAGGCTCACAAGTACGTTACCGCAGCTCCGCACACACACGGGCCACATATTTCTTGAGACATTTTCCTCTAAAAAGAGGCTGTTCTTTTCATTTGCCCAGAACTATTAGAAACCCTGGCTTGTTCAGCTGCAAAGGCAAGAGGCCGCATCTGTAATTGCTTTTTTTTGCAGAGCAGGAGATGATATAACCTAACATGGTGCATCAGACAGTTTCCAGTTGTAATAGCAAAAATGAAGGTTTATGATGCAGGGCAGTCTCACAATGGCTGTGTCTACATTGCTAAAGGCATCTGCCCTTGGAAGTGATCCCTGGTGCCACGTTAAACATTGTAGAGATTTACATCAGAGCAGCTCAGGGCTGGTCCTCTCTGGAACAACACACGGCTCCTACCTGGATCCCATGTAGCACATGTAGTGTGAAATTACAACACTTTTCCAATTATTTAATTGTAAAAGTGAGGAATGTGTTGCAGACCCCCACAATGGGTAATGTTTTTTAAACTGAAAGAGGGAAGATTTAGATGAGATGTGGGGAAGAAATTCTTTGCTGTGAGGGTAGTGAGACCCTGGCCCAGGTTGCCCAGAGAAGCTGTGGCTGCCCCATCCCTGGAGGGGTTCAAGGCCAGGTTGGAGGGGGCTTTGAGCAAGCTGGTCTGGTGGGAGGTGTCCTTGCTCATGGCAGGGGGTTGGAACTGGATGATCTTTAAGGTCCCTTCCAACCCAAACCATTCTGTGATTCTATGATGGGGTTTTAAAAGCATGACAACTTCACCAGGAAGTTTTTGCTACCTGTATTAATAAACTTATCTAGGTAGAACCTCTACAATTTGCATGTTCATTCTTAAACAGTGAATTAATCATTCAGCATTCTCAATGCAGATATATTTTTTTTTTTTTTGCAAACAAGAGGATTTATAGGAAAGCAAATTGAGGGCATGCTTCACGATGAGGTATTGATGCTCTAGTGCATTAGGATATAATATTAGTAGGCTTTAATTCCATTTTAATTACTTAAATGTTATCATTATTGAAGTCAAAGGAGTCACATGCATGGAAAACCAGTATAAGGGAGGAGACTTCAACACTGGAGGCAACAGAGTGACAGTGATTATATAGCACTTTTGTCAAGAAGACACGTTGCATTTTTAACACTATGAAACATTTAATGATTAAAAGGCAGCTTTTTGCTTACAGTATCAAGAGAAGATGTTTATTTCCAGTGAGCAGCTGCTGCTTTTTCATAAAGTGACTCTCCAGCAGAAATAACACAGCAGACGGGTATTGCCGGGAACAGCCTAATGTCCGTGAAGTTTGTGGACTGGCAAACACAACCCTGTTCTGCTGGTATTTGAATCGCCAATAAACCAAATTGCCCATCTCCAGTTTTATGAGAACTGCAAGTTAAGCCAGGCTAGAAAAAGAGATCTAGAAAAAAAAAAAAAAATAAAATATTGCACAGATTGTTTCATTTTAATGAAAGGTTCATCTGCAGATGTCATCTTTTTCCCCATCCATCAAGAGTTTTTCCTCCCCCATATCTTCTCATGCCCTGCTTTAACGTCTTTGACCCCATGCTTTCTTTCCCCAAAAGCAAAGTATATGGCCCTCTCGGAAATAAATGCAAAGAACACCATATAATGATGCCTGTACTAAGCAGAGGCCATAACAAACAGCAGATATCTTCATCTGGTATAAACTAGCATTTTAATGCCTCCTGCTGTACTCTGCCACTCTCTGTGGAGCTTCCCTGCCAAAGTACTTGGATTTCTACTATTAGTTTATACCTGACCAGCTCCACGACACAGAGATGTTTATTGTTGGTGAGCAGGTTAATGGAGGAGCTCGAGGGACACAAGTTTCAGACTCTTTACAAAAACCTGTTTGGATGCACCTGAAAAACGCAGAGACAGTTCTGCCCTGTGTTTTCCACAAAGGCAAAATGTAGTTTGATATGGACAAATAAAATTGCTAGTGTCTAAATTTCAATTACCAAAATACAAAGAACACAGCACACCAGGACTCAAGAGAAAATGGCAGAAATAGAGAGAACAGAGTAGGTGTCTGGGAATAACATTCCTCATTCTACCAAAAACCAAAGATTTCCTTCTAAAATGGCAGGGTAATGAGCCTTCAAATATTACCTATTCCCCAGCAGTGTAGGCTCTAACCTCTAATCCTACAATTATGCTGTTCCTGAAGTCATATTGATTCACTTTTTTTTGTTTTTCATGCAGCTCTGCAGGTTTCTTTGCAGCAGGAGGTAGACGGCAACCTTTGCCAGTGCAGGCTCGGAGCACCAAGCAAACCTTTGAGAAGTCCTTCCAGCAACAGAGGTGTGGAGCAGGAGTGACCCCAAAGTGGAGATACCACCGCTGAAGCACCCTAAACACAGAAAGTAGCTAGGGGATTCTTAGTTGTCTTCCAAGTGCTCCAGCAGGTCTTCGTTGGGCTAACAGAGCAGCTCTCTGGACCTGCTCACATCGGTTCTCAGCAGGTCCTGGAGCAATCAGAAGACGACCAGAGGGAATGCTGTCACTGGGTTGATGTTCAGAAGCAGTCACAGGACTTCCACGGGGAGATTCAGCAGTTTCCCATATGTCCACCTCACCGGGCAGCTGTACAGCTTCACGTCAGCCTGGTAACACGGGATGGAGGTAACATCACAGCTCTTCAGCACAGAGTCATGCAAATATGAACAAAGAACATGGCTCCTGCTGTCAGGAGCCAGGATGGCATTGTAAAAAAAAAGACAACTGGTATCCACCTAGAGACTCAACACTTCTTAGCCCAGGATGATACTGGGTCTAGGAGGAGAACGCTGGTGAAGGATATAGAAGACAGGAAGAGAGAAACCAACTACCCCCTGCAGCAGGCACAGCTGGAACACCAGGAAGATACTGAAAAAGCAGAGAGAGAGGTCAAAGGACAGTCACAAGGATGACGACAAGGTTATGAAAATTAGGAAAACATGCTTTAGAGAGAGGAGCCAAAGGCCTATTATCCGAGGGGAGAATGGGGACATAAGAGGTAATGAAGATAGGGTTGATTTTATTGCAGTTGGTACAGAGAGAGATCATTAAGCCTCTCGTCTACAGAGTTCAGATTAAAAGATATCTGGGTCTATATTCTGTGAATCCAAAAGCAACGATACTACATCAGTGTTACAGGAAATTAATTACCTTCTCCACACTCCTTGCCACCTGTGAAATACTTTGTCCATGGCAATTGGCTTAACCCGAGAGTAAAAATCTCCCAAACTCTACCATAGTCCTGTGGTTCTACCTAAGGCAAAGGAAAAGCATGTTTCCATTGGCTGTACATCATCCTCTGCTTCACGATCACCATCACAGGCAAGAGCATCCATCATGCTGAACATTCCCACAAAATGAGCTTATTGAACAATGTGGGATAATATGACAGAATAGAAAACTTCAGCTTTTTTCCCCTCCTAATCCTTTTTCTAAGGTGTTTTATACACTTGGTATCAAGTGTAAGGAAGCAAAAATTCCCCTCTATTTCTTTTTGATTTTAGTAAAATTTCGTTGGAGTTGGAAGGTTTCTCTAAAAGCTTTGAATCCAGGGAAACAATATTTTTTCAAGAAAACAGTTCGAACAAAGAGCACATCAGAGTCTTAATAACACCTTGTCACGGCTTTTGCTGCGTGCTGAGAGCACATTCAATGAAATACCCGGGTGCAGAGGCAGTCAGTCAGCTTCTGGGACTTGGAAACTACGGCACATGCTCCAAAAGCTGTAACAAGCTGGTGAAAGCAAAAGATGTTGACTTGTGTTATGTCTCCGCCTCCTTGGAAGCAGCTCAAGAGAATTTAAAGCCCTCTTTGAAAGCGGGTCTATTTCCTAAGGGCAGAGCACAGACAGGAAGCAACTTGTCACCTTCTGCATTTTCAACATTTCATGGACCAAATCCGTTTCCAGTGTCTCTCTCACCGAGAAATTACACCAGAGCTAAATTTCGTACTTTTGTCACCCAACGCTGGTCCAACAGGTCAGTTCAAAATAATCCTCCACACTAATGGAGAAGTTATATTTCCCCATTTCTCATGGATTTTCCATGTCCCTCACCCTGTCTGGGGAAGGGAGAGTTGCATCTTAGGTCTGGCTCAACACAAAGTATAATTCCTTTAATAAATTGCGTACTTTTACCAGCACAAACGACCACAAATCCTGTATATGGTACTTTATCCAGTTTCTGTTACATAGATCCCAACAGATTATACATGACTGAAGAATAATTACTCTCAGGACAAAGTATACCTTTAAAACAGATTTTTCACTAGTGCTAGGAAGACATCAATAGAAGCCAACTCTAGCAGTTAACCACATTCATCTATAAAAAAAATTGGGTCTAAGTCATGTTTGAATTTTTATTGCTTCAACTCCCAACTATTATTTCTTTCTCTCCCTTTTTACTTTATTAAGACAACTTTAGGAGCCAATATATCCTCACCAGGAAGTCACTTAGACAGATTAAGTCACCCTAATCTCCTTTTTTGATGAACTACACAGACTATGTTCCTGAGGTCTCTTACTATAATGCATTTTCCGCAGCCCCAAGGCCATTCTGTGGATCTTTTCACCCTTTTCTGCCAATTTTTCAAAGATCATTCAAAAAAAATTGAGTCATCACAACTAAACACTGTATCACAACATCAGTCAAACCAATGTCTTTTTTGAAAGATGAAATCCAACATGAAGGGACTGTTCAGGCAGGAGGACAAGTCTGATTTTACAGAACGGTGCTTGTGTGAGCTTTAATTCCTGCAGAATCACCCAAACTCAGGCCAAAGGGTAAAAATAAAAATCCAGTCTGATCTTCCCAATGAGGAATTTCCCAATACACAATGCTCATTTTCAAAACCTACAAAAATACCAGAGTGGTGAGTGCTTTACCAGCAATATGCCAGAATTAGACTGTCCCTCAAAAGAAGTCACAAGCCTTGGCAAAAGCCATCTACAAACCAAAAGTTTTGAATAGCGGTGCTAAGAATGAAGGCTTTATAAGAATGAATCGATCAACATGACGACTTTGTAAAAAATAAGAAATAGCTATCAAAGTTGACATCTAACAGACTAGACTTATGATTTTAGCAAGTGACACTGCCAATATTCGGACGGCTTTTATTTTCATGACTTAGAAGTGTTACAGTGATTATACCTGATTTCCTTTTGGGGCTACTCCTGCCTGGACAGGATTTAAAATGGGACTGTTCGTGGTTTCACATCAACTAGAAAGCTGTATACATTCAACAGTTTAATTGTCTATATGAATTCATGTGTTTGTCACCCAATGTGTATTTTTCTAAGAGAGTGAGGAGGAGGGAGCAAGTGTACAGTTTATTATTTGAACTGAAAGATTAATTTCAGAAAAGATTTTAGGCCTATAAAGGCACTTAGAGTTTCTTGAAGTAACACCCAAATTAAAAGCAAGTGGTTCCTGGTATGGAAATCAGTCAAATCCCCAAATTCCCTTTATGCTAACTAGGGAGGGCCAGGTGCCTAAATATCTAATGCCAAGCTCAGAAGGGTTTTTCAGTAGGGAGAGGCTTACGTCAACCAAGAAAGAGAAAACCTGGAAGAAACTGTCCTTCACTCAGTCTTAGATTGCTAATACTGGACTACATTTAGACATTTCCTCTAAATTACAATTCATCACAAAAATCCCTTGCGCTTAGGCATCTAAATCATCATATTGAGGTGCAGACAAATGGCTTGGGTTTCCTTTCAGCTCAGTTGCTGGAAACAGTAACTTACAGTGAAAGGGGATTAGAGAAAGAGAGAAAGGAAGTTTCTTTTCAAATAAAGGAGCTTTCTGTCTTCAATATATAAGCTTCAGACTACATCTGTCAAAGGCTTCAGAAATTCAGTGTTTCTTCAGATTACATGGAGTTGGATTCAATGGACTTTGATTTTTACCTGCTGAGAAGTCCCAGTTTGCAAATTGTCCTCACCTAGAAAGGCATCACAATTTTGGAAGACTGGATGAAGATCCACAAAGGCGGGTGAACAATTGGTAATTGATTTCTGTAATGGAAGCCTGAGGGTGCACAAGAAGCCCCTAAAGTCTTCTGAAAACCCAAGCAACAGGTTTTGGGTAATGAGCAGATCTTGATGTTGGCACCCCATAGTATGAGATATGATTTGATCCCCAAAATGCCAACCTGCATTCTGAGCACATGTTCCTGCACCAAGACAAATAAACATATATCCACCTATGCCCGATTGCAACATGAAAGTTAAGAGCATGAAATCACCAGCAACCAAAAATTTCTATTTCAAATGGAAATATATTTGAATATCAGCTCCAGAACTGGCTGAAATGTAGTAAGATTTTTGCAAAGAAAGTCTTGATTATTTCTGGGAAAAAAAAAAAAAAAAAAAAAAAAAAGAAAAGGAAAATACACAGCAGATTTGTTTACACTACTTGAGATAGACCATTTCTTTTTTAGAAATGGAAGCTAACGCATCTGTTGAATGCAGATACAAAAACATTTGCAATATCTCTAAGCTCTAACTCCTCCATTTAGCTATGCAAATAGGCATTTGAGTGTGCGTGTCTTGCACACACAAAGGTGTTTACATATATACTTTCTGCTTAAGTAAACTCAGTGCTCGGATTAATATATATTCTCTGTGTGCATGGAAGTATTCAGTTGAAAGATCAAACTTACATGAGTCAAGAATACCAACGCTTTCATCTTTTAAAATATAGCTAGTTATAGATGTGGGGGAGTAATGCATAATAGATGTTTTATTAAACACCCAGACTCTAGCTATGCCTAAATCCACCTCTGAACCAGTTCTGAGCACTCCAGCACTTTTCTTGCAACTCCTACTGATAGTCACCTGCTAGGAATTGTTGCTAAATTAATAAAACACATAAGATTTTTACAAAATGCCCAGTATTAATTGAAGCACTCAGTACCTCATTAATTTTGAGAGTATAATGGGTTTTTGATTAGACACTTTGTTAAGCATCTATTCCTCGGTGTTCTCACCTGATTGCAGTTAGCACCTCACCAGGTGTTGCAGCCAAACCCGCAGAGCAGGAATTGTTGGTGCATCCTCATTCCAGGAAAAACACATTAAAGTAACTCTGGAGCACCATGGTGCTGACAGGGAAACAATTCAGTTCCTCCAACAAAATGTGGATGCCTCATCCCTGGAGGGGTTCAAGGCCAGGCTGGATGGGGCTTTGAGCACCCTGGTCTGGTGGGAGGTGTCCCTGCCCAGGGCAGGGGGTTGGCACTGGATGATCTTTAAGGTCCCTTCCATCCCAAACCATTCTATGATTCTATTTGAAAACATGTCCTTTTTGTACATGCAATAACCACAAGGCACTGAATTTGAAAACTTTCTGGTCATTATGACAAAGGGTATCCTTTGACACATCTTGAGCCAGGTCCAATGGACAACCCTAGATACAATGGGAACACTTCAAATGATGGTGACATTGCAATCCAGATCCCCACAGTCCAATTAGCAGCTCATACTTTACCTCTAAGGTTACTTTCCAATCTCCCTGGCATTTTTGGTGTCCACTTGGACCACTAGCATTTATAATTTTTGTCACTGTGAACCAGAACTACCTTCCTTCCCCAAAGGTCTTCTGCACCAACCAATTGCCACCGATTTTATAAATCCAGTTATCCAATGCTTGATAACAAGATCCCCCATCACTCCATTCCTGCCTGTTATTGAATTGGGACCCCCAAACCGGGGACCTGTATGCCAAGGGATATACCATCTATAAATCATCTATTTTCTGTCCCAATACGTTTCTCCTTTT
Source organism: Numenius arquata (assembly GCF_964106895.1). Classification (NCBI taxonomy): domain Eukaryota; kingdom Metazoa; phylum Chordata; class Aves; order Charadriiformes; family Scolopacidae; genus Numenius; species Numenius arquata. The sequence continues at coordinate 68,155,758 of NC_133581.1, read as the reverse complement.
CAGCAAGGTATGGCTAACTTGGAGATGGAGCTTAACCGTCACATTTTCCACCACACACTTGAGCTCCTGCAGCTTGGATACCATGGGGCTAAAAGACAGGATTGTCTCTGAAAACCATCATCTCCCTACATACAGGAGTACACAAATACCAGTTAAATATAGGGCAGGTAATTGTACACAAAGTCACACTGCATGGACTTCACCTCCCTTTTGGGCTTCTGCCTGAGGGTATGGGAGGGTTTTTTTCTTACCTTATAGCCAGGCATCTATCTTTATCAGGTCTTCTCCTAACAGTACACCTAGTTATGTGAACACCTCTCAAAGCAACCATTGTGATACTGAATTTATGCAAGGCTCTGATTAACACAGTCTGTTCCAAGGCTCCTAATATTGCATAGACCTTTAAACATCATGGTCCTGGGCTGCCAGAGGGGAGCCATTCGCTTTGGAGATCTCCACCATGAGAAGTTTTTGAATCCCTTAGGAAGTAACCAACCATATAATGATAATACAATTCTCCAGCTGTTAGACATGAGCAATAATACTTTTTCCCAATATTCATCTGACTTGTTTACCATATGTTGCATTTTAGTGCAAACAGCCTCATGCTATTTTCACCAGTTTAAGCACTCTTAAGTGATTTTGGTGGGAGAGCGAAGCCTGTTGAACGGAAAGCTGTGAGAGTAATTGATTTCTTCGGTTTGTTAGTCAAACCAGTGACACTCACTGAGGGGCAGAGAGAAACTTACTCTGGGTTAAATAAAACATTTTGGGTTGATAGTCAATAAAAGCAAAAGAAATTCAGTAGGAGGAATTGCCTGATTTTATAGTGCCACCTCAGCTCAAGTCCCTTTTCTACTTGATTGGTTCAGAAGACATTTGAGCCAAACTCCCTTCCCACTGTCCTCCAAGATTGTTTTTGAGATTGTCTTCTGAGGACATTCTCAACTATTTATTAATCCCCCCTCTCATGACTTTGTTTAACATTGTCTGGAGCCATGACCTGCATCACCCTGTCCCAGGTGATTGCCTTCACCCAGACTAGAAACTACTCATCCTCGTCCACAGCCTCAGTAAATAGCTGTTCTGCTTCAGGTAACTGAGCAAAAGAGACCATCTTTCAACATGTAGAGTTTACTCATGCAGAAAGGACAGATTGTGGTCCAAAACCTGCCTCAGATACGGATCTGAAACATCATCTTGTACATGCTGGGAGAATAACCAAAGCGCTGGAAGATAGCAGGGAAAGAAGCCATACTCATTTGTGTGAGACTCATAACTACAATTCACAGAGCCAACGTTTCGTGCAAGTCTCCATATGTACAGCTCAACGCGTTGGCTCTTGTTAACCCAGACGGAAAACACTGACAGAAAGACTTAGTTATGACAGAGCAGCTGAACATGAATAAAATCTACCCATGAATCTCGCCTAGCATTTGTGGGAGGATTTTCCAGCTGAAGCTTCAAGTTATGTCTGCAGTAGTAAATAAAGCTGGCTAAGTGCTGCTCCCTGGCCTGCAGCTACATGGGAAAGCACAACTCATGTCTATGTACTTACACTTTCTCATCTCATAAAAAGAAAACAAAAAAAAAAAAAACCAGAACGGCCAGCTCCAAACTGCCCAGGAACCAGTCTTTTGCACACACCGCCCTGAGCCATCCAGCCCTGCCTGCCTGGCACAGAGCTGGGCAAGGGACACACCAATATCTACATAACGCACACAACTGAAGAGAAGGGCCTGCCGTGACCTAAAGGGTTACCCGGTCTGCAGGTGTGAAAGGATTATCAGCCATGGCTTCGTAGAACTCCTTAATACACAAGAACAGAAGCGTCTATCTTCTAAATTTCTCTACGTTATTCCAGATCACAACAAATATCACTAAAAAAATCACCACTAGCAAATATACCTATGATTAATAAAGCAAATATATAGACCAAGCTATTACAAATTACCATCAGCAATTAGTAATATAGTACCAATCAATAGCATGGCAGCAGTTAATATTAGTATCAGCCAATCACATAGCAAGAACCAGTAGCTGCTCCAGAAAGTGCACATCCAGCACAATGTTGGATCCAACAGGAGAAACAGGTGCCCCGGAACAAATAGAGGAACAAAGAAGAGCTGGGCATGATGAGACATGGAGTTGGTTTCCCAGTTCAGTGCAGAAGAAACATGACTCCATTGACTTTAAGAAAAAGTAGAAGGAGGTAGAGAAAGAAGCATCATATATGTCAGAACATCCTTGCTCTCAAGTATCTTAAATTTGGAGTTCTGAGCATCCTTGGGCCAGCAGGGAATACCCCAAATTTAAAGACAAGACTTGACATGGCTGAGCTTTACCTACTTAACCACTGAGCATAAATTTTAACCAAAGCAGAACCACGCTTCAAAATAATAGAAAAAAAACCCTCATGACGCAAGGAAAAAACAAATGCTTTGATTCTTTAGAGTCACATGAAATTAAGTCTGGGTCTGAATGATCACACTGAGACTGATCGCACCAGCTCTTCACACTCCTCCAGTTACTTGAATCCAAGTCCTCTATGTACAAGCATCACAAATCTTGTGTTTAAGATCATGCTAGCATCAATCACTTGCCCATTTCCACAAGCTGGTAAGATAATGAGAATAGGTAGCTTTGCAAGCAGCAGAATTTTCGGTTTCCTAAAGTTCAAGTGAAATGGGTCCATGTATTACCTACTGGTTTGGATGTAGGGGAAGGAGAAGAAAGATACCGAACTTCTTGAGCTCTGTTTCCTCAGGAAAACAGGAAAAAGCATGGGCAAAACTCATGTGCAAGATTTCACATATTTTCCCAAATCCATAATCTGATTCATATTTTTATGAAGAAACCTCAGTCTGTACATGAATTAAGATAATCATTAAACCTGGATAAAGAAATTAGATTGACTTAAAATTTAGGTAATGTCTATTTTGTCTTGGAAAAATGCTCATTCCACAGAGAATTTCAAATCTCTTTGCAATTATTCAAATAATTAAAAGGGCCAGGCCAGATTTATTTATTACAGAAGATCCAAAAGCTGTTTAATACCTTCCCAGAAACCAAGTATCAAAAATATTTTTAAAAAGGCAGATGAAATATGCCAGTAGAATCGTTTCATGCTCTCCGACAAGTCAGCCATGAATATTTGCAGAGTGTAGGTTATTTATATGCAATTTAAATGGAGATGTTAATACTTCAAAATGAAACATAAGAGACTCCTGGACCTCATGTGTTTGGTGTATGAGGTTAGGCCCTACTTCATCAGATACAAGGCAGGCTCTCACAGTTGGGTAGATGCTATGAGCAGCAAAGTCTCTCCTTGACCTGAAAGCATGAAAATAAATAATTTTCCCTCCCCCCCGACGCCCGCAGCAGCACACAAAGGTGACGTATTCCACATCCGTAGCCTAAATGAGCACTGACAGCAACATATTTTAAGCTCTCAAGTACTAAGGGGGTTTTATTCATAATTTAATTCACCAAAGCAGCCTCCAGGGCTGCCGACCACACACGCGCTTCACACTCCTCCACGATACAAACGCTTCAGAGAGCCAAGAACTCCCCAGGTCTCAAGCAGACTGGTCAGGGCAGGGTTTATTTTTGGAGACTGAAATATTATTGTCCTTCTGTGCCATATAAGCTCAGAATGATTTTTATAAATAGGACAGAGTATAAGATTTAGGAGTATCCGGATGGATGTCTTCAATTTCTTTTTTTTCCTTTCCCACAGGCACAGCAGCCATTAGAAATAAGCGGCCCGACAGGATTTAGATACTATCAACTGCCACCACGGAGCCCTGTATTAGGCAGTACAGGTTCTCCTAATCTTTACAGTGACCAACATAAAACCAGCCAATATTGAGCCATGCAAAATTCCAGACAAAAAAACTCCTGGAGTTTGAGAGACACATTCAAATGTGGGAGAGGAATCCAACCAGAGGGACAGAAACTACAGAGGAACAGGCTTTCATTGTAAGGTTTCCCACACTTTTGAGGTGTTAGAGCCAGTAATAAAGAAAGAGCTGAAACTTTTCTCTTTTTCCTGTCAGTGTTCCCACTTTTAGTTGCTGAAAAGCACCGGGAAGGACAAGCAACACAAGCGCAACCATGAACACAAAACCTTGTTATTGCACCGTTTACCAGTGTGAAGACACCACACAATGGATCACGATCATTAATGGATTATGGTCATTAAGGAAGACTGAATCTGGGTGATTTTTAACTATGGGTGAGGGTTGGAAATTAGTCTTATCCTACCTCAACTGGCAGAAAGATGAATCCATAGTTCTGGATTTGCAAAAAATGTGGTAGTTGTTATACAAACCACGATTTTGCATGAAAAGTAGCTAAGTGACTCTAGAAAAAGCCAGGTCACATCCCACAGTTGTCAAAGGTAAATGAGAGCGTTTAAAGAGCAGGTACGAGAATTAATAGATACACTTAAGGCATTATAGTTCTGTAAGTACAGCTTGCAAACGTCTTTTGCTCGGTGTAACACAGGAGCACCCAAATCCCAAGGAGATTTGCCTCACGATCAGAGCACCTGTGGGCAGCACAAAAAAAGCTGCTCAGCGTACAAGACCCTTTGCTTCCAGAATGGAAACAGCATTTTTCCTGCAAGTATTCCAGGTTCCTAAAGCACGGCACACTGTCACACGCTGGGAAACGATGCACCTTCACTGCGTCTACCTGCAGCACTGCAGTGTGAGCTGCAATCCCTCACCACGCTAGAGCAGAGGGCAATCCTCCTGAATAAATCCATTATCCAGCCCCTCTATTAAGAGCAACTCATAAATCTGATGGGTCATAGCTGGACACCCCCCCCCTCTGCAGGCAGCACCCCTGAGATATCTCAGGTCTCTGAACAACGGTCGGGACTGCCTGCAATCAGGTGCTTTGCATATTGCATAAGGCAATTACTCGATATTCTTCGCTTCAGAAAAAAAATCTGGAGATGCTCCAGCGCGGCAAAAAAAAACCCTCCGATATCTCCCATAGGGCCAAGCCAATTAACGATCTTCGTATTCGGCAATGCACAGCTTTCCTCTGCTGCTAACACCCCATTTCTGCGGGCAAGGCTGCCGGCAAAGTTATACAAGAGGCCGTCATCCAACGGCAGAGACCTCTCTAACGACGGAGGCCCCTACACTAAGTTCTTAATGTGCACAATAATCAACGGGCTTAATTCGCCCACGGATATTTGAGCATCTGGACCCCGAGAGCCGCTCGAGGCACCGAGGCAGTGACTCGTGTGCAGTCGGGCACTGCCACGACCTGTCACGCTCCCAATGTTTTTCTCCTGAAACCGTGCCAAATTCCACACGGCTCCACGGCACGAAATAACTAACAAGCTCCTGTCACACCTTTCGGAAAGCCAAGTGACATTACCAAACACAAGAACCAGTGTTGTGTTTGAATTGGTCTTTGCTCTTGTTAGCTAGGCCCATCAGCCAGTAATACCTTGTTTTTTCTATTAGCAATTATGTCCAGTTACATAATAAATAAACTAAATTAGAAACCCGCTGCTTTGTCTAGACCAGCTCATTCCTTCAGAACTTCAACATCATGCCAGAGGGGGGAAAAAAAAAAAGAAAAAAAAAAAAAAAAAACCAAAACCAGAGAGAGACTGTGTTCATTCACTGTGCCAACACCAAGCAAGAGCTAACAGAAAGAAACCAGGCATAAATGCTTGCATTGGATTAATGTCTAAAAATCTTTAAAAAATAAGCTATCAATCAGGTTTGTCGAGATCTGTGCCGAGACTTTATCAATGCCATCAACTGGCTTTCTCACTTGCTTTCTTTTCTGTACATATTTTTAGGCTTTTATTGTTAGGTGATTTCCTGATTGAATTCAAATATCTCATGAAACAGCATATTAGCATATCTTGAATATAAATGCAGACTCTGTTATGGGATTCAATTTCTCTCTGAATTTTAATTCCAAAGCTGTTCTTTTCCACATTGTTCATATGAGTAATCGGAATTTTAATCATTTTCACGCACCTCTGGGTGTATTGTGAGATGGGACAAGCAGAAAATACAGTCAGATGAAGCAAGAACTTTTTCAGTTCCAAGTTTCTTCCCAAGAGCAGGTTGGCAGCACAGGCAGCGTTTTCCATACAGCTTCCTGCTGCAAAGAGGGTTTTAATGACCACAAGCCCAGATACTACACAGTGGCATCCAGAAATGTGTGTTGGCAATTCATCCTGGCTATAGATTCAGTAGTGAAACCTCCAAATTGCTTGCCTGCCTCTTCATCCGAGTGACCTGAACCATCACAAAGCAACTGGTCACAGCAGGGGCCAACAACAGCTTTAGCTAAATATAAGCAACACCATCACAAGACCTGCACCATCACTGTCTCCCCCATCTGCAGAAAGCATCTGGGAAAAATGGCCAAGGATAAGACTGGGAAATAATTATTCGTATTAGATGTATGAGATGGCGAGGAGTCAAGGAAAGGAAAGGGCCAAGAAGCAGGGAAGAGGAGAGGAGCAGGGAACAGGGTTTGGGCAAAAGCCTGGGAATGAGAAGAAGGTGGGTACGAGCAGGTGGAGAGGCTCAAAGAGGGCAGTGAAGCATGGACAGCAAAAGGTGGAAGAGCATCAGAGTCAAGAGAACATTAACATGGAAAACTGCAGAGCAGTGAAGGCAAGTGGCTGCTAAAGGGACAGGCACCATATTCGCATGGACTTTAATGGATTCCTCACCAAGGAGTCAACACAGAGGCCATGACAGTCATCCTCTTTCCACTGACTCTGGGTCTCCATGTGCAAACAAGGACTTTCCAGAGAAATTAAGCATTCAAGCCCCATTACATCTCCAGTTGAAGTTATCTCCCCTGAACGTTGCAGTCTCCACCCCTCAGGGAAAAACAATTGTTAGTTATGAATTTGCCATTTCCAATCATCCCTGAGTGTATTAACCCAGACTGGAGGAAGAGGAGAGACAAACTTCTCTGCTTCCTGGAGCAAGGTTTCTCCCTTCACGGGTGTAACAAAGTCATTTTAACCAAAACTCACTCTTTTCAGTCAGGTGAATCAAAATCAAATACAAATACAAATCAATTTCCTTAGTGTGATGCCAGTCATTTAACACTTTGAACACACACACAAAAAATGTTATAAAGAAAATAGGAGGCAGAAATTCTCATTGTATTTTCCTTTTGCTTTCCTTTGGGGTAAGGAAGCCCAGTGGTAAATGCATTAATTATTTTTTCATCAAATCTGTATCTAAGGGGTATAGATTTCACTGGGAAAGCATTTCTAGGAACGAAAACAAGAAAATATGAGAAAAGCTCTTGTTTCTAGAGCCAGCTGGATTTATTTGAAGCTCTAATATTAAGGAAAATTTGCCTCCTGAACATTACTTACCACACCTGGTTCACCATTGATTAGACAGCCCAAGTTTCCCCACCCTAGCTAAAATATTAGCCTATTTCATGGCACACAGAACTCAAAATTTGTTAAGAAATTAGAAACCTGGACAATAAGCACAGGGAACCGAGATGAGTCATTGCCTTAGTCCTCCAAAAAAAACCCCTCAACTAAAGATTTAAGGCATATCTAGGGATCCTTTAACTGGGATACCCAGGGGCTAGTGATTTAAAGCAGTGGGTGAAAAAGCAGTTCCTTTGATTGGTTTTCAAATCACTACTAGGAAATTATGGATCTTGTACCCAGCCTGGTGATGCTGAATTTCTCACTACTACCTGAAGCTACGTACTTCCCAAAGGATTTCCTGGATAAAGGAATAATCAGGTGGCCGGGTCATTTCAGAGAGCTACAACACAGCAGGCCTAGAAAGCAAAGGTAGTTTGGCAAACCGTTATCATAAATTTCTAACTGAAGTCACATTTAAGGACTCTGATGAGGGACCGCAGCGCTGTTCGAGCAAGTGTTGAGCAAATGAGTTGCACTGATATTATCTCTGCTCCGAAGATAATCTTTACAGTCTAGGATTTAAATGAGTAAATGGGCAGGTGACTGGTAAAGACAGGAGCTTGCAAAAATAAAAGGATGGACATTGACATGCGTATAGGATTCCAAGGACGAAAACGGAGAGCAGCTCTGTCAGAAACATGACAACATAAGTAGATTGGTCTGTTTGTCCTTTGTGAATTAAGCATAAAAACCATCTCAGTAAGATGCCAACTGTCTCTTTCGGGACACTGTCTCCACCCAGCTCAGTACTTCTGCCTCAAAACACATTTGTGCAAGTCACCTATGGAGAAGCAATTAATCATTGCTCGGCAGTTTCCCACTGGACTCCTCAATGCAGCAGAAAACATCCAGTAAGAGAGAGAGGAACCCAGCATATAGCAAGCAAACAAGACAAAAATCTAATTCATAGTGCAGGGACCTTACCCTTCTCCAAGACCTGTGCCTTTCCCTACTGGCAAGTAGCCCAGGAGCTGCTCACCTGAGCCCTTCCGAGCCCACTTCAGCCAAACCAAGCTGGGTCAGCAGCCAGCCTTTAAGCAGCAGGTCTTCATTAACTTGATTCATTATGCCTGAAGCAATGAAGGGGGGCTGACACAAGGCATTTCTATGGGAGGGGTAGCAAGAGTGGAGGTTCCCCCACTCCAGGAGGTCTTCTGTGAGGCATCTCCACCCCTCCATGGTGTCGGACAGTGCACAGACACAAGTTGTCTCCTGCCAACCCTGGGTATGACTTTGCTCTCCAACGCCTGTGCCACCAACACCACTTCCTAAAGGAGACTGCTGGAAGGTCAGAGAGGGGAGCCATGGGAGAAGGGGGAATGGTTTTAAACTGAAAGAGGGGAGATTGAGATGAGATCTCAGGAAGAAATTCTTTGCTATGAGGGTGGTGAGAGCCTGGCCCAGGTTGCCCAGAGAAGCTGTGGCTGCCCCATCCCTGGAGGGGTTCAAGGCCAGGTTGGAGGGGGCTTGGAGCAACCTGGTCTGGTGGGAGGTGTCCCTGCCCAGGGCAGGAGGCTGGAACTGGATGATCTTTAAGGTCCCTTCCAACCTGAACCATTCTATGATGAGAGAGAAAATGTGACAAATTTTGGCAATAATCTGCTGACTTTTTCAATGGCACCAAGCCTTGCTGTAAGCACTCGCTGTTTCAGTACCCATGGGCCAATAGCTCCCTTTCCTCTCACGGCAACCTGCTGGGAACTGGAAATTGTTTCTGCTGGGATCAAGCAAGCCCTGGGACAGCAGTAACCACAAAGTCTGGTGCAAGTCCTTTTAATCTGTTAGGCTTAAAATAGCTCCTAATCCCCCTGTCACAGGGAGGGGAGGGGATGAGTGAGGAATCAGGCTCCCACAGAGCTCAGCCATCCTACTTCGATGAGTCCACAGCAGCGATGGCCGCAGCACCGACAGGGCAGCCCGGGGGTGCCAGCAGCGACAGACCCAGCCAGCAGTTGGCAAGACGTCAGGCAACGCTATAGAAATGCAACATTTACTACCTCATTAGCCCTAAAAGAGGTTAGTCTAACACATAACCAGCAGGGAAGCCGTACCCAAAGGATGCCAGGGGTGTATTTTGTTTCCTGTTCCCAAAAGGGAGGAATGCTGCCTAGGAATGGTTCGAATGCTGAAATTCAGTAGTTTTTCTGCTCCGAGGTTTGATTTATCCCTCTGTATGTTGACAGGTAACTCTGGGAACTGGCTAAGTTGTAGTTGTTATTAGGATGGGTTTCCCTTTAGAAGTCACCACCCGAAATGAAACACGGCAAACTTGGAGGGATAAAACTTCAGCATCAAATCAAGGAGATGGGACTGTTGTGAAGCAGAACAGTGCTGGTAAGATTTGCTGGCCACGTTGTCAGTTTCAGTAGGAAAAAACAGGAAGAATTGTCATTTAGACAAAACTGACTGTCTCTCCAACGGGTCTGAAATGCTCTGAGGGCAGAACAAATGCTCTTTTGGGACAGGGCCCTGGGAGAGGGCTACTCTACATATGATGAGTCTGGAGTCACCTTAATTTCACCACTAACGGACCTTGTTCCCCATATCCTCTTGGCTGAAAACCTAGTTTCTGACTCCAAACTCAGTAACCTGATTAACCCTCTGATTATTAATAATCATATTTCCTTACAGCAGCGATCCAGCAAGAGTGGGCACGTGAGCCTCTAGATAAGCATCTGGGAGAGAAAGGAGAAGAACTGGTGAGCAGCATTACTAGCACCACGGCAGCAAAGGGAAAGCAGGGTGAGTTCAAATAAAACTCTTTGAAGTTCTCCAGATGGCCAAAAGTCCCAGTTTTGTCAATTCATGCAATGCTTTGCTGCAGGAATCCTTGCCCAGCTCCTTGCTGCTGTTCCCCATCCCACTCACAGCCAAAGGCAAAAGGACAGGGAGATTTGGGGTCCTGCTGCCTCCTTGACTTTCCAGTCCTCTACTTTGTGCTTTCTGGACAAGGTAGCCCCTGTGTTCCTAATGCCACCTCTACCTTTCTGTGCCAAACAAGCGCCATGCTTGCCCATACTTCATGCCCTGCTCCTTGTGAGCAGCACAAATGCCTATTTGATGGAAGGAGCAGGAAGGAGTTCTCCTTGGGGAAAATGTGAGGCTATACAAAACATACCTTAACTTTTTTTTTTTTTTTTTTCTTTTGGAAACTTAAATATTTGGAAGAATGGGATTATCCTGCCTAAAGTAGGATTTGAATACAATAAAAAAATGTTCATTGTTTCAGGCTTTTTCTTTGCTTCTCATTTGCAGGGAGTGGCTTGATGCCACCAGCCACCATACTGGCTCTTCTAAGAACTTCTTTTCCTCTCTAATGTCATTTCTCCCACATTGCCCATCAGGTGAGATATCACTTCACTTATCCTACTACAGGGAGATAATAGGTTGGTCTAGCACAATCTACCTTTTGCCATCCATCACAGTGAGTTTTACCCTTGTTTTTTATTTCCCTTGGTGCCACTATCTTGTAGAGTACCAAGGTCAGACCAAATAGGTTACAACCACTCGCAGCACTTTTTCCCTTTCCTAAATAAAAGGACTCAAGTACTGTCTTGGATATTCTCCAGTTATACTGTACCATCCCTGATTTGAGAAAATTCATAGAAGTCCTCGGTACCAGGCTTATAATTGGTGATTCACTTGGCTACTCAGTCTCTCGCTCTCAAGTCTAATTGAGCCCGAGTTGAGCAAGGTCTCCTTTCAAGTAGTGGTCTTTTTCTGACCCTTGATATCTGTTTCTTTATTGCTGGTCATATTATTGCCCATGTACCTCTTTGCTTACTCCTAATAGTCTTTCCAAGATGGCTATTCACAGTCACTGCAAAAAAAACCTTTTTCTTGTGACATAAATGTTAAGTGATTTAAGTAGCCAGGGCTCTGAGCAACCAGATCTAGTTGAAGATGTCCCTTCTCGTTGCAGGGGGGTTGGAATAGATGGCCTTTAAATGCCCCTTCCAAGCCAAACTATTCTGTGATTCTATAGTTTTTGTACCTTTGGCTTCCAAAGCTCCATATCTCCTCCACACTGAACGCACTGCAGCTCTACTTCACTCTTCCCTCCAGATGATTGCACTGCTACCTTCCATTTCTCAAAGTCTGCTCTTAAAAGACAAACCTCTATTTGTTTCTCCTCCTACTTTATTCCACCAGTTCAAGTCCACCAGGTTATTTGTTCTGGTCAACTCTTCCACAGTGTTACTTTAACTAAAGTGAAATTTGAAAAAAATTGCCTCCACTTGTCATTGCTTCAGTGGTTGATGAAGATATCCATCAGCTTCCTCTCTGCAGACACCTGGCTGGTCCCTAGCAGCCATGCATGGACTGCTGTTGTGGGGTGATGTTCACCCTCTCTCTCCTTCTAGCAAGGCACAGGCAAGTGGTATCATTTGTTTTATAGTCACTAGTTGCTGATTGTGGCATAAAATCAAGTTATACCAGTTTTCCCTGCATAAGCTGATGGTGAATGATCAGCTGCTTTCCTCAGTCATTCTTCAGTGTGCTCATCGCTATTAAAAACAACCCTGAATTGCTCACCACGGACCAGCCCTCTAGAACTAACCAGCCAGCCCACAATGGAGGGGCCACCAGCCCACCAGCTCTTCCTGGTGTTGCTGGTGTTGCTGCAGCTGAACCACCTTACTTTGACTGGGGAGGGCGTAAGGACAAAAAGGGAACAAAATCAAAACCAAAATCATCTTTCTCATTTGAACTTCCAAAACATCATGAGACTGTGGCGTGTTGGGGACCATCACCTTGTACACCACAGTCTGAGATGCTGGGAAAACGCCTGCAGCCGTTAAATCAAAACTACGTGCTGCAGCTTAATTTTGAGGCACAAGGCAGTGTATGTGGCACCTCTGAAAATAAAATCTCACACAAAAACCATTGCTAGGATATCCCCAGAAATCAAGGGAGCGAGGGAGTGGTTTTCAGAGGAAGCAAACTCCTTTGATCAAGGCATGGTGGGCTGCTAAACCTTGTACCCAAAATGGAGCACAACTGATAGAAAAACTGCAGTTCCAGAAGAGGCTTTGGGGCAACTTTCATCATAACTTGCTGGGAATCAGGTGTGCAGCTGCCCTTCATAATTCAGGAATCACGTCTAATTTCCTGCCTATTGAGTTAAAAGCTGCCTCCTGATTTTATGTGATGCTATCTAGCAGACATTATTTCATTTAAGCACATTCTCTTTCATCCACATGCATTTTTACTGCAGTCACTATTTATTTTCTCCCAACTCATCTTCTGCATTAACATCATCTTTGCCAGGTGGAATTGAAGCAATAATTCAATCTGAGTTAGGTTCCAGGAAGGACTTGTGGCCTGGGTGTCCACTGAGGCTTGGGAAATTGATTTCTTGGCTTGCAACAGGCACTAAATTCTCCTTATAAACCATTGAGTGTCTTCTTATAAGACATGAATGGCTGGTGTCACAGCAGGTGCAGTTTGCCTGATAAACATAATCACTCTCAGAGCTGGACAGCACGGGCATTTGGACAGGAATCAACAAGTCAGGTTATTTGTCGATTTTCTGAGCTCAGAAAATCACTTTCTGGAGGCAAAGTGTGAACAGGCAGAGCAGGAATAGCTTTTTCTTATGGCCAAGACATGGAAGGGGGGGGGGGGGGGGGAGGGGATGGAAGGAAAAAGAAATCAACCATCAACTCTTTTCACATAATATTTATGAAAATTCCAGCTTAGGAGATAAGTCTTTGATATGTAGGTCGCCTTACCTGGAGACTTGCAAGATCCCCAACGCTTAACAGGTTCTTCTCAAAACTCAGTTGAAGCCATCTTTATTCATGATGAGGCTCATCAAAGAGAAGCGTGGGCGACCCGTCAGATAAACTGGAGTTTCCCTTTGAATATTTTGAATGTAAATATATAAAGCCAATTAAGTTTCATGGATTAATTTCCCAGACTGCGGGATAAACTGGCAGATATTGTTTGCCAGCTAAGCTTGAGTGATGTGGTTTCCATTAACCAGATCTTCAAAAAAGGCTTTTATTGTAGGAAAGACAGCTTTAGCCACCTGAGCTGAGTTTTTTTCAGTGTTCAGGGTAAAAGCTTATTTTTTAATAGCTTATAATTCTGCTGCAAAATATGCTTGGGACAACTACAGAGTGAAGGTCTCATCTTCAGAGAGATGACTGGGGTTTAGTTGCTTAAAACTGAGAAGGATGATTTCACTCCTGTTAAAGTAATTTGAGCAAAAACAAAGTAAATCAAGAAAGTAAAATTCCCTAATGAACTGCTCAAAAAAATGCTGTCTGGTTTCTAAAATTGAAAAATGGCAAATATTCATCCTTTGATGAGATATAACTATTTTGAGGGTAGTAACTTCCATAAAAAGACAGAAAACAATCAAAGTAGAAAAATGGCTTCAGAGTATATCTGCGCTTGATAGCTTCTTGGGTAACTTGTTCAACTCCCTTGGCTTAAACATCTACCAGATCTATACATTTCAAGAACTTGTGCAATATCACTTTACATCTTCATTTCATCTTAAATCAAAACTATCTTTCCTATTTTTAAATCATAACTTATTTTTACTTATCTGCTCATAACTGATTGTGTCAAGCTCTACTGTCCTGCAGAGATACAGAGTTCCTCCGCTCATGCTACTGGTGCCAATTTAGCTAGAAATCCTGCATCACAAGGACACATTTATCCTACTGGCTTCAGCTCAGGAGTATCAAAAGAAAACATTTATCTCTGAACTAGAAAGACCTAGAAAGAGAGAGAAAGTGAGTCCTCAAAGAGGAATGCCAGGGGACACTGTCTCAGGAGGAGATGGGCTGAGCTTCGCGATGCCATGAAAGAACTAAGGCAGTTCTCTGGCTTTTAACTCTGCTTTACTGCACCTTGTCCACAAAAAGGACTAAGCTCACATCTTTTTCTATCTTAAAATTAGTTGCAGCAGCTTTTCAATGAGGAACTCGGATTCTACTGGTCTGGAAGGGCACATGTTCACTTCAGCTGGTGAAAAGCCAAGCTCGTGATACGGCTCCCACCTCCCTCCTAAAGCTGTAGGGAGGTTTTCCCCTCCGGTGGAACTCATCACCCTTCACTGCCAAAACATCAGGTGTAGACAACCAGATGGTGGGCAAAGTTGGAAGAGACATTTCCAGGCTCTAGAAATGATCCATGGTGGCCCCATAGGGCAGAAAAAAAAGATTTCTGGGGGCAGCAGAACTGCTGATTTCCTCTAGCTTGGTAAATTAGCGTTTGTTCTAATGTCCATCCTATCTTTAAGCAAATACTAGTGCCCTGAGTAGCTCATACTGTGCATTGCTTGCTTTGAAAGATATTTCAGTGTCATTGCTGGGGAGAATTTTAATCTTAAATTATGAATACACATCTTAAGCCACAACTCCAGATCCACATAGACTTTTGCCTGAAAATTTCCTTGTACCAGAAAACAATAAATATTCTAATTCGTTAACAAGAAACCCAGAAAAATAATTCTACGTGATATTTCTACTCACTGGAAAACATGCACTGCAAGCTTTTAAAATATCTATGTCTACAGCTATTTTTCTCTGTATATATGTATATTTATATATTGCTGATGTTTAGGGAAAGATTCACTGATGGAACTTTCTCATCAGTTTATGTTGCTGCAGGAATTAAAATCAATTGAAAGCGTCTGCATGAATTAGCATTATCTTCAGCACCTAATATAGTGCTTGCTCCTGACAGTTATTATGGGATGCGATGACAGTATGCAACAGCCATGCAGTTAAAGTATTTCAGTGTCTACATCTCAAAATATTAATGATCCAAAAGCCAAAATGGCTACTTTTCCATGCCCATAACAGCATGACCAAGTAGGAAGAATTTATGCTTGGGGTTAACGGGCCATGACAACAAAATGCCCAGCCTTAGATTCCCAACTGCAGAGCAAATGCAATGCAGGGACCGTTATTCAAATAAAATAAAATTTAAAAAAAAAAATGGAAAAATAAAAAACCACAACTTAAAAAGGACAATTTTCAAAGTCTCCTGGGAAGAATCAGAGCTTTTTCAAAAGAGGATTTCTGACTTGGCTGTCTGACGCATAGGGACCGTATCTGCAATTCTCAAACCACAGCGTTTAATATTAAAATGTCATTTTATTTATTCTTTCTCTGTGATATCAAAAATGGTAACTAAGCAACATCTCAACTACTGAGTGGACTCTAAATCTCAAACCACTTAAATATGAGATCAAAGTGAAAAATGGCAAACAGTAATTTATAACCTGCTCTTTTTGTTTAGACCTAGCAGAGCTGACCATCCTGCCCTTACAGCCCGTAAACTAAGATCTTCACATGCACAAGGACCCTCAAACATATGAACACTGCAGAAAAGAGAGGGAAAGGGAGCTTGGGGGTGCTTCACAGAGAAGATGCTGATGGCTCCTCCATGGGATGGGTAAACACCCGGGTTCAAGGACAACCCAGTGATGTTGGCCCCAAAAAAACTGCTTGTTGCTGGTTTGAATCTCAGTAGCTCCTCTGGGATTTTTAATATGAGAACGGAGAAGTGGCAGTAAGATATTAGTCTATCACAGTGTATGAGAACTTCTCCAAACCCATGTCTTGCTCATGCAAAGAGCTGCTGCTCTGCAGAGAAGGGACCGAGGCACAAGGACATTTACCCATCCACTGGGCACTGGTGTGACACCACTACATCTCCACCACCAATAAAAGACCCATCTCCAAATGGTCCTCCAGGGATGCACATGGGCATCGCATGTGGGAACACTCAAACCACTGCTTGTTGCTGGTGTCAACGAGGGCAGTCACGGGGTCCATCTGGCCTGATGAACAGGGAGAAGGAACAGGAGCTTGGTTGATGTGCCTCAGCTTCTCCTGAGGTCTTGCCTGCAGCTTTTTCTGTGTTTTACTTCTGCTCTGGAACGAACTTTGATTCATTTTGCTCTGTGCAATGGGGCTTTGATTTCTCCAGGTATAGCCTGTTTCGTAACGGCTTGAATAATTAACACACAAATGAGGAGAAGTGGAAAAATTTGGAGGTTCAAAGCATGCATATCTCCCTTCTCCGCAGTGAAACCGTTCAGCACGAAGCAGACAGTAACACCACCTGCGCTATTTTAAACACAGTTGCTCACATTTCCATTTAACAAATGAGCTCCTTCCCACGAGTGGACGAGGGGGCTGAAGCAGATTTTGTTTGCGGAGGTGTTGGAGACAACGGCTGTTAATAGATTCTGTTAATAAAAGGAAAAGCAGCCGTTTGTATTTTCTGACAGCCCCAGAGATATCTGTGTTAGTTTATAAATCAGCTACCGCAAGAGCTATTTGGGCTGATGGATCAAAAATGCTATGAATTTGAGAGCGCTTCATGGGAAGTGGGACAGAAAGGCAGCCATGTGAAAGATTCAAACAGCCTCCTTTGATTTCGGCAGCCTTTATGAGTGACACAATCAGCCACAGAAAACAGTTTAGGGAGAGTTTTTGTCTTCCTAAAACACAGCTGACACATGGGAATGATTTAACTTGCTAATGAAATTACCCCTGTGAGTTGATATTTTCCCCCTCGTGGAGATATCCTGGTTGCATAACTGATAACTAATTTAGACAGGCAGGGAAAGAGCTTTGCCAGGCTGCTTCCAGCAAGGTCCCTTCCAGCATCTGGGCAAGACATGTAAGGGCTGGAGCTCTGTGCAGAAGGAGCTTGTAGAAATAAACCTCTTAACCACGAGGAGGTCAGCAGGGACGTTCAAAGATTAAAAAAAAGAGACTAATGAGTTTTTGACAAATGAAGCCTATTTCTTCTCTTGGTCATCTCCAAACAGAGTAATGTGCACATTAAAGCACTTAGAATCATAGAATGGTTTGGGTTGGAAGGGACCTTAAAGATCACCCAGTCCCACCCCCCTGCCCTGGGCAGGGACACCTCCCACCAGACCAGGTTGCTCAAAGCCCCATCCAACCTGGCCTTGAACCCCTCCAGGGATGGGGCAGCCACAGCTTCTCTGGGCAACCTGGGCCAGGGTCTCACCACCTTCACAGCAAAGAGTTTCTTCCTGACATCTCATCTCAATCTCCCCTCTTTCAGTTTAAAACCATTCCCCCTTCTCCCATGGCTCCCTTCCCTGATCAAGAGTCCCTCCCCATCTCTTCTGTAGCCCCTTTAGGGACTGGAAGGGGCTAATTATCATTTGTGCACTATAATGAATAAACAATTTAAAACCTATGTGGGTCACTGGCTGGTTTTTAAAAACCGAGTTCACCATTCACACAATGACCTTGCCCTATGCTTATAAATGTCCACAAATAAATCACAAGCAAAAGAAGATAATTTTTTTTTTTTACCACCTACAGAGCTCAGGTTTAAAGGTTTATCTTTAAAACAACTCTTTGCCAATTAGTAGAGTCTGCACTTGATTAACAGTAAACACACATAGTAGCCCTCTTACAAAACAGCTATTCACTCAATAGAGGCACAGAACTGCTCCTTGCAGGTATCAGTGAAGGCATAAAAATAGCAGGTTGCACCTGGATAATGCCCAAACATGAGAAAGGAATTAAGTTCACCCCATGGTTCACAAACCTCTGTTTACAGCACACCAGAAAAAAAATCAATGGGACGCTCCAAAGCTGTAGAGCTGCTCATGGGTTGGACACCTTGAAAGCACTGAAGATATTCCCTCCCAGGCCCAGAGGGATGGCACGGAGAAGCGTTAGGCAAAGGGCAAGGTCAGACAGCGAATGTCCCTTGCAATCAAATTGATTCGTTGTGATAGCTCAGTATGAGCAGTTCTTGAAGAATTTCATTTATTTTTATTTATTTATAAGCTGCTAAAAATGCAGTCATCATATTATCTCTGGGTACATGAGCATCACACCACAAAAAAAAAATAACTTGCTGCCAAGTGCAATCTCCAATTAATAGCTCAAATATTAATTTAAGTCCGTAATGCATGCACATATCATTTTAAACTAAGGGAAAGAAGCATGTGTAATTGAAAATCTTTAGTAATTTTCCAAAGAATCCAATATGAGCGCAGTGGATTCATTTGTTAGGCGAGATGTCTCGGGGAGGTACAGCTAATACGGTGAGTAATTGTTAAGCGCCGTAACAGCCAAGTGATCTTTTCTTTACCCTTTAAATTACTGGAGAGTGCAAAAAACTGCCGAGAAGCAGCAAGGTCAGTTCTTCGATCCCACTCCAGCTCCCGAGGGGTGATCAGCAGCGCAGACAGCGTGACAGACCAGAGGGTTTTCAGGGCTAATTAAGGGATGGTGCCGTTTCTTCACCCTCCACCCGCGTTCGGGCTTAGGCAGGGGGTTCCCACCACCCCTTAGAAGAAGAGGGTGATTTTTGCCCTCTAGACCCAGCCTACCCAACTGACTCAAACTGCCCTGGCTGGGAAATCTCACAGCAGGTGAAAAATTGTTTAGATCGAGTGATGTGGAAGTCGAGGGGGGATTTTTATCCCCTGAGAGATGGGGAATTTTTTCCCCGGAGAGATGGGGAAGCCAAGGCTTGGAAAAGCTGGGCAGACCCCCAGCCCCTGGGGTCCCTCTCACATCCCAAGGGTCTCCCACAAACCACAGACCATGAGCACTACCTGAACTGCTGCTGAAATCCTACCGGGATTGGCGCATCCTTACGGGGAAAGGTCAGGCTGCCCACGCAACCCATCAGCATCACATCTTTAATCAGGCGGGGAGAAAATCTCTGACATTTAGAAGCCAGCAGTGATCCCACACACAGGACAGCTGCGATACTGCACCTAACCAACCTCGTTTCTGCAGGAATAGCACAAATTCACTCTTTCCTTCTCCAGCGCTATTCGCTCTGCAACAGCTCAAGGTAGGTCCAAGAGGACACCACTCTTCCCTCCTAAAGACACCATTCTTTCCTTTACATTAAAATCATAACTTCTAATGCATTAAACCACCTAAATGTAATTAAAACCACTAACCTTTGGAACACAGGAGACAATTAAATAGCTTCTTTGCCATCCATTAATATAATCAGATCTGAACATGGCTTTAAATGCAGTAAATAAAGGCAAATGGTGTCTCCAGCAGCAGTGCTCGGGGCAGGGTGCTCAGGAGCAGACCACGGCCATGGGACAGCCACATATTCTGCTGTTAACTGTGGGGAGAATTACCAGATAAAGGCAAAATTGGGGCAAGATGTAAACATGAAGACTAGAGACCATGGATTTTTTTTTTCAACCTACCTTTTGAGGTGGTATATCTCCTACAAAAGACAAGGAACCGTCTGAGATGACAAATATTTATTTGAGAATATCTCACTTGCCTATTGTACTACAGGCCAATAAAAAAAAAAATTAAAAATACATCCAGAGACATAAACTCTTTTTTAATATGGCTGCATTTTCTCAATACAAACAGGCAGCGCAAACAAATGGCTTTAACACATCCTCCTGTTGATTAAAAAATGATTTATATTGAATTACACCTTCAGGGTTGATTGGATGATGTGTTTAATCCCACTCCCTGCCCTCCTCCAGCCTAATAATATACAATATCACCTCTGTGATAATGTGATTATATTAATGGATCCAGTATCGCCATTCTGTTTGAGAGCAATCATTGTTAGAGAGCTCGTGCTTCCCAAGGAGATCAATAATTTTAATTCTAGCAAATGAAGAACCAGAATAAAGTTGTGTCTTGGAAACAATATGGCACTTCCTATGGGGAGCAGTGTCCTGCAAACTATTTCCCATACGTATATTAAAATTCCAGCGAAGTGACAAATAATCCATTATACCGTGTTCCTGTCTACCACCAAGAGAAATATGTGAGAAATCACTGGTTCATTCAAGTGCGCTATGGCTATAATTATTCTTGGCTGTAATTATTTGCTCCTGCTTTTCCTGTGCTAGTGGGACAGGTCCATCCAGAAGATGCTAAGCCAAAATGTGAGCACAGTGGCGTTTGCCTCCACAGAGCAGCCAGATGTGGAGGGACAGGGATGGGATGCAGGGAGGTGGCCGCACACCCCAGGCTTTGGATTTTTGAAAATTACCTTAGAAAAATGCACTGATTTTGCTGCTGTGGCTTCTGGCCACCTCTATTCAGAACGGTTTAAACCCTTTTGAGTCACTTTTCTGTCATAGCAGAAAAAATAAGACAATGATAAACTTTCTTTTCCAGACCTCCTGCCTTTTTGAACAGTCAGTGGCAGTTTCAGGTAGGTACAAAATTGTTGGGTGCATAATTCGAGCAAAGTAAGGGGAGAGGGAAGTAAGGCCAGTGGTTATATTGGTGCCAGACAGTATAATTTTGGTGCTCAGTAATGATGGAGCCCTACATTGGTAATGCTTTTAAAAACTCACGGAAAGATACACCTCAGGTACAAACTTGCTATCAGTACGTTACTTTGATAGATCCCATTTTTATTTCCAATTAATTTTCTTGCATAATCTCATTAATTTGTTTATAAACCACTTTCTGTGCTTATTTCCTATCAGCAGTCACTTAAATGTCAGGCCTTTTGTTAAAATGTATTGAGTTATAGATAAACACAATTCTACACGATGAGATTGGAGAAATAATGAAAAATGAGTGTTTTATGGTTTGGAAGCCATGTAAACATCGTCGTGTTTTTATTGCTGGAATGGTAGCATGGGGGAAGGGTAAACCACTAAAGTCAATGCAATCTTTAATTTAAGGAGTATTTTTATGTTGTTTTCTGTTAATCTTCTAAAGCTGTTTGCAGAGTATAAAAATATGTTTGCTATAGGGAAGTCTTTATAGTATCAGTGATAAAATACTCTTATGTGGGTTTTGCATCCGTTGCATCGTTTGAATTTAGTAAACCTTGGTCCTTATGAGCAGAGCAATTATGACTATTATGATATTAAACTGGCAAAATATTCTGTTTAATGAACAGCAAAGAATTACAATGCATCACCGCCCTTGGGAAAAGCAATGTGTTCAGCTCACAAATAGCACTAACAGCCTCATCGACGCCAGATGTCCAATTTTCAAAAGTAGCTTCCTAAACTCGGAGTGCAGCCCTGAGGTTTCCGCTCCAACGCAGCCCCTCAACGGAGCAGAAATGAGGTCCTCACCCATCAGAGAGCCTGAAAAAATCAGTCCTATGGCTGCACCACAGTCGCCTACTGCCTATTAAATGCTGAGCTCTGGATGATTCTCCTTTCTCTTATTGAATAAAAGGAGCCAAGACTTGTGTGGTTCCAGATTGGTTCCTGTCCTATGTTTGCAAAAGCCACTTGCTCCATCACTTACCGGTCTGGCATGACCAGACTGGCAATGGCATACGGCATGACCACATCCTGGGCTGCATCCCCAGCAGCGTGGCCAACAGGTTGAGGGGGGAGATTCTGCCCCTCTGCTCCGCTCTGGGGAGACACCCCCCCAGTGCTGCCTCCAGCTCTGGGGCCACCAACAGCAGAAAGACATGGACCTGTTGGAGCAGGGCCAGAGGAGGCCACAGAGATGTTGGGAGGGCTGGAGCCCCTCTGCTGTGAGGACAGGCTGAGAGAGTTGGGGGGGATTCAGCCTGGAGAAGAGAAGGCTCCGGGGAGACCTTAGAGCCCCTAAAGGGGCTCCAGGAAAGCTGGGGAGCGACTCTTGATCACAGCCTGTTGCAATAAGACAACGAGTAATTGCTTTAAACTAAAAGAGGGAAGATTTGGACTAGATATGAGGAAGAAATTCTTGACTGTGAGGGTGGTGAAACACCGGCCCAGGTTGCCCAGAGAGGTGGGAGATGCCCTATCCCTGGAAACAGTCCAGGTCGGGTTGGACGGGGCTCTGGGCAACCTGGTCTAGTTGAAGATGTCCCTGCTCATGGCAGGGGGTTGGACTAGGTGGCCTTTAAAGGTCTCTTCCCACCCAAACCATTCCATGATTCTGTGACCATCATCACTTCCAAATCTTCAGGACTCCCATGTATTAAACAGCAAATGAAAGCACTTCAGAACCAACCTGCAAAATTCCCTTCACATCTCGGCATCTTAGAAGGGGATCAGGAAAAAATACACTGCTCGGCTCCTCGCTAGGTGCAGTATAGAGTGGAAATGGAAATTCAGCCTCCCTTTCTGCACTTCCCTGCCTGGGAGGTAGAAAGAGATGGTGTTGCTTTTTGTAGATAACGGAAATAATAACCCTTGGAAGGGACAATCCAAGCCTGGTGGGAGAGCTGCTTCTATAAGCATCAGAAAAATATTTTTTAAATGTATCTTTCAATTCCAAAGCAGGGACGTGCTGGTTTCTTTTAATACTGAGTGTATTGAACAAATATCAAGAAATTCTTTCTTGGGATTTACTGACTTTTTAAGTGTCCTTCTCAGTGTTTAAAAGGCAATATAACAGGACTCTGAAGAGTCTGCTCATTGGTACTATTAAATCCTATCCTTTACCTACCAAAGGGTACCTCACCCCAAAAGCAACAGCCTGGTTCTGCCATCGCATTTCTCTCCCATGTTTTCCGTCCTTCTAAAATAAATTCTGGTTTTTCTGTGTAATGTGTGCTTCCTCTTTGCTCACAAATGAGGTTTTGAGAGTAGAAATACTGTGCGTGGCAGCCTCAAAGCTGTATTTCCCACCCTCTTACGCAGCGCTCACTGATTTACACCCAGAAGCCGCCGCAACACTGTGTAGGTAGGGCGGAGTTAAAACACACATTGGAGTCGGGTGCAATTTCATTAAGTTCTTCCTCATCACACCATACCACAGCTTAGAGAAAAGAGAGAACTTAATCCAATTCATAAATCACAATTACAGTCAGTGTCTATTGAATAGAAAAATCTGTGGAATTACAACTACATTGACCTCCCCCCGCCAATTCCACTGAAATCAAACGCAACGGTGGAAAGGAATTTCACAGGCAAATGTTTACACTGCCCCTTCCAAATCAAAGAGTTCCCTCCAGATAACTTGGAAGCAGGGAATCCTTGGCAAACAGGCAGGAAATAATGTGCTTAAACATACCACATACACCGTGATTGCTCAGGAATAAAGGGAACAGCTTTACCTGTAACATTATTCCCAGCACAACACACAAGTAAATGTTCGCCTTTCAATTTTAAGCAGGAAAATAAGAACACTAATGAACACCCCTCATCCTCCCCCTCGACATTATTTTTGAGGCTGTTCTGTGGTTACAGGGACTGCAGATGTTTCTTGTTACAGAGGGTGTAAATGAGAGAAATACCACATTACACCTTCTGAGCAAAAATTGTCTTTGAGAGTCAACTTATCACAGAATATTTTTGGTTGGATGGGACCTTTGAGATCATCGAGTCCAACCAACAAAAAAACAAAACAAAACAAAACAAAACAAAAACAACAAAAAAAACCCACCCAAAAAAATCCCAGAACACCAAACACCAAAACCAAACCAAAACAAACACCCACAACCACACCCCACACCCACCCACAAACAGACACAAACCAACAATCTCGGGCACTAGAGCATGCCCTGAAGTGCCATGTCTACACATTTCTTAAATACCTCCAGGGATGGCAACTCCACCACCTCCCTGGGCAGGCTGTTCCAGTGCCTGACCACTCTCTCAGGAAAGTAATTCTTCCTAATATCTAATCTAAACCTCCCCTGCCGCAACTTTACACCATTTCCTCTGGTCCTGTCATTATTCCCTTGGGAGAAGAGGCCAACACCCACCTCTCTACACCCTCCTTTCAGGCAGTTGTAGAGGGGCAATGAGGTCCCTCCTCAGGCTCCTCTTCTCCAAACTAAACATGCCCAGTTCCCTCAGCCTCTCCTCATATGACTTGTTCTCCAGACCCCTCACCAGCTTGGTGGCTCTCCTCTGGACACGCTCCAGCAGCTCAATGTCCTTCTCGTAGTGAGGGGCCCAGAACAGAACACAGCACTCGAGGTGAGGCCTCACCAGTGCCCAGTACAGAGGCACCATCACTGCCCTACTCCTGCTGGCCACGCTATTCCTGATACAGGCCAGGATGCCATTGGCTTTCTTGGCCACCTGGGCACACTGCTGGTTCATGTTCAGCCGGCTGTCCACCAACACCCGCAGGTCCTTTTCTGCTGGGCAGTTTTCCAGCCACTCTTCCCCGAGCCTGTAGCGTTGCCTGGGGTTGTTGTGACCGAAATGCAGGACCCGGCACTTGGCCTTATTAAACCTCATCCCATTGGCCTTGGCCCATTGATCCAACGTGTCCAGGTCCCTCTGTAAAGCCTGTCGACCCTCAAGCAGATCAACACTCCCACCTAGTTTGGTGTCATCTGCAAACTTACTGAGGGTGCACTCAATCCTCTTATCCAGATCATCAATAAAGATATTCAACAAGACTGGCCTCAAAACTGAGCCCTGAGGGACACCACTGGATTTCACCCCATTAATTCCAACTCTCTGGGCACAGCCATCCAGCCAGTTTTTTTACCCAGTGAAGAGTACACTTGTCTATGCCATGATTCACCAGCTTCTCCAGAAGAACGCTGTGGTTTTCCTGGAGGCGGTGTCAAAGGCCTTACCAAAGTCCAGGTAGACAACGTCCACAGCCTTCCCCGCATCAAGAAGGCAGGTCACATGGTCATAGAAAGAGACCAAGTTGGTTAAGCAGGACCTCCCTTTCATAAAGCCATGCTGGCTGGCCCTGATCCCTCATCTGCCCTGCACTTGCCGTGAGAGCTCACTCAAGATGATCCTCTCCATGATCTTTCCCGGTACAGAGGTCAGACTGACAGGCCTATAGTTTCCCGGATCATCCTTCCGGCCCTTCTTGTAGATGGGCGTCACATTGGCCACCCTCCAGTCATCTGGTACCTCTCCTGTTGACCAGGATTGTTGATAGATAATGGAGAGAGGCTTGGTGAGCTCTCCCGCCAGCTGCCTGAGCACCTTGGGTGAATCCCATCCAGCCCCATGGACTTATGTGTGTCCAGGTACATAAGTAAATCATTAACTACTTCCTCCTGGATTACAGGGGGGTTGTTATGCTCTCCATCCTTATCTTCCAGCCCAGGAGGCTGTACACCCTGAGGGTAGCTGGTCTGACTATTGAAGACAGAGGCAAAGAAGGCATTAAGTATCTCAGCCTTCTCCTCGTCCTTGGTCGCAATGTTTCCCCCCTCATCCAGGAAGGGATGGAGATTCTCCCTGACTCTCTTTTTGTTGACATATTTATAAAAACTTTTTTTGTTGTCCCTTATATTAATGGCCAGGTTGAGTTCCAGCTGGGCTTTTGCCTTCCTAATTTTTTCTCTGTATAACCTAACAAGATCTCTGTACTCTTCGTGAGCTGCTTGTCCCTTCTTCCAAAGGTGATAAACCTTCCTTTTTTCCCTAAGTCCCATCAAAAGCTCTTTTTTCATCCAGGCCGGCCATTTTCCCCTCCCTTTAATTTTGGACCTCATGGGAACAGCCTGCTCCTGGGCCTTTAGGATTTCCTTCTTGAAGAGCGTCCAGCCTTCCTGGACCCCTTTGCCCTGCAGGATTATCTCCCAAGGGACCCTCCCAACCAGGGTTCTAAACAGGCTAAAGTCCGCCCTCGGGAAGTCCGAGGTAGAGGTTTTGTTACCCCCCTTCCTTACCTCACTAAGAATTGAAAACTTGACCATTTCATGATCGCTAAGACCAAGACGGCCTCCAACCTCCACATCTCCCACTAGTCCTTTTGTTTGTGAAAGGTAGGTCTAACGAGGCACCTCCCTGAGTAGGCTCTCCTACCAGTTGTGTCAGGAAGTTATCTTCCATACACTCAAGGAACCTCCTAGACTGCCTGCTCTCTGCTGTGTTATATTTCCAGCAGATATCCGGTAGGTTGAAGTCCCCAACCAGAACAAGGGCTGGTGATTGCAAGACTTCAGCCAGCCTCTTATAGAATACTTCATCAACCTGCTCATCCGGGTTGGATGGTCTATAGCAGACTCCCAACACAAAGTCCCCCTTGTTAGCCTTCCCCTTCATCCTTACCCACAAACACTCAACTTCGTCATCACTGGAATCTAGCTCTATACAGTCAAAACACTCCCGAATGTACAGAGCCACACCCCCGCCTCTCCTTCCTTGCCTGTTCCTTCTGAAGAGCTTATAGCCACTCATCGCAGCATTCCAGTCGTGACTGTCATCCTACCACATTTCCGTGATGGCGACTACGTCATAGCTGTCCTGCTGCACCATGGCTTCCAGCTCATCCTGTTTGTTGCCCATGCTACGTGCATTAGTGCAGATGCACTTGAGCTGGGCTCCCGATTACACCCCCATCCTTGGCCCTTTACCCCCAGGCTCATTACCAGTGGGCCTGGTTTTATCCCCTTCCCCCTCCACCTCTAGTTTAAAGCTCTGTCCATGAGCTTTGTTAACTCCTGGCCTAGGACTCTTTTCCCCTTTCAGGATAGGGTTTTCCCATTGTTCGTAATCAGAAATTTCTAAATGTTTATCCCTTTTCTCAAATGAAATGACAGAGCGAGAATCCTCACTAACCCAGCATCCTTCAAGCCTTGGCATGCTTCCCTTGGGTTTAATCCTGACAGGCCCAGTTAGTTCCCCATCCCCCCTCATATCTAGTTTAAAGTCCTACCAATGAACCCTGATAACTCCTGCCCCAAAATTCTTTTCCCCCTCTGGGACAGGTGCATCCCACCTGCCCCCAGTAGGCCAGGTGTCTCATATAGCTGCCTATGCTCAAAAAACCCTGCCGATAACACCAGTCCTGGAGCCACAAGTTGACCTGTTGCCTCTTCTTATTAATTTCCTCATTCATAGTTGCCACTGAAGGGATAGAGGAGAATACAACTTGTGTTCCTGATCCCTTAAGCAGCCGTCCCAAGGCTTTAAAATCTCTTTTAATTGATTTTGGCCTCCTTCTACCCACTTCCTCACTACCCACCTGAAATACTAACAGGGGGTAATAATCAGAGTGGTTTAGCAGGGCAGGAAGTTTTTCCAACATGTCCCTAACCCGTGCCCCAGGGAGGCAGCAGACTTCCCTGTGAAGTGGGTCAGGGCGGCATATTGGTCCCTCTGCCCCCCTCAGTAGAGAGTCACCCACAACAATGACCCACACACAACCCAAACCCACCACAACAATTATAAATATTTTTGCTTGAACAAGCAAAATGTTTTGCTCAACCAGAAAGATTCCCCTGGAAGGAATAATTCCCTCTTTCTGAAACTAGGAAAGCCATTGATCCTTTATCTTTCTTCAAAAAGTCAAGGGTTCATAAACGTACCAGACCTAAGCATACCACTATGTGTTTCAAAAGCATTACCCAAACATAGAAACAGGGAAATGCCTCTATTATAATACACGCAGTGTTTGCACAGAACCAACTCCTGCTCTTAAATTATACCTAATCCTTGCAAAGTCATTGGCATAAGATGTACAGTTGCTTCAGCCACCAACTAAATTAAACTGAGCATGAGTCTGTGTGTGCATATATATTTATAGAATCATAGAATTATTTAGGTTGGAAAAGACCTTTAAAATCATCAAGTCCAACCGTAAACCTAACACTGCTAAGTCCCACTAAATCATGTCTTTCAGCACCACATCTACCCATCTTTTAAATACCTCCAGGGAAGGTGACTCCACCACTTCCCTGGGGAGCAGTTTTATGAACAAACTTTTGTCAGTCCCAAAAAATTTATAAACATCTCATTTGTATTGCAGCGGTCTGGGAGTGCTGGATCCTTTTTGTATGGTGCTGTACAATCAGATGGGCCCTTAATCAATCTGTTTTTTTATTATCCAAGTGTAGCAACTTGGATATAGCAAGCACTGCAGTCCAAGCAACAACAGACGAACACAAGGAAAGGATGATATGGCATCAGTCAGGATGGGTGGTGGTGCTTTGAGCAACATCAGCAATTTGCTGCTGCCAAGAACTGATAAGCAACATGGCCAGGCTGACCTTCGTAGAGGGGGAGAAACTCCTAAAAAAGGGTAAGTCAGGTTGTGCTCTACGTTGCATTCTGGCCAACAATTGGTGAACTCTCAAACAGCATCTTAACGGAGCAAAGATTTTCTCACTCACTAAAGCAATTCAGTTAAACTATTACAAAACCCTGCAGATTGTCCCTTTTATGCTGCTCCATCTCTGTTTTGGGTTCCCATTTCTTGTGGCTAAGGGGACAGGTATGGATGGTCCTCACCCAGAGCCTTGCACTATTCAGCTGAAACAAGCCTCTGGCCAAAATCTCCTCTCCAAAACAGGGGGACCACACAGGACTTCGCAGAGATCACCCTCAAAATGTTGGCTATGAAAAATGCTAACTGCAGAAGAAAGGGCACCACTGATACAAAAGATGATGAAAACATGAAGTACCTGGTGTCTGGGAATGCTCCCAGGCAGCTCCTCCGTGTCAGCCCTGGCAGCTGCCCTGGACCTGGCTGCACTTGACATTAAGCAAAGGATTGACTAAGGCAAGAGGGTGGCCAAGTCCACCATCCAGGTTAAGGTGGAGAAATCAAAAGTAACTTTAGGGGAGACAGCAAAGCTGAGGAACCAACAGGAGGGTAGGTGGAAACTGCTGGGCCACCAAGCACATCAAGCAGAAATGGTCCAGGAAAAAAAAAATAAAAAAGAAAAAAAAAAGAAAAACATTTTTAAAGCCATGAGTTAAAAAATTAATTTTTTTTTTTTTTTTAAAATGGTGTTGCTACCCTCCCTATGTTTAATAGGTGGCACTGAAGCTGTCCTGCAGCCCAGCTGCTCTGCTCTGAGCGAACAGCTTTTGCAAGGAGTAGAATTTGTGCTCAGTGCCAAGACGGGGGAGAGAGCCCTGCAGAGCCCTCTACTCCTGAGGAGTTCCCTTGTTGTGATTTCAAAGAGTACATTGGACGTGAACCTACTGGAAATGCTCTGGTTGACAGAAGGACAGGTTTCTCACACTAGGTCTCACCCCCGCTCAGTTTTGGTGCCGTTTCTTCCCATGCCAGGCACCGCACGGAGCATCATCTCAGTGCAGAGATTTATTCCACTCGATGCAAACTGCTCTGCCAGTAAAACCATCACCCCACCACCATCCTTCTTCCTGAGCTTATCCACTAATAAAAGCTTTCCAGACACTAGCAACACACGAGTATTGCCGCCCATGAGGGCAAGTAGAGCATTTTGCATTTCTCTGCCCACCCAATCCCTTGAATTTTATCCTGACCCAAACTGTGGCACAGCCCCGGTGACTCAAACCACTCTCTAGGATATTAGTTGTCAGGAGGGAATAAGGATGAGACATATTTTAGAGCTATTCAAGTTCATGCACTTTAAGCAGTGGGCTATTTTTTAAATTCAATTATTCCTTAGTCTTTGGGGTTTTTTTTAGTTTTAATTAGCACAACGAGGCTTTCTCCCCACTTAATCTCATTTCTAAAAAGACTGGTTATCTCTAAAAGATGCCATTGGCTTTGGGATTCACCCAAATCCCCAATTATATTACTCTACACCTAGGTAAATTTGAACTTGATTATATTATATAAATGCTGGATAATCCTTATTTTCTTTCTCTGTTTACTTTGGGCTTGGCAGTATTGATGGTATTTTCTCCTCCTGAATTTATTCAGAATTTAAGCCAGCATATTCCTGTGACTGAAGTGAGTCAATGAATTTAAATCTAGGATTTCTCTTTTGCGAATAGTAAATTTACTGAGGAGACGAGTTTTGGTGAAACTGAAGCTATTTTGAACTCAGGTCAAATTCATCAGAGAGTTCAGACTGCAAATTAGCCTAGGAAATGTTCTTCAAGTCAAAACTACTTATTTAAATATATTCTTTTTAGGTGAGGTATATTTCACCTGAGATTCATTAAGAAGCGGATAGCCTTTAACTAAAGTACAAGAAGGGAAAATAAGACTATCATTGAGAAAAATACTTTTAAACAATAGTTGTAACAAAGCACTAAAATAGTTTGACAAGAAGAGCTATGGAATATTCACCGCTGGAGGCACGTTAGATACATGGGGCCAGACTAGACATCCTGAGGTCTCTTCCAGCCTCTTTCCATTGCCATGACCATATCTAGCATCCCACAGCCCAGTGCAAAGTGCTCCTTCTGTCAGGTTCCATGGTGTAAAGCATCTGGTATCCATAGGCTTTTTGTATACAAATAAAACCAATATGTCGCTAGTTTGGTGACAGTCCCTAAAGGGGGTCTACAAGAGAGATGCAGGGGGGACTCTTGATCAGGGAGGGGAGCCATCGGACAAGGGGGAATGGTTTTAAACTGAAAGAGGGGAGATTTAGATGAGATATTAGGAAGAAATTCTTTGCTGTGAGGGTGGTGAGACGCTGGCCCAGGTTGCCCCGAGAAGCTGTGGCTGCCCCATCCCTGGAGGGGTTCAAGGCCAGGTTGGAGGGGGCTTGGAGCAACCTGGTCTGGTGGGAGGTGTCCCTGCCCAGGGCAGGGGGTTGGAACTGGATGATCTTTAAGGCCCCTTCCAACCCAAACCATTCTATGATTCTATGGTGAAGGCAACGGTTTGGAAAATCCAGGGTTACAACTACACCTAAAGGTAGTTTCTCTTATCAACACCACTAAGTACAGCACCAGGCCCTAAAAAGCAATGTAGGCACTCATTCTGTATTTTTTCCAAGGAAAAGAGAGAAAAAAGGAGGTTGAGTAATGCACCCCAGACTGTAATGGACATCTAAGGTAGGATCTGCTGTCCCTTGGGGTGCCGATGTCCCCCATGGCTGTGCGGTTAGCTCTTGTTGGCTGGTGGCCAGCACACGGTCATGCAGCATGAGCTGGGTGACACTTGCAGGGAAGTTAACCAGGGATGAAACTTTCAAATAAAATAATATAATAAATATTCAATATACACGCAGCAGTCAGGGGCACTCTCTCCAATAAGATCTGGTGGAGCAAATGGGGGAAAAGATGCAGTGCAGGGGTTTAAAATTTGTTTGCGATGGTGGCTGCTCCGAGAGAGGCATCTGATAGGGAATGCCTTTTCTGCAGACATAGCATACTCATCGGGTGCTCCATGCTTAATCAGATTTGGGCTGCTACCTTTTGATATTCCAAGAAATCAAGCCGAAGATATATCCCCTAGGGACGTTCCAAACCTGTAATTAGTTTTTGGGAGGTTTTTATGTGCGCTGCTTCTTGCAAACAGAGCTGAACTAATGATTAGCTATTCCACACGGGGTCTGGGAGAAGGTAGCAGAGAAGTCCCCCTTCCCATCTTCATCCCTTGGGGAGAGGGTCTCGAGGACGTACCACCAAAAGGGGCAAGAACAAGGAGCCCGATAGAGCACACAAATGAAAATATCTCCTATTTTGGGGGTTATTCCTAATGTTGTTCGTTTTTAAGAAAGGCTACACAGGAAGGTCACAGCAAAGAAGGATGTGGTCGGTTCCCCTGAACCTCGCTATATAGCTGGTGCAAAGATAGTTTCCTCCATAGCCAGAGGAAACCCAAAGAATTCTTTTGGTCACCGCTTTATTCACACTAAGAACTGCAGGTTCATATGCATCAAAATATTTTGCAAATGCACATTGATTTCTCTGAAACTTCTGGTTGGGAAGAAAGGGCAGAAAAAGAAGAATAATAATCTGGGAAAGTGAAAATGTTTCATTTTCCCATTGCTTGGATGAAACAACTTCGTTTTTTTTTTTTTATATTTTGAAACAAGTTTGAGCTTTGGGGATTTTATTTATTTTAAACAAATTCCCCTCAGTTGTGGTTTATTTGTTTACGTCTCTAGGAAAACAGTAGAAATCAGAAGGAAATTGCTTGGTCTTAGCTAAATTAAGTGTACTGTTTAATCCAGTTTTTTTCTGGATTCACCAAGGAACAGCAAAATTAGTTATTTCCACAGCTGGAGACACGGAATCCCCCAAACCACTTAAAAATCAATGAAAAGACGCTGCTGACACCAGCCAGAGAGTAGACCCAAGGGGCAAATCCGGTGATCTGCAGCTGGTGGAGCCCAAATACTTTTTAAAAGCAACTTTGGTTTTGTCGTGGAGTCCACGTGGCTCTGGGGAAATCTGATCCAAGTGTGTTGGGGATGTGCAAGGTCTCGGCGTGACACCGTGCGTTATCCTCCCTCCAGCTCATTATGCTCTTTCAAATCCCTATTAAAGTTAACCTTTCCCTTGATACCAAACAAAGGCTTCACAGCAGCTTGCTGTTGGTAAATGGAAATCCCCCAACGTGGCCTTTGCAGTACATTGACAGTCTTCCATTTGTATGGGTTAGCAACGATTTATTATTATCATTACTATTTTTTAAGTTCTGCTATTTTCTCATTCTGGTCAAAGACTTCCAGGTTTCATAGAATCATAGAATGGTCTGGGTTGGAAGGGACCTTAAAGATCACCCAGTTCCAACCCCCTGCCCTGGGCAGGGACACCTCCCACCAGACCAGGTTGCTCCAAGCCCCCTCCAACCTGGCCTTGAACCCCTCCAGGGATGGGGCAGCCACAGCTTCTCTGGGCAACCTGGGCCAGGCTCTCACCACCCTCACAGCAAAGAATTTCTTCCCCAGATCTCATCTCAATCTCCCCTCTTTCAGTTTAAAACCATTCCCCCTTGTCCTGTGGCTCCCCTCCCTGATCAAGAGTCCCTCCCCATCTCTCCTGGAGCCCCTTTAGGTATTGGAAGGGGCTCTAAGGTCTCCATGGAACCTTCTCCAGTTTTCACTGAAACTAAAAAAGAAACAATAATAATAAAAAAAAAAAAAAAAAAGATTCTTCCTTTTTGACAAATCCTTGCATGGAAAATACTTTCTTTAAACTTTCCACAATGAACAAGGCTCAATACAGAGCATTAAGACAACCACAGGGCAGCTGTAGCTGGAATGCAGAGGTGAAAGCAGAGTGAGCATCCTTTCCAGCTAGCAAGTCACAACTGGGGTCCACTCTACCTTTAAAAAAAATGGCTATTCTGTAAAATAACCTCATAGAAGTCTGCTACCCGCACGAGTGTAAATACGTCTGTTTGATTTAATCCTTATCCCAACTGCTCTGCAGAAAGCAAGTGCTCCACAAGCAGCAGAGCTGCGGCACTTCAAGCTCCATCACCTCATCCCGGTGTTTGCTTAGACACGTCAGCAAATGTTTAATCACCTTTGGACTTGAAGCAACAAAATCCCCATCTCATCAGCTGCTAATTCAGTTTTGAAGTACACGCTCGTTAACGCAGAGGCCGGGCAGGCTGAACATCATCTGCTGCCTGCGCCGAGCACAGCCCAGCGACACCTTACGTGTGGAGGGGAGCAGAGAAAGGGCTTTGTGCTTTTTTCTGCTTTTAGCCCCAGCAATGAAATCTACATTTGGTGATTTTTCCTCCGGGAGTGGGAAATAAGGGAAAAGAGTTTGCGGGAAGAGAAGTTGCCCCTGGCAGGGACTGGGCTACAGAACTCTAAGACTCCAAAGCCTCACACGACACTGCTCCTGGTTTTGGATTGTACCAGAGAAGATTTTCCCATTATAGAGCTTTGGGTTTTCAGCCCAAAATGAGGCCCTTTTCTACCCTGTCAACCTTTACCATCGAGCTGCTGCAGTGAAAGCCAACAATCTAAAGTCATTTCAAGGACACTCCGTAAGAGAGCGGGTCCCTCACAACCCCCTGCTCCCCACAGCACTGATTTAGGAAGGGATGCTTGGTGCACCCACAGCCTCAGGGGGGGCAGCTCTGAGGACAGTGGTGCCACCAAGGTGCTGCAGATGTTCTTTATTCACCCTTCACATCCATCCCCAGCAGCCTGTGAGGATTTCTTTGTCCATCATGTACCAGACCCCAGGGTCTGAGGTGTCATCATCATAGAGTCTCAGAAACGGAGAATCATTAGAGCTGGAAGGGACCTTAAAGACCATTGAGTCTCAACGCCCTGCCCTGGGCAGGGACACCTCCCACCACACCAGGCTGCTCAAAGCCCCCTCCAATCTGGCCTTGAACCCCTCCAGGGATGGGGCAGCCACAGCTTCTCTGGGCAACCTGGGCCTGGCTCTCACCACCCTCACAGCAAAGAATTTCTTCCCCAGATCTCATCTCAAACTTCTTCCACTTTATAAACCCTTCCCCCTTGTCCTATGGCTCCCCTCCCTGATCAAGAGTCCCTCCCCATCTCTCCTGGAGCCCCTTTAGGGACTGGAAGGGGCTCTAAGGTCTCCCCGGAGCCTTCTCTTCTCCAGGCTGAATCCCCCCAACTCTCTCAGTCTGTCCTCACAGCAGAGGGGCTCCAGCCCTCCCAGCATCTCTGTGGCTTCTTCTGGCCCTGCTCCAACAGCTCCATGTCCTTCTGCTGTTGGTGGCCCCAGAGCTGGAGGCAGCACTGGGGGGGGGTCTCCCCAGAGCGGAGCAGAGGGGCAGAATTCCCCCCCACCTCGACCTGCTGGCCACGCTGCTGGGGATGCAGCCCAGGGTGCGGGGGGCTTTGTGGGCTGAAAAATCTCTCCTTGCCCTCCTGCATGGTGGCTGCAGCACACCCAGCAGCCTGCAAAGCATCCCAAAATACTCAAAAGAAAACATCACTCTGCCTTTCCAGACATTCTGGCTTCCCTGCTCCACAGAAACACATTATTACTATCAATAATATTCCGAATTGAGATTTCCCATGAAATGGAAATACATGATCAAGTCTATCAGCAACAGAAAAGGAGTAAAGCAGGAACCTGCTCTCCTTATTTCTTCTTTTAATCTTTCCAGTGGGGAACGAGCAAGGAAAAAGCATAAAATGTAATAGAAAGGCAGCAGTATTGCTTTTGCCATTTCCCCGCTGGAAATGTCTGGAGTAAGGGGACTTTTTAATACCCTTCCTTTTGTTGTAATGCCAAAAACCAGCACAGAGAAAGCAAGAGAGAGAAAAAAAAGCAACTATCCCAAAACAGAAACAGAAATGTCATCATTCTCAAAAGGAGAAACAATGCTGCGCACGCAAATGCACCCTGAGATCATTCACATTTTATCTCTGATGTTTCTGTTCCAAACTTTACAACTGAGATCAAAAATCCCGACAACGAATGTTTTGTTCAACACGTCCTACAGAGAGGAATTTTAAAGAACTTTGGAGGATTTGGGTATTTAAGACACGCTGTCATGAAAATTTATCACTAAATGTAAGTTTTATTCCTTCTAAAACCTACTTTGGTCCCTGGGAAAGCCAGCTAAGTACAGCCCCAGCTGCTTTCACCCTGAAAATCACATTCAGGCATCGAAGCAGAGGAAAAGGAGGCTGTCGCAGCCACACTGGGAAGAACAAGGTATTTGCAGAAATGTGTTTCCATTATCAGCAAAACAGAGTGAATGTGGCAAAACTCAAGGAACATTTTTTAACCCGTTTTTCAAATGCGACGCAGGGTCAGGGACCGGTGGCTGAATTTCAATGTATGGAGAAGTCGGACACGCACCAGAGACCCCAGGGTCAGACAGTGCTGGGATGGTCCCTGCCAGGCACCTGCCCAGCATTAAATAAAAAAGTAGCTTTCTCCAAAAATGACTCCTTTGTTAATGGTTTCTCTCCCTATATCTCACATTATATAGCTGTCCTCATCAAAAAATGCAGTGTGCGGTGAGAATATATATGATGCCTTGATATATAAGCTGTTTACAGAGTGCAGCTCTTTTAATTAAAAATGACTGCTTGCTTTAAGCACATTGTTTTAATAGATTTGCCAAAGGTGTGGGGAGCTGCTTTTCAAACTGCTGAGAAATACTGCGTGTTCCCTTTTCACTGTCAGAAAATAAATTGATTTTATTTGTTCTTCCCTTAAATGAAACGTAATTAAAGAGTGGGAATGTTCCAAGTCAAGGAAAAAAACCCCAACATTCAATTAAAAAACAATCTACTTTATTAAGTTAAAATTCAATTTCAGGTTTTCATTACATGCAGCTGCATTGAAGTACAATGCTGATCGTTTACATCTGCTCTGAGATATTTGGATGCTACTTTGCTTTTGTAGATGTAAATTCCTTAGTCCTCAGAGGAAAAAGGGCAGACTTTGAAATGCAATTTTATCACCTAATCCCTTCTACGTTGTAACCTCTATCAGCAATTAATGACCTGAAACATAAAAGCAAAGTGATGAGCCTATAATGAATTATACCTTATGATGACACTTTCATTATGAAGAACACTATGTATATTTACTGCAGACCTTTTACATTTGTTGGTAGTTGGTGTTTCATCAAATTAAGTTTAAATAGGACGTGGGTCTGTACGGTACATTAACTTTTTTTGCCTTCAATGCATTAATGCTTTGTGTGTGCATCTATACAGCATTTGTGAGAAGTACTGCAGAATCCTTTTATAAGGGTGAGGAAGGTGGAGAGGAATGTCTTCTCAGGGTGAGAGCTTCCAGAGATGGACTGCTCTACAGACCCTGCTCAAACGGTCATAAAGGTGACATTAATTTAATTAATTTAAAATTTCCTGAGTTCCCAAGTCCAAAGAACGCCTTGGACTCCCCCGTGTCCAGGAGCTCATGGCCTGGAGGGGCTTCAAGACACCAAAATCTGTTGCTTCAGACTCTCAGCACAGGTAATAGCTGTAATTTTGTGGAAATTAATGCTGTTTGCATGCATTTCTCTATAAAATACAAGGTGAGATTTATCCCTTTTGACTTTCTTCACCAAAATCTAAGCATCTGGTCAACAAAGAGGTATTGGTCAATGGAGGAAGAGGCAGCTTCAAAAGGCAACTCATCCTGTGCTACAAGAGGATAGTGCAGCACCCCTGGAAGTGCCACCTCATTTCTGCTGACCACCACAGAGGCTGATGACAAGAGTACACAGGAGCCACACAGAGCTGTAGGTCGGGTTAAGTGGGACGAGTGTCTCCCTCTCCATTTCTCTAATCACGCCCTCTACTTCAAGAAGATACAGAAGATTAATCCTTTCCTAAAGGGTCAGTTTTACACTGGCATAAGCAGCTGCAGCTTCATTGACTTCTGAAATCAAAGCTGATAATGTCAGCTCAGTGTGAAAAGATGCAGAGGAACTTTGGGAAGACAAAACAGGAGAAAAGCCTTCAGACTGTAATCCTGTATTTATTTATAGGTGGAAGTCTCTCCTCCAACCTTCCAGGAGTGTGCAGGTTGTTTCACACCACAGCCAAAAAAAAAGGAAAAGAGGGATTAAATTAAAGAGTGAGGGAAAGCTAAAACAAGATTATTTTGCATAGGTTTTAGCCAGAACAGACATCAGTAGATGCCTATGAGCAAAGGTGAAGCGTTGGATGTGACTGGGTGTAGGTAGCAAAGCCTGGAGCCACCTTCAAAACAATGAGGTTTGACCACCATTGTGGTCTCAGAGGAACATTATTGCCTATTTCAGTACCATGTAAATTGATTGAAACATCTGAACAGAACAAAAAGAAACAACTGAGAGACCCAGCAGTATGAAACAGCTGAAAGAGTAGATCTTAATGGCAAAACAGATCTCTCTCATTGAAGGACAATGCTTCTTCAGACCTTTTCCAAGTACATTAGTGAAATGCTGGATAAGTGGATACAAGCTCCTGACACTCAAGGTCTAAGCCGTTATGTAGTTTCTAGACTTGACACAAAAAGCGTCTTTTAAGGAAAACTCTCCCCACTTCTATTTAAAGAAGGGCTATTCCAGCCATTCCCAAGGCAGCATGCAGGTTGCCACCAGTCCTTGAGAGGACACAAGCAGGATGGTCTCCATGGCTGCTGTTCCCAGGTCTGAAACCGAGGTCCCAAACTCCCCCACCAGTGGCTGAAAACCCAACGTAAAACCCCTTCATCTGCCCCAAATCACCCATCACTGAGGACAGAAACCTTCTCTTGCAGGAGCTTCTTAGGAAGTATTATCACTAAGAAACGGTAAAATTGGGTATTCCTTTCTCCAAACCTCTGCTCAAAAGTTCTCTACGTCACTGGGGTCTTGCAAACCATCAGACATTAACACTGCGTTGACTACAGGCTGTGGGGAAGCCACCAAAAAGATGTGAAATGAGAAAATACACAGAGACTAGCATCAAACGTAGCTTTTGGTGAAGAAATAATTCAACCAAGAAAAACATGCAGAGTTCTTCCGATGGAGAGAGGAGAGTCACACTGGGACAGGATAACATGATAACTCTCTGCACTGTCCCAGGGATAGAAGTTGTTGTGGATGACGCTAAGGGACAAAAATAAGCAAAACTATGAAATAAAGCTATGAAAAGTTTAGGCTAATAGAGGGAAAACCCCTTTTTCTGACAAAGATTTATTAGATTAAGGAATAGGCTCCCATGGGAAGCAATAACAGCACCCACCATAGCTTGGGATATTTAAAGCTCCAATGCAGAAAAAAAGTAGTGCTGGGAAATGCAGAGCTGAAGAAAGAAACTAGGCAGGGAAAAGCCTATCTGAGGAATTCTGCCTCTTTTTGGCAGTGGAAAGCCCATGAGCAGCCTTCAAATCCCCATGGGTCAGTTATGAATATCCTGAGCAGAAGCTGTGTCTGCCCGGATTTCTGGTACCATCCCCAGGAAGCGGTGAAGAAGTTTCCAAGATGTCTTTGGAGTTAATGGCCTTGAAGGCCCATCACAGCCTGCACCCTCCCTAACTCTGCAAGCTCTCCCACAAGGCAGCCCCAAACTCCTTCCCTGCTCCACCATGTGGGACACAACCCCTAAGCTTGTCTCCAGACTCTCTCTGTGTGGGCTGAACCCAAAAGCCATGCACTGGGTTCACCGGTTGCTGACAGCGGTGCCTTTTTGGGGAGAGCTCCTGGCATTAATGATTTAGCCAGCTCCGCTAAATGCGTTGCGTTCTTGACATTGGTGGCATTAACAATTCATTGCATTTCATTTTATGCTCTGTAGGGTGAGAGAATACTGTTGTAAATTGAATTAATGCTTGGTTTTCCTTTGAAATAGTAATACTAAATAAATAATTTAGTCCTTGCACAGAGAAAAGAAAAAAAAGATAATAGGAAGAAATTGAAGTCAGCTCTAATATGCATTACAAAAAGGGGTGTTCACTTCAGCATTCCTAACTGTGAAAATGCTTTGTGGACTTAATTCCAAGGAAATGAAAACTTTTGTCCACAGTAAAAATGTTGTGTTAAAGATATAAAAAGTTTATGCTGTTAAAGCAATGTACCATTTAGCCTTCAGTTACAGCATTGGGAAGACAGGAATATTGCTGTGCAGTGGACTGGAGAGAACTTGAATTAGTTCAGTCAATTAAGTCATGATTAATTTATGTTAGATCTTGTTCTCTTGAGTCTATAAAAACAAAGACTTTAGTTAACTGGCAGCATTTAGTTTAATAAAAATAAAGTCTTTAAAGATGACTTCAGGAGGGGAGAAAAAACATTGCTGACAAAATCAATAGACAGCAAGATTCCTGTTTAATTTGTGTCAATGCAAGTTAAAATAACTTCAGAGACTAATACAAAAGGGATGCTCCCTTGAAATGGAGAACCAGATTCTCCCGATCGTGGTTAGTGCAGCTAATCCAGCAGCTCCACCGGTACGTGTGACTAATCACAAATGCAGAAAGCTCCCACGCCTGCTTTCCTGTCACCATTTCTCTACCTTTCCTCTTGGGTCTCCCGAGTCCTGATTTGGGCAGAGAAAGATGAGTTTTAGTTCTAGCAGAATCACTCTAACACAATCCTACACCCGTGCCCTGGCTGTGATGCCCTAATGATCCCTGTCTAATGCAGGTAAGTGCATTCTGCACACTTAATGACTTTAAACCACAGAGAGAAACTTCTGAGAGCCAGATCCTGTCTGGAACCATGCAGAGGAAGACAAGGGAAAAAAAAAACTCCATATGCTTCTCTGTAAGCAAAGAAAAGATATATGTGTGTGTAAACATATATGTTTATATATA
Source organism: Numenius arquata (assembly GCF_964106895.1). NCBI lineage: Eukaryota > Metazoa > Chordata > Aves > Charadriiformes > Scolopacidae > Numenius > Numenius arquata. The sequence continues at coordinate 68,115,565 of NC_133581.1, read as the reverse complement.
GAGGATTATCAATATAGATTTCAGTATCTCAGGTGAGGACACGGGGATTTTCCTGGAAGGGGACATCGAATCAGATGTGAAGTCCATTCTCTGCACTTAACTATCTCAGAGCTGGGCATGAGGTGTACGCCAACCCTCTCCACGGTGCCCTGGTCACCTCCCCAGGTACCAGGGGACCCATTGCTTTCTGGAGGCACATCCAAGAGGTTGTCCTCTGCCTACTGCAACAGGCACCGCTCAGGATTGCTACCCAGAGACACACCAGAGCACAGCACCAGAGTGGGGTTGGAGAGCCATCAGAAAAGTCCCTCTTCCACTTGACAGCCACAAGAGGTGACATGAAATCTGAGGTTCAGAATCACAAAAGTTTGATTCTAGCTGAAATCAATAGGAACTGAACTCACATAGAATCATAGAATGGGTAGAGTTGGAAGGGACCTTAAAAATCATCTCATTCCACCCCCCTGCCCTGGGCAGGGACACCTCCCACCAGACCAGGGTGCTCAAAGCCCCATCCAGCCTGGTCTTGAACACTTCCAGGGATGGGACATTCACACATCCACATGTATGCACATCTCTAAAATCCTCACCCATGTGGTCTGACCAACACAGCAGCTGGGTGTTAGTCCTTCAACAAGTCCATTGCTACTGTGGGTTAGTGTATACCATTCAGAAGAAGCCATTGCCATAAGATGTTTCATCATTACGATACAGATCATTAAATAACTTTGTATTTCATTATCATTTTGGGTCCACCTTCAAATCAGACAGACAGCAGCAGCATGGGATTAAATAAACTGAGCAGTCTTAAATTTACATCTGTGCTCCAACAACCAAGGGTTCAGGGCATTACCCAGGATTTTTCATGCTGGCTATCATTATGCTCTTAATTAGGGTCCTACCTCCCTCCTAAAAGCAGATGAAGTATCTGCTCCCAAGGAACAACAAGGGGAGAGAAACATGCTCCACAATATTTACTGCACTAGTGATTGCACTATCCCTTGTGGAGGGCACGATTGTGGCAGGAACTGAGTCCCTTCACCTGGTCTGCTCCAGGCATGGAGGAAGCCACACTCCATCTTTACAACATCTCTCCTCTCAGCTGCTGGCATGAAAGATTTCCTCCCTGAAAGTCAGCCAGCAGAAAATGATGCAGCAACTCAAATCATGCTCTTTTTCAGCAGTAACTGTCACAATTTCCAGTGGCCCAGAAATTCAACAACCTTTTTTTTTTTTTTTTTTTCACAGCATGAGGCAAACTGCTCCGTAGTGTGGAACGGATGCCTAAAACAGCACAAGGGCTGAAGAGATGAAGTAGTTGAAAGACTTCAGAGTCGGAAGAACAGCACAATGAGCTTTGGCTGGTTGACAAGGACTTGAAAGAAAACACAGGCAGGAGCTAAAACAGGAGCTGCTGGGGAGATGGGAATCAGGCTGTCAACAACAAAGTGAGATGGGGAGAGTCAACAAGGCCATTCATGCTCCTCAAGCATGAGGGAAATCTGGGTGATCAGTGTCCCATCGTGGTCTCAGGTTTTGGCTTTAGTGAGAAAGGTCCACGTCCTGCTCAACAATGGAAATTTCTTGCTTCATCCCACATCTGTGTCTATCCACCCACCTTTGGGAAGTCTTGTCCCATTACACAGCATCCATGAAGGTTTGAGAAATGTGTACCTGCAGATCCAGTTCTGCAGTCTTGAGAAGCATATCTGCTCCCCTAACTCAGACTATTTTCATTACCGCTATCCTGAGGGCACCAGCAGGGCTTCATGGCCCTGACCAGCCTCACAAGGACCCCCGCGCAAGCACGCAGACCTTGCCAGAGCTGCTCCCTAGGTGTTCGCATGCCCTGTCTCCTGGCTTATGGACTGCATTTCCCTGGAGGTATCCCTATGCTGTAGCTTTTCTGCAGCCCCATCTCCTCTGTCCGCACCATGTCTCTCTACTGCAAACACTGTGATTTATACAATGTGTGACGCCTCACCAGTTCTTTTCCTTATCGTGGGGAAAGCAACAGCCATGCTGAGGTACACATCTACCACCTGCCTCATATCTCTGCCAACACAGGTTGCATTCCTCAAGCAAAGGTCCAAGATATCCTCCTGCTTCCCCTCCCCATATCAGCTTAGGCAGCACTTGGCTATCAGCATCACGGGAGTCTGAAAACAGTATTCTCCTCTGCAGTATCTCCAATAAATCGTTAGCTAGTAAGAGGTTAATGGTGGGTCATTGCTATCCTGGTTGAGTGAGGAAGAAGCGAGTGCTTTTCCCGGAGTCAGGGAAGAGCGAGGAGCTCGCGCTGTTCCTGCAGAGTGACTGCAGAGCCCTGCACGTCACCAGCTGCTGCTGACTTCTTCTGGCACCACAAATACAAAAGGTGTTTAGCCCAAAAACTACAGGCTCACCTGCCCTGCACAGCTGGACCGGAGCGGAGATGCTCAAGGTAGCAGGGAATATAATAGAGGTGAAAAAATATGGTGTGGTGTCAACACATCGGGGCTGACCCCAGGATAGTACAGCTCCCCACGTCTCCCCAGCCCCACAGGAATGCCCGAATCACCTCCCAGCTGCAGGAGAGGAGCTTCTGCTTGAAGGTGGATGATCACAGAAGCAGGAAGAATTATTCAAACAGTTAAAATAAAAGCGCTATACATCCTATTACTGTGTGCCAAGCTTTGAAAACCGGAAGGTTTAACCCAGTTATTCTCAGACCAAAACACTTCATTATTCAGAACCAGCGGCTGGAGCACTGCTATCTCTTTCCAGGTACCTGGCCATGCAGAGCATTTAATTCTGCGACTTATCAATCAGAGATATTGTATGAGATACCAATTATACACCCGGAGGGAGAGGAAGCAAAGCGAACAAGCCGAGTGATTTGAAACGTAAGGTCAGAGAGGCGAGGTTTTTAGGAAAAAGCTGAATGTCAGCTCTCATGGGCTCCTTGTGGGACTACAGGGAGGTTATGAGCCCAAGGCTTGGGCATCCAGGTCCCAGCTGAGGATGCTGAAAAACCCGTGGTGTCCCCACCCAGCAGCAGGATTTCTCTATAAATGCCTTTGGGTATTTCTTTTTTCTCTAGATGCAATTGTGCATCTATTTCTGCCAACTCAGAAGACCACAGAAACAGGCAGCAAACCCTGCACTGAACAAGTGCTGCCATGGTGGGTCCTCATCCCATACTTGTCCCCCTGCCTCTCCTTCCCACGGCTGACTGCACAGCTGAGTCGCCAGGATAAACACAACCAGGTTCCCTCCCGTTTGCCCACCTTAACAGTTTATTTATTACCAAAACATGTTTACACTCTCTGCACTGAAATCAATACTTCCCACCTGTGCCTACGCAGCGGAGCCTGGGTTTGTGAATAACTGTAAAGAAATTCAGTCTAAACAAATTAAAATATAAATAAAGTAGTGATTTCTTCCCAAACGTGTAGCACAAATCATCTTTATGTGCTTATACACTAGCCCTTACATAAGGATTTACAAACAAATGTCAACATTTAGTGACTGCTTTCTCCCGCCGAGTCTCCTGCATCACTCATTCCTCATTAAGAAAAACTCCTTCCCAAGGAGAAGGGTCTGAAATGCCTCGCTCAGCTCTTTTCTGGCACATTTTGAGCTCCTCTGCACCACCCTGTATTTGAGTGCTCCTTAGAGCTCCAGGAAGGCTGAACCGCAGGTGCTTTCACCTGTGTGAAATACAGATCTATGCTTTCAGGACTGGTTAAAAATATTCCTTTATTTTCTTAGGTCACCAGCACTCTTCATGCTTATGATAGAAGAGCTTTGCACCCCTAAAAAACTGGGGTAGGAGGAGAATGAGCTAGGCCCTCTATAAAACACACTGAAAAGTTTGTTCCTTGTCCAAACTTCAGGATAAAACAAGGTGGTCACAGGCAGAAAAAAGGGTTTTCACCCTCCTATTACAGAGCAATACTGGCCTCTCCTCTTGCACAGAGACAGTGGTGCCTCCTCTCTACCCAAAACACACAAAGCCTGAACAGCAGCACTGAAGAATAATAAATGAGATTTAAAGGTCCGTGCCCGAGGGAAGGAGTTGTTATTAAGCAGCAATGCACACAATTAAACCCCAAACATAACAACGGCCCCCAGGGCTTGCAGAGATGCTGGTTCTTCCACAGAATAAATTCACAAGGGTCACTGTGCCCCACTGTGGGGTAGAAAAGATGGGGGGAACAGGCATCGTCACCTCCCCTGCACAAGGCGAGCTGGTGGCAGCTTGTGTACAAAACTTGGTGGGGAAGCAATAAGAAAAAGCCTGACGGCTTCAAAGGGAAACCAAATCCTCAGGGCCCCCCCGACTTGCTGATTTAACCAACTTCTCAGACCCACTAGAACAAAGCTGTATCCAGGGGAGAGGGGTACGATTGCTCACAGGTGATAAATCACAGCCCTCCAAAACTTCCCAGGTCTTAAAGAGCGAGGCCTGACCATCGGCAGCAGAAACCTCACTTGAGCAACCAAGCCCTGGGGAAGTTCACTGTAAAGACTTTGATGTCTATTATCTTTCTTCATAGCAAAGGAGTCATGCATTAGCACCAAACTTTGAAATAGGGTTTTTTCCCCGCTCTCTTACGTCTCTCCTTTTCTTCTCAGTCTGAACTTTGATACAGAATGGGAAATTCTAATGCACGTGTCCCAGTGTCACCAGTGCAGGAATTAAGGGTAAGTACTTTCTAAACAGTTCACTCTCCCTCTGTTAACACAGTCCTGTCCTCTGCCCCTGCCGCTGGTGGGATTGTCTACCCCAGGAGTAGCCATTCTGGAGCCTTCTAACCCAAAATCCTGTCCCTGAAAACAACCTAATGAAACGGAGGATTAAGTAACTACTGGATGAAATAGGGCAGGTGGAGAATGTCCCTGTTTCTGGCCATCTCCTCCCACAATATTCAGTCAATACCCTCAAGAAGACATTTTTGAGGGCCAAAGTATTTCCCCTCTGCCTGTGCCTTTTGGCTTCATCTACACACAAAGAAACTTTCAGAAAAATCTGCTCATCCCTCAACATTCAAAAAGCACCTGCTCAGATTATTTCACACCAAGCTCCTCTCCAGGTCTCTTCTCTTTCTGCTTGGTCCCATCTCACCAGCCCATTCCTCTGGTTGGGACGTCACCTTGCTTCTCACACGAGCCCTCTCCTTCAAATGAAGATGTGATCTCTGGTTGCAAGAGGTGACAATGGTATGTGTGAAATAGCCAGTGAAAAGGGCAGAGAGAGCGCCCAAGGCCAGATTAGTGCCTTTATTAACCTGCACGTGCTCCAAGCACCAGGAGCTACAGCTGGAGGTCCCACCAAGGATTCACCTCCACCTGAGGTGCCCTCTAGGGTCACCTCCCATCAGTAGGGTGAAATGGGCACCTCTGGGACATGCTTAATTTTAGCTTCACGTACATCTGCAACAGACTGCTGCTCTCTGAGACCGACATAAAGTGCCCAAGATCAGCCTTCACCCCTTATTGACACAAGCAGCTCATGCATTTCACAACTGCAAGCCATGGACCAAACTGAGTACGTGTTGCCACCAGGACAGCCTCCTTCATCCCAGACTTGTGCTTCTCGGTCAAACCCAAAGAGGTGCAGCACAGAGGAGAAACACCATGAATTCAAACCACCTCAAGCAATCACTTGTCCTACCACTTTTCTTTTCCATATAAAAGGCTGAGAGCAATTACCAAAACCCAAGACCTGCAGCTCAGTGTCACCTTGTGACAACCTTCAGGTCTCCAGCAAGATCTCCAGATGGTTGCTGACCCCTGTACTGGGAAGAGGTCTGCAGATTGATGTGACTTGGGATGTTCAGGGGGTAAAAAGGCCATGCTTTTGTCTTTGCAGTGATACCAATGCAAAGCATAGATGCTTTGCTCTCTACTTTGCTGCAATTGAACTCCAGAAGCCGCACAGGATAATCTCATTGACAGCAGAAACTGAGTGATGGAATTATGCTTAATGAAAGTATATGGGCTATTAAACAAAAGGATTCTTCCAAAATAGGATTATTTCAGCTTCAGAAGTGCTGCTTTATTTTCTCCTTCTGCCTTACTAAGTATCAAGGTCTTTATGAAGCCAGGAGCTGTGCAATAACTGGCTACAGATATCATTTATAGCAGATTGCTTTTTTAGTTAAGGTAAAAGAATTGGAAAGGGGGGTTATTTATTTGTTATATGCTGTCTGGGAGAATAAGAGAAAATATGTTGCCTAGTATTACTTTAGACTTGACTTACAGACTTAGTTGTTAAGAGAAGGATTATTACTTAAATTTAAAAAAAAGAAAAGAAAAAGAAAATATGGCATAAAAGTCAACAGCTCCAACCCTGTTCCTAGGTTTACTAACTTCACAGGAACAATTTTAAATGCAATAATGATATAAAACCTGCCTATCATGCCCAAGTTCTTGTCTGCAGCTGTGTCAAAAGCCGGAAGCTTGGAAAGAATTTATAAAAATTCTGCAGTTGGCAAATGAGAAATAATCACTTTCCATATACATCCCCATCCAATATCCTAAAAGCAGAGAAGCAGCCTGCATAAGCTATGCTAAATACAGTATCGTGTATGCCAAATATGCAAAGTAAATTGTACTCAGGACTGCAATTTAAATTTTAATGAAGGATTTTTTTTTTTGAAAAATACATATTGCAAAGACAAAACATGAAATATTTACACAGAAGATTCAAACCTGAAACAGCAGGAACTAATAGCCAGAAGGTGCTTTGGGTTTTAAAATCTTTCCAGGAAGAAAGGAAAGAGGGAAGGGTAGGAAAAGGTACATTCAAATTCAATTATTCTTAATCTTAAACATTTTGTAAATTTTCAGATACTTTTTATAACTATAAAAATAATCTGGGTATTTATACCAAATATATATCACATACTTTGCCAAAGAGAAGTTGCCAGTGTGGCCTTTGCACAAGTTGTCAGGGTTGGTACCTACCCCGCTGCAGGCATGCCCTGTAACGATGAATGTATTGCAATACAAGAAAAATCACTTCTTATATTGATATCATCATACCAAATAAAGTCATTACAGTAAGCTACGCTCCAAACAAGGTGTGCAATTTATAAAGCTGTAGCAGATTCTCAACCACAATGGAAATATTTCCCTTGAAGGATGACAGATAAGTGACATGCATTTCCCTGCAGGGAATGAAAAAGCGAACTGGGGAACGAATTAATGGGTCTGTGTTACCTTAGTTTTTACCAACAGAAAGTGCCAGGGGAATTGGGAGGCAGGTGGCAGCACCAAGGTGCTCAGGTTGATGGTGCCCAACTCAGTACCCAGGACTGAGGGTCTTCTGTGAAAGGCACTTGGTCTTTGGGAGAAGGGAGCTTCCACCCCCATAATTTGGGATCCACACTGCTGGACCTTTCTTATCTTTGCAAGCCAACACCTTTCATTTATGAAGCTGAGCTGCCTGGGGTCAGATATAGCATCACCGGTATTTTATTTAAGTAACAGGGAGCCCATAACTGCTCAGGTGGAGCAACACTCAGCAATTTTAATAACTGCATAAGCTTAATTGCTCTTGAACGTGATGCACTGGGAGGTACCAGGCTGCCCTTCATAGGCAGGAGACCACCACCATGCAGTCGTATTCCCTGACCAACTTGACTAGCAGGTCCTTGCCAGGCTCTGGAATGACTCAGAAAGCAGCTCATACCTCTCCATCTGTCAAGGATTCATCTTGTACAAAACCAAAATGTATTTTTGAGAAATGGAGCAGGGACAAGACTTTGGTTTCTCACTCTTCCTAAATCGAAAACACCAGACCTTGTGCCCACCACACCCCACACCATGGCCAAACTGCTAATGCTCCCAACTCTGGAGGAGCTGTGCCAGGGTATCATTCTCCAAACCCTCTTCAGGATCTACACCACGACAGGCATTGGTAGGAAAAAAAAGAAGACGACAGTTCAAGGATATTTCACCTCTCCTCAAGGGAAAGTGCATTGGCACCAGCTTCTCATCTCTCCAGATAACTCCAGTTTTTTGCAGATTATAAAGTGAGTCTTCTACTCCATAAAGAAAAAAAAAAAAAGACCTCTTTGCCCAGGCACAAATTAATGAAAATTAGACTCAGTGCTGTATATTACAGTCTCCCTTTTAAACAGAAAGAATTGTTTAAAGGCTTCCATTAGATATTATTGGTTTCTCTGTGTGGTGGAGCTAACGTTTTTTGTGAAGCTAATAAATCAACATAATGATAATTTGACAAAGATTCAAGGTATCTGTAAGACTTCCTAGAAATTAAAATCTGTTCAATTGGAGAAGAAAATTAAGTTAGTGACCTAGGTACAAAAGAAGAGTATTTCAAATATCCAGTCTTTAGTTTTCTTTTCCTGCTATTGATTAGTTTCTTTCATTGGCTCTTAACTCCTTTAGCTACAAAGCAAAGCAGGGGCACATAGACACACCTTTGTATCTATATATTGGCGTATATTTATATGCTTGAGAATATGAGCATGATCAATCATAACTAATTAAGTGAATTGCAGCTCATTCAAAATAAAATACAAGACAAAAATCTAACTTGCAACCATTTCTTTCTCAACAAACCAATCCCATTACATGAACATGTCCATGTGAAACCTATGCACAAAAGAGGGCATTTTTAGACATTTTTGGGCAATCTAGTATTTGAGTTTGCTTTCTATAAGACCAAACATAAGATTAAGTACAAGACCTACACAGTTCAGGCAAGTGCTCTCCAAGTCCCAGAAAAATTCATAGATGTTTTCCTTCTTGCACTGGAAAAGTCAGAACATAAGTTTTCCTCCACTTGGGTACCTAAAAAGATGGGGGGGTGGGGCAGGGAGGGTGGGGGGGTTAGTGTTTATTACAGAATCATATGGGGTTGGAAGGGACATCTGGAGATCATCTAGTCCAACCCCCTGCCAAAGCAGGTCCACCCAGAGCAGGTTGCACAGGAACGTGTCCAGGTGGGTTTTGAATATCTCCAGAGAAGGAGACTCCACCACCTCTCTGGGCAGCCTATTCCAGTGGTCTGCCACCCTCAAGGTAAAGAAGTTCCTCCTCATGTTTAGGTAGAACTTCTTATATTCAAGTTTATGCCCATTTCCTCTTGTCCTGTCCCTGGGCACCACTGAAAAAAGACTGGCCCCATCCTCCTGACACCCTGCCTTTAAGTATTTATAAGTTATTTATTTAAGTATTTATTAAATTAAGTATTTATTTGTTTGGACATGATGTTGGAGAGCATCTGGGCAGAAAAAGCAGAATACTAATTCCACAGAAGAGAGTCTGGGATAAGAATAAACGAAGGATGACACTGGAAAAAACCTTACCCATGGGAAGGATGGCTTTGGGCAAGGGCAGGGAAAAGGAGAGGGGCGGGGGATCTTCTGGGAGAGAAGAGCCAAGCCTGGCTGCTCCCTTCCTTGACCCAAAATGACTTGTCCAGCACCTGCAGCTAAAACACTCACAACTCAACCGCATCCACCCTCATCCCATGCAAGCCTCAAACCCGGCTCAGCAACGCAGACTTTCCTTCCCACATTCCACTGATATTGAGGTCTTTCCAAACCCACCACACACAGTGAATCTTCTCAGGACACCAGGTGCTCCCTGATAAGTCTTATCAAAGTCAAGCATCCCTAAGCATGGGTGATTTACCCACACATCTTCACGCTAGACCTGGTTAACATTGAAATGTCCTGCCACAGAGATTGTGGATCATCTTCTCTGAGTGCCACGGGGACAGGGAGAAGGAAACTGCGCTTCACAATTAGGTTGTTTACAGATCATCTCCCCCGGGATGGGTCAGAGGAGCATTTCACCCCAATAAACCTCCTCTTCAGCACTTGGTCTTGCTCACTAATTAAAGTATGAAGTCAGCTCCTAACCAAAAATGGCTGCGTACACGAACACTATGCAGGAAAGAAAAATAGCTATATGTAACATAGGATTAAATTCAGTGTTTTGCGGAGAAGTAAAAGGTTATCTCAACTCCCCATCAAATGGATTTCAGAAGCAATGGGACTCTTCTTCCCACCATCCCTCCCTGTACATGCATCTGGGTATTTGCAAGACTTTGATATCCATAGCAAGAAATGCCCCCAATTATCAATGAATTTTTATCCTCAAGTGTAATTAACCTCACTATCCTTGCATTTACAACGACACCGAAGTCGGAGATGGGCTGCTGGAGTTCAGCAGCAAAGGTCTCTGCCTATCTGTGATCAAAGCAGCCAGGGTATTATTTCTGTGATTATTCTAAATCTCTATCTGCACTCTTACAAGCGATTTGCAGAGAGGGGGTGGACACCAATATGAACAGATTGCTAAAAATTGGGCTATTGGTCCAGTTTACAGAAACACGCAGAGCTACAGCTGATATTATGTCTCCTGCTATGAGAAAGTCAAATAATTCAACATCTACTTTCCACTCAAATTGGAATAATAAGTCAGAATCTCAACTTTGCAGTGAAATGAAATGCCCTAGAAACCGTTTGGTATTGCCCTTACACCTCTGCTTTTGATGAGGTCAGAACATTTCTTGTAGGTCAAATTTTTTTTTAAAGTTTCATTTCATTCTGCTTTTTGCCCTGGCTTTATCATTTTGACTTTTACATAAGGCTCAGCATCCCTGAAGAGTTAAAATAACAAAGCTGAAGCAAAGCATCCTGATGATGTCCTTAGGCACTCTCACAGAATAAGGATTTAAAAACACAGCATCAGAATCACAGAATCTTCTTGGTTGGAAGGGACCTTTGAGATCATTGAGTCCAAACAACAACAACAACAACAACAAAAAAAAACCCACACCACCAAACAAACCACCAACAAAAAACAACCACCACAACACCAAACACCAAAACCAAACCAAAACAAACACCCACAACCACACCCCACACCCACCCACAAACAGACACAAACCAACAATCTCGGGCACTAGAGCGTGCCCTGAAGTGCCATGTCTACACATTTCTTAAATACCTCCAGGGATGGCGACTCCACCACCTCCCTGGGCAGGCTGTTCCAGTGCCTGACCACTCTCTCAGGAAAGAGAAAATTCTTCCTAATATCTAATCTAAACCTCCCCTGCCACAACTTTACACCATTTCCTCTGGTCCTGTCATTATTCCCTTGGGAGAAGAGGCCAACACCCACCTCTCTACAACCTCCTTTCAGGGAGTTGTAGAGGGCAATGAGGTCCCTCCTCAGCCTCCTCTTCTCCAAACTAAACATGCCCAGTTCCCTCAGCCTCTCCTCAAATGACTTGTTCTCCAGACCCCTCACCAGCTTGGTGGCTCTCCTCTGGACACGCTCCAGCACTTCGATGTCCTTCTCGTAGTGAGGGGCCCAGAACTGAACACAGCACTCGAGGTGAGGCCTCACTAGTGCCCAGTACAGAGGCACCATCACTGCCCTACTCCTGCTGGCCACGCTGTTCCTGATACAGGCCAGGATGACGTTGGCCTTCTTGGCCACCTGGGCACACTGCTGGTTCATGTTCAGCCAGCTGTCCACCAACACCCCCAGGTCCTTTCTGCTGGGCAGCTTTCCAGCCACTCTTCCCCAAGCCTGTAGCGTTGCCTGGGGTTGTTGAAGATCCTCCATCAGCAAATAACCAGCCCAGCCCTGCTCACCGGCAGCAGCTCCCAGTAATATTCGCTCAGCTTCACTCCTCTACCACCGCGGGTCTGGCGTTCCCTTGAAAAATTACTCCCACTAAAGAAAAGAGTTTCTGGAAATCCAGTTTTTTTTTTAAACGCACTGTGCCGAAGCACGGTCTAACAAAGAAAAATCATCCGTGTGAGGAGCAGGTCTAGATAAAAGCAATCAATTACTTCTCTTGTACTCAATAACACAGATGTCAAAGCGGTACTAACAAGCTCTTAGTATGGTGTAAAAAAAAATAAAAAGCACCATATACTAAGGACAATTACAGCAGCAATGCAAAACTTGGCTGCAATTCAATTTATTTAACGTTATAAATCCTTGTCTCATGCATCCCCCAACAGTAGAGCTCTAAATTCGTTACGGATGAAATTAAGCACTCTTATCCTTATTTTACGTATGGGAAACTGAGCCAGGCATAATTAATTAGCCAGAAGGCTGGAGGTCAGCAGGGATTCAAGGTTCTTGAGTCCTAAGTCACGACTCAGTCCATCAGGAACGGTCTCTCAGGCTGAAAAGGAAGGTTGCCCATAAAACCATGCAGGCCTAAACTGCAGGGTCTTTACTCGCTCTGTCTCTGCCTTTCTACCTCTTTCTTTTTAAGTTTTATTTCACAAGGATAATAAAACTTAAAAATATTCATGTTCCTACAAGACTTTTCATTACAGTCACATCGCAAGACCATTTTTTGAGAGAAATGCTGAAGAGGCAAGTGCCAGAGATAAGATACAGAGAAAATGCGGGGAGTTAGTCTGCATTTTATGCTGCCACATTTTATGCCCTAATACCCCGCTAGACAGCTGAATTTCTGTTTCCACGCTCCCAGAGGCTCACTCAGGTGCCAAAAATACATGTAGGCGAACCCTTCTGTCTGTTTTATCTTATCGGACCACCTCATTTCTGCCAGCGCGGCCCACAACTGGTTTTGGAGCTGCTTAAAGTCAGACCTGAGTGAGGTGGGACGGGAGATGGTACAGAGCAGTCCAAAAAGCCCTCCAACAGAACAGGGTCTTCTTTCTTTAACTGAAAATGGGGAAGAGGGCTGGAAGAGGCCATCGGGATCACTGGATTTTCCTGCCATCCAGGCAACTTATTTAGCGCAGAAGATTATTCAGGAAAATCGGCATCCAGCAGCGAGGAGGTCCTTGGTCTCCATATAGGAGGGCTTCACAGCATAAAACCGAGCGGCTATCACCTGACCAAGTGACATCACAAAGGGTCTTGGGTTAGGACCTCAGGGTCTTGGGACAGTTGGGGTTTGGTGAAGCCCAGGGGGTTGGGGACAGGCCACCCTTTCCAGGCTGCCACGTGCCCCACAGCTCTGAAGATGACGCTGTGACCAGGGCCACCAGCAGTGCTGATGGTGAGGAGATGCAGAAGGACAAGGCTATTTTAGGAATAGCCGGGAGGACTGAGAGGAGTTTGTGGATTAAGAAAGCCCTGATGTACAAACAAGATAAAATCTCTAATCAAAAACAATTTAGGGGAGACTCATAACATGCCTGGAACTGGAAGTTTAGTGCAGAACTGCATCTCCAAAGGGTCCTGACCTCTTCAATGTCCAGAAAGGCACTTCACCCCTCTCCAGCATCCTCTTTGCTGCTATGGAAAATGCTGCAAATGTGGGAAAACACCAGCCACAGCTGTTATATCTAAAAGCAACATAATTGTGAGTCTTATCCACAACAGCCGCTGCTCCTGGTTTGCCTTCCCCGGCCATTACTCTTCATTAATCCTGCTGCCCTGTTCATCAGACTTAGAACTCCTCCAGAGGATTTGAATTAAGTAGGTGGTCTCCTTTAAGGATGGGAGCTAGAACTGAATAAATTGGGAGAGTGCATTATGAGAGCAGGACCGACGCACGGCACAGCATCCCCATTTATCTGATTCAAAGTTCGTTTAGTGTTTTGTTGGTTTGGTTTTTTTGTTTAGAGGAGACTCAGCTGTTTAATTTTTTCCTGTGGGCAAACTCCAGAAGTAATGGACAAAATGCCAGGGTGGAAAGACAGCTCATACAAGGCTCTGACTAAACCTTACAGAAAATAACTCAGATAACTATGGCATGGGGATGGAGGGAAGGGATGGAGGGAGGTTTTTTCCCCTCCATACGGGCAAATATATGGGGGCAATAACAGTGACACCCTCCTACGTTGCTTGGTCCCTCTTAAACATTGATTCCTGCCTTGCTCCTCACCACAGAGTCCTTTTTCCTGCCCTTTTCAGCTCTCCTGACCCATCCAGCCCCCTCGAGCTTTTCTAGCCTGCAAGCGCATACCCCACGTTCACACCAGGTTGGTGCCAAGGGAGCCCAGACGTTGCATGGACAATGGAAAATCACCCAAGGAGCTCTTTGGAGCCCCAGCCCCAGTGTTTGCAGCAGAGAGGAGCAGGTTTCACTGGGAAAATACTTTTTTATTGTTGTGTGCTGTGAGTCGCTGGTGAAACTTCAGCCTGGTGGGCTATTGCCTGTAAAGCAGTTAATTATGTTCTCCACAATACTGGGAAGTGGGCCATGATCGCCTGGTGATTAGCAGAAGCAATTTGCAACCAAAACTGAACATCGCTCCAAATAAATTGGGTAGGTGGCTACAAAAGCAAGGCTCTTCTGGGTAACCTTAACGAGGTTGCAGTTAGAGCAGGTGAGCGTAGGAATTTCATTTTCCAAGAGCATTTCATTTTCCAAGGATAGGAGACCACAGAGCTGCCTTCCAGATAACGAAGCCAATGCAAAAGTCCAGGGGACAGATTTCTAAGGAATCAAGGATCTGACTAAGAGAAACCACAAGGCAAAAAGTAAAAGAAGCCCTGAGCCACAAGGCCAGATGATGAATCATTCAAAAACTATCTGTTAAAAGCCCAGAGGATTTGTTTACCTGCTGTTCCTGAATTATATAGTGATGTCACCTTGAACTGGGAGGAAACAAACCACACTAGCGAAAAAAAAAAAAAAAAAACACCCTTGTTATTTGTCACTGTTAAGCACATCCAGACTCATCGCTCGGTTCACACCTTTGCTTTTACTTTGTAAGATACGACACTGCAAACTGCTTAACCAGGGTTTTATTCCCTCTGAATTCACGGTCTGTGATGCCCGAGAGTCAGACCAAGGTCTCGCCTCCCTCACAGTTTTTCACCATCACACCTTGGCCACGCTCTGGGTCTGCAGCCACACGCAACCTCCCAGGGTTATTGCTGAGCATTAAGTACCTGCAATTCAAAATCACAGACTGAGGAGTAAGAGTACCACAGCCTCAGAAGAGAGTAATTTAAAATACATGGTAGCAAAGCATCCGTGTTGTATTGTCTTTGTCACGCTGCTCATTGGAATTAAATCATTATTTTTATTCCATAAATCATGTGTTATTTTACTAAAGCTTTCTGTAAATGAGCCTTTACAAATTCACAGGGAGAGGTCTTATCTTCATTCCTTAAATTAAAAAGAAACAATTTAATGTTATGGCAAACAAGGGGTAGCTAGCGAAGGAGTTCACTTGTGTGGAGACAAAGACTAATTGGAAACCCCTCCCTTCCAGTCCTGCTTTCCGCTGCTAATCAGGATCATAACTCCACACAAGCACAGCTACAAATGAAGAGTGGATGTGGGATCAGAGCACAAAAGGTTAATTAAAACACTCAGACAAGAACGAGGGAGATGATTGTAAAGCAACCCCAAGCAGCAGAACTACCTTTAGCCTTACAGGATATTCTACAGCTGGTCTCTGCTAAATGAAACACTATTTTTACATTGCCATAAATGACATTTAATTGTTTTGTTCGCCACAGGATTTGCTGCATCTCTATCTTCTTTCCATTCCAAATTTCACTGGACTTTCCCTGAATTCTTTGCAATGCCTTTTGGTTTTTTTCCCCCTTTTTTGGCTGAGTTTTGCTGAGCTGAATCACTGCAGGGACTACGCCAGCCGCTCACTTTGTTTTTATGGCTACGTGCCTCCTACTAAGGACACTGGGCATATTTTGAGATCCTCTTTCAAAAGCCCTAACCAGCTGTCATCTCCGCATTTCTCTCCTCCAACTGATCTCCTTCTCTACCTCCAGACACCCAAACTCTCAGACAATCTGTTATGAAACTGTCGCTTGCTCCTCTGCTGCACAGTCCCCATCCCCAACACAGGAAGATGCCGCAGAGCTGAGAGAAGCTTTTGGTTTATTTTGTTTTTCTTTCTTTTCTTTCTTTTTTTTTTTTGTTTTGTTTAATTTGGGGTTTTTTTGTTTAATGCTAAAGGCTGTGCAGAAAGCCTGTGACACTCTGGGCTCTCTGCTGACAAAGGAGCCATCATTTTCTCACCACACCAGACCAGTGCAGGGCACTGGGGAAGGATTGCACCATCCCTGCACAGTTCCGTGGCAATCACTTTCAGATGTTTTTCTTTGGGGGTTTCCTTTTTTTGGCCATTCTGAGCCTTAATTTCCACAACACAAAGCACATGCGTTATCCCAATTAAGCAGCCTCAAAAGAGAAACCTGAAATGTTTCAGGCACCCAAAAATCAAGTGCTCCATAAGCGACCATTTAATAGTGAGATTTAATCACTCCCCAAGTACTGAGACCCTACCTAAACCCTGTAGGAATGAGACTTCCCTGCAGGTATATTTAATTATGGTATCACTTTTATTGTACCACATGAAATCTCCTTCATATTGACACAAACTCAATCCAACAACCAGAAATTTATTACCTTTACTTTAAGCTATAAACAGCCTTTGTTTTTTAATAAAACCATATGCTTCAGCCTGTTGTGAAGCAGCACCTCCCCACTAGGCCACACACAAACAATGCTAAAAAATCCCAATATATCTAAAATCCCAACGTAGCTTGTTTTCAGAAGGAGCGAGAGTCTCTGTGGGATCCCTTCAGCCAGATGGAGACGGGTACTGCGTGGGCTGAGCCAGGCCACGAGACTCCAGCAGCGTGGGAGGAACGAGTCCCTTCCACCACATGGTCCATCTCCGCCTGGAGCAGACATCCAAAATGGACCAGGTGAGTCGTAACCCAAAAACACTTATTTTCTGGTACCAAAGGGAGCTGAGGCCATCTCAGTGAGGCAGGGAAGTCTGCAGCCCCGCGGTTCAGCCAGACACATCCTATGGTCTGTGAGAAATTCCTCCTGCTGAACGCAAACACTGAAGGAGACCGGTCCCCAGGTCCACATGGAGCAAGAGGGATGCACCGAACCCACCCACTACGGGATGCTACACACCTTTCTGCACCAAACTAAAGGATGTTCCCTTTGCTATGCCAACACATTAGCCAGGGAACAGTAACAAAACCAGGAAAAAAAAAAAAGCTAAATACCATTTAAGTTGTTAACTCATCTCCCATTTTCCACTGAGATCTACCTGGGTGTGCTGAAATAATTATACACTTAAATGAATAATCCAAGGGAGGTGTCACAGGGCCAGCGGCAGAGCACTGGGTGATACAGAACAGGCTCCAGGAGCAGAAGGAAAGCCCATGAAAAGCAAACACATCTGGATCCTACAGCTCAGAGGGGGTTCAAGGCGACAGGGACCCCCACGAGCTGGGCTGAGGAACAGCAGTTCAGCTTTTGGTCCCCAACAGCAGCAGAGACCTTCCCCCTCTTCCCCCCTGCCGGAATCCCACTTTGCCCAAAACACCAGACCAAAAAAAAATATTTTTGCCTTTCTGGGCTTGTCAATGCTGTGAGCTCTTCTCCATTTGTCAGGATTTAAAGTTAATCAAAAGATTTAACTCCCTTTTATTTCTTTAAACCGCAGAATTTATTTATAGCCGGCTGCTCCTTTTTGCGTAGGAAAAAAAAAAAATGAAGCCTCCAACACATCCTTTTCATTCTGATCTCTCCTGGTCGATACAAATCCCCTGAATCCTTACCTCTCGGTTCTGAACAGTTCATCACATTCATCATTAAGGCTGAGTCTTACGGCATCAACCTGGTTATCCCAGTTGACTTCCCCAACTATATCAAACCCCAACCAACTTGTCAAATATATCACAGGCACAGTCCTATGCCAGGGCAAGTCTGACAAATTGCTTTGATTGAGGTGTTCGGGAGATAAATAGATACGTCTTTTTTTTTTTTGGTGAATGTTTGAACCTCCCTTTTGTTGTCAGAAATCCAAAGCCTTTTGCAGTGGCATATCTGTTTTTATCCAGTTTGCTGGTTAGGAGGACAATGATGTCCCCAACAACTTCTGAGCTATATAAGGAGCAATTTATGAATTATGAATGGCAATCTCTGAGTGAATTAGGGGGCTGGGGTGATGTGGAGGTTACAAATCAACTTCTAAACAATGTAGAAGGGTGACTTTGGTACTTATGGGGAGGGTGATAATACGGAATTGTGTCAATACATCCATCCTCACCTCCTGCAGTGGGTAAATACATCTTAATTTGGGAGTAGGAGAAAGAGGGACTGAAATATTCTCCCACACCTCCTCCTCAATGGTCTGATGATGACTTCTGTAGACACCTGCAATTATAGTTGTCTCATTTGCCGTTGTGTCTTTAGCAAAACCTAATCTACAGATGGAATAAACCAATCCAGATAGGTCACGTAACCCACATGAGATCATGCAGCAAATCGGTATAAAGAACTGCTATTAGGGCTTTTGCTCTGCCACCTCCATATCTAAGAGTGCCTAAAGAGAGAGGTTCCAGATCTAGCACACTACTTGGGGGGAGCAGGATCGCGATGGTCATGTTAATTTCTCAGCTTCAGTTTGTATCTCACAGGAGCTTTCCTCTCATTAAAAACGGCTCTCGCATTTTCTTAAATAACTGAAGTTGTCTTCGTTAATAACATAGTCACATCCATGGAGTATCAAAATATGCTACTTCCTCCATTATTGTCAGTATTGTTTGTTTCATTTGTATGAAAATGTCCATAATTGGCAATATTTCCATAAATTAGTTGATATCGTGCTAACAGAATCTTACAGCTTGGCACAAATGAAAAGATTTACATCTACAAAGTCTCAATTCGTCTTGAAGTTTAATTATAAAAATTTATTGTTAACTTTCTGGGCTTTTTCCTTAGTAAATGCCCCAAGACAAGAAATTATTATCATAAAAAGCAAACATGGCTCCCGGAGGTAACCAGCACAAGGGTTATTTATCAGCTAATAGGGTATCTGAGCGTTTGATATCATGCAAATCCCTCATCATTACGGAGAATTAATTTACACCTTTCATTTCTTTTAGTAATGCTTTACTAAATCCATTTCAGATGCTGAGTGTTATCTGTTATCACAATAATTGTACCTCTGATTTATCCCTTTTTGGACACATGGCATTGCCAAGAAAATAGCTTATCACTTGATGATATAAAGGGTCCAGGGTTGTGCGATGCTTTCTTGCAATTCAAAAGCCATATTAAAATAAGAGTTTCCACAACTGATAACTGTTCTTGGGCATTTTGACAGCTGTGTGAGGGTCTCTGCAGCTCACCAGTTCCTTCCAGCAGTTTAAAAATCCCAGGTTGTCAGTTCTCCTTCCCTTGGAGAAGGTGCAAAATCAACGTTCTCCCCTTGCCCACAGTGTTAACCCCTCTGAGCTGCATAATGGCAATCCCTTTGATATTAAGCTGTGGGACACCCAAAACCCCCAAGCAAACCACCCTGCAACTGCACTGCTCAGATTCTTTTACACCCAAGGGCTGAAATGAAGGAACAGGTGCCCAAGCAATCATCTCAGCATGGACCACCAACGCCAATCAAAAGATTATCAGGATTTTGCACTGGCTGATGGCACAGGCATTTCTTTCTTACCCTGTTTCTCCACAGGCAATATTTGGAAAACATAAAACAGGATGATATTTCACCTTTAAACAAAAAAAAAAGTCAGCTTTCTCTTCCAGCATGTGGCAAACCTTGCAAAACCCTCACCAATTTGCACCAAGACAGTGATCCCACATGAACAAATGCTGCTCACTGTGATCATGGTTATATCCCAACCACTGCCAACATGCCACTTGCAAAGACCTGACCTAGTTTCATACTCAGCCCAAAACCCTTAGGAGAAATCGAGCTCCACGCTCACCACTCGTGGGACCTGCCTGAGCCAAGCAGATCTAGCTCACGAACATCTTCAGGAACTTCAGGTCCAGCTTTGCTGTTGGCATAGACAGCAAACAGGACTTTACGGACCATGGCGGGAAGTCTTTCCAGTGCCCATTATGCAAAACCCTGCTTACAGTTCACAAGCAGTGCAAGGAAATTCCAGTTGAGATACGACTGTCCCTGGTGCAGCTCCTCTCCAACTTCTCCCCTCCACGCATCCCGGATCAGATGGATCCAACATTTCCTGCTGCCACCTGGAACCTCCACACAGCATCGCCCAATAGATAAATCATACATCCATGGGTACTACACACCACAAACAGCTATGCTTTTCCCAATATAAAGCCAGTGCAGTTTACATCATTATTTCCAGTCCTTGACCAGAATTAGCTGCCAATATAAGCGGTACATGCCCACCGTCAGCCATTTTCTAGCCATGGCACAGATGCTCGGACCATATTGTTGTCAGTAGAGTTCCCCATCCAGATATTGTATCCTAATGAAGCATAAAATGTGCCAATTTACAGTGTGGAAGGGCTGACATCTTCATAAGGAGCAGCGCTGCACATCACGGTGTCTGAAACACCGGGCTGTGTGCTGACTTGCTGCTCAAAGAGGGGTTTCTTTTCCATTTTCTCACCAAAAAAGAGATGGAGCATCCCCCAGAAAACCCTTGGGACTGCACTTGCCACATCCCCAGTGTGTTTGCCACACACCTTCCAGTCCACACCAGCAGCACGTGGCAGACCAAAGCTGCTTCACTTGCTCTTCAAAACTCTCTTTGAACCGCCATCTCCAGCAAACCATCCCAAGTTATGAACAGCCTTTGCTGACGCTTCAGTTTCTTTTCAGCTGAAGGTCATTTGATGACACGTAGTGAGAAGAAATGTGGCGACGGGTTTAAACATCGAGAATAGAGGTCAGGACTCCTGGATTTCTATTTCCAGCTCTTACAGAAATTCAGGGTATGCCCTGAGCAAGTCGTTCGGACCCGACTGTCTGAGAGCCCACACGGGGGTCCGAGAGACCTGCAGAGGCTCAGCACTTCTGAAAATCATAACCTTGCTTTGTGCCTCAGTGAACCCAGCTGAACAAGGGCATTGTGCTGCCTCAGCAGGAGCACAGAGAGCCCCTTTTCAAGGCCTGTGAAGCTCCAAGATCAGCTCTTTAAAAAAAGGTGGCATGAAAGTGCAAAGCACTGCTAAGAGCACCGTTGTGCTTGCACAATATCTAACCCCCTCTGCAGCTTTTTCACACACTTTCACCCTCAATTCTGCTGCCTAACACCCACCACAAAGCCATAAAACAGTAGCCACAATCACAAAATGCCAGTGATAACTCTATTATTCTAATTTATTTTTTTTCTGCTGGGCAACTGCTTTTTAATCGTGAATGAATATTCATGTCAAGTGTGGAGGAGCGCTTAGAATCCATGGGAATAATTTTTATGGGATGACAAAGACAACTCCATGACAGTGATTCATTTTGACACGACTGTAAGCGCTAGAGCCGGCAGCACCCGAGTTTGGCTTTTGCTAGTGCAGAAATTATTCATATTTTTGACGTCGCTATCAGATGGAGGGACATAAACTTATGCTGTAGGAGAATAAATAGCATGAATCATCCTTTTTTGTTTCTTTTAGAGACATTTGTTCGTGCTCTTAACCTAATTGTGCCTGTATTTCTAGGAGTCACATTCAGAAAGACAGACAGAAGAATTACGTTCTCCGAAGACTTACACTCTGCCTGTAACTCCTCCCGTGGTGAACTGGAAGTGGCACAAGCATGAAGCCTACAGGCAGGATGGCAACTTTCATCAGTTCCCTGTACGTCTAATGACCTTATATCACTTAATACTCAAAATCAAAATATACTTAAGAACTTGAAATCTGTGACATTTATCCTAGACACCATCACAGAACAAAGATTGCTGTATGGGAATGTCCAACAAAGCTCTTTTGGGACTGTTGTAAAGACTCCTAAAAACTTGGGATTTTCTGGAGTGAGGGTTTTTCAGGTAATGACACAATTAGGGGACGGTGGACAGGGAGGTGTGGGTGTACAGCAGATGCACAGACCTGCCCTGCTCCACTTTATGGCAGTGTAATTATGCTGCCCACTTGGGAATAAAGGCTCAACTCGGAAACCCCCTTCTGTGCATGTCTGGTGCTCAGATGTCTCTGCTTCCCAAAAAATACTTAAAACACAGAAGCCAATCCCTTGCAAAGATGTACAGAGGTGCTGGAAGCATAAAACTGAGGGAGTAAATCAAGGCAAATGCAAACCAACTAAATGACTTCTTTAGAAACTTTTTCTTCAGTCCTAAATTTCCATAACCCAGGGAACAGGAACTCATGCCAGCACTTGCATTAAAAGAGATATCATAAACAAATTTTTCTTTGAGGGAGGTTTTCTTTTTTTTTTCCATCTTCTATTTCACTATGATCACTATTAATAGCCCACTTCTCACCTTCAGAGCACATTAATTCTCTGAATATTCCTGTGATGTAAGTGATTATTAGTCTCATTTTATGGACGAGGAAAATGAGGCAAAGAGGTTAACTGACTTGCCCATAGGCCCAGCTCTACAGATACATAAAGAAAGGTATAGATAGATGTTTTACATTTATTGGTTTTAATATCCTCTCAATCCTACAGAGTTGGACTCGTGGTAATTAGGGCAACTGGCTCCAACAGGCAGTGGTGTGTGAGGTAAGGAACCAAGGCAGTTCTTTAAAGCCTCCATAAAACACTTCTAAAATAGCTTTCTTGTGCTGTACAGGCATGTGCAGGGTGGGAAGCGTTTTATCCCTGCTCATTTCGGGTGGAGGATGAGACCTGCCTGGTGCTTGGGTGCTCAGGACCACTCTCCGAAGGTTTTCCACAGAGTAGGTGGCAAAGCACCACTCCATCACCGGACCCCTGCAGGGAGGCATCTCCTACGCTTCTCAAATGTGAGGCAATGCTCCCCAAAACAACCCTTCCCTGCAGCACTTGGAGATATCTCACCTTATAATTCACTTAATTCACATTGTCCCTTCCCAAGCTGTATTGCCTTGCCATATGAAAAAATCAGAATTTGCTGCAAAATCTAGCGAGTGAAATAGTGTGTGTGTGTGTGTGTGAGCACCTCTACCAAAAAGCACCTGAAAAGCCTTTTAACTTCAGACTCTTAAGAAACAATTTGAGTTTTAACGTAGAAATTCCCAGAAGGGCAATTGAACAGAGATAACTTCTAAAAATCAAACTAATCATAAGCTAAAATCAGGTTGTCTTTATGGCTAATTTTCTCCAGCTGCAACCAGCACATGAGAAATACCATAGAAAAAGACTTCGGTTGTTAAAAGAACCCATAAACCTCTAACAGTGTCTTTCAGATCCTTGTAATCTTCAGTAAGTGTCTCAATGAATACAACTACAGCATCTACAGAATAAGCCAGGTAGGACCCTCAGACCACTACAAATGGATCAGTGGGCTGTGGTGTGGTCCTTTACCTTCCTGGGAGATGGTTTTTGGATAATTTCAGAAGCAGCATCCCCTCCTGAGCAGGGGAGCTTTGTACACAATGCTGCACGTATTCCCAGGGCCACCAGCTGTCCCTTGGAGAGCCACAACTATGTCATCCCTTCACTCCCTCCCAGCGAGATGAAAAAAAGAGTCACTAAAGAGATGACTTTGATAGTTATTAAACACCAGGACACTGATCTTGGGTAAGGAAATGCCCAAGAACCAAATTCCTGAAGTCTGGGATAGTCTTTTGAGGACACATGTTGCCTTATTCTCTTATTCCCACAGCTCTGCTTTTGATCACTGCTAGAAACAGGACGCTAGGAAAGATTAATTTTTTTCTAATCAGGTATATCTGATCTCCTGCTTCTATGTTCTATATTACAAAGTCAGTCTGCAAAGAGAAACAGTAAGACACAGAAATGGGCAGACAATGCATTTGCCACCCGTGCTGCATAGTTCAAGAAACCTCTGCTTAGAAAGGAAGAGTTGAAAGTGGTGTTCAGACTGAAAAAAAAAGTAAACTTTCTGAATAAAACAAATTAAAGCCCTAGGAATGACTGTTCTGAAAAAAAACAAACACATAACCCATTTCACCTCCTCTCATGAACTGCCAACATCTCTTCTTGCATGAATAACACAATATGTCAGGAGAAACTTGTAGCCTGCTTCCCGTCTTTATATTCAGAAACAGAAGCAAATACGTGGGGTTTTTACCTCTTCTTAAGCACAGAAATGAAATACAGGCCTCATGTACAGCTAGTAATAAGCTACTTAAACTCAACAACAGCATCCTGCTGCTCCTCAGACCTCTAAAGGGATTCACACAGCAAAAGCCTGAGTGTCCACTGGTGCTAAACAAGTATTTCTGTTAAATATCTCTATTCAAGCCCATCAAAGGCAAAGTGCCTCTAATTGGACTGCTTGGCGGTGTTTTAAACACACTATCCCAATAAGATCTGAAGATATCCAAGCAGAAGGAGAACATCTTCCTCAGGGAGGTCACAGAAGGAAGCATCTTTCACCAGACAGGGCGGCTCAATGTGACGAGAGACAGAACATCACATAAAAGTAGCAGTTTCCTGCAAATGGTCTTGTAAGCCATACTTTTTTAATTATGGGGTTTCTAATATACTGCCACCTGATTTCTCAATGCAAGCTCTGGAATAAAATAATTACACAGTGCCTGACCCACAGCCTGTGGTCTAATCACCCCAATGTCGGCGCTCCCTTGTATTTTGGAGATGTAGTTAGCATTTGATAAGGATCCTGCTCCCCACTAATTGTCCCTTGTAATGAGCTTTCATGAAATTTAATTTCTTTAATGCATTTCTCTGATCTGACTGATTTGGACAGTCCAACACTTGGCTTTGTGTCAGCACTTATTAGAACGCCTGCTCTGCCTGCCTGTTTCCTTTTTAAAAATAAAAGTAGTAGTAGTGTTCAAAAGCATGTACGGCACTGATGGAAATGGTTTGGAGGAAGTCTATAGAAAAGTGACAAAGTGGAGTGGGCCCAGTTTGGAGCAGAAGAGCAAAGCCCATCTCCACCACAGCAGAAGCACCTTTTCCCATGTGTTCCCACAGCCTCCCCTGTCTAACCTCACAGATTCAGTTTGTTGTAGATGCAATGGTGGCATTGATTAGCACATAGTGTATTAATTAAGCAGGTTTCTCCATCTACCTGACCATGCTGGGCACCTCAATGCATCTCAGTGATGCCCCAATCAACCCCTGCATCATCCCATACCTTCACACCCCTCATCCCATCAGCACCACTAGACAAATCCAGGAGGTGAATGTGGAGCCCGAGCACCAGATTCAGTTTTATACTTTAACTGGAGCACAAGGGATGGGGCCGATGGGGTCTGCCAGGTTTCTTTTCGAGCGAGGGGGAGTGTTAGCTCCCTTTCCAGAATACATGACTTTCAAAGACCGCATTTTCCCGAGTCTTAAATTATTAATCCATTCTCTTCAGGTTTGCTATCAAATCATCTCAATTGTTTTGCAGTTTATTAAAAATGTCCTGCACATCTGGTCTAATCAGCCAGAGGAATATCGCCCAATTTGATTGTCAATAGCAATCCCAGGATATCAGCCTGTTAATCACAGCATTTTCCACCTCACCAGCTCCTGGGAAGAGTGGTTTAATCACCGCTGACGTGGAAAGGACTCCCAAGTGCTATAGGCGCAGTCCAAGCAATTGTGCTGCTCTCCATAACACCAAAGGCAGCCTTTTGGGGTGGAAAATATGGCACAGCAGGCAGAGCAACCACCACAACCAACAGTAGTGCCCATATAGAAGTCCACCCATGTTTGCCATGACAGACTGACCCCAGCTTCTCTTCCGGACCATGGGGTATTGGACAGCACAACTTGTGGCATTTTCTTTCCTACACACCACCTACAAGTCTGGCATTTGACATGCTTGCATCTGAAGCCAGACAAACCCTGCATAGACAGCAGCTCCAGACAGCATGTGCTAGGGATGAGCCATCCAAAGGAGACTTCTCCCGCCCCTTTTCTCACCTTAAATGTATGTTAACACTCAGAAAATATGAAGAGGTTATAGCAATACTGGGAAGGTTTGAAACCTCTGTTCCCTCCTTTGCCAGCCTGAGCTGGAAGGAGAGATTTGATGTAGAATGAAGAGCCTGCTCTCTATAAACTTTTTTATTTCTATATATATGTTTACATACACACATTATCCTTGACACTGAGGTGTTCATAAGGAGTTTGACAATAATCACTCACACAACCTGCAACTATTCGTACAAAAGAGGAAAAATAACAGGTTAAAGATACCAGCAGAAAGATTTACTTGTTGCCATCAGAAGTGCCTCCACTTCTCCAGTAAAATGCAGTGGGGAAAGTTGGAGCCTCACCATTGACAGAATGGTGAGCAGAATATTTATCAGCACGTTCTTGAACCCGCCCTTACTGTGAGAGCGAGTCATTCAGAGAATAGGAACACACTGTCAATAAACACCCCTAAATAAGTCATAGCCCACACACGGCTTTTCTTCTCATCTGGAACAGCCTTGCCTTTTGTTACATCTTCTCAACCAGTTTCCATACTTGAGCAAAGTTCATTTTCTTTAAATGCAGGTGTAAGGAGTTTGCCCCAAGGGAAGTATAGGGGAACGTGATAATCCTGCTTGATGCATTGGAGTAGAAACCAAAACACACTACAGCACACGATCACCTTCCTCACCAAGATGAAAACCTCTGCCATGTAGCATAAAGAAATACCCCGTTAACATTTTTGAGGCAACGAGTTATTTGAGGGAATAGAAGCCTTAATGCAGAAGTATTAAAAGACACTTGCTTTCTAGTTCAATGACAAGAGGTACAAAGTCCCACACCTGGGGAAGAACAACTCCATGTACCAATATATGCTGGGGGCCACCAAAGCAGCTTGGCAGAAAAGAACCTGGGGTGCTAGTGGACACATGAACACACATGGTTGAACATGGGCCAGGAACGTGCCCTTGCTACTGATACTTTGTCTAACGCAGCTGAGGGTATTACCAGCAGGTCAAGAGGGGCCACACTTTGAGTGCTCAGTCCAGTTCTGGGCTTCTCAGCACAAAGGAGACATGTACATACTGGAGAGAGTCCAATGAAGGGCCACAAGGACGATTAAGGGTCTGGAGCATCTCTCCTATGAGGAAAGGCTGAGAGAGCTGGAACTGTTTAGAGGAGAGAAGAGAAGGCTCTGGGGGATCTTATCAATGTGTATAAATGCCTGAAGGGAGGATGCAGAGAGGATGAAGCCAGGTTCTTTTCGGCAGTACCCAGGGACAGGAGCAGAGACAATGGGCACAAACCCCAGAGGTTCCCTCTGAACATCAGGAAACACTTTTTTCAATGCAAGGGTGACTGAGCACTGGCAGAATTTGCCTGGAGAGGTGGTGGAGTCTTCATCCTTGCAGATGTTCAAAAGCCATCTAGACACAGTCCTAGGCAACTGGCTCTAGGTGGCCTTACTTGAAAAGGAGGCTTGGACCAGATGCCCTCCAGAGGTCCCTTCCAGCCTTAACCTGTGGGTGATTCTTTGATTCCACATGGTTTGGTTGTTAACACGTGCACAGCACTTATTCTGCAATAGAGTTAGCATCCAGACAGCTCCACGGGACAGACAAATCAGGCAAAAGCAGCAAGGCTTAGAGAAAGCACCAGCAGGAGCTGCTCACACCCTCGGCTGATGAAGGGCCACCAGCATCACAGGCAGCCAGTAAGCACCTACATGTCAGCAATGGGTCATTATCTTCAATAAACAATTTAAATCATTAAACACAGCATTTCCCTTTCTGTCGCTGAATGCTGCGCGATCAGATAATGCTTTTAAACATGATCGCTGTTTACAATTGTCCAGAAAGCCTGTTGCTCCCGCACTCCACATTTCTCATTATTTTCCCCATGCGAGTCACTCACTGGACAGGGTTATTTTTCCCCAGCTGCATATTTTGAGGAAGAGGATTTGTAAAGTGCCAAGGACTGGCAATTATGAGCAATTGTAAGGATCTGTTCTAGACCTAAGGTATAGTAAGAGCTGCAAAAACAGCCATAAAAACATATTCAATGTGACACCTCCTGTGTTACTGAAAAGGGCTCTTCTGCAGCAGAAAACTTCCCTCACCTGAGGTGTTATTTTCTGGGCACAGCACAGGGTGAGGCAGCCCAGGGACTAATGAGGACGATGACAAAGATGGCTTGGAGAGGTGGATGAAGAGGTGGTGTCATGCTTGATGAGCTTGAGCTGAGAGACCAAGCTCATGAGAAGATACCAAGGAGTTGATGGGAACAGGGAGATAAGCCATGACTACAGCAGTAGGTAGGTGAGACATCAGCATTAAGAGATCTAATGCACTCTGGAGAATCACGATTCATGACCTCATGGTTGGAGATCAGTAACACAATTCTGAAAACACAGAAGGAAAAAGATTTTGTGGACTCTCAAAAAGTATTTGAGGGGCAGAAAGAAAATGGGGAAAGCGTCATAGAATCATAGAGTCGTCTGGGTTGGAAGGGACCTTTCAGATCATCTAGTCCAACCATCAACCTAACTCTGATAAAACCATCACTAAACCATGTCTCTAAGCCCTGTGTCAACCCATCTTTTAAATACCTCCAGGGATGGTGCCTCAACCACTTCCCTGGGCAGCCCGTTCCAGTGTTTAATAACCCTTTCAGTGTAAAAATTTTTCCTAATATCCAATCTGAACCTCCCCTGGTGTCTTTACAATAAGGAAAACATTTCAAGAATGACAATCCCCATGCCTTGTGGTTGGTCAGGATCTCTCGGTGCTGTGAGAACTGAGGCAATACTTGTGCTTTTAGGGTTTTCCCCAGAGTCCCAGACCCAGATGTTACCCAACACGTAGAGGATCTCTGTTGAGCTGGGCCAACAGACAGACACCCCATTGCTGAGAGCACCCTGTAAAAGCAATCCAAGTGTAGTCTGAGGAAAATAGGAAGGCTGTGACATTTATTTGGTGATTTTTTTTCATTATTATTTTTTTAATCTCATTGTTTCTGAAGAAAAGTAGTGACCCAGCCTGAGTAGCTCCCAAATGAAAAATTTGACCAGGAATTGAATGCAAAAAAAAAAAAATCTAATTAATCAATGGGGATCTTCCATATTTCTTCAGCTTCTTTGGCTTTGGCCTTCAGAGAACCTATGACTGTACAGATCTAATCAAAGTGAAGGTTGCAAGCACAAAATACGTCTGTTCTCAGTGTGTCACCTGTGTCAGGGACAGGCAGGCTGGTGACAGAGGTCAACTCCAGTCCTTTTTAGAGATTATTCTTTGCAAATTATACCAGATATTCTAGGGGATCATATGATAAGTAGCCTACCTTAGCAGGATGCAGGACTCTGACTCAGGAGGTCATTTCCATTAATTTCTCTTTTACATTAAGCCAATTAATAATCCATTAAGAACTGCAGTTGCACGCCAGTTAAAAGCACATAAAAAATCCTGTAGGTAACACAGTCTTTCAAGGAGCACAGGGAGAGCTGAGCTTTTCAGTGCTGCCTGCAGGGGCTGAAGAGCAGTGTTGTTTTTTGATGAGAGGTGTTAAACACTGCACTTCCAATTTGGGGGATTTGGGGTGGAGGAGCAACAGAGCAGGGTAATCCCACCTGTGCCCTTCGCACGGTACAAGTTAATTCATCCCTCCACAGCCAGAAAAGGAAACGAGCTCAGCCACATAAACAAGAGATAATTATCACTTTAGAAGCTTTGCAGGGTTCAGTCCTTGGACCAGACCAGAAGGAAAAGTTTCCTAAATCATTCTCAATTAAGGGTGAGGAGAGGGAACAGTCAAGCCCTACACTAGATTTCTATATAATCCTTTTTAATTATAATTTCATAACAAGCACCTTGCAAAACAGACCCATCATCCCATCCAAGCACATAAATGTTCCAGTAACGAAGATAAAACTAAGACTCTTAATCTGTTTCTTCCTCTTCTTGCTGCCGCCCATCCCATCCCTACCAGGGCTGGAAGTCTGCGAGAGCTGAGGCAGCAGAGTGTTTCATGGCAGTCTGTCACTTTCTGCTAATCTTCCAATGCTGGAAATCATTTTAAATCCATTCCTGTCTTTTTGCATTTGCATAACTGTCTAGAAAGAAAACTCTAAAAAGGCAGAGTCTGATTTAGTGTGAATGAACATGTCATAAAACATTTCCAACTCTGCAGCACTTGTGTAAATCTTTCATGATTTAAAAGTTGCCAAGTTACCAATAGCACAAGTATGATAAAGTACTGGGCTTCACACTCAGTGTACACACAAAAGACAATTTCAAGTTAGGCTTCCCTTCTCAGGTTTCCTTCCGAAAGCAAAGATGTTATGCAGTGAAATTATTTATCTCCAGTTCTAAAATAGATTTTGGGAAGGTTAAACATCTGCTGAGAGGTTTGGTGAAGAATAAGGATGTTCAAAGCATTTTTCTGTTTGGAGGGGAATTGAGGTTTAAAAAAATTGTTTCCTTTTTTTTTGCATTTGGATCATCTTAAAAATGTGTCTACACTTTCCTCTCCCAAGCACCCACACGGGGCCCCGGGGCTGCTCTAACCCACGTGGGGTCCCCAACCTAGGGATGGGGTCACAGCTGGCCATCACGAGAAGGATCCAAAACATGAGAAGGATGCTGCACGAGGGGATCTGCTTCACCCCCAAAAGTAAACCCATCTCCACCCCAAAAGCTGGTAAAAGCATGTTGACAAAGGAGCTCCCTCCCCACCTGGAGGCCAGGAGCAGTCTATTACCTGAAACAAGAGCCTTAATCTTTCTTCCCATGAACAGAATTGCTGGATATGCTTTATTTCCTATTGCTTTCTCCACTAAATAGCACTTTTTTCATTTTTTCCAAGTACTAGTCTTTTTCCCCTACTCTCCTCACATTCAGACACTTGCTGCAGGATTTATTTATCAGAACTATTCTTTTCCCTCAGACTGGCAGAGCACCTCTGGCAGAAAAAGCCGAGAGATCTCAGAAAACTGATTTTTCAATGAGATTTTCCACAGCAAGAAATACCTCTGCTCCTGAATAAGAGTTTGTCACAGTCCCTAAAGTTTCTCTCAGCACTTTAAGTGTGAGTGATAATAGACATTTTTACTTCATATGCCAGCACAGTAATATCAGGAAAATCACTGTAGTCCCCTCTAAGAGAAAAATGTAAACTGCCAGCGCTGTTTGTTTCCGTTAGCTTCTGCACGTTGTCACCGTAGGTCCGTCAAACCCCATCACCGGTTTTTAACCCAAGCAATAGTACAGCCTCAAAATCCCCGCTCCTCACCCAACACGCATTGAGATGTGCAAAATATCTGCTTTGTACCTCCAAAGATTTATTGGATGGACAAGGCTTTCAGAAAGCAGCAGTATCTTGGATTTAATCAACCGGATGCAGCTGAAAGTATAACGAGCAGACTCCCAGGCACAGGAGCTTCTCTTACGAGTGTGACACACAAGCTGAAAACCTCAAGCTAAGGACGGATTAGGAACAATTGCTCCAGGTTCAAGTTAATTATGTTAACCAATTAGACAATCTGAGGGGAAAACACACCCGTAGAGTACAGAAATGGTGATCGCTCTTTTCGTGTCACAGAAAGAAAGGCAAGAGGTGAGCGTAGGTGAGGGGTAGCAAAAAGCATGCAGTGGGGAAAAAAAGAATTGTGTCTCAGAACCAATATCTCACTTGAATTTAGGACTTTTTATATTCAGAGCTATAAATTTTTAGCTCTCTGGCTGCCGTTAGAAGGCTTTATAGGTCTCCTTTGAAGAATGAGTTGGAAGTCCTAGTGTTGTCTTTCTCTTGTCAGTATTCAGGCTGAATCGGGGTCATCAGGAGGTTTAATTTTTATCATACTGTATTCCAGTACTGTACTGAGGGGAGTCTCTAAATGATGATTCTCTAAGCATGCTCTTAACAGCCTCCCAGCACCTCATGGGAGTGATCTGAACCCAGTTGACCGTGCCATGGCACAGGAGGATGGACCAGAGGACTCCATGCCCCTTCCCATTTGCAGGTTTAAGTACTCAGCCGGGAATAGCCATGAGTTTGTTTACTACATGAATGTATGCCTCAAATCCGTTTGGCTTAAATATAACCTATAATGCATTTTTTTTCACCTGTTGTCAACCTGACAAAGTTCTGCAAAGTTCTCCAGAGATTTCCCTTATAATAAGCTTATTGACTTTATGCCAGAAGCGCCAGTGAAAACAGAGAGCAGGGTCTGTTTGAGTGAGACAGATTTCACAGCAGAGCTGCTAAAAATAAAACCCCAGAATATGAAACCGAAGGGTTTTTATAAAAAAGGAGTAGGCTTGCTATAAACATTTTTGAAGGAGGATCCTCTTCACAACCTGCACTTCTCCTGCGACCCAGGAGAGCGACTGCAGCACGGACTGGGCTGGGGTTCAGTCCTAAGAGGGACCATCCTCACGAGCAGGGTACTCCGTGAAACGTGGTTAGCAGCAGCTGCTGCTGCGTTTATTGTGATGGTCTCTACCCCCTAAATAAGCTATGGACACCCTACCCCCTGAGAGCAGGACTCCTTATAACTAAGTAATCTTTTGGTTTTTGACACTATCCTGATATTTGCTTTTAAAAGCCAAGGACTCTACAACAGTATAGGCAACTACTTCAGCACACATAGACAGGACTTGATTTCCCCCAGCATCCCCATCAAGGGCTACATTAAAGACGTATTTCCCAGAGCATCACAGCAAGTGAAGGGTGTGTTTGCTCCCATTTGCATGTCCTGCTGTCAAATAAAATTAGGTTTTAACAAATTGGGGTTCTGGTAGGATCTTGCAAAGCCAACCTCAGGCATGTGCCACATGTCCTCAATATATGTGTATTTTTATGGGCAGACATAGTCCTGTTAGTGCTCTCTGTGTGCTCATCTGGTCCCACCACACAAATGGGATCCAGGCTAAGCCCATCCTGGCTGCAGAGAGGTGTGATGCTACAGACCACACTGCTACCCTGAGGAGGCACCAGCAATCCTTCTCCATAGCCACCTCCTTGTAACGGGTTGGAAAACACTGAGGTTTCTACACTGGGCTCAACAGCACAGGCTCAATATTTTCCTTTCTCCTTTCCAACAAGAAATCGCTGCACCACCTCCAATGTAATGCAAAAAAAATAAAATAAATAAAAAGAAAAAAAGGATTAAATAGACCTAGGAAAGGACAGATTCTCACACACAACTCTGATTTTCTTTTTCAATGCACAGAAACCAGTGTAAAAGCAGTAGTTATATTTGTTGGCTTAAAGACAGCAGAGCATCACATTGAGTTATATCCACAGCACTCTTCCCTCTCTTAGGGGGGGCCAGTGGCAAAGCAGAGCAGTTGGTCCTTCAAAGCTCCACAGATAGTTTCCCAGGTCTCTTCCACCCACTCTAATCCTCCCCAGGTCTCTTCCTTCAGCCGTTCCCTTGCTGCTGACCCTGCCTTCCCATTTGCTCCCCCAGAGACACCTTGCAGTCTCCCATATAACCACTGACCCTTCCCGGTTCCTAAACCTCCCAAGGACCACCCTCATTTCCAGCTCATAACCTCTTCTGCCACCGCCAAAAATTTAATTCTGCTGCCCAAAAGTTGTTAAGTGGACAAAATGGAATTTCCTGATGCTGAGAGGAAACTTCGAGGTGACTCTGAACATACTACCTGATACTGTCAGATTCCCAAGACATAGTTACAAACACAGAATTTGGCAAAGATTTTTGAATTAGCTACCCTGATTAAGAACTGAAAAGGAAAAAAGGAAAAAAGCAGCAGCAATTTTTCCAGCCAAAGGGCAATAACCAATGCCTGCACTTTCAGAATAGGCCTGTTTCTTGTTATATTACATTACTATGGCTGCATGCTGAGACATGTCACATTATATTAAAAACAACAAAACCTGCAATCTGTTTCCAGATCAGACATCAATAAAAACAACCATAACAATCAGCACTCTGGGTACCTGCGAGAAAATTGATAATTTAATACCTCCAAGAGCTCTTTCCATTACACAGACACTGGTAAAAACAAAAACAAACAGCATCTCTGAACGTACACACTTCTGAAAGCTTTTCATAGTACACAGGGATGAGATTGACTGAATGGGACTGGAAAGACGGGTGCCAACCACGCTCCCTGAAAAAGGCATGACAACCAGTAAGCAAGCCATAATGGTGGTGTTGCATTCTTCCAAGTCCTTTCTGGGGGTATAAGCAGGGAGGTTTTCATTGAGCCACCTTATAAACCGGACCACAGCTTCCATCTCCATCACCATCTGGACCCTTTTGGGCTCAGAAGTAGGTACGTGGAAGACGTGCCCCACCATGCTTATAAGGGGGAACTAGGACAGGCCAAGTGAACCAGGTCTACACCGGTAAAGACATCTAGATAACTAGCCGAGATTCATACACAATATTTCCTGTGCCTAAAGGCAAGTAAAGATGAGCTCTGTCCTTCCTCTCGGTCTATCTCCTAAGTCTTTTCTTGATCAAACTCGCTGCTCTTTGGCTCTTCTGCTGCTTAGCTCAGTGGAGATGTCTGGTGGAGGAGAGGTAGCTCCATCACAAAGAGCTGTAACAGATGCAACACGGCTACACTGACACAGATGCAATATTGGATGGCTGCCCTGATGAAAAAAAAAAAATGAAAAAAGAAGAAAAAAAAACCACACACACCCCACTTTGAGCTCTCAGACTCAGAGCCATGCTGGAGAATGATGCTGCAGGAAGTCTCCCATCCACCAGGACGTACCTCAAGAGGTCAAGGTTACAAAGAGCATGTCCATTTGATTTTCTGTAGCGTGAGGTACGATCTACAACCTGCCTCAAATCAGTACAGCTCTTTGGAGAGAACACGACCATGGAGTAATGACACTGCTGCTGGTTGCGATCTACTCCCAGCTGGTCTTCCCATCCTAAAACTTAACCTTTCTTCTTTCAAAGCCACACAACTCAAAACATCAGGCTTTACCACACTGTTGGTGTGCTCCAAGAGGTTCCTTCATAAATCTTTGTTATGAGGCAGTGATAAAGTTCAATATCTAGTTGTAAAAGTGTTTCAGCAAGGCTGGCTAACCATGTCCCCCTACTCTTATTCTCTTTGCATGACATCCTGATGGCAGAGCTGAAACCTGCGCCATGGATAAGAAGTTATCCCCGATCAGATATGCGGTGGTTTACCCTCCAGGAACATCCATACCAATACCCCAAGAAAACCAGCTTTTCTCCTCTGAACATTTGGGCTAGAGGTTAATTAACTCAGCCAGAGTAAATATCAGAGTAGACACATGGGCTACCCAGAATAAATACCAAGGCAGGCAAAAGCCAACTCCGCTCACCCTGAAGCTGGTATCTGTGCTCAGGAAGGGCTCCTTCACCACCACCTCTTTGGCTAATGGCTCACCTAGTCTTGTTTCAGCAACTAATTCAAGGCCACATCTGTGCTAATAGCCCTAACCCCAGACACAGGTTTAATTTGTTTAACATTAAATTTAGGGCTTCAGGGGCCTCTATAATGAATTTCATTAAACAGAAAAATTCTATAATGCAGTATTTTATGATTAATTAACTGTGCATAAAAATGGTAATTATAATTATGCTCATAATTCCACTCTTGTGTCATTATCATAATAATTGATCAAAATGTTTTACCCCACAAGCATTTTAAAAACTTCAGAGCAAGAGAGGAAAAACCCTCTCAAGCCCACACCAAATGCAGCTTTTGCAGGCGATCCCCAGATTCCATCTCTCCATCCCAGGACTTCTAATGCAGAAATCCTTTGAACAACCATCACAACTTTACAAAAAAAAAAAAAAAATTGTTATGAGGGGAAGGAAAGAAAAAGATAAAAGTCCATTTGTAGATGGAAAAAAGCTTATTTCTGATCCGAACGCAGTCGAGGAACAGACTGTAGCTCCACTTTGAAAATGGCCAGCTGCCCTACTTTTCTGCTCTCTGCGCATGGATCCTGATCACAGGCTGCATCAAAAGCACCCACCGCCTGTTTTTGAAGATAATGGAGATTAGACTGGGGAGATCAAACAGATTAGACAGGCAGCTGAATAATTATCCCCCACCTTTGTGCTTGCATCATCTCACAGCCAAGGATTGGAAAGCGCTTTGAAAAGGTGTCAGAGTATCACTGACCCAAAGTGCCGGTAGCTCTAGCTCAGGAACAGAGGGATTAGAGAACTGCCTTTGGCAGCCAAAACCTAGATCTCCTCATTTTAGCTCTCTGCTCCAAGCCACGTAAAAGGCAATGCTCTTCAACAACTCTGCTGCCTGTTTGGTCCTGGCTGTCCTCAGCAATATTTCTTGACAAGTTTTGATCATATCATGCTTTCCTCGTGTCCTTCCTTACTTCTGCTGCCACCTCTGCTGCCTCTCTGGGTGATTTTTACTTGGAAATCCATCCTGTTCCCCAGCATCCTCCCCATGGCTGCAGTGACATGGGCCGGTTGTTCCCTCATTTCCACCAGAGCTCTCATCACAGAGATCAAAACACCACACTTACTGGTTTAAGTAACACACACAGGCAGCAAAATCCAAGAGACGGGCATTCACTTTGGATGACCACAAACATACCAGAAAATAGGCCATTTTCGCATCCTGACAGACACAGGCTGGTAGGAGCACGTAGCATTTTAATGGTGTGTTTTGCAGGCACTGTGATTGCCACTTCAGCAAATCCCTTGCTACAGAGACAGGAAAGCAAGTTTTGCAAAGGAAAAGCTTTTATACACCAGGAAAAGCTGAGAACCCTCCAAAACAGACATTAGTGACATCATAAGGCCACTCTGTGGTAGTAAGTGGTGTCACAGAAGGAGACCTGTGCCTGTCAAAGGCTTTGAGAGCAAGCAGAGGAGGCAGGAGGAGCTGACCCGAGGGAGCCAGGCTCTGAGTGTGCCTCAAAAGCCATATACAGCTTGGCCAGACATGTCAGGAAGATGTTACTCTCATGAGCCATGAAAACTGGGGAAAAAAAACACAAGGTGACACACAGCACAACTTCTTTTATCTCACCACTTTGCCTTTTTACTCTTCTCCCTTCAGGTATCTTTTTTTCCTCTGACCAGAGCTTTGTATCTCCATCCATCCCAGCAGCCAGCTGTGCCAGCCTTGCATTTTCTCCCTCATCTCCCTGGATCCTTCCTCCCTTCCTGGAGGGGTTCAAGCCCAGGCTGGACGGGGCTTTGAGAAACCTGGTCTGGTGGGAGGTGTCCCTGCCCAGGGCAGGGGGTGGGACTGGATGATCTTTAAGGTCCTTTCCAACCCAAACCATTCCATGATTCCTCTTCTCTAAGCACTCTCTTGGGATCACTCAAACATTTTAGGAGTGCGGTTTGAAAGGGCTGCTCTCTATCACCTTGGTCAGCCTTCCAGGCCCCCTCCAAACCACACACACAGCTCCATCTCCCACTGGCTTCCAGTGAGCTCTTGGATCACTGTGCGATGCTGTGGCTCTTCCCAAAGCCCTGCTGCCCATCGCAGACCAAAAGAGCAACAAAATCAGTGGGATGAACTTCTTTGCTGTCCCCGACACATGGCAAAGGTTTGGGATGGGTTCAGCTGCTGGAATACCTGTGCAGACCTTGTTGGTAAAACCAACTTCTACAGGTAAGGCTCAAAAAAGGCTTCTTCCCCCCTACCATTAGTCACACTCATCAACTTCCCTCGTCCCCAGCTAATGCCAAGGCATGGATTGCCTTTATATCATTTCTTGTTCAGGAAGGGACCAAGTCCTCTTTCCAATGCCAATGTGACCGATGAAGCCCCTCTACGGGCTCCAGCTATGCGCGGAGAGGACCAATTTATATTTTACCTTTGGTTCAGCTTGGGCAGAGAAATATTAACTGTGTCGCCAGGACAGACAGGCTCAGCCACACGCCGCTGCCCATGCTCACTGCAACGTGGTGCAAACAGTGGTTTTTGAGACCTGCTTTTCAGGAGCGAGCAAGTTCATGGTCCTGGATATTAAACTAAAAGAGGAGTCTGAATTTCAGCAGGGGGACCGAATATCACAAGCCCTCACCAATTACAGATTTGACAGTTCTTCTCGTGTCAACTTTCTCCTGCACTTCTGAATTTACCTCTCCCCCAGTGCAGAGTCCACCTTTCCAAAAATAGCTCCTCGACACTCATATGGGCACCCCAGTCAATTTAGGTCCAACCGTAGGAGCATGGTTCCTTCCATGAAGTTGGTGTGGGTGCTGAGCACTCCTGAAAAAAACCATCAGCCTTTTCTAGCAGGGATACCATTGGTAAACAAAGGGGAACAACTCAGTCTCCTACCAGCAAGGTTTTTAAATCATAATCCTAAAAAGATGAAGCAAAGGGATGTGCCTGGGGAATGGTAGGGCCCTGTATGATCTACTGAGATCACAGATGCTCTGTGAGCCTCCCTCTAGTGTCCACCCAGTGCTAAGGGGGTCATTTCATGTGCATCTAACCTGATATAACCCCCACCCACCACCACTGCCCTGGCTGCCTCTCCAGGCACTGCAGGAGGCAGTAGATTAACCAGCAAATATTGCTGCCTTGAGCATGCTCTGATATTTCCCAGAACTAAAATATTTTCAAATGCACAGGGATTGTAGCTGAAATCCCATCCATCTATCTGCTCCCAGGCTTTCTCATCCCTACAAAGCAGTAGCCTACCTTGTACTGGTGTTTTCTCTGCCAAAAACCAAAGGGGGACAACTGGCTGTTAAGCAGCAGTAAGCTTGACTTTTCAGATCTCTGCTCACACCTTAGGTCTAGCCCTTCTGGCATGTAAATGGTTAAAGTCCAAAATCTAGGCTTTGGTTTTCCCAGCTCTGCGTTCAAAACATGTTTTTTCCATCTTCTCCTGTGGTGAAACCGTCACCTCGGTCTGGAGGGGGATCTTCAGCAGGCTGGGGCACGCTGCTCATGGGGAGCAGGCTGGGAGTTTCTCCTGCATCCCTGGGGCCCATTTGCACCAAGACAGTACCTAATCCTGGGCATCCCAGCTCACAAATTATCAGATTAATTAAAAAAAAAAAAAAAACCACAAACCTCTACAGAGTTTTAAACTAATTGTCAGCACGTAGCTGGGAATCAGCAACAAGGGTCCCTCCTGAGGCTACATCTGGGGTGGCACCACCAGGTTATACCCATCCATGCTCCAGCAATCCAAGGCTTGGGAATGGCTTCAGAGGCAACAGCTCTGCATCCAGGCTTTGGCTGAGGCTTCTAATTATTTCCAATTAAAAACTGAGTGATGCAGGTGCACAAGAGATCACAGGAATACCTGACTGCTGACAGTAGTCCACTGGTCCAACAGGTATGGCAGCTATGCCCATAAAGCCTTCAAAAGTTTGGATGAATATGGAACCAGCTGGACAGCCAGAACTGCCCCCCGAACTGCCAGGGCAGTAACACCTCCCTCACAGGGTGGACCCAAACACTTTTACTATGTTGGACTCCCAGAACAATTTTTTTAAGATGCCCAAGACCTTGTTATTCCTACGAAACTGCCCAAATCAAACACCTGTGGTGGGCTGCTTGGAACAAGGTATTAATCACTCGCCAGGAATAACCAGAATATCTGTCAAAAGAGCACGGCTTGCTAGGAGGATCAGTAGGTAAAGGTAGCAGATGCTGTAGCTGTGCTCTGCAAGTGCATCTGGCTATTGCAACCCTCCAGGAGCTGCCAGGTTTCGGGAACTACACCGCAAATGGATTCCAGCCACCATTCGAGAGAATTCAGCAATTTGTTAATGCTTTAAGTGGCAAAGCTCCCTGCTCTACATGTTTTCTGCAAGTTCTGAAGTGTGATATATTGTTAGAAAAAAACAGTTAATACAGAAATATAGAAAGCCAGAGCAGTTTAACAGGACTGAAGAACAACCCAGTACCATGCTGAAGACAGAAGTTTTGCTCCAGTAAATGTGCTGGCAAAGCTCTCTGCTTGCAAAAGAGGAAAGAATTCCAAAATGCGGATCCTCATAATCCTTGTACAGCCACTACAGAACCAAAAAGGAGCAGACTTTCTATCAATGTGAATTTTCAGCTGTAAAGGTTCCTGAAGACTGGCTGTGGGCATGCCCAGGGCTACCAGGACTTTGGCAGGGCTCAGCAGTTCAGCACTTTCCTGAGCAACGCACAGCTGGGGAGGAAGCTGCAGCATCTTCTCCCCCTTTCTTGAGCTAATTGTTGCTCTCAATTAGCCCAGAGTCAGAACTCTCTCGGACGATCTCATCAAAATGGGTTCATTTTCTGGGGAAACTGGGATTTGCTTCTTCCTCATCACTGGGTAAGCCTCCTATGGACAAGGTATTCCAGGGACTGGACTTTCTCCCACTCTTTTTGAAGCTGCTTAAACCTTTCTGCTTCACCTAATTAATCTGGAAACCTTACATTGAGGGTCTGACAGTGATTTGGGCAGTGGTTTAGGCAGGAGACCCTCCCTCTAGTTTCTATATCAATAAATATCGAAGGAATTAACACTGGGTAAGTCTAAACAGCTCCTTTCAGAGCGTGTGTGTGTGTGTCAGTGCCTCATTCAAGGCTCCAAATTCCTCAGGATGACAAGGCTGATAAAGAGGTGCACCTTCTGCACCCCAGAAAGAGCAAACCTGTCCTCTCTCCGTGCAGGGTTCCAAGAGGGTCATCAAGGATAACCCAGAGCATCCCCGGCAGATAAATGTTAATCCAAGTCAGGTTCCTGGCAAGGCTCAGCCTGTCTGCAATCAAGAGGTCTAATTTCTGTTAGTGTCTCACCCCCTCCTCCAACGCAAAGCTAATTTTAGACACAAGAAACCAGAGAAAGGTGCCCAACACAGACGGGAGACACCCCAAAAGCTCAGTGGGGCACCAGATGGGTGGGAGGGGACAGATGCTGAACACTGAGACTAATGCACCGTGTCTTCAGTGGGCTTTGGTCAGGTGCTTGTAGGAGAGACACTACACACCACTGTTCTGTGTGGCATATATATGCAAACTCATCATCACAGGCACATCGAATCCCTCTGACACTAATCTGACATGACAGCAGTGCTCAGAGCCAGCAATTCCTCGTGCCCGCGTGGTCCCCGGCAAAGCCACTGCCAGCACGGACAGGAAATCAGCCCCGGCAGGTGAGTGCCACGAGTGTGTCAGGAACATCATGAATTTTCAAGACCTGAAGGCTGCAAAACAAGTTTGTCCTTCAAAATTAAAAAGTAGCTCACTTTTGAGACATTCTGTTCTGAATAAGCAGCAACGTGCTCCCCCACTGCCGAGGAAAGCGTGATGAAAACCACGGCACAAGACTGTCCCACCTGGAAAGTCTTACGTCCAGCAAAGAGTTTGCCACAAGGATTGCACAGAGACTCAAGAGGATACTTTATGAGAACTGGGTTTTTCATTCTTAGACATCTTCGAGGCCTCCTTCTAATAAAAACATTGTCTTCCATCTATTCTCTGTAAAACTACCCTCAAAGTATAAATTGAAATATCATAGAATCACAGAATGGTTTGGGTTGGAAGGGACCTCAAAGATCATCCAGTTCCAACCCCCTGCCCTGGGCAGGGACACCTCCCACCAGACCAGGTTGCTCAAAGCCCCATCCAGCCTGGCCTTGAAGACCTCCAGGGATGGGACAGTCACAGCTTCTCTGGGTGATATAAATATATCCATTTACAGAACAAAACACTGAGGAGGGCACCTCCTCTGCCCTCCTCACCCTTGCAGGCACAGGACAAGCAGAAGACAACATGCATGTAGGTTGTTGAAGTGTTTTGCTGGCTAAACCAACCCAACTCCAGAGGAGGGGCTGTGATGGAGTTGTACAATTGACTGTAGGGTTTGTCTCTGGACTGTAGACACCCTACTGCATGGGAAAGGTAGAACCCTTTCCTATCAAGATACCGAGACATCCTGAAGACATCGTGCCTCAGACTTGCTCCATCCATCTTTAACTTTCTACCAGCTGTTCTCGGACAATTGGGATACCGTTGTGTGACCTGGATAGAAAAAAAAAAAAAAATCTTCTTTGTTCCCCAAACTGCTATGAATACTTATTATAACCTCCCCAGCATGAGGATCACCAGCTCCCCAACCTCCATGTTCATCTTCCTTCCTGTTGAAGCTACTGGTGACAGATGAGGCCCAGCCTCAATCTCTGAAAGTGATAGGCATTCTTGGAAAAGGTGAAGGTCTGTCCTACGTGGTGCCTCGGTGTACCAGGAGAAAGGGGGACCAACCTGTGAAACGGCCAGCAGGCTTTGTAGTCTGCCCGAGGAGCCATGAAACAGGTCATATTTTAGATGCTATAACTGAAGATACCGTAAAAAACTCTGAGTGACCACAGATAAATTACTGTTCTGAAACCATAAACTTTAGTACATGTGAGTAAATACACTATTTGACTCATTCCACAGGCTACTTCCATGAGTAAATTCCAAAATTGAATTCGTGAAAGAGTTAAGATTTATATACTCTTCTTTCCCCCCTCCATTACTCTTACCAACTGTCAAAACAAGTGACAATTTTAGTGCAGTGCAGTATTTGAAACCTGGATGAGCAATAAAAGCCACCAAAGCACTAATACAGCCATTTCGGTCTGAAAGCCACCCTGGACTACAGCTGCAGATTCTCTGGGACTCGGTATCCCCTGATGAGCTGAAAAAGAGACAAAACTAACCTTGTAAACTTGTTGCTTTGGGTTACTCTAACAGCATCCATGCAGGAATGCCCTGCTTTAGGTCAAGTCCCGTCCAACACGTCCACGCTCATCGCAGCTGCTGCATTCATTCAGCTGTCAGCTTTTCAAGCCATGGAGATGCTGGCAAACCTCAGAGTCAAATCTGGATCACATTAGAGGTTATTTATTTGGATCTTTTTGGTTTACTTTTGTTTTGGAGGCTGTAAGATCTTCCCTACTCAGGGCGGGCGCCGGTGCCAGATGCTGGCGCTCCCAGGGGATGCGTGGGAGCGGATGCCTGGGGTTTTGTAATCACTGTGATTCTGATTGTTTGAAAGGGATTTATTTATATCCTATAGTCAATGTATTCCCTGAAATGGGCAGAGGCTTGATAGCTCGTTAACAGCATCATCTCTGCCGGCGACTCAGATCAAACACAAGATGATTTGTTTGAGAAGTACTTGAACTTTAAGAAACCTCTGAAAGAGTTTTTGGTGGCCTCATTAAGCAAGAGGACATTGCCTCTGCTTCTGCCTCGTGTATAGGAGAGAGCTGGCCAGGAGAGACCATTAGAGAGGACCTCAGCAACTCAAGCGTATGTGTCTCAGATCAAAAGAAGCTCTAGATTTTAGCTGAATACCTCATTCTGTGCCTAACGAGATATTATTTATTGAGATGCCGCAAAGTCTCACCTCCACCTCATTTTAACTATAAACCGCCACAAAAGTTTCTATTGCTTTTCATTATAAAACAGTGTCCTAAAAACCTCAAAACATCACTAATGGAAATATATATATATATATATATTTATTTAAAGTGTAGAGTGATTCTTGCGTAAAAACAAATGGGCTGAAATTTACTGTGAATGTAGCTAGGCTGGAAATTGAAAGAAATTTTCTAACCATTAAAGCAGCGAGAATCTGGAACAGCCTTTCTGTGAAGAATAGTAGAGTTTTAAACTACAGAGCTTGATATTTTTCTGAAAAGGATTATGTGACTCAGACTCCTTGGCAGATATACTAGAGTCAGTGATCCAGAAAGGAGGGATGTTCCTATGACTTCCCTCTGAATCCTTCCACGGGCAAACACCATATTTACAATAACCACAGGACCGACAGCTGCGCTAAGGCTGCCCATCAGCCCTACGCACTCTGTATAAATAGATATATACAATATATCTATATATTTCCACTGCATATCTAACCAGAAACAGCATTTGATGTTACTCTCTATGATTCCACTGCCTAAAGTGGGTTACATCCCAGTGGCACCCACTTTTCCCTCTACATACCAAGGGGAGCCCTGGATGCCCAGCCCATAGCTGCTCTCTCAACTGTAAACTTCTACAGTCAAGGGAGTCCTCTGCTGGCACACAAAGGCTTCAGGGGCATTTCCATGCTTCCTAGGGGGTTTTCAAGATACGGGCCTCCAAGTGCCAAATTCAACTAGTCGTTTTCACATAAAGTGCAGAAATCCTGGTGTTATGACTTTGAATTCACAAATTATTTAAGTGAATAAGGTCATGCAATGCATTTTTGTAAGTAGCCCTCAAAAGAGAATCCTCCTTTCGAAATTCACTTGTATAGTGTCATCAGTTCTTCATCTCCAAATGCAAAGCTAAAGATGAGCT
Source organism: Numenius arquata (assembly GCF_964106895.1). NCBI lineage: Eukaryota > Metazoa > Chordata > Aves > Charadriiformes > Scolopacidae > Numenius > Numenius arquata. The sequence goes on along the minus strand of NC_133581.1, from coordinate 68,071,542 downwards.
TAAAAAGTTACTTGAGCACTCCCTAAATTCACAGAGAGTGTGCAGAAGGGCCCAGCGGGCATCCACTTGAAATTAATTATGCTTCTGCAATATTCTGATTTCTCACCGAGCTGTCAAAGGGAGCAAAAGCACAGACTGCAAGACTCAAAGGCGTGGGAAAACATCACCCACGACTTCATTCACAGTGGTGTTTGGTCTGGCCACATGTCACGCACGGCAAATCACTTCATGCTTCTTGAGCATCCTTGAAGGAAAGGGTACATAAAACAAGATCAGGCCGGTCAAGATCTTCCATTTGACCTGGAGTCATAGGCTGGTAGGAAAAGCCTATTCTTTTTCATTGAAGACAACTATTTTCATAGTATTTACACAGCGTGATCACCAGCTATTTCTCAAAAAATGAAATGTATTTTAAAGGATGCATTATTTGAAGTAGGTAACTAAAAGCTTCCTGGCTCTTTTCCTTTCTGCAAAGGCCCCGAATATTCTTGCAGGTTAGGGTAAGGGAGTGTGCACGTAATGAAGTGACAGATCTGGGAGCCAAAGACCTCTGAGCACACCCTTAGGGCTCTCAGTCCTGCGATACAGACTAGAGGAGCAACAGACCATGGACCTCCTGAACAGCAGCAACAGAACTGGACTTTCCCTGCTTTCCCTCCCAAAAAAAGAGCCACTTCCCCCTGCAGAGCCCGCCTTAGCTGGCAATGTTATGGCTTTGACATATTATTATCCACTGTAGAGGCACAGCGCAGTGAATATGCCTGAAAACTGAGCCGTCTAGACAGTCTAGTCTGAACGACAATGATTCCAAAGGGAAAGGCCATAAAGACTCTTATCCTAGAAGAAACCATTACTGCAGAAATAAACCCATTCCATATAAATTGGGCCCAATTCTAAACTTGTGCTCCAAACCGCAAAGCTCTTCAGACTGATGTAATACCATCCTTATTTGGGAAGCGCTGAGACAAAGCACTCAGAACAAAACCACCTTGGCAGCTCTGCCGCTGAAAAGCTCTTCTCCGCTATTCCCTGGTGGGACCCTCCTCTCTGCAGAGGGGCCTTTGCACATTAAGCTTTGTGTGCTGGGAGCGCTCCCAGCACACAAACTCACAAGCGAGGTGCTGCCAGGGGCTTCTTCCAGCTTCTGATGACGTGTCTTGCGCAAGAACGATGCATTGAATCCCAGGGCTGCTGTAGATTGACTCTGTGCGTCCAACGCCATTTGCACCAAATGCTCCCCACTTCGTTCATGGAAGAGTATCCTCAGCATTAGCAAGAGCTGTCCCTGTGTGCAACAGAAGAAGCTTTTCCTCCAGAATCTGCAGTCAGAAAGCAGGAAAGCACTTATTCTAAGCTACTGAATATTTATTGCTTATAAATGATTGGAAAAATCTGACTGCATCCTACTTTTCAGTGTGCGAATCTGGTGCATTGGTGGACTCATTTGGATTTTAATGAGCCAGATCTCAGGCATTAGCTTCTGGGAATGTATATGAAGTCATTATGTATATGGATTTTATATGCAGGCATTGAAGCCAGCCAGCCACAGTAAAGCAAATTGCTGCTCGCACTGTTTGACCTCCAGCAGAGGTAGGATGGACATGGTGGCCATCAGGAAGAGTCTGCTGCCCTTGGCCACCTGGGGCTTCACAGGACTGAGGTCATACCATTTCAGGACACGACCTTACACCCTTCAGGTGTGGGCCAGTGATGGTGTTGGAGAAGCCTTCTCCTGTACTGGAATTTGTCCTATGATCTCCCACCTCATAGCACCAGACTGAGTTTTCTCTACTAGCATTTCTTACTTCTAGCTCTAATCAACTGCTCAGTGAAAATCCATGCTGACATTCCCTCCTTTATGTTTTATCCTCCAAGGGAAAGGATATTCTCTCCTGGATGAGAGCTGAACTGCAAGCCAGAAGTTTCGAAATTTACTCCTGACTAAACTACTAGCCTTGGGCAAGTCTGACTCCTCTCCCAACCTTTTGTCTCTTTGTCCATGTAGACTATCCATTAACATGAAAAAATTCAAGTTCTCATCCTAAGCAGCTCTCCAAAACTCCTTTATTGATGGGGAGAGAAAGATAATTCCATAAGGTATCTCATGTGCTGCTAAGACTTGCTTTCCCTATGTACTTTTGTCTCCACTGGTTATAAGAGGAAATTAGTGCTTGGTTTGCACCAAAACCTCAGTAACTAAAGGTGGGTGAAACACATAACATCTTTGTCATGTATTTTTATGGTACCTGCCCCGGTGGGAGCTTCTGTTTCAGTTGAAACCTCTGGCTGCTACTGGAGCACAATAACGAAAGCAAAATTCTGGGTACTCAGCTCCACCTTCCTGCAACCTGTGGAAGCTGCTCTACACAGCAAGGCCTCCTCCCTGCCCCCAAGTCATTTCTTCAGTGATTTCACTAAATATGCTACAGAGGTGCTCACAGGTAGTTTAAGGGCAACAACTAGCTTAAGGCAACCTAATCTTTCTTTATGGTTGGCACCTGCTGCCTGGCCATCCAGCAGAGGGGGACAGGACAGGCCATCTCCACACATGTACAGACTTAGCAAAGGGAATTCCTTCTCATTAGAAAGGAAGAGAGTTTTACTTATCTTTTTGAGAATCTACCTATGGAAACAACCCTTTTTTTTTTTTTTTAGCATCTCCAGAGGACTGAAAGCTATTACACTGATAATGACTTCTGAGAATAGGCAGCGAGTGCCTACCAACATTTATGGGATAAAAAAAAAAAAAGTTGTTCTCAGGTTAAATTTGCATCCTTCACCACTCTTCTGGTGTTAGTCTGCAAAGTTTGTGCTTTTCTTCTCTGCAGGGATGAGGGGCCCAGGTGGGACTGCTCCAAGGCTTCTGGGGTAACAAAAATACCATGCAGGCCAATTTGGTGAACTGATACTCTTAAGACATTTCATTTGTCATCATTGACTAAAAATGAAACCTCCAGAAGCCACAGAACCTAATAGGCAATATTTAGAAACTGAGGCTGAAAATTAAGTCTGTCTTGTGTAAATTATTTCTGCATGGCTTTAGCATATTTCTTCATGCAATTTAATGTCACCTATAAGGGCATTCAGTGACTAGATTTTGTTATTATTTACAGCCCATTATCTAAAGTACAACACACATAATAGCTCCATACAGAATACGAGTTTTTAACAGTAGTCAATGAATAAAACTGTCAGCTCATTGTACCTTACTGACATCAGTGTCTTCGCGGAATAATGGGACACCACAAGGTACAAAAACATTGAGCTTCGTTATCCAAAAGGAGAACGCTTTGAACTCGGCAAGCAATAAAGTGGGAAGTATGATGGTATAAATAACCCTGCTTAATAGTACCATCATAAAACACACCACCCTAATTAGCGCCACTGCCAGCCCCGCCTGAGCTATGCTGACTGCTGGGGTTGAGCTCCCAGGTTTGAGCAAGGCCAGTGGTGAGCGAGATGTCCTTCACGTACAGCGCATCTGCTCTTGGTACCATCATGCTTTTAGCTATCATGTTAGCCAAATGTTCTTCTGAACATTTATTACTTGCCTTGGTTGATACCGCCTAGTTTCTCTGTCCCTTCCCTCGTAGCATCCTGCAGTCTGGTCTTCTTCTAACCCATTATCATGGGTGGAGAGTCTCTACATCTCCCATTTCACATATGGGTGTATATGTACATACAAGCTCCTCCACACAGCCCCTTTCACATCTAGGGCCACAAAAATGATCAGAGGATTGGAGCACTTCTCATATGAAGACAGGCTGAGAGAGTTGGGGTTGTTCAGCCGGGAGAGGAGAAGGCTCTGGGGAGACCTTATAACAGCCTTCCAGTACCTGAAGGCGACCTACAGGAGAGATGGGGAGGGACTCTTTGTCAGGAGATGTAGTGACAGGACAAGGGGTAATGGTTTAAAATTGAAAAAGATGGGAGATTTAGATTAGATACTAGAAAGAAATTCTTTCCTGTGAGGGTGGTGAGACCCTGGCCCAGGTTGCCCAGAAAAGCTGTGGCTGCCCCATCCCTGGAGGGGTTCAAGGCCAGGTTGGACGGGGCTTTGAGCAACCTGGTCTGGTGGGAGGTGTCCCTGCCCAGGGCAGAGGGGTTGGAACGAGATGATCTTTAATGTCCCTTCCAACTCTAACCATTATATGATTTTATGATCTATGCACAAAAATTCTTGCAAAATTTCTCTGGTGAGAGAGAAATCAGTACAGCCCCATGTCTCCATGTGGCTGAAGTGGTGCAGGATGCACAGACCTGTCTACAAGAGGGAACTCGCTTTCACTCCTTCCCTATTTTTCCTCAAACTCACTAAGGCTCCTCCTTACAGGCAGAAAGACATCTGGACAGAATAAAACAAATAGAAATTCACACCACGAGCTCCGCAGATGATTTGGATGTTTCAAGAATAATAAAAAAAAAAAATTTAAGTCACAATCATAAGAAAGCATCAACTTTCCTTCCAAGCTTTGTTTACAGTAAATTACATGAATATTCAAGTTTAGGTGGAAGCCAGCTTTTTCCCCCCCACACTGAACTGTAACTTCCTTTCAATACCTGACTGTACTTGCCATCATGGCTTTTTTTTTTGCCTCCCCTCTCGTGACATCTGCCAAGGATTCCCTTGAACAGTTCCTGTGGGCTGCTGTTCTCAATGGGCTCCATTTAACAAAGAATGGAAGAAACCTCCTCTTAAACATCATTTTCATTCTCCTGCAGCTGCAGATATATTCAAATTGGTCACTGTATTTCCCTACAGTCTAAACTAAGAGGGTTTTGAGTACATTTGCCCTCCCCTGTTCCATCTGAGAAAAACTGGGAGCTGTTCTTGAATCTAGGATTTTCCTTAGAAGTTACATCTCCCTCCATTTTATTGAAAAATCCAGAATTTCTCAGTGAGACCCTGCTACCAATCATTATTCTATAGGATCACACTAGTCTTGGCAAACAGAGAACTGAAAGAACATTTTTAGCTACTGTGGTCTGGTATAAAAATAACTCTACCTAAGAATGGAGATACATATATACACACAGATAAAAACAAAAAAATCTGAATTAGTACCTTCTCTTTGAGCAGCTGATGTTTCAATGCACAGACCCCCAAACACAAGACTCAAATGTGAATCCCTTGTGCTCCCAAAATGAAGATGGTGACAAACTGTGGGACTTATGGGAAAGCTTATGAAAATTTCACACGCCTGTCTTCCTTCCCCCATATTCTCGAGCAGCAGAGAACAACATCTTTCTTGATAAGAGAGACCTAGCTGAAAAGCTAGACTGGTAGTGCCTTCCCTCTTTTGTTTTAAATCATGTGGTTTATTCATCAGGGAGGGAAAAGGTTTCAATCCACAGGCGTGTAATTGTTTTGCTTGCACATACTCTTATTTTGCAATTTCTAGATCCATTCAAGCATTCCGACTCCGTCTTACCAAGGATTTGCATTCAACGTGGGGAAAAAAGTTCCCACAGCACTGAATAGTTTAGATTAATCAGATCATGATTTCTCTATGCTTAGTGATTCTTTGAAATTAAATTATTATTTGTTCACTTGCTAGCTAAAAGTAGGAAAACTGTTTCTGGAGAAAAGATAATTTGCCAAAGGATCCAGCTAGAAATTATTAGGAAATCAAACTTGAATACAGTAAAATACTTCAGGAAAAATTTACTAGCCACTTAGAGATCAAAAAAAGTAACACAAGAAGGACTCTGATCCTTCCAATATGAAGGTGGTGACAACAGTCACCATAAACCCCAGTCCTAGATCCAATAGTTTGGCCGTTAAAATGCAGATTAAGGAAAAAAAAGCACAAATACAGCCTCTATTTCAGGTGATTTCCCCCCCCCCCCCCCCCCCCCTACTTTTCCCCCTGTCCAAGGCACTTTCCTCATCCCTTGGCTACCAGGAGCTCAGGGTGTAGGTGTGGGTACTGCCAGTTTCCATCCTACCTGCAGGAAACCGCCTATGCTTGAGGTGTTGTGTTTTGTGAGAGATAGTCCTACAGACAGACAACCCACATCCATATCTACAGCTCTGCTCCCATCTGAAATGAATCTCCAGTTCAGGGTCAGCAGAAGAGGCTGAGCATGCACAAGCTCACCAGATATTTGAGTGCTGAGGTGAGAACCTCATCCCAGGATACAGGAGCTCGGCTTGGCACAGGAAGAGCAACTTGAACAAACATCAGCAACAGGTTGCCCAGAGAAGCTGTGGCTGCCCCATCCCTGGAGGGGTTCAAGGCCAGGCTGGACAGGGCTTTGAGCAACCTGGTCTGGTGGGAGGTGTCCCTGCCCAGGGCAGGGGGTTGGAACTGGATGATCTTCAAGGTCCCTTCCAACCCTAAACATTGTATGATCCTAACATCTGGATGAAGAGCTCCTGCTGCTAAAACACAGCAGGTAAGGACTTGTCCTTTGACCACTTGCTAATCTTGGTTACTTATTCTTGATTCTTCATTAATACTTTTAAATCTACCCAAAACAAAACACTGCTTTATCTGAGCTACGGATGGATTATGGGGCGGGGGGGCTGGGAGTGGAAGGTGGGAGAGGGGGAGGAGGCGGTGTCCAAGTTTTTTAAAGGAAAACAAAGATCTAAATTAGCTTGATCCTAAAAGTGATCTTGATATATTCCATCTTTTTTGAGATTAAAAAAAAAAACTCAAGCAAGCTCCGATCCTGAGCTCACTGGCAGGTATCACGATCAGTGGTGCTGCACACGTACACAAGATACTGTTCGTAATCCCAGACCTTATTTCAACAAACCCACCCTATTCAGAAAGGTATCAAGTGAATCCCATCCTATCACTCTTTACTTAGAAATTTTGTGCTTAAAGTCATGGTCTTGAAAAAAAAAAACCACCCAGACACACATACACACAGTGATAATATTTTAAATGCAGATACTAGGCACAAATATCTGCATTAAGCAGCCCTAGATCCAAAACCTAAGCAGGGGAAACAAACAGCAAACCAAGGGGGAGCAAAATAGAGCACAGAAGGTGAAAAATAGAGATGTGAGTACCTGGTCCATGAAGATGCCCACCGAAGTGAAGAAGATGCTACAGAGGAAAAAGTAGAAGTCTCCAGCAACTCTTAACACAAGACCACGTATTTCTGTCCCGCTAATTTGACAGACTCAGAGCCCCTGGGAAACTTCAGGCTGAACTCTGTATAGGCATTTTCTTGCTCTAACTTGTTCATAACCCAAAGCAATGCATGACTGGTGTGTATAATTAGTCATGGTCACAGCAAAATGGTCCCACAGATACATCAAGACTGAGAACACGTGTATGAACTGATTAAAAACAGCCACTGCAATACCTCCACCTCAGGCTGCATGTAACCAATTATCTTTTTGTGTAAATATCACTGTTTTAAGCTGTATTTTTTGCCTAATTGTTTTCATTTTGCTGTATATTTGCCAAGCCCTAAGTGATAAAAATGTAGTGGTAGCTGCTCATTAATCCTAAGGAGTGGGACACGCACTGTACAGTCTGGCATCACTTAAAGCACTAATTAAGACTGTTTTGAATATACCATGTGCTTTTCTCCCTGGCACCTTCCTGAAAGGATTATTCAGCTGTTACCTCCAAACCCACCCAGTGCTCACGTTGAGCTTTTCACAGCCACTGTCAACGCTCTGTCATCGCAGATTGATGCGGCGCCCATGGAGCTCCGCCAGCGCCCACCAGCAGAGGATGTGGCCTTTTGCTTCTCCTCTGACTGGCATCCAGGAGAAGCTGTCACTCATTCGCTGGGGACGGAGAGAATTATTTATTTATTTATTTTTATAGCTCCAGAGAAAGGAAATTTAATGATTCACCAGAATAGCCATTCCAGCTGGTAAAAGTTCACATCGCATATTTATGCCTGGAAGGGTGACAGCAAAGAAACCTTAATGTGTGCATTTCTTATCCTCATTACACCAGGCACGGTCAGAAGTAAACAGTGGCATTTAAAATTTAAGAGTGTTACAAGGAATTACGGTGTCCATTAGTGAGGTTAACTTTTATATCACTACAACTGCCATCCAAATTTTATCTATACACACAGAAAGAGAGCGTTAAGTGCCAGCAGTCAGGTACGTGGACTCAAACCTCTTCAAAGCGACTGGTAAAACTGGCTTTTCCACTACTATTTCTATTAATCATCTCAGTTACAGCCAGTTTACACAGGACAACTGCCTGACCTGTGTGTGTCCCAGTAAAACTCTCACATTTGCTCCAGGATTTGAATCCTCTTCCACTTTGACTATAGCATTTCATATACAAATTTTTTTTGTCACTCATATCAAATCTCTTCCTGGGAGAGACAATAAAAAAAGTGCCCTTTTAGCTCCAGCTGTGTTCACCCCACCTCTATTCGTGTCCGAAAACCTCGATCCCGTTACCAGGAATGCAGCTCCTCTCAATATTAGAACCCATAAATATTTTGTAGCCAAAACTCTGATTGCAGCAAATACTCCTTAAAGCCAAGAAGGCTTGATAAAAAACCCATGCCCAGGCTGGTTTTAAACGATTGCCACAGGGAGACCCATAGGCTGTCTCATTACAAATTCACAGGTTATTATATTCCCAAATTACGGCAGCCTCAAGTTTGCAGCAAAAGCCGAGTCTGACAAAGATGATGATTGTGTCATAAAAGTGATCAATGAAAATTAGTATTAGACCATGAGAATTGCATCTCACAAGGGCTCAAGTGTTTTAAATCCTGTTTGGTTAACAGGCAATATCACATTGCTATAAATGCATAATAGAAATGCATTTCCAATTGGACCCTTATCACCGAGGCTTTAAATCTTTGTGATGTTTATTTGACATTGAGCCTGATAAGAAGCAGGGCAATCTCTGAGGTGGGTTTGGTGCTCTCCTGTGCTTCATTTGAAGTCACTACCAATGACACAAGGAAACTTCAGACCCACACAGTTTGTTGTTTCTTCCTTCCTGCACATCTGTGTTGAACTGTTTAATCCCAACAAAGTTTTTCCTGAATTCACAGCTCGAACACAATTTTCTTATCCATCACGTTCATAATGATTATGGCATTCTGTATATGACAGCTACTGTTTTAACCTATACTTTATTTCAAGAATGTCAGAACTAAGCACACACTTGAAAAAAAGGCAAGCAAGGGGTTTTTTTTGTCTCTAATACATACATTTTGTGAATTGCCTTTCAAATATTATCGTAAGAATTTTTTTTTTCCAGTAGGAAGCTACTTATCCCTACTTGGAGCGTGTTGCTCTAGAAGCTGTATAATAACATATACTCCTACAAGGAACATTTAAATTTTCATGTTGTCTTTACCAGGAAACCTGGGATTTAACATTTAAAGATCAGAAACACCACTATGTGAAAAGTAAATAACCACATTTCTTACTCAAGTTCTGTTTTGGGGACCTTAATTAAAGCACCATATAAGTTTTACCATACAGCAGACATCTAAGCATAAAAGCAAAATTGTTCCCTATATTCACAGGCCCTACATTCGCTCACAAGGTATTTCTCCTACCCTCTACCTTTCATCTGTTTGTGTTTCCTAATGAGCTTGCTAAAATAGCAGTATCTGGTGCATGTATCATTCCCGGCATAATGGATCCCTATTTTGACAGGACTCAGGCAATCTAAGTAATGGATGCATTTCATAATCATCCTCGTCACAATTAGATAAAACTGTACTCCAGGAGGCTTTCACTTAGCAGGTGCGGTTCGCTCTGGGAAAGCATTTCAGAAGCAATCACAACAGCTCTTGTGGTACAGATCCATTTGTCAACTTGAATTCTTGAAATTAAAAGACATCACTTTTCAGGACAAGACGCCGAATCTTAACTCCAGCGTTATCCTTTCCTATCAGTAGGATTCCTGCCATCGAAGCATTCGAGCAAATCAGCACACCAATTGATTTCAGTGACACAGGTCACAGACTTCAGGTTATAAATATTCCTGGGACCCTTCCTGGCACAAATATCCAGGAATTCACACATAAAAACTCTGATGAAAAACCGGAACAGATGCTGAGTAACATTTTTTTCCATGGAGATTTGATTATTACTAAGTATTTAAAAGATATGGAATTATTTTTATCCCTTTGATATTTTCTTGTCAAAAATTCACTTTTCAGAACTGCAGGCCTATAAGCAGCTGTTTTTCCCCCAGACACATTAAATACTGTTATTACCTCTATGGAGTGTCCACTAAACACCAAACTAATGCACCTGGAGTAGTAACAGTGACTGTAACCTCCACATGTCTAAAAAGGACACTGGTTAGCTTGCTGATATAGGAATATCTCGATTGATCCACTTTATTTTCCAGTTTCACACAGTATTGACATATTTTGCATCATAAGAGCACTGGTGCAGTCCTTTGCTCTTCAGGTTTATTACGATGGGCTCATGCCACTGAGCTGTAGGCTACCGACATGTTGTGTCAACTACTGAGACTCCCTACAGACAGCCCAAAAATGCATAAGGAAAGTCTGCTTTGAGAAAGAGAGCCAAGTTCTGCTTTAATTTACAGTGGCACCAGCAAGTGCTGAGGTACCAGAGGGAGTGCAGGGAAAGGGATAATTGAGCCCTTGAGTCTTTTATACCTTTGAATGCTCCAAGGTCATTGGCTCCATCCCTTCCCTCTGGCCCATCCATCATTGCTAGTTTATAATGATTATCAGCAATTAGCCTGTCATGACATTATAGTGTAATATATACTACCACATGCTGAATATTTTGAGCTCCGAGCCTCGATCTCCTACTTAAATCTTAAAAATTAAACTGAAAAAAAACTCAAATCCAAAATTACAGGGACTTAACTATTGTTTTTTTTTCTTGTTCTTGGTCACCACAAGGAAGCACATCTCAAAAACTTTCATTAACTTATCTGGTTTTCATTGAACATTGCAGGGGTGCTTTGGAGAATTCGGTTAACAAGGGAAGTGCTTCAGAGTCTGTTAGCTAGAAATAAGAAGAAACAGCGCCCCAAGTAACTGTCTTTGACAGTAGCATTGATCATGTCCGCCTTCCCTAGGTCCTATGTGACCTACCAGCCTCAGCCATTCTCCTGTCCAAACAACAACTGATCTTCTACTGCTTTCAACATGTTTGATATCATGCAGTAGCTGAACTTGTGGTTCCGCTGAATGTCACCCAGCCCCTCTGGAATCTTTTTGGGACGCAAGTGCACAACAGAGGTGGCCTTCTGACCACATCTGGATGGGATCGTCCAAGTGGTCCTCAGACCTTCGGGGGGAACACTTGCAGAGAACCAGATGTTATCACCACAACAGAAATCGAACCAGCTCTGGAGGCTGTGGCAGAGGCAGTGGCTTTGATGCTCCATAATCCTTCCTAGCGTGTTCAAAAAACAAAATGCAATTTTATTGTCCTCAATGTTCTTGTCACCGCTTCGCAGTGAGGTGTGATTGCACCAAACTTGCACCTTGTGTTTCACACAAGTCAAGTCAGGTGCTTTTGTCAGGCTTGTGCAGGGACTAACTTCTTCCCATCTCCCATGAATTGGTTTCTTGGCCACCTACCAGAAGAAGCAACTGTACTATAATATCAGCCTTAGCATTAAAACAGGTTTAAACCTGGGTTTAAGCTGGGTTGTTGCTAGACTTTGGCCTTCTCCCACCCCTTAGGTTTAAAGGGATTATATACAAATACAGAAAACTTTAGTGACGAAAATAGCATAGAAGCCTTTGCATCTGCTGTGACTGTGCGATTTAAAACACACTCTGTGACTCTCCTTCAAGCTGAACAGTGACCTTCAAAGCCCATCCCAATGTCAGGAGCAGTTTTCCTTCAGCTCTATCATCACAGAGCTGAGACCAAGCATCAGGCAACCACCATCAGCCAGCAAGGGGAAGGCAAACCATCTTTTAAGATGAGCCTTCCAGGGCACACATGGAGCTGTACAGCAGTAAGGAAGGTAGACAGTCCCCAGTAGCATGATCCTGGCAACTTGCTGTCTTGGGAACCTGCAGATGCTCCCCTGAAGGGTTAGTTTTGGCTCTTTTTTGCTCCAAGAAAAGATTCCCCTATAATAATCTTCCCATTTCTTTGTCTGAGGCTGATAATGCCTCTGCTTACTCATCACCCAGCTGTTATGATCTCTTCTTTATCTCCTGTCTTTCTTAGGAATTTGAATTACTCAGTGGCAGCTAATCTGCTCATTCCTTGTTTTGCTCCGGGCTTAATCACAGGTTACTCATGTTAACTCTTGCTCATCTCAATTAGAGGCTACTCAGCCCACAGACCTGATCTGATTGAGAAAATAAAAAAAAAAACCACTTCTACCAAGAGAGGAAAAAAAAAAAAATCACCCACAAACTTTGCTGATGGAGTCTATGGAGAACACATTAGAAGACAACAGAAAAAAGGGGTTTTATAGAAAAAGGTTTTGAGAGGCTTTCATCTTTTTTTTCCACTGAGGTCAGAAGGGACAGCTTGGGATCACCTTGTCCAACCCCCTGCTCAAGCAAGGGGAGGCAGAGCAGGTTCCCAAAAGAGGGGCCGGCATACACAACTCTCTTGGGTCCATACGTGTAATTTCATCCCCCTCTCAAGGTTTTCCAGGACCAGCTCAGAACAGAGCGGAGCACTCAGTGTAGAGTCATACTCAGATTCCCACCCAGGGAGAGGCAAAGGATGAGAAATGAGAAGCACCGTCGCTCTCAAACAAGGTTATTTACAGCACGCGACAGGAGGTGGGGGCATGAACTCTCCAGAAATGTTGAAATATAGATCTGACTGTGGGCATTGTAGTGCCTCACCAACAGTGCACTCAATCAAAATCAAATAAGAAAGATTTCACACCGCTGCTGCCACCGTTGCTTCTATTTTACAGTGACATTACTACCTGGCCTGGAGCCTACCAGAAAATCCTCTCTGCTGTGAGCTCTCAGGTAGCAAAGAGTTAAGAAGATAATTTCCCAAAGCTAAAAAGCTTTCCCGGAGTGGAAAACCAGTGGGGCTCGCAAGGGCCAGTAGCCACACTTTTAAAGTGGGAATTCTCATAGCAGAACAGCCAAATCCAGGGCAAACACTCTGTATAACCACAAAGGCCATCCCCATCACCTGGCTGGCAGTTCTGATGTTAGATAGATGGCCCAGGACCCCTCGCTGATGAGACACACTTTGCTCATCAAATGCTCAGGGATGCCCTTTGCCAGCTGTGGGACAACCGCTGGCAGTGACTGTTGGACCGTGGGTTATCCCAAGGAGCGACCCACAGCAGAGATGAGAGACAGAACTGAATCCAAAGCATCTTCCAAACCTAGTCCTGCTGTAGCCTGCCAGAACCTGTGACAAGTGAGATACTGAGAACCACACAATTTGGAAGTATAGCCATCCCCTATTACACCAGGATTCAGTCAAAGTCAAAAAAGAAAAATCCAATAGACTTCCTTCTTCAGAGAAAGGTCTCCTATTGGTCTCTTTTCTTCCCCACCTTAGACTTGCCCATTTAGCAATAAAAACCTAAAATCTAAAGCATCATTCTGCAGTGGTAGCAAAACCAAGACTGTCCTGTAACCAAGATTTTATACAGAGGACCTTCAAGATGCTCCTCCAAGCAAAATGAGCACCTGGTCACAGTCTGAGCTTCTAGATACTCAGAGTTAAAGATTGAGATACATCCCCTGTCCTTCCTTCCCTAGCAGGAGGAAACACCACCAGAATAACACAGGGAAAGCCCTTTTACCATATTGAATTAAATACTCTGCAGTACTGAACATCATCTACACCATCTGGCTGAAAGACCACTGAGCACATAAGCACAAGATTAACAAAAAGTTTCCTTTGCTGTTTTCCAGGCCACAAGAAAAACATCCTTTCAGCTAGTTATTATCCTGTGTTTTATACCCAGCTCAGGCAAACACAAGCAGCATTTAATGCCCTGCACTTCAGTTCAGCTGGTAGGAGTCCCCAGATCAGCTTGCGAACAAGTGAACTTCAGAGCAGCTTTATTCTCAAATTCATCCTCACGTCACCAAGGAGGCATCTCCTGTCTCCACCTCACACTGGGGAAATCCAAGTTCTTTGCTTTCTACAACACACTTTTACCACACAGGGCTGGTCGTGCTGTTAAGTGATATATCAAGGGAAGGGTGACCTTTTGATCAGGGTTCACACAAATACATCATTAGGGCTGTAGTGATCAGCAGGCTGTTTTTCTGATGATGTATTAATCTAACACATCATCAAGATGCGATTTGGGAATGATGAATTAGGGGGATATGCCATCAGAGCTCCATTGTCAGAGGGACACATTACTCTCCAGCAGACCCTGGCAAGCCCAAAAGCACTACAAATAGTGTTTTAAAAGATTTTCTTTAAAAACATATAAATGAGGTGTGAGCCAGTGAGAGCAAATTGCGCTTAGAGGCAATAATATGCCTGAGGATCCCACATGCCTTTTGTTCCATATTAAGCACCGGCACCTCTCGGCTCTGTTCTAATATGAGGCTGACGAGAGATTGCGATAATTTGGTCTGCTTCTGTTAATACCCAGCCTGGCCTCGCCACTGGAGCTGCTGAGCGTGGAGTGGGTTACAAACCTCAGAAGGCAGCTTTGCTTTCCAACCATCACCTCTTCATAGAGCTCAGCTCATCATCTCAGGGATGGCTTCGCATTTTTGCATTATTACTCATTTTTATTGCGCTGGTGAAGCCCTCTCTCTCGGCCCTGGGCTGTTAGCCTTAACACACCAGCACTGGAAAGAAGGATAACACCATCCAACCAGCTTCTTACAGTTCTACTGCCAGATGCTGACTGGGTCCAAAATGGGTAAATGTCAAACAACAGGTGTGTGCCTGATGTTATAACATATTTTTAGCCCAAATCTAAGTGGCAGGTATAAGAAAATCTGTTCCTGCCACGATGATGCACAGATCTTCCTGACTCCTGCTAATCGCTCAAGCTGTGGTGAGTTCTTTGATGGGACCCAGCCCTCAATCAGGCTGTCCAGAGCCCCGCTGGAGCGGTGAGAAGAGCCAACTGAAGGAGATGCTGGCAGCAGGACAGAGGGATTTTTGTTATCGTAGTTGTTACTCAAGTCACAGTCCCACCGTCTGCTTTTCCACAGTCGAGGTGGGAATCTCCTGTCTGAGATTGGGATCAGCTACACCAACAGGCAGCGAGATGCTGTCACTCCCCAGGAGGCAGGCTCATCCCCACAGGGCTGACACAGACCGCCACGAGACCAGACAAGACCCAATAATGCTCCCAGGACTCCCACAGGATGGGGAAATCAAGCAACCTGCCCAGCTCTGGGATGCTCTCACATGACTGGGAGAACATTTGCTGTCCAGACACAGCTGATGGGCACGAGCAGCCATGACCATATTACGTCAGTACCCCAAATATTGCCAAGGTTTAGGTGAAAAAAAAAAAATAATCATGGAAAAGGTGAAAATTCAAGAAGTGCTCTGATAAAATGATTTATGTCCAAAAACAATTTAAAAGAAGTTTTAAAAGGACAAGTACCAAAATTTCATGACGGAGAAAGCTGAGCACCCTCTTCCCCTAAACCTCGTTCCAGCTCTCCCAGCACTGAAACTGTCACCATCTACATTCCTGAGAGGTATCATAAATTGAAATGAAATCTCTGCCCAAACTTTTGATGGCTAATTCTCTATTTGATGCTATCCACCAGAAATCAGGGGAGCTACAGACATTTTTCTCCAGCCTTCGTTTCAGTCTGAAGCGACTGTCCCATCATACTTAGGGATATAACACAAGCCGTGGAGGCAGTCACAGCATTCCAGCTTAACATACCACCTCTCGAGCACTTCATTTAACTACTGTTGAAGAGAAATTAGAGTGAAATAATTTCAATTTTAAAGACTCCGATTACTCGCATAGCATTTCTGTCTTAAGCCTATGCCAAGCTCAGCCTCATTAATTACTTATTTGGTCATTATTATTAGAGCTGATAATCATAATCACATATTAAATGAGTTGACAAAGAGTGAGTATCATATTATAAGCCTGCCAAGACTGAGCTTGTTTTCTGAATTTTGAGCCATCCGTGCATGTGAATCTGGAGTCAGTTTCTAAGTTTTGATTTTCATAATAGGTTAACGTTTATGTTGCTCAATGACTTAATGCACAGGCAGAGGAGAGGGAACATTGCCTGTACCGCAAAGCAGCTTTCCTAATGAATCCCTTATTGTCATGTAGGACGTGCTGGCACTTGTGAGCACAACATTCACAGCTCTGTAATTAAGTTCCTTCTCCAATGGAACAAAGCAAAACACCCATTTTTACAGCTGAGTATGGCAATAATTAGAGATCATCACTACAAGGCTGCATGAGAAATACTGTCTGATGCTCTAGCTGTATCTATGGCAAAAAGAGGAGATGTTCCACTATACATTGCAATTAGGGTGACTGTACATTCTTTAGGAACTAAATTAGGGTGACCGTGCATTCTTTGGGAATTAAGAAGTCATAAGGAACCAAGTAGAGGCAATAATCCCCCTCCATAGCAGAGCAGGTCACCAGAGGGGGAGCAAGGACCCAATTAAATGAGCAGGAGACACTTATTCTTCCAGTTCAAGTCAATATATCTTCATCTTTGTTAATGGAAAGTACTTTAGTTTGAAATCCAGGAACGCAGCAGTCAGCACCACTGTCCTCTTACCAAGTCAGACTAAAATTAGCGGCTTAATAGTGCACAGCCGCTAGCGGAAGCCGACTGCTACAATTTATTGCCCGCTCTGCTCTCTCGGTGCGTTTCTCCGACGACAGCAGTGCAGCTCAGTCCTTTCTAGCCGGTACCAGCTCATTTCAGTATTGAAAGAACTGAAATTGTTGATGGTATCATGTAATCAATGCCATCGACAGGGTACTGATATACTCGGGGAGCACTACGCCTAATTAACTTACCACCACACGATCTACTTTTTCTTTTTGTTTCCCTTCAAAGCTTGCAACCAAGACTCTGCTTCTCAGAGAGCCAGAGCTACCTCCAGCTCTGTCGGGGTTTTACCACACGCCTTCCAAGCCAACTTTGCTGCAAAACAGAAGTTTCAAACCAGAGGCGTGGAAGAAACCTTTCCCCAAAGGCTTCTTTGGGGGGAACTGACCCAAGGAGCAGATGGCCCCATCTGCCACCACCTGCCTAAGGCACCTCTTCTGATTTTGAGGGCTGGCAGCATTTCTGCCGAGCACAGCAAAATACAGCAGACCTGTGTGTCACACTGGGTGCCAACCCATCTGGCTCCAGTGACATATCTAACTGTGGTCCAGCCCCCCCCCACCATCAGCATCCTCCCTCGGAAAAAGATCTGTCCCTCCGACACGTTGTTGGGCGGAAAAAGTTCATCTGAAGCCTTTTTCCAGCAGAAAACACTTTTTCCCACAGAGACAGAATCAGTCCAATATTAATTACGTTTTGCTCTACAAAGGAAAAACTCAAAATATCACCTTCAAAAGAACCAGTGCCTCATCTTCTGATTTCTCATTTTTAAGTGGCATATATAAAATAAACATTTCATTATAAGACATTTAAAAAATGGATCAGTGATGAAAGACATACCATAAACCAAACATTTTTCACTGATAAGTGGTTGTTTTTCCATTTCTGTAGTGTCTTTTAGTTTTTCATCTTAATTTCTCTTGGCAAAGCAGCCAAATTTCAAAATTCCCTCTCCCCTCCAAAAACCTTTCAGGAAGCTGTACCTCTGCTTTCCGCACAGCTTCAGTCTGGAACTTTAAGTTCTCATTATCTCCCATTCAATTAATGAAAAATTAACCAACCTCATGAATCAACCACGTAGAACTGGTGGAAGCCCTTATAGCCACAGGTGTATCTTCAGTTTAGCATGAAACACTCGCACCTCAGCTGACTCCAGTACAACCCAGATACTTGTTTAGCAACGACACTCAACAGGTTAGATCAGGCTCTGCAAAGGTGAGACAGGGTGGGAGAAAGCACCAGGCCTGGAGAATAAATCTTATGAGGAGCGATTGAAGGAGCTGGGACTGTTTAGTTTGAGGAAGAGGAGGCTGAGGGGAGACCTCATCACTCTCTCCAAGTACTTGAAAGGACACTGTAGAGAGGTTGGCGCTGGTCTCTTCGCACAGGTAATTAGCGATAGAACAAGAGGGAATGGATTCAAGCTCCAACAGGGTAGGTTTAGACTGGACATTAGGAAACAATTCTTCACAGAAAGAGTGGTCAGACACTGGAACAGGCTGCCCAGGGAGGGGGTTGAGCCACCATCCCTGAATGTGTTTAAGAGACATTTAGATGTGGTGTTGGGGGATATGGTATAGGGGAGAACTTTGTAGAGTGGGGTTGATGGTTGGACTCAATAATCCTGAGGGTCTTTTCCAACCTGAACGATTCTATGATTCTATGATCTGGAGGAGGACGGAATTATCTACAAACCCAAAGGGGTCGCAAAACACTGATTTTTTTTCCCCATCCTTCCTCCAAAACACATTCAAAGCCATAGTGCTGAGGTGGAAGGAAGCTGCAGCTGTTTTGCTGAGCCTGAGAGCTACTCATCTTATTAAATATGCCACCCACAATGAAGAAACATAGCCCCCCCCCCCATACATCAAACCATAGCCAGATACGGCACGCAACTATTTCAAACGCATATCTGATACAAGAGTAAGGGTTCGCTTTAGAAAGTGATGAGTGCCCTTGTTTCATGGGATTGAAGAGTACTTCTGAAGAGAGCATGCTGTGAACATAGGAGGATGTCATGTATAATAGAGCAGCCTGCTGCTGGTGGTGATCTGCTGAATTACCAGACCTTTGATGTGGGAAGAAAACACAAAAAAAAAAAAAAAGAAAAAAAAAGCAGCACTTCATATCTCCTACAAAACACTGAAGCCTTCGTAAAGAAAGCATCCATTTGAGAAGTACAACTGATAAAACACTGGGGTTTTGTGCAGCAAGGTTGTTATCGTAACACAAAATAAAGACTCACACAAATACCCGTCGTGGAGTGGGTGGAGTGGAGGGAAAGCAGTTACAGCTGATCTCCAAAGAGGATTTGAGTAAGCTGCTGACTCTGGCTGGGAAATATCTCCAAGGCCAAGCGATTTTATAATCTCACACTTATAGCCTCAAATCTTATCCGGCCAAACAAGAAGTTAATCTCAAGTACAGGGAAAGCCACGTGATAAGGGTGTTTCTGGAGCCATACCTGTCAGGAACAGGAATTAGCACAAGAGGTGACTGCTTCACATCTCAGAGCAAGAAAAGCTATTTTTCCCCCCCTTTCCCAGGAGCGCTGACCCAGCAAGGGTCACATCTGCAACCAAGTTGTACAGAAAACACCTCAAAAGTGGGTAGAAATCAGGTGAAGTCCCGCAGGCAGCATTCGCCCCATCTGGTATAGGGTTGTGGTGACCAAGCTGCACTCTGCGCTCCGCTCTGTCACAGGAGACCTTTGCTTGCTGTTTTGCAAACAAATGCCTTCCCTACAGACCTAACTGCAGAAAAACTCATTTTGTGCAGGTTCTTATAAACTCTCCTCCACCCTTTGCTATCACCATCTCTCTAATGTACTTTCCCCTTGTTATCTGGTAATACATCCAGTGTTATCCCAGCAAAAGAATCCAGCCGCAGTAAACCCCTCTCCGAGTCACCAGTGGCCATCTTTTGTTCTTGCTGTTCTCTATAATGTATTCTCCACTGAAATTGAGGGGCTGGTTTTGAGAATATTTTACTTGGGATTGTATTAGACCAGAAATCACACCCTGAAATCTTTATTCTAGCAACAGGGATGTTTTGGGGGCTGCTAACAATGTTCAAACATTTATATCCATGTCCACCAACGCAGTCACTCTACTGTAGAAGGCCACCAGATTTACCATATTACCACGTAAAGCCGTGTTGGCTATCTCTAATCACCTCCTTGTCATCTATATGCCTTGCTTGATGTCCTTTATCAAGCACTCTGGGACTGGCAAAATGAAAAGAATTAAAAGGAGATTTATGCAGGAATCATCACAACCAACAACAAAAAATAGAACATCTTCTGGTCAAGGCATGGGCTCTGGTGGCCAAAGAAATGCTGAAAACGAACAATGTTTCCCAGTAAAAGGGGAGCTCCTGCCATATGAGGGAGTTTTGGTTCTAGGCAATTCCAAAACTCTTAAAAGATATAGCTAAAGAGATACAGAAAGCTCACATAGGAATTGAAAGTCTAATTTTATCTTGTCCTCAGATAAACAACAATGGTGAGAAAAATTGCTGAGATTTGTTTGGCCAGGAAATCTATATTCTTATTCAAGTCTGGTACTGCAGCCCTCCATTACAAGAGGATATAAAATGCATACGCTAGGAAAATAGTTCCTCTTGAACACGCATCTCAAATCTTTTTTCAAAGATACAGCATATTCAACACAGTATTATACTTGTCCAGTTTTAACCTGTACATTGATATCTTGTACTTCTGCTTGAAATAACTCTTAAAAAGAAGCTTTCAGACAACTTGCAAAAACTTGAGTTTAAGCAATTCCCAATAAAGAAGCTGTTGCAATATATAGCCACAAGACATCACGATCCCCAGACTAACAGGTTTAAAGAAATACAATAAAGTTATTATCACAATCAGACTCTAACCTGTGTTCAAAGCTCTGAAACTACACAACAGCTCGAGGAAAACAAGGCTCAGCACCCGCAATTAAAACCTGGACACAGACAAGGTCTTTTGTCCTTTCTGCAAGGACAGAGCAACACCCAGAAGTCTGAGTCCAAACCAGCCCACACAGCACAGAGGTACCACCAAGGGATGTAGGGTTTAACCCCTGCATCCCACTTGTCTCAACACAGCATCAGACATCTCCACACAGAGCCCGCAGGCACCTACAGCAGTTTCAGGACCACCACAGCTTTAGAACAGACACCTGGAACATCTCTTTATAAGGAATCCCAAAACCAAAAGTGGGTTTATCAGAACATTAGTCAGGATAGGTGACACTTAAAGCAGCACTAAGCAACTGGGTCAACCACAACAGAAATGCAAAATGTTTATAAGTCCATGTTTTCCTACCGTGTGTCTCTGCAGGGGAGATTCTTGCTCCTAGGTTTGGTTCCCAGCATCTCTGAAGCTTCCCAAGATGCAGCAAAGCCTCTGCAGGCATCACTTGCTCCAGAAAGATGCCTAATTTCCCCCCTCCTGACAACCAGCAGGGGCAGATACCACCACCCAACCAGCACCAAGCCCCTAGGACGATGTAAAGCAGCCCAGCTGGGAAAGCCCACACCTGCAGAGCATACTACAGCCACAACAAGCTCCTTCCAGACAGAAAACCCCTGAAACCAATTTATACTTTCCCAGTGGACTGATTCAGAGCCATTATACACCTGTGGTTTAGACACAAAAGCCCTTTAGGATGTTTTCCCCTGGTAGCACCAAATACTTGTCCATATAGGCACATCCAGGTGGGGGCTATTTCAGATCCTTTGCTCGTGATCATCACAGAGATTGAGAAACTGGAGTAATAACGCTTCTGTTTCTTTTTTTGGTCTGTTATCACAAGAATATAGATTTTCCCCCATGTGTCCTTTTCTCTGCGTGATGTGCATGTTCCAGTGCCAGGTAAAAGAATATGAATTAATAATCAACAAACAAATAAAGCATACCGGCTTCTGAAGCTAGCAGCCCACACTTTCAGTCTGCTCAGAACATGACACGTAACTGGTTTATTCCACAAGCTTATTCTCTGTCATTTTCTCTCCTTACAGGCTGCTCTTTTCTTACTGAAGTGCTAAACATGATTTTTGCACCCTGATGATGCACTTTTCCCTGCTTTCACATGCTTAATTCCCTGTGATACCCAAAGAGAGTCTCAGAGGAGAGAAAATGGTGAAGAAGCATAAGTAGTCCAACCCAAAAAGCATTACTCCTGGATTTATTGCTTCTCAAGCAAGAAAGGCGGTAATGATACTGAAAGCTCTCTGCACCTTACAGCCCTTTCACTCTTACCAGCCTTGTCCTCATATATTATTTTGCTGGGTTTATATTACACATTTCAGCGTAGGAGCAACTCTGTTGTTGGAAATGCATCAGGTATCAAAAAACAGAAATCATCACCAGTGGCAAATTGTATCACTCTCTCCCTATTCTCGACCCTCTTCTCTGACATTTAATAATGACTAATGAAATATAGATACTGACCCAAGAGCAACTGGCAGCGTCCGACAAGTTGCCTCCTTTAAATGTGTTAAACTACAAACCTTTTGCAGATTATTGTACCATTTTTTGTTATTTTGCCATGTATGAGGGTTGGGTTTTTTTCCTGTACTTTCAGCGGTGTGTTTAAGAATGAGCTTGGATATTTTAGAACAAATAGAGAGGGTGTCAATAATGAGCTCTTAAGACTTACCAGCTGCTTCGGGGAGCTATGTCAGTACTTACCTGTGTTGACAAAAGAGGATCATTCCAGTATCTTATATTTATATAATTAACAAGTCCAACTTTATAAAAGAAAGGCAGAGTCCTCCCAGTGTTCCTGACAACTGCAGGAAGATGCGCAGCTAACTTAGGTAGAGAAACCTGGAGGTGGGTTTAATTAAAGCAAAAAGGAAACTCTATGGTTTTTTTATCATAATTTTGCTTTTTTTTTTTTCCCCTAGCTTTGAAATGAACACCAACTGCAACAATCCAGCATACTTCTCCTTAAAACTAGACTGACACTTGAACAATGTTAATAAAAGGAGTGCAAATATCTAGGAAGACTGGATTAGGGAGAAATTCAAGCGGGCTGAGTACAATCTAAAGTAATTCTCTGTGCTTTGGATGCTTTAGAAGACTCAGAAGCCCGCACTGTGTTCAGCAATATCCATTTCAGCCCCTGGAGACTGACTTCACCATGTGATGAAAGAGTCACTGGAACTGCCATTTTCTCCATCATTACATGGTCATAAACGTAGCAGGAGGGAGTCAAAACTTCTTAAATTCTTTCCATTTCACAAACTTTTCAAATAGACTGATTTCTTTGGGGGGGGAAAAATCCTTTTTATATATGCAAAAAAAGCACACAAATAACAAATCTATTAGAGAAATACAAAAACAACAATTTCTGATAGACATTTCAATAAATTCTTGTGAGCAATGCACAAAAGAAAATATGCCTTAAATAGCAGCTTGATTGTAATTAGAAGAGTCTGACAGTTTTCCAGATTTCCTCCTCGAGAGACTGAGGCTAAAATATTCTGATTTTTTGAGGGGGAATACGCAATCTTAGACGGGGGCTTTGACTGTAGACTTTATGTTCGTTCTTCCACATTGCTGCTTCACCAATAAAAGCTGGCAAAGGATGGACTAAGAAGGATGGGCGGTGTAGGAGGATGTGGTCATGGTCGCACCATGCCACAGCCTTTCCTGGGACCTCCCTCCTCATGGCTTTGAAGGCGACCATGGTACTGGGTGCCCAAGCCAGGGAAAATCTCAGTCCAAGTGGGGTTCACAAAGAGAGATGAAGCCACAGGTGAGGGATGATGAGCTCCTTGCGTGCTCGCATGCAGGAACAGGCAAAGCCACCAGCTTGGGGCAGAAAAACACCCTTCACCTTGCTCTCCAGTTTGCACCCACACCCAGTTAGAGAGCAGGATTGGATTTACGGGGACAGGCTGCTGTCATTTGTGCTTAGGACCCTTTAAATCACTTTTGATCTGCCTCTTCCCAGCAAGGAAATGGTTTGGACTTACCTCTGCCCAGCCACTACCTCTTCACCTCCCTCCTTAGCACCCCTCGCCCTGGGGCAGCCCTCCAAGAGCGCCAGGGCTGCCGTCCGTTATCGCCAGAGGTAATGAGATTTCTTCCCGAAAGAAGAAAATGACTTGTCAGCTCAGACCTGACAGTATCTGTTTAGCTCCAGAGTGAATATAAGTCACTTCAGTGATATCAGCGAGAATGTCATTTTCTGACAATGCACACGAAGAACAATCATTTCAATTACTGAAGGAAAGGCTGCTGCCACCTAAAACCAGATGTCAATCTGCCCGAGTACAAATTGGCTTTCTTTGACACAATAATTATGACTGGCTCAATAATACATCAACACAGGGTAGCAAATGGTGCCTTGGGCACAGGTCAGTGCTGTCCTGCCCGGGATCACTCTGCTTAGAAAACCTCGAGTGATTTGCTTTGTCATCACACACAGTGCTTGGGAAAGGGGCAGATTAACATAGCAGCTTCCAAGCCTTGAGCTACTCGTGTCAGCAGAGCAGGCACTGGTAGGTTGGGTTGGACTTGCTCTGGAACTGGCCCCGTGGATCTGGAGCTGCCACAGGCAAGGTGCTACCAGATGATGCTGGACATGACCCACTGCTGAGGAACAGGATGGGATTGATCTTATGCTACCTTAAAATCATAGAATGGTTTGGGTTGGAAGGGACCTTAAAGACTATCTAGTTCCAATCCCCCTGCCCTGGGCAGGGACACCTCCCATTAGACCAGGTTTCCCAAAGCCCCGTCCAGCCTGGTCTTGAACATTAGACATTTAAAGGTAGACTTTTAAATTAAACCATTTGTCTCCCCTTCCTCCATGGTCAACAGTGAGAGATAACACCTCAAAAGACAACAGCATCTGTGTGAGATGCCCAAGATGCACAGGAAAACATCAACGTATTTGGGCTTGAGTATAACTGAATTAACACCATTTTGTGCTAGAGAGTCCTTTTTGCACAAATGAGATCATGTGCTGCAGTCTCCCCCTCTCTTATGCTCCCTTTTAATCAGCAACACAAAGAAAGGTAGATTGAACCAGACCTTTGATTACTGTGGATGGGATACTGTAAACAAATAAGCACAAAACAAAGCCAAACACTGTCGTGACAGATACACTGCCAAACAGGAGACGAGGAGCTCAGGATGCAGAATTTCATCAGAGGAGAAGTTAAACATAAGAGTAAATAAAAACCAGCTTTACTGGGATCCCTACACAACAAAGACATTTAAATGTGGTCAGTTAGATGTTAATGATGTTGCAGTTTGGAAGCAAAAACCTAATACAACGAGAAGCTGAGCACAAGCAAGATAAACCAAAATTTAAATTGAAAGAGGGGAGATTTAGATTAGATACTAGAAAGAAAATCTTTGCTGTGAGGGTGGTGAGACCCTGGCCCAGGTTGCCCAGAGAAGCTGTGGCTGCCTCATCCCTGGAGGGGTTCAAGGCCAGGCTGGACGGGGCTTTGAGCAACCTGGTCTGGTGGGAGGTGTCCCTGCACACAGGAGGGGGGTTGGAATTGGATGATCTTTAAGGTCCCTTCCAACCCAAACCATTCTGAGATTCTATGATGCTATGAAACCGTCCCGTGCATTGCAGGAATGCTCCTTGTCTAGAAACTGGAAGCCTGGCCAGAAGCTCAGGGATAAGGAGCTTCTTATACTGTATGTGAATTTGATTTAATCCAGCTGTAAACCAGCGTGCCTCATATAACCAACATATTTGGGGCTCCTAGCAACGTCTTCTTTATATGCATCTACAGCTGTTGGTACAACAGGAAGGAACCACCTTTGCACGTGTCTTTTCACCATCTCTTGTTGGAGATCCCAGAGGAGCAACACAGGCAAGACATCAAAGTAGCCTTCATCTACTTCATGAGATATAAGCCACTCTCATGTCAATTTTTTGTTTGACTTGAATTATATCATTGCCACCTCCTTACCAGCCAGGTACTGGTTAAGACTCCCAGTGATCTCATCCACCTGTGCCTGAACTTCCAACAGAGCTATAAAAAGCATCTTGCAAAATTCTAGCCATGAAAAATTTCTCCTGCCACATTTAATAAGCCCATGAAGGACTGACCCATGTGCGCACACCGCGTTGTTTGTGCACATCTTTGTTTCAGGCTTGAACAGATATTTAGTTCCAAAAAGTTACCCACAAAGATGATGAACAAACTGGAAACTATCTCACGCTGTGTAAGGGATGCTTTCACGTCTAATAAATCTATCTGCACACTGATGAATCAGATCCTAGGAAAAGCCTCTGTCAGCAGGGATAAAATATTTGTAGAGACTATAAATCTACATTAAATTAAATATAGCCATTTAAAAATCCCCTCTGAGAGCTACTGCTCTTCCAGACACAGGCTGAAGTGGAAAACTCCTTTGAGCTACTCCAGGGCTAACCCTCAGAAACCACCATCCCACCTGTAGACAGACACGGCTCATCCCATTTTCCCTGTTTTTTCTCAAGGAAGCAGTAAATGACTATTGGCTGCAGCAGCACCAAACTACCCCTTCTCACACCGACCACTACTGCCCCAGCACTGTTTCACGTCCAGGCCCATTGCATCTTCAGGAAGAGGTTGACATGCTTTATTTGCCTGCACTGGGTGCACCATTTGAATCACAATCCACCTCGAGACAAGTTTTGTATTCAAAGATTTGCTCACAACTGGATTTTTTTTTTTTAAGGTCTATTATTTGGATCAAGCCGGTCTGTGCTTCTTTAATGTTCCTCCACCACGGTCTGCTGCTGTATCCATTAGTTACACCAAGACAAAAATATAAATGGATGCGGTAGCAGAAATCATTTTATACAGTCAAATCTTTTTACATAAATAAGTTTCCCACACCCAGGTGGATTTGCTCTGAAGCTATTAGCTGGCTCCTTTTACAGATGTTTCTGGAAGCCAGGAATTGCAGGTCTCTGCAATACCCTTTGAGGACCAGGTTCATTATTTTTTCAAAAAAAAAAAGCCCTATATGTGTATCTGTATGTGTGTGTCTGTGTGAAGGAACAATTTATCTGGATGACTAAAATTCCAATATGAGTTGACAAAGGATTGACTGCTTGTGTATTTAAAACCATGACAACCCTGACATTTTATAAGTTTTTTGCTCCAGGCGTAAGATAATTTACATTACAGTTTTAATATTTTGAGAAATGAAGGCCTGAGAGGTTTTCCTGCTCAATTATTTTGTTCAAAGTATCTCGGGGAAAAAACTTGATAGGCTGTGATCACATTTCTTCTGCAAAGATCAAGCTCCTGTTTTGTAAAGACAGCGCAACAAACTTTGTTCTTGGCTCACGGTGCAATTCCCCACCCTCTTAACGACTGATGGGGCTGGAATGAATATTCGTACTGCGTCTGGCCCTACAGACGCTACACCTTGCTGCAAAATTCAGCTGTTCTGATTAACTACATCTTTAACATGCCTGGAGATGAGTTTCCAGCAGAGCCCGCAGGAGCCGTGAGCTCTTCGAGGCTCAGCTTTCTCAAGGGTCCGTGCAGCACCAGATGCAACGAGCCCTTCATCCCGAGGGGTGTCTCTGGCACAACCTCGCTCAACGCACTAATGAACATACAGCTCAAAAAGGACTATTCCATATAAGTCTTGCCATTGGCAGTTTTTCTCCTTCCTGCTGCAAAACTGCAGAGCTGCAGACCTGTACATGTGTGCAACTCTAATGCATTTGGAGTAAACGAATGCATTTGGAGTAAAAAAAGCATTGCACAGAAGAGAAAAGTTCATGACGACTGGTTTTATATGGATTTGCTTCCTCTGGGACCAGCCTCTCCCGTGCAATAGAACTGTCCTTGCCGTAAATAGGGTGCTGGATTTTTTTATCTAACCCGTTATAGACATTTTTATACATTTAGTACATTTCTGTGTGCTGAACTGCAGAAACATCAGAAAAAAGCCCTCAAATAATGGATCAAGGACTTGCTGAGCAGTTTCATTTATGATAAAAGCCAAACAAGCAGTGGGAAGTTTTGTGACATGCATGGATCTCAAGAACATCCCCCCGCCCCCCCAAAAAAGGACATTTTTCACCTGGCATTGATGAAAAGCAACGGGAGCAAAGACTGGAACAAAACAGTTCTCTAAATAAAAGGCTCCAGATGGATCCTGGCTAATAGCATGAGAGAATTGAGAATTTTCATGTTCTACATCATAAATACAAGAAATTTGGACATTCCCACTCCTGACACCCTCCTGTCTGATTCTCCTCTCCCAGGTCATCTCCAAGGGCTGTTGCTGCCTTCTGTGTCAGTGTGACCAGGACTCACCGTGGGGGAATTAGGCTGGAGGCTGCATACAGTACCATCCAACTCGAACCAGCTAAAAGCATCACTGAAATGAACCAAAGTCTTAAAAAGTAATTTGAAATCTCCAGCAATATCTGCCCCAAGCAAATAAAAACAGACGAAAGAAAATGAAACGTTTGAGAAACGCCATGACTATACATCCTAGTCATTGCGCTCCGAAGACAAGAGCTCAGTGAGAAAATTCATCACCATCACTTGGCTCGCTGCTGGAGCGAGAGAAGAACAAGTTCAACAGCAGCAGCGTGAAATTGCTCGTTGAGAGCCACACACCCACCTCCCACAACACCCTGGTCCCAGACCCAGGGAGCCGCACCAGAGCATCGCTGCAACCCAACCTTAGCTGTTGAGGTAGGACCATGGGTCCTCAAAAGCCCGGGCACAATCTGGCTGTGAAGACACAGCGAAACTCCGCTGTGGATACTGTGATTCTTAAAGTGCTTCCAGAAATAGGATCCAAAACTGGAACGTAGCCCAGACAATTACTGTGGCAGACACCTTGGCATTGTGACTCCTGCCTGACTGAGCCCAAGCACAAAATAAGCAAGAATAAAAAGAAGTGGGAGTGTGTTGTTAAACAGTTACAACCGGAGTGAAAACCCTGGCATAACATGTTGAATATTAGCAGAAAATGACACCAAAAAAGCAGTAAAAAAAGGCTATAAACAGAAAGCAGCAATGGGAAGGCTGGGCCTGTCCACAACACAGCCAAACTTTGAAAGGTTTGAGGTTGCTAAACCCGACCAAGTCTCCCACACTGGCAATCCAATTTTCCTAGCACCAAAAGAGAAGGTTTATGCAGAATACTGCAATAGCTGAATTACTGCCAATGGCCTGAAGAGGCGATCCAAAGATTTTGCCAATTCTGACTTTAAGCATCAGTCGCAGACACAATTTCTGGTACCAAGTCGGTTGTGAATGTGACCTGGGCTTAATGTGACCAAGCTTCTGTGCTTGAGTCTTTTGGTGTCCTGGTTTTTTCATACCATTTTCAGTGAAGCACCATACAACTCCATGTACAGTAAAATATTTTCTTTTACTGTCTTTCTCCTACCCATAGTGGTGGGAACACCCTGCTGTTCATAGGGAGCAGAAGCAGAGCCCAATAGTGCCTCTATTTTAATGAGATGAGGTATGTAAATGGAAATATGCATATTCAACAAATGAACAAACTAAGACAACAGCTTCTCTGCAGAAAAGCTCCCAAAATTTAGATGTTTGCCATTCCCTGTGAACATTCCTTCAGAGCAGATGGGGATGGTGGCATGGTCATGCTCTGCGAAGGCAGAGACCCATAGGAAAAGGCTGGTCTTGGCCATTCCCTATGAATAAGGAGTAAAAACCCCTCTGGGAAGAAAAAAAAAAAAAGAAAAAAAAAAAAGGAAGCAAAATAGCAGGAGTGAATAAAATGAATGAAACTGCAGCTCTGTGATTTTTCATACAGTGGTTATTTCCGTAGTAAGCTGCATTTGATCAAGTGCCATATTTCACATCTACAAGGCACCTCAGCAGGACCAAAGTACTCGAGGCTCCTCACTCAGCCCCCAGGGCAGCCACATCCCACAGCTACGGAAAAACCCTGGAGCATCGCGAGGTTTTGAAATTTAGCTCAACTCCTCCTCCATGGGAAACCCAGGGTTCTGGGGGAAAGAGTATCCAGCATAAGCAAATCACCCCAGATAAATGGAAAAAGTCTCATTTTAGCAGAAATTAGAAAAACAACATGTCTTGCTGCAGTTCTCTATTTTGCCAGCACTGCTTTGAAGGAAAGTACTGCAACACTGCAAAATATCCGAGCTGGGCATATTTTGATGTTAGCCCCTCAAAGACGTTGGTTTCCCGGGTGAGATCCTTGGGAAACAGTCAGGTTCCTGCAACATGCTTTGAATTTTTTTCTCACCTGGATGTAGGAATGGATACTCGTCTTTCAGAACTGATAACCATGTTCAAGAACAAGTAACCACTGAGTGTTATATCCAGTATCGCTACCTTTGGATGACCAAGACAGCAAAAAAAAAACCCTTTATTTTTCAAGACACTGCACCATTTATGAAGGTCTCAGAAAAACAGAGAGCTGTCAGGATACCAGGTTCTCTCCACCTGGCTTCTAGTGGGAATTCAGGGTTAAAAATAAAAATGAAAGTTTGGGAAAGAGCTGAGAAATTATCTTTGCGGTAACGTACAGGGCTGCTGATATCACCGAACATCTTGTTGTTAGCAGAGTTCCTCTGGGCTCTGTTTGAAGCCCTTTTTTATTTTCTATACAAACGAGCTAGACCTACACTTCCAGAGAGTTAATTTGCATTTTTATGGGGATGAAGCCATTTTGTATGCCAGTGGGCCTTCTCCGAATAGCGCTCTGGTTACTTTTTAAAAGGCATTTAACATAATGAAGGGTAGATTGCTGAATATTAAGCCACTGAGTTTAGTGAAGGAAATGTCAGAGAGTGCGTTTCATCTAAATGCATTAAAAATGGCAAATAGCATACCATCCAGTTCTTTATCAAACAAAATACATGCAGTTTTCCTTTCAAATACGCAGAATACGCAGCAAGGTTTCCAAATTTCACCCCTTTGCAGGGCCAGGGTGCATCAAAGTCTTCTCCAAGCAAGAGCTCGCTGGCTCCAGAGACCACCTCCATAAATTAAACGTGGTGGTATTTAGAGAGGGACAAGAGGAAAGGAGCGGAAGGGTAGGGACATGGCAGCCCACGAGGCTTTGTGCATGGACTTACACTCAGCAGTTTTCCAGCTGACCCTCCCACAGCCCTCACATCCTCAGGGAAAGTTGCTGGGACATCTCCAGTCTCATCCCAGACCACTGGAGAACACAAGTCCAGGGTCTCCAAGGGTGCGTTGTTCAAGCACCTCCAATGATCAACCTTGTACATGCACATATATAGAAATACATCTCACACACAAAAATGTGCTGCATTATTTCATTAGGCTAATTGACTATAAACTGGAGACTAGATCACAGCTTTGACATTTAAATGGCTATTGCTCTTCAAACTTTTGATCTTTTTAAATAAAAAGTAGTTACTAAAGCCTTTGAAAAAAATATCATCTATAAAATTCCCTCAAATTTCTATAATGTGAAAAAAAAAAAAATTAAAGATTAATAATCAGTACTAGGGACAAAATGGAGCACTGCCTAAGTGGGCTGACATGTAACAGCAGTTTCCCAGTGTTCAAATCCAAATGATCTGATACCCTGAAAGAAGGAAAAACAAAAGGACTCTATTCTTAAACAGAAAAGTCCAGATTTAGGTTCAGATTTACTCCAGGGCAGACGAGACACAAGACCACACCAACAGGCTTATATTTCTGCTGTAGCTCATCAGGATTTTAAACCTGGTGAACAAAAGGGGGGACGTTTTCCTCCTTTTCGTTGTGTCTTACTCCCAAGACACGCAGTGCCTTAACTCTTCGCCCAGCTCTGAGAGGCACACGGGGGTCCCAACAGGGACCCGGGGCCAAAACATTGCTGTGTATAAGCCAAATCCTCCCAGCCCCTCTGTTTCCCAGGTTCAGCAGTACAAATAATACCACCGCACTTCACATCCAGAAACATTAACTCAGGCGATGAGATTGTTGGAGATGCAAGTTCCCCGCGGATGAGGGGTGAGGTGGATGGGCGAAGAGCAGAGAGATGCAGGAGCCAGGGCTGGGTGGCGTTTGCAGCTCCGGCCGGGCACATAGCGCAGTGGAGTGGCACAACCCACTGGCAGAAGCAGGGAACAGGTACATCGCTTTCTTATCTACGGGATTGCAAAGGTAGGGTGCAAACAGGGGGCTGGGGAGGAGCCCCAGGAGTGCATCAGCCCCCAGGAGTGGGGTGCTGCCTGCTAGAGATGCACCAGGAAGCAAGATCTGAGTATTTGATAGCTAAATATTGGCTGCAGAAACACCTTCTGATGGTGCAGACCGGAGTGATACAGGCAATGGGGAATTATCAGCATGGACCGGTTCACCCATGGCTGAGCACAACAAAATGCTCCCAGCAAACAGACTGTAATAACTACGTAATAGCTCCTTCCTTTTAAAAGAGCGTTACAGATTATTCTGTGCAGAGTTAAACTGGGAAATACCTGCTTCAAGCAAGTACTAGATGAGCCCAAGTGTCCCATTAGGAGAAGGTGACCCCTTGCAGTGGGACGGGATGAAGGTTGCATAACCTGTGGGGTTAACAGCTACCAGGTGCCTTCTGCTGGCGCATAGGGATGGATGTACTCCTCCAGGCACAGAACAAGAAACGAAGGATGAGCTTTTATAAAATTGCCAGGAAGCATCTGCAGAGGTTTTCTTGCTGTTCTTGCTTTGGGTTTTTTTGTGGGGGTTTTTTTTTTTGGGGGGGGGGGGGTTAATTCAAGAATTTGGGCTGTTGCACAGGACAAGGTGGGATGAGACCAGGAGGACCTGGAGCTCTGTTCCTGTGTGGGTTCTGTACCAGCAGCAAGATCCAGGCAGGTGCTGGCCTCATGGTCAGCCTTAAATCTGACTCAACCCCTCATAAAATACAGGGCACCTTGCATAAAGCACCTTCGTCAGCAGCAAACCAGGTGGGTTTCCTGCAGTTTGCTCTGGGTTTGGGGTTCCGTGGAGCACCTCTGGCTCATGTGCTCAGACCAGGGGAGGAAAAGGCACTTCTATTTCCAGCTGAGCAACAAATGCAGCAAATGTGCAGCGTCGAGGCAAAAGCTGGTACTCACTGCACATCGTGGGGATGAAAAGCTTAGCAACCATGATTTGCTATGCTTTGGGCTTCCACCCTCACTTCCGTGAAACATGGAAACTTTACAATTAATAAAGTTCTCTCCAGGCTGCTGCAAGCATTGCCGCCGTGTCAAGACATACGGGATGGTGCTGTGGCTCTTCCTGGCAGCTCCTACCACACTCTGCCTCATGCCCAACTTCAGCTAATGGCGTAGACTGGGGAGACATGAAGAGATCTCCTTTGAGCAGGAAGGCAGCACACACCAAAGCTCATCAAAGGAAAGCCTAATTGGCATCACCAGCTTTGCAGCAAGCTTGGGCATATTACAGGAGCTCAGGGTGGCTGAAGGGTGGCATCCCATGGAAACGATGTAGGGGCTCCCCAAAGCTGTCTTCTCAACACTGATCCTCTCCCTGCCTCTGGCAGCAGCTCTCGGGGTGGAATAACTGTGTTCCCATCCTCAGGGTAGCACCTGGAAAGGAGATAGAGAAGGACTGATGCACAGTGTTAGTATTTTACACCACTGAGCATCAGGCAGGAGCAAAGGAGACCAAGCAGACATGGAAGCATGGAAAAGAGGGACTGAGCACTGGCTTCCACTGCAAAACCTGGCAGGGTCCCATTCCCTGGGAATTCCTTTGCATGGACATCTAAGATGAGCAAGACAGATAAAAAATATCATCCTCTTTTCAGCCAGCATTTAATCAAGAGTTCACACTGGCTTGCCCCAAAGGATGGCCTCAGCCATATCCCAAAAATATAAGTGCCATTAAAGACTGAACAGGTTTTGGGAGCCAGAAGGCAGATGCAGCCCCATTTTGTGCCCAGAGACAAGGAAACCACCTAAGAGGTAGTTCTGCTTTGGAGAGGCAGAAACTCAAGCTGGAGAAGAGGGTTCATGGCAGGGTTTTGGTGAGGTGGCACCACACACTGCTCCCCCAGCTATAGAATCACAGAATGGTTTGGGTTGGACGGGACCTTTAAAGATCATCTCATTCCAACTCCTCTGCCCTGGGCAGGGACATCGCCCACTATGGTTGCTCAAAACCCCATTCAGCCTGGCTTTGAGGGACCCCAAGAGCTGCAGAAGGAGAGGCACCATCCCAGTGAGAGCCACAGGGCTGGCCTGGGGGCTGCAGTTCACCAAGGAGGTGCCACTACCAAGGAGATGTCACCACCAAGGAGCTGCAGCTTTGCAATAGCATTGCAGAGCATTGCCTTCCCGTGCATTCCAGCACAGCGCTCGTTAATTCTCCTTTCTAATGCAGATCAATGAGAACCACTTTTTCTGCTCTGATGTGTTAATTTCTAGAAAATAGACAAAAGTCTATTTAATTTAAACTCCAGACTTGGTGGATAACTTCTCCACGAGAACAGAGGAAGGAACAAGAACACAACAGGAAGCTTCTGGGGGCCCAAAGGTTGTTTGTTTATCTTTGAACTTTGTGCCAAAACAACAAAACACAATTATCCTAATTTTTGCATGCAATTTCCAGCATTGTAAATCCTTTATGTAAGAATACATCAAACCCCTTCTGCCTGCCAATCCCCTCTGTTGCTAAGGAACAGGCAGGCAGAAACCCTGAGCTGGGTGACTTGAAAGTCCTCATTAAAAGGCTTTGTGCATCCCTATCAGTGAAATGCTAATTCAGTAAGGCTGATTGATACCCCTGTGTTATCAAGTTCCAGCGATGAGGAAGCCGCTCTGGCTCACCTTCAGTCGCTGTTGTTAACAGAAAAAGAAAAAAAAAAAAAGAAAAAAAAAGGTTTCTCACTTAAGCAACTGGAAACATTTTAATCCTAAAAAGCAAGCAAAGTTTTCATGTTCTGCATACCTCATTTTTGCCCAGCGCGCACAAGGCTGGGGAAATTATTTACATACATTTTAAATTCACTTAGCAACCCAGGCTGCACCACTTAATTAAAATGTTTCCAGTCGTATAATCATAGGCCATCCTTTTGAGCATCCTACCAGCCTGATCGGCACTGACTCGGAAGGAAAGCTGCTGATCCGGACAGAAACATTCCGCCAAGCCCATGTCTCCTTCCTCCAGGGCTCCCAGTCTCAACATCAGTGTAAAATTAATGTTGTTCAGCCGTTATTAGTTTTCACTTCCATCTCACACCTCTCCGGATCGGGGCTCTGTATGCACAGACGTTATTGCCACCTTCCAGGAAAAAAAAAAGCCTCTTTGTTAACCCTCAGCCTCCGTTTTAAACCTGGACCACAGGCTTGAATTGCTGTACTTTTAAGCTAGTAATATACGTGTACCAAGGAAACGCTATTTAAAACCAATCACTTTGCAGAGCAGACAAGGGAGGCGCAGGGCCAGGCTCTCCGTGCACACCTAAAGAAAAGACAATTCACCCCAAGGGCTAATATAAGGAACCTTTTTTTTTTTTTCCCCCCAGTATGAAAAAGGAGCTGCGGCAAGTGATTTCCAAACCCAAATATTCCAGCAAGTCAGGATTTATCAGATTTCACATCCTTTTCCACCTCCCTAAGCCAGTGAGGGACTGTCACTCTACCTCCCCCAAGGCCGGCAGCAGAAAATCATCACCAGACTGCGCGATTGGTCATCCCCTTATTAAATTTGTAAATTTAAATAAGGAAGAGAACACTTTGCAGTTAATCAAAGCTACACCACCACCGTTAATGCACTGAAAGGTTCAAAAGGATTGACCCAGAAATGAATTCCCAGCAGAGTAGTCACAGCTTCGCACCAAAATTAAACAGAGGGACAGGGCGGGGGGAGGAAACAAGCACATTCGAAAGAGCTCAGAGACATTTTTACGCCGATGAGGTAAAGAATTTCACAGCAATGTAGCCAAACAACCCATATTTCACTATCATACCCCAAGCAGAGGAATTGTTGTTTGATCTGGGTTTTAAATGAAGCCATTGTTTGACCCAGCTCTCAATGAAAGTGGAGCGTTATAGAAGAATTTGTCCAGGATTTTCTCAAGCAGTTCAGATCATCCAGCCAACCTCACAGCCATCCCTGTGTCCCCTTTTTGTGTGGCACAAGCCCTCTCCTGCCAGGTAGAGACCGGCATGAGACATGCCAGCTTTGTCAGGGACATATCCCTTATTTATGGAGCAGCAAAGCCATAGCCAAGCCACCTCTCTTCCCTGCCAAGATATACAATGAGTTTTCACTCTGGTTTCCATCACAACGATGCTGCCCATGGTCTCACCAAACTTGTCACAGGAGCTCATGGCCATCTGCAGCACATGCACTTGCTCTATGAGGCTGAGTAGGGTTTTGATTTCTAATGAGGCTTCTACTTGGGGTTTTGGTAATGGGAAATTGAACTAGAATCATAGAATAGTGTGGGTTGGAAGGGACCTTTAAAGACCATTTAGGCCAGCCCACCTACCATGAGCCAGGGACATCTTCAACTAGACCAGGTTACTCAGAGCCCCGTCCAACCTGACCTGGAATATTTTCAGGGATGGGACATCTACAACTTCTCTGGAAAACCAGAGGGACTACGAGTTGGTCATGTCAGAAGTGGTCTTAGATCAGCCCAGGTCACCTTATCTCATCCTCTTCGAGGGGGCATTTAAGGTGACATTGAGTTGGGAAAAAGGACTGTCTACTGCAAACATCAGTCAGAGAAGTGATGTGGTGTCACCATCTCCCAGGGGATGCTGAGGACCCACTTGGCAGGGGGAGAAGGACAAGTGCTCCTGTGACAAAGCTGCTGGAAAACACTTCTCCTGGCTCTCAGCATCACCCAGGGAGTCTTCTCCATCCCACTGTGAGCACTATTCACTGCTTTGCCTCCAGCTAATGTAGGAAATTCTCAGTTCCCACTGGAGTCCAGGTAATCAGAGCTGTGTCAGGCTACGGGGATGTCCAGGTGATGCCCAAACCTTCTGCCCACCCACAGCTGACCCCCATCCAAAATCCCGTGTCAGCACCCCAGGAGACCCACGTCACCCCCAGCATAAAGGGGAGAGGAAGGAATCCTGGCGCCGGGCTGCCACGCTGCTTCAAACTGTTACGGTTTATTAATATTGCTATTTAGCCTGGGTTTTTCCATCATCAGTGCATGCAAAAAGATTAATATTTACCTTGGTGTAAAACCCAGAAAGCTGTTTACACAGCTCTTAATGCACAGCAATAGTTCAGCTGGGAACTCCGGTCTCGGGCGCTGTGCATATATATCTGGGCTGTTCTCCATACAGCCAGTGACAGTCGTTTCAGAGGAACAACAAAAAAAAAAATAAAAAAAAAAAAAACAGAGGCAAATATTACCAGCCAACAGCTCGCCGGAGCCGTTTGCTGGAGCTGCAAGTGCCACAGAGCAAATCGTTCATTAGCAACACACACAAAAGGAGGGTTCATTTGAGGCAATTAAATAACAACAGCGGTTGTGCAGCTCTGGGCCTCAAAATACATTTAATTAAACGTTTTTATGTGTAAGGAAAAATCAGGTCAAGCAAATGCGGGCATGATTTAGAACCGTTACCAGATTTTTGAAGTTTCTCAGCGACCCAATTTTTAACAGTTCAGACTCGTTGAGCAGTTCTTGGGGCTTTTGGCTGTGGGGAGAGAACAAAAGGCGGGGGGGGGGAGCTGGATTCATTTTTTTTTTTCCCCTTAAACTAATATGCAATTTTGAAATCACTCGGTTTGCAACAGAAGAGTTAGAAAACAGCAGGAATTTGTCAGCTCTGTGAATTTTTATGGACTCCCAGGACGCAGACACAGCAAGAAACCCATCCAGAGACCCTGCATGGGGTAGATGCCTCCTGGACATCGCCTCAGGATCTCCCAGTTGTGGAAATTTCTTCCCCGAGGACACAAATACTGCCAAATTGCTCAGCCTCAAGTTGGGCAAAGCTGCATCTTCCAGAGAACCAGCTTATGTTCCATTTTAAGGCTCCAGGTAACGATGCATTTACTACCTCCCTTATAAAGTGATCCACAGGATTAATTACTCCCACTTTTTAACCATTGCCTCCTAACGCCAGGTTCGATTTATCTAACTCCAGCTTCCACTCGCTGCAGTGTGCCACGTCCCTCCTGTCTAAATGAAGGAGTAACATCATTAGACATGAGGTTACATTAAAATGCCATCAAGTGAATGACCTCGCTGATGAAGCCGCCGCATTTTGCCATGCTGTTTCCCTTCACAGCGGCACCAGGAAGCCCTTGCACAGGAGCAAAGGAACTGGAGCACTTCTGGGGGCTGCAAGGATGTTCCTGCAAAGGTTCCCCAAAACATCATGACCTCAGGAACCACACCATGTTGCTCTGGCTTGAGGTGGATGAACAGGACGCAGCGTGGCATTGACCTTGTGGTGCAGTTTCAGGACCAGCCTCCTGCATGGCACATCTTTAGATGTTCTCATTATTTCCTCTTGACCTATTTCTCAGGATAAAGCATCCAGGACTCGCTAATGCCTGAGCTGTGGCATGGCCTTCGTTCTGGCCCTGCTGGTCTGATTACCAAGGACTCACTCAGGCATACAGAAATATATATATATATATATGAAATATGGTACATTTTTCCAAACCACGGCAATTTAGTTTAACAAAAATACAGTGATTAGTCCAAATTTCCACAGAAAAAAAAAAAAAAAAATCATGTTCACAAACCTATGACCATCAATCAGGGGACTCCCTGGTAAATGCTGAAGCCCAGCTAGCTGTGAGTCCCCACAGCAACCTGCCCTCACCGCCTCAGCTGGAAAAACTTCATATAACAGTGTATAAACTGTGAACTTTATAAGGAGAGTAATGAGTCTATCAACGAGTTCAAAACCCCAGGAATTAAATGGCTGCCTGCCCCCTAAATACACGAACCCTGAATCAGATCCAAAGACCCAAAGTGGCTGATGCAGAGGGTCCCCAAGGGACCGTTCCCTCTCCCATACCCCAAACTGAGCAAGCAGCTCCCACCGTTATCAGGCACATTTCTTTCTGGTATATCCAAGAAAAAAAAAAAAAAAAGAAAAATCCCTGTAATCATAACCAGGCACAAACATCAGATCTGAATTCCCTTTGTATTTCCTTCCCTGTGTCAGCTCACCATGAACCTAGGGATTAAGAAACCCACTTGGGAAAGAAACACAACAGTACCAGAAAAGATGAATAGTTTCACTAAAAGCGGACAGGGGGCTAGGATTAAGTATTCCGACCCTAGTCCTTGCCTGGTACCTCTTTTCTTCAGGAGCAGAGTGGTGGGACTGATCCCAGCTTACACCAACAAGACGGACCTCTTGCAGCTACCCTCAAGGTGTCCCCCCAACCTCCCCCATAAACGCAGCTCGTTGGAGCCCTCACGGCGTTTTCCGAGCAGCCAGAGAAGTTTGCACAGAGTAATGTCACAGGAGGATAATTCTTCGCCTCATGTGAATATCTCGCTTCAAAACCAAACCATATGTAATATAGGCCCTGACAATGGAAATGGCGATTTTAAATCCAGGTACTGTAGAACAACGAGACGCATGGGGATGGAGTTATTTTACAACATTGGCTGAATAAAAGTTCGAGAGGAGGCTTGGCTATTTCTTAAGCCCGGCTGACATTCTTTGTGGAAGAGAAATTGCAGCAATGACCACCAGAAGCTGTTCATGATGCGTTTGATACCGAGTTAAATAGCGAATTAATATTTTCCCACTTTTCAAAAATTCAGCCTGCCATAATCAGTCTTGCTTCAACTATAAAGAAGGCTCAGGCATTCATTTTCTTCCAACACAATATATATCTCCATTTTCATACTTGAATAGTTAAGTATCTCAATAGTAAAACTCAAGGAATTTATGGTTTATTTTAAAAGCCTATGTAGAATAAGGCAAGAGTCCAGAGCCACAAAGCTTTATTTAGCTAGCTATAGCTTTATTTCCTAGCCATTAGGAAGGCATTCATTATATTCAGCATTATTCTAACATATAGATTTTTCACTAACTTATTTCAAAGTCGCTCTGGAGCCCAAATTTCAAGATGAATTCAAACCACGAGAAAAGGACTCTTCTGCAGCAAGTCAGGCAACATGCCTAAGAAAGGCCATAAGAACGTATCCCGTTTCCCAAAATCCCTGGGTTTCACCCAGCCATGAGCAATTATGATTTAACAAGCTATTTAGCAAACTCTCCATGCTGGAGAATTTGCCTAAAAACCCGTTTCCCACCTGGGGGATGCTGCAGAAGGAGCACTGTCCAGGTGCAGCAAGACCTGGCTGCTCACTGGGTTGGTTTTATTCTTGGAAAAGCAACATAAAATGAAGTATAACCAGAAGCAGATGGTCCTCAAAGATGCATTAGTGACTTCCTAAAGCTTACAACTCCACCTCGGGGCAGCAGGTTCTGAGAAAAGTGCAGTTACTTAGCAATTGCGAGTGTTTTTCATCTTCAGTGCTGTTTATCAGCGTCACCTTCTTAATCCTCATGGCATAAATATTCCCAGTTCACCCACAGGAAGCTGGCATGGTGCAGTTGTGAATATGCTCTGCTTGAAGCAGGCAGTCTGTAAGAACACCGGCCCCAACCCCAGTTTGGTCAGCTCTCGGGGAGATCAAAGTTTCCTTTGCTCAAAAATTAGAATTAGAGTCATCAGACAATGCAGAAATGGAAGAAATTGAGGGTGAGGGATCAGTCTTGGGTCTTCATTTTCAGCCAAAAGAGACATCATCCCAGAGAGGCCAGTGTCTCCCCCCTTGCCAGGACACATGGCGGGACAAGCAGTGGGGCTCCCCACTAACAACTAATAATAGAAAAACTACATCAGAATACACCTATAGTGGTATTAACAGGTCTATAAAGGGACACAATATGGAGCCTTAATTACTGCACCATGGCTCAGACCACTGTCTTTAATCTGAGTTTAAGTGTCTATAACTTGATATATCTCCTAGTGAACACGCCAAGTGAGTGACCACCCAAACGCAGCCCTGAGCTTATGGTTGCCTTACGGTCAGGTTCAGCAGGAGCAGAGAAGAAAAGTAAATCACATTATGCAAGTGATTATTCATCACATTAAATTTTGTAATAAAGAAAGAACTCAATAATATTCTCACAGGCTGGCTTTCAAGTTGACTGGTTAATGGATTATTAGATATTTTTTATAGACAGTGGAAGATCTGCCAAAAACATGTGGATTGTTAGAGCCATATATGATGAACGCTTAGTGTCAGTTAAACCTCAAAATAAATTATGCAAGCCTTTGGGTAGTATGCAATTAGACATTTTAGCATTAAAAAAAAAAAAAAAAAAAAATTGCCTCATCTGATAATAGCCATAAATTCCCAATATCTAAAAGCACCTATCACATGTTGGGCAACGACTTTCCCATTTGCTGGTTCCCAACTGCACATTTCCACCTTAAAGCCGCTGCGCCGGGCCCCAAGGACTGCAGACGCGTACCAAGAGCGCAGCCCTACCAGCCCAGCTGAACTAATGCATTTGTCTCCTGAAATTTGGCATGAAAATGGATCATTGAAGTAAGAGGGAGAGACAGGAAAATTACAGGTTTTCAATGACACTTTTCACAATGGCTTTCTAATCCACCGTGCAGTCTTTTCAGCCTGAACGCCGTAAAGTCCATTTAGCCGGAATGGGAGCATTAAATCCTTAATTTTACAGGGAAGCTGCGATCGGATCAAAATATCATGTTTGAACAGAACTTTTAAATTATGTACTTGAACTGGTCAATTTGTTTAATAAAGGTCGCTCAGCACCGAGAATGCAGGTTTTGGAGATTTGACGGAGGTGAATTACTGTCAGTGGTGCGGAAGGGGCTGCTGCCGAGCATCCCACGAGCCACCGGGCCGCAGGAAACTCAACACTTATTAAAATGGCTGAAGTGACACATTAATTACTTGGGCAAATTTGAACTGCAAGGAAGCGTGTTTTGGCTGGCGCTGGTCCCCATGCCTTGACACAACCCCAGACCCCACAGCTACACAGCATGCAAAACCACCTTCCCCAGCTCTAGCAGGCTCCAAAGAAAACATGCAACTATTATTATCCCATATCATTCTGGTTTTATCCCATATTTTTGCATCCCAGTGTCAGGGTGTCCAGACCCACACAATTATAGAATCATAGAATGTTTCGGGTTGAAAGGGACATTAAAGATCATCCAGTTCCAACCCCCTGCCCTGGGCAGGGACACCTCCCACCAGACCAGGTTGCTCCAAGCCCCATCCAACCTGGCCTTGAACCCCTCCAGGGATGGGGCAGCCACAGCTTCTCTGGGCAACCTGGGCCAGGGTCTCACCACCCTCACAGCAAAGAATTTCTTCCCCAGATCTCATCTCAATCTCCCCTCTTTCAGCTTAAAACCCTTCCCCCTCCTCCTATGGCTCCCCTCCCTGATCAGGAGTCCCTCCCCAGCTTTCCTGGAGCCCCTTTAGGGACTGGAAGGGGCTCTAAGGTCTCCCCGGAGCCTTCTCTTCTCCAGGCTGAACCCCCCCAACTCTCTCAGCCACTCAATTCATGAGCGAGGCACCTGCACTAAGTTTTCATGCATCCCAAAGGGGAGTGAACTGTATATCCTCAATAGTGCAGAATTTCAGGGAAAACATGGTTTTGCTTTTCCTCCTTTGCTCTTTAATATACTTTGCAGCTCCTCACAGGACCACATCACCAACGTGTACCTGAAGGACCAAATTACCAGCTATGCACAAAGAGCAGTAGGCTACCAACCAGCAGGTGGAAAATTATTCATCAAAAGTAGCTGGCAGTTGCTTTCAAATAACAAACGAGCACACGGAAACTATCAAACCTATGAGGCAGCTATTTCCAAATAACACAAGAGCATGCAGAAGTTTGCTAATCAGAGAGGACCCTGGGAAACCATTGCAATAAGTCATTCAAATACACAAAAAAAGGTTGCTCACCATGCTATTAAATGTGTGCATTACGGTAGCACAGGCAGCCAATAACCAGAGGTAGAGTCCACATGTACTACAATTTTCCAACATCACCACCACGCTACGGGTAATTTGAAGACTTTGCACAATTTCAAGCTTATTGCAGGGGTTCAGAGCCCCTGCTTTTGTGCTTTGGAGACGGAGTCATTCAGTGCCATGTGATTTACTGAGCTTAGCCACCAACACACAAATTCAAGATCTCAGCCCTCAGAGACAACGCGTGTTGCATCATGTTTTGTGTTCAGGAATGCGGGTGTGGAGTAACGGAGGTTTGCAAGGCTGAAGTGTCTGCATCTGATTCTGGATACGATGCACATTCAGCCATCTCCATCCACAGTTCTAGGTCCTCAGGTGCCAAAGACATTGCTTGAAAGTTGCTTAGTACAAACACGCCAAGGCAGAAAGAAAGAAAATCCTTTGGGGGGCTGGACTTCTTTTTGAGAGAGAAGGGAAATGGATTCCCTGGACCTGAAGACTCAGCTTTGCTCCCAAGCACCCAGGCAAAACTTTATTTAAGCAATAAAACATGGCAAGCACTCATGCCTTTAGCACTTCATCCATCATGCATGGGACAGCAAGGGAGCCTCATTCCTGGAAAACCCAGCCCTGAACTTCCCCCAGAAAGGAACAATGGATGAGCAACATCCCCCCCGAGAGGGTTTCATCTCCAGGTGGTGGGAATGCATCAGCACTGGCAATCAAGGGAGAAGCCATTTAGGAAGTATGGATTACTAACATGAAAAGAAATGGTCTTTCTGTAGGATGTCTCTTTTGCTCTGACATAAAACCTG
Source organism: Numenius arquata (assembly GCF_964106895.1). NCBI lineage: Eukaryota > Metazoa > Chordata > Aves > Charadriiformes > Scolopacidae > Numenius > Numenius arquata. Next base: position 68,028,114 of record NC_133581.1, on the reverse strand, counting down.
AGATGTTCTTCTTGCTGCAGCCAGAGTCACATGATGTGAGCTGCAGGACATGCCCAAAAGGCCAGACAACAGCAATGGGGTGACCACAAGCCACAGGTGGGTTGGCACTACAACAATGCACTCTGTGGTCCTACCCTGCTCCCGGGAAGACCAAAATCCAGACTAGATATAAGGAAGAAATTTTTTACGCTGAGGGTGGTGAGACGCTGGCCCAGGTTGCCCAGAGAAGCTGTGGCTGCCCCATCCCTGGAGGGGTTCAAGGCCAGGTTGGATGGGGCTTTGAGCAACCTGGTCTGGTGGGAGGTGTCCTTAGTCAGGGCAGGGGGGGTGGAGTAGATGGCCTTTAAAAGTCCCTTCCCACCTAAACCATTCTATGATTCTGTGAAATAAAGCTTTCAGTCAAATGCAATCCTCGAGCCCAAAACCAGCTGGGAACATTAAAAGACAAAAATAACACGGATAACAAAGTCTAAAAAAAAATGCAAATTAGTCCAGCTTGTCTAACAGAGAGCTGCTGTCATTGTGTTTATTTGTTGGCATGCTTTTAGGGGAGAACAAGGTAGATTAGAGGCATAAAGAGGAGGTGACTGGAGAGACTAAACAGCAGGAAAACACTTCCCTCTCCTCCCAAGCCTTCCAAAATGCAGCCCTTGAGATCTCTCCTCAGCTGAAGTTCAGAGGAATCTGATGCATGTGAAGGTTTAATAAGCAGTACCCACTGCACACAAATCCCAAGTGCTAGGGCCCAGGGCAGCTATTCCTGCCCAACTGCACTGGAGCAAGAGCACCCTGAAGGCAGAAAACTGGGAGACAAAAAACCCAGCTGGACTGGAGGCCAGTATGGAAGCCATGTGTGCAGAAATGCTGCTTTGCCACCATTCCATGCCAACAAAATTAATTGGTGCACCCCTGGAAGCTATCGCTTCTGGGACCAGCACTAAGGTGCCTGGCTTCACTGAGGAAAGGAAACGCTGAGTTAGGGACTGGCAGCTCTTCTCCTCCAGGTCAATGGTTCCTCAACGGTTCCTCTTCTACAGGCACAGCTCCCCTTGGGGCAACCTGGACATGGCAGCTGGGTTGCACGCCCTTCCAGTTCACTTCTGTCATCCATAGCTGGGGCTGCTGTGAGAGATCACAGTAGTTGCCCTCTGAGTTCGATTTTAAGGGCAACAAGGATCCCCAATCTTTGGTGAGGACTATGTCCAGGACTGTGGATCATGGGGCCTTGGGTACCGGAGCTCTCATAATCAAGGAGATGTGATGGAGTCCCAAATCTCTTCATCGAGGGCAGTGATGGAGTCCCAAATCTCCTTCCTTACTTTCTGACCTTCCCACACTCAGACACACCAGCGTGAAGCTTCCCAGCGTTTCTCCTCTGTTTCCAGCAACAGGGAAAAGGCAGCTGCCCTCCCTTCTGCCAAATGGAGAAAAATTGCCCTATTTCTGCTGCCTTAGAGACCAGGACCTCTGAATTATCCTAGAGCAGAGGAACAATGAGCTAAACCAATGTAGGCAGCAGGAGGCTTGACACATCCCAAACACGACTCCAAACGCTAATGAAATGATTGTAAAGGCAAAACTATTCCATTATTTTAAAACTACAGCTGCATGACCCTATGTATAAAGAACTCGTATATAAAGAGCCTGCAGCAAATCAATAATGCAAGAATTTGCCTACTAAAAGAGCAAAGAAAGCTAATATAAAAACATTGAAGCGTAGACCCTGGGACCAGGGGTTGCTAAGTGGTAAAGAGCTCCTCCAGCCCTGCTTCAGACCTTCCTTCCCTGCCCATCAAGTCAAAGGGGCGCAGCCATCCAGGAAAATTATGTATATCTATGTTTAAAAAAAAAAGGGGGTTGTCTCCGCAAAGAAGTAGTTCCAAAACAGCAAGGATACAAATCCGAAGCACAAAATTTTCGCAGATGATTTTGCCAAGCAACAGGCTACTGACTCACCGCCAGCCCCTTCAGCCGGCTGGGCACGCAGATGGGCTACAAGCTACCTGGGATTAGTCATTGCAAGCCGTGTGTGAGCTCTTAGTCTTAGAATTGTGCTCGGATCTAGTACATTACCCAAGACTGATTGAAGACAATTCCCTGTCCTGAATGTGTTGATGGCCTAATATGTCATGCAAGCTCTCCTCTGGAGCAGCCTCGTGGACTTTCCCTTAACCAAGCCGACACATCCGTAACGGCACTGTTCTGCTAGAAAAGTCATCCGAGGAAGGAGATTTAGGCCGGGATGTTTTACAGCCGGCAGAACGTGAAGCCATTGCTCTGTCATGCCGGGTGTGATGAGTTGCCACCTCTCCCCACCTCCTCCACCCCTGCTCTTGCTAGCAAGATCCACAAAACCGAAGAGGATAAACAAGAAACAGCAAATATTTGTGAAATCCACTTGCAGCCAGAAGCACAGGGGGAAATTATGGCACAGCCATGTTTATCTGCTACCTCCTGCCACACAGTTAGGATTTGTGCAGCATTGATGACTTCCTGTAATCATGGCGTGGGGAAATCAGAGACATATTTAATTTATTAGAATTGTGATCGTTGTACCACTCCACTGTACTGGCTCATCCACTGGCCCAGCAGCCTGCTATGCCAATTGCCTTTAGACAGAGCAGCAGAGGTCTATGTTGCTGATTCATAAATGAGAAACCCAAAAAAGGAAGTTTTTTTCCTTAGACACAAGTAACATTGAGGCAATGCAAGGCTGCTTTTATGAAAGTGGGATCTCCATCACTGAAAGTCTTTCTGAACCAGTCAGACATCAGCCATGATCAGTCCATGATCTTTTCTGGGACAGGGCAATGGGTCAGAGATGTCTCTTCTTTCTGCTGGGGGCACAAAGGATTTCACTGTGTTCTGCACCATATACTGTATTTTATGTACTTCTGCAACACTGTCTTATCAGTCCAGCTCAGGAGGTTCCTTCCTCTACAATTATGACAACTGAGCTATTTTGGCAGTGCTTTCACTCCAAATCCTTGAGTTTGGCAGTTTAAAAGAAGGAGTACTTTTCAAAGGTTTATTATTACTATTGAATAACTGCAAAGCTCTGGTTAGTGCAAGGTTGAGTAGTCCCAGGGGAGCAGGTAGGAGCCCCTAGCTGGGAGACTGAAGGGTCTCCAACTCCCACAGAACATGCACTCACTAATAACATACCAACAGACAAACTGGTTCCCAGTATGTATCCCAGCAAGTCTGCAAGGAGAAAGCCTAAGGGAAACAGCAAGCTCAGAAAATGCTATTTATTAATTTCCACCAGGTGCTACATCTGGGTTTCTTTCTTGTTGAGTTACTTATTTTTAGTACACTTCTGTTTCTCTTACAGGGCAGGTAGATAATTGTTATCTGTCTCTCTGTAATTGCAGCAAATGCTCATTAATCAATACAAAGCTGGGCAGAAATTTCCTGATGAAATCCTGGTTTAGTTGACACCTGGGCTTCTGAATGACTGCGAGACAAACCTAATTACCTCCTTTGCTAACAGAAAGCACACACCTTGAAAATGAAATGCTCCTTTTTAGATGAGACCATTTTAATGATGGAAGCCGGCGAGCTGTGATGAAAGACCCAGACACAACACTTTAGACCACATCTTGATGGCTTTTATAGGATGGGAAGCGTGGCTTAAACATTTAGCATTTTAGGTCAAAGAATTGCCCACCACCACTAGAAAATACCAGATGGGGAAGGTTCATACTTGAGAGTTGTTTGATGATATTGATAATACACACAGGAGTCTTATATTACTTTTGTAAGTATGGGATGCCTGGAAGAATCGTGTGTGTGTGTCACACGCTAAGCTGGAGGTTTTGGGGTCACTGCAGCAACAGGGCAACAAAGCTGAAGTCCCTACAGCAAACACAAATTTGCTTTTTCTCCTTTTCCCACTTTGTTACCACGCTGGTGTTGGCTCTTGTTCATCCTCCTGACACACAGGCTGGCCCCCGGTTCACATCTTGGACCTCAACTGCTGTTCCTGCCCAGGGATCAGTCTGGTACGTCCACCTTCCAGGCTCCTACTCCCAAAACACCCCTGAGATACCCCAGGGCCATTAGAGCTTCAACTTACAAGTCCACTTGGGTTTATGCCCAGAAAGCCATAGGCAAAACCATCAGTGTAGAAGGTGTTTTCACCCCAGTCCATACCATATAAAAAGATTAGAGAGCAAGAAAGCTTTTCTGCATCCATTCTGCAGACCAAAGGCAGATACCTCTGCCCACCCATGCAAGCTCCTGCAAGAAGCCTGCGACAACCAGGAACCACCCTCTCCAGGGGAAATCTTGCATTAAACACCAGTTTCTTTCAGAACAGAAGACCCTTTGCCTCAGCCATTTAACAAACTGGCAGCTAAACGCAGTCACACGCGTTGGGATATAAGTGGTTTGCTGTTTGTTCCAGCTTATTTTCAGCAAACAAATAAAGTGTACTTCATTATTGCCGAGAATTGAAACAAAGCTGAGTTTGAAAAGCAACCAAATGTTTCCTTGATCTTCTTTAAAGAACAGTCATCATGGCCAAGTAGTAATTTCTTAACAGCTAACGATTCTTATTTTTGGCTGCAAGCTTGCCTGTCTCCTTCCTGATGGAGACAGGATTTAACTCGCAGCAGAGTCAAGTCCGATTGCTGCTTTTAAAATTGCTATTTAAAAGGGATATATATTCCAGCAGGGTGTCAGCCAGTTAGTTAAATTGTGCTTCATTTTGTATGAGCAGAAGACGGTTACTTATTCGAAAGTATTACAGGCAGAGTTCAGATATTTGGGCTGTACAGAGAGACTCAAGTCACACCTATAGAAGGGGTAAATCATTTGTAAATAGGGCAGAAAAGTTGTAAGTTTTTGGGAAAAAGAGTTAGGAATCAGTAACAGAAGCTAACGGGCTCATGGATTTGAGGAATTTTTTGAGGATTTGATTATTTTACAATAATAAGGGGGAGGGTGGGATGTAGGGAGGAAAAGGAAGATCTGGGGGGAAGAAAGTGCCGTTGCAGGACCCTGAGGCATCTCCCCTGGGGCAGAGATGAAACTTTCAGGCACCATATCCCCAGCTGGAGACTTACAGGGCTGCTGGTTTGTGATGGTGGGGGCACGAGCACAGATCTGGAGGACAGAGAGCAACAGAGCTGCAAAGCGGAGAGGAGGCAGTGAATTCACCCGAGTAACATAAATGAGCCCGAGTTTGAGGCAGACGCAGCAGTTCCCAGCAAGAGCAGTAGGATCTGGAGTTTTATGCAGTTTGCTCTTTTGACACAATCATACGATGATTCATTTAGTGTGCATTACCTACTACCGATTTCTGCAAAGCCTTGATTCATTGATCTAGACAAAAGAAATGGAAGAGCTGAGCCACAAGAAGATCCACGTGGTTATTTGTCCTCTGCAGAGCAATGACATGTGAGGACCCATTAGATACGGATGTAGAAAATAGCAGCGATGGGAAGAAGAGGGCAAAGAGAGAGGCCCAAGAAATGCATTCGTTGGAAGCCCTAGCAAAATACAGGTCATTGTTAGTGCACATAAACTATCAGCCTGGAGAAGCAGGTATAAATCAATATTGTGCCATTGATTTCAAGGGAGATGCAACAGTTCTGGATAGCTGAGAGGTGACTGTGGAGAGTATGGAGACCCTGCACCTTCCAGAAGTCATCTTTTGTTGACAAAACAGGAAAAGCAGAGAAGAAACGGAAGTGCTTTTCCCACTTCCCAAACTCGGCTCCAAGCTTGAATCCCATCAACAGCAAAACTTCACCCAGGGAAGCCTTTGAGACTGGAGTGAGAGGAGACAGGACGATATGGAGGCGTAGGGGGCAGAGCCTGAGCGTGGACCTGTGAAATGCCACCATCCAGACCTCATGAAAGAAAAGCAGTGGGGGCAAGAAAGACATCAGGATATTTTATATATATATACATACACACACGAGGAATATGCCTGATGTTCCTCCTTCTGCAGGACAGGGGCTCTCCCTACCTTGGCTCTGCAGAATGTGTGGTTTGGGGGTGGGATGCAGAGTCCTTCTTCATGTCCTCTAGTATTTCTGGAAAAGAATTCTCCTGGTGCAACCTTTACAACTACAGGCACAGTGGAAATTTCACACAGACCATCCCAAAGGCTGCATAAACCTTCATCCTTTAACAAAGGTAGGAAAGAAGGATATTTGGTGCTGAGGCCACCTGGACTCCCCTGTCAAAGGTCCTGGCAGTTTTCTCGTGCTTTCCCTCAAGACACATGTAGCTGTCAGGACCATGACCTTCTCAACAGACTGGCGGTTCCTAATGACTGCGGTGGGAGCGGCAGAGCTGAAGGTGTGATGGATAAGCCATGCCACTGGTTTTAAAGTATCCTTCATTTTTATTGGAGGACAGGGGTCAGATCAATATGCCTCTGTAGTACACTCTCCGACTGATTTCAAAGGGTTTCAAATGAAACGCACGACAGACAACTGTAAAAGAACAAGTTAAATGCACTTGGAGTACTGGGTTGCTTACCCATACACCCATGGAAGCCGAGGACCAAAATAAGGTGTCACAGTGATGGAGTGTGTGCAAAACAGAGTTTCCATTCGCCACGAGGAAGGCCCTTCAGAAAAACACTAATACTCGTATGATCCCTGAAGTTAAGCACTTCTGTTCATCTTGGCCTTCTTTTTGCGTTAGGAAATAACCATGAAAAACAACCTGAGCGAACCAGCTAATAATTATACCATCACAGTATATCGATTCTTCGCATCCATAGGAGAAACCACAGCAGGCTGCAGTAGCTCTCTGAATGAGGTATCACTTGGGCCTTAGGACAGGAACTGGCTGAGGTTTCCATATCCTTCTTCACGCTCTCAGGAAATCGTGCAGCAGAAACCAGTGAAACACTCTTGTAAGGTAATAACAGGGTCTTCTCCCCACCCCAGAACTGTCTAGTTCCACCCAATAAAGAGAAAAGTGCAGAAAAGATAAGGACAAAACAGCAGCTGTCAGATGTTCCTGAGGCACCGTAATTATGAAAATATTATTTCATGTTTTGCAATAGTATTTTCCACGAGAGAGACACTTGCTCAGAGCTTTAAAATCTCATCATGTTACAAGAATTTGCGATTGTGATGCACTCCAGGAGATAGATGAATAAATAAAACTCTCCATAACTTTACATCTTAAATATCTTTCTCACTCCTCTCTCACGTAGCTATGGAACATTAGAAGGGGAGCATCATTACACACAGAGAAGCACCTACACAATGTAGCTATTTGTGCTCTGCCTCTTCCTTATCATTTCTCTTTTGTGACACCTAGAAATGTCTATTAGGCACAGAAAATAGTATTCTCCATTACCCAACAAACAAAAATACCCATGACTTTTAAATTACAACCAGATCACAGTGAAGAGTCAGAAAGAGCTTATTTAGGGTAGCTGACAGCCCATTTGTCCTTTTCCAAGCCTGCCACGTTGCCTGCATGGAGCACAGGAAAGCTGATAGCAGACTAATGACACCCAATGTGTACGCTTGACTGTTGCACGCAATGGATTTGATGCTCCAAGGAGGAGACTTAAAATATTCTGTGCATCAGCATCCACAGCATCCACCCAACCCAATGGCCAGGCAACATGGTCTGCACTGTCATCTGCAAATACCTCCCAGAAATAAACACCCTGCTCATCACACCCTACCTGTTTCTTGGTGGGATAACCTGACCAGAGGGTCAACTTAGGTAGCCAAGAGAACAAGTAGCCCAGGTGGGTCCCTTCTATATGGTTGTAGAGAGAAAAGGGGCACCCTGGGACCAGCTGCCGGTCTTGATTGTGGCTGCACCCACGGATGGAGCCCAGGTGGAGCCTCTTCTCATCAACCCTATCAGGCCTATTTGTGGCAAGAGGCAAAATGGCAAGATAATGAGAGTGACACAATTAGAAATAATTAGCCGAGTGGGAAATCGGTTCCCAGCCAATTAATGGTAAGAGGCAAGGTCTGTGCAATAACAAGTCGAGACCATATTTAGCTGTTCTCAGCTCATCCTGCTTCCAGCAACAAGAAGGCAAAGGAACAAATTGTTTTTTCATTAAAAAATAATTGGACAACAAGTATCGTAGCAGCCCTGGGAAACTGAGAGGAGAATTAGGCTCACATTCCTCTGGACAGCACAAAAAATGCCCTGAAGTGGCTCTTTACACAGTACAAGGGAGAGGTGTTTGGAGATGTGGGCTGCCTTCAGCTACCCCTGCCTGCAGAAGAAGGGCAAGATCCCACCACAGCCTGAGTTGGGAGTTGGATTTTGACCTTACTGACTTGTATTATAAAGCTCTAAAGAGATGTCCAGGCTGGTGGCAAAATACTCACATCAATCACATCCCTGGCAACTGTGCAAGCATATGTTTGGTCAAAGATTCCTGAAACGCATACATTTCTTCAGGCCTTCTTACAGGAGTTACATCCAACCACTGGGAGCCTGGCACAGCCTCATCAGCCTTCGGGCCTCTGATGGCCACTAAGCAGACCTCTGGGATCATCAGTGAAAGCAAGAAGTGCTGCCTCAGAATTGCTTGACATTGGTGACTTCATGGCGTTCGTCACCACGACTGAAGAAGTAAATGTCTTGGTCAAAACATCCAAGTATCTCGCCAGATAATTCACAGGTGGAAAGAGAGAGTAAATTCATCAAATAAATTGTCTACAGGGGACAGTTTCCCCTGAGCACAGGGAGAAAAAGCTGCTGGAAACAGACAACAAAGTATCAGCATCTCACTTTGAGATTGAAACTGCACCTGACAACACTGTGATTTATGGAGAACTAAGGCCTATTTGGGGAGAGAGCAGGTTACAGGGGTTGTGCCAGCAGAGGTGAAAATGCAGGACTCGGCTCTGCTCATCATCCAATTGCAAGGGCTAATATTTTATAAGTGTAAGAGATAGGCAACGACCTTCCCCTTCAGAGTCTAAAATTGTTTCTGGGTTGAGCCTTTTAAAAACAAAAAGGTATATATTTGTCTGAGTACAATACGTCTGAGATCTTATCTACAACCTAGTAATTCACTGGGAGAGGACTTGGGTGAAAAGATTTAAGAGCACTGCTCGCCTTGTATGAGCCTGCGCTTACAAATACTCATTTAGGAGCTCAGGGTTCACCTTGACCTAGAATATACAACCACGATAACAAGAGATTAAATACTCGGCTGCTCCGGCGCTGCACGGCACGCTTTCCCCTTGGATGAGTGTGTTGAATAAAGATATGTTGAACCAACCCCCTTGCATGCCATATTCCTGAAAATTACAGCCGTTTCCCAAATTCACTAACATCTCCTCCAAGCTACAACTGTGCCGTCAACATGGCTCTGGTGAAGTCCGACTTTTCTGGGGTAGTCCTGGGGACAAGACTTCCATCAAGATGTTAGCATTGGAACTGCAACATATATTTTGTGCCAACCTGTAGGATTAACCATCCATTCCCTTTGCCAGTGTGGTTTATTCCCAGCTGGGGACACAGTACCTCAAGCAAAGCAAACCACATCGAGCTGTGATTTTAGTCTGTCAGCACTGGGGGAGGACCTCGGGGTGGGGAAGTCACAAATCCCACCTGAGGTTTCTTCCAGCTATGGAGGTCCAGAGGTCCATCTTGGCTGAGGTGGTTTGGGACGTGAGGAAAGTTTAGATTCGTGGTTGGATTTCATCTGCATAGGAACGTGGATGCTGGACTAGCACAAAAATGCTGTTCTGGCTGGCTAAAGTGTGGTACTGCAGCAGATACAGGAGTCTCGGGGCCAGCTGGTGTCCTTGAAGAAAGGAAGGAAGGAAACAAGTATTTCAAAGGCCTCTGGCTCCTCAAGGGTGGGAGTCAAAAATCCCGTCGCTGGCTCTTTATACTTGGCTGCTGTTGGAAAACTCACAGAATGATTTTAAAACCTCAGGTTATCCCCACAATCTGCTCGCTGTGGTGTCAGTTTCAGTCCCAGCCTCCCTCCTGTCCTGCCTGTCCCTTTCTCTGCAGCTTCAGTTCTTGGGCGAAGAAACCTGCCTATGAAATATCACTGTAGAAAAGGTGCAAACCTTGTTGTGGCTCTGCAGAAGGAATTTCTATTTGGCTGAGCTGGGATGCATCAAGTGCTATGTCAAGATGGATGGCAAGATATCAATGCTGGGGGACATTGTGGTGGAAGAGATACATAGGAGTTGACACATCATCACATCGTGATGACTAAAGATAGGGTAGTTCAAAATCAAGGAGCGGGAAACCCAAATATTCACAGACCATGGAGAGTATATAGAAACCAAGGGATATCATGGTACTCCTGGTAAGACGGTGAGGATGGGCAACATCTCAAAATGGGGGGAGGCTGAAAATGGATTTGGCCATAGCACGTTGTGCCACCAACTAGGTAGGGCGCTGTGGTGGTGCCACCACCGCTGGCTGGTGGCAGGCTCCCACAGTAGCCTGTCCATGGGGCATTTGTGGGACTTGCTCCAGCAAGGTGGCAGAGGGCTGTCCTGTCCAGACCCCAACCCTCCTGCTTTTGACCTCACTCTAAGAGGAAGATGGAAGATCTGGCACTTAGATATTTACAAACCAGCTGGGAAACGGTATCACTGTTTCTGGTTCCTTAATCACTTAAGTGGTGACAAGAGTTAATGGTCCCTGAAGCTTTCCTAGCAAATGTTCCTTGACATGCCATTTTCTGCACATCTCAATGATAGATAGGGAGTGAGAAGTCACTTTATGACAAGCCTTCTCAATTATTTAATAAGGCAGATTCTAATAACTTGAGGAAGTCCCCTAGAGAAATGAAAGAATGAATACAGTTTCCCTTTTATTCTGTGAGTAGCCAGAGAGGAAAATGGATTGTCCCCTCTCCCGTTGCCTGTCAGGTTTGTTTCTGGGACAGTGGTTTTCTGTATTTCTGTCTCCATATTTCTGGCTTTTCAAACTGCAAGTGAAAACAGTAAATGAAAATGAAGGAGGTTTTTTTTCTATAAACATGGTCAAGAAAAGCTGCCATTGTATCGAGAACAGGAAGAGGGCTGTCAATAAGGCAAAATGCTGGTCCATGAGGGAGGTGTGTTTAGCAAGTCTGATGGACAATTTCTTCCTTTTGGTCTCTCTTCAGATTATAACTTATTTTTGGATGAGGATCACTGCAGAGGGTCTGAAAGGCTCTGAGCACAACAGACCTTGCTGGATGGAAGCTCTTGTCTCCACTGAATTATTGCAGAACCGTAAAACTGGTTTAGCACTATAATATTCAATAGCCTTCTCATGTAAAACCACTTGGGGACCACTGTAAGTCAGGCAGGTCTTTATGCAGCTACATAACAAGGGAGCTACTCATTTGTGCTGGGAGCGGGGGTTAGTGCTGGGCCAGGGCAATTATACTGCTAGAAATGTAGATTTTGTTACCCTCTTCTCATTCACTTTGGAATGGGACCCCATTTACAGCAGAGTCACTGCTTTTTGCATTGCAACCATACGTGCATATGCACAGTAGAGAAAGTAGACTGTGATATATGCTGGTCTCAGTCCAACATATCTGTAATATCCCTCTATATCTCTTGAAAGAAACACCAAGCTGGGCATGCCAAAAGCAGAAAACATAAATCTGAGTGTAGAAGAAAGTCACTTGCATTAAGCCAAGGACACCTTCAGCGTGTTCCTGATGGCAGTCCAAAAGCTGCCATCAGTTGCTGCCCAGCCTTCCTCTGCCTATTTAGAAAATAAGAACAGGAGCCGGGAGCGTTAAATGGTTAATCCAGACTGTTTGTTGAAGATATGTCTCCACAAATGTTATACCATCTGGTGCTCCGTGAAAGCTGGAGGAGTGGGTGCTGTATTTTCATAACAATACGCCCTTCTACTCTCATTGATTAATAACATGAAGCTATTTTGTCTTTGTTCTTTTGTATTTTAAAATATTTGTCTGAAGGCTTTTCAATGCGAAATCCAGTAATTATCTTAAGAGCTGAGTCAATAGGTTCTTCGGGCAGAGAAATTACACGTTAAACTGAACAGTAAAAAGCCCAATGAAGAGCATCTCTGCTCCAGACCCAAGATCACCAAAGTCTTTTTTTTTTTTTTTTTTTGCCCCAGTACAATTATCCCCATGATCCTTTTACCAGATGCCATTTGGAAGCAAGAAGAGCTGGATGCCATCGTTGAGGAGTTGCTACAGAAAACAGGGTGCAGAGTCTGCTCCTGTCTGCCCTAAATAATGGGAATTTGTCTTACACGGTCCCAATGCCCACACTGAAACCATGGCCATGTCACACCAAGGCCCTCAGCCAATACCTTCAACCTGCTCCAGGAGGGACAGAAGAGCTCCACACCCCTCCACCTCCTACCCAAATAACCTCTTTCCCACTCCACTGTTTTCCCACAGTAGCTGGTGGACCTACTGCAAAGCCTGCGGCTATGGGGCATAAAGGGAGCTGAAAACATCGAACTTCAAGCCTCCTCCTTGGTCTGGTGGCTGCAGAGTTGCCCTCCCATGAAAGCAACGTTTCAGAAACACCAGGGAAGGAAAAGCTGCAGAGGAAACAAGGCACAAACATCCCCAAACCAGGAGAACCAGGTGCTCCACCGACTTCTAGTGGTCCCCAGCCAACAAAGGAATGAAAACTCCTGAATTCAGTCATAATGCAAAAAAAGCAGAGAGAAAAAGGAAAAAAAAAAGGTCATTCCCGATATTAACTGAACTGAGAGTCAATCTACACAACACCGTCTGCTTGCAAGTGCAGTAACACCAGCTCCCCTTTAGCTATCAATAAATGCAATGTGAGTGAGAGATTTAAGCCTAACCGCAGCCACTTCGGTGTCAAACGCAAAAATCCCTCTTTAATTTAATATCTAGAAGACCCAGCTCATCAAGGCAGAGCCTTTTTAGTTCCAGCAGATGAACAGGGAGCACAGCTAAAAATATGCATCCACAAGATGATTTAAATAGTGCCGTTTATAGTGGATACAATTAATAGGCAATTTCTCACAAAGTTCCCTAGAAAATGTAATTTTTTTTTTCCTGCAAGAAGCTTTATTTCACCAAGTGGTTCCAGTTTTATGCTGGAAAACCAAATTAAATGCTTTCACCTTTCCAAACTTTTTTTCAGCAGCTGTAAAAGGTAGAAGTTTAGTTTGAATAAAAACACAGTTTACCCAAAAATTGTCTCGTGCACCAGCAGAGCCTGAGAGGAGAAGCATCAAATACTGGGAAACAAAATTAAGAGCCACCCCCTATCAGCATAACTCAAAATATATTCCCCCTCCTTCACAGACGGTGCCTTTCGGATTTAAAGCAGAGGGAGGAATTCGTGACAGAGCAGCACATCCAGCACCAAATTTGATCAATCCTTTTGTTTCCCCTTAAAATATACATCCACCTGCCCCTTCAGCAGCCACCCACCATTTCCAGCCTGGGCAGAATTTCCCCTTTTCTTCAGAGTTTCACCTCCCTCTTCTACCTGTTTTGTCGTGGCAAAGTTTCCAAGTACAAATGAAGTGACCCTCATCAAGCAATAAAGAAACCAATCCTCCAACAGCTATTTCCTATCTGACAGTTGGTAAGCGGATGCTTCACTGGCTTTACTGTTTAGCCATGAAACCTTCATCATAAGTGTCATTTGGCTTTAACTTTGCAATAAGGTAATTATAGCACCGTGCTTATTAAAAACAGCCTCCATCACAGCCGACATTGACTGATGTTGGTTGGAGTTGGAACTTGACAGCCAAGTAGGATGAGCAAGTGCATCGGGGTGCTAACGATGTTATATTGCAAATGCTGTTTATTTTCTGTCAGCTTTAAACTATGCAGTAAATAACATATTATAAAAAAAAAAAAGAGAGATCCAGAAATAACATTAAGTTGAAATGGAACCATCAATTATCCCCCCCTTCTTCAGCTTTTGGAAGATTTCTCTCTCTTTTTTAATTTTTCTTTTTTTTTTTTATCTTCAAGCATTTGTGCAGGGTTTTTTTTCTTTATTCATTAATTGCTTTCTTCTGACTCCTCTGTTCTGCTTCAGTGCCCATAAATCAATGTAAAAAAGATAAAATGCTACTATTATGAAATGAGTGTAAAACTGTATTTAAATAAATTCCCTTTTCGCACACATTTCCTCCCATCTCGGCTCCAAAAAACATTCACTCCCACTGAGAGCGAGACCAGTTTTCCTACCCCAAAGTGGACCTGGCCTGTCCCCTGTTTCCCTCCCAGAGCAATGATGTGGGGCGCAACCCCACAGTCCCGTAAATTATTTTCTCCCAGCAGCCACGAAGGAGGCTCCACCACCAACTTTCACTAACATGGAATATTTGATGCATGGTGATGCCCACAGCATGACCACTTGCACCTACAGCACTAAATACTCCCTACCAGAAAGCGGTTATTTTCCCCCCGCCCCCCGCCCCTGAAAGGCATTTGATGCTGGAAATGTTTGTGTTATTTTAAATTACAGGGTTTTTTTCCACTTTTTAATATTTTCCCTGTGGGAGATGCTGGGGCAGGAGCAGGGGAAATCGGGAAGGAAGCAATGATGAGGGTGAAACACCTTCTCTTCTCCCCAGACATACAGAAAGAGAAAATCTAAATTAATTTTGGCTTAAAACCCAAAAGAGTGGGGGTAGAATTCAGTATTAGATTGCTCTCAGAGTTTCATAAGAAAAAAAAATTAAATTTAATTTGCAAATTAAACTGGGGGAAGTGTCCCTCCTTTTGGGCAGCAACACAGTAGTTCACAGAATGCCATGGGGTTGCAAGGGACCTCTGGAGATCATCTAGTCCAAACCCCCCTGCCAAAACAGGTCCACCCAGAGCAGGTTGCACAGGAATGTGTCCAGGTGGGGTTTGAATGTCTCCAGAGAAGGAGACTCCACCACCTCTCTTGGCAGCCTCTTCCAGGGCTCTGCCACCCTCAAAGGAAAGAAGTTCCTCCTCATGTTTAGGTGGAACTTCGTATATTCAAGTTTGTGCCCGTTACCTCTTGTCCTGTCACTGGGCAGATTTTTGGTGTTGTTTTAGGTGAAGATGAGCCAGAAGGTTTGCACTTTGCAGGGCCAGGTGCTGGAAGCAATGGGACTGCTTGGAGAAGGAGATGTAAGCACAAATACAACAGATTTCCCAGCTTTGAGAGATGCCTGTATTTTCTGGAGGAAGCAAATGGGCATTTTTCACAGGACTGTGGCCTCTCCAGGAGAGGAGCCATCAGCTACGTGGTACCTGATGGTGCAGAGTCTCCTGCTGAGCATAGAGACACACAAAACTTCCTTTTGGTTAGGAAAAGCTCCACCTTCCAACTTGACACCCCAATATCTGACGTGGGAAAAGAGAGCTGTGGATATCAGGACATCAGGATGTAAACTGAATTAACTCTTTTGCATAATTTGTAAAAAGGTAAGAAGGATAGAAGTTATTTTAGCACTCCGAGAGAACCTTTGAAGGTCATCGTCCACATCACAGATGGGGAAATCAAATATTGTGGACTATCTCAATGCAAAGTGGAGCATTTTGTGTGCTCTCCTCAACTGCAATTAAAGGATTGAGACACTCACAAAAACAAATCAGGAAAAATGCACTTGTCACTTGAATTATCTCTGCCTGGAAATTTTTCAAAGTGCTGGTGTTGAGCACTGAGCATTTTCATCCAAGTCTGAATGTTTTCAAAACCTCACTAATGTCAGTAATATTTTATTTAGGCAAAAGCACTTCAATAACTTTGATGTGCCCTATTCCAGCATTTTCAAAATAATCCAATTTCTCCTACGAACAATTTTTTAAAAATTAAATGCATTTCCTAAGAAAAAAAAATAAAATTCTAACTTGAAATAAAGCTGTTTGGTCCTTCTAAAGCAAATGGGTTCCTGGAATTTATATCACAAAATGTCACTTTTATTCCCTTCCCTTTCGGAATGGAAGTACTTGAAGCAGCAAAATTTCTTGAAAATTGGTTTTCTAATTGCCATCCAAGTGTAAACTAAAGGCCAACTGATCACATTGCCATTAACACACCTGATCTCTGCCTCATGAAGATCTCCTGTTCATAGCTCAAATAGGATTCCCCTCCTGGGTGCAGGAGAGGTCAGGAGGGGAAGCGTTCCTGCTTTCACACCTGAAATAAAAATTGCAGCTTTAATAACTGAAAGGTGAACACGTTCTTCCCCTGCTAAGTGGCCTCCCAGGCTTTTACCATTTTGGTAGTAAGGTGCCCCAAGGAGGTTTGCAAAGACTTTGGGAGGGTTGACCCAGTCCAAGAAGCTTCTCCATCCAATTGTACCTCTCCGGGGCAAGTCTATCCTCCTGAGGGGAGCAAAAAAAAAAAAGGGTGTTCAAAAATATACCTTGCTTAACTAGGTGCCAGGAAGCATCATCCTTTGCATGTCCATCCACAGTGAGAAGATGCCCACATCGAGGTGCTCCTCTCTGCAGAGACCCACAGAGCACAGC
Source organism: Numenius arquata (assembly GCF_964106895.1). Taxonomy (NCBI): domain Eukaryota; kingdom Metazoa; phylum Chordata; class Aves; order Charadriiformes; family Scolopacidae; genus Numenius; species Numenius arquata. Next base: position 68,011,703 of record NC_133581.1, on the reverse strand, counting down.
TCCCCACTGCTCACTTCTCTCCTCTAAAGATCGAGATCAAAAGGTCAAGGGTGCTAAATATTCATCACAAATCAGGTTTGTTTGCACAGAAAATATTGTCCGACATGTTTGCAACGTTACCTGGCAGCTTTCTTCAGAATAAAATGATCAGGAGGGGACCTCTTTGATATTAACAATACAGGGCAGAAAGGTCAAAGAGAAATCCAGCTGCAAATTACCCAAGTGACCACAAAATAGACCTTCTTCAAGTCCCCTTTCCTGCAAACGGCTCATCATCTTCCCCCTCCTTCTATGTTATTTCAGATGAATCCAGGAGGAGTTAAGGTCAAGCTCTCTGACCTTGTGGGGCAGGAGAGGGGGAATAGTTAGGTTGGTGTTTGACAAGCAAGTCAGCACTAATCAGAATAAATTACTACTTCTCATCTGAAGCGTCTTTTCCACAGCTTCTGTGGGTCAGTTACTATTTTAACTTGGCTTATTCTGCCATGAACAGAATCCAGGATGAGATACGTGCCAGTTCATCTCAAAACTCCGGGGTTTTGTGGGCCCAGCAGCGTTGCAAACGAACACAAGGCTTGGTCCTGAGAAGTGCAAAATAGTCTTTCTTGAAAATCTCTTTTAGGAAACCTGTTCTTGTTTCTTATGAAATTGTCAACTTTCAAGCACACTTCTTGCAAAAGGGCTTTTGAAGCTACAATTTTCTTCATTTTAGAAACATTTCCAAGTGTTAACCGATGGAGGAAATAATTTTTAAATAAATTTTTACCCCATAAAAGTAGATTAAGTTAAGAGTTGGCAAACAAACCCTGCTGCTCCTAAACTCTTTCTGTATTGATTCCAACGTGAAAAACTTCAGCCCAAAATATGGAAGATATTTCAGAAGATATGTTATTTCAATGCATCTCAGTCAGCAACCAGGATGCCTGAGCTGAGTTTTCTTCATTCTTGATCACCCCCCTCTTTTTTTCCCTTTCTTTTTTCCTTATTTTAACCCTTTCTCTGCATGTGTCCCTCCCCCCAAGTCTCTGACAGCCAAAACCTTAGGTAGACCTGGAAGTCAGCAGCCCAGCACCCAAAGATGGGATCCATCACATCGTCTCTCCATCCTCTTTATGCAGAGTTGCTTAGACATTTTGCTCATTTTTTTCACATAGAGAAATGATAAAACACCAAGCGATGAAAGCAGCATGTTCGGTTGTGCAATCTATTTCTCATCTTCAGAGACACTTAGCTTTTGGTTAAGAATTTGGAGAAGCTAACTCTTCATTCATCAAATTCAGCAGTCATTTCAGCTGATGCAAAATATCTTACACAAGTGTATTTTCTTATTTTCCATAGCTGAATTATTTTAAAAAAAACCTCTTTGAGGAGCCACTGATGCCTTTCTTTTAAATAAGAAAATCCCAACACTTAAAAAAAAAAAAACCTCTTTCATGAATTGCGTGATGTTGTGGACTATTTCTGCAGTTGCACCAATAAAGGGGACACGCTCTGCCTGGTCGGGAGTCAGAGATTCCCACAGATGAGAACAGAGAGCCATACTCAAAGGCACACGTGTCGACCCGTCTGGATTTCACCTATTAAGTGTCTCCAGCCCCCTGGGACACTCCTGTCCGCGATCCCGTGACCCACTCCTTTTCAAAGCCTTATGATAATTTCCCAGCTTGGGACAAAAATCTGTGTGAGTTCTTATGCAAACATTTTGTGTCTCCCACAGACCATTAGTTTCTGTATATTTAACTCAAAAATCATCCCTGTTATTTGGATCTCATTCAGTTCATTAAAAATCTCATTTCACCTTCAAAACTGCCAAAACTTCTTGCAGCGGAGACCTACATCCTTCCCATGATTGAACAGAACTGCAGAAGCACCGCAAAAACTTATTCTATTAGGGCTGTAAAGCAGCGATTCAGTATTTTTGCCCAACTTGCCTTTAAAAATATGGAAGCAATTGAGAATACTTTCAAATATCTAAAGCAGGCATTTGAAAACAATATTCACAGATCATCACTCTATTCTGCCATGCAACTCCATTAGCAATGTCTGGGGAATATTCCTGGTCTATAGCATTTTTGATCATGAGCTTTTCTCTATAACTACGGCTGTTTGCATTTATTCATCAAAAAAATAGATAAAGAGTTCAGGAAATGTTTATATTTTTTCCTTGTTGACTCTGGCCTTAAAGAACGCATCTGAAATTCCTTTTTCTGCAGGCAATAACACCACATATCTTCCTCTGTCCCTATCACCTGTCTGCTCTGTAAGGTGATTAACTCTATGATCACTATAAAAATGTTTTATTTAGTGGATAATTGTAAGTACTGGTATCTACCATTTCCAAATCTCTTGCTTTATTATCCTTGTTCAAGAAGGTCTTAATATTTAAGTGATTTACTGATCACTTAAAATGCCAGCCTAGCCATTAGGAGGTACATTTCACTATGCATTGCCTAATTTTATAGTACATTATTTCTTTATAAACAGACACATTACTCTGAAGCATTAATTAAACCTCTTTGCCCATTATGAACTCCATTTGGAAGACAACAACATAACCAACTGCACGTCCTGATGGATGGGTCTGCGACTCCAGGTTTTGGCTCACGCCAAAGAGCTTTCCAAAGAGCGGTGCTATCGGGAGCGGGGAACATTATGCCATGGAGAGCAGTGATTTGTGGAAAGAAAGCATCTAATGAATAATACATGGCATTTGCACTTCAGCAACCCAGTTTGCTAAACTATTTTGCATCAATAACCTGGTACTAAAAAGCCCTGTTTATTATTGCAAGCCTCTAAGGCTTTTTGAAATAGAATTACATCAGCCACATTTATAATACTTAACTTTTGGAGCAAACTGCAGCTTGTTACATCACTGGAAAGAGTCCTCTCCCAGAAACTTCTCTTGAAGACACGTCTGGAGGTACTTTGGAGCTTTTCACATTTCCATCACAAAAACATGACATTTAGAGCAGACATAGAACAATCCATCCACCACCCTTTTACTTTTGGCCAATACTCCTGGATTGGAAGCCCTTGGAGCACAAGCACTCAAAATCCAGGCAGACTACCCCAAAAAACTCTCAGGAAGCAGAGTTTGTCCTCTCATCAGGCTTTCTACACAGGAGAGACTCATCCAGCCTTCTCATCCCCTCCTAGCACCATCATCCCCATCACTGCAGACACTCTTGGAGGTTCCTTGTTTCTCACAACACGGGTACCCGTCCCACAGTCTCTGCACCAGCGTCACCCCCAGATTCCAACATCTATGGACTCCCAAGGCCAGAGGCAGCCCCAGCCTTTGTGCCCGACCGCTCCCAAGCGATGCCACGTCATGTTGCCCTGGAGCACAACCTCCCTTCTGATTTTCAGGCCAAGATAGTCAGATTTACAAAATGGCCTGCAAAGAAATAAAATTCCCGTTCTCATTACTGACTCGACTGAGTATTTCGGTCTTTACATATTTTGTTCTCAGGTGTGCACAGCCTGAGTTACAGTCTCAACCAGGTCCCTCCTGCATTGCTTCGGAGGCCACGACAGCCACTCCACCATTCAAGCGTTCAGGACAGCATCGTGCCCTGCTGTGTCTGAACATCCCCATTAAGAAGTCAACATTTACCAAGGGCAACCCTGCAGACGTATGCACAGATGTTCCCTATGTTTAGGATAGGAAATAACCGTGGTTTCTCAGATACCACTGTGTGGAGCTGACTGGGAAATGATTTAATGGTGCCCATTATAACTGAAAAAGCCAAAAAAGCTATTAAAGGTTGTAGGAGAAGTGCTGTCACAGTTGGGGGACTCTCGGCTGAGCTGAGCCAAAGGCCACCTCGTGGGGATTCGATTTATGACAAGCACCGACAACTCCAGGAGCAGCAGCACATGTGCCAGCCAACGGAGATCGGTGCTACGCATCGGTGGCAAAGCAAATCCTGACATCCACTCATTGGAGACTCCACAACCACACAGGACACCCTCATCCCGTGCCCACAGAAAGCAGCCCAGATGTTTCCCAGTTACCGGAGCTGTGCCGCGTCTCAGTGACACCCAGAGCTCCACGCAGACCTGGAAGAAATGCAAAATGCATTAAAACGCAAAGGCGATGCAAGAGGGCTGGCAGCTGACGCTGCTCTCCAGCTATCTGCAGGCACCAGAAGAAAGGAGCTGACAGAGAAGGATGCGCTGGCAGGGCTCGATGCGGACCTTAAAGGAGGAGGCTGAACTTTTTCCTCTCACAGCACACAGACAGCAGGCACTGAAACATGCACAGGGAACACACAAAAGCCATCGCACCGCCTTCTTTCGCCATCCTCATTTCCTTGGGTGCAAGATCACTGGCTGAAGCGCATTCAGGGACGAACCCTCCCCAGAGGTGAAGGGAACTCATTTGGATGCAGCAGGAGAGCTGCAAAACCGGCTGCGGGAAGCGATAGTTCAGGAGGGAGTTGGAGGTTTTGGAACAGAGATAACACCATGGGGACATTCATCTTCTGGCGATGGGAGGAAGACAGAAGGGGGAGGAGAACCAGACTGCCGCAGAGGAGGGACTCAGTCCCTCCCGCGCTCACCCCAACTGGTCAGACCCACACCAACAACTGATAATCCCACCAGCATCCCAAGTCTTCCTCCAGCGCCCCTACCACGCACCACATCAGAACAACCTAAGCAAAATAAAACTACACTCCCCTTTCTTGGGGGTTTGGGGTTTTTTTGAGCTCCATGCTTATGATGCAAAAAAAAGCCTTCAAATCATAAATTGCAGTCCTGTCTCACCAGTTACGTAATTGCTCTGCTACTGCTAATTAGCGGCTGGCTGTAAACATAACTTTGATCCCAAAAGAGGTCCCCTGCTCGAAGCACAGCTTGAAATGCAAGTCAGGCACCGCTCGGGTGCTCAGTCCAGTTTCCTTAATAATCCCAGGGACCGGCCTTCCCATATTTAGAAGCCATTAGAGTGGGAAGTCAAGAAAAACCCAGGGCAACGTTCAGTTCTGAAACGAGGAGGAAAAGCAAGTGCTTAGGGAAAATATGCTCAGCTGGACAAAAAAAAAAAAAAAAAAAGAAAAAAAGCTTACCTGGGCCAAACTGACAAATTGCTCCCAGCGCTGTCAGGCTTGGAGAGAGCTTTTTAGCAGAGGCAGAGGAACACGCTGAGGAAATGCCACGTTGTACTCAGCAGAAAGATCTGAGACTGATGTAATTAAATCCCTAAAGGTCTAAGGGTAAATGCAGCCGCCGTAATGAAGGCAAAGAGGGTGATCTGACTCCAGATAATTAAACATCCATTTTGATGTCAACAGGATCAGAGTCCAAAAGTGGAAACCTGGATCCCGCTTGCAGCCGGCAACGGGAAGGACAGTGGGGAATGCAGCAAGACAACAGCGGGGATGGGGGCAACCTTCCCCACAAACAGCTTCGCCCCAAAAGCATCCCCTTCTGTGAGGGCCCACACCAAATACAGGATGGGGGCCAGTTGGGAGGAGGCCTGCAGGGATCTCACACCATGGAGAAGGAGCGATGTTTGAGTGGTAACAACTCAGAAAAGCCATGCAGTTTCATAGAATCATGGAATGGTTTGGGTTGGAAGGGACCTTAAAGATCATCTAGTCCCACCCCCTGCCCTGGGCAGGGACACCTCCCACCAGACCAGGCTGCTCCAAGCCCCATCCAGCCTGGCCTTGAACCCCTCCAGGGATGGGGCAGCTACAGCTTCTCTCAGCAACCTGGGCCAGGGTCTCACCACCCTCACAGCAAAGAATTTCTTCCTGAGGTCTCATCACACAGAATCACCGAATCTCAATCTCCCCTCTTTCAGTTTAAAACCATTGCCCCTCCTCTTATCACTGCACTAGCACATGCTTCTTCCCCAAATAGTACAGTCCCAGGAAAACAGAGTCTTCCCTCCCCTCCTGATGGAAACATGAGGAGCCAAATGCAACAGAGCTTCAGACAGGGGGGTCTGAAACCCCCAGGGAGACCCCCATGAGCCCAGACCTGCCCCTCACCAGGCTGCAAACCCCTGCTGCAGGATGAGCCTGGATCTGCAATTTATAACGCAGTTTCCTCCCAAAACACCCTTCAACATCCCTGAGCACAGGGAGCAGATTCTGCGTTACGATGCTCCGCTGTTCCCCGAGCACGGCTCCTGAAGCCACAACTCCGGGAAGGGCAGTCACCACCGTCAGATGGTGATTTGGGTATCAAAGATGCTCAAGAGACTGGGCAAATGCAGACCAGAGTGGACATCTCCAGCCACAGCACTGGTTTGGGTTTTTATTATTTTTTTTTATTATTTTTTCCAACAAAGCGTGCTGGTGATGATTAATGAAACAACTCTGCCGCTGCCACAGCCTCCTCTCAGAAGGTACATGATCACAAGACGGAGCTTTCCAAGTCAGCTCTGAGGTCAAAAACGAAAGATCCTGAAATACCTCTAAAAAGCGCCTTTCTCTCCCCTTCAAGCGCTCAACATCTAGAAATACGCACGGCAAAGGATTGCCTGCAGCAAGGCTCCCAGTCTATACTTAGACTAATTATTTGCATTTTAACTACTTTTGCAAACCTACAGAGAGAACCAACTTAACTATTTCCCCATCTGAGGTTTTACTTTATTAACGAAAGCGCTACCAGAAGAATGACACGTTTATTTTAATGATTTTTTTTTTTCAGCTAATTTATATAGTGCAGTCACTCCGGCACCGTGTAGATCTGCAGATCAGCAAATGAACCTTGTTAGTGTGTATATGCAACTCACACATACAGGCAAAAAGCACTAACTAGCTTGATTTGCTGATCAGCAGATTTGTAAGTTATTTAAATGACTCTACAGCTCTAATTCATTAAAACAAATTTAATGATTTTTCCCATCAGCATTTTCATACAATCCCCTCGCTCCCCTACAGAAACAGTGGCTGTAGGGAGAGGTAACTCAATAGCATTAAACCTCTGCCAACAGGGAGCCCTGGGATAAAGATTTCAAATTGCAGGAAAGAAGTAATCCCTGAACCACCTGTACCCAGCCAGAACCACCGCCAGGCAGACACAGAGCCTGCACGCAGCTCGGCTCCACCACCATCTGCCAGCTGCTGCAGGAAAGCTGAGGGTCTGCTTTCGAAGATGCACCTCCCGAGCTCACACGCTGCTTCATATTCTTCTCTATTCCTCACATGCCCGGCTCAAACCTCCTTGCAAGCTTGTTCTCCTCCATCAAACCTTTGAACTTGTATGTTTTTAGTGTGCGTCTCCCTTCAAATATACCACTTCAGGTGGTAATCTCAGCCCTCAACTGTTTACCGCAGGTATGTAGAGCATCTACCACTTACATTGTGACCCCCCTGCGGTGCTGCCTCCAGCTCTGGGGTCACCAACATCAGAAGGACATGGACCTGTTGGAGCGAGTCACAGAAGCAAAGCACCATGCAGAGGCAGAAAACCACTGATTCCCATGGGATCACGCCCCCAGCAAGGACTCACCATAAGGAGGGCAGGAGGAGTGCGGGGAGGCAGCGAGCTCCCTGGCAGGACAGGGCAGAGGACCTGGCCCGCACACGGGGAATCAGCAAGGACAGAGAAAGGTTTTCCATTGTTTTACAACCAGTCCAATTTTTAAAATAAGGGAATAAAATGCAGTGCTCTAACCCACCACATCAGAGCAGCTTACAGGGGCTCCTCTTTGATGGGTTTTGTGACCATTCCCTTGGAAAGGCTGGCAGCGAGTCAAGCTTTGTGTAGGAACGACGGCTCTGCACAGTGTCTACCAGCAGCTCCTCTGCAACCAGCAGTGAACCAATGAAGGAGCAACATTTGGCCAAGCTTTGATTTCAAATACCTCTGTTTGGGAGATATCCGAACAAACCAGATGGATAAATACCGGTAAAGGACACTGAAACTCTCCTTAGCATAAGCAGCCATACCTTGGGTGCAGATGGCATTTACGTTGACTTGTCCACACGTGCTCCAGCACACAGTGGGAAAACCACAAGGGGAGCAGGTCTGCGTTGAGCAGGCAGGGTCTTGGGGACCCACCAAACCCATGAGTTAAACCTGAGCCCCAGGTTCACATATACCTTGGCACAAACATACTGCAAGATGTTGGCCAACTACTTCAGTACCTTCAGATAGGCTGAAGGCCCATCCCTGCCCTGCCTCCTCCCTTGCTTCGTCCCTCTTATCTACAACTTTAAGGCTGCAGAGTCTCCCCCTTCCCTTTAATTTCATAACCAATTTAATTACTAATTTAATTTATTGGATGACATCAGCTATCCTCACAGACATCCCTCTGCAAACCTTACCCAAATGCACGCAAAGCCAGTATGGGAAACAGTTTTGCAACTCCCAAGAAGGAAAAGAGAGTTTCCCAGTCCCCAGCCAGACCAGGGAGAATATTCACACACTAAGATTGTGCAAAGTGTTCTGATAACTACTGAGGGATCCATCAGGGCAGGATGTGATGTATTGGCGCAGATGGTGGTACGGGCATTGCTCAGAGGCTCATTTCACTATTCCCCATGCCCTGTTTGATTTGTTAAAAAAGGGAGCAGGCACCTGACCGAAATTATTTAGACAGAATATTAAAAAAAAAAAAGAAAAAGGGAAAAATACCCAGTAGAAGGTAACAGAGCTGCCTGTCCAGATATGGACAGGCAGCAAGGACCAGGTTTGAGCACCCTGGTCTGGTGGGAGGTGTCCCTGCCCACAGCAGGGAGTTGGAACAAGATGGTCTTTAAGGTCCCTTCCAACCCAAACCATTCTATGATTCTAAGGTGTGAGGCAGGGAAGCCCCACGTGTGCAGGCACAGCTCAGGAAGAGGGTTTCCACATGCAGAGCATCACCAGCTTTTAGTACCAACTCAAACCACCAGCATTTCTTTTGCACTTGTTTTAAAACAAGCCTTCAAGGGAGCAGAAGCAATGGAGCTGGGTTGCACGTTGCTGCCGCGAAAGTGCATTAAGCCATTTGATTTAATAAATGATGCAATTACAATTATACATATTAAACATGACTGCCCGGTGTACAGCAAACTACCAAACAGCATGTTTCAGAAAAGCTGCTCTGTCAGCCTGTGTCGGGGTAGATGAATTAACCAGACACACCGAGCATTTCTAAGGGGAAATCACAGATGCGATACGTTCAAGTGTCCATCTCTATTAATTCAGCCCGTGCTTTGATTTCCGCCTTCGCACCAGAAAATGGGATTCCTGCAAGGGAAGGCACAGAGCACGCTGGCAGACACAAAACCTCCCGACGCATATACCTCCCTCAAACAAGACACGCTGCTAATGATGAGCGTGAAAAGTCTCATGGCATCCCTCAGCTGTCACTTCACTCTGTCCTTTTTAGGTACTGACATGCAAGAGATATCACTTGGAAATGGATAAATGAAAAAAGAAAAAAAAAAAAAAAGGTAACTGAAGACACATTCTCCTTCTTTTGCCCCACATATCATCCCAAATATGAGAAAAAGCAAGGTTTTTTTTTCAAATATCTTCAGCTTTGCAGAGATGCATCTAGATAGATATACAGTATAAACTCCCATGAAATAACATGCCAGCTTCCTGCAGAATAAAAAGAGACAGAAAAATACCCTTGTACTATACATTTATACTAGACTTTTGCTATGAGTTTGCTGTTGTTGGGCGAGAGAATGTTGTCCCAGCAGTCAGAACAGGTTAAACCACTTACAAACTTTTTGGGATGCTCTTCCCAGCCCCAAAGCTGATATTCTCAGGGTGATAAAATGTATGTACAGCTGCTGCACGACACTTTGCAGACTCCTCAGGGGCCACACTGGGAGCACGTCCTCCTTGTGAGGATGGGAACAGGCACAGCCACGAGTACAGAGGAAAGCTCTTCTTAAATTTGCTTTGAAAATTGCATTTGTCAGGCTTCATAGTCAGCTAAATCAACCAATCTGATTTTAGCAGAGAAACAGAGCAATAAGGACCAGCTGATTCAGGCTTTTTCCTGCTCAGGGGTCCTTGATGAGAACAGTTTTTCTCAGCAATTGTGTTTGCTTCAGCCTCACCCACAGCCCCTTTGCTCCATGAGATGGTGATGGTCCCAGCCAGGGGTGTCCTAGGACCCAGGAACACGGGGTTTCTTCAAATTCCCCCTTCAACATAAAAATACATTTTTTGAATAGCGTAGCTGCCTCCAAACAAGCCTCAGAGAAAGCAAGAACCAGCACAGGGCACATTGATCAGAGGCTCCAGCACTGCAAGGGCTGTAATCAGAGAAAAATAACACCAGATAACAATTTCTCATTCTTTTGAGAGTCAGTGGAAAAGGGTCAAAAACCTAAATGGACCCTCTTGGCTTCAGCTGCTTTAATGAATTTTTGGTTCTTTTTTTTCCCCACCAGCGATTTCTCCCTCTGGTGGGACTGTTCCTCTTCCTTGATTCCACAATTTCAACATTTCCGAGACAGAAGTCTAATAAATAAAGAAACCCCAGAGTTCCACTCTTCCTATAGAGCAGGATAACTGTACCACAGCCTTCCCCGCATCGGTGCGTGTGAAGATCTCTCCCAAAACCAAGGCCAACAAACCCTTCATGAGATCATTCACAAAGCGCAAAAGGAGCGGGGCAGCTGCTTTTCACCATTTCTGCCACAAAAAGGCCGCACAGCATTTGCTTCAACCAGATGGTATTTAGCAACATGGTTTAGTCTGGGCTTCCCGCGAAACCTCTGCCCTCCTGTTTCTGCAACACACTGCTTTCAAACCAGAAGCTCTCCAGAAATCCCTTCCTCGGACACCGTGATCCCACTCCTGCTTCCGCGAGTTCTGGGCAAAACCCACCGTGTCATTTCATGAGTCACCGTGAGCCACCAACGGCGTGTTTCTGAGCAGCCTTCAAAATAAGTAGCAGAAACAAAACGCCAGCAGCTTTTGTTGTCCTGTTTGTTCAGGGTTTTATTTTGCCTCGTGCTCCATCTGTGTCTCTTCCCTATTGCGCCGTTCCCAAGCGGCAGCACGTCAACGTGTTATATTTAGGGGAGGGGGGGGGATGTTGGAAATGAGCAGCCTCTCTGGAATTCTTTCATTTGCCATTTTATTATCATCGAGAGCAGCTCCTTCCAGATGGAAATGCAGATTGGCACGAACCGCGAGCCTTCGCTGCTACCTTCTGTTCACTCCCGCTTTGCCAGGAAGGATTATGTCCCCGGACAAGTTGGAATTTCACGCCAATGGCAGATAGTCCCATTGAATTAGTCCTTCCCAGGTTCATTTTAGCAATTTGCATTAAGTTTTGCTGTTTGTTTACACGGCCCGTGGCCTGAGTCTGTCAGGTCTATATATACACCACCCTGCACTAGGAGGTTGCAAGATGTTTTTTTGGTTTTTTAATGGAGAAATTTAATATTAAAGATTCATTTTAAACAAGCGCCTTGACAAAAATATCATCACGCTTCTTTTCTGCAAGGGACTTCGTGGCAGCACCAGAATGAGAGTGCTCTGCAAAGCAAAGTTTAGCTGAACTCAACTAAACCCGCCCCAGTTTCAGCCTGGTATTCCAAATCCCAGTAATTACCGCCCCGTATTTCACCATCCTCTGCTGCATTGCCCAAATTGAAAAAAAAATATGTTTCCATCTCCCAGCTCAGAGTACCCTCACTAATAGCCAAGAGTGAAAATCACCAGTGAGTGGAGAATCCAACTCAATCTTAAAGCAACTGGACTGAGAAGCTCACATCTTTTAAAAAAAAAAAAAAAAAAAAGTAAAATAGACAGAGAAGTATAGCCAGTTGCCATGGGGATGGCGAGATATGAAAGCAAGAACTGATGGAACCTTTACAGTTATTTAAATGCTTATTATAACATTATGCAAAACGGCTGAGTAAAGAAAGCAGGGAGGTTAACGTACTTACAAGAAAAACAGTCATTGCGAGATGAGCAAGGTAACAATTTATAAGTCAGAAATAAGGCCTTGTTTAAATTGAGTCATTTGAAATAATGATATAATTATGCCCTCTTAAATTAACGAGGGAAATTTGTTTTGAAGAGCAGAGAAAGGAAGGAACTCTGGTCGGGCCACAGCATTGGGTGCAAAATCCCTTCTCACCGGGAGCTGCTTGAGTCCTCCTCCAGCATCTCCGCTTCGTACCCCTCAGCCTGAGACACCCCCAGACTCCAGGGAAACAGCTTAGGGGTGAGACCGGAGCCATACCAGAGTCTCATCGTGATCCTTTGGCTTTGCAGCATCTCCCATTTGGATCCTCCCCCTTCCAGTAGCTGCTCTGCTCTGAGCGGTGGGATGACATGAGATGAGGACGGTCACACATAAGGACAAAATCGAGATTTGAAGCCAGAACTTCCCCAAAACTCAGGTTTGGTGCAAAAACAAGGTATTATCACCCACGGACAAAAGCAAATCAAGCCACACCAGAGAGCAAGTTCAGCATCCACTAAGACCTACCATGCCCCGTTGTCTCAAAATGTTCAACCACCCCCTGCACAAGCTACATAGTGCTCTGCCTCCACCTCTCTTGTGGGGTCAGAAGGATTTATTATCCTTCTTCCTGGGAAAAAAGGAAAAAAATTGAGACTCACTTCTTGCCCCGTAACTCACCCTGAGCCCGGAGCAGGGCTTCCTGGTGTGGACTTTTCTCCAGGGAGGCTGATGAGAGTCGAGCAGAGTAAATCCCATTACAGCCGCTCTCGGGCCCTTGGGCTCGGCTCCTTCCTCTAGTCATTTGTCAAGTGCTTTTCATCTGAAACATGATTCTGGGATTCAATTACTTTATAAAGTCAATATTTTAGGTCACAGCTTATGCATCAACAAAGACATCTCCAGGGATTAGAGTTTAGCGTGGTGGAGCTCTAAGTAATGTTCCCTGCACTGCTCCAACTAAAAAAAAGTCAATAAGGCAGGTTTGTTCCCCCTACATTTCACTCTCAGAGGCTGCAAAATTATTGTTAGCTTTTGCAAATTTAAACCATCAAGAAGCAGCAAATGTCCCTGGCTTCATTATTTCCAGAGAGATAAGACAGGATTGCTCCACTGCCTCCTCTCCACCTTCTTGGCAACGCTTTCCTCCTGCTGAGCTAATAAACAGGAGCGGGTCAAGCAACTTGCCCAGGATGGGTTTTGTCCGTGCAAAGGGCCAACAGAAGGTCTGGAGCATCGCTTAAACCCCCATGCAGGGGTGGATTTCTGGTATCAGTGATGGATTTTTGGTATTGGAGAGTCTCGCAGCCTGTCTCAATTTTCTAAACCTCCCAACAAGGTGATGCTCGAGCTGCATCGTACCAACGGTGTATTTCTAAACCCAGTGAGATTGAGTCCTAAACCCAGTGTCTAAACCCTCTGCAGTGCCCCTTATAAAACAGAAAGCAATGCATTTTGGAGTAGATTCTGCAATTAGCTGAGGTCTCCTGGGTACCTGCTAGAGGGGCCAAAGATAACCCAAGCTCTGAGACTATGAAAACCTGAAGCATTTGGGGACAGGTTGGAGAAAGGAGTCATGCTGAAGACCAGACCTTACACAAGAAACTAGAGCAGACGTTTCCAACAGCCCTGGTGGAACAGGGCATGGTATAAAGCACTGGAAAGAGCTGATGGATGCTGTGCAATCCAGACCACACAGCCAAAACGAGCTGCAGTTGACCTGGAGCACAAGGGAGGGTTAGGAGGAAGGCTGAAACCTGGAGGACACCTTCAGAGTTTGGTTCCTCTACCCTTGCAGAGGGCAGCCAGCAAAGGAAGAAGGCAAAAACCAACTATTTAGGCTGAAAGACAATGTCATCCAGGGGAAAATGTCAGGATAAGCTGATCACAAACACAATTAGGCTGGAAACTGAGAAAGTTTCTAATGATGAAAAGGAGAAAGTCTGGAAGAGCTTTGCAGAGAGGGGCAGTAGAGAAGAATGACCTCTGCCTGGTTTTTGGGTGGCTCTTGTTGAGTTAAAGAAATGCAGTGGATGCAACCGTGCTGCAATAGCAGAGAACAGGAGCCAGAGCTTCCCACCCTCTGCTCCCATATTTCAGGCTTTTTTACTAAGCAGTACAAATATAATTCTTCAGGGTTTTAATTAAAGGCTTCAGGCAATCTAAGGGAAATACAAAGAAAGTTTCCCATTTCATTGAGACGGGGGCTTTCGCCCTCCTTATTATGAAACTTAGCTTGATACTAAATTAAATATTTCAAATTCTTTTTTTTTTTTTTTTCCCCCTGAAATCATCCAAACAGTAAATTTTGAGTCTTTGTTTAACGGGCTATCTATTGATCTTTGCCAAGGCCACAGCACTTCATAAATCCCCACTGCAGCCAGAAAAGCATCCAAAAAAAAAAAAAAGATTAAAAGTTAATACAACTCAGAGATCGCTTTCCAAGAAAAGCTGTGTTTTCAGCAAACAGACCCTGCAGAAGCCACCTTGCTCAGTCCCACCAGGACAAAACAGGGCCATGGTGGTCAAGAAGGTCCAGGAGCAGTTACTTTGGTGTGTGAATGCATCCATTGCAAACCCAGCTCCAGCACCCCGGCTCTCCCACTGCAACACCTTCCACATCAAAGCTCAAACCTCTGAAACACCCACCTTGAAAGACCTCTACAAGCAAACAGAGCCTCAGAACTTCCTTCTGCTCCATCAGGACATTCCCACGACCTGATCCCAGGGTGCTGAGCCACAACTTGTCCTGGGTGCTTTTGTCCAATGTCTTCAGGGCCAGCACTGGTGGATTTTGGCTAGCACCAACAGCTCCTCCTCTCCTGCCTTGCAGCTCAGTGAGGAGGAAGGAGAGAGATGAAGGTGCCTTTATACCTTCAGCACAAGCTACACCAGGAGAACCCATCAAGTATATTTAATTTAGGCTCCTTAAAAAGGCAAAACAAGTCTGGCCAGTTAGCTGAGCAGCTAATTGGGGTAACACATCTTAACGAGCATCTTAATGGGATTGCTTCAGCTGTGGTTAGGGCTAAATCACCTCCTGGAGCTGGATGTAGGGTTGTGGGCAGGACTGAGGGCAGGCAGTTGGCCATCCAGGGCATTCACCCAAAACTTCCTCAGCCTAAAACCAACCCCGGCAAGAAGAGATGGAAATCCTCAGCCCCCCCGCAGTGGGTCTTTGTGCTGGTTTTTAGGAGTGCTTTCACAGCTCGTTATCACCAAACACTCAAGGAAGACCGTTCAATTAACAGAAGTTAGTAAAATTAGAAGATTTAACAGCAGCAGCAACGTTTAACACCAGATAGCAGAAACACCCTCCTTTGACACTTTTTACCCATTGATAAGGTTTGATAAAGCTGTGAGCTTCACAGGCATTTTCTGGCAAATGAGCCATAAAATAGGATAGTTCAAGTATTATCCCTAAATGGTAAACCTTCCAATTATGCTTGAAGAAAAATTACTATATCCTGCTAATTATAGCATCCATGGCTTGAATTTGTTTGAAGAGAAGCTCACTTCATTTAAAACAAATACCAATTTTGAAGGCAAGAAGAGGGGTGAAAAAAAAAAGAAGGAAAAAGAGAAATGGAAGACCCGGAGCACGCAGAGCGACTCAGCACCCCTGTGCCATGGGCACACTCTGCAGCTGGTGAACCCCACCACATCCATCCAGCTGTGCCTGCCCTGCCATCTCCAGCAGCCCCCTCCAGCCAGGATCTCCAGCCTGGACCAGAACTAGCTGCCAGCAGTGAGGTCCCAGCTGCCTCCCAAATTGCCTCTGACATGCACCCACAGCTCCATCTGCACTCCAAAACAGGAGCCCTTCCCCAGGCTGCATCTCCAAGCTGGGACCCACACTCACCACAGAGGTGGCTGCAGCATCGGGACCCTCTGCAGGTGTCAGGATCATTCTCAATTTGGGTGACTTTCCATTTTTGGTCCCTGACAACATGGGTACAACGAGAAGCCCAGGTGGAAAGCAGAAGGAGGAGCTGTGTATCTGCAGAGAGCAAACGGCTCTTGGTAGCCTTGCAGACCTGGTTTAGGGGTTCTCCAGGACAAGGATGGGCTTTCCTACATGAGATGATAAAGGCAGGAGGATTAAATAACAGGGTTAATCGTCATTAAAAGGAGAAACCATTTAATAATAAAACTGTTTTTTAGAAAATGCTGAAGTCTGGCTTCAGCAGCAGCTCAGGAGGGAGACCCCAGCAGTACACATGGTGTATGACCAGGGCCCAGAAGAGACCCAGGCCAAAGTACTTGCATAAATACATTCATTCATCACAGACTATTTTTAAGGCCATTTCCTCCCAGACAGTCCAGGGTGACATTTGGGAGCTGCTACCGGCTCTATTTACAGCAAGCTGGAATTAACCTCAGGACCTTCCCTGCTCTCCAGAAGGCATCTCCATGTCCAGACAATGGATCAAAACAAGACCTACACTGAATTCAGCGGTAACCGAATTATGGGGACAGCCAGGGCCACCACCAGCCACCCAGACACAGGCATAAATAGGTCAAAAACAAAAAACGCTATTGCCTTGGTTCGTTAAATCTGAGTCAGCGCTAGACTGGGGACAAAGGGCTTTTGGGGCACTTTGGGCGTGCTGCTCTGGGGTTTGCTGGTTGTCACCTGCAAAATTTGTTGTACCATGTCACATTTAATTTTTCCTGCAGGATTTGGTGTCCTTGAGCAAAAGCAGCCAGGGGGTAAAGAACGATGGGCGCAGGTGAGAGACCCGTCACCGCTGATAGAAGAATTAAAGTTGTGACCATGCCTGGATGAACCAAGACAGTGTTTTTTGATTTCTCTCACCTCTGTGTCCTGCACCCGCTTTAGTCGGGGTTGCAGGGAAGCAGAGAACATAATTTCATTTACTAGATGGGCAAATCTAGACTCAGCACTTTCTTTTTCAAACTGAGCTACACCAAGGTTTTTGACCCCTTCGTTGCTGTTTTCTCACAAATTTTATGGACCAGCTGGTGAGTCCCAAGGTGTCAGAGACTGGCTGCAGGTTTGACATAGGAAAAATGAGCAAAGCATGGTAAAAAAGGGCCAGTTTTCATGAAACGTCAGAAAACATCATTTTGGGCTCCACATTGGTCCTTTGGGGTTTCAAATTATTGTGCTTTTTGAGGGAGGTCACAGGAGAAACATTAATGGGTTTTACCCCGTGTTTCTTTTTACTCCTTCACGAGGCACGGGGACCTCGCAAAAGGCAAATAAACCAAGCCGAGCAAAAGGCAATAAACCAAGAAAAGCAAAAATAAAACACAGGCAAGCCAGAATTTCCCCCTTTAAGATTATTTTTAAATAAAAATCTTTGAAAGAAACTTTTAACTTTTTTCATTGCTCTGCTTCAACCTGAAATGTAACTACAAAACTGACTCCTCTGCTTGTAAGTGCTAATATTGTAGAAGTTATTGAGAGCAAAGCCACTGGGCTGACAGGTCACGGGATTAGGGTGCCAAAGGCTCAGCACATATAACCACAGCCAAGAGCCCCCTACTCCTGCAGGGCCTTTCCCACCCATGGACATTTTCAGGAGCACAGGTATCCCCACCCACCCATCCCTTATCCATCTCCAGTGATGGCTCCCAGAGCAAATTGCTGGGCATTTTTATCTTGGCTGTGAAAACAACAACAACAAAATTGCTTTCTGCAAGAATTCTGCAGAAGGCTCTGTTTTGACTGACAATCCCGTCTACAAACTCAGTTGCCCAAAACCAAAACAAGTGAGGTGTGCAAATGGAGCCACTAAGAAAGTGCTCCAAAATGGAAAAGGATGAATATTCATGGCAATTTTTTGGTTACATCTAATCTATCTTTATAAAAGACATTTCATTCCTGCACGCCAAGGCTGGAGCTCCAAAGAGCGACAGCAAGAAGCAGCAACATAATTAGCATAAGGGATAGTAATTAAGGATGCAAATACAGTAGGCACCACGCGGCCATTTCACCAAGAGGGTGGGCAAGCACTGAGGCTCCCCGGGGAGCGTGCAACGTGCTCCCCTCGCCCATTAAACCCTGCATTGTACAATCACACATGCTATACATGGACAAACGTAGTGTTTCACTCTTCTTGCTGGGAGATTTCACCCTGCAGAGAAGGAGAGAGATTGGGGGACTGACACAGCAGAAGGCTGTGGCACCATCCAGTGAGACCTGGACAGGCTGGAGAGTTGGGCAGAGAGGAACCTGATGAAATTCAAGAAGGGCAAGTGTAGGGTGCTGCACCTGGGGAGGAATAACCCCATGCACCAGGACAGGTTGGGGGGTGACCCGCTGGAGAGCAGCTCTGAGGAGAAAGACCTGGGAGTCCTCATGGACAACAGGATGACCCTGAGCCAGCAATGTGCCCTTGTGGCCAAGAAAGCCAATGGCATCCTGGGGTGCATCAGGAAGAGTGTGACCAGCAGGTGGAGGGAGGTCATCCTCCCCCTCTGCTCTGCCCTGGTGAGGCCACATCTGGAGCACTGGGACCAGTTCTGGGCTCCCCAGTTCAAGAAGGACAGGGAACTGCTGGAGAGGGGACAGCAGAGGGCTACAAAGATGATGAGGGGCCTGGAGCATCTCTCTCATGAGGAAAGGCTGAGGGACTTGGGTCTTTTTAGTCTGGAGAAGAGAAGACTGAGGGGGGATCTGATCAACGCCTACAAATACTTAAAGGGTGGGTGTCAGGAGGATGGGGCCAGTCTTTTTCCAGTGGTGCCCAGTGACAGGACAAGAGGGAACAGGCACAAACTGGAACACAGGAAATTCCATCTCAACATGAGGAGGAACTTCTTTCCTGTGAGGGTAGCAGAACCCTGGAAGAGGCTGCCCAGAGAGGTGGTGGAGTCTCCTTCTCTGGAGACATTCAAACCCCACCTGGACACGTTCCTGTGCAACCTGCTCTGGGTGGACCTGCTTTGGCAGGGGGTTGCACTAGATGATCTCCAGAGGTCCCTTCCAACCCCATAGCATTCTGTGATTCTGTGATTTTGTATTCCCGAAGTGTCTTTCCTCCGAATCGCTGTGGTCCAAGAAGTGAAAGGTCAAATGAAGCCTTTCAATGGTACAGGAGACACCCCCGCAGCTCATCTTTTCTGCAGAGCTGGGTGCCGGCTCAAGCCAAATACGATGTACATCCTTGTGGTACCCAAATCCTGACATGGATGCCTTTTGCTGGCAGCCAGCCCACCACCGTTAAATCATGGGGTTATGTGGCACCGCACACCGAAAGCATCCAATCCCTTCGGTGATGTTCAAAAGTGATTACCTGATCAGCATGTACAAATCCCTCATTTGGATGCTTAATTAACTGGTGGGCACATAAATGCCAGGTTTATGTGCCTGCAGGGTGAGCAGAGCATATAAACATGGGCTTTGGCCGGGCTGTGAGGGCGGCCAGGTCCAGACACGGAGCTCGCTATGTGAGGAAAGAAGCGGGGAATGAATGGCATGTGCCAACAGAGACTTTTTAAAACAAAAACATAAAAAAAACCCAACCTGCCCTAAAATTCAAGGTGGCTCAGGACACGGCAAGATCAGGTGGAATGGGCTGGTTTCATTGACTCTTGCAGCAAAACAGTGCAAAGAGAGCAGCCGGGCAGAGGCATCTCTTGCCCAGATTTATTCTGCAGCACAAAACAGCAATATCCAGAGGTAGCCAGAGATCCCCTCCACACCCGGGCTCGAACACTGCTGGTGCCCCTAAACTCTTTGAGATCTTCCCAATGGGCAAAATATTGGCTGAACTGGACCAGGGAGATAAATTCTGATTAAAAGGGCCCTACATATTTTAATATCCACCCAAACCTCTGAGCCAACTGACAGACCTCCCGTATAAAGGCATTGCCCTCATCATAAAAGTGCTCCATACTTTCCTCTAGGATTTCCAGAACCCTTTTTGCACCATTATCTGTCACACAAAGACTGGCTATTTTGAAAGCACTGGAAGTGCAGACTACTGATTTTCAATATGCATTGCATTTTATGGCTCAGCTACCAGGTTAATATGCGGTGTCAAGGATTTCAATGGGACTATATTTATAAGCATCATTAATTCATATGAGTTCATAATAATCCCATAATATAGAATTAGCAGCATCCTGCTTTATCCAAGGTGCTATTAAGATATATATCATGTGAAGAGTAAGGCTATTCCACAAAGCAAAAACACAAAGGCAAAACAACTTCAATAGCATGTTGTTATTAGATACTGAAACAGTTAGAGAAGAAGAAAAGCTTGTTGCACGGAGGTGGAAGCTGTGTTTTATGTGTTTGCCAGTATCACCGCTGCTGCATAAAGAGGAATGAAAAAACAACCCGTAAAAACCAAGGGCACAGGTGGGGGATTGAGTCTCCATGGGGTGCTGGAGGGATGCCCTTCGATGGGGATGTCCTGGTCAGCCTGGCACAGCACCTCCAGCCCCTCTGCTATTGACACACAGACCTGGTAGCCCTCACCCATCCCCACACCACCCAGCTGCATCCCCAAACAGCACGTCTCAAGCAACAGGAATGTTCAGCACCTTCCCAAAAAGTTCGTCCAACTGCGAAAAACAGGCTCCAGCCCCGCTTGGGATCACATTAGTTATGCAACATTATTCAGCCGGGAGCAAAAAACCCTCCAGTCTGTGTTATTTCCTAACTGCTGTTACGTACTCTAAGAGGGAAGCGTTCAGCAGGAATTAGGGGAAAAAAAAGCAGATAAATGAGCAGGGAATTTAGAACTGGGCTCCTGGGACTGGAAGTGAAAAAACCCCGCAGCGTTCACCATCAAACCTGCCTGTCAGGCTAAAAATGACAGCAACCAGCTTTGCTTTCCCAGCTCCAGGAAAGGGATTTCCGTGGATCATTTCACAGTGATTCAGTTTGGGAAAAACTGAAGAAAGGATGCCCAGGACCACTCCGATTCCTACCGATGATGCTGAGCACCATCAAAGCGAGAAAACTCCCCCAAACATTGCAGGGTGTTCACAAATCGCTGCTATGTTCTGTTCACAACATTGATAAATAAAAATAAAAAAAATAATAAAAAAAAAAAAACCAGAAAGGGGAAGTGAAATATTTCACCTACACAATCTTCACAAAAGCTCCGTGCAGGTGAACCTGCATCCATGTGTCCGAGATCTTCCAAACAAGGTGGCCATGGGAATGGTTTTAGCAAGGTACTAAAATAGGCATCGGAGCGGCAGCACCCAGAGCCCTTCCCTGGGTCTGGCTAATTCTCTAAATCAGACATAAGTGCTGAGTCAGAGAGCAAATTTACCTCCTGCTTCGCGACAAATTAGCAGCACACAGATCAAAATCGCGCTCTTGTTATTCAGCTTTCAGGAAATGGATGGAAAAGTCATTTTCTTTCACAGACATCAGGTATACTCCAAAGCTCCATGCCACACCACTTGCTGTCCCAAGCAATCTGCTGTGACCCCCGTGTTAAGCCCTCCCACTGGGCCATCTCGGACACCCGGACAACTCTCCCCTCCTAAAAACGTCCTCTCCACCTTGTTTTTTGGTTGTTTTTTTCTTTTTTTATACCTCCAAACATGTTGCTACAGCAACCCCAGCATCTTATCGGCGCTCAGGGGAATATTCCTCTCCAGTTCAGCTGCTCCATGGAAACACACATCCCGGCAGCCCCTCTCTCCATCACCACACGCAGGCGAAGAAGCTGACCCCAGCACCGGAGCTGGGGGTCCACACCAGCTGGGCAAAGACAGGGGTCTGGGAGGTGCTGGGGAGGGACCCTCTCAGCTTGGAGGAACCTCCAAAAAAACTCCATGCGATGACCACCCTTGTGCAGGGGTGGGGGCCACATGTTGGCACCCAGTGCCCATTGTAGGAGGAATCCTGTAAGAAATAATTTCCTGGCTTGCTGAAATTTTAATACTTGGTCCATAACCTGCTGAATGCAGCAGGACATGTATTATCTAGTGTTTCCCAAGACTTCTTCCTGCAATGTGTGCTGCACATCAGCTACATACTTGTCATAGAATCATAGAGTCATGGGATGGTTTGGGTTGGAAGGGACCTTAAAGATCACCCAGTTCCAACCCCCTGCCCTGGGCAGGGACACCTCCCACCAGACCAGGTTGCTCCAAGCCCCCTCCAACCTGGCCTTGAACCCCTCCAGGGATGGGGCAGCCACAGCTTCTCTGGGCAACCTGGGCCAGTGCCTCAACACCCTCAGGGTGAAAAATTTCTTCCTGAGCAATCTCTTTGGGGACCAGCCAGTCCATGGAACCATTGAAATGACACATACACTGATGTTACGTAGCAAAACCACATCATCATTTTCCATGGGGTCTTTGAACACTCAAGTGGCTCTCTCCAGTGCTGTGGCTGGAAAAGACAATCCCAAAATATTCCAAATATGCCTCTAAACTGGAAAAGCTCCTTTGCCTTAAGGTTCCATTGTCCTTTTTGGCTGCAGAGCAGGCGCGAGACCTGGTGGGCCGCCCCACCACCGGCACATCACACCAGAGAGCCCTCTGCCTTCGACCTTCCATGGAGCAAGCCAGCCACAGATTAACTAACTCATATAACATTATATTAGATTACAACATCAAGTAGGTATGTAAGTAATTACTTAATATAAAATTATTAACACAAATTATATTTCTTCAGACTCTAAAGGCCACTTTATAGCGTCAAGCAAAGGTCTCTCCATGGCGGTGCCACCCCTCCCTGCCAGCACAGCACCGGCAGCCTCAGCGTCACCCTTAGGTTCTGCAGTTTCCGTGGCATTTTTTGTGTATTTAAATTCAAGACACTACTAAGGTTTCCTCAGCCAGAGCCAAAGTTCATTAATATTCCAAGCAAAATACTCAAGCACTTAAAATTAAGCAGAAATTAAGTGCTGTGCTGGCCTGCAGGTAATAAAATAATATATCTGATCATGCAAAAGTAAAAGCAGAGCCTTTCCTCTTGATTTTGCTTATTTTCTTTTTTTTTCTTTCTTTTCTAAGGTTTCCCTCTCCCAGTTTCCTAACTTTCTGCTTTTCTTAAAGAAGAAATGAGTTCTCTCCACAAGACCTCAATGAAGGCAGGAGGACGGGAAGGTCGCCTCCTCCCAGCCCTACTACAATGGGTTTTCCTCTGTTGTTTCCCAGCTGCCTTACTCATACTTCAACGTATTTCTTCTCTATGTTACTAATAAGTGGATTTTCAGCCTGTTGGAATTTAAGATAGAATTAATATATTGGCAGATATCCACCGCAGCCTCTCAGGTGTTCATATTGAAAATTATTATTTTCAACAGTTCATGGCTCATTTCTTGAAAATTAAAATTAGTGTTGTGGCAGCCGGGGATAATTTCCCAGATGCCCACACAGACGAGAGCACAGACATGGAGGATGTGAGGAATGAGGTTCTGCTGCCATCGGACGTGTCCAACCTTGGGGCGTACCGTGACTGTACCTCTGAGAGTGACCTTGAACAAGGGGCCCCTGACCCAGAGACCAGTTGCGGATGAAGAAGAGGTGCAAGAATTTCCCAGGGAAGAAGTTCTTGGGATCACAGCCATCAAAGGAGAGAGAGAACTTCACAGCAAACTTTGTAATTTCCATGGAATGTGCCGTTCATGGTATGAAATAACCCTGTTGGCAGCTTGGGTCAAGTGCCCGGGTCTTGCTCCTCCTCATCCCCACACCTGGGGAGCTGGAAAACACTGAGACCTTGAAACCTCCATCCCAGAGCCGGGGATAAAGTCAGTATTTTCACCAATTCATCCACTAGAGTCTTCTAAAAGTGCAGTTTTCCCAAGCATTAGAAGAGACCTTACTGAAAAGTAAAATTACTGAAAGATAAATTATTCCTGTGTCACTCAAACCAGGACATCAGCTTTCCTGGGAAGTCAGGCAAGGAGGTGCAGCCTTTGCCCCCTGTTCCCAACAACCCCATGAAGCTTGGTGAAACTGGGACAGGACCCTTCCCAAAGGCTGTAAATGCCTGCAGCCTCCACGCAGCACCCAAGCATCCTTCTGTACTGTAAATCACTGGGAAACATTAATAAACAGCTCCATCTACTGACATCCTCACCTCTGAAATCCAGACCCCTCTCTTCAGCTTGGATGCATCATCCAGAAGAACCCGTGGAGCCAACAGCATCCTGCCAGGCCAAACAGGCACCTTTCATCCCAGGAACAGCCTGGGTACCACTCATCACAGCCCCACCGGTCCCTTGCAGGTGAGCAAATCTCCCAGAGCAGCTCAGTGCCTCCTCCAGACCCAGCTCTATCAGAATTCCCTTTAAATTTCAATTAACTGACATTAATTTAATCTATTTTAATCTTGTTGAGCGAAACGTAATATCTCTTTAATATTGTGTTTCAGCCAAGGAGATGAATATACATGTGATTAAAGGAAAAAAGAGCTAATAAGCCAAGGAGTTGGGAAGCAGCATCTGAGAATGAGCGGCCTCGTTACACCTGTGTAGGGCTGAGACATAAAAAGACATAGCCAAGCCTTTGTCGCCCAGAAGCCTCCCTTTTCTTCACCACCAAGCACCGTAGTCCCCAAACAGCCCCCCTTGGAGGCCCAGAAATGGCGCAACAAACCTCCATCTCACATAGCATCTTCCTCCAGGGGCTTTCACGCCTCTGAGAAATGAGGCCAAAATCACAGCCAGGAGGACCCAGACACGTCGCTTGGCCCCCAAAGTTCATTCAGCAACATGGCACACAGGCAGCTCTCCCTCACCTCCCAAGCAACTGGCTCTTCGCCCTCATTTTCCCCTATGCTTTAAAGTTTAAGAAAAAATAGGAAAAAAATCATGTAAAGTAATGCAGACAAAGAGGACAGATGGATTTGGGTTCGGAGCATTTGATGGGATTGCAACAGTGCATTCAGACTGTGCATTTATTTTATAGTTCATTTGTTTTCACATTTGTCACAGGTCCTCGGGTCACCCTAAAAGCACCCCTAAAAAGCCCCTTCCCTGCCCCAGGGAGACATAAGGAGTTGGGACGCCTGGATTTCTGCAGTTTTCCCTGTCCCTGAGGGACAAACCTTGCTCTCACCTCTAGCATGGAGCAGGATTTAGCTGGGTCAGATGCCCAGGAGCATCACGGTGATCAGTTCATACAGTGACTCCATGTCCGCTTTGCCACCACTTTTTTATTTCGGGGCTTTTTATTTTTCATTGATGAAGCCCAACCCATCTTTCGGATCCCCCATTTGCAGCCAAGCTCAAGGCAGAGGGGAGGGTTTGGTCACTAAATCCCACGGGCAGCATCCCCGGGACACATCTCCGCCTCCCAAAAGCTTGGGCACCCCCAGGCTCTCTGCTCTCCATTGGCCAAAATTAAAACCACGGCTTCTTTATTCCACACTGCCGCTACCGAGCAGCAATTACAAAGCACCCATGGGAGTAACGAGCCACGCTCTGCCAGGGGGAAAGCGTTATTTACAGCCAACAACAGGATTAAAGCATCAAACCACTTTTAAATTTGGAAGAAGGGGCTTGCACTTGGGGAGCTCAAGTGGGGAGAAGCCACTCGAGCGGAGGAGGTAGGAGGTGACTCGGAGCTGCTCGAACTGAGCATCCCTTTCCCTGGGGCTGACCCAGGGATGGGAAACACAGGGTGAGAAATGAAGATTGAAGGGGAGGACATCAACAGGATGTCCACAGATTACTCACACACGCACACACACAAAAAAAATAACCTGTAAAAATCTAGCTTTAGAATAAATAGCAAAGTGGTTGGAATAAAAGCGTCCGAGTGTCTGTCCTTCCCCGTGCTGCCGCAAGGATGTTTGGATGGTGGGAGTGCAGGGACTCATGTTTTCTCTTACAAAGGGGTGTGTTTAAAAACCTCAGCCCAATAGATGGCTTGATACAGCTGGATGCATCCTTATAGCTCATCCTGATTTATTTATCAAAGCATTTGTGGCTTTTCCCAGCAGCTCAGGGGGCCAAACTCCATCCACTGATGGGCGGAAGTCAGGCTGTGGGGTGGAAACAGCACCCGCTCAGCTGCACTCACTCTCTTCAGAAAGATTTTTGCCCAAAATCTTCAGCCAAACCAAGAAACACCTGTGGAGCAGATGGTGAGTACCATCTGGGTGATTTCCAGGCTGCCTTCCTCCACTGGGCTGAGCAGCACAAGCTCTTCAGTAGGTCTGTTGACATCCACCACATCTCCTGCCTCCTCCAGGAACCCCCATCCCAAGTGTCCGCAAGAATAAACTAATTCAAAAACCCTTCAAAAACGCCCAAAACACTTAGAAAAAGACTCAATTGTGAACTTCCATCCAAGGAGATGCCCAACGCTCTCTGGGAGACACCTTGTGTCGGCACAGTGGGCTCATCGCTCCTGTCACCAACGTCACTGATGGAGCTGCGCTGCCAGCCCAAAGGTGTTTCCCATTTTGCCTATTTATGGCAGGATAGAGAGAAATGTATCAGGGCTGTTAAAACCCTGGCAGAAGCATTTTGAGCTAATTATCATCTTATAATCCCTGCCAAAAGACCTGCAGGGACAGGGTTGCATTAATGGGGGTGACATATTAAAAGCCAAGGTAAGCGGCTCGGTGTCCCCGATGGGCCGGGGTCCCCCCTGCTCCTGCCACACGGGAAGCTCCTGCCTGTGCCTCCACTTCACAAACCTTCACCAAAATATTTGGACCCAGGGAGACAATCATATTGGGGAAGCACCAGTGTCCCCAGGTTTGAGAAAGAGAGAGAAAAACTGCTGGAAGAAAGGGAAAGAGGAAAGGTGGAGCCCACGTTACGGCAGAAATCATAGAGTCATGGAATGGTTTGGGTTGGAAGGGACCTTAAAGATCATCCAATTCCACCCCCCTGCCCTGGATGGAGCCCACCTCCCACCAGACCAGGTTGCTCCAAGCCCCCTCCAACCTGGCCTTGAACCCCTCCAGGGATGGAGCAGCCACAGCTTCTCTGGGCAACTTGGGCCAGGGTCTCACCACCCTCACAAATAATCCTCCCAGCATTGCTGTCGTGAGAACATGCTTTGAGCATATTTTCTCAGGTGAGGTGTCAGTGTCTGCACTGAAGAAAAAAAAAAAAAAACAAAACAACAGAAAAAAACACCAAAACTGTGCAATTTTCCAAAACAAGCTTCAACTCACACCACCTTTGCTCGGAGCAGCACAGGGGGCAGGAGAGTGATGGAGGATGCTCCTTCTCAAACCAAAGATCCCACTGAACTGAGATTCCAGGGCTGTATCAAAGCTCTCCAGGTTCCCATCCAAGGCTTAAGTATTTAATCCAGATTTCATCCCATCACCAGCGGATGGATCCCACACCCCCGATGGATTTTCAGCCGAGCAGACATCACAGCA
Organism: Numenius arquata; assembly: GCF_964106895.1. NCBI lineage: Eukaryota > Metazoa > Chordata > Aves > Charadriiformes > Scolopacidae > Numenius > Numenius arquata. Next base: position 67,984,518 of record NC_133581.1, on the reverse strand, counting down.
AACACAGAGCAAGAAAATGTTCCTTATGCAATTTTAACTCCATTTCACAATCTTAGTTTCATTTACTTGTTAAAGTTTAATACGTCCCTGGGAGATGAGGGGAGCGAGCTGTCGGCGCTGCTTTAACTCTCCCCATGGCTCAGTTGGCATTTTTTATTTGTGTTTTCACTCTCAGCAGATAAATCTGCTTTTATCTCCTTCCTAGTTATCCAACAGCCTAAAAAAAACGCAGAGGCAGGAGGAGGGGACAGACGTCGTGTAGGAAACTCATTGATGGCAAATTTACTGCACGGAAACAGAAAATATCAGGAAGTGATTCTGCATCTTTGCTGAGCCTGACTTGTGCATCACAGGTCGTTAGAAACATTAATTAAAGTGAACTGAAAGTTAGCATTAAGAAACCCTTTGAGGATTTGACTCCCTGTGACACCCAAACATAAGTTTAGGCTACAAAAAGCAACGGAGGCCCCAAGCTCCCAGGGTCACCCCAGAAAAGCTGAGTTCTACCAGCACAGCTGATGAGCTAAAAAGGCAGAATAATAGGGAAAAGATGTGCAGGGAAGTGGTAATGGATGTTTTCAGCAAGGGCTGTCATGGACCACCTGAAATTCCCTTTGCCATTTCTCTCTATAAATGTCATCCTCAGGCGGATGCTCGGCTATAAAGGGATGATGGTTTTGTTGGGGTTTTGTTTTTTTTTTTACCTCTGCATAGAGTAGCTGTTTGTTTGGATGTAGAAATAGTCACAGCTTCTGTCAGGGCTCCCAAGATGGCTCAGCTGCCAACTTCTGCTCCCTTGTGAGTGGCGTGCCCTGATTTTCTCCACAGCCCTCCCCTTCCCATCCTCTATCCCCCTTTCCTGCCGAAGCGCAACGAGTTTCAATGAGAAAGTTTAGCTTTGACCTTTGCCTGCATCGGGAGTTATTGCTTTTTTGGATCCAAAGGGCCTTTTTAGGGAACTTATCCTCCCTGTTGGCCAAGGGGGTGCTTGGTGTCCCATCTGGGCTGCTAAAGGTTCGTTGGGATTCACCACACGGGACTGGGGTTTTTTTTGGCAAGGAAAAGAGCAAGGCAATAAACATCTCTCTAATGGGCACGTCTGCAACGGCAGCGGAGGAACGCACCGGAGGCATTTTCTTTTCCCCGAGACGGCAGCCGGAGTTTACCCTGTCCGACGAGCCCCTGCAGCCGCTAATGACTGCAAGAGCCACTTCCTATAATTAGATTTTTCATAGATGAAATGAATTTAGGTGGGCTGCGGTGAGCGATTACGAGACTTAATGACGGTCTCTTTCCCTGCTCACGAGGATGCTCGGGGAAAAGCTGCATCCCGGTTATCTTCGCCAGAGGCAGGCGGGGCATAATTCGATATATTTTGCGCAGCGAGGAGAATGGACTCCTGGTTGGCTTAACGTACCTACAGCCCCTTACGGGCATGAGCGGTGCGAGGCGGCGGTGACGGGGGAGTGAGACACAACACAGGGAAATCTCTGAAATCCTGGTACGCACACACACACACATCCCCCTCTGCCACCGCCCGGGCAGGCAATAGCAATAATTTACCCTCATTAACATCATGCACCAGCCTTATCCCTTGTCCACCTGGGATGCGGGATGCTGTTTCCTTAGCCCCTGTCAACACTCCTGCTCTTAGAAATACCCTATATCGGAGCAGATTTGGTGTCTTTTCTGCACACCGTATTTCCAATGGGGTTGTAGGAGCTCCCTGGGAATCCACACCAGGACCCATCGGGGTTTTCCCACAGAAAAAGTGCAGATTGGGTCAGGGCAGTTTTCATCTGTCCGTGGGAAGATGGAGTTGATGGAGCATCATTTTTTTAAGCCTTCCTCTATGAGCAGCTCTTAGGAAGAAATAAAGCAGAATGGTTCCCGCTCTGGCTCCTTCCCCGGCTGCAAACCCGGTGTTTTATGGATGTCGCCGCTCTAATATTCCTTTCAAAACAGGCTGTGGACATAAAAGGCCGGTTTGTCAATCCGTCGATCGCCCGGGGCTAAGCCAGTAATTCTGCTGTGTTGCTGCGGTTTGCATTGAACGAGCTGGCTTTCCAAGATCAAAAAATATTCTACATCAGCACAGGGTTGCAGCCGCAGCCCTCCCCGATGCCAGCGCTCCCCCCCTTCCCTGGGAGTGGGACAGGAGGGTGATAAACTTAAGGATTTATCGTTTAGATTAGCATTTAGGATGCTCCGAGGAGACCTTAGAGACCCTTCCAGTCCCTAAAGGGGCTCCAAGAAAGCTGGGGAGGGACTCTTGATCAGGGAGGGGAGCTGTAGGACAAGGGGGAACAGTTTTAAACTGGAAGAGGGGAGATTGAGATGAGATCTGGGGAAGGAATTCTTTGCTGTGAGGGTGGTGAGACCCTGGCCCAGGTTGCCCAGAGAAGCTGTGGCTGCCCCATCCCTGGAGGGGTTCAAGGCCAGGCTGGAGGGGGCTTGGAGCAACCTGGTCTGGTGGGAGGTGTCCCTGCCCAGGGCAGGGGGTGGGACTGGATGATCTTTAAGGTCCTTTCCAACCCAAACCATTCTATGATTCTGTGATTCCTTCTGTCCCAAGGCCACCTCCACTGGGATGCTCCCAAGGCGCTCCTTCGCCTTTTCCTGCTCTCCCACCACCTTGTACTTCCTATGAGTTTCTGTTCCAGAGTAACTCTTCCAGGAGGCTGTAGAAAGCAGTTTTACGTTAACTTGCTTAAATAGCTGCCCAAACTCCACCTTCCAGCCAATACGGCATTGTAGGGCTCCTGCTGGAAACATAACAAGCGCTTGTGGGGTAGTTGATGTCTGGGGGAGAAAGGGGCTTTAAAAGAAAGAGAGAAATAAAGAAAGAAACTGTCTTTCTGCGGTGGTAGTTGAATTAGGCCCCTTCAAACACCAGCATCAAAGCATGGAAACCGGCCCTGAATAACCGCCACAATCGTCCACGCCTCTGCTGACCACTAACTTTTAAGAGAGAGCTATTTAAAAGCAAATTGTTGGATATTCCTTCACCAGCAGCAGCTAGCCAGCATTTAGATGAAATGGCTGCCCTCCAAGAAAATAGCAAAATAATGACAGAAAAAGCAGCCGGCTCTAAATACAACAAAGCACAAGAAGACAAAGTCAAGATTAAAACTGCTTTCATGCTGGGGGCGCGGGCTGGGTTCATTGAAGTGATGTATTGCTGTTCCCTCTCTCGCCCAGAGCGGCTGCTGAAGCTGTAACGGGGCATGTACAAATCCTGCGAGCCACGTCCTGGCAGGACATCTGTCATAACTGGATTTTTAGATATAGGGGACGCGTGAAACGCAGCGTCCCAGGCCCTGTGGAGAGCAAAGGGCTCTGTGGTGGTGGAGTCACCATCCCTGGATGTGTTTAAGAGTCGTTTAGATGTGGTGTTGGGGGATATGGTGTAGGGGAGAACTTTGTAGAGTGGGGTTGATGGTTGGACTCGATGATCCCAGGGGTCTTTTCCAACCCATATGATTCTATGATTTTATGGTTAATCAACAGCGACGCACAAAGCATGGAGGAGACCCTGCCAGGCTGTTTGTCCCCAAAAACTCATGATGGCAACCAACCAGGTTTTCCACTGATCCCCTGCAGGACGAACGTGGGAGAGCGCTGGGGCCCAGCCAAAGGTGTTTGTCCCCTAAAACCCTTGAGGTTGAGCAGTTTCCCCATTTGACTGCTGCCATATTTTTTTTCAGCATTGGCTGAGCTCATCCCTTGCAGAGCTTCAAGTTGCAAAGCATTAAAAAACTAGGATTTTCTCTGTTCGTGGTGGCCCTTGCCCTTCTGTGCGGTTTCTCTGTCTAATAAGGGCTTTGCAGATGCTTCATCCTTTGCCACGAAGGAGTGTTATTAAAAGGTCTCCTCTGCTCAGCCAGCTGTCCTCATAAAATGTGGAAATTTAATGCCTCTGATGAGCTCCGCTCTTCTGTCAAATAGGGTAGGAATTGGCCGGGAAGTTGGAAAATTAAGTAAAAACTCAGCGATTGCATTTGTTTCATTTCCTTAGGAATCCAAGCTGGAAAATATGGTCCAACCTACTAAAGAGAGAGTGAATGTCTGTCCTCACAGTCAGCTCCTGGACCTGGGAGGAAAGGGAGACAGCCCAAAGTGCCATCCCACGTGCACACATTTTGGGGGTGACCATGTCAAATGAGGCTGAGACACTCAAGAGCATCATGAACCTGTGTGTGTTGTTTCCAATGAGCTTGTGTCTTTGAGCTTATGAATTTTCGCCTGAATAGTCCTTTTTGGTTTTGCAGAGAAATCGCTGGTCTTGCAGAACCAGCACAGGTCCCACGTGGCTTTTAATTCACCGGCCGAAGCTCTGACATTCAGAGTTTTACACAATTTGAACTAGAAAATAAAGTTATTCCTGTCCTAAACCAGTTGAGAAGAAAGGCATGATCACTGGCAAAGCCCGTCCTGGTCTCTGGTGGTCGATAGCACGAGCGCTAAATCAGCCAAAAGCATATCCACGTGGAATCCATCACCCACTTCCTAATTTTGAAGATTCAGCTCCAAAGCCAACCCCAAACAGTGGCGAGTTTGATGCCAGCTCACAGCCACACTTGGAAACGGCCCCAGTACATCAGCTGTGAAGGAAAGGTGTGATTTTTCCCTCTGCCAAAGAACTTTGAACAGAAATAGAGGTAAACGAGTCCTCGGTGAGCACTGAAAACAGCTCCACTTCCAGAAGCATCCAGCTCACAGATGGACCACCTTAAAAAAAAAAAAAAAAAAAAAAAAAAAGAGCATTACCACCGAGGTATAATGAAAAACGATGCCGTTTTATTTGGTATATCATGAGCCGCATCTCCCGGCTGTACCTGCTGTAACTGGAGTGCCGGCTGCAGCAGGTACAGCCCTATCTGTAAAACCTTCAAAACGTTGCCTCCAGGCAAGCAGCTAATCTTCTTTCCCTTTTGTTGATAATATTTTTTTATTTCTTTTTTCTGTAGGTTATATCTGTTAAAATGCAATTTGCGCTCCCCAAATCAGAGGACGGGCTTGGTGACGAGGAGAAGCCTCGCGCCGAGGCGCTGATGGGCTTTTTCCCGTCTCCCAGCCCAGCGACGGCGGCCGCCGGTACCACGCATTACATCTCTAAACACAATAAAGTTTCATTGTTCATTAGGATGGCTGCAACGAGGCGTTGGCGGAGCAATCACATAATTGTTTCTAAAAGCATAACATCCTTATAATGCTTTAACGTGATGCTTTAAAGCGTTTCTGGGAAATGAATTGAGTGCAGGGAGTAGGGGATTTCAGCTTTGTGAGCAGCATTATGTTATAAATGTTGGAAAAACACTGGAGAGATCCATGGGGCTGAAGGTGATCAAGAAGTTACTGAGCTCATCCACTTCCACGGCTACAACCAACCTCATCGAGTCATTCCCACGAGATCCTCATCTGACCTGTCTTAAAACCCTTCTATGACGAAGAGGTCACCGTCTCCCTGACCATCCACCCTGGGCCCTTCTTTCTTTTGTTAGTACAAGTGCATAAATAAAACCAGCACTGCTGAGCAAACTTAAAGGCTTAATTTCTGTTTCTACACCCAGCACAGCATGTGGGTCTTCCACAGGAGCCTGGCAGAGGCGACCCACACCCATTAAGGGTCTCACCCCCAGCCCTCTGCTCTGTCAGAAAGAAGAAGAAACCTTAATGGCACGTGATTTGTCATCGGTGATCAGCAACGCAAGTTCATGGCCACTGCTCTAGGACAGCGCTGGTTACCTTGGCCAAAAGATCACAGCATTGGGGCCACCTCGGCTGGGTTTAGGAGGCACCACCATCTGCTCAAGGAGCCTCTCAGACACAGTTGTCCTGGGAGCAGCTGGAAGCAGAGGTACATCAGGGAACAGGTGGATCCCAGAGCCTGTCATTCACAACCAAGAACAGTTTTCAATATCACCTTCATGGAAGAGCTCAATTTTAAAACCAACCACCAGGCTTTAAATCCAAGGCATGTTCTTTTGGATTATTATCATGCTTCAAATACTGAATATTGTGTGTCGCACGTGCCTACCTTCAACACTTAGCTTGGAAGGTGGATGCCGCTCAGCTTGGGTTGTTTTGGATGCTGTGTTTTGGGCAACGAGCTATGTTGTGTTCTCTTTGCTCACGACGGGGATGAGATCACCCAACCATGCAGCCAATGCAGACGTACACCAGCATCACACACGAGCAAGCCTTGACATCTCCCTGGAAGGGACAGTGTCCTGTTGTCACGAGCTCTCCTTTTGGTATTCACAGGAGCATCCATCTCAGGTCTGTGTGTGCTTCTCACAGCGGGAGATATGAAGACTTAACATCTCTTCTCCGAGAGCCTGCCACCCGAGAGCACGGGAAAAGGAGAAAGCAGCCAGCTCAAGGTCCAACAAAATAACCAGCTAGAGAGACAACTCAGTGGGCAACTTCAAGATGTATAAATTAACATCACTTGCCTCAGTATAGTTAAAAAAAAAAAAAAATCAATCTTTATAGTTGGAAAATGACAGTAGCTTATTTAATTTATGGCAAAAGCAAAGACAAGAGGAGAATAGCATTGGAGATTACACTTGCCGAGTGTGATGTTCTCCTGTAATGTAATGGAATGAGTTAAGAGCAAAGTGAATTAGTGCTACAGGCTGACCTCATCCCACTAATCCCGGAGAGCAATAAGAAATGGAAGGTTGCATTCGCCAGCTTGGTTTTCAAGGTCAGTGAGGACCAAAGTGGCCAGTCTCCTCTCCCTGTGATTTTAGCATTAACTGAGCAGCTGGCTGTGATCCTCATAATTTATTCTAACAAGGAGAATTACTCCAGTGCCTTTGGCAGGTGGGTAACTCCTTTGGGAGCAAGGAGAGCATGAGAACGAGGGGCTGCAGGTATCAAACCAGCTCCCAAGCTCAGGTACCTGGTCATCTCTTGGTGTATGGTACTTTGCAGCAAGAAGATTAATGGGACTGCAGCAAGCGGTGGCTCACCCTGGCGCATCCTGGCTGCGTCGCTCCTGGACTGATCCTGAGGTGGTGACCATCCATCCTGCTCTCAGCTCCTAAACGATTCCTAATCTCCCTGTGGTGCCTTTGCTCAAAAAAGTTATGGATGCTTTAAAATGAGTTTTGTTTCAAAACTGCATCTCTCATACGCTGACAAGAACTTACCCTGAGCAAACCCCATATAAAATTTTGATGGTGGTTATTAGCCACCGGCTGAGCTGGATGTTTCTGCAGGTAAAATGGTCCTCCACAGGGAGAGGCAGCTCGAGACCCTGGTATGAGGCACTGGCCGCTGAAGTATTTTGCAGATTTATGTACTCTGGCTGCAGCTCCTGCTCTGGTTTGGGGCTGAATTTCACAGTGTGCAGATGGTTGTACACCACCGATCCACCACCCCGCCTGGGGACAAGCAGGAGAGCTGGTCCTCCCGCACACGGCACCGTGAGATTGCCCCAAAATCAGGAGCTAGAGGCAGACAGAGATGGGGGTCTGGCAGGAGGGTTCGTTCAGGGGAAGGTGCTGCTGGACCACACCTGGTCTTCTGCATTATCCAACAGATGGAGAAGAAAGGCCCATGAGGATGGGCGCTGCGGTTAGTTTGGGGACTGATAAATTTACCGAAGCAGATTGCCATCAGCTTTGATGGAGCCAGTGTCAGAGCAGTTTCTCGTTCCTGCCGAGAAAGGCTGAAGTACGTGGCGTTATCTCTTTGGGAAGATGGACACCTGGGCTGGAAGCTGAGCTGCAGGAAATAGAGCACATGCAGCATTTCTCCCTGCGGATGCACACAGAGGACCCATCCTTCTCTTGCTTTCGTGGCCGTAACTATTGATCTCATTGAGTCATGCCTGGGCTGTGATTGAAGAGGAAGGGAAAAAGGGGGAGGTCATTTCAAAGTCAGTGAGAACACCATTTTTGAGAGGCAAAATCACCAGACCCACCGAACAGAGCCGTGTCTCTGTGTGCAATAGGCTGAGGTCCAAAGCAGGAAAAGGCAGGATAAATCACCGATAGATATTGTCCCATTTACAGCCGGGAGGGATCAGGCAGAGATGACCCTACAAGGTGCTATATGAGGAACAAAACCGTTGCAAACAACCAGGGAAGCTGCAAATGTGCCTGCAAAGCAGCACGTCTCATTGGGCTGGTGTGTAAGCACCCAGGTTTTCACTTGTACTCACTGTTCCTTTGCTCGCATGTGCAAAAGCAGCAATGACCCACCTCAAGGGGCACCCGTATCACCTTGCGCATGTGACAGTGTCAGAAATGGCAGAAAGCGAGCATTTCCCGCTATCCTTCAACCCCTGCCTCTGAGCACTCTCCGTCCATCCCATAGATTCAAGAAATGTCCACCATTCGGCTGGTATCACTGCAAAAAAACGATGGGAGCAGAGTCTAGGACAAGTGTTCTTGCAGGACAGGAGCATCTTGCTCTGCAGAGCCTGCATCTCAGAGACTTTTACACAGGACACAGGGTCAGATTTGGGCAGGAGCCTTGCCACAGCTGCCAGCACGCCAACCCAAAGAAAGGCCACCAAAGTCTTTGGATGTGGGTGCAGGCACTGGGTTTGGGGGCCCTTGAGGAAGGCCATGGGTGGCTGGCCAAATCCCAGTAGGAAATGTGGCTTCAGTGCAACTAAGATTTAATTTGATTGCAAAACTCATTATGTGCAGGAGCCTAGAGTCTTGGGTTGCCATCACATTAAATATGAAGTGCAAATAAATTTTACTACCAGGGGTTTGGCTTGGTTCGGGTGAGCACTCAAGCCTACATACCTTTTGGAAACTTTTTAAATGCCCAGATCTCCGCAGCTGATCCTGTGAGATCACCAACATGACTTTTCCAAGCCCAAGGCAACGGGAACAGTTAATGCCTCAGCATGCCTGGAGAACTTTGGAGGCTTCACTGGGAAGCCTCACACGGAGCTCGACTAATCCATGCTCATCTCCTTTCAGTGGGTCCAAAAGATGTGGAGATTTGCAATAAGACCTCCTGGCATATTTGCACCACTGCGAGAGTTCAGGAGGTTAATTTGGCACCGCTGCTTTCTGTGTGTATCTCCCACCCCCCAGGGAAACATCCAGAGATGCCTTGTGTCATGCAGACCGCAGGCAATGGAATGTCAAACCACACTGGGCAAAGCACAGCATTCATCCCGGACGGAGGCAAGGCAGAGGAAGTGCAGATGGCATTTTCCCCTAAAATGAAAGGTTTTGAGCCTGATCTTCGCTGTACAACACAACAGGCAGAAAGCAGGGTTTGGAAAAGCCTTGGGGGAGCATCAGCAGGGCGGGAGGCAGCCCCACCAACAGCCGTTGTACGGCATTTTCCACCAGAATGACAATTAACGCAGCAGTAAGGCCAGGAAGCAGCCTGGTGGGACTGCACAGCTGCCAACACGGCTTTTAACACACTCGGCCCTGGCTGGGCTGTTCCCAGCGGCACACGGATGGGCTTTTGCCCCCAAAATACTGTTTTTCTGCTGCCGATGTTCACTACCTGCCCAGGCTGCTCCGACCTGCGATTTCAGGCTGCAGCTCTAGAAATGTCGCTGATGCTCCTCATTTATGTCTTTCTATTAATCATTCTCTCCCTTCACACGCAGCCTAATCAATGGGGACAAGTGCGCGGTCCCTCTAACCGATTCCTATTATTCCTCATTACGCCCTTTGTTCCAACCTTCTGCTTCCCCATCTGGCATTAAACCCTGAGACCCCCCATCCAAGCTGTCCTTTGACTGTCTCTGTAGGGACATCTCTGCTTTAGTTGTGTAATCAATTAGCCGGGAACCAGACCGCTGGCTCGGATACCTTCTTAGAGCAGCCTTAATTTTGATTAATATCTCTTCATGACTTTAAAACCATATAGGCATGATTCCCTACCCAGCCATGCTTGTTAAATTCATAAATCAATCTATTCCATTCCCTCCAGACGCGCCGAGACCTTTCCAGTTGCAGCCATCCAGCTCCGGCCGCCGCAGAGCGTTATTTACTGGGTTTGCTTCATCCCTCTGCAGAGAAGAAATCCGCTCACCGAAGCCAAAAAAAGGCCAGAAGTATACGTGTTTATTTTAAAGTAATTAAAAGTTGCCTCCTGCAGACAGTACACTTTTGAACAGCTCTATCCACGCCGAAGAGGCTGGGAGCAACCACAAAGCCCTTCTGAACTTCTCCGCTTTGCTGGTCACCCAAAAGATCACCCCAACCACTGTCACCCAAGGATTTTTGCCCATCATCACGTCCTTAGCACCTGCCTAGAGGGGAGGGGGAGGAAAAATACACGCACAGGCATAGGCTTACGTACCTATATACAAAAAAGATGTCTCAGCTTCAGACACCAGCCAGTTTAGGTCCTCAAAAGCCACGTGTCACAGCCCATTTCCCATTTCAGAGCCACAAACCAGCCCATTTTATACCTTCTTGATGTTCAAAGCCCTTCCATCCCAATTACAGCCCATCCACTCGGCCCTCTGGGAGAAAAATGTCAGAGAAATAATGTTTTCTTTCACATTTTCCATCTTTTATTCCCTTTTCTTGTCCCAGGCACAGGGTTTGGGATCTGGTCCTCACGGTGCGATCCAGGGCACTGTCACTGGGAAAGGGGGAAAGTAAACGGGGAACCCCGAGTGTGGGCGCCCTACAAAAGTGTTCTGCGGGGTTTTCAGACCCACGGCCCCCCAGAAGGAGAGGGGACACCCTTTCAGGCAGAAAACTGCAAGTGGGAGAGACAAGTCATCTTTTTTATATATATTTTTTGAAATATGGCCCTGGCAGGGATAAGATAAAACGATGCTGCTCTGCAATAAAAGATTCAAGGGTTATTTTTCAGTACTCCATTCCTTATGCCAGAAACTGAGCTTTCAGCCAACACTTTGATCAGTTCTCAAGCCTGAAAAGGTAAATTTTTTTGTGTGTTGCAGGACGGACATCCACAGCCTGAGCCAGCCCTCTGGAGCGGGAGGCATTGATCCACCCCTCCCATCCACCCCCCTGGTACTTTTGGGACAGCCTCTCTGCCAACAAACTTGCTCACTTAAAGTATCTCTTCCCCTTGGTTGCAAAGATATAACTATCAAAGGTATAAATATCAAATTTAAAAGACACCTCAGGGCTGGTGTGGGTGCAGAAGGGACCATGACCAAGTTCTGGGGCAGGCATGGAAGGATGGAGGACCTCAGCTGACAAGTGGGGCTGGCCCCAAAATATTCCAAGGAGGACGAGGGAGAGAGCAAGGCACTGATTTCACTTTTTAAGCCCATATCCATCCAGCAATCTGATTTATAGCCCGGCTGCAGCAGCTGGACTGGGGACCAGTGAAAAGTAACGTGCCCCTGAGGGACCCAAAGGCAAACTGAGATGGGAGGTTGCCCTGAACCATCTGAACCACGATGCTGGAGCAAGTGTCTGCAGGTGGAAAAAGACCCAAAGCACCAGCAAAACCATTGCATCTTCCAGTTGTCCTGCAGGAAGGGAAAGTCTCTCCAGCACAGGGAGAGCAAAAGGCAGAGCCAGAGGGAAAGTCTGCTGAGGGTCCTCCAGAGAGGACTACGTATGGGTAGCTGAAGGAAAAAATATTGCAAACCCATCTGGCTTCAGAGAAATACAAGGGTTTAACCATCATCTGAGAAGAAGGTCTGAGCCTCTTACCAGGGACAAGTGACCCAGCAGAAAGTGCCTTAAGGTTTGTGTGAGCCCTGGTCCATGTTTGCACCATCTCCACGAGGATCCCACATCCCAAGTCTGCTTAAAGCAAATCCTTGTGGGTTTTGCCACAGCAGAAGGGACACATGGGACCAGCCTCCCGGCAGCGCAGATGGCACTTTGTGAGCCACATAAAACCCTGTGCTGATGAGACTCCTCTGCAGTCATTTGTTTTAAATGCCAGAATATGCTTCGGGAGCTCTGACATTTGGGGAGTAAAAGCGAGCGGTGACCAACTCCCCTCTCTTCATTAACTCCGGTAATTGGCGTTACCGGCAGAAGGAAGCACGGCTGTCGTGCAGGGACCAGACCCTACAAGCGCTGGGTGAGACGAGGTCCATTTGGGATGGGTTCAGTCACCGATGGGGGCAGCACCTCACCCCGCTTCCAACCCCACCACCAGCTAAAAGGGGTCTGGATGTGGGTGATTCTAAAATACCATCTTCTTCCCCACTGCTAAAGCTGCTCGTATCAGAGGAAACACTGATTGGCCATAACCTCATGTGTCACCTCGCACAGGGGGAAGGTCAGCATCTGCTTGTCGTCATTCAAGCCCAACCCAAAAACTCCCCCAAAAATGTGGAAATGTCCCATATCCCTACAAAATTCATCATGTGAGTAACACACAGTTGGACCTAAATATTTTTTGCCTGAGAATATCCAGACTTGAGGGGCCCATTTTACCCCATAAAGTCTTTAGAAGGGCGAGCCATTGGAGTCCAAATCTCATGAGCCCAGCACAGCCCTGAGCCCCAAGGCACAACCACACCACATCCTGGGCTGCATCCCCAGCAGCGTCGCCAGTAGGACGAGGGGGGGATTCTGTCCCTCTGCTCTGGGGAGACCCCCACCCAGTGCTGCCTCCAGCTCTGGGGCCACCAACAGCAGAAGGACATGGACCTGTTGGAGTGGAGCCAGAGGAGGCCACGGAGATGCTGGGAGGGCTGGAGCCCCTCTGCTGTGAGGACAGGCTGAGAGAGTTGGGGGGGTTCAGCCTGGAGAAGAGAAGGTTCCGGGGAGACCTTAGAGCCCCTTCCAGTCCCTAAAGGGGCTCCAGGAGAGATGGGGAGGGACTCTGGATCAGGGAGGGGAGCCCTAGGAGGAGGGGGAAGGGTTTGACACTGAAAGAGGGGAGGTTGAGATGAGATCTGGGGAAGAAATTGTTGCCTGTGAGGGTGGTGAGACCCTGGCCCAGGTTGCCCAGAGAAGCTGTGGCTGCCCCATCCCTGGAGGGGTTCAAGGCCAGGCTGGAGGGGGCTTGGAGCAACCTGGTCTGGTGGGAGGTGTCCCTGCCCAGGGCAGGGGGGGTGGGACTGGGTGATCTTTAAGGTCCCTTCCAACTCCAACCATTCTGTGATTCTACACTTAGATGAACGCCTGGGAGAACCGAGCTGGGCATCGATTTTGTGCCACCAGCTGCTGTGACACCTTACATCAAACACTGGGAAAGAGCAGGGGAAACATAACTGAGTTTTACAGCTCGTGTGAGCACACTGGTGTCGCAGACGAGATGCCATAAACCCAGAGCATAACTCCCAAGGATTTTCTGCTCTTCCAAGCCACAGACCATTTATTTGCCAGGGTTTGTATAGTGCTTACCCAGGGTATACACGATCAAAGCCGTGATAAACAATGTCTGCACAGACACAAAAAAAAAAGTATATATCTGTGTTGCTAGATCTCCGAGAAAATCAGCTAAACACAAAGTGGTCCTGAGCAGAGCTAAGCCCCGAGGCGCGGGCTGGCTGCTGGGATTCACCGGCTGTTCTGAGCAAGGTAACGTTTATTCCCAACATTGCGGGGGAGTTAGCGGAGAAGCAAAAAAGTAATTAAGCCATCAGAAGGCACCGCGGACGCGCTAGGATCCCAGGTGTTTGGTTAGGAGGGGATTTCTACAGCATATGTGAAATCCTCGTTAAAATTCTCACGTTTTCTGTACGAAATCCCAGTTCCGCAGAGTTACTGCAGGCACAGGGGGAGGAGGATGGAGAAGAGCACGGCAAGGAGACGATGCCGAATAAGAAAAGCCCTCACTGCAGAGTGTGAAGCTTCAACCGGAGGCAGGACTTCAGCTACGCTCTTTTGTCAGATTGCATCCATGAAATCCCTGGCTTCGGCACTGATTTCCCCTCGCAGAGCTCGCCCCAGAGCCCCTCCTGGCAGAGGGCTTGGGGGAAGCATCGCACCGGTGGGTTTTGGAGCTGCTTTATTCATCAAGGCAAGCACGAGCTCCTGGTGCAGCAAAAAGGTCCCCTCGCTCCCACATGCCTTTTCGCTGATGAAATATTAACTTTAAGCCACCATTGCCCCCCTCGACAAGCCTCTCCCCGTCTGGTGCCGGAAGAAAATGATAGGAATCCACAGGCTGCGAAGGCAGCGACTCGAGGCGGCGGTGGGATAAAGCCGGGCAGCGGAAACTGCCCAGATGGTGATCACCTTAACAAGACCATCTTTAAGGTCCCTTCCAGACCAAAACAGGCTATGAAGGGCAGCTTCAGCCCGTCAAGTGATGCGAGATAAGGAATAACTCATTTTGGATCCTACGAGTAATTAAATAGCTCGGTCCTGCTCAGCGACGGGGGTAGAGGCAATTGGCTTCCAGCCCGTCTCCAACCCCAGCCGGTGGTGGCCATGTCCTGGGCACCCCCAGCAGGGGTGGGAAAGGACTCCACGGTCAGGGAGCGGTGACTGATGACCACTGCCTCCATCCTGAGGGGACACAGCCCTGAGTGAGCCAGCACCACTGTCACCTGTCCCTGCAGGACCCCTCAGCACAGCAGGGAACCAGCCCAAGTTCTTTTTCCCCATGACAGAGCCCAACCTCTGCATCCCCCAGTATTCCAGCTCCCCTTTCTGCCCCTCACAAAGTGGTTTGGGGGGTTTAATTTTATTTTTGTGCCCCAAAATCACAGACTTGAGCTGGGTACAGCTCCTCTGCAAATGCAGCAGACCCGATTTCAGAGAATCACAGAATGGTTTGGGTGGGAAAGAACCTTTAAAGCCCATCTAGTCCCACCCCCCTGCCATAAGCAGGGACATCTTCAACCACATCAGGTTGCTCAGAGCCCCGTCCAAACTGGCCTGGAATCTTTCCAGGGATGGGGCATCTCCCACCTCTCTGGGCAACCTGGGCCAGGGTCTCACCACCCTCAGCATAAAACATTTCTTCCTTGTATCTAATCTAAATCTCTCCTCTTTCAGTTTAAAACTGTTCCCCCTCGTCCTATGGCTCCACTCCCTGATCAAGCTGAGGTTGCCCTCGATCCCACTGTCCATGTCATTGATGAAGATATTGAACAGTACCGGTCCCAGTATGGAGCCCTGAGGGTCACTGGTCTCCATCTGGACATTTCCATCCCTGCCACCACCTACCTCTCCTGCCGCTTAAAAAAGCATAAGGGAAAGGTGGTGCATATCCCAAAACAGCCCCAGCAGGTCCCAACAAGGGCTCACCTGGAAAGTCACAGGTGGGGACAGGCAGATAGACACGAGTGCAGGGCGATGTTGGGCCATTTTCAGCCACCATGTGATCAATGGCACAATGTGCCACAGTGGCCACGGTTCACTGACCGGCCCCGGTGCCGCCTGTCCCACGGGAAGCACACAGGGAAAACATGCAGGTTTCCCTTCAAGGCGTATAAAATCATCTGCTTCACAAGCTGCAAATACAACGGAGCATAAATACATTTTCCCAACTCTCACCCTTCCAGCCTCCTCCTGATCATTCCGAGAATCTCCTGGACTCCACTATCAAGGAGGCAGCGGCCTGGAGTTCACTCAGCACAACGTTGTTTAAGACTTAACGCTGAGCGTGCGGTGCAATGAAGTGCTGTTTTAGCTGATCCGACCTGCTAAGACCAAGATATTTGGGAATGGGAAGTCTAGCCTGCCCTCTGAGCATCACTGCCATCAGAGGCTGTAAATACAACAGAGGCTATTTGAGCTGTGTCCCGGTTTGAAGCAAAACCGAACCAATTTTGTGTTCTGTAACTTCACATCCCGGCCAGGCCTCCTCTAACTCTGAAATTAAGGGTATATTGTGGAGAAAACTGCTCGTTCTCAGAATGACAAGCCCAATGTTTGTGCTCCATGCCAAGGGATGGTGAGCAGGGAGGCCCTTGCTTATCCTTATTGCCATAACAACCAAGGGCAGCCAATTTCGTTATTTGCCCCCTTAGAGGGTCAGAAACGGAAAAAACGTAGAGGGGTCACATCGGTGGGGAGGAGGGGACAGGAGAGGTGACCCAAACCTGACCAACTGGGGTGTTCCATCCCATCTGCCCCACGCTCAGTATAAAAGCTGAGGGATCAAAGGCTCAGCCCCTTCCTGCGATGGCCGACGTCCAGAGAGGACTCTGTCTGTTCATCTGCCTTTGATCCCGATCCGTGTGTTCCTGACTCCAGAGCTGGAACCCAGTTCCCATCCGTCGCTGAGTCCAGTCTGGGACTTCCCCAGTGCCTGCCGGTGACGTGACTGTCATCCTGGGAGCTTGATACGGTTTTGTATATATTGTATCTATTTCATTGTTTTCTTCTTTATTTTTATTTTAATATTAATTCTTCATTGAAGTAGTTTAGTTCATTCTAAACTTCTGAATCTCCTTATCTCTTTCTCCTCCTCTCTCCTCTTTTGCGGGGGGGGGGGGAGGCGGGAGGGGAAGGGCCATCCGTCGGTCTGGTTTTGGTAAATTCAGCCAAAACCACAACAAGCTGAAACTAGAATAAAATATTACACATTGCCCAGCAGGCCGGTGTCTCGAATACAGCGGGAATCCCGCTAACAGGGAAGACGTCAATTTGATTTTTAAGTTTGTTTAAAGCAGTTTTAACGCTAAACAAGTAAACATTTATAACCGAATAAATAGTTTTCAGTTTAGTCAAGGAGCATTCAGCGGATGTCGGCATAAATATTCAGTTATGGAAATTATTTGATTGAAATAGATTTTACACGCCATAAATAAACATTGTCTGCCACGAACACACGCTCCCAACAAGCGGCGCGAATTAGAGAGCCACCGATGCCTCCTGCCAGTCTCCCAAAATGTTTTATTTAGAAGCACTTCTGCTCACCGCCCAGCCAGCCAGATCCCATCTGCCTGGGCTTCTCTAGACGTTCATCTCGCCGCGGTATTAAACGCCCGGAGCAGAAGCCCAGCCCAGGAACGGGGCAGGTTTAGCAGAGGACTGTGCCAAAGGAGCCAATAAAGTGATGAACCAGGAGCCCGAGTTATGTCGGCGTCGCTGCGGAGCCAGCCTGTGTGGCGTTGGCCACCTGCGGAAACCGGGGGCGAGAAATCTTTGTGTTTTACCAAAATCCACTGCGTTTCTGGGGGGCTAGCAGGGCTACGGGTGGATGCGGGCGCAGGAGAGATGCTCTCCCCCAGGCAGAACATCACCCTTGCACTCAGCGAAGCTTTTAGCCGCAAGAAGCGGCACGTAGGTAGGAGTTCGGCTTTTCCAAAAATATATTTATGAATAAATGGCCTCAAATTCAGGAGTGTTTGTGGTGTCGGCCCGTACGGGGATGGCTCTGCACAATCTTGTAAAGAAGCGGACGAGCTCAGCATTAAGTTGGAGAAAGACAGGGATGACCTGACCGGGGAGAAACAGCATGGTCCTGTTTTGGGGATGTTTTAAGCTTTCTCTCCAAAATGGCAGCGCGTGCAGGCCCAGAGCACAAAGCTGGGGAAAAAAAAAAAAAAAAAAGAAGAAAGACAGAAAGGAAGAAGAAAGAAGAAAGAGAAAAAAAGAGGGGAGAAGGGAGGGAGAAGAGGGAAAAGGGAGAAAAGGAGGGAAAAGGAGGGAAAAGGAGGGAAAAGGAGGGAAAAGGAGGGAAAAGGAGGGAAAAGGAGGAGGGAAAAGGAGGAGGGAAAAGGAGGAGGGAAAAGGAGGAGGGAAAAGGAGGAGGGAAAAGGAGGAGGGAAAAGGAGGAGGGAAAAGGAGGAGGGAAAAGGAGGAGGGAAAAGGAGGAGGGAAAAGGAGGAGGGAAAAGGAAAAATAAAAAGGGTGGGGAGAGAAAAAAAAAAAAAAAACAGAAGGATAAGAAAGGCAAGAACTGGAATTTCGGTTCTGCTGTCACACCTGTGACACCACCACAGTGACACAGGACCTGAGGAGGACCAAGGAGAGCCCAGGGCTCTGCCCCAGTCCTGCCATCCAGCACTGGTGCAGGAGCAAGGATCCAAAACACAGAGATTTCTCGAAAGCGAGCAAGAACAGGGCACCCGGCAGGACAAAATCCCTCTGCGCTACGGCTTACCAAGAAAAGCCATTTATTTCTGGACACAGCAGACTGCGTCTCGCTCAAGCCCTCATGACGGCGGTGAAATCACGGTCGGACTGTGCCATCTAGCTTCTACACTCAGACACGGGTTGCCGCGCTGGGTTCTCAGCCCCAGACGCTGAAGCCACACGTGTTCAAGGATCGGCAAAAACCCTCGCAGACTGGAGCTGGAAATGCTTACCCTGCCCCAAACCTCCCCCCGGCAGCAGGGGGAGGGCGGGTGGATGGATGGAGAGTCTGGGTCAGACCCTGCCCAGAGTCACTCTTGGAGAAACATCACACCTGAGCGTCCCTGTTATGGTTTGAGGAACCCACAACAGTTTATCGTCTTTTAGAGAATTATTCCTTCACCCAACGACCTCTCCCTACTCAGGAAGGGGAATGGGGAAAAACAAGGAAACCCAAGGGTTGAAATATAAACAGATTTAATATAATAAGACTAAATAATTAACATTAACAACGCTAAAGAACCAGTATTGATCCCACTACCAATATAAAATACCCCAGGACTATCCCCATCCCATCCCATCCCATCCCAGGAAGCTGTGCACTCCCCGCAGGGACAGCCAATGTGGGACCCTGCGAGCGCTGCGGCTTCGGGAGGAAGGGAAGGGCTCAGGGCTCCGGCACCGGGACAAGGAGATCTCAGGGTGGCAGCCATCGAGGGAGAGAGAGAGAGAGAGAGAGAACTCCTCAGCAAACTTTGTCATTTCCATGGAATGTGCCGTTCATGGTATGAAATAACCCTGTTGGCAGCTTGGGTCAAGTGCCCGGGTCTCGCTCCTCCTCATCCTCACACCTGGGGACCTGGAAACACTGAGACCTTGAATCCCGCATCCCAGAGCTGGGGATAAAGTCAGTATTTTCACCAGTTCAGCCACTAGAGTCTTCTAAAAGTGCTGTTTTCCCAAGCATTAGAAGAGACCTTACCGAAAAGTAAAATTACTGAAAGAAGTTAATCCTGTGTCACTCAAACTGAGACATCACCAAGTGCCATCACGGGTGACCTGCAGAGCTGGTGTGGGGTGACCCACCAGCATAGCACAGAGGAACACGTCCCCAGCACCTTCACATGGGGAGCGACTGGACCTCATCCCACGCCTGGACCAGACCCCCCCTGCACCTCTCCTGGTTGACCCCCAGTGCCACCCAAGCGACGTCTGGCAGACACAAGACCCTGGGGCACTCAGTGATGTCAATATTGGGAACATCCACATCCCTGGACAAGCTGCTGCCCCTGTTCCAGCACACCTCATGGAACCCAGAGTGTTACCCCAGTTTCCCAGCTGGAGAACTGAACTCCGTGGCAGCTTGCGGAAGGGTGAGGAGCCCCATCCTGACCTGGGTGATGGGCAACCACCTTGCTGGGTCTGGCACCCATCCCGAGAGTGGAGAAAACAGCCTGAAGACCACCCCCAGCCTGGTCCCAATAAAGCAGGTCTCAGGGAGTCAGAGACCACCTCTGCATGTCGAGGGTCACCACACGGCACAGGATTTCACCGCATTTCTCCTGCCACAGCTCACCAGAAGGAATTACACTATTATTTGTTTTCCTACCTAGGCGTGTCAGGCAGCTTCATTTTTAAAGCACAAGGATGAGTTTAAAAGCCAGCGTATCACCCAAAGCCTTGCAGATTCCTCCCGGAGCCTCTGACAATCGTAGATTTTATCCGGTGCATAACCCAATGCAATTTGGTGCTTTTTTTCCCCAACAGTCCAAATCCCCTGTAAACTCTATTCCAGCAATTAGAGGTTCGTCTCTCCGAAAAGCTAAAGCATCACCGTCTTTTACTGGGCTCCAAGTCGGCACCGTTTTTTCCCCTACGGGAAAACAGGCATCAGCTGTTTGCTATCGATGCCAAGTCCTTGAAGAGTATCTTGATTTTACCTGATTTTCGGGGGAATCAGCAGCTCTTTGTAAATCGCTTCGCTTCCGAGTAAGTCTGAGCTTCGCACCCGTGTCCCTTCAGAGCCTGCAACCGGCAGCTTCGGGAAGAAACCAGGTGCAATTTTCACCCTGAGCTGGGGAAATTGGAGGTTTTGGCACCTCGTCTTTATCGTGTGTCGGGCAATAAATACCCGGGTAAGGCAGCAACGAGGTAAAAAGGCACCAGGGTCTGTGCTGCACCGGCTTCCCGCTAGACTGAAAAGATGGGAGTAATAGGATAGGGAAACGGCAAGGACGTTTACAGCCTTTACAAAATTACAAGGTATTGTAATGTGTACACAGGAATTCGAAAGCATACTTTAGCTTTGTTTTATTTAAATAGCTTTCTTTGTTCCACCGCTATCCCCAGCTATTTGGTACGGAGATTTTTTTATTTTTTTTTTTAATTATTGTTATTAGGCAGTTCTTAAGAGGTATATGAAAAGAGTGTGGAATAAAAATCACACCCATTCCTTCCATTTCATGTTTCTGCCCAGTTATCCTTGATCGTAGGGCCCAGTGCCAGACTGACAGGGGTGGGAAGGGACCTCTGGAGATCATCCAGTCCAACCCCCTGCCAGAGCAGGTTGCACAGGAACGCGTCCAGGCGGGGTTTGAATGTCTCCAGAGAAGGAGACTCCACCACCTTCCTGGGCAGCCTCTTCCAGGGCTCTGCCACCCTCACAGGAAAGAAGTTCCTCCTCATGTTGAGATGGAACTTCTTATGTTCCAGTTTGTGCCCATTTCCTCTTTTCCTGTCACCGGGCACCACTGAGAAGAGTCTGGCCCCATCCTCCTGACACCCACCCTTTAGGTATTGCCCAGCATCGATGAGGTCCCCTCTGTCTGCTCTTCTCCAGGCTGAACAGCCCCAGGTCTCTCAGCCTTTCCTCACCAGAGATGCTCCAGTCCCTCATCATCTTCATAGCCCTCTGCTGTCCCCTCTCCAGCAGTTCCCTGTCCTTCTGGAACTGGGGAGCCCAGAACTGGTCCCAGTGCTCCAGATGGGGCCTCACCAGGGCAGAGCAGAGGGGGAGGATGACCTCCCTCCACCTGCTGGTCACACTCTTCCTGATGCACCCCAGGAGACCACTGGCCACCTTGGCCACAAGGGGACATCCCTGGCTCACAGAACAAGCTTAAGAGTGTCACCAGCTCCTCTGCAGCCTTCTGGGCAGCGCAGCTCCCCTCTCTCTGGTGGGGGTCGGGAGCATCCAGCAAGAGCCCCCCTCACATATGAAAATCAGTAATGGGTTAGAAAAGACAGCCGTGTTTTCTGATTTTTCAGAATCACACTGAAGCCAAACACACAACCCCACGGGATTCAATTCCATCCATGAGCAGAAATTGGAAAACAAATCATCAATCACTAAAGAACCTCATTTTTTTAATTATTATTATTTCTTTAGCATAGAAGCTCACCTTTACACTGCAGTTTCCAGCTGGGAGCCAGGGATTTAACCACTTCTCATTCAGTGACAGGCCCAACCGCATCCTCCAAGGCTGACCAGCACCAGCCAGAGCCCCCCGGGGACCCCAAACCCCCATCCCCACGCGCCACGCAGGGCTGCCTTTGGCCGCAGCAGCCAGAGGAGCTGCTTGTCGCTAGTGGTGGGTTCAGTTCCCTTGCAATGAAGCCACGGTGGCAGCTCTTGGAATGAAACCAACACATTTCCTGCCCAATCACAGAACGGTTTGGGTGGGAAAGGAGATTTAAAGCCCATCTAGTCCCACCTCCCCTGCCACAAGCAGGGATCTCTTCAACCACATCAGGTTGCTCAGAGCCCCATCCAACCGGGCCTGGAATGTTCCCAGGGATGAGCCATCTCCCACCTCTCTGGGCAACCTGGGCCAGGGTCTCACCACCCTCAATTAAAACACTTCTTCCTTATACCTAGTCTGAATCCACCCTCTTTTAGTTTAATATCATCTTCATTTTCTGGCCAACATACCTGTAGAGATAAGATTTGAGGTACAGCTCTGCACCACACACATGCTGTAACATCCCCATTTTCTACGTCATGCTGTCCCCAGGCAGCACCCACCCCTCTGAAAGGACCACTGCGAGGGGGTGGAAGCCCCACAGCCATTAGAACTTCTACAAAAGGCAAACGCACACACGTGAGTCGGGCAGGGAGATTATTTATTGAGCATGGCTGTGCCGAGATACCGTTGATGTGTCAGGGAAGCCCTGGGAGCTTCTGGCGACAGCCTCACCCTCCCAGCACTCAGTCCAGCTGCAAGAGAGGGAGAAAGGCGAGATATATCAGCAGGAAACGGCACACCCGCCCCGCCCGCAAGGCCCCGGCCCTCCCAGAATCATCATGGTTGGAAAGGACCCCTGAGATCACCGAGTCCAACCATAGACATACAAAAAACCCCTACAATCTTGGGCACTAGAGCGTGCCCTGAAGTGCCACGTCTACATGTTTCTTAAATACCTCCCGGGATGATGACTCCACCACCTCCCTGGGCAGGCTGTTCCAGTACTTGACCACTCTTTCAGTGAAGTAATTCTTCCTAATATCTAACCTAAATCTCTCCTGCCACAACTTCAGACCGTTTCCTCTGGTCCTGTCATTATTCCCTTGGGAGAAGAGGCCAACACCCACCTCTCTACAACCTCCTTTCAGGTAGTTGTAGAGGGCAATGAGGTCTCCCCTCAGCCTCCTGTTCTCCAAACTGAACATGCCCAGTTCCCTCAGCCTCACCTTGATGAAGCCGATATCCTTGGCGTACTGGCGGAAGCACTGCCGGCACATGTTCAGGCCGTACTTGCGGATGAGGCCGTGGCGGTTGGAGCACACGCGGCTGTGAGGGGAGAAAGAGAGCGGAAGGCCTGTCAGGGCGGATAATGGCGACGCGGGGCGGAGGGGAGAGGAGGGATGGAGCGAACCCAGCGGGCAACAGGACGGCCCCGGAGGCGCGTACTGACCAGGAACGGGAGCCCTGGCCGAACTTCCTAGGGTGACTCCAGTAGAGCTGCTGGTGGCCCATGCTGCCTGCTTGCGCGCCGAGCTAGGAGAGGAAGATGGCGGCCGGCGCATGCGCTCATCAACCCCTGTGCCTCCCCTCCCGCCCTGCACCGCGGCCCCTCGGCCCCGCCCCCCCTTCCTTCGCGGCCGTGACGTCAGCGGCGGGAGGGGAGTAGAGGCGGCGGCGCGAGGGGGGTGAGCGCCGGGCGCGGTGGCGCGCGCCTGTAGTCCCAGCTACTCGGGAGGCTGAGCCCGCCGGATCGCTTGAGCCCAGGAGTTCTGGGCTGCAGTGCGCTATGCCGAGCGGGCGTCCGCGCTAAGGCCGGCATCAATATGGTGAGCCCCGGGGAGCCGGGGCACACCAGGTTGACTAAGGAGGGGTGAACCGGCCCAGGTCGGAGACGGAGCAGGTCAAAGCTCCCGTGCCGGTCAGTAGCGGGATCGCGCCTGTGAATAGCCACTGTAGCGTAGCCTGGGCAACACAGAGAGACGCGGGCTCCTTTTGGGCCCCGCCGCCGCGCAACCCCCTCCCGCCACTCTACCTTCCCGCCTTTTTCGCTGCCCGGCGGCCCCCGCCCCGCCCGCGCGCTACCGCCTCCTGCCGGCCGGGCAGTGCGCGCGCTCCTACACGCACCCCCCCCTCGCAGCGCCCCCTGCCGGCCTGAACCCCACACTCTGAGGAGACGCCGCCGGCGGGCAGCCCCGTCTGCTGTCCCGCTCGGAGCCACACGGGAACAACTGCCTTCTTCACGTAATTTTTACTTTTCGGTAATGTCTCTTCTAATCCTTGGGATTATCCTGCATTTTTACAAGACTCCAGTGGCTGAATTCATTAAAATATTGACTTTATCGCCAGCTCTGGGGTGCGCGTTTCAGGGTCTCAGCGTTCTCCGCTCCCCGGGTGCAGGGATGAGGAGCAAGCCCCGGGCACTTGACCCAAGTTCTTTAGTGTTATTGTTAATTATCTAGTCTTATTCTATTAAATCTATTTACACTTCAACCCCCAGGTTTCCTTGTTTTTTCCCCAATTCCCAGACCCGGGAGGGAAGGGGTCATTGGGTGATAACAATAATTGTCTAAACAACAATAAATTGTTGTGGCTTCATCAAACCGTAACACCGTCCCCCACCCTGTCCCCTCAGCGAGAGTCCCGGTCTGTGCTCACACAGGGCTGGCTTCCCCCAGCTCCCAACAGCTTCCCCCAGCCAGGAATTTGGTTAAATTCAGGGGTACTATGCCAATTTCTAAGTGGTAAATCACCCAAATGGCAACTGCACGTAAAAACATGGCTTTTCCCCAGGCTCAGTTTCCGAACGACCGCAACTCTCGTTTCTGGTGGTTTTACACCCAAACCCACCCTTCAGCCGAACCATCCCCACCACGCCGGGGACAGGCAGCCACCCCTGAGGGGACACTGTCACTCGCAGCGGTTTCTACTGTCACTGCGCTGGGCAGAACATCAGAGGGAGAGCTGGTACCTTTGCAAATGAACAGACAGAAAGATTTATCGTAAAACTTGTATTCCCCCATTACACACCGCAATTGTAGAAACTGCCCCAAAGATTTGCCTGTGGTACTGGACCTGCGGCAGAGCCACTCGCCCCAGTAAGTGGCCATGTCCCAGGGGCCATCCGGGACCAGCGAGTCCACAGGGATGCTCCCTCGTGTCCCTTCACACCCACCATCCCCTCAGCTCCTTCGTGGCCCGGTCACACCAACCATCCCCTCAGCTCCTCCATGTCACCTCACACCCGCCATCTCCTCAGCTCCTCCATGTCACCTCACACCCACCATCTCCTCAGCTCCTCCATGTCACCTCACATCCGCCATCTCCTCAGCTCCTTCATGGCCGCTCAGCTCCTACACGGCCCCTCACACCCGCCATCCCCTCAGCTACCCCATGGCGCCTCACACCCACTGTCCCATTAGCTCCTCCACGGCTGCTCAGCTCCTCCATGTCCCCTCACACCTGCCATCCCCCCAACTCCTCCACGTCCCCTCACATCCCCCGTCCCCTCGACTCCTCCATGGCCCCTCAACACCCTCCATCCCCTCAGCTGCCCCGTGTACCCTCACACCCCCTGTCCCTTCAACTCCCCCGCGTCTCCTCACATCTCCAGTCCCCTCAGCTCCTCTATGGTCCCTCACAAACCCCAATCCCTCAGCTCCTCCGTGACCCCTCACACCCGCGACCGCCCCTTCCCGCCCAGCCCAGCCCAGCCAACCGTCTCCTCCGGGGGACGCCTGCGCGGAGCCCGGCGCTGAGGCCCCCTCGCTCGGGCCGCCCGTTGCTGCCGGTACCGCCGCCCTCCCTTCCCGCCCTACGAGCCCTTCCACCGGCCGGACCCGCGGCCCCTGACCGGCGGCGGTCGGGAGGGCGGGGGGGGGCGGTCGGGACGGCGGCAGCCCGGCATCGCGTGGGTCGCCTGTGCGCGGGGAGAGCGGGAGGCCCCCGGGCGGCGCCGCCCGCCCTCGATCGGGCGGTTGTCCGGCGGCGGGGCGGGCGGCGATGCGGCTGCAGTGCGAGGTGGAGGTGGTCAGCCGGCTCCTGCCCACCTGCGGGCTGCGGGGCCGCGGCCGCGGTACCAGGGCCCTCCTCTCGCTCGGCCGCCCGCCCGGACGGGCTCCGGGCGGCGGGGTTTACCTCATGGTGTGCACGGCGAGGGACCGGGTCGGTGCTCGCTACAAGGTGGGGACCGGAACGGGGTCGGGGTGAAAGGGGGGAGAACCGGGACCGGGGTGGGTCCTCTCGTCCCGCCGCGGCCGCTGATGTCCCGCTGTGTCCCGCAGGTGCAGGAGAACATCGAGAGGTTCTTTACCCGCTTCGTGGAGGAGGGCAAGGCCACCGTGCGCCTCCGGGAGCCCGCCGTGGACGTCTGCCTCAGCAAGGTGGGTGCCGGGCCGGGAGGCCTTCTTCCCTTCCTTCTTCCCTGAGGAAACGCTGCTCCTGCTCCATTCTATGGGGCGGCGGGACAGGGCCCGGGTGGGTCCCTGGGCTTGGGGTCCGTCTGGCAAATCCACACAGCGATTAAGTCCTGTCTTAACAATCTCGTTTGGCCTCCTACAACTTTGGCATTAGACGTGTAAGCAAGGCGGCATGAAGGAGGTTGGCTTCGTATGTCCTCAACAGCCAGCAGCACAAAGGGAGGTATAAAGAAATCCCCTAATTTTGTGCCGGGAAGGCTGAGTTCCAACTTCTTTGGGCTGCATTCTGGTTCAGCCGCCTTCTGCTCCCTCTGGAGAAACAGAGAAGTGCATTTTTCCTGTAGTTCTTCACCTTTTACTTAGGCAGCAACAAGTCTTTTCATCTCTCTGATGCAGCCTCTTGCTCTTTGGCCATGAGTTCCATCAAACAGGTCATTGCGTACAGTCTTTCTGACTAAAAACCAGGAAATGCTCATGCTTTAGTGGATAAGCAGGGCACACGCTGTGGTTTTTAGAGCTGGAGACACGGGATGTGGAGCAGCAGTACAGGCACCATCTTGCCTTCACGCTTAGTTGATAGTAGGACTCGCCACTGTATTTATTCACAGTTCATAAGGTATTTGGAAGCTGTTAAAATGTTAAAATCACACCTTAACAGTCAGTTTTTACGTTGTTAGTTTCTCTTCTCTGCCTGTTCCAGTAATCTTCTGTAGCCTTGTGGAAAAGGAAAGCAGGACAGCTCTTCTAAAACCTTAGAGTTAGGATGTGTTAGTAAAAGCAAATAATGCTGATATTTTTGGAAAATCACTTTGGCTTTCTGTTGTGACTGTGATTCTTTGGCCCAAAGGAGGTCCTTTAGTAATTTTGGTGATGTCAGACTGAGCAGCTGTAATCGAGAGCGGTGAAGTTTCCTCCTTCAGGAGCAGAATGTTTTCTCAAAGGGCCCATCTGAGGAGAAATGCAGGGGGGGTGTTTAAACTGCAGCTGCAACAGGCACCCACAACAGTCTTTCCAGAGTGCAGTGGAGCTCAAGACAGGCTGCGAGGTCTGCTTGAGAAACGAGGTGAATTAATCTGTACTCAGGACAGTCACGTACTGAAAAGAAAACAAACATGAGCCAGCAAGAAAGAAAAAGCTATTATTTTATTGGGAATAAGGCCAATAACTGAATATAAGCCTGAATATAGTTGTGGTAGCCTAAGATTTTGGAGACTGTGGCTCAGGAAATACCTTCTTTGTGCAAGAGGGAAGACTATGGTGGTAAGGGAAGCAGCCTTAATTTGATGAAGAGAGCACTTTGCCTTACAGGGTTAAATAGAAAAGGAACAGTGTGTGTCTAAATCAAATTAAATTGTTTTTCTTGTCAGAAGCAAATGTGTTCTGTGTTGTGCAAAAAAAAGAAAACTCATGCGTGTTGCGTTAGATCTGGAGTAACTTCTTATTCTGCATCCTTTACTCTGAGCATTTCTGCTGAAGTGTGAGAAGTCAAAAAGTTTATCTTGGAGCAAAGGTACAAAAGCAGCCTGTTGTGATAATATATATTCCTCTTAAATGCTCCAAATCCAGAAACCCCATTTAAGATTATTGATAGTTTTTCCATCGTGTTCCTGCTAGTCTTTGATAATTTCATTACAGAAAGGCTTTTTAACTCCCAAAAGCTTTGTGGAAAAGAGATTTCCAGGTGCGTCTGTGCTGATTGCGTGCAGCTCCCGTGCAAAACCCCACTCTTTGTACTCTGCCAGGCACTGCCATTTGCTGCATTCAGCCACATCAGAAAATAAGTTGAGAAACGTCCATCTGGAGCATTCAGCCCTGGAGCAAAAATAATAAAATCACTGTGGTTTGTTGTTTTGGTTTTTTTTTTCCTTCAGCAAGCCCGTGCCTGCTGCATTGCTGAAATCCATGTAATCTCCAATTGCCTTGTCATCATTCATTTAGTTCTGAAACCAGGGACTTGTAAGGCGTTAACGCGTATTAACCTCTCTTCCTGACACCTTTTTTGTGGTTGAGACTTCAGACTTGTGGCAGAAAATTCTGGCCTGAGCGCTTCCAACTGATTCTTTGCCTTTTTCTTCTTAGCTGTATCTTAGTATTTTTCTCAAGATCTTCAAGGTTTACAGGTACTACATTACCTTTACGAAAGTATTGTGGAGGAAACAATGTGTCTCAAGGATTCAAAACATGAAGTATTCTTATTTTTCAAGTCATGTGAACAATGTAAACTTATTTTTAACATCCTGGATCTTTTGGCTACAAGAAAGGGGTGTCTCTTGCGTCTCATGCTTTGAGATGAAAGAAATACTTCCTGTAACTGAATTCTAATGTATAGTTAGTTATTTTACTTGGTCTTTACAGATCTGGAGGACTTTTTCTCCTTACTTCCAAATTAAGTTAGCTAATTATTACCCTTGGAAACATGACAAATCTGCCTGTAGTTAGGGGGAGACCCATAGCTAGATGTTTTGAGATAGATTGTTTGAGATAATGAGCACTTGGTGGCCTTGGATAAGAAAGGTCTTTGATGTTCAACTTGCTCATCTCTGGATAAGAGAACAGATATAGATGGGATGATTAGGGAGAGTCGTTAGTTTAGCACCACAGTCAAATATCTTTGACCTTTATTGCCTTTATATCACATTAGCATCCAGAAGCTTCCAGGATCTTTGCTCTGTTGTGCTGGGTGCTTGTAGCATATTATTTAAGCTAGTTCTGGACGCTCTAGAATTTGGTATAAACACACACATTTAGGAGCAAAGTTATCGTTCAGGTGCAGAAATGGGTGTCACTGAGGCTTGGGCAAGTTACAGCTGGGAACAGAGTGCAAACCTCTCCACTCTGAGCCATCCCAAAACTCCCAAGTTTGTTCTTTCTTGCAATGAGAGATGAGCTTTCCTTGTACGGACACATTGTGCTTTTTAGTTTAGAATTCACTTTATGGCTTCGTGCCTGTCAGCTGCACCGCAGCTTGAGTAGAGCTCACCTGCTAGAAAATTCAGAAGAGAAATATTTGGTTGCCCTCTTATTCATAAAAGTTGATTGTATCAGTACAAAAAATACAGGTCATCTGATACTCCATTAATTTCACGCTCGGTCCTTACTGCCATTGTATTACATCCCACCTAAAGCAAAATTGTTCAGTCATTTGCAGGACTGCAAATAATTATCCTCTTGTTTGATGCTGCACAACTAAAAAGAGCTGTGTGGGACCAGAAGCACTTACTTAACCTGCCTGGAAGCTTTCCACCTTCCTTCGTGTTTAAATTTACCCTCGGTTTCCATCCTTTTCCTTCCCAGCAACTACATGTACAAAATAGTCCAGAAATCATTAGTACAAATGAGTGTAAGAATAATGAACTTTTAATTCCACGTTTTGTGTTTTCCTGTAGGCAAATGCCAGCAATTTAAAGACTTTCCTCTCAGCCGTGAGACTGGCTCACCAAGGGACGGACGCCGGAGCTCTCCCCCTCTCAGCTTTGGTACCAGCAAAGACGTCAGAAGTTGAAAAACCCAAGGCAAAAATGATCATAACTTCAAGAAGGGACTATCCTCTCACCAAAAACTTCCCGTATTCCCTCGAACATCTCCAAGCCTCCTACTGCAAACTTGCTCGCATCGACACGCGTGTACTTTGCCTGAAGAAACTCCGAAAACTAGACCTAAGTCACAATCACATCAAGCAGCTGCCAGCGACTATCGGTGACCTGGTCTGTCTTCAGGAGCTCAATCTGCACGACAATCACCTGGAGTCCTTCAGTGGGGCTCTGTGCAACTCCACCCTTCAGAAATCTCTTCAGTTCCTGGACCTCAGCCAAAACAAAATCAAAGCACTTCCCATTCAGTTTTGCCAGCTGCGAGAACTCGTTAATTTAAAGCTCGATGACAATGAGTTGATTAGGTTGCCATTCAAGATCGGCCAGTTAGACCATCTGCGCTTTCTGTCAGCGGCTCGAAACAAACTTCCCTTCTTGCCCAGTGATTTTAGGAAACTCTGTCTCGAGAACTTGGATCTCTTTGGAAATCCTTTTGAGCAGCCTAATCCGCTTGTTCCCAACATCCAACTGAAAATACCATTGACTTTATTGGAGTGTGCAGCAAGAGCAACCATAAATTCCAGGTAAGAGCAGCGCCATGGGTAGACGTTGCACCTACTCCCTTTCAAACCTGTCGAGTCTAAAATTTCCTGAATTGAGTTTTTTTATTCCTGTCAGTGGCGATTGCTCTTCACCTATTAAAAATCATGAGGTTGAAGTTGCTTTGAGTTCCACTTGTACAGTCATCCCTTTGTTACACAGGGTAATGCAGTAAATTGATGACTTGGAAGCGTTTAGAGAAAGGTGTAAGTCGAAATGTTTTTAGGCACAGAACGGGGGCACGGTAACAGAATACTCTTGCCCAGCCATGGGAAAAGAGAATCGGTTCTAGAACCCTGAACCAGTTCTGGCGTTTTGTGTTGAGGAGCTCACGTTACAGTGGGTTTTGTGGCACGGATCCTATTTTGTGTTGGGCTCTAGCTTGGAGATTGCTTTCAGACCTGGTTGCCCTTCATCCTGTGCTCACATTAAAGTACGTTAAAGCTGTTTATTGCCTGTCGCTGTCCCTTCCCGTATGAGAATGGTGTGTTGGCCACACGGCTCCTGGTTACAGACACGCATCGATCTGCCTCTACTCAAGGTGGGACCTTACACAAGCCAAGCAGTGTTAGAAAGGAGCCATGAGGTGGCTTCTCGGAGGGTGAATGTCACCCTGGAGTTGGCATTACCCACTGTGGGCTTCTCCCTACCTTCGTTTTTCCTTCAGCTGTCCATTTCCTTTGCTGTTGGAGTGAGGGTTTTCCATCTTAGGTGGAGAAACCCAGTTCTGAGGTAATTTTAAAATTGTTATTTCGCCAAGTAAACATCATCCTTTCCAGGTTGCTCTTTGTTATCCATTTTCTCCCCTTTCTCCACGCCACTGACACAGCTTTGCCTGCATCCTGCTGCCCCTGAGCCTTCCAGCCCCAGCTCCTGCTATTCCCACCCCGTTTTGGGTGAAAAGGGAGCAAGAAGATGGAAAAAGAGTCACAGAAAGGGAGTGAGAGACAGACTGGAGATGTTCCTGATCAACCTTCTGTGCCCGTTCCTGCCCTGGGGGTGGGGAGCGCCCCATAAACCTGGGTTAATTGCCAGGAAGCCTGTGCTAAAGGTGTCCACAGGCACGCGGGGCACGCCCCGGGAAGGGGCTGAGCGGCCAAATGTCCTGCTGCAAAACTTACCCACTCCTGACCTCGCTGATTTTATTACAGTAATTAAACTCCACCTGTCTCCCAACTTTATAGAAATCGCCATGGTTTCGATATAACTATTATTAGGGGGTTTTTTTGGTGGGTTTTTGTTTTTTTTTTTTCTTCTTCTAGAGAATATAATCCCTCAACACTGGTCAGAGTTTGGTGCTCAGTTACCGGGGTACCTAAGGATACCTAGTGATTACCCAGCCCTTGGCCCCTGTGGAGCAGGTGCTAAGAAAATCCCACCACACAGAACAAAAAAGGCTGCAGGAGCCTTGGTGAGACAAGGGGCGATGGGAACGGTCCCCGTGTCCACGGGCCTGTGATTATTAGGAGACAGCATTGGTCAGAGTCCTCCTGGTTATCTTAAATGAGAAATAAATTTTTAAAAAAAAAGTCTTTAACAGGTGGGCAACAGACATTCTGTCTGCCGTTGGCTGGATGTGAGAATTACCAAAGAATGGGAAACAGGAGTGATGATGGGCTGTAAAAACCTCGAGAAAGGAAGAAAACAGGAGGAGGGGAGATGCAAAAGCGAATGTTTGGAAATCGGTTTTCATCGTGCCCTTCTGGGCAAGTACCGGGGCTGTGATGGTGCTTTTCCTGACCGGAAAAAAGGATGTCCTGAAATTGAGGTGGTGAGAGAAAAAAAAAAAAAAAAACAAAACAACCTACAGGAATCTTAGCGATGTGGGTGATGGTACGTGGGAAGAATTGTGAATATGTAGGTGTAGTCGGGATGTGAGTCAGTGAGATCTGGGCTGCGAGTCTCGAGTGGCAGCTGCCACCGGCGATACCCACGCTCTGAAGTTAACGCGACAAAGTAGAATTGTCTAGGTTGGAAGGGACCTTTAAGATCATCTGGTCCAAAGTACTTCAGGGAAACTCTTGATTTCGTACCCCAAACACAGTGCTGCTCTGCTGCAGATTGAAAAAGAAGCAATTCTTGTTCCTGTCTCTGGATGTCATCGTTGACACGATGGACAAAAAGAGCGGTGTATTAAGAGAACCTTAATTTATTGCCTGCCATGTAGTGCTACTTTAAAAAGGCTCATTGCATTTCCTGTTTCCTCTGGATACGGTGTTTTTACACTGCTACCACTTCTTCCTGTTAGAGAGCGAGGAGTCAATTGTGGGTGCGTTGTCAGGCCAGGATGAAATACAGTGATCTTGCTGGCTAACGCGAGGGAAGGGCAGGTATGCGCCCAGTCCTCTCATTATCCTTAATCTTCTTTTTAATTCTCATTCTCTGTCGCTGCAGCCCAGGCTGTTACAGTTTGTGTGAACTCCCCCGTTCCTGTCGCAGTGTCTTCTGGAGTTCAGGCCCGTGATGCTTAGGGGTCAGTAAGGTGGTTGCATGTTTTCAGCGACTGTCTTGGAGAGTTGCATTTAATTCCTAACCAGTCCAAGTGGCAAAATTTCAAATTTGTCTTATCTATGATCTCGGAAAGGTGTTTTTTTTCCAACCGGTGCATATGGCGTGTCACCGTGTCTGAGTGACACTGGTTAATTTTGTAGTGAATTCACACTTGCTCCTCTTGTTCAACAGAATCCCTTATGGTTGCCATCTCCTTCCTTCCCACCTCTGTGAAGATCTGGAAGTGGCTAAAACGTGCCAGTGCGGGGGTGCCTGTCTGAGCAGCTTCATTCAGATCACGGTGACCATGAACCTCCATCACGTGGCTCACACCGTGGTGCTGGTGGATAACATGGGAGGTACGGAAGCGCCCATCATCTGCTACTTCTGTTCCCTAGACTGCTATTCCCAGTTCCTGGACAGGTACCTGCAGAGCAACGGGTGATCATTACCAGGAGTAAAAGCTCTGCCCCAAGTTCTGTCCGGTGACGGAGGAGCCTTGAATTGTTTTCTGGTTGTGACCCACACGTGACATTTGCCGACAGCAAACATCAGTCTTGCAGCGAGGGGACACCCTCTGCCTGATCCGGTGGCCATGACTGTTCCTCCACCACTAGACTCTCTCTTTGGTTGGAATTAAAAGCGATGCTTAGCTTGAACGAATCTTTCTTAGAATGTATTTTTGCTTTCTTTTTCCTGTTACCGGGACTTTGTTGGGAGTATTGTGACAGTTCGCTTTGTTTTGTGGCGTGAGTGGTTTCTTCTTGCTGGGAGAAGGCGGGCGAGTGTCTGTCAAACTGCTTTGCTTCCACGTGAGACTCTAAGCCCTGTTGACAGAGGACTCCGTTGGCTTTATCACCGGACTGGGCTCTTCCCAACGTGTTTACTGTAGAGCTGCTGCTGCTGCTGCTGCTGCAAGAAGTCATGGTGTGAGTGGTGCAAAGCTGCAATTCCAGGTGCTTCTTTTTCAAAAGATTCTGTTTTAGCGTTCTCACTCCACGCAGGGACCAGTGTCACTGGTTTGTTTTTTTTACCACAGCAAAAGGTTTTGGTTTTATCTCTTTGTGATACGAGAAATGTCCTTTTCTAAATATGTGACCTAAAGTTTGTTTCTTAACTCTCATTTTTTAAAGATTCTTGAATCGTTCACTGTGTCAGCTTATTAAATTTTGAAACCCTTCTTATGCGTTTTCTCTAATGAGTTTTTCATCCAGTGTGTTCCAGGGATTAGTTCCTGCCCTTTTTCCTGGTGAAGATACCAAAATACTTAAAGAGTATCCCCATGCCCTTATTTCATGTCTTGTCGGCTGCTCCGTGGCCGGGGTTAGTGAGACAGCTCGGAACAAGGGACCTCTGGAGATCATCTAGTCCAACCCCCTGCCAAAGCAGGTCGCACAGGAACGTGTCCAGGTGGGTTTTGAATGTCTCCAGAGAAGGAGACTCCACCACCTCTCTGGGCAGCCTCTTCCAGGGCTCTGCCACCCTCACAGGAAAGAAGTTCCTCCTCATGTTTAGATGGAACTTCTTATGTTCAAGTTTGTGCCCATTCCCTCTTGTCCTGTCCCTGGGCACCACTGGAAAAAGACTGGCCCCTGATATTGAGTGTCGTTAAAACTTTCTGCCAATGTCAAAATACCTTGGACTGTGACCCCTTGTACAGTATTTGCAAAACAGTAACTTTTAAGCAAATACAGGCAGATTTGGATGAATCATTTATGTTGCTCTTCAGCTGCAGAGAACTTGTGAAGGAGGAGGCCAAGTGTGGCTGTTCCCACCACGCCGGTCTCCGAAAAGCAAGCCCTGGGGAGGTTTTTAACAGTCCTGTGTTAATGCCGCTGTAAAGGCAGCCTCAAGATTAATCATCTGGAAAAATAACCTTTTAGGTGGAGTGTGTCATAGAGAGGGGGAAATGGAGTAGACAGAGAAATCAGAGCTCCTGTGGGACTCCTGAGGAATTTTGGCTGCAGATGTGTGGGTGTTGGAACCCCCCCCCCCAGGAGCCAGCTGTGCTCCGGAGGAGGAACCCCCACCTGCAGGGGCTCGGCTGTGATGTCCCGTCCAAGCCCTGCTGTGCCGGGAGACAGGGACCAGCTGGGGGCTAAAGGCCAAGGGGAGGAGGTGGGTGGCCTCTCTCGGCACGAGAGGGAGGTGGTGAACTGTGGGAAAGGGCTTTTTCTACGGGAATATCTTCCCCTGCTGCTGGCTTTTAAATCCTGTGTGTGTACATATTAACTCTGAAGCGAGTGTCACCCCCAAAACTGACCCATTTTCCCTTAATCCTCTGGAACTACAGCAGCTGGCGCAGCATGGAGGAGGGCGGTGGGGTTCTGGAGAGGTTCCTCCCCGGCCATCGCTACCTTAGTCCCAGAGCACCTTCTAGCAAGGCAGCGGCATCCCCAGCAGGTTGTGATCTCGCCGTCTCCACGCAAGTAAAACATCTGGAGGAGATTTCTAAACTCCCTGCTTTCCCAGCTTCCGAGAAAAGAGGGAGAAAAGAGGCTTATGCAGCCAAGGAGAGGGGATGGAGGGGGTCTACGATATCCCTTGGGAATCTGTTCCCTCTTCCAGGCGACTTCATTTTCTCGGTGTCTTGCGATCCCCACAGACCAGCTCTCTCCGGTGAAGTTCTCCGATGGCAGCCACATCCCAGAGGTTCTCTTTTAATGACTGCTCTTTTTTTTTTAATGCCTCGCTTGAAAACCGCCCCTTGTGCCCGGGTGACGAGGAGGAACTTGCCAAGTTACGCAAAGCCAAGGTCAAGCCGTGAAACTCGTTAAAAATGTGTCCAAAGCACGGGAGCATCGCTCCGGTCCCCTCCGTTAAATGTTATATGGGCTAGTGGCAGATTGGATCGTTCGTTAATTAGCCTGATTTTGCTGTGTTGATGCCACTTTGCGTTATCCGAGTTCTTTGTGACCTTTAGTGTTTATCTGTACGTTACCATGTGGACATTACCATCTGTACGTTACCACCTCTAGTGGAGGTGTCCCTGCCCAGGGCAGGGGGGTTGGAACTAGATGGACTTTAAGGTCTCTTCCAACCCAAACCATTCCATGATTCTGTGTGATGGGGAAACTCCGTTATCCCAGCCGGACGGTGTTTCAGTTGCTGGAGTTTTCCCCACGGTTGTGTAAGGTGTTAAATCTGGCTCGCAGGGGGAGGGGGGGGGGGGGCTGCCTTCTCAGGGCAAGAAATACTTAAATTTATGGAAATGAGTATTGGAAAGGAGCTGCCGCTCGCTCCGGGGAACAATTCTCATGAGGAGCGGCTGAGGGAGCTGGGGGTGTTCAGCCTGGAGAAAAGGAGGCTGAGGGGAGACCTTCTCGCTCTCTACAGCTCCCTGGAAGGAGGGTGTAGCTGGGGGGGGTCGGTCTCTTCTCCCAAGGAACAGGCGATGGGACAAGAGGAAAAGGCCTCAAGTTGCCCCAGGGGAGGTTCAGGTTGGATATTGGGAAAAATTTCTTCACAGGAAGGGTTGTCAGGCCTTGGAAGAGGCTGAGGTGGTGGAGTCCCCATCCCTGGAGGTATTTAAAGCCGGGCAGACGTGGTGCTGAGGGACATGGGTCAGTGGTGGGTTTGTCAGTGTTGGGTTGATGGTTGGACTCAGTGATCTGAAAGGTCCCTTCCAACCTCCGCCACTCCGCAGCCGGGCCGGGTCCCGGGGACAGCGCGGGGATGGTCCTCAGGTCTGTCAAGCTTTTTGAAGGAGAACTCGGGGTTCCCGGGGCGGGACGCGGAGCCGTGGGGCAGAGCTCGGCACGTCCCAGGACGGGGGCGGGTGACGCTGTCGGGGCCCCAGGAGCACCCCATGGTGTGTCAGTGTCACCAGGTCTGACGGGGACACAGGGGACAGAGCCACAGGAGCGACTCCGGCGCTCGTTTGCAACTGTAGAATTATTTTATTACAGACTCCGCTCGTCATTTCACAGTGACCCCATTATGTGTTATTCCTGCAGTTCTAGGATTGTTCTCTTACCTTTATTCTTGCAATTCCAGAGCGATTTTCTTACCGTTATTCTGGAACTTCTAGAATTTATTTACTCTTGCAATTCCAGGAGGAGTGTTTGTTCTTGCAGATCCGGAAGGATTTTACCATCTCCCATTCCTGGAGCCCTCGAGCTGCTTCTGGCCGATCCGGGACGATTTCATCTTGTCCCTGCAATTCTAACAACGGAACTCTTATCCTTGCCCTTCTAGAATGATTTTTGTCATCTCGTTCTTTCGAATTGAGAATTTCTGCCCGTTAATTATTTCCTTGCCTCGCTCCTGCCGTTCGGGAATGATTTATCC
Source organism: Numenius arquata (assembly GCF_964106895.1). NCBI lineage: Eukaryota > Metazoa > Chordata > Aves > Charadriiformes > Scolopacidae > Numenius > Numenius arquata. The sequence goes on along the minus strand of NC_133581.1, from coordinate 67,947,802 downwards.
TTCTTGCAAATCTAGACTTTATCCTATATCCTTCCGGCAAACCGAGAATTACCTGCCCGCCTCACCTTCCGGCAAACCCAGGCGGAGTTTCTTCTCTCATTCTTGCATTTCTACTGTTATTTTATCCCCTTCTTGCCAAGCTGGAAGGATTTTATTCCCTCAGCTTCCTCCTCCCTCTCCAGGAGGATTTTCCTCTGCCGTCCTCGCGCTTCCGCAGCGACCTGTCCCAACACAGCGCCCCCCCTCACCCCCCCACGCCTTTGCCTTAATCACCGACCCCCCCCCCCCCCAATTACCGCCGGCCAATGGCGGTGCTCCCCGTCCGGCGGGGATCGGGCCCGGGGCCGCCCCGCTCTCCCCTCGCCTCCTCCCGCCCCGCGCCTCCTCCCGCCCCGCGCCCCGGCGGAAGCGGGAAGCGGCCGACGATTGACGGCGCCGGCGACCAATAGGAGGAGGAGGGCGGGGCGGGAGGCGCCCTATGGGGTGCGGCGACGTGTGCGCGTGGGGCGGCGGCGGCGCGCGCGCGCTGCCTGCGGGAGCGGCGGCGGCGGCGGCGGCGGCGGCGGGAGGGCGGCGGGTGAGCGGCGGCCGCCGCCGCCGGGAAGGATGCGGCTGCGGATCTACAAGCGGAAGGTGTTGCTGCTGGCGCTGGCGCTGGCCCTCTGCGCGCTGGCGCTGTGGGGAAGCGGCGGCGGCGGCGGAGGAGGAGGAGGAGGAGGAGGAGGCGGCGGCGGGCGGAGGCGGCAGCAGCAGCAGCAGCAGCGGGGCGGTACCGGTACCACTGGGGAACCGCCGAGGGTCAGCGAGCCGCCGCCGCGCCGCCCCGCTGCCAACGCCTCGGCCGCATCCCCGGCGCCGCCGCTTCTCAGCGAGAACGGGACGCTGAGTTACCGCTCGCTCGTTTACCGGCTGAACTTCGACCAGCCGGTGCGGAACGCCGGGCGCTTCCCGGCGGGGGCCGCCGCCGCCGCCGACGTGGTGCTGGTGGTGCAGGTGCACGATCGAGCCGAGCACCTGCGGCTGCTGCTGGAGTCGCTGCGGCGGGCGGCGGGAGTGGAGAACGTGCTGCTGGTGCTGAGCCACGACCTGTGGGCCGAGGAGCTGAACCGGCTGGCGGCGGGGGTGGACTTCTGCCCCGTCCTGCAGGTCTTCTTCCCCTTCAGCATCCAGCTCTACCCCCGAGAGTTCCCCGGCCACGACCCCCGCGACTGCCCCCGCGACGTGGGCAAGGCGGCCGCCCTGCGCATGGGCTGCATCAACGCCGAGTACCCCGACTCCTTCGGGCACTACCGGGAAGCCCGTTTCTCCCAGACCAAGCACCACTGGTGGTGGAAGCTTCATTTCGTCTGGGAGAGGGTGCGGGCGCTGCGGGAACACGCCGGGCCCGTCCTCTTCTTGGAGGAGGACCACTACCTGGCGCCCGATTTCTACCACGTCCTCAAAAAGCTGTGGGCCCTGCGGGAGCGGGAATGCCCCGAGTGCCAGATCGTCTCCCTGGGCACCTACAGCCCCGTCCGCGGCGGCTTCGCCGGCCGCGCCGACAAGGTGGAGATGAAGACGTGGAAGTCCACCGAGCACAACATGGGTATGGCCTTCGGCAGAGACACCTACCAGAAGCTCATCGAGTGCACGGACGCCTTCTGCACCTACGATGACTACAACTGGGACTGGACTCTGCAGCACTTGACTGTCTCTTGTCTTCCAAAGTTCTGGAAAGTGCTGGTTCCCGAAATCCCCAGGATTTTTCACACGGGGGACTGTGGCATGCACCACAAGAAATCCTGCAGACCCTCCACCCAGAGTGCCAAAATCGACTCTCTCTTGAACAGCAACCAGCAGTACCTGTTCCCCGAAACCATGAGTGTCAGTAAAAGGTACTCCATGGCACCCCTGTCCCCTCACGTGAAAAACGGAGGGTGGGGAGATATTAGGGACCACGAACTCTGTAAAAGTTACCGCCGACTTCAGTGAGGATCCCTTCTCCAGCCGCCTTGGGGGTTTTTTTTATTTTTTTTTTTTTCCTTTTTGAGTTGTTCCGAGCTGCCTTTTACAGGCGCGCGCACACACACGTGTATAAAAAAAAAAAAAAAAAAAAAAAAAAAAAAAGCATTTATGAGTTGGTTTCTGCTTTAATATGAATAAACATTCTTCTAAAAGGTGTCCCAAAATAGTAATCTTTCATGTTTGGCAACGGGCCGCTCAGAGCAGCGCAAAAAAGTGCCCGCTGCTGCGTCTCCCGGGAGGAGGAGGAGGAGGAAGAGGAGGAGGAGGAGAAGAAAACCGGTGTTAAAGTGCATCTTTTTGGGGGTGGGGGGATTTCCCCCCCCCCTTCTGGGGCAGAGCGATGGTGCCCCCGGGGGTGGTGAGGAGCGAGCCAGGGGACCGAGCCACCTCCACCCCACCCGTGGCCACCTCATGCCCCGTCCTCGTGGCCCGGTTTGGTCGTGACGCGTTGATGAATATATGAAGGAAGAAAAAAAAATAATAATAATCATTGTTTTTACTACAATGTAGATAAATATACGATTATTTTTTTTTTTTTTTTTTTTTAGTTCTGCCAAAATAAAATTCAGTTGTTTTGTAATAAAACCGGAGAAGTTCTTGATTCTCACCAAAAAAAAATGATGTCATCTTGTGCTGCTAGAAAGAAAGTCGGGATCGGGACGGGGACGGGGGGGGGGGGGGGGTTGTATTTTCTTTAATCCGGGGGGGGCTGAGCACATGCCATCACTCCTCCGAGCAGCGTGCATTTAACTTCATTAAATTTTTAATGATACTCGCTAATTGAGGCAGAATGGAGTAACGAGCGCGTGGCACGACACCTCTTTTGTTTGCATCCAAAAAAAAAAGAAGTCGGCTTTCAAATTAGTCAGCGGTGTAGAGCAACCAGTAAAAAATCCTGCCGTGTAATGGGAAGGCGCTGGGCCGGAGCGAAAGCCGGGAGTGGGGAGAGCGGGGCCCTTCGTTAAGGGCTTCGTCGTCCGTTTTTAATCCAGCAGATGGGGCGCTTTAATGGCACCCCGCTTTGAAGCGCGACCGGCAGCAATAGTACGAAAGCAGCTTTTTGTAGAACAGAGAAGGAAAATGCTCAAGGTGGATTTTACGGCGAGAGATTTGGAGGGGGAAAAAAAACCCCTTTGTTTTTTTAATTGCTGGTGCTCTTAGGAGCGCTCTTAGGCTACAAGCGTTACCTCCGCTGTTACCTCACTACCTCGAGGAGCGAGACTTTTCCTTTCACCACCTTTTTGTCACCTGCTTTACGGGTTGTGACTCCATCGGTCAAACGTGCGCTTGAGAGAGCACGCCGAGTTTTGGGAAGTAGCGCGAAGAGGTTTATTTTGAGGGCGACGCTCTTTATTTCCAGGGGTAACCGAACGGCCGTGATTTCCCACCGGCTTTGGGAAAACGCGCTCCACGTTCGGAGTGTCACAAAGTCAGGGCTGCCGCTGCGCCGCTGCCTCCCCCGAGGTGCTTCCACCAGCCACCCCCTCCGCCGGCACCCGCGGGTAACAGAAAAATGGAATTTTTCAGCTGCGAAACAAGTCGAATTCTTCTAACGCGCGTTTGTGTCTTGTACAACCCCAGGAGAAAGCAGAAGTTACTGCAGAAGCAGCGAGAAAGGGAACTGAAAGTTTATTATTGTTAGATACGTTCTTTTGGTTATCGCGTTTCGGAGAGATGAAGCGGGAAAGGGGACGCTGCAGCTCGCGGGGAACCGATTGTGAAAAATTAATCTAATCTGGAAAAAGTGAATCCATTTCACAAAGGGTAAATACTCGGGAGCAGACGCGGATGTTTTTATTGCGCAATTGAATTTGTTCGGTTGACAGACCGGGGTAGGGTTGGGCGCTGTGTTCTGAAGTACCGTGGCAGGACGGAACACATGGTATACATGTTGATTATTTCTAGGAGACTAATTAGGAGTTCTCCCTGTAATTAGAAATTTCATTTGATTGCTAAAAATCAGTGCAAGTCTAATCCTGCGGTTATCACAAAATGAAAGGTTTGAGAAAATGATGAATACTGCTCATTTCTAGGTGGACTAAACACAGCAATTCCCGAGGGAGCCGGCAGAAAAAAGAGGATATATGCAAATATTCCCCGTAACGTAACAAGAGACTAACGGTCGTGTAAACAATAAAGAGGCGTTTTCTTCCCCCAGCTCAGATTCACCTTAAACGGCATCTTTTTTTGTGAGTAAAACTGTTTGAGCCCATACGTGGGATCAGAAAACTCAGGCCTGTTAACTTCAAAAATGATTAAAAATGTAAGTATTTTAAGTCGTCGTGTAAACAGAAGAGTTTCAGTAGGAACCTGTGCTCTGCTCTCAGCCCTGGAGTCATAAACCACGCGGGAGTCACAGAAAGCATCCAACAACAGAAGGAAATCCTAAAATAATTAAAACTAGTCCAATTCATACAGCAAAGAATTCTGAAAGGCGACCGGGCAGCGCGTTACGTGATCCCTGAGGATCCGCACGCTCCCGTCCCGGCTGTTCACCTCTCGGAGAACCGGGGAGGCCGCTCTGCCTTCCCGGCCGCGCTGGTTCCCCGCTGCCGTCCCTGCGTCCCCCCCTTCCGCCTGTCCCTCCGGCGGAAGGGCTGCGGCCGCGGCCCCCTCGCCTGCTGCGACAGCGCTTTCTAAATCTGGTTCCTCTCTCCTGCATTCGGCAGGAACCGCTGAGGTGGTGTCAGAAGGTTCAGGCTGCGAACAATGGTGTGAACTACAACCTACTTCTCCTATTGTTTCGGCTGTTGCAAAAGATGTGGAAGTTTTGTTGGTCTCTGTAGCACGTTCTCCTTCGGCTGTGTCAGCCGCGGCACCGTTTGTTTCAGCCTTCGTTTGGGGGTAGTCGCCGCTTGTCTTTTCAGCGAGGTCCCCTCCTGAGCTGCTGAGCGTTTCTTCCCCGCCACCACCTTCCGAATGGGCTGCTTCCCGCGGCTGTCGAGAAAATAAATGAATTTTACAGTCGGAACGGACCGGGCACACAAACCCGCTGCAAAGACAGGCCAAGACACTTGTTTCTCCAGTTTCTAACTTTGGAAAGGCGAGTCAGTCCGGTGCCGAGGTTTTCCTGCTCCGGGATCACGCCTGGGAATGAGTGGCAGGAGGCTGTTGGCCTCCCCAGGGTTTCCTCTGCAATAGGAAACGCCGCCGGGCAGCTGCCAAGCGGCCACAGCCTCTGTCACAATTAACAGCGGGGAAGACGAGGCCGTTCACCACACCCAGGCTGCTGTTTTCTAAAACTCGGGGGCCACAAAAATCGGCCGAGGGATCGAAACTCTCATGGCAAGAAGTTTATGTGAACCTCGCAGTTAGGGAAATTCCCCTCCCGTCGGATGTGGAACGTTTAACTGGTCTTTCTCAATCGGCCCGAGTGAGTGAATCCAGGAATTGCAGGGGTTTGCCCCAGGAGAGTATGAACTGTGAGACCCGGTGAATCTAAACAGCAGTTTCCCAGTGTCACCAGTAGCTATTGGTGGCTTTAGAGAAAAACAGCTGGAAACCCCTGTCACAGGACCAGGCAGGCATCTGGATCCATGGAGTCAGAGACCGAGTCGCTGTCACGCACCCAGCCCTCTCCGACCCCAAAGCCAACGCTCACTCCAGAAAGATATGGAAGAAACTCTAGCAAATCCTTCTCAGCACCAGATGGTTCTACCACATGAAAGTGGGAGTGATTTAATGGGGGAGACTGAGATGAGATCTCAGGAAGAAATTCTTTGCTGTGAGGGTGGTGAGAGCCTGGCCCAGGTTGCCCAGAGAAGCTGTGGCTGCCCCATCCCTGGAGGGGTTCAAGGCCAGGTTGGAGGGGGCTTTAAGCAACCTGGTCTGGTGGGAGGTGTCCCTGCCCAGGGCAGGGGGTTGGAACTGGATGATCTTTAAGGTCCCTTCCAACCCAAACCATTCTGTGATCTTAGCTTCCCCTTCTCAGGTACCAAAATAATCACCTTTGCTCTCCAACAACCTGAATGTTAAATGCACAATCCACACTAGGTACCGAAGCTGAGCCCGCCATGTAACGCTGGAGCCACTACCTTCAGGGGAAACTCCTCAGTCTCCAGCAGAGTTCCAGAGGTCACATGCTTTGTCTGAACTTGCTTTCCAAGAAGTCATATACACATTAACCATATCTGCAGCCTCCGGTTTACAGCCACAGAAGTAACCTGTTTGTCCCTGCATATTATCTTCCCGTGTTTTCTTTAAGAAAAGTTTTTAATGGATTTCTGATGCAGCATCTACCAAGAAATCCCAGTCGATTTGGGGGGTTTTACTTCACGTTTTCCTCTTTACAAAACTAAGGTTTTGTTTTCTTCATCTGTCCCTCTCCTATTTTGCAAAGGGAGGGCATTTTAAAACTGGGGGAGACCTCAGAAAGGGACAACCTTGCATCCTGAGACAGAAAAGGGGGACAGAGGAAGAAGAGTGGCCTGAACGAGACCTTAAACATTGCAAGCAGTGAATCTGGGACCAACAGCGGAGACGAATAGTCCCACGTTCAGTTATCTAAACAACAGGAAACCACCAAGTATTCAAACACTTGAACCAAATAAAGATAGTGAGACCCGACTCTTCACAAAGTGCTCAAGGTTTACTCTCTGTGTGTGACAAAGCACAGAGTGAAGCGGTGGCCTTGACTGAGCACCCTCTGGCCATCTTCAGGAGCCCTTTTGGCTCCCAGCAGCCAGGTTCTTTGCCTCTCCACTCCCTCCTGACCCCACGTCCCTCCAGTTAAGTTCACTTCTGGTGACCAGACACCCAGAAAGGTGTCCGCACAAAAGACGTTGTGCTTTAACCGTGGGCTCCATACACGAGCCCAAACTCTTGGATATTTGAAGGATGTGGATTATTCACTTCGTTACTTCCATTTTAAGAACGTTCTGGGTTTTATGTTCATGACATCTGCCACGACATTGTCATCAGCTCTGACCTGGAAGCACTTGGGGTCTCTCTGGATGAGGGATACGGGGCAGTTACTTAGTCATTTTTTTAATACCAGTGAGAGATTTAGCGTGTGCGTATCGTGTGTGTGTCTCCCTGCTGTACTCCTGCAAGGAGAAAGCGCTGTCTTTCATGATTGTATCACAGTTCTCCATCTTCCCAATGAAATACAGGAGGTTTCAATCCCTTGGTCACATTAAATGGCACAGCCATGAACCTGTGCTTCTAAAAACTGACATTTATACTTGGGAAATACACCCTACTCCGCGGTCTTCCCTGCTATATCAAGACAAAACAGGAACAAAGCTGTTTTGGTCAGGTTTGATACGATCTTGCTGAAGTACATAAATCAGTCAGCAATATGTCCTACTGCCAGAGAGATCCTTACCTTCAACTTGATTTGAATTCCGTCCTCAGTAACGTCAAGCACTTCAATTAATGGCTGACTTTCCGGTGCTGACTGGGAGCAAAAGGAAGGGCATAAAACAGTGCCTAGAAATCCATCAACGTTTTCTTCACTGACAAACAATCTCTCCTAAAGAAAAGAAAGAGCAGGTTATGTTCGTTTCGTACTGTCCTCCAGCAACACCGGAGCAAGAAACAGGCTCCAAACAAAGCCAGGACCCCAATCCACAACACGGGTTTTGCAGAACAGATTCTACGTCAGACATTCAGAAGTAACGAGGAGAAATTAATTGAAGACCGGTGCTTAGCTCATTTCGATTTAAAGTACGGATCTGCCTCATACACAAAGATAAAAGAAACGTATGTTTTCTCTCTTTGGATACGTGACTAATATATAGATTTAGATTCCCTCTGAGGAGTGATTTGCACCAACATCATTCCATGGTCCTCACCTGCCTTAACATCAGGAAGGCATTACGCTCTTATGGATTTGTTTCAGCATCTTTAGGAGAACGCAAACACCTCCTTGGACTGTCATCGCAGGATCTTTGAACCCTCAGGTTTCAAGATGAGACCTTCTGAAGTGAAAGCTATGAAACATGCATGACCATATCCATTTCACATCCAGCCACGGAGCCTTCTCACGTCCGCTCGGAAGAAACGGAGAGGCACCCACAGTTAAAGATGACGGTCTGGGATGTGTTTTGAGGCTGTTAATATGCCGCTCACAAACAATGTAAAACCTGTAGCAACGTGTTTCAAGATTTAAATCAGTTACAGGTAATTAAAGGTCCTAAAGTACATCCTGGAGGGACTGTTTCATAAGAACTACAGAGCTTTCCCTGTCCTCGTAGTCTTCCTAAATCACCTGCTGTAGGCTGCGGGTGAGGACACGTGTTGGCACCATAAAAATGGTCTAACCTAGAGGACTATTCTCTATTCTTATGTTCTGTGAATTACCTTCCCTGTTTAACAATGAATTGTTTAATTGGAAATCGCAGGGAAAAGTTGCAAACCTTCTACTTTAAGTCACACTTTTCAATTTCTCGGTCCGGTTCTACCCTCTTGTCAACCCAAGGAAAGTTAAATTCAATTATCGCTGACATCTTGAGGACTGAGAAGCAAAAAGGCAATTCTGCACATTTTTGGCCCCCTGCGGCTGTAGCCTTATGCACAGCCAGATGCCACGCTGTGTCTGAGGTACAAAATTTAACTGCCATCCTAAAAAAACAATTGTGTACAGGAAAAATAAAACAGCCTCCTATTTTTGCCGCTATTTAAATTAGAAATCACAATATGGAAAGTCATAACAAACCCATTGCTGCTTTTCAAAACCGGAGGATTGAATTAATGTTCTATCCAGAAAGATTACAATCCAGGCAAACATCCAACATCGGATGCTGAGGCAGTTTGTGGAAAGATTAACCTACGGCAGGGCTGCCCTGACACAAACCCCTCCAGTGACACACAGACTTCTTGCAGTTTCGTATACGAAGCCTGAAGTACTTATTCCCTCGCGTTGCGTCCTTTCCTGCCTGCCGGAGAGGGACCCTGCTGGTGCTTTGGGCTTGTAGAAATACCCTACAGAGTTTAAGAGAAGGTGTCAGAGTAAAGAAACAAGAGTACGGATGGAAAAATCTGTGCAGCGCCGAAACTCCCACAAGCTCATGAACTAGATCCCTGGCCTTGGGCGGCACAGGAGATGCGTTTCCACCTCCCCCAGTACCGCTTTGCCCACGCGTGGGCGGACAGAAGAGCTCGGCTTCCCTTCCGCGGGGTTTTGGGCAGGCTGCAAAAGCACCCTCTGCTCCGGAAACCACGACTCTCCTCAGCTGAGAAATCCAAGTCACCTGCCACCAATTCACCTTCAGCTGACACCTCCACTCCTCCACACCCCACGTTTTCATTTTAAGAGCGAGAAAATTTTTCTAAAAGCTGAAGACTCACCATTTGAGTGAGGATAAAAATAAAAAGACCTGTGTTTATTACTCTTTTTCCTCCAAAATAACCGTTACAATATCTCCACATCTCAACACCCCTTTGGGAAAAGAACCACCGTGGGGTTTGGCTCTCAGCAATCTCCCTTCGATTCTCTGCTCTCTCCCAGACTGCAGGCAAGACCCTTCGCCTCCATTTTTCTTATATAAAATGAGGAAAACAATCTCTTTTCCCTCTGAAACTGCATTTATTTTGTCTTGGTAGAGCCTAAGCCTTTTGTGAAAGGACTCTCTTACTGTGCATTTGTGCTCTTAACAAAGTTGGTACCTGACCTTGCTCACGTCCAGAGCAGCGTAACAATAAAAACCAATCACAGGGATGGAAATCAGAAGAGGAGATGCTTGAAAAGCCAACAGGTAATAAAACTAACTCTGTTCGGTCCAAATAATACAAATTGCATCCTTAAATCGCTTTGTTTGAAGCAACTTTAACCCCGGGGTCACTTGCAGATGCTGCAGAGCCATCACCTCCGAAGTCAGCGCCGTGGAGAAAGAGCAGCAGCGGCCACGGGAGCGCTCTGCAGAGGGGCTCAGTTGTTTGGGTTTTTTTTCCCTGATTAAAAAGCAAAATAATTTATTCACAAAAAAAACACGTTAAAAAAGAAAAACTGAATGGAAGGTCTATCGATCAGTACTTTAAATGAGGATAAAAAGTAACCGCTCGTGATGATGTTCCTATCATTCATTAATTACTGTAAACCAATTTCACCCGGTTTCATACCAGTTCGACACCATATTCCCAGAGCACTACACTTACATTTCAAGTAAGTATTTAAAATTTTATCACAGCACTACCCAGTGGCCTGCCATAAATCACGGTACCTTGTGCTGTACGCACAAGCAATGCTGTTACCGATATAATGATTATCATTAGCCAGCTCAGACGGCCAGCGACCGTAATTCAGACTTCGCATTCGCGGTGAGTCTACGCCGAGGCATTTCCATTACTGCAGATGTTATCAAAGCACAGACCTTGAAAAAATGATTCAGGAATTTATTCTAAAGCCCGGCTTGGAAGAGCAGCAGAGGACGACCATCTGCAGATGATTTCAGTGACCCTGTAAAATAATTCTTCAGTTTAAACAGTTTATTTGCTGGTATTTATGATCCTCTCTTAGCAACTTAGAATTAAATTTGTTTTTCCCTGCACATACTGTCGTCTGCTGTTTGGTACACATTCGTTTTTCCCTGTGACTAAACTGAGACCAAATTAACATAAATGTTAGCAGCAATGACTTTGGTTTCTAGAACACTTTGTCATTCGAAGCCGTCCTCCTATCGCACAGCAGTGACAGCAGCTGGGACACCGGGAGAGACAGCGCAAAGCCGGTCCCCCACGGCTGCCCTCAGCACTCAAATAGTTTGTTCTGCATTATTTTATCCAAACTCCAGTTACCTCCCACACAGGCCGCATCAGTTTTAAAGCGGGGGACAGATTTCAGGCTTAAGTTATTTGCATGTGGTCCGTAACGAGAAGCTGATGGGGATACGCAAAGGGACATGGATCGAGGGATCTGCTGGCCTCTCGGTTTGTAGGGTCCCATCACAAAACGGCTCGACACGAGAATTTGAAGCTTAAAATTTTGGTGAACGAAAAGTACCTGGACTGGGGGTGAAAAACTTCTCTAAGGTATTCATGACTGCAAAGATTAAGCAGCTCAAAAGGAGCTTTCATGAGCTTAATCAGTAGGTTAATAATGTTTCCCGACATAACTGTTTTGTGCAAGTATATTATTCCCCAATGCACCTACCAATTAAAGGCTAGTCAGAAATTAGTTTGTTTTATAGCAGAAGCAAACTAATTATGTTTCTTAACGTAGTCTGGAAAAGAGATTACTTTGAAAAAAAAAAAAATCAAACAATAGGTTTGTTCTGTTCTCCTCCTCTGTCCTCCTCTGACCTCCCAAAAAACTCGCCAAGAGCCCTGAAACACTGAGCACAGAATTAACTGCACCAAAAATAAACTCTTGTAGGATTAAGCACAACGGTCCTAGTTTCTAGCATCGTCTTCTAAGAAGTGACCCCTCACTATCATTTTAACTCTTTATAGTAGCATGAAAGTTGAAAATTACAACCCTGACTTTCAAAGAAAGTGTGTAGCACCTCAAAATAGCTTGGGAATAAAGGCAAAACCTAGATGCAGCTGAGACCCAGCACCTCTGTCTGGATTTGTGAGCGTATCGCATCCTCCATCCTGCTTTCCGGTATGGATTTCTCCCTGAAAGGTGGCATAGGCTTAAAACATCGAGGTATCTTCCAGCTCTCCAGGTTTCAGGCTTGGTTGACTCTCAAACCAATATGTTTATCTACAGGAGCCCTAATTCTGAGATCACGGAGCAGGAGGACAGCCCCAGGCAGCGTGCCCATGGGAGAACATCTAGCCCACAGGAGAACATCTAGCCCACGGCCTCTTCCACCTGCCCTCAGTGCCGGGAGGATCGTAGCTCTGCCACCAACACATATGACTTCTTTTCCAGGGAACTGGTAGCCTCTTGGCAGCCCCACGGCAGGCACGTGCCCAGCATGGCTGGAGAGCACGGGACTTGCCTGGGAGCAACAGACCTGACAGCACATACAAGACAAAATACCGTGTTCAATCAGATAACGAGAGGATTAATTAAAAAGACCGACAGTCCCTCTGTTGTAAAGACAACTAAAAATAATATTGTTCCCATGGGGGTTTTTTGTGTAAACAGGTCACAGCGGGTGTTTGTCTTGGAGCTGCCCCACAGGGTACCTGTCCTGACACAAGTCCAGGGGTTAGAAAACAACCCGTGACAGTCGGTGCGTGCAGCGAGCAGAGGTCACAGGGCTCCGGCGGTATTTACCATCAGCTTTCCCAAGGAAAAAGCAACCAGAGCTTCGCAAGGATCTCCTTCACAGGGCACTGGTGGCTGTGCCAAGCAGAAAAATCACACCTCTTTTTTTTTTATGGTCAGTAACGCACCCGTCTAAGCCATTCTCCACGAAGGCATCGACACGCACGCAGAAGTTAAGCATTAAACAAAGCTTTCCTATCACTATGCAATTCCCTTGTAGGTACCTGTGTCACCTAATCCTCACGAACAGCATCACTCAAGCTCAGTTCAAACCATGAACTAACCAGGAACGTTTAGTATAATACTTTTCATACTGCAAATGTTAAAAAAACACTATCTCAATGCACAGTAAAGCAGAGGAAACTGCTCCCTGCTGTTCTCCAGAGCCCCGTGGGGGGTTACGTGAGTTAAATCTTGATATTCTCCATAAGAGAACGTGGGGTTTTATTACAAAAGGGATGTTCTGACTGCAGCGATTCCCTGCCCGGCGAGAGGGACCCCAGGAGGGAAGCAGTGACCCGGAGAGTGAACACACATCCTCTGCACAAAGGCACTTCAGGCCACCAAGAAAGACAGGAAGGGTGTGGAGCAGCATGAAAGGGAATCATTGCTTTCACCAATCTTTTTTCTAATCACATGAAAATGAGCACACATGACCCAAAAACTGCAGGCAGAATTAGTTATCTCCCAAATAAGTTTCACATGCTAGTATAACTGAGCCTCCAAGTCTCAGCCGTTCAGATACACCCACCAGAAAACGGGTTTTTATTTCCGTTAAGAATTGAGCATTTAACCCCAGGAGACCAAACATTAAAATACGGTGCTTTATGAAGCCACGATTTCAGTAATTGCCCAACTCCAGCTCTGCTGTAAGCCAGGACATTCTGGGACACGCTGTTCTCGGAAACCTTGCCTGGCAGGCTTACAAATTTTATTAATGGTTATTTAACTCTCAACCATTCGTTTTTCATCATTTACTCCCCAGGCTCTGTTGTTTTAAAATGAAGGGGCACTCTCTGACGCAGGAGTTTCCTAGGCCTGAGCTCCCAGGATTTATACAAATGGAAGGGAGCAACGTCAAAGGCATTAGTGGATGAACTGCAATGAAAGAGTAATGGAGGGAGCACAGCCCATATCTGGTCCTTCGGGGCAAAGAGAGTCGGTGAAGGCAACGTCCTCAGGTTGTAGGTCTCTATTTCTCTGGAAAAACGGGGCCTGGAGTGAGCCCTGCAGGAAGATCAACGCTGCAGGGTCTCCGGTACAGGGACTGAGAATAAGGGCAGTGACAAAAGGTAACTCTGAAACCCCTGAAATACGTGATCCTGGTCCACGAAGTCCAAAGTTGGGGATCTTTATTTTTATAGCATTTCTGCTCACCATAACTAGCGCGTGGATGTTATGATTTAGCCAAGGAGCGACACTAATCAGGGAGAAAGAGAAGCAACGGCTGCAACCACTGATTAGAAGAAGTTCGAGCTCAGAGTCAGCAGAGAGCTGTCTATCTATTGTACAGGAAAGCGGTAAAACCAAAGCAACATCAAGAGCTACCAAAGGAAGGAACGTTTGCAATGACACAGTTAAAGTCCAGGGAGGACTGTTGCAGTGTAAAGATTTGCTGAAAATAAGCACTTGCTGGGGTGGGAATTCAGACTGCTCAGCATCTATGGAAACTGAGCTCTAAATATATCGTCTTTCAGCACAGGGATTCGAACGTATCCGACTTTACAAAAGGAAAAGCAGTCCTTGAAATTTTGTTTCAAGAACGGTGTCCTAAGGACAAGCTCAATTCATTCTTCTACCAATATCTGTATCAGACCAATTTCCAACAAGAGGCCAGTTGCGATAACAGGAACATCACAAGCAGGGAAGGCAGGGCTGGGCAATTACCAGTGCCGTTATCGGCTGTGTTGATCTGGGCAGAGGCACGGGGGCAATCAAAACCAAGCAAGCGACAGGCACCGCACTACATCACAGCGCAGGGAGGAGGCTGCCGGCCAGACGCATCCCGCTCAGGCGGTGAACAATTATCCTAACACATCTTCCTGGCTGTTTGGCAAGTTAATGGGAGACAATTACGCAGGCAGCCTAACAGGGAACTGTGCACAAGCCGTCGCCGAGATGGGCAGATTTCTCAAATAACAACCCCAGGAAGGAGTCTGGAATAATGGTCTTCTAGTCCCTAAAGGGGCTCCAGGAAAGCTGGGGAGGGACTCCTGATCAGGGAGGGGAGCCATAGGACGAGGGGGAAGGGTTTGACACTGAAAGAGGGGAGATTGAGATGAGATCTGGGGAAGAAATTGTTGCCTGTGAGGGTGGTGAGAGCCTGGCCCAGGTTGCCCAGAGAAGCTGTGGCTGCCCCATCCCTGGAGGGGTTCAAGGCGGCTTTGAGCAACCTGGTCTGGTGGGAGGTGTCCCTGCCCAGGGCAGGGGGGTGGGACTGGATGGTCTTTAAAGGTCCCTTTCCACCCAAACCATTCTATGATTCTGTTCCCTGAAACACCACAGAAACCCTTGGTCTCCAGTAAGAAACAACTCCCCAGAAGATAGCGGAACAGGAATTTTTTATCTGTAAAAAAACACCAGCCTGTTCTTTCGCCAGGCAGTATCCTCCTGCAATGCTACTGTGGGAGGAGAGATTACAAACGAGCAGACAGCAACACATCTGGGAGGCACAGGATAAAATTCCTGCTCACCTTGGCCACCAAAAGCTCCCCGAAGTGATTAAACGGGGCGCTGCTACCGTGTGCGTTCCTAAAACCTTCTTCTATGACTGATGTAACTCCATGCAGATCTCAACCCAAGAACCACAGCTCTGATTTACAGAAAGAGATTCAAAGCAGAAAAACACCAGAGATGACAGCAAACAAATCGAGGAAATCAACGTAAGTAGAAGAGAAGGTACCACGACCAAATAGTTAATGGACAGAAGACAGCGTGTAATAGTAGCTCTAATTAAATATTAATTTTTCTCACTTCACTCTGAGTGCATGCAGCTATCAGCACTGGCACAGGCACTTTGGGGAAATAGCACAGATTAAAAAAAAAAAAAGCAAACAGAACAAATTACTTCAGACTATTTCAGCTGCTTCAATTTGCAGGCCCGGTATCCAAAAAAGGACCCCAGAAGAAATCAATCTTTTTTTGCCTGCTACATGAATGAATGGCTGGGAGGCCTATGACTAATGCCAAATCTCCTCCTCCTACTACCCCACCCAAAACATTTTGCAATATATAATATATTCAGCACATTCAAAGATTTTTTCACTCACAAAACTATAATATTGACCAAAATGCCATTACTGCATGCCCTTTTAACAACTTTCAACCCAAAGATGTTCCCCCAATGATAATAATGAATGCACGTACCAAACACTTTCAATCATTAGGCTGAGATCAAGGTTTGCAGAAATGTCCATCGGTCACAGTAGTAAAGAGATACTGCAGCATAATTTCCTGTTCCCAAACTGAATTTTCAGCTCTATCCTCATGTAGAGTCACCGAAAACTGTTGGTTTCCCTTAAAACCTGCATTTAGGCCTGCATGCCATAAAACAAGCAGGCACACGGACACACACCACGGTGAGAGATGAAAGAGAGAGATATTCAGACTATCTGAAAAAGCGGCTAAAATGCCTGTAGTCTCTACCCCGTGGGACTACATGGGCAGTGGCTCGCACGATGGCTTATCTGACGTCACATCGGCACCCAGCACTCGATCATCCCAATTAACAGTAGTGCTAAATGTTTCCCGGCCCCACTTGCACAGACTTGCAGGCTTCTCATCCGGTAAAAGAGAAGGAAACGCACTGCAAACAGTTCAGTGCAGGTGGCTCTCAATAAATCCATCATCTTCGATACTTACCCGAAATGATCAGCCCCTCCCTTGAGGGGTTGCTGTCACAGAAAAGGTATGCACCCTGCTAAACGGGAAATAAAACATGTGCAGCTGCACAAATACTAACTGGATAAATACCTTTCAGAATTCAGTATTTTTTAATTGTAGGGATGGAGCAATTAAGATACTCCAAGCCACCATCCCAGTGGATGTACTTTGAACCTGCCAGTTTTCTGGACTTGCGCTCCCATAGTATGCAAACCAACCTGCGAAGGATTTTATTGCTCTAAAATAAAGACAAACTCCACATCACACGGCTGAAAGGTTACACAAGAATTGTGCAGCCTTAATCCCTGCTCATGGTAAGTTGTTTGAAACTCTGAGCTTACAGAATAACGTAGTTCTCCGCAAAACCTGCGTGAGTGCTTCTTGACAGCAAGGGTGCTGCAAGGTGAGCATCCCTTTGCGGGGACACTGCCAGTTCTGGGCAGGCCTGCCAACATCCTCCCGCCGCAGCGAGCATCGCTGCCTAACGACCCATAAAATAATAAAACATCTCAACTGGCATCATATTCAGGCTGGTAAGAAGAGAAGATGAAGAACTAAGCCAGCAAAATGGCAATCGACAGCAGTTCACAGCTGCTGTTCACTGTACTGCTCTGGCTGAACTCAGGGGTGTTCCTGCGGCTGTAAATGGGAGTTCGGTCCTGAAATACAGACACAGGTACACGCCACTTACACGTCTGCGTTTCATGACACTGTCTGCGTGTGTGTGTGTACATCCAGTGTATTACCAACATCTCCTTTCTCCATGTGAATAGGCCGCATGAGCAATTTATACGGCCTTAAGGCTAACGCTAAGGGCATAGGACAGGCTGTGCTCTCACTCATCATCAGAGCTTCCCTTAGATACAAATCAGCATGGGAGGCAAAAGTCATTTCAATTCCAAGGACGAATTGAACGTGACCTTCGCACTGCTCGTACAAGCCTAGCGCTAATTAGGTCATTGCACTTACATCCAGTAACAGCTCTCTGAGGGAAGCAGTTTCCGTCACCACACCAACTTCTTCCGAACTCGGACTGATAACCTAACACCTCCCTGAGACATCGCTCATAAAAAAATGCAAACAGCAGAGGTCACACACCGCAGCGAAGCGGTGGCACCCTGGGGAGCGTGACGCCCCAAACCCTGCCATTTTGAAGCCATTACCTGCAGAGCGGAGGCATCAAGGCCGAAGCAGAACTTCTCCCAGGGCCCGGTGCAGCCGGTGGCCTTGGCGAGCCCGATGGCAGCGTTGTGGGCAGACACGCTAACGCTGGTCTCGGGGGACACCAGCCTGTTGGCAGGAGGAAACTGTAAGAAGAGGGCATAGGTGCCAGTGTCACTGGAGAAGCGGAGGCTGTAGTGGTTTGTGCCCACGGCCCCGCTGAGGCTCTGGGGCAGGATGCTGGGGACATGGAGGAGCAGGGTGAGGGAGGCCTGATCCTGCCGGCACTGGAAGGGAGGGCACACGGCGGACTCGGGGCCGCCGGAGCCCCGGGGAACCACCATCTCGTCGGGGCTGCTCTCTCGTGGGGGAGGGCACGGAGCCCCGCCGAGGTCGCCGGGCACGGAGGGCTCGGGGTCGGCCCTCGGAGCAGGGGAAGAGGCTCCACCGCCCGCCTCAGCCGCCGGCGGCTGGTCCAGCCCCTCCGCGCCGGGCTCGGCCTCGGCCTCCTCCTCCGGCAGCAGCTCCCCGGGCGGGCCCGGCGGTTCCTGCGGGGCGGGCGGCGGCACCACGGGCAGCGTGACGAGGAGCTGCCGCTGGGCCTTGTTGAAAGCGGCCCGCCCGCCGTTCTCGTCCACGTCGTAAGGGAGGCGGAGGCGCAGGCGGTAGGCGGGACGCTGCGAGTCCAGGCGCAGCTCCCGGCCGCGGATCTCCAGGGCGGCCTGGGCGGCGGAGCTCAGCAGCGGCAGCTCCACCGTCACCACCAGCTCCCGGGGCACCGGGCTGGGCGCCGAGTCGCGACAGCACCGATAGTCCTGCAGGTCCACGTAGGAGCGGTGGCGGATGCTCCAGCGCGGGGTGGTGGGGCCGGCGGGCTGGGCCGGGGGTGGGGGGGCGGCGGGAGGCGGTGGCGGGGCGGCGGGCGGGAAGGGGAAGGGCGGCAGCGGGGAGTCGTCGTCGGGCGGCGGCGGGGGACCGCCGGGCAGCGGGGTGCGGATAACGGGGGCCTGCGGGACGCCCTTGTACTTGGTGCCGCGGAGGACGGTGGCGTTGGCGCGGTCGAGCTGGACGCCGCAATGGCGCTCCACCGCCTCCAGCGCCGTGTCGCTGAGCAGGCGGCGGAAGCGGGAGCTGCGGGCGGCCAGGCGGAGGGCCGCCGGGTGGAAAACCACATCGTAGACCAAGCGGCGGCGGCCGCCGCGGCCCAGCTCTTCCCGGCCCGGCGCCAGGCTGTAAGGCAGGGCCCAGCGGTGGCCGCCGGGCTCCGGGCGGGCTTGCGGGGCCCCGACCTGAGGGTTGCTGCAGACGTTGAGGTAGCAGCGGCGGGAGCCGGCCTGGCTGGTGCGCAGGACGTAGCCCGCCTCGGGGTGGACGAAGCGCACCTCCATGCCGCGTTCCCGCTCCAGGGCCGCCACCTCCTCCTCGTACAACTTGCGCTGCTCCGGGTCGGCCAGCTCCGCCGCGTATTCGGCGAACAGCGCCCGGAATTGCTCGTCGCGGAAGGCCCGTTGGAGCCGCTCCGCCTCTTCGGCGCTGAGCTCCAGCTCCTCCAGCCGCCCCGCGCCCGCCATGGCTCCGGCCCGGCCGCTCTCGTTGCTGTGGAGACGCCAAACAAGATGGCGGCTCCGGCCCGGCCGTGCTGGTTGCTATGGTGATCGTAAACAAGATGGCGCTGCCGGACCCCTCCGGCCAGTTGCTATGGAGACGCCAAACAAGATGGCGGGCCCTCCCTCAATGGTCTTCCTCAGAGTCGATTCCTCGCGAATTCTGAGCCTCCCTGTCCCCTCATTTCGCCTCAGTGGCTTCGTGCTCCCCCCTTGTCCCACATCTCTGAGCTGGCACCGCCATCGCCTCCTGGCGGAGGGTCTTCTGGCACAGTCTCTCCTCCAGTTTGGGTTTAGACCCTCAGCTCCCACCTCATACCCGGCTTCCACGCACACCCCGATGGCCCCGCTGTCCTCCTCCCCCCAAGCCGTGGCCATGTCGATGCCAGCGCAGCGGGAAGGGGTCTGTGAAACAAAATAACTGCTGCATTTCCAGTATGTCCTGTAGATAACGAGCTATGGCTTAACTCAGACTGGCGAAAGACAAGATTCCCCCAATCTTTAACTTCTTTTTGTAAAAGATAGATGTTTCCTGTTTGATACACGCGCATCTGGTTCCTCCAGGTCCCTTCTTCCGTTATGCTTTGCCCGTTAATCTTCACGGTGACACTACGCTTTATCTAAACTAGCACCGGCGTCTTTTCCTGTCGAAGTTTATTTTCATGTACAAAACACACCGGTTTTGGCTTCGACATTTATTATAAACAGTCTGTAATACGTCGTAACATCAATCCGTCTAAAACGAGTGCTACAGTCGGCTTTACAACGCCTCGCTCCCTTTTTGCAGTCGCGCGGAAATTCAGAGACCCTGAAGCTTGCTGAAAATAAACAAAAACAATATTTAGGGTTTTTTTTTTTGTTTGTTTAAAGATAGCTGACACTCCTGTGTTTCTGCAACAAGGCAGGAAACCGAATCAGACAAGGTAAGTTTGCCCTTTTCCCACTGGGTTATACCATCGTCATTTCAAACAGGCAAATTTTCATCACCATCGTAAGACCTTTGATATTTTTTAATACTTTTTGCTGTCGCAGCTGGCCTTTTTTCCAGTCATTGCAAGACCACAGTTGGAATGAGTAGGTAGAGATTTAAAATACATGAAATCAAAAGCATGAAAGCGGCTTCTGGGCTTGATGATGCTCACAAAATGAACCGTTCCTAAGTGTAATTAATCTACGTAACAAGCAGCATCTCCAGAAGCGAATCTGTTTCCCAGTTGGGTCTCAATTATTGAAAACCAAACAGTACGGTCTAACTTGCCTTTTACTTTTGGATCACGCTTCTCGTCCTTGTTACTTGACTGGTTTCTAAATTTATTAGTTTAGTTCTAGGCACGTGGGTTTCCTACACTGCCGAAGCGTGAAGCGTAAGACGACGGTAACTGCTAGAACACTGACATTCACTCTGTTGTTATAATCGATTTTCTGTGTCCCTCCTGATAACTGGGAAGTCACCAGGTAAGAAGATACTTCCTTGTAAAAGAGAAACTGAATATATTTACCTGTCCTCCACCGTCTTGTTGGAGGGGTAGAATACCTTGAATGAAAACCCGCTTCTTGGAAACGAACCCTGTGAAGAAAAAACGTGAATACCACACTGTGTTAAGTAAAATACCCTACAGATCGTTAAGAGACGGGCGTGAATGTGACTGCACCCCCTTCTAATTTTGGCAAAGCGTAAGGAAAAATCTTACGGGGTTTATGCAGAGGCAGTCAGTGTTGGTAACGGTGAAGGGGTCGTGTTTATCCGCGATGACAAGGACGTCGGGCACGGGGTACACCCTCAGGGTGTAGTCGTAGGCCCAGTACACAGGGCTGACGTACAGCGGGAGCGGCGTCAGGTGCCCCTGGGACAGTATAGTCTTTACAAACTGCAAGATAAACACAAATGGTCGGTTTGAGCTGTTTTCGGACAAGTCAAACTCGTTCCTAAAGTCGTTAATAAAGAAGCTTTGAACCTGGAAATGTTGTTTGGTGTAACTCGCTCCCTCTGATTATGAACCATTTCTAGAGTGAAGCAGCAACTCCCCATCAACAGTCAGCTGCTGTTTAGTTTGTTGTGTTGTGGGTTTTTTTTTACACACAAAGTCCTTCTTAAAGCATATCAGCCAATATTTGAAGATCTCAAAACTATTTCATCGACCAGACTCTCCAACAGAGAGAGAACTTACCTGTTCCTCCAGCCCAGGAAGTACCAACACTGCCATAACTTTCATTTTTGGGTTGTTTTTTTCCCTCACAATTCCAGTTAACCACTAGATCCACACTTTAAACACAGTTTTTTTTTCCCTGAACTGAGGAAATAATTTGATTCCCAAATTATTTTGATTCCTTTGGCTGTTCTGGGAGTCGCCCTGCTCCAGGCACCAGCTGCCCCCTGAAATTCTCTTTTTTCATCTGGTAAATTCCAGCCAGGATATTTTGATTCCTGAAGCTCTTTCCTCAAGCACTTTGAAAGCTTTTATTAGCTCTTAATGATCACGTAGCTGCCGTTAGGGCTCCGTTTTCCCCAAAGGGCCAAAATCACTATGGTGACATGGTGGAAGGGTCTGCTGTTGAAAGAAAGTGATGTACCAAGCATAGTATTATTCCACTAATACTCTACCAGGCCTAAAGTCACTATTAATTCACCTTAAAAATAAAAATTTCCCTCGTCTTTTTACAGATGGCTGAATTAAAAAAACAACTAGTGACAGGCAGAAAAGGCAAAGAAAAACTGAAGTGTCCAAAAGCAACCCAATACTCTCATTCTCAGAAGGCGTTGCAATATGTAATTCTACGTTTTCTTTGTGATTCCTTCCTTTCCAAGCATGAGAAAGCCCTGGGAAGTGATGACTTGCGGTGTACACATAGATGTGTGCAAACATGCACCCCAAAACAAAGGTGCATCAGTGTTTTTAGTGGGTTCTCTGCGCTCACGAAGAAACTGAGCGCTGTCGGGATGGAGCGAAAGAAGATTCTGAGTCAAAAAACAAAAAAAACCCCCAAAACCCCCTACAAAATAAATAGAAACAGACTCCATCCATGACTGCGATGAGCCAGTGCTGCCTGGATCATTCTCATTCAATTATATCAGCAAGTCTCATCAACTCCTGCTGAGCATTCATTAACTGGAATTGTAACTGGGTGCTGTGGCCGTGGATCACAAACAGGATTAAGACTTCAACTGAGAAGGCAGAAAACGCAGAGGACCTTTTGGAGAAGTGCCATGCTGCCTTCCTGCAAATGTCACGGTTAATTGATCAAATCTTAATTAAAAAAAAAAAAAAGGCAATTTGTATTAAACTTGCCTTTGGGAATGGATGTTTCTTGGTATGAGACCCATTGCTGGTGTACGTACCAGCATGGGTCAGAATCACAGAATCCCAGAATGATATGGGGTTGGAAGGGACCTCTGGAGATCATCTAGTCCAACCCCCTGCCAAAGCAGGTCCACCCAGAGCAGGTCGCACAGGAACCTGTCCAGGTGGGTTTTGAATGTCTCCAGAGAAGGAGACTCCACCACCTCTCTGGGCAGCCTCTTCCAGGGCTCTGCCACCCTCACAGGAAAGAAGTTCCTCCTCATGTTTAGATGGAACTTCTTATGTTCAAGTTTGTGCCTGTTCCCTCTTGTCCTGTCCCTGGGCACCACTGAAAAAAGACTGGCCCCATCCTCCTGACACCCACCCTTTAAGTATTTATAAGCATTGATTAGATCCCCCCTCAGCCTTCTCTTCTCCAGACTAAAAAGACCCAAGTCCCTCAGCCTCTCCTCATTAGAGAGATGCTCCAGGCCCCTCATCATCTTTGTAGTCCTCTGCTGTCCCCTCTCCAGCAGTTCCCTGTCCTTCTTGAACTGGGGAGCCCAGAACTGGACACAGGACTCCGGGTGGGGCCTCACCAGTGCAGAGCAGAGGGGGAGGATGACCTCCCTCCACCTGCTGGTCACACTCTTCCTGATGCACCCCAGGATGCCATTGGCCTTCTTGGCCACAAGGGCACATTGTCGGCTCATGGTCATCCTGTTGTCCACCAGGACTCCCAGGTCTTTTTCCTCAGAGCTACTCTCCAGCAGCTCAGCCCCCATCATTTCATTTATTTCCAATCAAGATGGAAATTGAAGTAATAATACTAAATCTATAGATCCTTTCTACAATCCCTCTTGTGTTACTCTTGCAAGGTGTCGTGGGAATGCAGGTCAGAGCACCCTAAAAATCAGACCCGCCTATAAAAAAGAAGCCAGAGCTCAGCAGGAAGGGCCAAACGCAACTCACTCACGTGGTTGGGAATGTCCATGTTGCTGCTGGGGAAGCGGACACAGTTTCTGCACATTTTGTTTACCAAATCTTCACGAAAGATAATTATTTCTTGGGTGCAGTATTGAACCCTAAAGGGAAAACATTAATGAAATAAATTGAGAGGAAGCTAAAAGACAGGGAGCTGCATTATAAAGTTGATCGCCTTCTAACACAGCAAAAGGAAAAAGCACATTTGAATTAAAATAATCCTTTCCCATTTTCCCTTCATTCCCTCCAGATTCAGAAAAAACAAGATGCTTTCAAGCAGGAATTTTATACCCACTATTAAACTTTTAGAACTACTTCCTTTCACCACTAATTTATTTATGTCTTAATGTATTTAAAACTAGTTACAATTAATGTGAGGAATTCTATTAATTTGAAAAATTTAAGACCAATTTTTACCAAATTTGTAATTTTGGAAAATTACATCTACACATTAATTAGTCATTCAGTAAAAAAAAAAAAAAAATAGCAACAAGTTACAGTTACCTGCAAGGATTTGTGGTGAAAACTGAAAATGGCACCAGCTGTCTGAATTCCTCAGTAATATTTTCAGCCAGAGGAGGTCTAAGATAAATAGTAACAGATGTATCAACAAAGACTTTTACCTCCTTTAAATATTTAACTCTATATTCCAAAATTTGAAAAAGTGAAGCAAACTGACCTTGGTAAAATAGAACCAGGACCAGGGTCTTCAGGGCCAGGGACAAACACAAACCGACTACTGTAAAAAGTTCAATATATCACTTTCAATATATCACTTTTATACAGAATGATCCTAGAAGTATCTGAACATTGGTTCTATAGTGCCCTCACTCCACACATACATATTCTGGGGTGGAGATGACAGTTCTTCCTGGCCTTATACACCACAGAAGTCACAGCTAAGGCGTAAGATACACATCCACTGCTCACTGAAGTGGAAGAAACCTGAAGAACTATACACCATGGAAGGGGGACAGAGCAGCTGTGCTCTGAGCCCAGCTCAGAACTGGGTGGTAATCATAGAATCATGGAATGGTTTGGGTTGGAAGGGACCTTAAAGATCACCCAGTCCTACCCCCTGCCCTGGGCAGGGACACCTCCCACCAGACCAGGTTGCTCAAAGCCCCCTCCAACCTGGCCTTGAACCCCTCCAGGGATGGGGCAGCCACAGCTTCTCTGAGCAACATGGGCCAGGCTCTCACCACCCTCACAGCAAAGAATTTCTTTTTGAGATCTCATCTAAATCTTCCCTCTTCTAGTTTAAAGCCATTACCTCTTGTTCTATCACAACAGGCCCTGCTAAAAAGTCTGTCCCCATCTTTTCTAGAGCCCCTTTAGGTACTGGAAGGCCCCTATAAGGTCTCTCTGGAGTAATGTGCTCCAGGATCTCATGCAAGGACCCCAGATAACTCTCCAGCAGCACACCAGAGCCCCACCAGGACACAGGAGGGAGGACCAGCCCAGAAGATAATACTTTACAGCTCACACTGAGCTCATGAGCCGCAGATTGTGGCCATTCCTGCTTTTGGGGCCTATTCTAGGAACTGGCTCTGCTTTGTGGGGCTCCCCCAGCGCAGGGAAACAAGAAGGGATAAATAAGATTCCTTCACAGGATGGCATTGCTTTGGTCAGTTCTCAAATGCAGCAGCCAGTGTTTCAGAGGACATCTGCTGGGGCCTGTAGGTGCCCGTAGCAGCATGGAGGCTTCAACATCAGTTTATAAAGCAGCACTGCTCGGGCAGAACCACTCTGATCTCAAGGGAATTCCAGGGAAAAAAAGGGGGCTCACCCAAACAGCACTTTTGGGGAATTGTGGCCCATGTTTAATCCACGTGGACAATGTTCCAGGAAGAGGCAGTTTCACCTTTGCTCAGCCAAAAGCTGCTTCTATGACCAAGCTCTTTTAGATAAAATCAAAACCTTAGCCCACTCCCAAAACACACTCAGAGGCCTGTTACCAGGCCAGCTTGCTATCTGATCAGAGCTGGCGCACAGTAATGAGAAAAGACAGTATCTGTTAGTTTCTTCAAGTAATTAAAGCGAAGGTTTCACAAAATAAACTGATTTCCCTTCTCATAGCACTTTGCTGCATACCTTTTATGAATGCTGGGATATTCACATATAATATCTGCAAGAGCCTTCAAAGAACCTAGAGGCAGGAAAAAAGAAAAAAATCTATGATATAACACCTGGTCAGACAATAAACACGCATTACATGAATCACTCCTATCCTTCAGTACATTAAAAAAATGTGTCACTTAGAAAATAAGGGTTTCTTTTGTGCTCTCTTAATTTGTTTTGTCATCATTTCTTTAATTTAATGTACATGTCCGGCTGTATACAAAGACGTCCCCACCTTTCAGTGCCTGAATTTGATTTTTTCCATACGGTGCAGATGAAAAATTCCCACAGAAGAAAAAGCAGGTTGGAGGTGCAGGGGAATAACCTGGGAAAAGAGAGTATCTGTGAGTGTAAGATGCATTCGCTCCAGGATCTGTCAGCGTTCAGCCTCCCGCCCATTCCACAAAAGGCAGGAACTGAAACAGCACTTCAAGCTCCGCTGCTGTTAATACACCTGAACTATTCTCTTGACACAGGTGGGGTTTTTTTAGCTTAAGAAGGATGATGGCAATGAATAAATGTCACTCCAAGGGAGCCCTCTGTTATGTACAGGCCCAGTTCCAGCAACATTGTTTTTGTGTATCCAACAAACCACTGACCCCGTCATATAATCACACAAAGTACAATTATAATAAATAATACAATTTTAAAACACAGTCTTTCCTTAAAGAGAAAAATAGCAAGTAGGTAGCAATGGATTACTATTAACCTCCATGCATCATTCCAATTCAAGGGCTCTACCAACACTTAATCTGTTCTTTGGCATTATAAAGGAACAGTAACTGGAGCATTTGAACAATCTGCTGAATTCTTACAGTGTCACTAATCACCCAGAAACACATGCTTTATAGCAAGGACTGAAAAAAAGAAACACGATTCCCATTCCTAAAAGAAAAATAAAACCATCTACTCAGGCATTCATGTCACACTCCGAGTTGCTCTCCATTTTCCTAACACGCACCACCAGACTTGGATTTACTTCACTATTTCTCAGTCCAGTGGGTAAATAGCACAGAATTGTTTATAGCAGAGAAACGGCTCATCCGTGGTTTTCCCTTGCTATTCCACTCAGCTATTATTTTTTAGTCTGTAATTACGAAGCTTATTACTTGCCTATTAAAAAAGTCTCAAAATAGTAAAGGCGATGTATGCATCTTTGCCAGCAGGATTCAGTATATATTAACCTCACTGACCAAAGTCCCCTTATTACTTCAGCCTGCGCAATCTTAGGTCACATTCACTTTGCTTCGAAGATCTTGCCAGCTTTGACCAAGATGCTGAACTGGTTTTGTAACTTCTGGACAAGCGTGGTAACTTGTGCCCCATTTTCTTCAGGTGAGCAGCAGTTTGTTTCCCACCCTTCATTTTATGTGGTTTATTTTTAAAGCAGCCACCCTCTCCCACTTCCATTCTACCCCAGACGGACAGGACAAGCTGTTCCAAAGCTGCTCAGGAACACAAAGAAGCAATTCACAGACCTCACAGATGCTTGCTATCCAAATGTTGTCAACATTACTAATGTAGTGATGAGTAGAAGAAACAGTTCGTATTTTAAGAGCAATTGACATTTTTTCATTGGTAGAACCAGAAAGCATTCGAGGAACTGCTGATCTCCCATGAAGCAAGAAGTTAATTCTTTAAGTTAAGCTTCGGAAGAACTTTCAAGAGCAAGAGAAACATTCTTGTCACAGCACATGAAATGGCTACTGTCCAAAATAATGTTAGCATGAAGTGATTTATGAAATGGAAGCATCAGCTTGCAAAAATATAATACAATCCAAATTTTAAAACTGCTAGAGAAAGATCCAAAAGAAATATAATAGCAACCATGAAACGTCAATAGCTGTCACTGAAATTAGAGTGAGACTTTGCTGGCTTTGGGCTTGGGTTCAGTGGGATCCTACCAAAACAAAATGCAACGGCTGGGCTTATTGTAGCTTTCTTAAAATGGAAGTTCATCAAAAATGGACAATACAGTAATAATGGGATTCTCGAAAATCATTGCCTGACCTTTTCGTTTAAAAGTATACTTTTGAAAAAAGGCAGAAAACCCACTATTTCACAAAAGAGCACACTCAGATGACAGTTTGGCCCATGCCAAAGAGGGGACACAGCCGGGGACCGAGGACTAGCTGGCCATCAGACCGCCTTACTGCACTCGGCAGCACTGCTAAGGGCTAAGGGAAATGGTAAAAACCCCCTAAAACAAGGCTCAGAGTCAGAGCACTTCCCACCTACCCGAAAACATCGTGTGAAGCTTTTCCAGTACTTCTGCTTGGTCCAGCCACACATCAGAGAGAAACACAAACATGGCATCTTCACTCTCGTCCTCCAGCTGCTTTAGTTTTGCAGAAGCCTTCACTGAAGCTGAAGAAGGCCCTCCAAAGAAGTTTATGTTCCCATAGAAGGCTCTATATTATTAAAATATTCAAGTTAGTTCTGTTTTCTTCCCAAATCCTTAGGAGTTTTGATTATGACTCACTGAAACCATTTTAATAATAATTATTGTGGTGATAGGTAGCTCAGACGGTATCAACAATCATCTAGTACTTCATGCAGAAACCACGGAAGAGAAATGGCAGCCGCCTGGATTTAAAGCAGGGGCGCTGCCCTGCCATCATTTAACAGGTCATCTCGGGGTAATATTTACTCTCAGTTCTCTCCCCCATCCATTCCTTGAGCAACAAGGAATTTCTTATTCCCATCTAATAGTTATCTAGTTTTGCAATTGAGAAGGGCTTAGATCTCAATTGTTATTAATTTGCAGAACCCAATGGCCTTTGGAAGGGTATTTTTTGCTAACACTTCAGGCTTTAGTACTGGTCCAAGCAGACCAGCAAGGCCTAGAATTGCTTCCTTAAAACTGTATTTATTTTGAAGCTTTTGGGGAGGGGGGCGAATAGCAGACTTGAATGTCACAGAAATTATAAAACAATAATGCGCTTACTTAGAAACCCGTAACAAAATATGGAGTGAGGCTGCCGAAAGTCAGTTTTTATACCTAGTGGTAGCAGAAGGCTCAGTAGGCGGAAATCCAAAAGCGTTCACATGAAAAACTTCATCTTCATACCAACCTAAGAGATTTTAGAACAACAAAATAACCTTTAATTTTTCTAACAACACCATGTCCCAGACATTAGTCAGAGCGTTGGCAGCTGCGCTGCACAGCTACTCCCAGCCTCCATCAATCCCTCTCTTGTGATAGCACCAGTCCCTGTGCTGGTTAGTGGTGACCCAGACCAGGCGACTACCTGGCTGAGAAACAGGCTGAGCAAGAAAGCAACTATTTTTTTTTTTAACCCCAGACACTTCTCTGAATGGGTTTTGCTGCACAGCCACACAAACAACCTCCTCAACCCAACTGAGGAATAACATCGGGGAACGGGAATCCTTTTTGATAGCCCTGCCCCAGAAGAGCCTCCATCAAACTGCACCTTTTCTGGAGAACTGTCCCACCCGTTAGAGGAACAGAAGTACCAGGGTGATGCTCGTCCCTGCTATCGTTCTTGCTCTTGACTTCTATTTAGTTTGTTTTACAAATTTCAAACATACAACACATCCAAGGCTCCAAAACTGCAAGCCCTTCCACCACCTTAAGGAGAAGGTTCACCAAAGCCTCTGAAGGACCAAAGTTGTGCCAACAGAAAGCACCGTTTTCAGATTGTTAAATCGTGCTGTCTGGTTATTCTAATCTATTTTCCTAATCTAGTCATATCTCCTCCGAGCACGGTGGAGCCAGGCTAACTAAGGTCAATCCTCAAAGCTGCTACAGATGCTCATATCCCACCAACATCGCTGAAAACCACAAATTTCGCAGCTCTGTGCTCTGACTCCAGAGCCCACGAGGTGACAGGAAAGGCTTACGGCCAAAAATCTCAGTCACAGACTCAGTTTATGGTCAAGCCTCGTCACCATGAGACCTGTCCGTTTGGCCACATCTGGCAGAAATGTAACTGTAGCAACAGCTATAATAAGAATAACTTATTACAAGCTAAGAAAAACAGTCTGCTTTACCTTCTGCCAAAACAAAGGATGATTCAGTGTATAAACCACTGTGGAACTGGTGCAGAAAGGTTAAGAAATATATTTTTTTCTTAGATCAGGGCTCTTAAACTAGTTCTTTAGCCAAAGTTTGCTTTCCGGCTGGTGTAATCCATTTGGACACTACTGCAAGTTCACAGGCTGCCTCATAAACAGCCCGCAAAGAGGAACACGCTCTGCTTCCACCAGGAGGAATGTGAACCTCGTCCCAACAGCCTCTGGGAAAGGGCACTCAGCTGCAGCAGCCAAGGAATTCGAAAAGAAGGAAAAAGACAGAGCTGCAATTCTAAATAGGTAATTTTAAACGGTCAGCATTGATTTGTTGTTCAACCGAAAGTTCTCTAGGTCTATAGGAAATTTCTTCAACTCTTACATCACAAGAAAAAGGATATGGCTTTGCTAAGGTCCAGCTGGACGACTCCTGTAGGGTCTTCTAGGAAATATTTCCCCTAAAAAACAAAGCAAAACATACCCAAACACATAAATCCTTCAGTCAGAAGAAGCTATCAGTCGGGATTTAGAAATAATTTAGCAGGTTTTAATGCTGTAAGAACAATGCTGTTAGAACACACCGGCAGAACTGAAAACAACATAGTTTATAGTAAGAGCTGCTGCAGCTCCTCTCCCCTCCCCTGCCATCCCAGTCCAGGGCACTGGCAAGTCCAAACACAGCCATGGGAAGCTCCAGCATTTCAAGAAGGGGCACGTCTGGAAAACGTAACTGGTTCTGGTTGCTGACACCAAGCATTGCAAAACTCTGTAGTGAGAAGAGAAAGGCGTTTTCCCTCCACACCAGCATCAACTGCTGGAGAGGGTATGGCAGAGGACGACAAAGATGATGAAGGGCCTGGAGCATCTCTCTTACGAGGAAAGGCTGAGGGACTTGGGTCTTTTTAGTCTGGAGAAGAGAAGACTGAGGGGGGATCTGATCAACGCCTTAATAATAATAAATACTTAAAGGGTGGGTGTCAGGAGGATGGGGCCAGTCTTTTTTCAGTGGTGCCCAGTGACAGGACAAGAGGTAATGGGCACAAACGTGACCATAAGAAGTTCCATCTACACATGAGGAGGAACTTCTTTCCTGTGAGGGTGGCAGAGCCCTGGAAGAGGCTGCCCAGAGAGGTGGTGGAGTCTCCTTCTCTGGAGACATTCAAACCCCACCTGGACACGTTCCTGTGTGACCTGCTCTTGGTTACCCTGCTCTGGGGTTGGACTAGATGATCTCCAGAAGTCCCTTCCAACCCCATAGCATTCTGTGATTCTGTGACTGCTTGTGGAAAAGTCTCTTTTTAGTGAATGGATCTCATGCCGCTGACATCAATGGGAGTTCTGCCACTGACTTATATGACAGGATAAAGTGGTGAGATATTTAAGCCTTCCCATCTTCTAATATATTATAACACTGAATGAATGGTGACCTAGATACTCCACAATAAAGAGCAATAAAAACCTACCTCCTTGAGCTGAGTTATCATCCCAAGCACAATCACTTCTCCCACTTTAGCTGTATTGCCCAATAAGGTTTCTATTGTTTTAAGCTGGAACCAAAGGCAAAGAATCAAATAAGAATTAAAATAAACTCTCCATATATCTATCCTGAAGCAAGCAAGACAAAGCAGCACACAGCACGTGCTTTTACATAAATACACAAATGAGCTATGAGAGAATACAGGCTTGTTAGAAAAATTAGGAACACATTTCAGGAACTTCCAGTGCCTAAAGGGGGCCTACAGGAGAGATGGGGAGGGACTCTTGATCAGGGAGGGGAGCCATAGGATGAGGAGTAATGGTTTTAAACTGGAAGAAGGGAGATTGAGATGAGATCTCAGGAAGAAATTCTTTGCTGTGAGGGTGGTGAGA
Source organism: Numenius arquata (assembly GCF_964106895.1). Classification (NCBI taxonomy): domain Eukaryota; kingdom Metazoa; phylum Chordata; class Aves; order Charadriiformes; family Scolopacidae; genus Numenius; species Numenius arquata. Next base: position 67,916,708 of record NC_133581.1, on the reverse strand, counting down.
GCCTGGCCCAGGTTGCCCAGAGAAGCTGTGGCTGCCCCATCCCTGGAGGGGTTCAAGGCCAGGTTGGAGGGGGCTTTGAGCAACCTGGTCTGGTGGGAGGTGTCCCTGCCCAGGGCAGGGGGTTGGAACGAGATGACCTTTAAGGTCCCTTGCCATCCAAACCATTCTATGATTCTATGACTTCTGAACGTGAAATGAAGCACAGTTTAGGAAAAGATTTCCAATAATGGCCACTAGCATAAAGAATTGCTTAGCGAGTAAATATTTATTATGATTATTTTCCTTACAACTAGATTAAAATTGAAAAGAACAAGTGGCAAATTCTGCTCTTGCCTAATAATGTTAATTTGTAGTAACTGGATCCTCAGCAGGATCCAGTCTGAACCACGGGGAAACCCTGCACCCCTATGGTAACACTACTTGCTTTTATCGAGGAACTTTAAATGGGTGACAGAGAAGGCTCCAGAGTGACACAGGTGACATCACGTAACAACGTGATTTGGTTCCCAGCGACACACACGCTTTCACCTTTTTTAAAAAAAACATAATAACGATATAAGATAGGGAGAGCATTTAATATGAGAAAGCTGAGATGGGAAAAGAATAGGCTGAAGTTATGACTTCATTCAATTGGAGGTTTGTGAATTTAGTGCTAACAAAAGAAAGAAGCAGGGAAAATATCCCCAAGCAGAGGGAAGCAAAATGCAGTTAAGCTGAACAGCTAACGCCCTTCCACCTCAGGAGAAGTTTCTCTTGCATTTTTGATACTCAGTTTGATCAAGAATAACTCATTTCCATTGATTACCCATGTGAGATGTAAACCCAAGATGTCACTGGAGAACTCTTACTGCACTGAAGCGTAACACAAGTACAGTTCCACTTTGCAAGAAAAAAACCCAGATTTTTTTACCTGGAATTTGCTCCCACTGTCATCAGGATGAGCAACAACTGGTGAAGGAGAAAACAACTCATGTCTATGAGTCCTCTGCAGAAACCAAAATTGAAGCAATCCAGTTTAAAAACAAATGAGCGCTGTCAAAAAGCCAGGTCATTACAACCAATATACAAAATAATTTTTAAAGTTTATCCAGCAACATTCAATTCGTTAAGCACAATCAGTTCTTTTGACAAGAATTTGCTTCTAAGAAATAGATGATCTATAGAAATAGATGATCTGTAATACCAAGCAATAAAACTAAGCCCAAAAAGTAAGAACAAATCTGTAATGCTTTTAAAAGAAGTTATTACTGACATTGAGGGGCTGGAGCGTGTCCAGAGAAGGGCAACGGAGCTGGTGAGGGGTCTGGAGCACAAGTCTTGTTGAGGAGAGGCTGAGGGAGCTGGGGGTGTTCAGCCTGGAGAAAAGGAGGCTGAGGGGAGACCTTCTCGCTCTCTACAACTCCCTGAAAGGAGGGTGTAACTGGGGGGTGGTTGGTCTCTTCTCCCAAGGAACAGGCGATGGGACAAGAGGAAACGGCCTCAAGTTGTGCCAGGGGAGGTTTAGGATGGATATTGGGAAAAATTTCTTCACCAAAAGGGTTGTCAAGCCTTGGAAGAGGCTGCCCAGGGAAGTGGTGGAGTCACCACTTCTAAAGGTATTTAAAAGCCGAGCAGACGTGGAGCTGAGGGACACGGGTTAGTGGTGGTTTTTGTCAGTGTTGGGTTGATGGTTGGACTTGATGATCTGAAAGGTCCCTTCCAACCCAGACAATTCTGTCATTCTATGAGTCTTTCTGGCTGTGTGCACAGCCCGGTCCAGATGCATGACCTCCAGCTGCTGTCATGGTGGCAGCTGCTGTCACGGTGGTGCAGTGCAAGTCACATTGGGGAATCCTGCTCTGAAGTTGCTCACGACACAAGACAAGACGCCTGTGCCACCGAGAGACAACAAGGGGTGGTGGCTCTCACTGGGCATTTTGAAAACTGAATACAAAAGAAGAATATAAACCCCAGCATTTTGTTTGTGTGTTTTGTTAAACAAAGCAAAGCTTTTTTCTGACCTGTTGTAAGATGGAGTAGCGCTCGCGGAACAGCTCTGCTTTATCTCTGGCAGTTCCAAATAAATTGGGTACAGGAAAGTTGGTCATTGACAGACTGCAAGAAGTTTAATGCAATCAAGATTAAAAAAAGTTACATTCCACACACAAAAACGATTTACTGATCTAAAAGTTGTAGGAGGCTGCAAAAGCTCTGACACTGCTGCACAATTTATGTACTCAGTGAGGAAGATTTCTGCTGGGGATCCTGTCTTTCTGCATTTTGAAGGCTACATCCATTTAATTTCCCTCTAATTCACTGGCCTTGAGATTTATCTTTCCACTCTGCAGAAATCAGTTTTTTTAAAAGCAGTCCTTTAAGTGGCCATGAACAAGAGTATTTTCTTCCTCTTGGTTAGCAGATTGTCCTTACAGACGTTTCCCCTTCCAATAGCCTGGAAAGCTAGAAAGTGCCACTGGAATAAAACTCCTCCTGCAAGCACTCAGGTTGCTTTCACTGGACCGGCAGAATCATAGAGCAAAGCTAGAAAATGAGTTGCACGTTACATGAAGGTCGCTCCAGGCCCTCGCAATGAACACCACGATCCATTCCTCAGCTAACACCGTGCTTTTTAAAAGCACATCTTTTTGGCTCAGCAGTCTGGGCTGCTTGCTGTTAAGGGTAAATTCTTTAGCAAGCAAAACATTTACAAGTAATTCCTCCAACTACTTCTTCCTTTCTCCAACCTGGGAGATCACCAGTTGCTCCTAATTTTTCTATTTTAGCTTTTACAGCTCTCCTTAGAAATCCCCCAGGGCTTCAGGGAATTGCAAGCTACAGTCTAAAAAATTAATACATGGAACAGACAGACCAAATTTATTTTAAAAAAGAACTAAACAGCCAAATTGGAAAAAAAAAAAAACAACCAACCAAACTACATTTAGTGATGTATGTCCTTAGCCTTACTGTCTCTTGTATCCATTAGGTGGCATAAAAATGGGTGGACGTTTTACTATCTGATAAACACCACAGTTTCAGAGCCAGTGACACCGCAGGCAGCACAGAATACTCTGCCACAGAAGATACGGGTCCCCATTTCAGCTTCGTTCTACTGGACCAGGAAAAACCTAATGGCTCATTTATTTACGAGCCAGCATTTATCACAGAGCCTGACTGGCTCTTCAGAGACTCAGAAACAAAACTGTCTCACTTTCTCACTCAAGCTTGAAATGAGCAGACCCAAGAGAGAAAGATTAGAAAACAGAATTTTAACTATAAAGAAATAGAGGATTTTTTTGTTAAAACAAGAAGTGTTTGAAACTTAAAATATGCAAGACTTACGGTAGAAACTTCTTTCTTTCTGAATTATAAATATAACGTGGAGTATCGAAGGCTCCAATAATGTTGAAAACATTTTCTCTGAAATGAGAATACATTTACAGCATTATCCGACGTGGATGAAACAAACAGTAACAAAATGTGTTGAATAAAATTATATTCATTTTGTTCCCTATCATCCTGCATTATCACCGTTTCCCCCACATCAATCTACCTATTGGATACTATCACATCTTCTAATTCAAAAAAAGGAAACTCTTCAGAAGTTCATTGAGAAATGAGAGAGGAATACACCTCCTCATCTCCTTCCCTCACCATCCTCTGCTACCTTTTTTGACAACAGAACAGCCCTGGCATGGTTAAGGTGTACAGGTTTAAACAACAGACATGCACAACTCTTCAGACCATTAATCGAGTTGATACCTCCCATTATTTTTACTGGTTCAGTTCTCTGAAGCCTCTCATTTCCCTCTTTCTGTAAATGGATTGAATTTGGTGCTTTGCATTACCATGTCAAGACACAGAGTAAAGACTAAAGGAAACACATTCATCCCAGTCACAAATAAAGTTCTCAGAAAATCAAGAAATTGCTCTCTGCTTTCTTATCAGAAAGTGAAAATCAATCACAGTTTTCAAGAAATAGCCTGCTATACAAAAAAAGCAGAAACAAGCACTGTGGGAGAGAAACTTCTCCAAGTGCTTTCAGGAAAGAAGTTATCTCATGAAAGGCACAAAAATAACCTTAGATTATTTTGAACTAGAGAAAAGGAAACAAACAAATGAACAGAAGTAACAAGTTCTCTCTGCGTTGTAACTATCGGTTTATTTTATTGGTTAACATTCAACCTGTATCCCACGTAACACAGAAACACAGCATTTTAATTCCAGAATGTCAGCATTATATTTAGAATCCCCTGGAGGCCTATCCAGGAGAACAAATTTTCTAAGAAGGCACATTATTAACCTTCAAAGACAGCACCAGGAAGACAAAAGCACAAAGCAATTACTGCATGTGTAGCGCTGCAGAAAATGCCTGACATTTATTTCCCAGGAAGAAATAAGGGAACGCAAACCAACTCCCATAAACCTCAAACAAAGAAATAATGTCACCGTACATAGTTTCATCCGATGCCTGGCTACACTCCTGAACGGCTGCTTCCACCGTGGACTGCTCAATCATATTAGATGACACTGAAAAGCAAATTTCAAAGGATTAAAACGGCAGCCTACAGAAAGCAGTTAGTAAGAAAGTAAGTAGGTCTCAAAATATTTTACAAAAAAAAAAATTGGTTGAGTCTTCCCAGAGGAATATATTACACAAATAAGCATATTTTCAGTAAGCTAATGACACATGCTGTTTTCTCTTTACAAACGAATCACTTAGTATTCTTACCAGAAGGCTACATCTCTAGCGAAAAAATAACCCACACACATACTGTGCCCACCATTAATTCACTAAACATGGAGCACAAGACAATTATAGTTTATGCAAAGCTGCCAAATATACTACAAATGTGTTAGATCTGAGCTTTCACATTCTGGAGGTTAATTTTGTTCCAGAACATTATCACACAGATTGCTGTCATAAATAAGAATTCAAACAGTTTATCGCCGTGTTGGAGATGGGCACATTGTTGTCTTCATGGACTTAAACTGATAATTGAAATTTAAAAATATTTCTCAACACTAATGTTTTGCTGAATTTGAAGGGAAGACCAATGAATCACAAAAGGACGTGGTCAGCATTGCCAAGCCAAACTGCTGGGCTCCTCGGACAGAAATCAGCACAGGAAAACCTGCCCTTGAGCTCCCGATTTGGGGCATGGGACTTGAAATCACAATTCCTGTAAGACAGTGATGAGTAACAGAGGAAAAGGGGCCCTAAGGGAGGCAGCAGGAGTCACAGGAGAGACCAGCGTGTCTGAATTGCACCTCTACCCCAACATCAAACAACTCACAGACGTTAGCTGGAAAATATGGGAATTTGTAGCACAAAATTCTGCCCTGGACAAAGACCAGTGCTGGCGAGTACACAACTACACGTACAATGGCCCTAGAGCTTCTGGTACGGGCTCAAATTGGTTCCAAAATATGGATATATCAATTTGTACCAGCAGGCTTTATGCCAGATCAGGACTGGTTCTTCAAACTGCTTTTACTCCCTGGTTGATCAGCTGTGATCTGTTATCCCACGGCTACAGTAAGAATAAAAAACCATAGCTTCCGTAGTCTGTGCTCTAGTAAAACCACAAAGCAAGCATGTGCCAACCCTTGATTTAATTTGGTTCAAATAGGACAGGCCAGGAAGGTTTCCTGAACTCATCCAAGGCCTCATATTTATTTTAGATCATGGATTTGAATCTCCTCGGCCAAAAACTGGGAGTGAGCCCAAGTTTCCTAGTTCTCATGAGCTCTGATAGGTAAACACACAGTCAGGCATCGGTGCCACCTCCATCAGTCACATTCTTTAACTAAAGGTGTCCCAACTCCTATGTTTTGTGTCATTGGGATGTGTCAGGCACATTTTGAGCTACTGCCCCATGCCTTTCATGGTGCTTAGGAGCAGGGACACTAGATCTGTGTGCCTCAGGACAAAGTGTCCCAATGAAGCAGGAGGTAGTCCCCAGACAAAATACTCCTGCCAAAATGATGGAGTTTCAGGTGTGCTCAGAACCAAATATATTGTGAAAACTTTACCAGCAAAAGCACAGCTCTTTGAGCATCTCTTTTTTTTATGGGATTTTCCAGGAGTTTTTTGGATTGCACCTTTGGACTTCATAATTTACGGAATTTGATGTACTTTCATGGGCCAAGCAGGTACAGTTTCTCAAGCACTACTGTGCCATGACTCTTACCAGCATCTTCTGCCCAGTGCTACTATCACGAGATCAGGTTGGCGCTTCAGAGAACATCCAGGTGATGGTTAATCTCCGTCCACAGCTGTTTAATTTAATATGCTGGACCATTACACTGGTGTACTCACATCTCCCGCTCCGCTTGGATGTGAGGGCAGTCATCTCTGAAGGAAGGAATGGAACTGTGCCCTTCCCGTGGTCACAGCCAGGCTCCTACAACTATAGCCATGAACAACCCTAACCCTTTCCTGCACCTGGACCACTGAATAACAAGTGAATTAATTTCTCATTATTTCTTTCATTTATTTTAATATTTAAAATGAAAGGTTCAGATGCAAAGATACCCATTCAAGTTCAGCCAGGTGCTTTTAGCAACTGCCATTGCAAAATTTCACTACTCTTGGAAAAGTGAGGAGGTACCAGGCTGCCAACTTTTTAGATGGCAAAATTACACTCTCTTTCTCACTCTGACTTTACAAACTTCAGTACTTAACAAAACAAAATGTCAACAAATACATTTATCTTGATCAGCCCGGAAGACTAGAATGACACCTTAGTGCATATGCTGCCAGTAACTCTGTCTCAATAACATTATAAGCACAAGATAAACTTAGCAAGCTTAAGAAAAAGAGATTGTTTACTTACAAGGCTGTTTTTCAACGGCATCAATGACATTTTCAATTACATCGTCAAGTTCTACTTCACTGATGGACTGAAGAGCTTCGCTAAGATACTTCAGGGCATCCCTAATTCCAGTGAAGAAAGTCAGCTCAAAAAGCAATTAATAACACTACGCACAGAATCGCTAAACGGCTTATGATTAAAAAAGTAGAAGTAATTAGTACTGCATAATACTGCACCAGCTTAAGTCAAAGGAAAAAAAAAAAACCCACCAGGATTGAAAACATTGAGGATAAAAAGGAGGTGCAGGAACCTCATCTTCATACAACCATAGAAAGACTCGTGTCAGAAGGGGCCTCTGAGGTCTCCTGGTCCAGCTTTTTGCTCTAACAGGCAAGTCACACTGCTTGCTCACAGCGCTGCTCAGTCAAATTCTGAGCACCTCCAAGGATGGAGATCTCACAAGCTCTGTTAGCCCTGTCCCGGTGCTTAAATACTCTCCCTGTGAGGAACTTTTTCATAGAAAACTTTCATAACTTTTTTATAGAAAAAACCACATTAGAAGGGACCTCTGGAGACCACCTGGTCCAACCGTCTACTGAAAGCAGGGCCTTAGATTACACCATCCAGGGCCGCATCGAGCCAAGTCCTGAGTATTTCCAGTGAGGGAGATTCCACCACTTCTCTAGTCAACATACTTCAAAGTTTAATTGTTCTTAAAGTCAAGATCTTATTTTAAGCTTGTGCCCATTGCCTCTTGCCCTGTCACTGTGCATCCTTGAGAAGAAAGTACCTCTGTCTTCTCTATAACCAGCTTTTAGGAAGGCTGGGATTAGATCCTCCTGAGCTTTTCTTTCCTGAGGCTGAATAAACCCAAATCCTTTGCATTTTTTCCACACCAAGTTCTCCAACCCTCTAACCATCTTGGTGACCCTCTCCATTTTTTTAATGCCTCTCTTGCACCGAGGGGACTAGAACTGGACAAGCTTTCCTTACACACCACGAGCTCCAGCCCATGACCACCCTAACCGCCCCCTGCAGGACCTGCTCCAGTCTATCAGCATTTCTAAAATTGGAATTATTTTAATTCCAAATAACACAAGAATTAGAAATCTACTGCTTCCCTCATCCTTAGACTACAGTCTCATAGTAAAGGATAACAATTTTCTCATTAATGTGATCTGCCAACCAATCAAAACTGGCATTTTGGTTAACAGCCTGACCTTCAAGACGTTTCAGGCCATTGAACTGGGGGAGTGAGGAGCTCTGGCCTTGGCCTCCTCACTAATGGAATTGCCAGGACATTGTCCAAAATAATAACGTCCCATCCACGCCAGAAACAAAATGGAACTAATATTTATACACTATCTTGAAAGGAAAAATACGAACACCGGAGCCCCAGGCACTCGTATAAATCATGACACTGTCCGCTGCATGCAGAAATCACTTTTCTTTGAGCTTGCCATCTCTGACTACTACACGTTACTATCCACCTGTGGAAATACCATTTCTCCCTCCAGGAAGAGATGCTGAAGACAGAACTGTCGAGCACAACTCCGGACGGAGATCCCGGAGTTGTCAGGGTCACCGGCAGACACAAAACCCCACCGAACCACCCCGCACCACCACCGGGAGGGCACCGAGGGGAGACCCAGGGCTGCCTTTGGCGCTACCCAAACCCAGGGCGGGCACCGCAGGGATGAGAATTCCGCCCCCCCCACCCCCCCGGCGCGGGCAAAGCGGGTACCGGAGCGGGTACCGGCCCGGGCTGCTGGTCCCGGCGGCCCGATCCGTTCTCCCCCCAGCCCCCGGCGCTACTCACGCCCGCAGCAGAAGCCCTCGCAGACGGAACGCGGAGCCCAGGCGGCGCCGCAGCCGCTCCGGCTCCATGGCGGGCGGTTGGCGCCAAACGCCGCCGCGCCGCCCCCGGCGTCCCGGGCCCGGCCCCGGGGAGGGCGGAGGCTCCGGGACGGCCCCGACGGGGCTCCGCCTGTGGAGGGGGGAACCGTGGGGCGGGGGGAGGCACAGTCGGGAGTGCGCCCGCGGGAGGGCGGGGGATGCCCGAGCCCGGGGCGGGCGGTGTCGGTGCCTCCCGTTTTCCGACGTCCTGGAGGAAGGGATGGCTGCCACATCCCCATAGAGTCATGGAATGGTTTGAGTGGGAACGGACTTTAAAGACCATCCAGTGCCACCCCCTGCCCTGGGCAGGGACACCTCCCACCAGACCAGGCTGCTCAAAGCCCCCTCCAACCTGGCCTTGAACCCCTCCAGGGATGGGGCAGCCACAGCTTCTCTGGGCAACCTGGGCCAGGGTCTCACCACCCTCACAGCAAAGAAGTTCTTCCTGAGATTTTATCTCAATCTCCCCTCTTTCAGTTTAAAACTGCTCCCCCTCCTCCTATGGCTCCCCTCCCTCATCAAGAGTCCCTCCCCATCTCTCCTGGAGCCCCTTTAGGGACTGGAAGGGGCTCTAAGGTCTCCCCGGAGCCTTCTCTTCTCCAGGCTGAACCCCCCCAACTCTCTCAGCCTGTCCTCACAGCAGAGGGGCTCCAGCCCTCCCAGCATCTCCATGGCCTCCTCTGGCCCCGCTCCAACAGGCCAATGTCCTTCTGCTGTTGGTGGCCCCAGAGCTGGAGGCAGCACTGAAGAGGGGGTGTCGCCCACCCCATGCAGAGCACCCACTTGTGCTGTGCTGCCCACCAGGGTTAAGGCGCTTCAGTGAATTTCACAAGAAAAAAGCAACATAACTGGGTGAAGAGTTTCTCAGGACACCTCTCCGCTGCCTGAGAGTTGAGTATACGGTAAACTCTTAGTTCTCCAGTTCATCACTGCCCACGTGCCCACGCTGTCAGCTGAAGATCCCTTCCAGATGGTTCCATCTCGGCCAACGAGCACACGATGGTCTCCATGGCTGTTTTTACACACAACCAGGGAACCACCATCACACACATTTTTTTCCTTTGGCCCTGGGGCACCGAAGTGCCGGCAAAGAGCACGATGAATAAATACCCTGCGCCTCATACAGTTCCATTCTTCTGGGGCCTTCTCTCCAGATGAAAAATGACTGGTATTTCACCCAAACACTGAAACCCGTCTCTCAAAGTACAGCTTTACCCCACAGAAGGCTCACAAAGCAGCTCTGAAAGAAAGTCCCTCGATCAGAAGACTTGCAGGGATACAGAGAGGGATAAAAAACCTCGGCCTATTTTCTATAGTCCATTCTCAACGGCGTAATTTATAATCCCTCCTCCTCATCTGCTCTCTTTAAATGAAAAGCCACCATCTGACAGGTCTCAGCTATTTTGGCAGGAAGTATGATCCATTTTTCGTCTCAGGCAAGCAGCGAGGTGTAAATTATGAACTCGATCCTTACGTAAATTCTTCTACTTGCTAAGATTACCGCTTATTCTCCTTTGAAGAAAATCTGATTTTGACATTCAGCTTACATCTCACCTGAAAAAGGAAGGCACACCTGGAGAAGGAATGTACCCCTCATCGAAAAATAAACTCATTTTCTTTTAAGATATGACCAAACTGGGAATATAAAACACATCCCTGCAGCATCCTGCTGTATTTGGGGTTCTGTTAAGTTGCCTGGAGCCTCCCACCAGAGATATAAAAGTATTCCAGCATGAGCTGTAGACTTCTGTTCCACCGAGCCATCTGTCTGGAGCTAAGGAAGCTGTGCAGGGAAGGAGGTCATCTTCCCCCTCTGCTCTGCATTGGTGAGGGCACATCTGGAGCACTGTGTCCAGTTCTGGGCTCCCCAGTTCAAGAAGGACAGGGAACTGCTGGAGAGGGTCCAGCAGAGGGCTACAGAGATGATGAGGGGCCTGGAGCATCTCTCTCATGAGGAAAGGCTGAGGGACTTGGGTCTTTTTAGTCTGGAGAAGAGAAGGCTGAGGGGGGATCTGATCAACACCTATAAATACTTAAAGGGTGGGTGTCAGGAGGATGGGGCCAGTCTTTTTCCAGTGGTGCCCAGGGACAGGACAAGAGGAAACAGGCACAAACTTGACCATAAGAAGTTCCATCTAAACATGAGGAGGAACTTCTTTCCTGTGAGGGTGGCAGAGCCCTGGAACAGGCTGCCCAGAGAGGTGGTGGAGTCTCCTTCTCTGGAGACATTCCAAACCCACCTGGACATGTTCCTGTGCAACCTGCTCTGGGTGACCCGGCAGGGCGTTGGACTAGATGATCTCCAGAGGTCCCTTCCAACCCCATATCATGCTATGTGATTCTGTGATTCTGTGCCCAGCTCTTCGCCTCCACCGCCCACCACGGCTTCATCAGGCATTACCGTGCTTCAGTCTCCACACGCGTGGCTTGAGAGGGATCCTGCTGAGACAGCCGAATGGCTCACCATCAGACAGCACATCTACTTCATGCCAAAGGGGAATCGATGGGATTATTTCCTTACACCAAGCACGACCAATTGCCATGTCTGTCACTGGCAAAATCATGGGCTGCTGACTTTGCACTGTTCCTAAACTTCTTTCTGAGACATCACATTGCAGCTCTACCTGACCTATAGATCTATAGATAGTTTGCCTGATACCCGTGTTTTTTCTTAACTCTTCCAAGTGCTCATTCCTGTGTTTTAACCATCATCCCAATGCATCATCGTTACAGTTCTTCATTTTAATATTAGCAGTTATTAACCAGAATAATGTCCTCACTCCTAGATCTGACAGAGGAAGTACATGTCCCACTTTCACAGGAAAAATCCTTCCAATTACTTTTTGGTGTCCTTTTACAAGATGCTGAAGTGCTCGTTTCTCACAAGCGCTATTCTGCTGCTCTTTCTGAAGAGCTGAACCTGCTTTATTTTGAATTCCACTCATTCCAGCTGGATCCACAGTTCACTTGGAACTCAAGGGGTTATTGATCTAACAGTATAAGAGCTGGAAGGGCAGCATAAGAGGCTATTGCTTTTGCTTTTCCCAGCCTGCTGTTAAAGGGCAGGCCAACATATAGGAAAGACTATATAGTGGTGGGGATGACAGGGATAAAACTTCTCAAATGAGAAGTGGAGATGATGGGAGATGACCATCTCAAATGATGGGAGATGACCCATTGAGATCCCAATATCAGCTTTATTCTGTTAGTTACCTCTGGCTCAGCACTGGCCCCAACACACCCGTCCTGTGCAGCACTTCTGGTGTTCTCCTCACGTTCTCCACCACACCGCGGTATGTAGCTTCTTGCTTCATCTGCTTCTAGGCTGCAGGTTAGAGGACAACATTCACAGGATGTTCCTCTCTGGGGTCAACAGTTTGAACTCCTATACAATTATACAGGAGCGTGTCCAGAGAAGGGCAACGGAGCTGGTGAGGCGTCTGGAGCATAAGGCTTGTGAGGATCAGCTGAGGGAGCTGGGGGTGTTCAGCCTGGAGAAAAGGAGGCTGAGGGGAGACCTTCTCGCTCTCTACAACTCCCTGAAAGGAGGGTGTAGCTGGGGGGGGTTGGTCTCTTCTCCCAAGGAACAGGCGATGGGACAAGAGAAAACGGCCTCAAGTTGTGCCAGGGGAGGTTTAGGATGGGTATTAGGAAAAATTTCTTCACAGGAAGGGTTGTCAAGCCTTGGAAGAGGCTGCCCAGGGCAGTGGTGGAGTCTCCATCCCTGGAGGTATTTAAAAGCTGGGCAGACGTGATGCTGAGGGACATGGGTTAGCGGTGGTTTTTGCCAATGTTGGGTTGATGGTTGGACTCAATGATCTGAAAGGTCCCTTCCAACTGAGATGATCCGATGATTCTATGATTGTTTCAATTAATATAATTTACTAGTTCATAGCTGCTGTTTCTGTCAGGAGTGTAACTTGTCTCACCTTCAGAGAGACAGTGAGTTCTGCTGCGGTTGTCCTAAACCACCTCCATTATCGAAACCCAGCTCTTCCTCCCCTTCTTGCACTGGGTTTGTGTTTAGGAATTCTGTTCTCGGGGCTTTTTTCCTCCTCTCATGCTCTTTATTCACAGGCTTCTCCTCAGTTTATTAGGCCTTCAATCTCACACCGTAACCTTCAGCCTGCCCTGCTGGGCAGCAGCCTATACCCGCCCTGACAGGGCCCCTTCCCGACACAGGGCAAGGACAAACCCAGCCAGGTGTCCCCACACGGCCACCTCCGTGTCCCCCCGGACTGCCCCGGCTTCAGCAGGAGGGCGGCGGGCACCGCGCCCGCCTCAACCCCCGGCCCCGCACGGGGCGGCGGCAGGGCTGAGGGGAGGGTGACGCCCCACCCTTTGGACCCTCCTCGCTTCCCGTCCGCCTGAGGGGAGCGACCGGCGGAGAGCCAGCCGCAGCCTCTCCCGGAGGAGGCGGTGGCGGGACGCGCAACACTGAGGCAGGCGAGCTGCTTCCTCCTCCTCCTCCTCCTAAGATGGCGGCAGACTCCGCGGAGCAGTTCTGCGTGGCCGAGGAGCGGAGCGGCCACTGCGCCGTGGTGGACGGGAACTTTCTCTACGTGTGGGGGGGATACGTGGTAAGGCGGGAGGAGGGCGCTGGGGGCGAGGACGAGCCGGGGAGGGCGGCTGAGGGCGGGGGAGGGCGTAGGAGGGGGACGATGACGACGACGACGGGGTAAGGCGGCCGGCGGGGCCGCAGGGCGGGGAGCCGGGCTGAGGAGCCCCGGGGTAGGGGGGACGCGAGACGGGTGTTGGGGGGGGGCGCCTCTCGCCCGCCGCGCCCCGCGTGCCCCCCAACTGCCCCCTCAGCCGGCGCGGCCCCTCGGCGGGCCGGGAGCCCAGCGCTGTTTACCTCAGCGCCGGCGCTGATTGGCTGGCGGGGCCGCGCGCTGCGCGGGGGCGGGCGTTTTAAATGGCGGCGGTGGCGGCCCTGAGGAGAAGGGCGCAAAGAATCCTTCTTACTCCGCACCTTTCTCCTCGTAAATCTGTTGGCCTCCTTCTCTAAGCATAGTTGCTCTATGGCTGCCCGCTGCTCCCTTTTTGGCTGCCTCCATGGCGGAGCGCCTGTCGGGGAAAGGCTGGTGGAGCCGGTTTCCTTCCCCTGCGCTCTGGAAGCACTTCCCTTGTCTCCCTTCCTCTGAGTGGTGGCAGCTGTAATTTGTACCTGTGTTTTTTTCCAGTGCGTAATTCGCGTTCTTGTTCCCGAGTCCCTGCGTTTTTTACTTATTAGTAGCTATATGTTACGTAGAGTGTGTTTTCCTCTCTTAGGAAGCGGTTCTGTCGCTTCAAAGACAAGCTGGTGGCAGAATGAAACCAATTCTGTTTTTTTTTTCCATCAAAAGATCAGTTCTAGTTCTGGCATAAGTAAATCCTTGTGACTCTGGGTGAATTCAGCCTGAAAGAGAACTCTGAATGATACTACATTATACACAGCCAGTTCATTTTATCCACAGTGTCTGTGCGCGTTGGCCCTAAAATGAGAACGTAGCGCTGCTTGGTGTTAGTCCCGGTCTTGGTCAGGTTGAAAACATGTTTCTGTTGGCATATTCTTTATTCTTCTATCTGTATTTTTCATGCGCTAAAGTAAACTTTCAAATCTGCAAAGCTTGTTCCTTCTGAACTTAAGCAAAGAATTCTAGTTAGGGGCTCCTGGATTTAAATTTGAAAATACATTATGTGTTATGAGGGAGTGCAATAGCAGAGGGAAGGACATTTCTAGGGCTCTCAGGTTCTTTTTTTTTTTTTTTTTTTTTTTTTTAAATAACTAAAAACGTTGGACTTAAAAGGCATGGTAGAGCTGGGCAGCTGATGGGATTTGAGGAGTTTCTCTGCTCCCGAGCTCCATTCGTTTGACCTGGGAAGCGTTGCGCTGCTGGTGACTCCTGAAATACTGAAAATAAAAACCAGATATTGCGTGCTGAAATACAAGCCCTTGGCTGTGGTAGGAGGGGGGGCAGCAAGAGGGCTTTCAAGCCAGGCTTGCCCAATACCAAACTGTAACGAAATGGAGGAACCCTCAGGAGCCTGTAAACTCTTCTCACAGCTTTTCTTCTCTTTGGGGATCTTTGCTAGGTAGAGTTCCTTGTGGCTGTGAGTCGTGTAAGGATTTGAGCACGTATTTTGTAGTGTCAAGAAGTTAGCCACCTTTAGAATAAGCATGTATTTAAATAATGTGAGTCATCTGTGGTGTACAGGAAGATTTAATGTCATTTTCCGGCCTTAAACTCCATAATACTCTGTATAACTATGCAGCACCTAAATTGCTGATAATACTTGGTGGTTCTCTATGCTTTGGTCTTTAGAAGCTGAGGTTGGACTGGCTAGTGCAATGTTTTCAAAGGTTTTCTAATAAGGATGGCTCAGTCAAAATAGATAAACTTCGCAAACATAGTTTTACATACTTATTTTTGGAGAGTATTATGTAAATTGTTGTTATTCTTTAAGCAGCACTTTAAACACGTAAATCATTTTACGTGTTGATGGTGGACTACTGCCCAGCGTTTAACTTATTTTTGGCATCGGTGTATTTGCCCAGAGCTGGTTCTGTAGCAAACGCTCGGCCTCTGACCCCTGACGTATCTAGATTAAATTTTGGTTCTTCTGCACTTTGTGGAAGCTGCAAGCTGTGTGTAAGGGCAGAGCCTACCTAATGAAAGGTACCTAGCAAGATAAAATGTACCCACCATAGTAACCAAACATACATAACACCCGATTAACACCTTTCAAATTGAGAAGGTAATAATAAAATATAATTTAAAGGCAAAAAAAAATAATTAAGTTACTAAATTGTTAATAATTAAATTTCAGGTTTGTATTTAATTTCTTTTCTCCACAATCATTTAATTTTTATTTACTTTTTAAAATTTATTTACTGACTCTGGCTGCTTATTCCCTCACAGTCTTTCATTCTTTTTTCTAATGCTAAGACAATAATTAATGGTGTAATTGTGACTCAGCCTAAGTGCTGCAGTTGCATTCTTTTGGGCTTCCTTCTCTTGTTTGTTATTCTTCCTCATCATTATTGCCCAAATTATTATTCTTTCTTACATGGCCTCTGTTTCAGAGTCTTTATAGATCTGTTTTCCAAAGAGGAATTAATTTTCTCCTTCATTTTATGGCATAGGTTAAGCTCCTTTATATTTAACATTTTGTTCTTTCGGGTTCCTTCCTTCAGTCACTGCAAGTAACTGTTCTTTTTGTGCTTTCCAGTAACACTTTTCTCTGTATTTTTACATTATGCCAAGAATTGCCTCCTAATTAAAAGTATCTCCCCAAACAAAAGATAATGAGTTTTACTTCAGGAGCTTCAAATCTGGTCTGGTTTATGTTGTTACACATCTTTCTTGGCAAAACGTTAAGTCGCTACATCTGTGCCTTTAATGAGTGGGCCTGAGGAATTAAGTTCCTTATTTTTAAAATTATTACTTTTTTTTTTCTGACTTCCTGCTTAGTTGTTGAGTTCTTTACTCATCTACGCAGCCTGACCAAGTCTCGGTTTCTGGCAAAGATAAAAAGGGATCATGGAAAAAAAAACCCTTCAGGTAAAGGAGAGCTCTTTTTTCCTTAAAGACCCCAAAAGCCCCAAAGAACAGCATTAATATACTTTGATGCTCGTCTTTGCTGTTCTGTATTTGGAGGTCTGAGGGCAAAATTTGCTCAATGATCACATCAGTAACCAAAAAAAAAAAATTTCCTTTAGTAACAGCATTTTAATAGAGGAGGGAAGTGTCGTTGACAGACCCGCTTAAGATTTTTAGTGTTTCTTAAATCCATGGTCATGTTCTGGGACTCTTGTGCTACTTGTTAGTAGCAGTTGTGTATGTTCCCTAATGACTTAATGGTTTGTCTGTGCTGTTTTCTTATTTTCATGAATTGTATTATATTCATACTGCTTTTTGAGGATTAAAGCACTTCTCTTCCTACCTTTGATACACCAAACTTATTTTTTTATACTCTTCACACCTTACAACGAGTCATAAAAGATGCTATTAACAATCAGGCAAGCTTAATGTCATCAGGAAATGCCAAGCACAGTATTTTTTAATAGCTTCAAAAAATGAAAAACATCCTTTTTCTGAACTTCTAGTATAAAATGTAAAATAGTAGCATTATTGAGCTGCCTGTTTAAAATTGTAATAGTCAGAGTCGTAATGCTGTGGTATGACTTATGCTCTGGTAGATTATCTCCTTAAGATTATTCTGTGTTGCTAAGTAACGCGATTTGGTATTTCATTTTAAAACGTATGGTGTGTAATGCATAATTGATTTAACATTTGCAAATTCTTTTTGGTTTTAGTCCATTGAAGAAAATGAAGTTTATCTGCCTAATGATGAGCTCTGGATCTATGAAATGGATAGCGGATTATGGCAAGTTGCATAATTTATATTTAATTAATATATAATCTTTGCATAGATTGATTACAGTTAGCTGCGGTGAAAAGGCTTCAGTTATATGAGTTATTGGTTATGTTCTCTGGAGTTTAAATAGATGTCTAATGTAAAGACTGAAGAACGGACATATCTACTTGCAAATTAACTCTGGGAAACACATTAATTCCTTAAATATAATTGTTTTTTTCAAGAGAATGTTTGAAATGGTCGGCTTAAGGCTCTGTTGTTAAAACAGGGGCATTCTATTTGGGAATTTATTTTGGCTTAGTTTTCCATACGTTAATTATGGAATGTTAAGAGGAATATCTAAACACTGAATAATCGGGTTCTTTATCTATTTATAATGATATATTTTTTGTTATTACTTAGTTGTGTTCTGCGTGTACTTGCACAACTAACCAGATCTTGTACATCAGTAGCAATTTAGTCTTTACGTTTTATATTCATTGTGTTTACGTATCATATGAGGGGAGAGATAGCAGTGCCTCTTTTAAAAGTTTTCTGGTGGTTTCTATTACAATAATTGCATTTAGTCTGGTAAAATAGTGTCCATTTGGGCTTACGTGTGTTTCCTGCCAGCTGTCGTTCTAGTCTTCCACCTGTTTATATATTTCACTGTATTATTTCACTATATTTCACTATTCAAGAGATTCATTCCCTACCCAGATTCAAAGCAAGGATTTGGAGGGAAAAAGGGAGCAGGGTGAGATCAGGAAGGTGTCTTACGGTGTGTATGAAATTACACATCTGTGTGGGCAAGTCACTGACTTTGAAAACAACAGTTTGCGTGCGGTTACCTGTGAAGTTCTAGCGAGTCTTTTTGCTTTTTTTTTTTTTTTTGGTTTGCTGTCCATTTCTTTTGGTGAAAGGGTTGGCTAAAGCAACCTCCTGCCCTCTCTCAGTTTTCACCCCTGATGTCCCTGTATCGGTGGTACCAGTATAGCTGTTTATACGGTCACATGGGAAATTGGATCAGGAAAGTGATCTGGGTTAAAAATAACTTTTCTTTTTTGGGGGTTATTTTTAACCTGGATCCGTTCTTGGTCTCATTCAGTTTACAGCACAAACAGTTGTGAGCAGCTGTGAGCGAGCGCCGTTTTCCATAGGGACAGGTTACGCATGTATCATCCACATCTGGTGATTGAGCCCATAAAAAGCTTTTCCTTTTAATGGCTGCCCCCGAATCTTTTAGGTTGGGATGAGGTCAAGCATCGGAACTTAGAGCTGTGAGAATTCTTGTCTTCTATGTGGCCACCAGTGATAGAAAATGAAGGCGTCTGGTCTAGATGCGGGTGGTACTGGTTTGTAAGTGAGATTAGCCAGGAAAAGGCTAGGAACTGCTGCTGAGGAACAGAGAACTCATTGCTAAAACTGGCATTATTGAAGATTTTTTAAATTATGCTAAATACAGTGCAAAATGCAGTTTTAGGAGCGGCATATTGAGTACCAAACTTAGTGAGTACTTCTCACCTTTATTCCTACTTCTGCCTCAGTTTTCCATTTGTAAAATAACAGCAATACCATGTTCTCATTTCAGGAGTTTTTGGAATTAATAGTATTTCCAGGCTTTGAATAATTAATGTTTCAGCGCTACTAATAATCTTCTAATATGAGTTTCACCTCCAAAAAAATTGAGATGCCTCATAAACACATGCACAATATTCATGGGAAAGTCCTCTTACACTGCAGGAGCCTGACGTAATGTATCAGCGATAGTTTCTAGTTGTGGCCAAAAACGTTGCAACTGTATTTTTAGGTTTAAGTATAAAAATTGTTAATACATGTGGCTTGGGTTTGTTAATTCTAGCAGGTTTGAAAACAGTATTATAAGACTTAATGTGTGTACTAAATTGCAGGACAATGCACCTAATGGAGGGAGAGTTACCCACCTCCATGTCCGGAAGCTGTGGGGCAAGCATTAATGGGAAGCTGTACATTTTTGGTGGATTTGATGATAAAGGATACAGTAATCGGGTATTGTATTCTTTTCTTTCATAACATACTGCATTTGAATGAACAATAACGCTGACCTTATTGCTTTGTCTGCTGTACTTGCCATTTGAATTAAGGAGAAATGTAAGGAAAAGCTTAATTTTGGTAGGAAAAGTATAGTTTTAAAAGTATGACAAAAAACTCCATACGTTTTTGGGGGATTTTTTACAGAATCACAGCTTCAGAATGAGACCCATTACATGAAACTTCCTGTATTTATTTCTGAAAACTGCCAGTGCTTTTCCACTTTCCCAATTGCTTTCCTTTTTTCTTTTTTAAATATGTTGGAAGCCATAATTGAAACAGATCTCAGAATTTCACTTTTATTTTTGCTCTTTGATAGTGATTGCCTTTCTTATATAATCAGGTAGTAATTAAAATTAAAATATAGCTGCTAGTTTCCCTCATTAACTGAAGGCTGGAGTAGCAAAGTAGAGGAAATGAGCTGTTTTTGTCATTTAGTATCAATAGTTCAGTCCTGACTAGAAAATAACTGCAATGGAGCCTGTAATCAGATCTCAGTACTTGCTTCACGAGCCTTGTTGATTTTTCTGCAGTTACCTAGTTAGGTTGGACAGTCAGACTAGTCAGAATTGAACTGAGAGCTGTTCGTCTCGCAGAAGTTTTTTGCAGGGCTTCAGTTGGCTCTGGGAGGAGCAGGTTATTAATATTCTGGTCTGGCTGAGCGAAGGCAAGGAAATGTGCTGCTGATTCTCACGCTTCTTGTGTTCTCCTTGTGTATTACACTCTTCTATATGTTGCTACATATTGTAAACTTCACTGACAGTTCCTTTTTTTTTTTAAAAAAAAAGGACATAGTGTATTCTGGGGGTGGTGGGATGTTCTTTTTGCTGGTGATTTGTACTGGATTCTTCGACATCATTTATACTGAAAATGTTGTAATTTTTTTCTTTTAAGCTGTATTATGTTAATTTGCGAACAAAAAATGGAACCTATAGGTGGAAAAAAATTACAAATTTTAAAGGTCAACCTCCTACACCACGTGACAAGCTTTCCTGCTGGGTGTATAAGGACAGGTAACACATTAAGAATATTTAATATGTGTTAATTGCAGAGAGGAAGTACTGTAAAGTGAAGAGAACACAGGTTTGGGATTCAGGAAACTCTAATTCTTAGCTTGGCTTGCTATGGGAATTTGTGTAACTCTTCTAACAACTTTCTACCAGAGTTTTCTCACATGTGAGCTGAATTAATGGTAAGTATAAACCCGCTTTAGGAGAGGGTTGGGAAATTCAGTGAAAGTTTCTGGAATGCTTTGAGACTTTAGATAAAGATCATTATGCATCTATCATGGTTTTAATTTTAACATAGGTTTAAAAACCAGTATGAAAATTACATTGTTTTTTGTTACATTATGTAAGCATTGAATTATTACCTGCAATAAAATATATTTGGTGTATTTTCAAGGATTTTAATAACATACACATGCTGATAATTGCAAAGGCATTTCAGTGAGTATCTTTATTTTCTAAGAACCAACTCAGCCTAGGTATGTGTTGTAAAAGTTACTGAGTGTATTTAGAAAAATAGTTAGCTAAGAATTAAATACTTTGGATTTTGTGTTTATTATGGAAAGTGTGTGGATCTTGTGGCATATGCGGTCACAAGAAAGCGACACGTCAGTGATTTGTTATAAAAGTTACTGTAAACAAGTAAGAAAAGGATACACAGTGAACACTGTAAAAAGTAAGTGATTTCTCTGTTTCTGGATTCCACATCTAAAGAGGTTTTGCATAAACTGTATAATGCCTCTCAGTTACTATATCTTGGTTTTGTAATTCTAATTTAACTGTGAGATACATGAAAATAAATATATTTGAACAAGCTCTCCTTAGCTATCAACAAGATTATTGAAAACTAAATTAATCTATTCAGAGTATCATGTGATCTGCATAATGAGAAAATTACCTATCTTAGGTGGCAGAGTGTAACCCTTTCATTTACCAGAAGTATCTGGGGACAAGCTACCCACCTTTTCAGAAGTTTACCTTATTAAACTTTCACAAGCTGTGATTTTGCAGGTCAGGATGTCATGGTGTCTTGCACAATGCTTTCAGTAACTCTGTTTCCCCAGGAATGTCAGTCTGGAATGACCTTCACCATCCCATCATTTCCTAAATTGCCTTCTCCCAAGATCACTAACAACTAGACCAAATATCCTCAAAATGTTGAAGTTAAAACAAAACTTTAGGAATCATTACTTATGGATGGCCATTTCGTGGGTGGAGTATTAGGCTGGGAGGTGTGTAATACTTGCGATATGTTCAGTAGTGTCTAGTTGAAAAAAAATCTCTTTATAAACTGGGGGAAGACTTTGTGGGTCACAGACAGTCTGTCGGCTGAACCTTGGGAACATTTGTTGTGACAAGACATATATGGAAAGCTAAAAAATACAGCAGGAGCTTAGGAATTTCAGTAGAAAAGGGTAGGATTTCTAGCATTTCACTGCCTTCTGTGCTATGTGTCATTTTGAGACTCATGTCTGAAAATATGACTGTGATAAATAAGCTTGTGGATGGAGGAGTAGAGGCTTCAAGGTATCTTAAACCTCCTTCCTTGCTTACATGGATTTCTGTCAGGCTTCTTGAGGCATGTAACTATTAACCTTCATCTCGGTAAGGTTTGCTGTGTAATTAGGTGCTAGATGAAACATTTCAAGTTGTTTATATTATCAATAGTGCAGTAGGTAAGCCAAAGTTTGAAATTAATTGTGACAGCTTATTTATTTGAATGTTATTTACAAAACAGCTAACTGAACGTACTTTGTGTCGTTGTTCTTTTAGGCTAATATATTTTGGTGGTTATGGCTGTAGGAAGCATAATGAGCTGAGTGATTGTTTTGATGTCCATGATGCATTTTGGGTAAGAGATATGTCACAATTCAGAGTGATTTGTCCTTCCTGATTGTCAAAACATGGTTTTTTAATGTACTATACTCAGTAAGGATGAAAAATCTGTCTGATTTTTCTTTTATTTGTAGCCTCAGCAGAAATGCAAATTAGAATCTTCTAGTTAGATTTGAAATTTCAGATATTACACGTTGGGAGCAGTGGGTGTTCAGCCTGTTCCAAGTACCCAGTTCTAGGCATGGAATGCAATTAAACAAAATGCTGTCAGAGCAGGAGCAAAGGCAGTTTTTTAAATCTGAAGACATATTTTAAATATGAAACTCCCAGAAAATTTTAGAATTTTTATCCTTGAAGTGCGATAGGGAATTTATAGCTTCACAAGACTAACTGACAAATATTTTCAGTTTCTGAAATTTCTTTAATTTGTTATCCATTACTTTAAGATGCCTGGATTAGGTAGTTTCCTGTAATGATTTCTTACAGTTAATAGAAAGGAGATCGATTATTTAGTGACAGGAATTAATAAGAAATAGATACGCATTCAAGGGAGTATAGTTCCTTACATCAAATGGTAAATATTGACTTACAGAAATGTATTACTTTGTACAATCTATTTATTTCTCAGTATGTTACAGTAAAAATTAGAAGGTAGACTTTGTCTCCTGCAGTGACTGATGTGAAGCCCAAAGCCCATTTTCAAGTGTGTCATCAGCCCTAACATTCCTGGATGCCGTTGATCTTCAATTAGACTTGAGCCACTGCATCACTATTAAAAATATTAATGTTTATTAATAAAATGCTGTATTTTAGTTTTTCTGTTTTGATAGATCACTTCTGGGTTTGTATCCTTTAATAAGCACAAAAATTTTAAATTAGAATAAACTTGGCTTTAATTTTTTCACTTCTTTTTTTTAGGAAGGACAAATATTCTGGGGATGGCATAATGATGTTCATGTTTTTGATACAACCACACAAACTTGGTCTCAGCCAGCAATTAGAGTGAGTGTTTTTCCAGTCTTGTCTTTTGACACAATTGGGATTTTACTGCGTTTTGAATAGTTAATGTGCTCTAGAAATTGAAGTTGGGAAAAGTAATTTGAATTTGAATGTGCTTAGTATTGCTGGGGCTCATAACATTAAACAGGAGGCCACTCAATGCCTCTGAAATGTGGAAAATTCAGGAGTGATAGGAATATTGCTTTCCCACAGGATGCTATTAGACTGGTGGTTTTGCTGTAATGTGGTTCTGTTGCAAAAAATATCATAAGCGTCAGAAAAATATTAGAAATCTGAATACATTAGAAGATGATACGGTATTCTGTATCTAGGGGATGGTTTTGAGATAAAGCTTTGTATTCAAGCTTTTATTCTTCAGCAAATACGCTATTTTAATAGTCTTCCAAAGGAGCATGTATACTCACTTTCCCAGTAAAATAGTAATGCACACATTTGTATTTATTATATTAATATGATAGTATATAATAAAGGTTCATAAAATCCTGGTGAGTTTACATAAGAACTCAGCAGAAGCAGCATATTGTAATGAGTGTCTGACAATATTTTATGGTCTTTATAGGATGTTCTAAAATTCCTATAAAACTAAGTGCAAAAAATGAAATTACCATTGAAAAGTAAAAGCCGATTTTGCTATCTTTATTTCTCATTTACACAGGGAGTATTTTTTGACATGTAGCTGTTGGATGTAACATCAAACTTTTAAGATCTGATTTCCAGAGATTTTTGTACCAGTTCCTGATGGTTCACACTTTGGAAAAGTAAAGCTGCACAGGATATATCAACAATAAGTGATGTGTTACTGTAATTTTATGCTTAGGAATTAAAGATAAATTAATTGAATTTCACTTAAGCAATGATAAATCAAACCAAGAGGGGATATATTAAACATTAGCTACTGAGGGAACTCAATTAAAGCTGTCCTTGGCAAATATGTGTGTCTTCTACTTGGACATGACTACAAATAATTTCCTTTTGAAGTTGCAGTTCTGATGTAAGTTGGCCTTAATTTTGCAGTCTCTGTGATACCAACTTGTCACTGTCCTTGGCTGGCAGTTTGGTGATGTTCTGAAGGATCTTGTTTTGGTTCTTTCAGGGTGGAGATCCACCTCAGCCTCGAGCAGCTCACACGTGCGCTGTGCTGGGAAATAAGGGTTACATCTTTGGAGGACGAGTGCTGGTTAGTAATTAAACCATGTTATTGGCAGTAATATTATTTTCTTGGCAGTTATTTTATTTGTAACAAATTATTTTTATAGTAGAAAAAAAATCCAAACTGTTTTCAGTTTAAAAACCTTAACCTGTGTGTTAGGTGTGTTGAATCCAGGATGCTTCTTTTCATCCCCCTCTACCTTACAAAAAGAAGAGTCTGTCTTTCTGTCTGTAGAAATGCAAATGTTTATAAATCAACAAAAAAGGTTGATGTCTGCAAAACCCCTGCAGGAGATGGTTCTCTGAGAGTGGAGCTAAAGCAAGCCTGATGATAGACCAGGTTTAAATAAATGATGAGATGCAGCATTCTGGGCTTGCTACAGCTTAGCAGATTTATACATCAAACCTGCGG
Source organism: Numenius arquata (assembly GCF_964106895.1). NCBI lineage: Eukaryota > Metazoa > Chordata > Aves > Charadriiformes > Scolopacidae > Numenius > Numenius arquata. The sequence goes on along the minus strand of NC_133581.1, from coordinate 67,892,184 downwards.
GCTTTTTTTTCCCCCCATTTCACTTAATGGAATGCTAGCAAGTAGTAAATATAACTGGGATTTTAGCTTGTGCTTCCCCTTCTTCCCCTGTCCCTGGCTAAAGAAAGAGGAAATGTGTAAGAACAGTCAATTACTCACGTCCACGTCTCGCATACCCTGAGGTTTACCCTCTGGGAAAGCGAGGTTCGGAATAGCTGGTGGGATACAGGATTTTATATTTAGAATTGCAACATGTGGTTCTGAAAGGTAGGAAATAACAGATTCCAGTTGGCTTTATAATTTAAATTTGCCATTTTTTTTGCACATAAGTGACTGAAATACAGATGTCTGTGATTACAATGGCTGGGTACAAAGCTATTAGTCTCCATACGTTCAGGCTGGTGCAGGAGGCAGCAGCGTGTTCTCTGATAGCACAGGTCATTCCGGTCCTCTTAAACCTCTCCTCTGCTCTCTGAACGTCAGTCTTACACTCTCAGTCTTTACATATAGCGTTCTCTGTGCCCTTAGTACAGAATATATATGTGCAGAAACCATAGAGGTTGCTGTTAACAGCTTTATTCTGTGCATCCAGTATAAGCTCTTCGCCACAAGAATAAGGCTGGTATTTGCTTTCTTGATAGTTGAGCCAAGACTGTACCATTTAATACACCGTGGGAGGACCTTAAATCTGGTGTCACTTAGGTAATAGTCAAAAGCAGCGTAAGAGCTGTCTGTAGAGGATGCAATCAGTGCTTATTTAAATCAAGGCTAGATTCTTGCTATATAATCTTAACTCTTCCTAGCTCTTTTTAACTCTGCAAGAAAAAAGTTATAGGCATCATTCCCCTGGTTGTCTCTACCTGACAAACTTGAAGCCCCTGGGAAGCAAGGAGCTACTAAAACCTCTCAGCAACACACTTAATTTTTCTACTACTAGTCAGAGAAGGTTTTCTCTAAAATTCTTCTCTGCTGAAGCATTAATGTAAGAATTTAAGCCTGAGGCAGCAATTGAATATAGAAGATATTTTCCTATCTTCTCTCTGAAAATAAGGACAGCAGGAGGTAATCTTAACTAATACAGGCTTCCCTGTCATTTGTGAATTTTTTGCAAGGGTAGTTCCTTTGTGGGCTGGAAAGTGTGCTGCCTCTTTTTAGAACTGTTGCAAAAGCATAGGGAAGATAATATTTTTAAAGGTCTCTATATAAGCTGGAGTTTATGAGGAATGTGGGGAACATTCTGTAAGGCAAGTAAAAAACCTCCTAATTTAAGTTACTGTGTACTCTTCCATATTTTTTTAAATTTGAGTTTTTAGCTCTTTTTACTCACAGCTAATTTAGACCCATTAATCATATTCAGCTAGAGGGTGAGACTTGGTGCTTTTTATCTCGGCTGCTATGAAAAGCAGCAAAGAAGCTTTTGAAAGCCCTCAGTGCTGTGTTTCTATATAGTTTTGTTATATGAAAGAGAAGGAATTAACTGTTGGTTGGAAATGCCCTGCAATGAACGTACGCCAGCTTCATCTTGGAAAGCTGCCATCACCCAAACCCTGTTTTCTCAAGTACTTGCAAATGAAACAGTGTAAAATTGCACTTTGTTCCCTCTCCCCTGTTTTTCGTGCTGTAAAAGCTGTACTTTAAAGCCATGTTCTTCTCGGGGAAAGTCTACAGCTCTGTTACGAGATGGCTTACTCCTGCTTGCTCAGACAGAAACCAGACCTACAGACCCAGGCAGGGTCAGAATGGCCAGCTTTTCAGTTTGAATCGCCTCCCACAGCTGCAGCGAAAGTTTTTTTTTTTTTTTCAGCTGAGTACCTCTTCCGAGCAATGAGGAAGGAAAGTAACCACCATTGATCCTGTTTATTCTCACCGTTCTGCGTTACGTGGCCTTTCATACAGGCTCATGATCTCTGGAACTGTTGCTAAAGCCCCACCTCTGCCTGAGAGAGGTGCATGCAACGGCTTCCAGAGCTGTAGGTTTAGACAAACTTGATTTGCAAATAGTTAAGGAATTAAAAGGATATTAGAAGAGATAGAAAAAATACCTAGTCTTACTTGAATCTTGAGTTTCAGGGCCAGCTGTGCCGGGCTAAGTGAGCCCTGGGCCTTGCTCTTTCGTGTCTGCTGTAAATGAACTCTCGTTAATCACAGCTGAACTGAACCCTGCTCCTCATTTAGAGGAGACGTGAGAGGGAAAGAAACCTAGATGGGAAGGAATAAATATGCAGCTCAGGGCCTTCTGGCCTCCCATTTATTTCTGAACACTTCCTCAGCCTTCAAAGCCACGCTCCCTCTGGCGTTTTGTGAGCAAGGGCTATCTCTGTGTGGCACAGAGATGGTCACACCAGGAACAGAATAGCAGAGAGTGTTGTGTCTGGGCTTGTTAGGGTTGCTGCACTGTGCCTGTTGCAACTGGACTGCTTTGTAACTCGGTCTAGGATTCTCATGCAGCCTCTGCGAGTGAAATTATGGGTAAACTGGAGCTCACCTGGCATTTCTCCGCTGTGCTGGTGCATGATTAGATGTGCCCTGAGAGGACATGCCCTCTGGCTTCTATTTAACTCTTGACTATTTGACTGCAGGATTCAGAAATACAAGAAGGCTGTGATCTGACAAGGTTTTGCTCTTCCTCAGGCAGCATCAGCTTCCTTAATAACCCTTTGCTAAATTTCAATGAAACCGCTTGGGAACAGTGTCAGAGAAGAGTGAAATTTTTGAAAGCTTTATTTAATTTTGTAGGAGAGCAGCAAGTGTAATTTTCACCTTAGTGAGACTCTATTACTGATTGACTTTCTATCCTAGAAATAAATGGAAGGAATTTCACAAAGGTTAGGGAACATTCAGTGGGACTTGAGGAATTAATGTAAGTCATGAAACAGGAAAGGAAAGCTAAAGACATCAGGAAAACACTGCATTTCCTGACAACAGGAGTAACTCCTCCCCAAAGGATGAAGTCTTGCTTATCTCCATAAATTAAGGAGCAAATATGGGGTTGCTCTGCTCCTCCTTCTCCTTCTAGTTCACCATGATACAAATCTTCCCAGGGAAAAGGCTCTACAAGGAACCAGAAAGGGCCAGGAAGTGTCATGAGGCTTCTCCTATTCATCTTTCTGGGAGGAAAGGGCACCTTTTTCCAAACTTGGAGCTAGAACTGGTAAAAGAAGATGGTGATGGTGATCAAAATCAATTGTACCAGGAATCATTTGAAAACAGGCTCAGAAGTGTTATGTGGACTCTGTTCCTCCAGGTAAGCCCCTGAAAAAAAAACAGAAATGGGAGAAAGTGGGAAGGAAGGAGAGTTAGTCCAAAAGTTGATGCAAGTCTTGTGTTTGATTTAAGCAGAAAGTTTTCATGTAAAGAATGATGAAGTAATAAAACAAAGTCTTCCCAGCAGCTCTTCACACATCTTGCCTTAATGCATGCGTGTTGGTATTTCCTGTTACACTTTCTGTCCCTGAAGATCAGAAGATACATTGAACTGCAGGCCTTCTCTGACAAAGATTTGAGCTGTAGTAGCTGTTTGATTTTAAATCTGAGAACAGAGAGCTGCAGAGAGTTGACTGTAGCAGCAGTGAGCTGTGAATATGTCACCCTTAACGCCTTTCATCGTGCTAGAAAGCTAATCCTGAGACAAAGCAGATCCTGGTTAATGTTTACTGGGCTGCAAATAAATGAACATGCCATAGATAAGTCGAATGTCTAAGGAGTGCTTGTAGCTCAAAGGGAAATGCAAACCCTCTTATGAGGCTTGATGCTTTTAAGCCAGTTAAGAATCGTTTTAGGATTATAAGCTAAATGATCAAATACAGTAGGCAGCATTTAGAAATACAGGAGAAACTGCAAGAAAACTTTGCAAGTGATGATTCTAGAACCTGCCTGTGTGCTTTACAGTTTCCCAAATAAGGGTTGGGTAGAAAGGCATATTCATTTGTTAAAGCTATGTTAAAGGACTGAATCTTAGACATAAATGTCCAACTGATGCTGTGTTTTGCATTCAAAATTAGGTTGGTGTAATTATGCATCTGTCAATCTGTTGAACTGTGAGAATGTAAAGATTATAACGCATTGATTTCCCAGGGACCAAGAAACTGAAAACTGCTCCATCTTCTGCCTAATGCCTAGGAAAGGAAAGTCAGCGAGGAGGTCTTGAACAGGATCTTCTTGAAACCTTCATTTCCAACATAACAGCAACTTTCTTTCTTCCCCTTCTTTAATAGATGTCCTCCGTATTGAACTGTGTTATTCCAAGATGATTAAATATTTTCAGTTCCAGAGGCCAGCATGTTGCCTCCCCCCCACCCCTACCCCCAAGGGCTTTGTACAGGTACAGCAGAAGATACTCAGTAATTGCATTTTGCTTTCTGCTTGTATAATTTGTTCCTTAATGCCTCCAAAGCCATCTGAAGGAGCAGGAAACTGAATAGACTTGATGTGGAAGACAGATCTGTTCCGCTAGCTGTCAGTTGGACCACGCTTTATTGTTACATTTGCCCTCTTGCAGGGATAAAGTTTCTCAGGCGATGCACAAAAGCCCTCACGTTCTGCTTTTCTTTAGCCCGTTGGCTTCTCTGAAGGCGTTTCCAAAATGCTAGTTAAGATCTTCTTCCCTTGGACAGAAAAGGGCTAGCACTTGATGAGAGGAGCCTGTAGCTATCCTGAAAACCTTGCTGTTTCCCGAAATACCTGGAGAGACTTCCCGTAGCTCCGATGGACAGCTTTGGAAGTCTCTCAAACTCACTAACTGGCTGAGTTCTCGGGGGTAAAACCACTCCTGCTCTGACTTAAATGACGAGTCTAGTTTCTGCCTCAAAGGATCTGCAAGCTGGAGAAAGGCTTATTCTAATAGATCTATGGACTACCCTAGGAGAAAAGAAATTGTAAGGTAAGGCAAGATACGTTTCCCTACTTCTCAGATACTGTTTTGTAGTACCCAGGAGAATCTCAAATATCAGTCGAGTGTTTTGGGATCCATTGAAAATATTGCCACAATCTGAAGCCAAGAAATTCTTTCTTATATTTCCCCCCACCTTTATGTTTCTAAGGCAATTAGTATCTTCATCTCAAAAGAGAGGCAGATATTCAAGTGTATTGATTTTCCGTTGTTCTTATTGACACATTTTTAGTATTTTTATGGCAAATGCTAAAGGGTCATAAAACCTTGCTTCTAGTCATAACGTTGTGAAAGGGCTCGCCTTCAGGAACAGAGAGAAAAACACAGATTGAATTTTTTGTGGGATGTCATGTACTGAGTGACAGTAGCAACTAGAATATTTCAAGGAATAAGCCACCAGGCAGGAGGATGCATAATTCTGATCAGAACACAAAGGAAAACAGTGAGAGGAAACTATAGGTAGAGTATTAAACCTTCTGCAATCACCTACCATGAATTCTATGGATGAAAATGGAATAGGTTTGCAGGAACTGAGTATCGCATAGTTCTTCGCTATTAAAAATTCCTATTAAAAGCTAAAATTGGCCCCATGCTGCCATTGCATTAATGTAAATACTCCTGACAGGTAGTTTCCTGAGAGTTGCATGGGGTTTTTGAGAAGAAATTCTTTTCATCTGCCACATAATCCCGAGTTGGTTTAAGCCACATGGGTACAGTTTCCTTCAAAATATTGTTACTTGGAATGTTCTGTCCTGGGAAGGCCTCGCTGAAATACTTTGGTCGTTGTTTGCTTTAATATAACACAACTGGGATTTTTATTTCTTTCTTTTAGCAAACTAGAATGAATGATTTGCACTGCCTGAATTTAGACACTTGGACTTGGTCTGGAAGGTAGGTTTCTCTCTGTGACAACATTTAAAGTAGAATGCAGCAGATTGAAACATGCTGTTAAATAGTTCCAGTGCTAATTTTGTAGCTTTTCGAAGAGGAGAATGGGAGTTTGGGGACTATTTTAACAGCTGTTATATTGTGATTTCAATTTAATTTAATTTGATAGTGGTTACTAAGCTTTTTCTGTTCTGAACCAAAGCATTGATGATGCTATTTTAAGCACAGCATGTAGTGATTTAACACCACCATTTTCAAGACGAGTGCATTTTTCCATATGGAATTTTGGTTTTCATGTCTTTTTGAATACTGTTTTTACTAGCTATAGTTGGCTCGTTATGGTACAGAATGAAGAGAGATCTCCCCGCTCCAAGATAAACATCTTAACCACTTTTTTTTTAAAAATCAAGTAAAAAGCATCACTTAAATATTTCATTTTTAAACTAAATCTGGTATTATTGTACTTCCTAAGACTTATTTGTTTGCATGTAGCGTTTAGGATAGCACCTCCTGCACGTGTAGAATCAGTGGGTATATTGTTACCTAAACAGTAAGGGACGGGTGATAACCACTGTTCTGTTCCTATTGTCGAGGTAACCTGATAGTAATTTAATAAAAGACTATGAAATACATCTTTCCCGAATATGTGTAAGTATGAATCCAGGAATATCTTCCAGCATAAATTGTAATATTTATTTTAATTACCACTACCCAGAAGTTACCTTGTCTTCCCTGAACTCCACTGACCTGTTATTCAACACCTTCAATATTAAGTTATTTCTGTTACTGTGATATTATTTTGTATCGGTAGCTTGAAAGATTGAAACGTTATCACCCATGGGTATCTGATATATATTTTTCTAAACATCAAAGCCTGTTGGATCTCAGCACAGTCTGCCTTTTTGCCAATTTTAGAAGCGTCTTATACAAGAGCTGTGCAAAGCAGCCGCTCAGACATTGTGACTTGGCTCCAGCTTGGGTACCAAATTTAGCAGGACAGTTTTGCAATCACTGTTTAATTAGCTACGATTCTTCAGCCTTTGCTTCCAGATGGAGAACTGCTTAGTAGTCACCAGCAATGAAATTCCTCAGACTTAGCTGCAGATGCCTCTGTTACTCACCCTGGGCTGCTTCTGTGCTCAGTTAAGAGAAGCAGGTGCTTCTTGGGCACGGGACAACTGCTGTTAAGGTAGACATCGGAAATAAATTACAAGTTGTGCTTTTCAAGGCCCTGTTTCTCTTCACTGATTATAAAGGAAATCTAGATGACTCTCGCAGTCTGTGCTGTTCATGTTGTAGATTGAGCACACACCTGTGTATATTATACTGACCTCACTTCAGCAAAGTGGAGGGAAAAAAATAAAAATAAACTTTTTTTTTGAGATACAATCCACCTGGATTGAACATGCCCTTCTTACCTGCTCTGGACAGTGTCCGAGTAAGATTCTGACCCCCCAGGAGAGCTTACGGGTGTTTCCCCCTGCTTTTTCCATCACCTTTCCACAATGAGAACACACTGAGTTTGTGGTGACCTAGATTTTTGGGTCTAACTTTAGGGTTTTTTACAACAGAAGTTGCCTCTTTGCTTAATATCAAGATGCCAGGTGGGCTGGTGCCCTCTGGAGGTCCTGCTTCTTCTCTGTTGGGATCCTCCTGAGACAAAGGCACACCAAAGTGCCTAAACTCGGGTGATGTGAATCCAGGCCACCCACTAGAGGGAATCCCTTACGTTCAGGTTCTTTACTGTTCAGGTTCTCATCTCGAGCACACCTAACCCTGCAGCTAAAATGAGACCAACATCAAATATGTATTTTTGTAACATGAACAGTTTTTTGGAATAATAAATCTACATCTCTTTTATACTTTGAAATTCCCACTTTTTACTAAAATGTATCTCCAAGTTTGGGTGACCCACCATTCTGTTAAACGGAACGATGGCTGGAGAGTAATAGCTTTTGGATAAAAGGTAAAGCCACAATCCTTGTATCATTTAAGATCATTTTCCTTAGAGAGACTGTAGCCCCTCAGGACTCACTAATTTTTATCTCAAATAACCAAGTCTGTTTACCTACATGCACTGTACAGTTTATTTGAGTATAGAGTCCTTTCTTTGCTGTCCAAGCGCCTTCAGTTGAATGTTAAGTAGTGGCTTTAGTGATCTTAACAAAACAAAGAAAGTGACAACTAATGCTTTTGTGCTGACATTTGATATTTACATAACTGATTGTTCAGGGAGCAAGAAATTACTGCAAGAAATTACTTTGTTTAGATTTGAACCCTGCTCTTCTCAAGAGTAAATTCAGATTGTGTAAATGCAGCTTTTCCACTGGGAAAATACCCAGGCTTGTTCTAGGACAAACCAAATTCACTTTGAAATTTTCTGGAAGATTAATTTTCACCATTCTTTGAAAATTTCTTTTTGTTTATTTGTTTCACCAAGAATTAATATCAGTGGAGAGAAACCAAAAGATCGATCCTGGCACACGCTGACGCCGATAGGAGACGACAGACTTTTCCTTTTTGGTGGACTAAGCTCTGATAACGTTCCTTTAAGTAAGTAATTTAGAGATTGTCATTCTGTTGTTACAGAATTTTCATGGTGCTTGAGTATTTCTCTGGCCGTTTTATTATTTTTGTAGAAATATAGGAGCACACTGTGTAGTACAAAGAGAAAATATGATAATAAATCTTTGATCAAACTGTCATCTAAAAGAATAAAGGCAAGAGTCTCACATGGTTTGATACGAATGAGAAGTAACTTTTGATATCAACAGCAGTTGCTGGAAGAAGATACAAATAATAATGTCAACATAATGTAGATTTTTGGCTGAATAACAAATCACAGCTACAAAATGTTAAGTAGGATAGTCTTTTACTGAGAAAAGGCAACTTATTTTCATTTAAAAAATGCGAAAGTAGTGGAAAATTTGAGTGTCAGAGATATATTCCATTGGGAGGGGTGATTTTCTTAATATATCCAAAAGAAAAAAAGTAAGTGTATTTTAATTCCAGATTTCAATGAAGTGAGCTTTCTGTGACTGAATTAAGTTAAATTACAAAGACTGAAAAGATCCAAGCTAATGTGGTGATGTTACTGTTATCTTAATATAATGCGCTCTTAGAGCTTTTTGTATAAATAAAAAAGGTAATATTTTGTCCCAAGAAGAAGTACTAATGTATGCTTTTATATTGTAGGTGATGGCTGGATTCACAGCATTGCAACGAATGGATGGAAACAACTTACCCATTTGCCCAAGAGTAGGCCTAGGTATACCAAAATAGAGAATATTTGCTGAAATGTAGGCATTTTAAAAAAATAAGTAGTTTTAAATTAGTGAACAGTATTTTTAAACTACGTTATAAGAATATTTTAGAAAATGAATGCGGTATGATTGAATAGTTTGCTTTACTAACTTAGGTTCCTTCATATCTGATACAGCATTATTACTGTCTGTATTTGTTACAGTTGATGCTTACTTGCCTTAAAAGACTTTTTGTGATGAAGGATCTGGGTGTCCAGCTAATCTGGTGTCCTATAGCCAAATTGCTTTTATATAAGAAAATGTATATCACATAATTTCTGAGGAATTAATAACCTATGAGAATAATAGAAGTTGATTAATGTTGATCCATTATTAGAAACACCGGGGAGACAACCATGGAGATGTTGATGTACCTTTTAAGGTTCAAAAGTAATATAAAATACCTTGGGTTTTGGTGTTGTTTTTTTTTTCCTGAGCAGAAGCAGCTAATTATAATTACAGTTTTGCAAAACTGAATTTAGTACTAAAGAGCACAGTAAATGACTGTGGAGTTTTGTTCTTCCAAGGACTTAACTGCCAACCAAAAAGGGCCTAGCTCCAGCACGTGTATTGTTCCTACTGGCAACAGCACTGTCTCTTCCACACCATGCTCCCCTTCTCCCTCTAGTTTAAGACTACAGAAAAGATAGATTCTTTCTGACAAAAAAAAACCCAAAAAATCAAGTTTCATGTTCTGACCCAGAATCTGCCGTTGAAAACAGGTCCTTGCTGTAGCAGAGCACAGTCTTTTTTTTTTTTTTAATGCAGTGTTTGAAGCATTCTCTGTATTTATAATGTAACTATGATTGAATTGGCTTGCTGCAGACAGTAAATACTCAGTTTTTCATGGAATTCATTCTATACATTCACCCAGGTACTCTCAGCACAATTCTATATCATTCTTTTAGTATAGTGTGTGATGCTGGTCTGGCTTTTGCTTCCTGCCTTACATTCTGTTTTCTATTACTGAAATATCTTTACCTCCATTAATTTTCTTCCTATTTTATCCTATTCTAGGGTGTCTTTTAAATACAACAGCACTGTTAGACCAAGTTTTCTCCTTTCTTGTATTTCAAACTCTTTCAAGCCCAGATAAACTTATATCTTAGCTTCATAGAATATTTTCTGTCTTTTTACAATTAGTGACCCGATATATGAAGGGACTGGTGACTGCCTTAACTAACAAAGCACATTATTAGCGGTGAGGGATCATGTGTTCAATTCTTTACATGGATGGTCTCATAAAAGTTAATTGCTGACATGGAATTCATAATTAAACTTCATAAAAAAAACCCAAAACAAGATACTTCAATAACCTTTTTCAGGAAGTCCTGAAAACGTGGATAAAAGGAGCCATGGCAAAAGCCTGTCTATATATTGAACTAATTTGAGTGTGAAGTAGTTAGTGTCCCATAATTGTACCCCTGTTCTTACAGGGATCTGCAGCATCTCTGCAGCTGGAAAAGGTTTAAGTCAGTTCTATTGCCTGTATGACCTTACAGCAGGACTTAAAATGCACCAGCAGTAATACGTATATGTGTACTTTTATATTTTTCTATTATGTTGTATTAATACACGGTCTATCGCGCATGCATCAGTGTATTTTCCTGATGCTTCTGCAAAATTAATTCCCTCCTTAAATTCTGTAAAGAATCATTTCCTTCATCCTTTCTTTTTAGTAATTTCTAAAAAAATTGTCTTCCAGGTTATAGATCTGTCAGCCTGTGTTGGTAGAAAATACTTTCCTTCTTTCTGCTGTACTTGGGCTAACACTTTGCATGCCAGGTTAAAACAGAGAGCAAATTGTATATTTAATGTAGCTTGCCAGTGTTTTCCTTACCGTGTAATTCTGTTATTCTGGATAGAAGAGCTGTGTTAAAAAAAAAAAAAAAAAGGTTGCATCGATTCAGCATGTATATAATTTAAATAACGTGCTTTGTTAGAATGTTTAGGTGATAAGTTAGAGCATGAGAGGATGTAAAACTCTGTCAGTCTGTAGAAAAAGCATCAGGTTGCAAGCTAGGATGTCAGCAGAGCCCAGGCAGGAAAGGCCTCCCCAGTTCTTCGGTGACGATGTCCAGGCCCAAGTTTTCCTAAAGCAGATAAGGCAGAGACAGATCTATCTCCAGGTACGAGGAAGAGAAAAGGTGGGATACAGTTTAGCCTAAGGAGAACGGGGAATAATTACTGATGTGAATGGAGTAAGAAAGCGAGAGCGTTTACTTCTGCGTGAAAGTTCTAGCGGGGCCTGTTATTTGGGTTAAGTAGACTTAAAGGGCCAGAGCTCTGTGGTGATACTCATCTTGTGAAACTTCCTTGCGTGATGACACACCAGGAGAAAAACCATAGATTTTGATCTGCTAATAATAAAAAAAATAAATGTAGCAAGGTGTCTCTGCTCAAGTAGCAGAATCCTTGGTAAAGCAAGATTATACTAGTCAGACTGTATCAGTCAAGTTTGGTTTGGTATTTAATTTTATACCATGTGCTTTAATATGCACAACACAAAACTTGTGGGGCGTGATGGAAGTAACTGACACCCAGAAAATGATCCCCAGGAATCTTGGGGGGAAGCGTAAAACTGGAAAGGGGATCACTTGTGTTCTGAAGCTCTCGTCCTAGTGCTTGGGGATAAGAGTCAGGACGGAAAACCCCCCCGGTCTTAAAGCCTCTAGAATTGTAGTTATAAATTCAAGAAATGGTGGTAAAATTAAAAAGAAAAAAAAACTGGAAAAGCTGTTCGTTGCAAAAGCTTGTTTTGTGCAGTTACTTTGTTTTCTAAGTTTCCCACTGCAACGTTTTGTTGGAGTAGTGATAAATAAGAGAAAGTATCCATAACTGGAGTACGGAAAAGTCAAATAATGACGAAAATAGATTGGTCTATATGAACTGTAATCATTCAGCAGAATTCTCATGAGATGGATAGTCACATTGCTCTCTCCTTTTACATCGTTAAAGAAACGAGTAATATATTTTAAGGTATTATTTTTTACCTGTGGAGGCTTTTTAAAATAATGCGTTTCTCTTAGTTTCCTAAGAAGTAGGGGTTCTGTTATCGTGCTCTTTTCATGTGTGGCTGCCTCTCCTTCCCGTGTACATGATGAATCAATTGACCCATTTCCATAATATTTGAGGAAAAAAATGGGAAGCTCAGAATTACTAAGTCCCAGCATTCTCTGTGCAAATAAAAATGGCCAAAGAGAAGAGAGAGACACCAGTAATCGCTGTGCTCCGGTGCTTTTTCTCCATCTTCTGTAGGGGCTGCCTTGAGACATGGGTTGGTAAAGAACAGGCTTTATATTGTTTCTGCAGCCCACAGGGCAACGTATAAAATTATTTAAAATTGTAAAATTCTTCTGGGTAAGTAATGAGGCCAGCGAGACTTGAAGGAACTTATGTCCTTAGAGCAAAAGAGTCTTTTGAAAAGAAACTTGAATACAAAGAATGGAGGAGAGTCTGTGTGAGGTGAAGATGCCAGTAATCTTCCTGCTTCTCTGAAACCCTTAAAAACATGTAGTTTTTAGATTGTTTTGCTGATAACACTCAACTGCGTGTTGTTCCTCGGTCACTTAATTCTATTTATGATTTTATTGATAGATTGTGGCACACAGCCTGCCTTGGGAAGGAAGGAGAAGTGATGGTGTTCGGTGGAAGCAAAGACGACTTGCATTTCATGGACACAGTCAGTAAATTGAATAATGAAATCCTAACGTCATAATAATTAAAATCGATATAAAATGAAGTTAATGCAATTGGTGATGTTATTGGGTTCATTCATATCATGTGGTGGCGTGAGATGTGACCTTGGGTGTTCTTAGAAAATAATTTATGAGGAGGTTTTCCTGCCTTTGTTAGGCTGATAAAAAGGAATTTGTTATTCACATTCTTTATAGAATCATAGAACTGTCTGGGTTGGAAGGGACGTTTCAGATCATCTACTCCAACCATCAACCTAACTCTGATAAAAACCATCACTAAACCATGTCTCTAAGCACTATGTCAACCCGGCTTTTGAATACTTCCAGGGATGGTGCCTCAACCACTTCCCTGGGCAGCCCATTCCAAGGCTTAATAACCCTTTCCGTAAAGAAATTTTTCCTAATACCCATCCTAAACCTCCCCTGGCACAACTTGAGGCCATCTCCTCTTGTCCCATCGCCTGTTCCTTGGGAGAAGAGACCGACCCTCCCTGGCTACACCCTCCTTTCGGGGAGTTGTAGAGAGCGAGGTGGTCTCCCCTCAGCCTCCTTTTCTCCAGGCTGAACACCCTCAGAAAAACTAAGTATTCTCAGTTTTAACTTACGTATGTGTTAATGAACGCTACGTTAATCTAGAAACCAGCAGTATTTCTGAGACATGATGTTCGTCATTTTGATGGTTCTTTGTTTCTCTTGCTCAGGGTCACTGCAGTGACTTGTTGATATTTCAGACTCAGCCTTATTCGCTCCTCAGGTGAGTCGAGGCTGTTGGCACCGAGTCTGGTGTAAATCCTTACGACACTGCGCTTTTACACACAGCTCTTCAGCTTATAGACTGTTTGCTTAAATATTTCTCTTTTCTTCTTTATTTTTTGTTTTTCCTCTTCTCCTTCTTCAGGTTGTGTCTCGACTGCATTGGCCAAAACGCCACTCTCTTGAAGTCGCAGATTCCGTGTTTGCCGTCCAAACTCCTGCAGCAGGTGCTGAAAAAAATCACCTTCTGGGCCGCCGTTACCCACCGGCGAGAGAAAAAAGCCCAAACGGAAAGACAAAGCCAACTAAATTCCACATGAACGAGGCGGCAACAAAACTGTGGAACGCTCTGGCGTCTTTCCAAGCCTACGAGCAGAGTCTTTTTGTTAGTGAACTTTCCCCAGGAGGCGGGAGGACCGTACGTTAAAGCTGAGTTTCTGAAGTGAAGTTTGAGAAGAAAGAAAACCTTTTTTACGGAAATCTCTTTCCTTTCCTGCGTTCTAGAAAAAAAAAAACCAAACCTGATCAAAACTTCCATTTTGTATATATGGTTAACTTCTGCTGTTGTGCTCTTCATGAGACGGTCCCTATGACTTGGTTCTTTTTGAAGGTAACGGGATGATACGGAATGTTTCCAGTTGGATAAAACACGGATTAAGCCTAAAACCTTCCTGCAGCCTCATCCCAGCGGCCCTTCTGAAAAGGGAAAATTTGTCCAATGCTATGTTTTTGGAAGATTCACGCTTCGTTAAAGGCAACTAATCTGCTACCACCACCCAATCCCATTGATTCCACCAGATCCCACCATCCAAGCATCTGGTCGAACAACTCCAAGATGGAAAATCGATGCGATTTGGGTGGGAATTGGGGAAGATCCTTCCAGGAGCAGCGTTTGCCGTTCGTATAGGAAAAGCTCCCACCCAGTTCACAACCTGGTTTTACTGCCTTTCCGTTAGCGATGAGTCCTTTTTGAAATAGGTTGTATATTGTATTTTGGATGTGTAAAGTTTATATTTAATTCTTGTTTAAAAAAAGAAATATGCTTATTTATTGTTTAAAAAGAGCATATGTAGTACTTGCTATTTTTCTGTTTCAAAAATTTAGTTAACAGGAGCACAAGTCATTAAAATTTTATAGTTGAATCGAGATACTAATTTTGACTGGTTCTTGACATTTTTACGCTCTGCAAAACTTAATTATTTGGGGGAAGGTGGTTTTGGAGCGAAATTATAGCATCAAGGGAGGTTTTGTGACAGGGAATTGCAGCCGAGCCCCAACTTCAAGCCAACATTTAGTAGGTTTGGTGGCTCCTTTTAACCGAGAAGTTGGTGTCCGCGGGTTAACGCGGGTTTCTGGTGACAAAGCGTTACCGCAAACCGGCAGAGAGAACTTTCCAGGACTCGATTTCTAAGTTTCAGAAAGCAGCCGTTCTTTATTGCACGGGGGGATCGCTCCTCCTATTGTGCACCCCGAATGCTGTCATCAAGCCAAATTTATACATGCCAGGTCTATGTGTTCAATGTCATGCCAAGAAAACATTAGCATATTCATTAAATTTCCAGGAATTCATTTACATATTATAATGAGCTTTTGGGCACACGTAGTCACCCCTTCTGGTTGTCCTCATCCTGACTGAGGGTCGTTTCTTCCTCAATCTTCATCTTCTCCATGTGTCCTTCGGCTCGCTTCTCACCTTGGCAAAACATTCTAACTGCTTAATTAGCCATTAAAACTAATGATCTCCCTGCTTCTGCCTGTCTGTCGGGCGATGCCCATATTTACTGCATGGCTGTCGTAGGCCACTATGTTCTAAAGGCCACCTACATCCTTTCTTACCTTACTGAGGCCTTGAAACGGTTTGGGATGGTTACGAAAATATCACGGAATCACGGAATTGCCAGAGTTGGAAGGGACCTCTAGAGAACATCTAGTCCAACTCCCCTGCTAAAGCAGGATTGCCCAGAGCACATCACTCAGGACTGCATCCAGGTGGGGCTTGAAGATCTCCAGAGAAGGGGACTCCACACCCTCCCTGGGCAGCCTGTTCCAGGGCTCTGCCACCCTCACCGGAAAGAAGTTTCTCCACATATTTGAATGGAACTTCCCATGTTCCAGCTTGTGCCCATTGCCCCTCGTGCTGTCACTGGGAACCACTGAGAAGAGTCCAGCTCCATCATCCTTCAACCCACCCTTTAGGTACTTGTAAGCATTGATAAGGTCTCCCCTCAGCCTTCTCTTCTCCAGGCTAAAGAGCCCCAGCTCTTTGAGCCTTTCCTCATCAGGGAGATGCTCCAATCCCTCAATCATCTTAGTTGCCCTACGTTGGACTCTCTCCAGCAGTTCCCTGTCTCTCTTGAACTGAGGAGCCCAGAACTGGACACAGTATTCCAGTTGTGGCCTCACCAGTGCAGAGTAGAGGGGGAGAATGACCTCCCTCCACCTACTGGCCACACTCTTCCCTACGCAGCCCAGGATCCCATTGGCCATCTCGGCCACAAGGGCACATCGCTGGCTCATGGATAGTTTGCTATCCACCAGGACTCCCAGATCCTTCTCCTCAGTAGTGCTTTCCAGAAGATCCACCCCTAACCTATATTGGTGCCTGGGGTTCTTCCTCCCCAGGTGCAGGACCCTACACTTGCCCTTGTTGAACCTCATGAGGTTCTTCTCTGCCCAGCTCTCCAGCCTGTCCGGGTCACGCTGGATGGTGGCACAGCCCTCTGGAGTGTCGGCCAGTCCTCCCAGTTTGGTATCATCAGCCAACTTGCTGAGGACACACTCTGTCCCCTCGTCCAGGTCGCTGATGAATATGTTGAACAGGACTGGGCTGAGTATTGACCCCTGGGGGACACCGCTGGTCACAGGCCTCCAGCTCGACCCTGCTCCATTAATTACAGCCCTCTGAGTCCTGTCACACAGCCAGCTCTCCAGCCACCTCGCCGCCCCCTCCTCTAGCCCACGCTTCCTTAATTTTCTAATGAGGATGTTAGAAAATACCTACATTTCTTCTCTAAAAGAACATTCCTTACAGTTCAACCATTTACGGAACGCAGGAAGTCTGCTTTAGGGATCAAAAGAAACGCCCCGAAATCCGTGGGTCCCACAGTTTGGGGTGCGGGAGGGGAGGTTGCGGTAACGCCCCGCAGCATCGCCCTTGGCCGGCCCGGTCCCCAGACGGGTCTCTCCCCCAGGGGGATCCGGCGAGACCTTACGGCTCCGTCGGCCACCGGAGCGGGGCGGCCCCGCTCCCCGCTGAGGCCCCGGTACCGGCCCCGCTCCCCTCCGAGGCCCCGCCCCCGGGATCGGGCCCGTGCGGGGCCGGGACTGCGCCTGCGCAGCGCTGCCGGAAGCGGCCGCCCCGCGGCGGATGTTGACGCCGCGCGTCCCGCTGAGGTGAGGGAGGGAGGGAAGGAGCGGGCGGCCCCCAGCCCCCGCCGCGGTAGGGCCCCGGGGCGGCGGCTCGGTGAGGCCCCCGGGGCGGGGGACGGAGCGAGGAGCGGTCGGTGAGGGGGGAATCAGGCCCTGTCAGAAGGCGGGGGGGAGGGTCGGTGGCCGTGCCGGGGGTCTGGTCGGTACGGGGATGGCGCGTCGCTCGGCCGCTGCGTTACGGGCCTGTGTTACGGGGGTGTCCTGACAGGTGACATCTATCGGAGATGTCCCATCGCGGGCGGGGGGGGTGGCACGGTGGGGGGATCGGGGTGTCCTGAAGGACAGAGCCCCAGAGAACTGGGGGTTGCGGTGACTTGTCAGAAGTGATTCAGTACAGGACTGAAATACTGCTGAGGGGGGACAGAATTTGTCCAGTGTGCCTTAATTTATTAAGCAAAATAATTCAAGCATGCTGCTCGCTGGGGAGAGGTCAGCAAAAATCTGGTTAACTTGGAATTCGTTGAGGCGTGGGTAAGGCTTATCTGATTTACTGCATAATTAAAGCTCAAGAATCAACTAAGGAGGGTGGTGCGATGCCTCCGCCATCGGAGCGATTCAAATTAAAAATCTGACAGGACAAGGATTCTGGTCGGGTGCAGGGTTTGGTGTCACCAAGGTCCTTCTCACCTCTCTGGCTTTGCCTGGTTACACAAAGCCGTGTCTGGGACTGTCCACGTTCCCCCACCGTTAGATCTCTGTCTGTTTTGTGGAGGTTTTTTTTAGCATCGGTACCATATATTGCATTTGACAACTATGGGATGGTTTCTTAGAATCACAGAATGGTTAAGAGTTGGAAGGGACCTTGAAGACCATCTAGTCCCACCCCCTGCCCTGGGCAGGGACACCTCCCACCAGACCAGGTTGCTCCAAGCCCCCTCCAACCTGGCCTTGAACCCCTCCAGGGATGGGGCAGCCACAGCTTCTCTGGGCAACCTGGGCCAGGCTCTCACCACCCTCACAGGCAACAATTTCTTCCCCAGATCTCAATCTCCCCTCTTTCAGTTTAAAACCCTTCCCTCTCGTCCTATGGCTCCCCTCCCTGATCCAGAGTCCCTCCCCAGCTTTCCTGGAGCCTCTTGAGGGACTGGAAGGGGCTCTAAGGTCTCCCCGGAGCCTTCTCTTCTCCAGGCTGAACCCCCCCAACTCTCTCAGCCTGTCCTCACAGCAGAGGGGCTCCAGCCCTCCCACCATCTCCGTGGCCTCCTCTGGCCCCGCTCCAACAGGTCCATGTCCTTCTGCTGTTGGTGGCCCCAGAGCTGGAGGCAGCAGTTTGTGGGAGTTGGGGCTCAGGCAGCCCAAAGGGACTTTGCCTGAAAAGCTGCAGGAGTTTGCACTTTTGTGAAAACCATACTGTAGGCAGAGCTTTCAAATTTATTTCATTGTGGGTTGGTTTTTTGGTCATCAATTAATGTATTTATAGATAAGTGTGATCTTTTTCGTTACAAAAGATAGAGGCCTTGGCTTAAATTGGCAACTGAAACCGTTACAAATTGCACCCAAGTGAGGAATCCCCATCTGAAACTTTCTTGACTGATGAGATAACTTCTTCCATCAAAACATCATGGTGAAAGAAACATCCGTGTGTAGTTTCTCTGGTTTTTTTCCCTCTGGTGGTTTTCAAAGCTCTGTGTTACTCCTGTGCATGTAGCGCCGCATCGAAATGGCCGACGATAACGAGGACCTGCCGGCAGACGAGGAGCTCCCGGCTCCAGCCGAGGACAGCTTTGAGCAGCTGGAGAACGACAGCCCTGCCGAGCGCAGCGGGCACGTGGCCGTCACCGACGGGCGCTGCATGTACGTCTGGGGAGGTTATAAGGTATGCCGCTCTTCTCGTTAATTAAGCCTTCTGCCACCCAGGGTGCTGGTAATTACGTCCCATTAGTTTGGGAGCGACTCTGTGAAATTACCCCTCCCCCAGAAAAGAAAAGCTCCGGTTAACAAATTAGATTGTGACATTTAAGGGTGTGGAAATATTGAAATAAATCCTGAGGACTTGGCAAACAGATACCCTTTGTGGGACGCAGGGTACCCTTTGCCTCTGTCAGCTCACAGAGAGCAGCTGGGAGAGGAGGAGACAGTGGTTTGAAACACAGAGCCTGCAAGATGGTGCTTTTATGTATGGCATTTTGGCTTTTATGTATGACATTTTGGCTCGTTTATGCACCCTTCTTGGGCTCGGGAAAGGAGGTTTGATGAGCCTGTAGTTCAATATTGTCAAACAACTTTCTGATGTTGCTCTTTCTGTTCTGCAGAACGCCCAAGTTCGGGGTTTTTATGACTTCTATCTGCCCAGAGATGAAATATGGATCTACAACATGGAAACTGGAAGATGGTACAGTAAATAATTAACTTAATTGTTGTTTCAGGTGAAGAAAAAAAAAAAAAGATGAATTCTTAAACTGGTATAGAAAGCATGCTCAGGGTCTGTGAATGGAGAGAAATCCCTGATCGCTTTGTTCCCACCTCTCAAACTGTTCTGTAAATGTGTAAAATTATTTCCAGAATGTGGGGTTTGTTTTTTTTTACTGTGAAAACAGCAAATTTATTTTCACCGGGTGAAGGAGGAAAGGCAGCCCCTACAGGAGTGTGTGATCAACAGCGTGAAGCGTTTTGGGATGCCCAGTATAGAATATAGCACCTGAAAATTGTATTTATGGCACTTTTGATTACAGTGAGGGAATCTGTACTGAGTTTTTTTATTTGTTGTCCTTTTAAGAAGTTGTTTTTAAATGTTGGTACAGTCAGAGAAGCTGCTGTGTCACCTCAGACCATTGGAAGCCTGGAAGTTGGGTGAAACCTGGACGCCTGAATTCCCAGAAGGGAATCCAGTATTCAGGCCTCGTGCTGCGAAGCCAGGTCTCCCCTCAACCCTCTGTAGAAAGTGCCATTTCAGCAGTTTTTCCTGTCCTCGTGGCGGTCAGGGAGAGCCTGGGACACGGGCTGGAAGCTCATCTTTGTGGTTCTAATGTTTACAAACAATAAAAATCCAGTAGCAAAATGGAAACCTTCAGTTTAGAGAGGTGCATCCTCTTTGCCCCAGGATCTTCCTGGGGATGTTGAACGCGAAAGGCAAAGCAAACTCCTGAACTGGGCAGACAGGATTCCAACCTAACAAAACATGGATTAATTAAATTGCCTTCCCCCCCCCCCCCCCATATCATCCCAACTCAGGGTTGTAAATGGTTAAACCTGCCAGGGTGCGAGGAGCTCAGAACTGAATGGTCCAGGGTGACCCATCGGAATTAAAACCACACTGCTTATGTTTTTAAACATAAAATTCCTCTGCAGATAAAATCAGTATTGTGCATTTTTAGCAGCTGGAGTATTTAAACCTGTGCTTCCAGGAAGAAGAGTAAAACAGAGGGAGATGTTCCACCATCCATGTCTGGAAGTTGTGCCGTGTGTGTGGACAGAGTGGTGTACCTCTTCGGAGGGCACCACGCGCGTGGCAACACCAACAAGGTTAGTAATTAAAAGGCAAACCCCTCCTCACAAAAAAGTTTCTCCTCGTTAGGATTTTAATTCCCATTTTTTATAAACTAGAGGTGGCCTTTCCAGTTAATTAAAATCCATCCTAATTGTTATTGTTTCAGCGCTTTTGTGTTTGCTTCTTTTGAAAGATGGGAATTTCCGGAGTTCACTGAAATAATACCAGGAGGTGATTTGTCACTGCTCTGTAGTTGTTTGAAACGTTCTTCTTCTCTGGAAGCTCTGATAATATTTTCTGATGTTCTGGAAGCTGGGTTTAAATTCAATAGTGTTGTCTTGGCCTCACTCCTAATATAAACTGAAAGGAGCTTGATGCAATGCTTCAAACTGCCTGAAACAAACTACGTTTATAAAGTGTGGCTTGTTTCCTTCCTGCTGTGGTTTTCTTACATTTCAGTTGGTTTATGTGTGTGTCTCAGCTCTTCCTCTCCGTGTAAAATGATGTAGCTCGCAGAAAAGGGATGACACCATAGAAACCGCTTTTTTTCATCTAAAAACTTTTTTTTTAATTGTAAGACAATTGCTACTTTATACACACCTTCATTGCATCCTTGTTCAGCTTTCGGATGGTAAAACTCATTGTCCAGAGTCCTGCTAATTTTGTAAAAAAGTGTTTGGGGCTCAAGTCTGCGGGAAGATAGATCCATTTGGATCCATATTTTGTTCCAAACGTTGTCAGTACTCTGGGAAAAGAACTTTTAAAGTATTTCTGTGCTAATTAAAAGTTAATATTTTAACATCAGTCAGAATTAAGCTTTAAGCTAACTGTGTGGGTAAAAAAAAAATTCTTTTTATTTTCTACAGTTCTACATGTTAAATTCCAGATCCAAGGACAAAGTGCTGCAGTGGGTCAGAGTAGAGTGTCAGGGGGTTCCCCCTTCCTCGAAGGACAAACTTGGCGTCTGGGTTTACAAAAACAAGTAAGGCTCCGGCGAGGACTCCAGCCCCGCTCTCCTTGCGCCTGTGTTTGCTTTTAGTCGCTCTTCCTCTCGTCGTCGTTGGGTCTTGTTGTTTGAACGAGAGCTGCAGGAGGATTTCTTTGCCTCTGCAGCACCTTCGTGCTTCAGGAAGATGCTGGATGTCTTGCCCAACCAGCCTTTTAAAACTGCTCTGGCCTTTAAACATTGATAAGTGAAAAAAAACTTGCTCCTGGATTTGGGTCTGTTGCCTGCGGCTTTTTTGGCTGTGGACGTGCTTAATTCCATGTGTTCTGTGCTGGTTGCAGAAAACAAGGGACGTGTTAGGTGAAGTTCTGTTGATGTTACCTGATTTCACGTGTTGGGATCGTGTCCCACGGGTGCCACTGGGCTTTTTGGCACTACAAACCTTGGAAAAGAGGAGGAAGATGAGGAGAAGGTGTTGAAGCCAGATGAGCTGACGGTGCCAGACGTTGCTGTTGCCTTGTACCCTCCTCCCCAGTTCGGTTTGTGTAGTTCTGGTCCCCTAAACTCTGTGACAAGATCGTTCCAGCCCCTGCTGTCAGTAGATAACAACAAGCTGGTGGAAGCAGGAGAATCCCAGCTGTTTGGGGGTGGAAGTGAATTATCTCAGGGGAGGGCAGGGACTTTTGGTTCTCCTCTTGGAGCATCTACCCAGGGCTGGTTTCTCAGAAGGTTCCTGCCTTCCAGAGAACAGGAGTCTAAAATGCTCTGGGCTCATGTGACAGCTCGGGTGGCCAGGATTGTCCCCTTGCAGGAGAAGCTGGAAGGGCTGGTTCCCACAGAGCAGGGCTGTGGGCAGTGCCGCTGGGGTCTGTGATGCCAGGGGATGAGGAGGTCCCATGTCACCATGAGGTGATGGTAATTTTGATGTCTAATAATACTACAGGTAGCTGCTGCTTTGTCCATTCCATGGAGGGAAAACTCACTGTGGGATTTGCTGCAGAGACAGGAAATGGCCCATGGTGCTGGTTTTCAGACTCTTGATGTGGAGAGAGAGCTTACTGCTACGCTACTCGATGGGATGAGTTTAGATGTGAACCTGTGCAGGACTGGAGTTGTGGGTGTTTAGTTGGGTGGTGCAGGTTGGTTTCTGTCACCTCATAATTCAGTAAGAATTTCTGGCAAAAACCAGATAAAATGCAGCAAGTACAAAGGAGAATGTTCTCCTCCCCCCAGAAAAGCTAAAAACTGGGGAAAAACTTCCCAGGTGGCTTCATTGGTACAGGATCTGCTGTGGGTAGCGTCCCTTGGTCTCCTCCTTGCCCTGTACCCCTGCAGGGTGGCCGTGCCCAGGTCGTAATGCTTTCCCTTTGCTTCTTACGAACATTTCAGGCTCAGGAAAAAAGAGCAGAGGGCTTGGAAAAAGGTGGTGGTGGTGGGGAAGTTGGGAAACTGCAGGAATAAACACCTGCAGCTGCTGCGTGGGAGCCCCAGTAGTGAAGGCTGAAGCGTGGCAACCAGGCAGGAGGCCTCGGTGGCTTCAGCGTTTGGAAGCGGAGCAAAGCCTGGAAGCCTGAGGCCTGGGAAATAGCGATGGAAGGATTTCGTGTGGGTGGGAGGGTCGATTAGGCAAGAAATGGGGCCCCACACCTGGAAAACTTGCGTTGCAGACATTGGAAGTAGTGAAGCCAAAGGAGCTTCCCCGGTTTCCCATCCTCTGTTGGAGCACAGCCTTTACAGAACTTTAGTTTATAGAACTTTAATTTACAGCACCAGACGTGACAGCATTTCTCATGGATCTTGATGCCTGTTTTCTTTCAGGCTAGTATTTTTTGGAGGCTATGGATATTTTCCTGAAGGGAAACAACGGGGAACTTTTGAATTTGATGAAACCTCTTTTTGGGTAAGTAAACCTGGAAGTAATTTCTACTTAAACTTCCGTATTTAATCACTGCTTATTAAAACTTGTTGCTTGTTTAATATTTTTAAAGAATTCAGGTCTCCCTAGAGGGTGGAACGACCACGTGCACGTTCTGGACACTGAAACTTTTACTTGGAGCCAGCCTATAACTACGGTAATTATTACTCTTATGTCAGTTAATTAAAGTCACAGCTCTTAGAATCATAGAATGGTTTGGGTTGGAAGGGACCTTAAAGACCATCTAGTCCCACCCCCTGCCCTGGGCAGGGACACCTCCCACCAGACCAGGTTGCTCCAAGCCCCATCCAGCCTGGCCTTGAACCCCTCCAGGGATGGGGCAGCCACAGCTTCTCTGGGCAACCTGGGCCAGGGTCTCACCACCCTCACAGCAAAGAATTCCTTCCTGAGATCTCATCTCATTCTCCCCTCTTTCAGTTTAAAACCCTTCCCCCTCATCCTATGGCTCCCCTCCCTGATCAAGAGTCCCTCAAGAAAGAAATATCAATATATAAGCTCTTAAGAAATATGTGCACTGGATCTCCCGTAGCATTCCATGAAAACCAGTGTGACTCTGCTAGGCGCAGCTGCTTTAATTCTTGTCATTAGCAGTGGGTGCTGATGGAGTGGCCTCCCTGCGTCATGGTGAGGGAACAGCGGTGGCCTGTCCCAGCAGGGGTGGCTTTGGGCTGCAGATATTCGGAGCGGCTGGGACAACTTGCCATGTGAAGCCGTCGTGTCTCTTGCAGGGTCCTATCTCTAGTCTGCATCTCTCTGGTGTTATTTTAGAAGCTATGGTTAACCATTTGCAAGCAAGAAGCATGGAAATTCACCCAAAATACATTTTTCTGCTTTCCTGCTCCACCCTTGTGTCCACATCCTTAGTCTTTAACTGAGTGTCGAGTTGTCAGGTGCTCTGTGACCCTGCCTTCCTCGGGATAGAAATCGGTCCCTAAATGCCAGGAGTTAGGAAAGGTGGAAGAACTCTCTGAAACACCTACTGCTCGCTAGTGGGAGGATGTCAGAGGTGTCCTGCGGGGTCCTGGGACCTCCCAAACAGAGTGTGTGGAGTGGTGCGAGTCATGTCGTCTTCTCTCAGTGGTGCTGGGGGAAGCCCCATGTCTGCAGCTCTGCTGGTTTCTGCTATTCTGGGACCTGCTGGGTCTGTCTGGGCAGGAGACCCCACCAGGAGCTGAAGGTCGGGACGCTGTGACCAGGTCACCGCTGTCCTCGTTCCCTGTCCCTTGCCAACGAGGTGTGACTGTTAATTTCTCTCCTGTATCTGGACTCCGTGAGGTGTCATTAACTTGTGTGTTTGCAGTTTTACCTACAATGTGCTCGTAGGGAAAGGACTGTTAAAAGAGGCGTTTGAAACACTTGTTGGGAGAAGCAGCTTTGGAAACATCCCCTCAAAATAAAAATTACCTGCTCTCTCTTCAGTAGCGTTCTTGAGGCCGTTCAAACTGAATTTAAACCATTCATTTGCCTCAGGTCCTCTCTCCTCTCCAAAAACGGGGAACTTGTCTTTTATTTTGATCTGTCTCTCTCTTCATCTCCTTTTTTTTTTTCTTTTTTTTTTTTCCCGTTGACCTGCTTTCTTTCATGCCTCAGTGGCCTTGTGTTCCTGGGGAGCTCGGGAAGACGCCATGTAGGGTTTCCTGTCATCCTGGCTGTAGCGTGACGGGGTTGGGGCGTTGCGCTTGGGTGCCCGGTTGTGGTCAGAACAAAATGAAACACTCCGTAATCACAAATATCCAGCATTTGGAGTGTCCCAGCAGTATTCAGGAACAGGGAAACGGAGTGATACTGCCACAGAATTGGAGGAAATGGAACTGGAGATAAACTCCTCGGTGAGATTACCAAAGAATTGCTTTGTCTTAAAATATACAGATCCCAAATATTTCAGAAGTGACTCAAGAAAAATGCTGTTTAATGATTTATTATGTCACCGTCTCATTTACAGTCTAAGGTCTTCTGTGACTGTCTGAACCCCCTTCTAAAAGCAAAATTTATACCTTAAAGAGGGGAAAAAAATAATCCTATTTTTAATGAGTTTTCTGATCTTCCTTCCATTAAAAAAAGCAAGTTTCCATACACAGAATGACTTCCTGGATGGTTTTTTTCCACACTCTGTTCCTTGCTGGCTTTAAATCTGACAGTAGTTCAGCCTTTCGACTCCTCGGGTGATGGATTTGTGGCGGTGAGAGACCTTGCTGTGCCTTGGGAGGAGCCCGGCCCCTGCTGTTGCCCCCCGGGGTCCCCGGCGTGGCCGAGGCCATGCTGTTTCACGTGTGCGGTGGGCATCTCCAGCCCAGCTCCTCCTCACTTCATCTCCCGTGGGTTTCTGGAAGCGTCGTCGTCTTTCTTTTGTTAATGCATCAAATAAACTCACCTCCTTCTTTCACATTTTCTTTCCCCAGGGTAAAACTCCGTCGCCCCGAGCGGCTCACGCCTGCGCCACGGTTGGGAACAGAGGCTACGTCTTTGGTGGCAGATACAGAGTAAGCCCCAGCCCCGTTTAACGAGGTGTTACCTAAACGATGCATGACCATTTCAACCATGCTCTGCTTTCTTGTAGGAGTCCAGAATGAACGATCTTTACTATCTCAATCTGGATACGTGGGAGTGGAATGAAATGTAGGTATCCAAACTCCAGTTCTTTTGCTTCTAAACCAATAGGAAGGGGTTTATTCACTTCTGATTCGCTTCTCATCTTCTGTGAGTGCGACCAGCAGGTGGAGGGAGGTTATCCTCTGCCGCTGCTCTGCACTGGTGAGGCCCCATCCGGAGCACTGTGTCCAGTTCTGGGCTCCCCAGTTCAAGAAGGACAGGGAACTGCTGGAGAGGGTCCAGCAGAGGGCTACAGAGATGATGAGGGGCCTGGAGCATCTCTCTCATGAGGAAAGGCTGAGGGACTTGGGGCTTTTTAGTCTGGAGAAGAGAAGACTGAGGGGGGATCTGATCAACACCTATAAATACTTAAAGGGAGGGTGTCAGGAGGATGGGGCCAGTCTTTTTTCAGTGGTGCCCAGGGACAGGACAAGAGGGAACAGGCACAAACTTGAACACAAGAAGTTCCATCTAAACATGAGGAGGAACTTCTTTCCTGTGAGGGTGGCAGAGCCCTGGAAGAGGCTGCCCAGAGAGGTGGTGGAGTCTCCTTCTCTGGAGACATTCAAACCCCACCTGGACACGTTCCTGTGCAACCTGCTCTGGGTGGACCTGCTTTGGCAGGGCGTTGGACTAGATGATCTCCAGAGGTCCCTTCCAGCCCCATAGCATTCTGTGATTCCGTGATCGTTCTAGTAGAACCTGGTAAATTCAGAAGGTAAGTACACTCGATCAGAACTGATCCTCCTGAGCAGCTGCTGACTCTTGCTCTCAGGCTTTTTTAAGTATTGGTACAAGTAAAATTCTTTTACTGTGTCTAAAAAAATTAAACTTGCTGTCGGGTCACGAGTTCTGTGCAGCACGAAGCTGCATCCTTCAAATACCTCAGAAATAATCAGAGCAGAAAAGAGCAGCAGCATTTTATTGCAGCGCGGGTGTAATTTGTGGTGCTTTTACTGAATTGCAGAATCACGCAAGGCGTCTGCCCCGTCGGCCGATCCTGGCATTCCTTAACGCCAATTTCCTCCGATCACCTCTTCCTCTTCGGAGGATTCACCACGGACAAGCAGCCTTTAAGTAAGTCGTTCCAAAAGGATTTTGTCTTGTCTTTGTGTTCTCAAACAGCCGCGCACAGAAGCTTGAATTACTGCCAGCTCACCTCGAATTCTTTCTGCATTCCTTCCGTGCTCTTGTGATCCAGCTCCTTACAGTCAACAGCCCGTGTCACAGAGCAGGAGTCGCCGAGTGTGTCGAGACACTATTATTAATAGAAATTATTCTGCTCTAAAAAAAATGTATCTAATGTAAATTGCAATTAGGAGGAGTTTTGCAGGTCTCCCTTCTGACTTCGCTCCCAGAAACCATTGTTAAAGGCCTGTTTTCAAATAGTTTCGTAGGGTTTTTCCTAAAAAAATTTGATTTATTTAAGAACAAAAATGGCCTGTGTTAACCAGAGTATGCGCATGTTGCAGCAGAGGTGAAACAATTAACAGAATATTGTTTGTGTTTGGGGTTTTGCTTGTTTTCAGGCGACGCCTGGATTTATTGTATCAGCAAGAACGAGTGGATACAGTTTGAGCACAACTATTCTGAAAAACCAAGGTACGGGAGACCTGGAAACGCACACCCACAATGTGAGGTTAACACCCTCCTGGGAGCGGGGCTGGAGGCAGCGCGAGGCTCAGGGGCTGGAAAAGAGCAGGAAAAGTGGGGATTTAGGGTTTGCTCTGGCTGCGGAGGCCCCTGAGCTGGAACCTCTGTGTTCCTGTCCTCCGGGAAATGGGACAAGGGCGGGTGGCACCCGGGGGAGTGTCCTCGCTGGTGGCTACTCCTGTGCACACCCAGCACGGTTTTGTTTTCCTGCCGAGTAAATTGGAGGTGAGGACCCGCAATTTAAAAGCATCAAAACTACCGCGATGCGTTCATAGGGCATTGAAAACACTCGTGTCGTGTGAGTTACCCTGATCCGGCTCGTTTGGGGACGCCTTCTGAGCCGAGGTTAAATTAATTAAAAGCAGCAATTCTTCCCGGTCTGCCCTTTGGTGGGGATGAGGAGGGGGGCGTTTTCCTGGCTGAGCTGCCCCCCCACCTGCTTTTCCCCCCACTTTGGAGCAGCTGAATACACGTGTGAGATCCCTGATTTCCCCAAAATTAGGAGAGCAAAACCAAATCCGACTGACGGCGTTCGTTCAGTCTTTTGATTCAAGCGGGACTTGAAAACAGAGTTTGTGGGTTTCACACACGGAACGTGTCCCCCCAGCCCCGCTCGAACCCCGACACCGTCCACAGCCCATTGTCTGCTGACCGGTTTTCCTCCTCCCACCGCAAACTCCCGTTGAACGAGTCGCGTCTCCGACGTCCTGGTGGAAGGGCCAACTGGCCCCTGTTAACTTTAAATGCAAATCCCCAAGGTGCGTTACCGGGCGGGGTGTTTTTTCGCTTTAAAGGCAGCGCTGATTCCTGTCTCTAGGCTGTGGCACACGGCTTGTGCAAGCGAGGAGGGAGAGGTGATCGTCTTCGGGGGCTGTGCCAACAACTTGCTCGCCCATTCTAAAGCTGTAAGTTTTATTTCGAGTTTTCCCTTCCCCGGCCCTTCCCGCAGGGGCCGTGGGGGCTCGTTGCGGGCGTGAAACGCTTGTGCGGCCTCGTGAGAACTGACAAAGGTGCATAAACAAAGCTGGAAAGGGAAACCTCTTGCTGCTTTTCTGGAAACCGGGTCATTATTCATTATTTAAACAGACAAACTTTCCCTCACGCGTGTGTTTCCCTCGGAGCCACTTCTTATCTCCCAATTATTTCTTTAGCTTTGCCCTCTGCTTCTCGTGGGGGGGGGGGGTGTTTTCAGGGAGCCCCTCCCAGAGTAATTCCTTCGCTGTAGGGAGTCAGGAGAGAACAGGCTGAGTGGGGGGTTGTTCTTTGGCTGGGACAGGGGGGAAAGAACACCAGTTGGTGTTGGAGACCAGGAACGAGCACCTTCTGGTGTAAGAACCGGTGGGCGTCAGCTGGAACGGGCGAGTGGCAAACAAGGGTGGTGTAACTCCGTGCAGCAGCAGCTGGGCTCTGGCAGAGATCGTGTTTATGTGCATTCAAAGAATAGGCGTAACCTGGCGGGTTTTTAACTGATCATGCCTCTCTGTGAAGAAATTTTCCCTAATATCCATCCTAAACCTCCCCTGGTGCAACGTGGGGCCATTCCCCTCCGCCTGTCGGAATAGCAGCTCCCCGAGTGTCCCTAACTCCCCGTGTTGTAGGATTTGGTGAGGATTTGGGGAGCAGTTCTGCATCCAGCTTCTCTCCTGCCTTCGTGACGTATGTGAAGTCCACTCTGCTCCCCACCATCAGCCTCTCCACCCCCGGAGTGGTGGTGCCCTTATCCGTCCTCTCCCGGGGCCGTTTGGGTGGGTTTGGCTCCTGTTGCGACGCCCTGACTCCACGTAACCGAACTGCTTCTCTCTCTCCCACCCCAGGCTCACAGTAACGAAATACTTGTCTTTTCTCTACAACCGAGATCTCTCGTAAGGTAAGAAAAACCAGACTTTGCCCTTAAACTGTCGTGTCTTCACCCGAGTAGCGCAGGGTTCTCGCTAGATGCGTTTGTGTCCCTAACACACTTGAAAACGTCCCTTCCCCTAAAGAATGTAAGAACAGCAGCCGGTATCGAGAGGACGGGGCGAGATTCCCGTCAGCAATGCCTTTGGCACTGACAAGAACAAG
Source organism: Numenius arquata (assembly GCF_964106895.1). Taxonomy (NCBI): domain Eukaryota; kingdom Metazoa; phylum Chordata; class Aves; order Charadriiformes; family Scolopacidae; genus Numenius; species Numenius arquata. The sequence goes on along the minus strand of NC_133581.1, from coordinate 67,862,635 downwards.
CCCTCGCTCAGTAGCTGTAAGGAACGAGCTTCCCTCCTTCATCCTTTTGGGACTGTTTAGTTTGAGGAAGAGGAGGAGGCTGAGGGGAGACCTCATCGCTCTCTACAACTACTTGACACTGTAGAGAGGTTGGTGCTGGTCTCTTGGCACAGGTAATTAATGACAGAACGAGAGGGAATGGCTTCAAGCTCCAGCAGGGTAGGTTTAGACTGAACATTAGGAAAGAATTTTTCACAGAAAGAGTGGTCGGGCATTGGAACAGGCTGCCCAGGGAGGTGGTGGAGTCACCATCCCTGGATGTGTTTAAGAGCCGTTTAGATGTGGTGTTGGGGGATATGGTGTAGGGGAGAACTTTGTAGTGTAGGGTAGATGGTTGGACTCGATGATCCCAAGGGTCTCTTCCAACCTGGACGATTCTATGATTCTATGGTCCTCGTGCTAATTCCAGCTGCGTTTCCTTCTCCCCCAGGCTGTGCCTGGAAGCCGTCATTTGCTTTAAGGAGATATTGGCCAGTTCCTGGAATTGTCTCCCCAAGCACTTGCTGCACAGCGTCAATCAGCGCTTCGGAAGCAACAACACCTCGGGTTCCTGAGCCCTCCGCGGCCGGCGCCCGCCCACGAGCGGCTCCGAGATGGAATAACCTCACGGAGCGTGGCAAAACATTAAACTTGTATAGGTTAAATATCCCTAGCCTCGTAGGTAGTCGCTTCTCGCCTTTTAAGTTGCATGTGAATGGCCTAGAGAGAACCTATTTTTGTGTCAAGATGTTCGTTTGCAATAAATGTATTTAAGGCGAGTGGAGATGCAGCCTCTGCCCAAGCTAAAAACTAGGCCTGGGTTTGTCCACCTCGAGGGAGGAGGGATGGGGGTGGGAGCGTGTGGAAATCCTCCATGGTGTGGAATTGTGCGGGACAGAGGAGGGACCCCACGAAGAGGAGAGTTGCTTTAGTGGAGGCTGAAGATGGCTGCGGGGGGGGGAGGGGAACAGCCCTGGTTTGGTCTATACGGCGTTAGGAAACTTAAGGGCAGAGAAGGGGGGACTGGGAAAGCGTACGTTTGTGTCGGAGTCGAGCAACCTGTCGTTAAAGCCTCAGCTGTTAAAGCGCCGCTGCCCTCTGCTCCTGCGTAGTTTGGTTGTTTGGTTTTGGTTTTTTTTTTTTTTTTTGGAACTCTTTTATGTTGTGTAACTTCAATTGTGAACCTTAGGTAGCAGATATTCTGCCCTGAGAAGTGTAAGTGAAAGTGCTTGAGCCTGTTGTCCGCCTGTCGCTGACCTTCGCTGACTCGGCCCCAGCAGGTGACATCGGGGACAAGGAACAGGCTGTTGCTGCTGTGGGGAAGGGGTGAAATCATGTTTTAAGCTGTCCTCAAAAAAAAAAAAAATTAAAAAATTAAAAAGTTTGAATTCTAGAACAAAATAACTCCTGGATTGTAATTCCTGCGCGGGCTGTAGCTGGAGTTAAGCGGTGCAGACCCTCGGAGCGGTGGTTTCCTGTCTCTGGGAGGTGCTGACACAGCACACGGGGGTTTTATTCTGACCTTCCGGATCCCTCCCTGCCTCTTCCTCGCCTCCCCAGGGGCAGTAATTCTGGGCACGGTGCAGCTGCGCTGCTGGGAGCGGGCGCTCCGGAGGGCTGGGAATGCACCTCCCACTTCCTGGCAGCGCAGGGCGTATTTGGGGGGAAAAAAAAAAAAAAATATCAAATTCTCCCTTTTCTCCAATGAAGCCTTTTGCACTGAAACTCCAGTCCCCGTCGGAGGAAAGAGGCAGAACCCAACACGGCAAGAGTATTGCTGCGGCAAATCCCAGCAGGCCCTTTCCCAGCAGCCGGGGAGGGAGCGCTCGGCTCCGGAGTTCAAAGAACAAGGAGCCAGAGGTGACAGCACTGACCCAGCGCCAGCCATTTACTTGCAGGTGTTTATGTTATTTGTATGGAGTCGCTAAGAGTCCACCTAAAGCACGCTGCAGGAACCGGCCCTCCTCCGCCGGCCACCGAAGAAGCTCAATTCAGTGACGCTAAGGGCAGCCGGGATAGGTCTCTCCGTCCCTCCGTCTGTCTGTCCCGGATGCAGGTGCTGGATTCCGACTGCGCGACCCAAAGTACGGAATCACTTCTTTTTCCTGTTCAGGAGATGAGGTGCAGAGACTTTCACTTTCCCAGGAATATTTCTTGACAAATCGGTGTCCTGCAAAGCATTGGAGATGAGAAGTTGAACACAGAAGAAAAGCATTTAGGAACATCTTCCTCCCCCCCCACCAGCTTCCATATCGGATGGGCCCATTTCTGCCAGCTTTTCCCCCAAAGAAAAGGTGGCTGATGTCAGGCTCTCGTGTCATATTTTATTAATTAAAGACTTAATGGGTTGTTGTGAAGCTTCCACGTATCGGCTCTGTTCCGCTGGGCCGGCAATTCCCTGTTCTCTTGGAGGTCATGGCAAGGCCCCAGCCCTCTCCCCATTTGAGTAGGAAATCGAGGAAAGGGCAAGAAAAGTAGAAGAAAATGGCCCCGAGCTGGGCCGAGTCCTGTCTGAGCGGAGAGACGACGCCTTCACCCGGTGGGAACTTCCCCTCCCAAAACTAGAGGACTTTTAGAAAGATGGTATTTTTGCCTGACACGCTATTTTAGATCAAGAGCAACACAACACAGACACCGAAGGCCCAGCGCTACGCCTGCGGCTCCATTTTTAATGATTTTTCCCAGCTTAAGCCGTACGTTTTCCCCGGGAGTACTGAGAGACGCAACGCTGCTAAAAAATAGCAATAGCAGACTTGGTTTTTGGAAGTATTTACCCCCAAAATGGCACCAGTGGCCATTCTGCTACTGCTCTTGTGTTTGTAGGAGAGAAACAAACGGGGTTCTAATTGCCAAGCGGCTGAATACGAGCCGGCAGTGTGCCCAGGTGGCCAAGAAAGCCAACGGCATCCTGGCTTGTATTAGAAATAGCGTGACCAGCAGAAGTAGGGAGGTGATTGTGCCCCTGTGCTCAGCACTGGTGAGGCCACACCTGGAGTATTGTGTCCAGTTTTGGGCACCTCAATCCAAGAGAGATATCGAGGTGCTGGAGCGGGCACAGAGGAGGGCAACGAAGCTGGTGAAGGGCCTGGAAAACAAATCCTATGAAGAGCGGTTGAAGGAGCTGGGCCTGTTTAGTTTGAGGAAGAGGAGGCTGAGGGGAGACCTCATCACTCTCTACAACTACTTGAAAGGACACTGTAGAGAGGTTGGTGCTGGTCTCTTGGCACAGGTAACTAATGACAGAACGAGAGGGAATGGCTTCAAGCTCCAGCAGGGTAGGTTTAGACTGAACATTAGGAAAGAATTTTTCACAGAAAGAGTGGTCGGGCATTGGAACAGGCTGCCCAGGGAGGGGGTGGAGTCACCATCCCTGGATGTGTTTAAGAGCCGTTTAGATGTGGTGTTGGGGGATATGGTACAGGGGAGAACTTTGTAGAGAAGGGTAGATGGTTGGACTCGATGATCCCAAGGGTCTCTTCCAACCTGGACGATTCTATGATACGATATAGAAATTAGTCACCTTCACGCTGCGGAACAGGTCTTTTTCTCTCGCAGTAGCTTCTTTGGATTGCATAAAATTATGCAAGGCAATCTTTGCAGCTGTAAAAAAAAAAAAAAAAAAACCAAACCAGGAAAAACGCAAACAATCTGTCAAAAGGTGCTGGGTTGAGTAGCTGGGGCACTGGAAAGGATTCGGGAGCTCAAACACGGTACCTTTTCCCTTCTTTTGGGTGCCCGGCGTGAGCTTGACTTTGTACCTTGCGAAAGAAAAGGTTTCTGTGAGTAATTCCCAGGTGCAGCCAAACCCTTCCCACCGAGAGAGTGCTGGGGACTCACTTGTAGTTGGTCATGGCCGTGTAGGGAGCACAGATGGGGACGGCGAAGAGCAGAATGTCCTCGGGGTGGGGCTGGCCCGTCAGGGAGTCCAGCAGCGCCTCGCCTTCCTGACGGGACAAAGGGGCTTCGCTGTGGAACCTGCCTCTCTCCGGCCCCTTCCGCCCGGGTTCCCTGGGGGCAGAGGCCGAAGGGTCTCCCCTTCCAGCTACGATCCCACAGGTACCCTGTGCCACATCTCGTGATGGAGTTACCAAAAAATACTAAATTTAGCTTTATCGGTCACCTCACCGGCACTGAAACACCACACCAGGCCTCGTTACCGACCATCTGCGATTACTAAAATCCCATCATCCGAAACAGAAACGGATTTAGCTTTGAATGACCCCAAAACCAGACCCCCAAATGGAGTTACAACTTCACGGGCTCCACCAGAAGCTTCCCCCTCCCAACAACCGTTATCTTCCTTCGTTAAAGAATTTAAAGAAATCTATTTCTTCCCAGCCTTGGGCGACACCCACAGCCTGTAATTATAGAAAACTGAAGCAATCTTGTATGTAAATAAACTTGTAGGCTAACGAGCAACTCGCCCCGCGTGGTGCTGTGCCACCGTGACCAGGGGGTGCCAAAGCAGGGGACACACTCCGGACACACTTTCTATAGGGGACGTACGGGATAAGCAGGGCGGGAAGATAAAAAAGGTTCTGTTTTTTTTAAAAAATACAATAAATCTGGGTTCTAAGCGTCGCAGGCAAGAGGGGGACTGTGACAGCAGAGCCGAAGGGCTGGGCCTGGTCTGGGAGGGAGCTGCTGCTGCAGCGGGGGCTGCTGCTTCCAGTGGGAGGAAAAAACCTTCTCCTCAGCACCTATCAGGGCTTCAAAGATGAGCACTTACCTCCACTGCCGGCTGATCCTGGTCTTGCTCCTCCTGTGCAGACAAACAGAGGAGACATCAGAGCTGAAATGAGCACACACGACCGCTTTTTTCTCCCCTCAGCCCCTGGAGAAAATAAATTCTTTTAGCAGCGGTACGCACAAAGCCGCGTTCTCACCGCAAAGAGAATTTAACTGATTTTAAAGCAAAGGCAGGGCCCGGTGCTCCCCGGCGGTGCTGGGAAGGCAGCCGGCACAGAGACCGCTGCAGGGATTTTGCTGCTTCTTGACACCAACGGGCTTCCCAGAGTCACGGCATTAGTTGCAGTGTCCTCCACTGTGCCCCAAAGCTGCTCAGCATCCCTGGGAGAATGGAGCTACGCGGTGCCAGGAGAGCCAGGGTGGAAGGGGAGAAGGGACAGACGCACAGACAGGAGAGGAGAGGCGGGCGTCCTGCTCACCTTCTCATCCTGCTGCTCCTCCAGGGCTGGGTCCTGCGACTCGTGCAGCAGGACTCCCGCTGGGAACGGCTCCTTGGCCCCTCCAGCGCCGCGCCGCGTCGCCTTGGGTTTCTGCTGTTGCTTCTTTGCCGGTTCTTCTTTCGTCTTCCCCTTTTTGCCTTTTTTCCCTTTCTCCTCCTTGTTGGACCCTGCAGACTGTGGTCACACAGAGATGGTCAGAGCCAGCGACCCAAGAGACAGGGGAAGGTGGAATTCCTCTGGCTCACCCCCAGCAGCTTCATGATGAGCTCCCGGTCCTCCTCGTCCTGGTCCTTGTACTTCTCCTTCATCTTCTTCATTTTACTCTGCAGAAGAGAACACACCAACAGCTTCAGAAACAGCGACTTTGGCTGAGTTTTGCATCCACAAACACCCAGATGCTGACCCCACACGCACTTTCTGTCCAGGTCTCCTGAACCCCTTTCAGAGCAGCTCACCAGTAACCAAGAGACTATGGTTTCAGTGAGGACCAGCACCATCAGCCTGAAACCACCAAGAGCAGCATCAAGAGTCTAAAACTACCAGGTGGACACGGACATCTCACAGAATTCTGTCCACACTTCACATGGCAACGGCTCAGCCCACGGGGAACCCTGGTCCCTGCCTACCTTCTGGCCCCGCTTGATGGGCTGGGGGGCCGGCACCCCCTTATTGGTGTTGGGAGCAGGGGGAGGCTGCGTCTCCGTCTCTCTCTGCTTCTCTTCGGGCAGCTCCAAGTTCTCAGAGTCGTTTTGCTGCTTCTTTTTCTTCATTTCTCTAAGGAAAACGATCACTTGATACACTGCCTCTTGTTACGACAAGAGAGGCTGCTGCTCTCCTGCCCAAATTACCACCCTGCTTCCCTGCCACGGGGCTACAGGGTAACCTGAGGCACTGGAAATCACTCCTCCCCAGTAAAACCTCTCAAGCCCAGGAATACACAAGAAACCGTTCACAACCCACACTTCCGAAGGACAGAAGCCACCACCCCACAGGCAGGACCCACACTGGAAATGCAGGATGGACAATGGACACGGACCAACTCAGACTGGGAGGTGCAAAACATACCCAGGTCCTGGGGGGGACCAGGGGAGGAGGAGGAGGGATCTACCTCAGTGCAAACACGAAGAGGTTCTCACCTCCGCTCCTTGGCAGACAGATGCCTTCGTCCCTGGGACTTGCTGTCACTCTAAGAAGCGAAAGGCAGTTAGAGCACACCCTGTCCCGCAGCAGCTCACACTGCTCTTTGCCAAACACCCGAGCTGGAACCTTACCAGGTTAGGTTCTTCTTCCTCTTTGGGGGTGATTTTCTGCTGGGATCTGTGGGGAGATCAAAATGGAGCTCATCAACAGACATAGAGCAGCTCAACTGTGGATGCATCTCTACAGCCCAGACGCTGGTTGCACTGCTTTTGGCTTTCTAGTTCTTGAAAATCCCAGTTTTGGTGAATGGAAAAGGGCAGCAATACTGGGATTCAGTTTACAAAACAAGTCATCGGATCTCTGCCAGCTCGTCTCATGCACACACACAAACAAGCCACGAAGGCAGGCTGGGTACAGCACATGCTAAATAGGACCCCCTGATGTTCCTGCTCGGTTGTGGTATTCCCTGCACAGCCCTCCGTTACCACCCACTCGATCCCGTCTCCTTGCACCCTCTCAGGAGTGCCATTTCCAGGGACAACAGGGAGATAAGCTCATCTCGCAGCCACACACGGAGCAGTAACTCAGCACCAGCTCCAGCAGAAACAACCCATGACTCAAGTTTCTCAAGCCTGAACAGCTCTGGAAAGAAGACGGGGGCAGCCACCTCCTGAGGAGCAGAATCCTGAGGAGCGCGTGGAGCTCCAGGGAAGCTCAGGTCAAAATAGGGAACAGCAGCGATGGAGTGTGTGTGTCTAAGTGCCCACACTGCAGAGAAGAGCAGGTGGTTCCTCACTTACCTTTGAGACTGAAGATGCGACAGGTCGATTGTTGTGTCTGGGTAATTTATCTCTTCCTCCTTCACCTCGCTCTTTGATTCTGGATGTTCTGCTTCATCTTCAGATTCTCCATCCTCCTCATCGGAGTCACCCTCTGGTGCAGGAGATGCGTTTCCTCTGCCCTGGTCAAGGTCAGCAACGCCCTCGTCATGATGACTCTCAGATGTCGCTTCCACATCTTCCGGTGCCTCCTGACACTCCACTTTTTCCTCTTCGCTGCTGCTGTCTCCTCCTTCTGGGCCACACAGGGGAGGAAAATAGAGTTCACATGAGAACCACCAAACCGACCCGAAATGCCAAACCCCAAACATTCCCGTCTGTCAGCGCCCCAGTCACATCCACTGTACCTAACAGCTCCACTTCTTCGGCCACCAGTTCACTGGCACTGCTGGAAACCGTTTCCAGATCCTCATCCTGCACTTTGATCTTCCTTTCTTCTCGATGTCTCCAGACGCAGCTTTCATCCACCTAACAAGAGGCACCTTTATGTCAGGCCAGTAGCAGCTCCAGCGACGGTCGCTTGCCCATTCAGAGAACGCCCCACTCAGCTTTGTTCTTTCCCTTTGAACGCTTTGGTTTTGTCATTCAAAAGGCAAGAAAACTAAACCAGCGCATTTAAACCCACACCAGCAGAGTCCCGAAACACACGGAGGCTTCAGATGGAGCTGGAATAAAAATCCAGCAGGAGCAGCAGCGTTCACGGTGTCTGTTTGTGTTACATGAAGAGAGTGCAAACCGGGGGAGAATGGAAATGAAAGCAGAGTCGTTTTCAGCCAGTAGCATTTTATGGGACTTGTCCCAGTGGGAAAAGAAGTAACTGGGAATATAATGATAAGCAAGAACCAGAAAATAAGCCTCCTATAGCTCCAACCAAATTACAAAAGCCAGCGGGAGCTGCACGGAGGAAGCGGTACCTTAAACAAGAAGCTGAAGCCCATCATCAGATACGAAGGCGGAAGAAAATTCTTCTTCCCTGAAAAAACAAAGGCAGATTCTCAGAGGAGGTTTAAGAGCTACGTTACAGGATGTATTTTCAAAATCCATGTTTATTAGAGGCTTTGGGCTACCAACAAGTTACACTGGGGCTTTTTCTGTCTCTCGGATGACAACAGGAGAAACTCAAAAGCAATTTAGCTAACAATCTTCTGCCCAGGGCCTCAGCTAGAAATGCTGTTGCCTGATGTTCAGTCTAAACCCCCTCAGAACAGATTTTGGGGAGAAGAGGGGGATCTGTCAGCTGCCACGGTGAAGGGGCAGCTCAGGTCACACTGCAGGACAGCACAGCATCTCCAGGGGAAAACGCCTAACGTCAAATTCACACCGTTCCTTTGTGTCTCACCTCGGATCATGAAGCTTCCAGTAGTGAGGTATTCTCCTGTAGGTGCAGTCTTAGAAACCTAAAAAAAAAATAATAAAAAAATATCACGATACACTATAAAGAGTATCTGTCACCAAAGGCCAGCACCGTGTAGTAACAGCACTAAGAAAAGCAACGCTCAAACAAGCTGCATTTTTAACCCATGGGAACAGTTTGCAGGAGGACTCCGTTTCCAAGGGGTTCTTCCTGCCCTTTGTAGAGTATTTCCCTAAGAGATGCTCCAATTCAAGCACACGTTACTGGTGCTATGTTTCAGAAGTCCTGGGTGAGGAACTGGGTTATTGGGGAAATAAGAACACTAAAGGCACCGCGACCTTCAGTTTAATGTAATCTCCCTTACACTTGAGCTGACTGGAAGCTCAGTGAGACTGCAGTTCATACACAAGATAGAAACCCAACTGAAAAAAAAATTAAAACTTCATTTTCAATACAAGTTCTTCCCTTCTGTTAGTAAGAAGCTGAACCTGCAGCATTTCCTCTGTCATCTGCACGTCATATCAGAGGTCACCCCTCCACCCCGGCCCTAAAAGCAGCAGAGCCAGGGAGAACCCGCAAGGAGCGGTATCAGAGAACAAAGTTTCACCACATCCATCAGTTCCCACACAGAGACACTCCGTCTGCAGTCACACACCAGCTCCTCCAGATGTTTTGTCTGCAAAGCTCATGCACGAGTGTCCTTACCTGGTTGTGAGAGACCCACCAAGCACTGGTGACAACACGAGCATCCCAGGCAGCGCTGTAACACAAGGCCATGGTGCCTGCCTCTGTCAGGGTTCGTGGAGGGATGGGTTCACCTACAAAGGAACACCCAACACACCGGTGAATGTGAACCATGCACAACAGCGAAATTCTCCAACTTCCACACTTGCCCTAATCCAGCGTCTGAGCTCTCCAGGGACCCTGGGCAGAGAAAATATGGCCCGGCTAAGCTTGAAGGTGGGATGGACAGAGCAGAAGCAGCAACAGCAGATGTTCTTCACAGCCCTCCAACACAGGTTGAAACCAGCTGTTCTCTGCTCCTTCCACAGCTCAGCTCCTCAAGCGAGCAGTAAATGTGCTCCTCACAACACAAGGCCAATGTCCACCACCCCCCAGGAAGGGGGGACGGGCAGGGCGTGCCCAGCTGGTCTCCCATGAGACCCATCCCACTGCATTAACACCTCTCTGCTGAGATCAGCACCCTCCATCAGCACCCAAACCGCTCATAGAATCATCTTGGTTGGAAGGGACCTTAAAATCATCGAGTCCAACCATCAACCAAACACTGCCAAACCCACCACTAACCCATGTCCCTCAGCACCACGTCTGCCCAGCTTTTAAATACCTCCAGGGATGGTGACATCACCACTGCCCTGGGCAGCCTCTTCCAATGTTTGATAACTGTTTTGGTGTAGAAAGTTTTCCCAATATCCATCTTAAACATCCCCTAGTGCAACTGAAGGCCATTTCCTCTTCTCCTACTGTTTGTATGCCACCACTCAAAGTCTCAGGAGAACTCCAGTCCCTGTGGCCAGCAGCAAGCACTTGCCCCCCACCTCTTAGAGGGCACCCCCACCCTTAGAGACACCTAACACTTGTCTCTGTGAACACATCTCCATTGCTCCTTCCCACCGGGAGCTGAGCTGAGCAATTGCAGTCAGCCAACCTGATCTTGGAAGAATCGATGACTCTCATGTCCTATGGGAAACATCTGCTGGATCTGGCTACCCCTGTGAGGGGAGAAGGCAGCTCGCCAGGCTGGGCTCAGACATGCAACGCAGAGATTACCAGGTCTCCGTGCCCCCCGAGTCCCTGCATCAGTCCCACACAAGGTACCTGATGGGTTCTTGATGACACAGCTCGTGGCTCCGTGGAGATCAGCATGCACGTATATGTCCCCTGGAAAAGAGGAGACTCGGATCAGTCACACACGTGGCAACTACACGTATCACGGGAGTCCCTCCAGCCTTCTCTTACCCCACAGTGCTGGAGGCTCCAGTCTCCCGCCGCAAACCCACCACCACTCCATGGACAAGACACACAGTCTCTGGGACCCACCATCACCAAAGTCCCTTTTTAACCAAGACCCAACCAGAGAGACCTTCCTGTGTCATTCTTTTACATTTACAAAACCGGAAAATAAGAGAGAAACTGAAATACTCCACTTAATCAGACTCTCACCTGGTTTAAGATACCGCTTTACAATCAGCTCGTTCTGCTGTTGATCTCTCCCAGCAATAATAAGGTAATTCTCAGAACTAATGAACCACAGGAACTTCTCAAACCTGCCAAATTACATCAATCCCTTGTGTGAAAAACACCTGGAACTAACAGAACGTTACAAAGGTTTGTTTTTTTTTTTTTTATACCAAACTCTTTACGAATATCCATCTTAACGTCTACTCCTTAAAAAAGACACTGCAAATAGTTTCACATCCATCCGTATTCCTGGGGCATAAAAACAAGGCACGGTACAAATACAGCATCACTGCCAATGATATTTTGAGATAAAAGAGATAAAGTATCATTATCGCAAAGTTAACTGCCTCCTAATTATTTTTATTTTAATAATTCAGTTATTAGGCTATAAAAAGCTTTGGGGTTGCTTTTTTCTTGCTTTTCTTAAATCTACTGTTACTATTTCACAGAGCTGCCAGAAAGTAAAAGTGAATTTTTATTAAGCCCATATTCCTAATCAGGTTAAAAGCAAAAAACTACAAGTCCACGTCCACCGACAGGAACTTTCCCAGGCAAAGGCACTACCAGGATCAGGCTGGCACCTTTGAGGAGCAATTGTAAGAAGATTCAATACAAAGTGTAGCGCTTAGAAATCATAATGAGCTCCACTTCTAAGCTAATGAAAACTCGGCCTGACACAGTCGCTCTGAATTTGCGCAGGTTTACAAAGCATTAGGTAACGACAAGGAAACTGTACTTGCCAATAGACCTTTCTCGCTTTCTGAATGGTGGTAACTGTCTGAACTTCCCTCAACGTCTGCTTCGTTTTCTTCTCAGCTGATTTAAACGCCTATTTAGACAGAAATCACGATCACAATCTGCTGGCACAGGAATCACAAAGCTGATAACTGAACAGGAGGAAAGTTGGCAGGAAATGTCTCCGAACGTTTTCAGCGCGCAGGCTCCACATATCGCTATTCACAGGCCAGGATTCCCCTCATGCACATGTGAGACACCTGACCTAAAATCTTCACAACTCTCCACCCTGGATAGCTGTCCCCTCTGAAGAGCTCTTTGATCGTAAGGATTTCCATTGATTTTCCACTCCTGCCTCCATAAGCACTGGGCTGTCAATATCTCCACCAAGCACCTGTCTTAGGTCTTCACAAAGCTACTGGTGGAAACCAGATGATACACCTGGTATCAAGGTGTAAAGAATAAAAATCAAGAATAGAACAGGTGTTATCTGCCAGAACCTGGTTGGTTCTTACCTCTCGTGTCTCATTAGGACTGCCTAGACCAAGTTAGGAATTTCCACTGATCAGTGACAGTGGATATCTTCTAAGTATCTTCTAAAACCAAAGAAGAAATTACCTTTTCTGCAGCTTCTACCGTCTTCTGAGTTTTCTTGGCTGCATGTCTTTTGTGATCATAGTACCTGCGAAACGCAAGTTCGTTTGTATCTGAAACCACAGCAGATTCACTCATTTTTAGAATACACTTAGTACAGTCCTCTACATTTGCCATTAGCATTCAGTTTTGAGCTTTTTTTCTTCAGCAGAGATCTTCGGCTTAGTCTTCCCCCGAGAAGAGCAGCCAGAAGAAGTCTGTCCTCTCCTCAGAGAGACAGAGCACCCTGTTCGGGTTCATGTGTGGCAAAAGTAGTCATTTTGTTCCACGTGTCACTATGCAGAATTGCACATGGAATTAAATTAACATGATAGCCAGAGACTGGCTGCTCTGCAACAGCGAGATGCTACTTTCGGACCAAGAAAACGCACGTCCTAGAGCTCAGGGCAAGCTGTCCATTCCAGTTTCTAACTCTTAACAAGATATACACAGAGCCCTTCCTCTGATGTTTTCTCTAACAACTGCAAACATACAGAAACTTCTACTACCAAACACACATTTACTGCAAACCTTACTTTTTGGCGTTGGCGTACGCAGACAAACTGAGATCAACATCTACTAATGACGGTTTGTTTTTCTGAGGTTTCTTCAACTGTTTGCTTTTATTCTTTTTCTTTTTTCCCTTCGGTTCTTCAGTTTCTTCTTTCTCTAAATCAGCATCATCCTCCTCCTCTTCCTCTTCTGATAATATATATGGGTTCCTAAAAATACATGACATCATACGATTAAACGAACTGGTTATTTTTCACCCTTACTGCAATGCACTCTTACTTCTACTCTCTCATGAAGACTGGAAATGGCCTAAGGAACCCTTAAACCCCTTTCACTGTGCAGCTGCAGGAAGGCCCCAGGATGCCCAGGAAGCCCTCCCCGATGTCTTGGAGTTGGACAAAGTTTGGGGGAAAAAAAAGAAAAAAGAAAACAAAAGCAGAAGATAAAGAGTCCAGATTTTCCAATCGAAGGAAGTGACATTTTCCAAGGTCATTTCTTCTATCAAAAGACACACATTCGTGCTAACAACCTAGAGAAAAATCTAGACTTAAAAATGAAGAATGGTTCCAAAGACCTACTTTCATTGAGTAAAAGAAACACAAGACATCCTATGTGTGATCGCCGCACAGAAAGAGAACAGCTACATCATCACATTGACTCATTGAAGAGGAACAGCAATGTGCTGATTTAAAACCTCAAGAAATACCTGCTCCACTCTTTTCAAAGAGGTACGCTGAGCACACATGAGCTACATTTGTATTTGCTTCTCGCCAGGATATTAAATCCTGCTTGATACAGCTGTACTAACTCTGGGTAGCAAAAGGTGCTGGAGCAGCATAAAATAACGTTGTTCATAAAGGAAAATATATCTCTGCAGTCCGCTGTACCAAGGACACATCATTCAGCACTGGGTGGGCTGGCTGAGGGTGTTTGATCAGCGAAGCGATCACTACTCACTACTGAAACAGAGGGAGAGGAGAGGCTGATGCCACAGTTGCAGACACAGAAGTCACCCCTGAAAACGAATTTATTCTATACACTCACGTCTCTGAAAATGAGTAACTAAAAATTCATATATTCACTTTGCCACATTACAGCTTTCATACCAAAAGTTCTAGCTATAAAAAAGAAATTCTCGCTTTTTCATCTCTAGCATCCCGAAACACCGTCAGACAAGGATTTTAAAGACACTCCAAACACTGCTTCACTGCGACTTCTCTCACCAGCACTTTTACAAGAACCAGCATCAAAATTTGCAGCTCACCAGCTGCAAACTGGAACCATTAGCCTCTCACTGGTCCGCCATCAGCAGCATCAAAAGGGGCAGGATCTCATGTGAATTTCAGATCAAAGAAGTGTAAATCCGAGAGATAACTGCTGCCTGACAGACTGGAGCTTTGGAGCTCTCCTGCTTTAGGACACCTTCCAGCCATTTAGAATATAGTCAGGCTCTAAAAACACTGAAACAGAAGCTATCACAGTAACCAAATTACTATTATTTTTGAAAGCAAAAAAGAAGGCATCTCTCTGCTCAGAGAACTATGTTCTCTTCATGCTGCTGTAAGAAAAACCAAACAATTTAAATACCAATGCACAAAAAAGGTATTTGTCTCCTGTGCAGCTCACACAGTCAGTCCTACTTGCATTTGTACAGTGATCTACAACGTACTTACCTCAGCAGCATCGTGATATGATTTGTCTGAAGCTTTAACTCTTTGATTGCGTTTGCAACGGGGTCTCCCTGCGCTTGAGCTTCTTTAACAATGGCTCCGATCTCTGTCCAGTCGATCTGGTTGGCTAACGCACTCCGGACCACCTGGATGGCTCGGTCCACGATCTCCAAGTTCATTTCTATAAGTTCTCCTTTTATCTTATCAGCTTCCTTAAGGAAAAAAAAAAAAAAAAAAAAAAAGTTTATACCCATTGAAGCTAAACACACACCCAGCAGTAATTTTTTAAAAAATAAATACATTTATTAATATTGAGATGAAATCCAAGAATAGCACTGAATTGAGCCAAGGACAATGGCCAACTCAACTCCTACAAGAAGAGCAGCACAAGAAAATTTTGGGGAGAGAGGTACAAAGCACTCATAAGTTTGCAGAGCCTTACAGGGTCCCCGAGGGGCTGCAGGGTGCTCGGTGACAACACAAGGCTTCGTTTTGGGGTCTAACGCTGACAGTACCAATGCAGATGAGCAGGTACGACTCTTCAAGAAACACTATGTATATCCTTAGTTAAAAAATAAAATCTCAGTCTTACCTGAGCTTGCTGAAGAGCTTCTAGTCTGTGCTCATGATCCCTACGGACGTTTTCCAGTTTTTTCAATGCTTGCTTTTCCTTTCAAAATAAGATGGAAAAAAATATATACAAATGGCATCTTGTCACCTCATCACTGCAAGACATTCAATAGACCGTTCCAGCACAGAAAAATACAGCAGTGTAAGAAGAGATGTAGAGTCTCCAAAATACTGTTGTTAATGCTATTATTTGTATTCCAAGCAGAATCAACTGCTACATTCTACATCTTGAAATTCTGACCACCACCGACCCAGCGTTTCCATAGCAAAAATAAGGAATGACACCTCCTTCACCCCAGGTGACAAGAACTAATGAAGCATTTGAAGGTCAGAGAGCCTCCTCAGTTGCCCCACTCCTGCATGACAGCGTACCTGCTGCAGTGCTTTCAGATCGATTTTCTGTCCCTCTAGCTTGGAGTAGAACTCGTCTGCCGCCTGCAAGAGAAAATCAGCTTTAAGAATCTCCAAGTTGCACTAACTTAGATCAGCAACGAGCAGGCAGAGGAAGTTCTGCTCCAGAAAGGTGGCTGCAAAGCACTAAAAAAAAAAAAAAAAACAGACAGACGCTAAAACAGGGTTCAGTAACTTCCTCTATTTTGCCTTCACGTGAGACGAGTTCAGGAACACACTCAAGGGTACATCTCGCTGCAAACCAGGGGCTACACACAAGTAAATCAGAGGCCAAACTACGGCCCACGTTTCTTGCTAAGAAACGATGAAAAAGAAGCTGCTGTTTGACACAGTGTGCTCTTCAGATTAAATGATTGCAATGATGGAACTATCTGTCCTGAGTTCATGCTGCTTCAGTACGTCAGTTAAAAAACAAAACAAACAAAAATAAAACACAAAAACCTAGAAAGTATGCCTGAGAACTGCTCCCGGTGTTCAAGATGTCAAACCCTGTACTTAAAACAAAAGAAGAGGAAAGTTTTAGGCTGCTTAGATCATCAGAGCTGTGAAGGAGATGACACAAATTCAGCCAGGAAGCAGAGTAGGAAAGTGAAATGGGAATTCTGGAGATCAAGGTCAGGAACAACACGCAGTTAACGATTTCAGATGTTAACAAGTCAAGGACCAGGAAGGACAACACTCAAGGAAATACTAAATCAAGTGCCTGAAGCTTTCAAAGTAGTAACCGGAAGAATATAAACGCGATGGCTGTGACAACTGTTTGCCTCCAGCGATAACTCAGCGTCTGAACTCTCCACTAACACTAAACGTTTGACCGGGACTGACAATAGCCACCTTCAACACACACCTCTGCTCAGTGCCACATCCTCTATTTCAGCTAAAGGATCTAACTGAGTTCATAAAATAAAGCCAACACTGCTCAGCAGCAGCCTAAAGGCCTTGGGTTACTCGGCCTTTTCTGCATAAAACATTTATCGATAAAATTAATCAGCTCTTCCAAGGTCTATGTTTTCATTAACAACTTCTGCACCGTATTTTAATTACTCTTTTTAGCATCAGTCAATTAAAGCACTTAAGTACAGTATCAGCAAAAGCACTGTACCTTATTGAATGAGTCAAATTCCAAGTACGGACATTTTGAATGTTGAGAAAACAAGAAAGGATGAAATTCCTCATATCTGTAAAATACACATTTGATATTATCACCTGAAAACTAATTTATGTTATGCAGACTAGTAGAAAAAGAAATAAATACTTCAAATATTTACGTGTAGATATCTTCTGCTGGTTTATCTGGTTCCAGACTTGGCTTTTTCTCCCTCTTCTGGATAATGTAACCCTAAAAAAATACATAAATATGTCACCAGCATTTGTCTTTGAAAAGGATCCTCCTTACCTTGGCAAGGCAGCAAGTTTTGGGTGCCTCAGCATGAGACAGTAAATCATTCTAGCAGGGAAACCTTGTGGCAGAAGCAAAGGGATTGACTGAGTAAAGCCCTGACCCCCTGGCTTGTCAACTCCAACTTCTTCCAGAAAAAAAGGTGAACTTCTCTTACAAACCTCAGGGCTATCCTACAGCTTCTCACACAAACGCACAGTTTACGTGCAGGGCAGTGTTACCTGCCATTAAAGCACAAGCACAATTCTCACAGGACCTACATAATCTGCTTGCAAAGTATTTAATTGCTGCACATCCAGTGGAAGGAAGCAATTTTCATTCCCCATCATTACCTGGAGCCCAAGCTCACAGAATAAAATCTGTGGTTGATAACACCAGGGACAAGCGTGTGCTGAAAAATACCTGCCTTCCAGTTTAATTCTGCAATTCCTGCATAACCGACAACCACGTCGCCCACTGAGACCCACCTTTCCACTGAAGCTGTCAGTTAGTGTCATATATTCTTCCGCTTTCTCTAAAGCGGCCAGCACTTTTTCAATATTTTCTAAAGAGAGAGGGGAGAGGAATATTTTAAAACACCTAGAACGGAAAGATTGTTTATATAAACACAACACACCAGCAGATCAACAAAAGGCCCGGGCAACTGCTCTGCCAATTCAGTGTCTGAAGCAACGGGTCCAACCTAATCATGGTAAGTAGGATTTTAGCGTGTCTCAGAAATAAAATAGCAGATATCCTTTACCCCGGGTGCTTCACTATAGCAAATACTGTTCATTTTAAACAGGGGCCTCAGTACGCATCTGATATTTCGGGAATTTTTAATAAAAAAAAATAATCTTTACAGGTACTTCTATTTGAGTTTCAGAAAAAAAAAAAAAGGCCCCACAAATGCTAGCACTTTATAAAAATAAAACTACAGAGGCAAAGCATAAACCAGTAGCTGTGAGAAGTTATTTATCTGTTACAAAGTTGATTTATTACAGCATCATAATGCAGAAGGAA
Source organism: Numenius arquata (assembly GCF_964106895.1). Classification (NCBI taxonomy): domain Eukaryota; kingdom Metazoa; phylum Chordata; class Aves; order Charadriiformes; family Scolopacidae; genus Numenius; species Numenius arquata. The sequence goes on along the minus strand of NC_133581.1, from coordinate 67,844,900 downwards.
GCAAAAAATCCTTATGATTTATGGAAAATATAATGCACATAAAAAAAAAAGAGCGCAGAAAAATCTATTCTGACTTTACTACCCAAATCCATAATTTCCCAATAAATGTAAAGCTGCTACTTTATCAAATCCCCACTGTGTTTGCTATAGATAAAGGAAGACTTTGATGCCAACTCTTCTATACAGGATTCTTGTAAAACATCCCTTTATACAGCCAGAATCCACCTGATGTGTAAGGTGGTATCTCACTGTAAAACCACTTAGGCTACAGAAGGAGTCTAATGTTTTTTCTCCAATATATGCTCAATTCAAGAGTTTTAACGTGAACAAGGTTGGTCCCCAACCTATCAACTTTAAAACATATAACCACATGGTCAGAACTACAGGGTTAAGAATTAGTTAACTCTTTGGAAAAAAATACTACACAGGCATAAAAATTACCATATATATAGTACAGCCTTTAAAATGTTATTTCCTTCCTACCTTTACTTTCCATGTGCTGATCTATTTTGACATAACCAGAAAACCCAGCTTCTATAAGGCAATGCTCAATGAGAGTGGCTCCATAAGCTGTTAAAAAAAAAAAAAGGATCATCTATGGAAAACATTCACAATGAAATTTGTATTCACACTGAAAATATGAGGGCTGTGAAACTACAGCCAATCCTCAGAGAGGTTGGGGAGAGGGAGGGAGTTGTGGTCCCGAATTCAGGAGGCTGAGTCCAGGGAGGGCAGATGACCAGGACACTCCCATGGTGGCCCTCTCAGAAGTGCTCACAGCTGGGTCTCAGCTTACGGCTCACATGTTCCTACAAACTTAAGGATGCTTAGGGTCATCTGGAACCGGGAAAGGTCAAGGACAGAGTGAGGGTATACAGGAAGGATGGCCAAAATGGAATAAAACCTTTACATTTAAAAGGGGGGAGGGTAAGTTTCTGAAGAGTGTAGGAAACCCAACATGGGTGGCAAACTGCCTGGCTTGGGATATTACAAAGGGTGAAGCCATACAAACTCTGTAGCTCAAATAAAGAACTAGGAAAAAGGTGGCAAAGCCAAATGTGACACGAGTGACAAAAGAAACAGACACAGCCCCATTTGAACAAGGTGCAGAAAAGGAGCAAATGAAAACAGATATATAAACTCCTACAAAGATGCTTAACGACTAAGATGCAAGATAGGGCCATTAGAACACTGAGAGCAAGCAAAGCAGAAACATGGAGGAAGGAAGACAACCACTGGGACAGTGCAGCATTAAGCTTAGAATGATGTAGGTGACCTTAGAGCAGGTGAGCAGGATGTTAAGAGTCCAAACAAATTAACAAGATTGAAAAAAAAAAAAAAAAAACCACTTGGAAAAAAAAATAACGGCACAATCGGGGTTGGAACTCGATGATCTTTAAGGTCCCTTCCAACTCTAACCATTCTGTGATTCTGTGAATCCCATGGGAATGAAACCCCAGGCCTATATCTGGGACATGAGGTATGAGGGCTACAGTCTGAACTGCCTGAGCAGAGCTTCTGGTCACCCCAACATGCAGAGGGACAGCCAGGAGATTGTGAAAGCAGGACACACAACAGCTAAATCAGGTTTTAATCATCCCAGCCTGGCTGGGGAGACATTATGTCATGGTACAAGCCTGACACTAAAATTTACCTGGATCCACGCTAGCACAACAAAAGCCCAAGAAATCTCCTACGGGCATTCGCAGCTCCAGAGGGAATATTACATAAAGCAAAGAAGCTTCTTAGAAGAAAGGAAATTAAGACAATCAATAAACAGCAATGTCTGCAAACAGCCTGCAGGCTGTTTCAAGATGCTATTTTGGAGGGTCACAACAAATGCTTATCACTTATTAAGCAGTGTTTCAGAAAAACCCAAGGAAGGCTGGCATGACTGAACATCGGGTTAAGAGAAAGTGTTAAAAGCAAAAAGTTATGTGAAGTTGCATCCCTTGAGGAAAATGGGAGACCAAACCCTGGCAGGTGAATTTAAAACACAGCAACACTGGTCAAAATTCATTTTGAGAAAAATCTGGGGGAAAAAAAAGCCCATCAAAATTAAGAATAAAGCCTTTCCCGATATATCACAAGCAGGAAGCCTGCTAGAATCAGTAGGTTCAAGAAACGATCAAGGTGCCAAAGGAACACAGAAAAATTAAATTAATGTCTTTGAGTTTCATTCACAGCGCAGGGGCACAGGGAAGCTCTGGCTGGAACGTTTCTTTGCAAGCAGTACGTCTGAAAATCTGCTTCAAAGCCAGTTGTCAGAAGGGGTGATGGATTCAACAGACCAAACAAGCAGCAGTAAATCCTCGGGATCATGCGGTACTCAGCCAGGCATTTAAAGGAACTGGCTTTTAAATGCCAGTTTAAAAAAATCCTTGAACGAGGATGGAGATGCCAAACTGTTAACTGCAGTTTGCAATGTCTCTCTCGCCTCAGCAGCAGAGGCACAATTTTTAAAAGGATCTAGAAAACTATCAACCCTTCTTAGCTGTCATGATTTAACCCCAAGCAGTAACCAGGACCACGCAGCCATTCACTCACTCCCCCTGCCCCAGCAGGACAGGGGAGGAGAATCGGAAAAGAAAGGAAACCTCGTGGGTTGAGATAAAGACAGTTTAATGGAACACTAATGGAAGAGAAGATGATAGTAACAATAATGAGAAAAGAGTATACAAAATGAGCGATGCAACACAATTGCTCACCACCTGACGATCGATTGCCCAGCCCATCCCGAGCAGCGATCAGAGATTCCTGCCCCCCTGGACAAACGCCATTTATATACTGAGCATGACGTCTGTGGGGTGGAATATTCCTTTGGCCAGCTTGTGCTGCCTGTGATCCCTCTCGGCTTCTCTGGGAAGCTGGAAGAGTCCTTGACCTAATCTAAGCATTACCCAGCAACAACTCAAACAATGTGCGTTATCAACATTATTCTCATATTAAATCCCAAACACAGCGGCTATTGGAAAAACTAATTCTGTCGAGGCTGAAACCAGGACATACCCTAAAGACTAAACTAGCAGAGAGCTTTGCACTCGATACAGAAGAGCCAATCGAGTTTTGTATTCTGCATCATCTACAAGACAGTTAAAAAGCACAAAGACAAGGGAGGTCAAACAGATGAGGTCTACTTGGATTTTCCAGAAAGCACTTAGCAAAGCTCAACCCAGAGCTCTGAGTGAAAACAAGCTGCCACTGGACGACAGGACAGCCCCTGTCTGGATTAGAAAGTGGTTGGAAAACAGGAAAAGGGGAGGAGGAATAAACTGTCAGGTTGCAGGGAGGGGAGGAAAGTTGAGCTCTACGGGGACCTCCTCTAGGGCCTGCAATAATGGACATACACCCAACCAGCGCTGGCCCAAGGTTAAGCTGATTGACCAGAATGTGAGGAAGTACAGACACAACGTGAGAAACTGCTGGACACGACGGTCACCAGCGTGAGACGTGGCAAAAATTAAGAAAAGTGGCAGGAGGGATGGCTGGGTTTCACAGGTGGTGAAGGAGAAGTGGGGTGAGAAACAGCCAAACTCACATGGGAAGTGAATCGTGGGCCTTTCAGAGAGGGGAGCTTCACCAGGCCAGCTGTGCCCGGGAACCCAGATCAGTAACACTACGTAAGGCCAAGGTGACCAGATAACGGTATCAGAAATACCAAATTTGGGTATGGGTATAGAAAAACTGGGACCAATGAAGGAAAGTAATTAGCGGGTTGTTTATTTAGGAGGAGACCGGGGTGGGGAAAGAGAGGGGCAAAGGTGGTGAAAAAGAGAATCAAGAAATGGGGAAATTAATGCTTATGTCTGCAAATTAAGTGATTTGAGCTGCTCAGGGGTACCTGCCGAGCAATCCTGTGCTTGACCAACACTGCCAAATCAGGAGGATAAACCACACTTGTTCTGACCATGTCACACAAGTCAAATTTGCTTCTGTGGTCAGGAAAACCGAGGCACGAGGTGCTTTGCCCGGCGACCAGAGAAGTTGTTCCAGGACTGGCAGCACCGTCAGACTCCAACCACTTCCTAACCGCATCCTTGCTCTGACCGTACACTTACATCTCCTATTCGGTACCCCCAAAGACAAGACACTGGACAAAATGCATCAAGTCAGAGCTCCCACAGGGCTACTCTCAGGTCCTCATCACCGCAGGATCACAGCAAGGCTCAGCTCTCTCTGCAGTTGGCTTGGAATCAAAAAGCTCTACTCTGTTTTCAAAGGCTTGGGGATTTTGTTGTTTTTCACACATACATAACAGCAGACTGTCGGAAGCAATATCCAAAAAAAAAAAAAGACTGCTTGAAATTGTCCTCATTTTCAGCATCATCTAAACATAACGTGTATTGATCTCATTTCCTTTTCTAATGAATCAGAATTACTTACGAAGATGCGGGTTAAGAACCCTCTTCAGTTGTTCCCCTTTGGGTGCATTTGATATTATTTCAGTTAACCTACAAAAGATAAGGGAGAATTGTCATTCCAAAGAACACTGGAGTTTAAGACTACACCATACTTCTTAGAAGCTGCAAAACATTTTCAGTTTTAAAAAAAGAAGTGCCAAATGGCCTGTAATACGTGAAAAGGTTACCCAAAGATACGCTGCCTTTCAGAGTTCCAAGTAATTTAGGTTTATTCAATATATATACACCATCTGAAAGCGATCACCTTTCCAAGGTTGGCAGAGGTGCAGGCGCTTTCGCGCTGTCGACTGGGTACCGCTCCCGAACAGCGAACCTGACGTCATCCGCTTCATCCGTGCGAAACCTCAGAATGTTTAAAATGATGTACTCGTAGTCTGTCAGGACGACGTTACCCTGCGAGCACGGGACAGGGGACCATCAGCAAAGGCTGTGCTCCCGTGCCCTGCTTCCAGAGAACATGCTGGGAGCTTCGCACTCACCCTGTCGTACAGCTCAACGATCAGGTGATACGCAGCTTCGTCGCTTCCAAACTGGAAGTCCACGATCCTGTCTATACCCAGCTGTTTGACACTGACAAGTCTTCTGGTCTTTAAATGCTTTCGGCACTGCAAATAACAGAGAAGGTGTCTGTGAGATGATGCAAATAGACCCACTTGTGATATTTTATACTGAAATAAATTCTTAGCTATAGATTCCTCCCCTGACACTGACCATTTCTTACTTAAACAAATACCATAAGGCTAAAACGCCCATCTTGGTAATACAGAGACAAGACACCTCTTAGCAAAATAAAACCTCAATATTTATAGTTAATATAATTGTTCCAGCTTCTTAACCTTGAGCCACTTTTTGACATTAAAAACTGCTATTTTTTTAGCTCAACAAGTGAGCAACTAGTTAAAATTCAAAGGGTTTATTTTACAAAGACAGCCAGGATTATCCCTGTATCCATGTATGACCTGGAAAGCCACCCTGGAGAATCTCTGCTAAGTCATAGAATCATAGAATGGTTGGAGTTGGAAGGGACCTTAAAGATCAACCAGTTCCAACCCCCTGCCCTGGGCAGGGACACCTCCCACCAGAGCAGGTTGCTCAAAGCCCCCTCCAACCTGGCCTTGAACCCCTCCAGGGGTGGGGCAGCCCTGTAGGCCCCCTTTAGGTACTGGAAGTCATTTCAGTGAGGCCGCATCCATAGGCTAAGCAGACCTATGTGAGCCAGCACTCGGGCTGCATCCCTGCAAATCCACCTGCAGGAGCACAGCCCAACTAGCAGCAAGATCTGAGCCCTCAAAGCCCAGCAGAACGAAGAGCAGGACTCTATTAACACAGGGTGCTGTGTCCAGGGCCTAAAAATTTGGACAATCCAACTGGAATGACGAGACCTTTGCCAAAGTAAAATTCCAAAAGGTCTGGGTGGCCCAGAAAATGTCCAGCAGACTAAATTTAGTCTTCATAAATTCAAATTTTCATTGTTTCAGGCACTGAACATCAACAACGTGACCCGCTATTTGCTCTTCCTGGGTCTTCAGTCACCCACTTGATCAGGATCCATCAGGAAAATCCTTCCACTATTTTTTTCTGTCTCAAATCCTTCCATTCCAAGGACAGAACATTAATGCTGCTTTCTGACATCCAGCCATCTTACTAAAAAGAAATTGTAGGTTAGTTTACCTTCATTGCAAAGCTCGATGGCATCATGTTTTTCGGCCACTCGAACTCTGTCGTGTGAATGCGGATACCAGATTCAAGCAGCAGCGTGGCCTTGCAGTCTGGTCTGGGGACAAAATAAAGACTTACTGGCAAGCAACGGGGTTAAAAATTCTCCAACACAACTGGAGGCAAGTAGATGAGGCAAGGGTCTCTCTCAGACAGCACTGGAGTGACATAGTGACAGGACGTGAGCCCTACCTCCCACTTGGCCTGGGCACCAGTATCATATACTAAGTGTTGGGACATAGAATCATAGAATGGTTGGAGTTGGAAGGGACCTTAAAGATCATCGAGTTCCAACCCCCCTGCCTTGGGCAGGGACACCTCCACTAGAGCAGGTTGCTCAAAGCCCCATCCAGCCTGGCCTTGAACCCCTCCAGGGATGGGGCAGCCACAACTTCCCTGGGCAACCTGTTCCAGTGCTTCACCACCCTCACAGTAAAGAATTTCCTCCTAATATCTAATCTAAATCTCCCCTCTTCCAATTTAAAACCATTACCCCTTGTCCTGTCACTACATCTCCTGACAAAGAGTCCCTCTCCGGCTCTCCTGTAGGCTCCCTTCAGATATTGGAAGGCTGCTATGAGGTCTCCCCGGAGCCTTCTCTTCTCCAGGCTGAACAACCCCAGCTCTCTCAGTCTGTCTTCACAGGAGAGGTGCTCCATCCCTCTGATCAGCTTCGTGGCCCTCCGCTGGACCCGTTCCAACAGGTCCATGTCCTTCCTGTGTTGAGGACTCCAAAGCTGGACACAGTATTCCAGGTGGGGTCTCACGAGCACAGAGTAGAGGGGTAGAATCACTTCTTTCCTCCAACTCCGCTCTTCCATCCCCACAAAAAGAAACAATGAAAATTGTGTGGTTTTACACGAACACCTCTGGCCTTTTGGATATTTTCTGCAGGATTTCACACTTCATATGCTATCTCCCAAGAACTTCTGGGGTAAAATTACCGCAATTTATCAAAGAATAATAGAATTTCACTGAAAACTAGTCAGAAAAGCCACACGCCTGTCAACAGAAATTACATACACACCAAAAAAATCTAGTTCTCATACGTACAGTAACAGCATAAAGAAATTTAAGGAAGTTCTTACTTTTGAAGGCGAATAAGATACGTCTTATTATCCACATCATAAACATTGTTTACTCTCATTCCCAGTAAGCTGTCAAAAAGAAAATATACGCTTTGGAGAACACGATACACAAACCACACAAGTGGCCGCAGAATTCCCGGCGATAATTAAAATATACAGAAGTGTAAGTTACGATAAATTACCAAGCAGTAACCGAAGAGGCAGCAAAGGAAGATTAACGGAATGAGCTGGAAGCTGAGCAACCAAAAGATGGAGAAATTGCTATTAACGGATTAAGTGCAAAGAGCAAAACAAGCTGAAGGAAGAACAGTCTCAACGGACACCCCAGCTGGGACCAGTCAGCTTGTGGATCTCCAGCACAGGATGGAGGCCAGGTTGCCAGCTCCTGTTTATGGCAGGGACGCAAAATGTACTGGTTATACCGGAGCACTTTGCTCCTCCGGGCTAACTTCTGCATCACCCAGGGAGCCCTTTGCCAGCACGGGGCACCAGTACTCCCAGTACAAGCACAGAAATGGCCTGCGCGGGTCAGTCTCATCATCATTTTGTCCAGATTGCCCTGGACACCCCAGAAGGGTATCAGAGCTCTGCGGGGCATGGATGTGAGGAGCATTAGAGCTTCTCAGCTGGGTGGGAGAGCAGACGACAGGTCACAGCACCTTCCCCATGCGAAGGGGAAAGGAAGAGCACTCAATTCCCCCCCAGGCAGAGAGTGGGGGACAGGAGCAGGACAGTGAGGGGGGATGACAGGAGCACCAGGCCTTCCCTGACGGTGTGACAGGGCAGAGGGGACTCTCTGGGGGCAGGTGTGCTGGGGGGGGTCACCCAGGCACCACCAGACAGGCCCTGCGCTGCCCCACGCCAGAGAGGCGCCTCGCAGCCCGGCTGCCGCCTCACGCAGCCCGGCTGCCGCCTCACACAGCCCCGCTGCCGCGGCAGGGCCGGGCCCCGCCGGGCCGGGCCCCCGCTGAGGGGAGAGAGGCGCTACCGAGCGGGCCGGGCCCCGCTCCTCGGTGATCGCAGCGGGCAGGGGAGGGGGGAGCGGTACCTCAGCCGGAGCTCGGCGAGCACGGCGCGGATATCGACAGTGCTGAAGCGGGACTTCATGGCGCCGCCGCCACCCCCCGGCTCCAACACAGCGCCTGCGCCGGGCTCGCTCCGCCTCCCACGCATGCTCAGAGCGGGGCGGTAGGGGGCGGTAGTGTGCGGGGCTAAAAAAGCGCTTTTAAAGCCCCCCCCCCCCCAAAAAAAAGGGAGTCCGCGTCTCGCTGGGTTACCCGGGCCGCCGTACAGCCGCCACCACCCCGTGGCGAGCGCGCTGCAACGCCGGCGGCCGGCACGGGAGCCGCCACCCTCTCCGACTACGGGGGTGAATTCCTCAGGGGGCCATTTCCACAAATCTCCCACCGCTCCGCATCGGGGGTCAGCCCGGCCTCCCCTTAGCACCTCCGCGGCTCTGCCCCTCTCCACCGGGGGTTCCCTGGCCGTTTTGTGATGCCGGCCGGAGCGCGCGCGCGCCCGCTCAGGAGTAGTCGCAGTGCGACCGCGAACCCGGGTCCCCAGCGATCCGGCGGACTCAGCCTCCCAACGTACTGGGACTACAGGCGTGCGCCACCACGCCCGGCGGGGACAGAGCTACGCTGCGGCCCGTACGTCCCTCCCGGCGGCCGGGGACTGGGCCCCTCCCTCCGCCTCATAGAACTGTCTGGGTTGGAAGGGACCTTGCAGATCGACGGTTCCAACCACCAACCCAACGTTGACAAAACCCACCACTAACCCATGTCCCTCAGCACCACGTCTGCCCGGCTTTAAATACCTCCAGGGATGGGGACTCCACCACCTCAGCCTCTTCCAAGGCTTGACAACTCTTTCCATAAGGAAATTTTTCCTAATATCCATCCTAAACAAGCATTCGATACTGTCCCCCGTACAATTCTCGTGGAAAAACTGGCTTCACACGGCCTGGATGAGCGTGCGATCCGCTGGGTCAAGCAATGGCTGACTGGAAGGTCCCAAAGAGTGGTGCTCAGTGGATTTAAATCCAGCTGGCGGCCGGTCACAAGTGGTGTGCCTCAGGGCTCAGTGTTAGGACCATTTCTGTTTAACGTCTTTATTGATGATCTCGACAAGGACATAGGGTGTATCATCAGCAAGTTCGCAGATGACACCAAGTTAAGCAGGAGTGTTGATTCCCAGGAGGGTAGGGAAGCTCCACAGAGAGACCTAGATAGATTGGATCATTGGGCCAACATCAATGGCATGAGTTTCAACAAGGGCAAGTGCCAGGTTCTGCACTTGGGCCACAATAACCCCAAGCAGCGCTACAGGCTTGGGGAAGTGTGGCTGGAAAGCTGCCTGGAAGAAAGAGACCTGGGGGTTCTAATTGACAAGCGGCTGAATACGAGCCGGCAGTGTGCCCAGGTGGCCAAGAAAGCCAACGGCATCCTGGCTTGTATTAGAAATAGCGTGACCAGCAGAAGTAGGGAGGTGATTGTGCCCCTGTGCTCAGCACTGGTGAGGCCACACCTGGAGTATTGTGTCCAGTTTTGGGCACCTCAATCCAAGAGAGATATCGAGGTGCTGGAGCGGGCACAGAGGAGGGCAACGAAGCTGGTGAAGGGCCTGGAAAACAAATCCTATGAAGAGCGGTTGAAGGAGCTGGGCCTGTTTAGTTTGAGGAAGAGGAGGCTGAGGGGAGACCTCATCACTCTCTACAACTACTTGAAAGGACACTGTAGAGAGGTTGGTGCTGGTCTCTTGGCACAGGTAACTAATGACAGAACGAGAGGGAATGGCTTCAAGCTCCAACAGGGTAGGTTTAGACTGAACATTAGGAAAGAATTTTTCACAGAAAGAGTGGTCGGGCATTGGAACAGGCTGCCCAGGGAGGGGGTTGAGTCACCATCCCTGGGTGTGTTTAAGAGCCGTTTAGATGTGGTGTTGGGGGATATGGTGTAGGGGAGAACTTTGTAGAGTAGGGTAGATGGTTGGACTCGATGATCCCAAGGGTCTCTTCCAACCTGGACAATTCTATGATTCTATGATTCTATAAACCTCCCCTGGGGCAACTTGAGGCCGTTTTCTCTTGTCCCATCGCCTGTTTCTTGGGAGAAGAGACCGACCCCCCCTGGCTACACCCTCCTTTCAGGGAGTTGTAGAGAGGGAGAAGGTCTCCCCTCAGCCTCCTTTTCTCCAGGCTGAACACCCCCAGCTCCCTCAGCCGCCCCTCACAAGATGCTCCAGACCCCTCACCAGCTCTGTTGCCCTTCTCTGGACACGCTCCAGCCCCTCAATGTCTTTCCTGTCCTGGGGGACCCAAAACTGGACACAGCACTCGAGGTGGGGCTTCACCTGTGCCTCCTATTTTTCCCTTCTGTTCCTCACTCTCCCCCTGGAGAACCCCCCCGGGAGGTGGGGTGGCTGCCCCTCTGCCCTGGCCGGGATTTCCCCCTGTGTCAGTGCTGCCCACGCATCAACAGACCCCCACAAAAGGAAAACTGGGTCCCGCTCTCTCACCCGGACTGTGCTACAGGGACTGTTCACAGGTGCCATCATACGGATCAGCCCAGGAGTTTTGACCTGCTCCGTCTCTGACTTGGGCCGGTTCACCCCTCCTTAAGTGACCTGGTGGCCCCTGGCTCCCCCAGGACCACCATATCGATGCCAAAACTTAGTGTGGACGCCTGCTCGGCACAGCTCGCTGCAGCCCAGAACCCCCGGGCTCAAGCCATCCATCAGTTTCAGCCTCCCTGGCGCTTGGATTACAGGCACAAGCCGCCGTGCCCGGCTGATCTTTACAGGCTGTTGCAGATTCCTCCACATCCATCTTGTGCGGGCTCAGCCTGGCCACACAGCGGCAGTGGGGCACCGGGAGAGCATCCTTGGGCTGCTTGTATTTTACGTTTAAGAACAGGCGGATGGATAGACAGGGGAGACAGATTTTGGAGCACGAGGTGGTTTAAGCAGCTCAGAAAGCCCAGACTTCTCGTTTTGAGCCAGAAGAGACACATCGTGATGCTCTATTTTCATTTTAAGCCAAGTGAGGGGCAGCAGGGAGCTCTGTCTCCAGGAGAGCTCAGGACGCTTCATTTACTGAAGAGCAGAAAAGAGATGTCCCACTCCCCGCTTTGAAATACTCCTCCTAAGAATGGCTTCTTGATTCACCAGTGTTTTCCTCAGGGTGTAAAGCTCAGAGCTGGGGACACAAACGAGCAGCGGCAGTAAATACCCGACGGAGCAGACTAATGAGGCACTCCTGAGAGCCGGAGCCCCAGCTCGGGCTGCCGAAGCCGGCAGAGTTTGAGGGATAATTACTGACTCGCGGGCACGCAGGGTCTCTGAGCCAGAAACGCGACGGGAAAACTCTGCTGCCTGTGATTTCCCATTTCGGCCGATACCTCTCTTGGGATCCCAAAGGTCTGCCTGGGTCCTGCCCTGTGGCCTTTCACCGCTGCAAGAAGTCACACCACCAAAACATGAGCACAACCAGAGTGAGCCCGGCTGGGGCAGCATCTTCAGGTGTAACACCTGCAGGAGGTGCTTTTGCCTTTCCCCGGGATCACTTGAGCCTTTTGCGGTTGCTCCCTGGCACAGAGAGCTGATGATCACAGGGTTGCTGCGGGGGGGCAAAGATGCCAAAAGAGGCTGGGTCCCGCTCTCTCGCCCAGGCTGTGCTACAGGGACTGTTCACAGGCGCCATCCCGCTACTGACCAGCACGGGAGCTTTGACCTGCTCCGTCTCCGACCTGGGCCGGTTCACCCCTCCTTAAGCGACCTGGTAGCCCCCGGCTCCCCCAGGACCACCATATCGATGCCGGCCTTAGCGCGGACGCCCGCTCGGCACAGCTCGCTGCAGCCCAGAACCCCCGGGCTCAAGCCGTCCGCCAGCCTCAGCCTCCCCGGCGCTTGGATTACAGGCACAAGCCACCGTGCCCGGCTGGACGCAGCTCCCGCTGCCTCCGCTCTCCGCCGCTCGGGGACCAGCTCCTGCCTCCAGCCTTGCCGTGGCAGCCGGGAACTCAGGCAGCGGGGATGCGTTAATGCTCCAGCAACACAGGGGGGACACCGGGGAGAAAGAGCATCAAATGCAGGGAGACAAATCTAGCTCCTCGAGTGAAGATTCAACGCAACACCTTGCTGTAGAAAGGCCAAGTTAAGCTGTTGTAGGCCAAAAAATTGTTTGTGGTCCTGCTCTAGGATGTGCTTCATGACATGGTTTAGTGATGGTTTTTATCAGAGTTAGGTTGATGGTTGGACTAAATGATCTTAAAGGTCCCTTCCAACTTAGACAATTCTATGATTCTATGTGTCCGTGGAGAGCTCAGAAGAGAGTCTGGGGCAACATGTGAATACTTGCAGATGTAATGAAGTGTTTAAATTCTCAGAGAAGGATATAAAAGTAACAAAAATGCAATGCAAGGAATAAAATGCAGGAGCTTCTTGCCTTTACCCATTTGCTGCTGCAATAGACAGCTGTCTAAAAACACTTTCACAGAGCATTTGAGATCTTCACTGTGTGTTTTGCCTCTCTTGGAGACCTGTCCAAGAGACCTCCCCCAGACACCCCCTGAGAGTAACTCTGCAGCTGGCCGGGGCTGGGGATGCTGCAGGCCCCTCACCTCTCACTGGCTCCTTGGAGACCTGGGGCTGCGAGGAAAGCTTGGAGCCAAGGTGCTCAGATAGCCAAGGCAATCCAGAAGTGTAGGCTGCACTGCCCCTTTCCTAGCAGAGCAAGCCAAAGTTCACCCCAAACCATGCACTGCCATTGCCAAAATGGCTGGTTTGTGTTTTTTTCCCCCATCTCCAGATACACATTACTTCTTCAGACACGCTGAGTACTGGCCTGGAGGATCTGTGGTGGCTGCAAACATGCAAAGTAGGAGCAGGGGTCCTCAGATGGTCATGTCTATCCACGAAAGCCATGCAAAGCACCTCTAAAGGCAGTAACCATCCCTGACCTCATGCCAGCTGGGAGGAGAGTGGAACCAGTTGCTGAGATCAAGAGCAGCACCAGCCCAGCCAGAGCCTCCTCCTGATGCTGCCTCCACCTCCACAGACCCCCTCCAGGCTCTCCCCACCAATGATGCTGTGCACAGAGCAAGCCTCCAGCCAGCTCTGCCCTGACCAAAGGGCTAAAGACACCAAAGGATGATGTCTTTGCATTGCATTTCTTAGGTGCAGAGGTAAGGTGTACCTCCTGCCCGAGCACAGACGTGCCTCAGCTCCAGGCACGGCCATACCTCCTCCTCCTCAAGGCCCAGGTGCACCTCCTGCCCAAGGCCAGACCCACCGGCAGCCACTCAGGAGGTATCTCAGCATTTCTTCCAGACTGCCTGACCCAAGTTAGTAGAGCAAAGTCAAGGGCTAAAGTATACGCACAGCAATCCCGTCTGAGAAAAGGCAAACAAGATCTTCTCCAAGTGCTGCACGAGACTGAAGTCCTTAAGGGTGTCAGGGCTCCATGGGAGAGAGAGAGAGACATCTCATTCTGGGCTCCTATTATCTACTTAAGGAAGAGCTGCCAGTGACAGCTGGAGTTTTGGTTAAAGGTATTAGGATAATGGCTTCTGGGGTCATGGGCATGAGGAGATGCAGGCTTGACAGCCACAAACAGGGGAGAAAGCCAAGCCGTCTACTCAGAAATAACAGCGCAGAGCTGGGCATCCCACTCCCATCCCCTCCTCCCACCAGTAACATGGGGACTGTTTCTTCCTGCCACAGATACGCAAGTTTTTCATCAGATGAAAAAAAAAAAGTAGCAGGAGTGAATCAAGGGCGTGAAACGACCTGCTTTGCCTGAGAAAATCTGATGGGAACCATCTTGGCAGAGAGAGGAGAGACAAGGCACAGCCAGGACACAGATAGATCCTGAGAGCAATGGCAGCTCACTAGCACAGAGGTGTGCCCTGGTGTGGCTCCTGACCACCAAAGCAACACTTGAAATAAAAACCGAGGGCATTCAGAGCTGGGGAAACCTCAGCTCTGAGCTCAGGGGGAGCATCCGACAGCTGGTTGCTGCATCTCGCCCAGCAGGACCAGCTGCTCCGGGCTCCTGCTGAGCTCGGCTTTGTGTGAAGCCTTACGGGTAAGCTGGGCTCCAGCCGCCCGAAGAACCAGCTTTGGGGTCCCACTGAGCTCCAAACCTCCACCCCTCGCAATGCTCACACTGTGTCTGGAACCGGAGACCCTTTGAATGACAACTAAAACACAACTTACAGGAAAAAAGCCCTTGGGAACTGAACTGCCTGCCAAAACCCCTCTGTATTAGAGTGTGGATGCGGAACACAGCAGATTTCTGTTGGCCCGCAGCGCTGACTGCAAAGCATCCCCGCCCTGAGCTTCTCGGGCATCCCCGTATCACTGACATGATTTGCAAGACACCAGGATGGCTCAGAACATCTGGGCATCACCGGTGGCCTGGCTTGGGGTCCAAAAACTTCGGGGTGCAGGTCTCTGTGGGGTGAGCCAGCACATCCAGCTGAGTCCCGCAGGTCATTCATTGGTGTATCTCCTGCTTTGTTGATGCTGGGAAATACGGGGTGCGAAAATGGAAAAAATCAGAGAGGGAAGGAAAAGCCTCACAAATTACTTTTGTTAAGGCCTCATGATTCTTCAGGCTGATACTGTCATGGTGGTGATTCAGGATTTTGGCATATGGAAATTTAGTCCGGCAGCATCCCCCACCTACATTTCCTCTGTCTGGTCCTGAAAATAACCTGTGAAAGGAGAAGCCAGCTTGTTTGCCAGTAGTAACTGCAAAGGTATTCCGATGTACTCTGAGATACAAACCAAACCCAAACAGCCTGGAGGGCAAACTGTTTTTCCTGCTGGGAGGCCACTTTGGAAGAGCCCTTCCCAACTCCCACAGGCGGCTGGAGGAATTCCAGGGAGAGCGGGACGGGGCTTTCTCCTGAGGAGAAATGTGGGATTTCTAGCGATGCTTCAGGGTCCTCACCACACCGTTTCAGCACACACAGAGGCTAACAGAAATCTGCTGAAATCGGAATACTCTACAACACCCCCTTCCCACGTCCATTCCTTCCCTGACGCTGTTACGTTAACCTCATGGGAAGGTCCTGAGGACCTGTTTAATGCCACGCTGCGGGTGTTTGGAGACGTCAGGTTTAGTTTCCTGGCCAAGCCCGGCTGCGGTCGCGCAGACACAGACATCGCAGAATAGCAGGAAACAGGGCTGAGACGCCCCATGGCGGGGGGGACCATCTCCATCACTCCCCGCCTCCAGGCAGGAGCGACCACAGCTCATGGAAAAGTGCTTCGCCAACCTGACTTCACCCCAACTTGGCCCATTGTATCAGATATCTCGGCGATAAGAAACCTACGAGTGGAATGCAATTGTAATATCGAAGATACAGTTTGTTTTCACAAGAGAAGAATTTATCTAACATAGATGCTAAGCACAAAGCATTATTATCATTATTATATTCCTCTTTCCATCCTAGGAAAGCCACAAAGGTCTGTGAAGGATCACTGCGACAGAGTCTCTTCCCATCTCCCTCTGCCAAAAGAGGAGAGCAAAGTAAGCAAGATGAGCTAAACCATATGAAAAGAGGTATGGTCTGATAATCCAAACTGGTTGGGAAGGTAGTTATATTCAAATAGATAAAACCAACGGGGACTATCGATCCATTTCCTCGAGGTTTGCTTATTACGATGTGAAGGCTATTTTGTAAAGTTGAAGGTGTATCGTTTTTCCTCCCCACTTTATTGTCACGGCACTCGAATTGCTGGTGGAGGACAGAACATGCAAACACAGCCTTACAAAAGCGTGAAAATCAATAGATGCAAACCCTGGCACCTGCACCGCCCCCGAGTTCCTTACGGAGGAAGAAAAGACAAGGAGCAGGCTGCGGCCAGGCCCAGGTGAGTTATCTCAAGGTCCTACAGATATTTGCTATCTTTCCCCCCAGGCTTTAACCACTAATCACTTTATAACCGTAATTGCTTTTTACTCCCCGGGCTGTAAATCCACACTGCCACACAACAGGCTCTCCGTCCAGTGCCACGTTCTCAGCCAGTGCTTACTTTTAAAATATTTAACTTCTGCAGGCTACCCAGTAACTCACGGGGTGTTGCCAAGGTCCCGAGAAGGTTTTTAATTCTTAAGCAGATACGTGAAACTGAACCTGTTCTAAGAGGTCACGGTTTTGTTTTTTTTTTCAGGTAACCTAGAACACGTTCAGGTATTGTCAATGCTTTTGTTGGGTATTTGACCTTGAAAATCAACCAGCAACGTAAGAACCTAGACTATGAAGAGTATACATGGTGCTCAACCTGTACTTCTTTCCCTAGGGATGCTTACGGGGTGAAGATTTGTATCAGCTTTCTGCAGGCTGAGCACCGAGATGAAAAGTCTGCTTTTCTCAGCCCATCACACTTCTTCATCTTCGATGACACATCTCCATCCCCCAGTTACTTAAGTCGCTATCTTAAAAATAAGAACCTGCCTTTCAAAACATCTCACGCTGGGACAAATTCACGTTTTAAAGGCTCGTGAGACAGGCTGTGTTATCTCCTGCCTCTCCAAAGGTAAGATGCGGTAACTCTGCAGGGACACAGCAGTGGGGGTTCCTCAGACAATGAAGCCTTTATTTGCTTTACTAAGTTATGCCATTTTTACATTCTGCTTCCTGTTTACCGTCCTTTCTGTTCATTTACGGAAACGAATATGACCGTACATAAAAATGTTTCAAAAGTAGGTGGTGCTCTCTCACCAGCTTCTCAGCCCTTCTCTGCGGGATTGGTAAACGTGAGCTACAAGGATTGACATGCACGGAGTTTATTAGTGACTAATTTGAGATCTTTCTTAACTATTGAAAGTGCTGAGTTCTCAAATGTCTTTTTCCTACATATCATCCTAAAAGCACATGCCAAACCATGTAAAATCTTGTTCTGCTGCACAGACCATACAGACAGAAAGCTCTCCTGAAGGGCAGGGAGGATCCTCACAAATAAAGCCCAGCGCAGGTGAAAAAGCCTCTGCCTGTGTGGATCCTGTTTCTCTTCTACGGCACGTGGCCACGTCCCCAGACCTCAGTTAAGTTTCGGATTTCCTGTGTGAAGCGCTGTAGCGTATCGCTTTTCTTTGACAGGTTTTTTAGACTTGGACAATGGCAAGATCAACTTTGGATGCTTTCAGCAGGTCACACGGTGGGGGGCAGCTGGAGAATACAGCACTGTGCTCCAGCTCGGGGCTGGTCCAGGCACTGATCAGCGGCAGAGGGAGAGCCTCAGGGAAATGTCGGGGTGCCCAGCCTGTCCCCTTCCAGCTGCTGAAGGTCAGGACACACAGCTGGTAAAGGGTCAGGGTGCTGGTGGATGAGAAGCTCAACATGAGCCAGCCCAGAAAGTCCCCTCCATCCTGGGCTGCATCCCCAGCAGCGTGGCCAGCAGGGAGAGGGGGGGGATTCTGCCCCTCTGCTCCGCTCTGGGGAGACCCCCCTGCAGTGCTGCCTCCAGCTCTGGGGCCACCAACAGCAGAAGGACATGGACCTGTTGGAGCGGGGCCAGAGGAGGCCACAGAGATGGTGGGAGGGCTGGAGCCCCTCTGCTGTGAGGACAGGCTGAGAGAGTTGGGGGGGTTCAGCCTGGAGAAGAGAAGGCTCCGGGGAGACCTTAGAGCCCCTCCCAGTCCCTCAAGGGGCTCCAGGAGAGATGGGGAGGGACTCTTGATCAGGGAGGGGAGCCATAGGACGAGGGGGAAGGGTTTTAAGCTGAAAGAGGGGAGACTGAGATGAGATCTCAGGAAGAAATTGTTGCCTGTGAGGGTGGTGAGAGCCTGGCCCAGGTTGCCCAGAGAAGCTGTGGCTGCCCCATCCCTGGAGGGGTTCAAGGCCAGGTTGGACGGGGCTTTGAGCAGCCTGGTCTGGTGGGAGGTGTCCCTGCCCAGGGCAGGGGGTGGCACTGGATGGTCTTTGAGGTCCCTTCCAACTCCAACCATTCTGTGATTCTATGACCCATGGGGCAAAGGCAGTTGAGCAGAAGCTGGTGACCACAGCCTGGAGCAGCGTGGCTCACCTCAGCCACAGGCCCACCCAGGGCAGGACATGTACCGGGAAAGGAGTGGGGATAATGTGGAGTGGAGCACCCTCTGGTTTGCCGATATCAAGCAGGGGCAGGCAGGAACCCCGCGGGGAGAGGAGCAGCTCAGGAAGCAGCACTGCCGCTGAGTCAGCGGAAGGCCCCATTGCATGGAGATCGGCTCCTCAACGGCTCCGGTGCAAGAGCTGCTGCCACCTCCCCGAAAGCAACTCCCCGCCTTGGCACGCACGCCAAGTATTTCACAGGTCCCATCACTACCAGCTTACCAGCAGGCAAAAGAGAGACGGAGCTCAGGAAAAACAGGAGAGCCCAGCTGTTTGCCAGGTGGAATGGACAAAGCCGAAGCTGGCCAAGCCCCATCTGCAGACAGTCCCTGAGGACAAGGGACAATGTAGTCACCAACAAACCTAAAAAAGCCATGATTCAAGAGGACAGACCCAAGGAACAGTACGTCTGGGTCCAAAACAAAGGGAGAAGGTGACAGAAAAGGCAGTTCCCCACTCTGCAGTGACTCATTGCGGTTTGTGCCTGGTGGTACCCACGGGTGGGTGACACGGTGCCGCAGCACAGCCATTCCCTCCCACAGCCCAGACACACCAGTGTCCCAGACACCGCTCAGTGTTCCACTGGCTGTGCTGGCTGCTGGGCGCTACATGCTTAGAATCGTGGAATCATGGAAAGGTTTGGGTTGGAAGGGACCTTAAAGATCATCCAGTTCCAACCCCCTGCCCTGGCCAGGGACACCTCCCACCAGACCAGGTTGCTCAAAGCCCCCTCCAACCTGGCCTTGAACCCCTCCAGGGATGGGGCAGCCACAGCTTCTCTGGGCAACCTGGGCCAGGGTCTCACCACCCTCACAGCAAAGAATTTCTTTCCCAGATCTCAATCTCCCCTCTTTCAGCTTAAAACCCTTCCCCCTCATCCTATGGCTCCCCTCCCTGATCAAGAGTCCCTCCCCAGCTTTCCTGGAGCCCCTTTAGGGACTGGAAGGGGCTCTAAGGTCTCCCCGGAGCCTTCTCTTCTCCAGGCTGAACCCCCCCAACTCTCTCAGCCTGTCCTCACAGCAGAGGGGCTCCAGCCCTCCCAGCATCTCCGTGGCCTCCTCTGGCCCCGCTCCAACAGCTCCATGTCCTTCTGCTGTTGGTGGCCCCAGAGCTGGAGGCAGCACTGCCGGGGTGGGGGTCTCCCCAGAAGGAGCAGAATCCCCTCCCTCACCCTACTGGCGATGCTTAACGCTTGAGACACTTCATGCTTGAGATCCACGTTGCCCAAGGGTGGATCCCAGGCGAAAGCACCTGACTCCCAGCTATTTTAAAAGAAAAGGAGAGAAACCTCACGTAAAGCCCCACCATGCCCCCCTCACGCTTTACCCACCGAGAACAAAAACGCCCACCTCCTGCCGCTTAATCTTAGCCCTGCTCAGCAATAAACCTCAATTTTGATCCATTTCCCCACCACCACCACCCGCTTTGCTCCCCATAGCGAACGAGCCGCATCCCCCGGGATGGCCCGGGCGGCACCTGCCCCTTTAAGGCGCGCCCCTCGCGCCCTCCCGCGTCTTTCCGCTGACGTCTGATGGCGCGGCGCCTCGCCCCACCCCGCTGGCGGCCCAACTGCGCACGCGCTTCACCACGGGCGGGAGGGGCGGGGCGGGGCTTCGGCCGCGCAGGCGCAGTGCGCCTGCGCGGCCGAAGCCCCGCCCCGCCCCTCCCGCGGGAAGCGGGAGGGCGCGCACCCCCGCCTCCCTTTTTCCCCGGCGCGGCGCATGCGCAGGAGGCGGGCGGCGCCGCCGAGCGGGCGGGGCGGGGCGGCTGCGCGCATGCGCGCTGGCGGCGGAGGGGGAAGTGAGGCGGGCTGGCGCGGGCGCCTTTTCCGGCGGTGCTTTGGCTGAGGGAGCGGCGCGGAGCAAGGAGC